>NC_081362.1:37018108-38384584 GCF_030684315.1 Stegostoma tigrinum
ACATAGAGGACATTTGGCCCATCAGGGGCACCAAACTTCTAAAGAACATCCCATCCAGACACAACCCTCAGCCTATCCCCACAAATCCTCATTTACCATGGCTAATCCATTTGCCCTGCATATCCCTGGACACTATGAGGCAATTTAGCTTGGCCAATCCACCACCAGTTCACCACCATCATCTCAGGAGAAACTAGAGTCAGGGAATAGAAAATCCCAGCCAATCAGCGACACCCATGTCCCATGAGTGAATTAAACAAAAAAGATAGGTCACAGGGACTGGAGAGAAAATCCATGAGTCATTGAGCTTTCATCGAGGTGACTAATGTGTCATCAGCATAACAGTAGCTCAGGTAGAAATATTTCTTTGTCTCTGCTCAAAACATGCAATAATTTTACCTCCCTGTCAGTTTTTGATTTGATTTATTGTTGTCACATGCACATAAGCACAGTGAAAAGTTTTGTTTTGTGAGCAGCACAGACAGATCATAATATACAAAGACATACAGATTCAGAAGTGAGGCATACAAGGTTATGGCTGCACAGGAGGTGCAAAAAACCAGAATTAACATTATATTTGAAATTAGAGAGTTCCACTCAGCAGCCTGATAATGGCATCGAAGAAGCTGTCTTTGAACCTGTTGGTACATGTGTTTAAGCTTCCGTATTTTCTGCGTGATAGAAGAGGTTAGAAGGAAGTATTACCGGAGTGGGAGGGATCTTTGATGATGTTGGTAGCCTTTCCACTGCAATGAGGAGTACAGATGGAGTCCATAGATGGGAGGTTCGCTTCTGTGATGGTCTGGCCTGAGTGCATGACTTTCTGAAGTTTCTTATGTCCCTGGGCAGAGCAGTTGCTGTACCAAGCCATATGCACCCAGACAGAAAGCTTTCTATGGCACATCTGTAGAGGTTGAGGTGTCAGAGAGAGCAAAAAGCCCTGTTATTTAGAATACTGAACTAAAACTCTTGGATTATTAACAGAACTTTTAAAACTAAAAGAACGGCAGCTGGGCTATGCTCTGGAACACACAATCATAGGGATAGCTGTCTGGAAACCATGTTAAGTTAGAAATCCTATTCATGCTTTAGCCTTATAGGAACAATGAACCAGAGCTAAAGCAACAATTTCAGACATCTTGGAGTCTTCAGAGGTACCAAAACATTCACCTTCAGACATACCAAGGCATTCAATTAATATTCATTTGCAGAAATACTGGACATTCCACTGAAACAAAACACTTTTACATCTACTCTAAACTATCAGGAAACCAATTCACTACAAAGAGGACAATAAAAACACAATGGATAAGACAGGTTTGTGAGGTGATAATGGAGCACATAGCCTGCATAACTACTGGCCCTGATCTGGGAGAGAGAGAGCCATCTCTGCAGCCACCAACAGAAGAGGGATCCCAAACAGCTACTCTCCCCAAGAACAACTGCACAGATATGCCCCTGAAACCGAACGACACAGGGCTGTTCCATACCAGGGAAACCAGTGGCCACTGACCACGACAAGCAGACCTGACGACCGACGATTTCCAAAAACCACTGCCAGGACTGACCAGGCCTCAGATACATCCTGAGGTGATAAAACAGGCAGGGAGGAAGTAGTCAAACGAGGGAACCGTGGTCTACTAAAGAAGTTGGATCTCTTGTCAAGAGGAAGAAGGAGGCTTATGTAAAGATGAGGCATGAAGTCTCAGTTAGGGCACTTGAGAGTTACAAGTCAGCCAGGAAAGACCTAAAGAGAGAGTTAAGAAGAACGAGGAGGAGACATGAGAAGTCTTTGGCAGGTAGGATCAAGGAAAACCCTAAAGCTTTCCATAGGTATGTCAGGAATAAAAGAATGACTAGAGTAAGATTAGGGCCAGTCAAGGACAGTAGTGGGAAGTTGTACGTGGAGTCCATAGAGATAGGAGAGGCGCTAAATGAATATTTTTTGTCAATATTCACACAGGAAAAAGACAATGTCATCGAGGAGAATATTGAGATACAGGCTATTAGACGAGACAGGATTAAGGTTCATAAGGAGGAAATGTTAGCAATTCTGGAAAGTGTGAAAATAGATAAGTCCCCTGGGCCGGATGGGACTTATCCTAGGAATCTCTGGGACGCTAGGGAGGAGATTGCCCAGAGCTTTTGGCTTTGCTCTTTATATCATCATTGGCTACAGGAATAGTGCCGTTGGACTAGAGGATAGCAAATGTTGTCCACTTGTTCAAGAAGTGGAATAGAGACAACCCTGGTAATTATAGGCCAGTGAGCCTTACTTCGGTTGTGGGTAAAGTGTTGGAGAGGATTATAAGAGATAGGATTTATAATCATCGAGAAAGGAATAATTTGATTACGGATAGTCAACACAGTTTTGTGAAGGGTAGGTCGTGCCTCACAAGCCGTATTGAGTTCTTCGATAAGATGGAAACAGGTGGATGAGGGTAAAGCAGTTGATGTGGTGTATATGGATTTCAGTAAAGTGTTTGATAAGTTTCCCCATGGTAGGCTATTGCAGAAAATACAGAGGCATGGGATTGAGGGTGATTTAGTAGTGTGGATCAAAAATTGGCTAGTTGGAAGAAGACAGCGGGTGGTGGTTGATGGGAAATATTCATCCTGGAGTTCAGTTACTAGTGGTGTATTGCAAGGATCTGTTTTAGGGCCACTGGTTTGTCATTTTTATAAATGACCTCGATGAGGGCGTAGAAGGATGGGTTAGTAAATTTGCAGATGACACTAAAGTCGGTGGAGTTGTGGATAGTGCAGAAGCATGTTTCAGGTTATAGAGGGACATAGATAAGCTGCAGAGATGGGCTGAGAGGTGGCAAATGGAGTTTAATACGGAAAAGTGTGAGGTGATTCACTTGGGAAAGAATAACAAGAATACGGAGTATTGGGCTAATGGTAAGATTCTTGGTAGTGTGGATAAGCAGAGAGGTCTCGGTGTTCATGTGCATAGATCCCTGAAAGTTGCCACCCAG
This sequence comes from Stegostoma tigrinum, assembly GCF_030684315.1. Lineage (NCBI taxonomy): Eukaryota > Metazoa > Chordata > Chondrichthyes > Orectolobiformes > Stegostomatidae > Stegostoma > Stegostoma tigrinum. Next base: position 37,021,090 of record NC_081362.1, read on the forward strand.
GTTGATAGGGTTGTTAAGAAGGCGTACAGTGTGTTAAGTTTTAATGGTAGAGAGATTGTGTTTCGGAGCCATGAGGTCATGTTGCAACTGTACAAAACTCTGGTACGGCCACAATTGGAGTATTTGCATACAGTTCTGGGTGCCACATTATCTGAAGGATGTGGAAGCATTGGAAAGGGTGCAGAGGAGATTTACCAGGATGTTGCCTGGTATGGAGGGAAGGTCTTATGAGGAAAGGCTGAGGGACTTGAGGCTATTTTCATTAGAGAGTAGGTTAAGAGGCGACTTAATAGAGATGTACAAGATGAACAGAAGATTAGATAGGGTGGACAGTGAGAGCCTTTTTCCTTGGATGGTGATGGCTAACACAAGGGGACATAGCTTTAAATTGAGGTATGATAGATATAGGACAGAGGTCAGAGGTAGGTTCTTTACTCAGACAGTAGTAAGGGCATGGAATGCCCCGCCTACAACAGTAGTAGACTCGCCAACTTTAAGGGCATTTAAAGGGTCATTGTATGAACATATGGATGATAATGGAACAGTGTAGGTTAGATGGGCTTCAGATTGGTTTCACAGGTCGGCGCAAGATCGAAAGCTGACTGGCCTGTACTGTGCTGTAATGTTCTATGTTGTATGTTCTATAAAACAACCACAAAGTAAGAACTTTGCTACAACGATGTTACCTGAAGGTTGCAGGAACAGCAACTCATATTCCGCTTGGGAACCATGCAGCCCAATGGTATTAATGTGGACTTCATAAGCTTCAAAATCGCCCCTCCCCCTACCACATCCCAAAACCAGCCCAGCTCATCCCCGCCTCCCTAAACTGTCCTTCCTCCCACCTACCCCCTCCTCCCACCTCAAGCCCCACCCCTATCTCCTACCTACTAACCTCATCCTGCCCCCTTGACCTGTCTGTCCTCCCTGGACTGACCTATCTCCTCCCTACCTCCCCACCTACACTCACCTTTACTGGCTCCATCCCTGTCTCTTTGACCTTGGAAGGGCCCAGGCCCGAAACAGCAGCCTTCCTGCTCCTCTGATGCTGCTTGGCCAGCTGTGTTCATCCAGCTCTACACCTTGTTATCACATAGTAAGAAAACCCAAGTTCTCAGACCAGATTGAACACTGTCCGAAGTCTTCAGTGAGGCACCGGCTACAGTAAGTGGGAACAGCCAGCTGTATTTCAAAATTGTGTTTATCCCCAGTGGTGAGCCTATTTCCTCGAGACCCAAAGTTTCTAACCTAGCTAGCAGGGAGGCAAGCTGTCTTGGTTACAGTGCAGAGAAGCCTGACATCAGGAAGTCTGATTAAAATGTCTGTGTTTGAAATTACTGTTTAGTTTCTAATAGTAACTAGGCTGTGTTAAGTTAATAATGATAGTGTCAGTTTTGTTGTCTGAATTTGCCTTGTGAACCCATGTATTTTTATTCACCTTTGTTTTATTTTCCTGTGTATTATTTCTTGGGATATACTCACCTTTGCATTTAATAAACACATAGATTCTTTGCCCTGAAACAGCTGTCTGCTGCCTTCTTCACTCCACATTCCTAAATTAAGTCCAGTGTTAGAACCAAGGATCTGGGGGTGATTTGAACCACCTACAAATCCAGCAGATTACTGATTGCAAACCAGAATCCCCACAGAATGGCGACCGTAAAGGGATGCTGGCAGAGTGAATATGGTGCTCTGGAGGGTGTCACAGAGGCTGAGAACCTAATGGAAGAGAGGATTTCCTCTTATATATTGAGGAAAGTGAATATTTCAAAAAAGTGGGTGCTGGACTTACTACGGGCAGAGTATCCAGCAGAAGTACCAGTCCAGTGGACAGACAGCAAGGAGAATAAGTGCCCCAAAGAAAAGTCTATCTGGCTCCTATGCCTATCCAGACAGGCCCATGTCCTGGACAGGACGGTTGAGGAGTTAAAGATAGCGCTGAGGAAGGCAGAGGAGGGCGGCATCTTAAGGACCAGGACAGGTGAGATGCTGCATGAGAACCTCCAGCAGGGGCGGTAGGAAAGTTGGCAGGTAGAGGAAGGATACTGGAATCAGATAGATTACCTGCAGTGTCAGGCCACAGAGTCCAAAAATAATGAACAGGTGCTGAAGCAGGAAATCCAGCATCTGGGGGATCAAGTTAAAATGCAGGAGGAGAAGCTGAAAGGTACACAGGCATCCTATAATGTAGTCTGTTGGGAAGGGTTCAGTAGGGAAGAGCATGGTCCCTGCCAGGAACAGATCCGTCAACTTTGCCAAGCTTTGTCCTAGGCTAGAAACATGATATGCCTGATTCGTCCCAGAGCAACACAGATGGGTAGGAAGGGGCAAAGGGGGCGAGACAGGTGTGGATTGTAGGGCAATCAGGAACACCCGGTCACCTGGGGCACCAGGGGCAGGCCCAGTGTGGAAGCAGGAAGAGCAGTTAGACTACGAGGTGGGGGAATCTCCGAATCATCCCCCACAGTATTGGGAGCAGAATCTGACAGACAGTAAGTGGAGGCTTGATCAGTACCAAGGGCACCAGGAGCAGACTCGGGCCAGCAGCAGGTACAGGAGGATGTAGGGCCAATGAGGGAAGGGCCAGGACCAGGGCCCATGTGCCCAGTATGGCAGCACAAGTACAGCATGCCCCAGGATGGTCAGGAGCAAGGCGATTTGGAGAACCAGTTTGAGTCCCCACATAGAACTAAGCTGCTCAGGGCCATGAGGGCCTATATGAGAAATTGACCCACAAGGGGCGCCCATCTGTCCACTTCATGGAAGTGGAGCAGGTGGGAGAGATTAACAGGTCTGATAATGCAGAAATGGCTAAGTTGCTACTGTTCTGTTTGGACAGCAAGCTGTACAAGTCCCTCTCTGTAGATAGCAAATGGCAATGCAACACAAATGCAGCCGTCCAGGAAGAGATCCTGGAGGCAATGAGGTACAATGGCGGGAGTCCATTCACCGTGGGTAGAAAACACTGTACAGGTAGTAGGAGAAACCCTGCAGGCCTTCACTGACAGGCTATGGCCCCTTTACGTGAGCTCCTGTGGAGAGAACCTGGAAAGGAACAACCTTAGGGGTGGTGAACGGGCTCGTTGACTCTGCATCCTGGTGGCCAAAAGCTTACCAATGTTACGAGCCAAGGCTGAACTTTGGTTCGACCCTAAGGACCCCCAAATTACAGAGGAATCTGTTTTCAGGCAGTTATCTCTTGCTTTTCAGAATGGATAGGGGGAGGAGGAAGTACCCAAGGCGAAGATCGATGAGATCAAGTCCCTCCAGAGCAAGAAAGAGTGGCGCTAGGACAGAGGTCGCCCTCTCAACGGGATGGGCATAGGTCTCAGGTGCGGGAAGGATTGCCCCAATCCCCAGAAGAAGGATGAGGGGAGAGATCCTCCTATGCCCACCCAAAAACAGAGTCCAGGAGCATAGCGTTACCCTAAATCCTTTGAGGAGCTTTTAACAGCATTCCAGGCTGCACTCATAGGGTCAGGGATGGCAGCCACAGAGAGTAGTACAACAGCACCCACCACCCCACACCAGAACCCCAACCTATGAATAGAGTTGGAAGGGTTCAGAGTGAACCCAAAGAAGGCACAGGTGGGCCAGCAGGAAGGGAAATCCCTGAGACTAACTGTGTAGGTGGGGGAGAGAGGAAGGCTGGACCCTGCACTGAAGATAAGCACCAGGTAGCCACCCTGGCCAAGGAAGGAACCCAAACAGGTATCTGCTTGGAACTGAAGGGCTTTGGCTTGATTGCAACAGCCCGGGATAGCGGGGGAGCTAAATGAGGTGCAAAGGTAACAGCGATCCCAGACCTGAAGACGGCCTAGGTGCTGGATGCCATCCTTAACCCTCCCCTGAGAACATTGGCTGGGCGCAAGATGGTAGAGAGCCTGCATAAAGTAACGAGGCAGCCAGGTGGCATGTGTCACAATATGGGAGTTTGTATTTGGATTTCCTGTAAAGGTCTAGGTTGTCCAATTTGAACACTGCAAACCTGGTCTTCACTAGGCAGTAGATTTCCCGGTTTATCCAAGGTTTCCAGTTACGGAATATATGGACTGACTTCTTTAACAAGCAGTCATCTACTCACTTGTTAATGAAGTCCGTGGCAGTGATGGCATACTTGTCGAGGTTACCCACTGTATTCTTGAATATGGTCCAATCCACTGATTCCAAGCAGTCCCGGAGAAGGTCTTTTGTTGCTTTAGACCAACATTGTTTAACTTTCTGTGATGGATCCTTTAGTTGCAAATTCTGCTTGTAAGCTGGGTAGAAGAACACAACATTGTGATTTGTTTTTCCAAAGTGCTATTTGGGGATGGATTGATGGGCATCTTTGATGGTTGTGTAGGTGGTCAAGGATATTTGGTCCCCTGGTGGTGCAGGAGATGTATCGATAGTGTTTTGGTGGCACCCTCTTGAAGTTGGCCTGGTTGAAGCCGCCAGCTACCATGAGTAAAGCCTTGGGGAAATTCATCTCCAGAGCATTTGTTCCAGTGTAAATTTCATCCAGAGCATTCTTCATTTCCTGCATAGATTGTAGAGCTTGCTGTCTGATCTAATATGTGTAGAATCCTTTCGCATCTGCAGGAAAGGCAAAGACCAGGACCACAAAAAAACAAATTAAAATGGGGGCTAGACCAAGCCATGTTTTGTCTTCATTCTGACATTTTTGGAATTAGTGCCATTAAGTGATACAGTGAAGATGACATTGTGACAGAAAGAATAGATAGGACTCAAGAACTTTGTTAGACAACCAATTTTCTCAACAGCTTTTCGAGTTTTGGTCTGCTGATGGTGTTGAATGTTTCCATAAAATCTTACAAGTTGACGGATAAATCCTTTTTCCACACAAGTCTTGCAGCTGTCATATTTCCACTGCAGATCTGCTAGAATGGAAATTGCATGCTTCATTTGATATTTGACTTTCAAGTTAATGAAAATCAAAAACTTCACAGCTTACAAGATTAGACTTTTTCTGTTATCTCCATCTCCAGTCCTGAAATGGTTCTTTTTCGAATTTCTTGTTACTAACATTCTTGAGTTCCAATCGTCTTAACGTGCTTTGGTGCCTTGATTCTACTAAAGACAATAAGAATTTCAGATCCATGATTGTTACAAAGTTGTGTAGAGTGATTGTGAATTGGAAGGCAGGAAGCTACAATTTGTTTGTAAAATAAATGGTAAGGGATAAGAGTATGTTGTTCCTTTAAGAGGTAGGGTGCTTTTCTAAGCATAGAGATATAGCTAAAGATGTACAGCCAGTTCTGAAATTGAAACACATATCAATTGGCTATGTGACTGGAAACCTTAGGCTTGGTTTGATGTTTTGGCAACCAGCTGAAATCAGCCAATTGATTTAAACCAAGCACTTAGCAATTGAAAGCCAATTTAATTTAAATCTGTATCAGTGATAATGGGAACTGCAGATGCTGGAGAATCCAAGATAACAAAGTGTGGAGCTGGATGAACACAGCAGGCCAAGCAGCATTTCAAGAGCACAAAAGCTGACGTTTCGGGGCTAGACCCTTCATCAGAGAGGGGGATGGGGAGAGGGAACTGGAATAAATAGGGAGAGAGGGGGAGGTGGACCAAAGATGGAGAAAAAACAAGATAGGTAGAGAGGAGAGTATAGGTGAGGAGGTAGGGAGGGGATAGGTCAGTCCAGGGAAGATGGACAGGTCAAGGAGGTGGGATGAGGTGGTAGGTAGGAAATGGAGGTGCAGCTTGAGGTGGGAGGAAGGGATTGGTGAGAGGAAGAACAGGTTAGGGAAGCAGAGACAGGTTGGGCTGGTTTTGGGATGCAGTGGGGGGAGGGGAAGAGCTGGGCTGGTTTTGTGATGTAGTGGGGGAAGGGGAAGAACTGAGCTGGTTTTGGGATGCACTGGCGGAAGGGGAGATTTTGAAGCTTGTGAAGTCCACATTGATACCATTGGGCTGCAGGGCTCCCAAGTGGAATATGAGTTGCTGTTCCTGCAACCTTCGGGTGGCATCATTGTGGCACTGCAGGAGGCCCATGATGGACATGTTGCCTGAGGAATGGGAGGGGGAGTTGAAATGGTTCGCGACTGCGAGGTGCAGTTGTTTGTTGCGAACCGAGCGGAGGTGTTCTTGGGGACCGCTTTGCAGAACACCTCCGCTCGGTTCAGAACAAACAACTGCACCTCGCAGTCGCGAACCATTTCAACTCACCCTCCCATTCCTCAGACGACATGTCCATCATGGGCCTCCTGAAGTGCCACAATGATGCCACCCGAACGTTGCAGGAACAGCAACTCATATTCCGCTTCGGAACCCTGCAGCCCAATGGTATCAATGTGGACTTCACAAGCTTCAAAATCTCCCCTTCCGCCAGTGCATCCCAAAACCAGCTCAGTTCTTCCCCTTCCCCCACTACATCACAAATCCAGCCCAGCTCTTCCCCTCCCCCCACTGCATCCCAAAACCAGCCCAACCTGTCTCTGCTTCCCTAACCTGTTCTTCCTCTCACCCATCCCTTCCTCCCACCTCAAGCCGCACCTCCATTTCCTACCTACCACCTCATCCCGCCTCCTTGACCTGTCCATCTTCCCTGGACTGACCTATCCCCTCCCTACCTCCTCACCTATACTCTCCTCTCTACCTATCTTGTTTTTTCTCCATCTTTGGTCCACCTGCCCCTCTCTCCCTATTTATTCCAATTCCCTCTCCCCATCCCCCTCTCTGATGAAGGGCCTAGGCCGGAAACGTCAGCTTTTGTGCTCCTGAAATGCTGCTTGGCCTGCTATGTTCATCCAGCTCCACACTTTGTTATCTTTAATTTAAATCTGATGGTTTTGGCAACATGGACCAATATTATTGCAAGAAAATTGATATGTCATTCAAGGTATACAGGGGGAGAGTTTTTGAAAATCGAGCAAACCACCATCTGAGAAATAAGCGTCCAATTCTCACAAGAAAGCACTAATCTCTTTAAGAAAACATCATCTATCCATAAAAGGTAGAACACTTCTTCCAGCTAAGAATCCTTACAGAAGACTTCACTGAGAAAATATGACTAACATCCGAATCAGCAGGAGATAAGCGTTTATGACTTGACAACAGCAGCAGGAATGTAGTGGACATTGAGAGACTAAGTTTTAACTTACTTTCTTATTACTTAGGTTTATATAAATGGGACTTGTGTTTATTGGATCAGCATATCAGTATAATTTAGTTCAGTAAGGGAATAGTTAGTAGTTGAGGGGGAAATGCACAGTTTGTTAATAATTCTGCTAATTTGCTCACTGTTAGGGTTAAATAAATAAACTATTATTTGTTACTTATAAAGTGAACATCAGGGATTTTCTTTCATTTAAACACTTTTTAACTAATTATGAAGGCGAGGCAACCTTCTCTGGGTGTTTCGCGTTTTATTATTACCTTTGACTCCTGCCTTAACAGATTGGTGGCTTGCGTTTTGATTAGATTAGATTCCCTACAGGGTGGGAACAGGCCCTTCAGCCCAAAAAGTCCACACCACCCCTTGCAGCATCCCACCCAGACCCATCCCCCTATAACCCACACACCCCTGCACACTATGGGCAATTTAACATGGCCGATCCACCTAGCCTGCACATCTTTGGACTGTGGGAGGAAACCGGAGCACCCAGAGGAAACCCACACAGACACAGGGTGATTGTGTAAACTCCACACAGACAGTTACCCGAGGCTGGAATTGAACCCAGGTCCCTGACGCTGTGAGGTTGCAGTGCTAACCACTGAGCCACCGTGCCGCCCATGGTTTAATTATCAAAGGGGTTTGACCTCCTCTCCATAACATGATACGTTTCATTGGTAATTCATTAGCTGTAAAATGCTACTGTACTAACAGCGCTTCATATTATAATTGCAGATCTTTCAGTCTTTATCTTCTCTGATGAAAGTTCAAGAAACAGTCTAGGCTATTAAAAGGTTCTGTAAAGATCAGTTGATGAGTAATCATTCAAGCATTTTCTAGCAATACTGCCAATAAGGTTTATGATTGATGACATGGACATTATTAGTAAGTCTGATAATATCTGCAATTCACTATTGAATATGACTGATGAATTGTGCACTGTAAAGATGTTAGTGTTGTTGAATTTCCAATTTTAAAGAAGTTGATACAAAAATGTGAGGAAAAAAGTTATTTTGAGTTTTGTTTTCTGTTGCAGTTTTACAAAAAAAACTTCGCTTCATCTGAGATCAGTAAAAAATCCATAAAGAGTGTTAAATCTTGCAAAATCATTCTGTGGTAAGTTAGCGGTATGATTTATGCTGTATATGTATATAACCCAGTATTCAATATACTAGAATGTTACATCGTACAAAATTTCATTTTTATTTGGAACTCAGTAGAACAGTGGGTAGCCTGAACTATGTGTATGCTGTTTAATATATTTGTTTGAACAATGTCACATCTGTCTGGGTGGACAACATTTTCCCAGTTTCTGACGGATATGGGCATTAGTGGGTCTGTCGGAAATGCGAATGCTTCAGCATCACCACATGTGATGGTTACAGTTCTCTCCCAGGGCAAGGATTCTCTGCTCGTAGAGGGTAAAGACATGAATGTCAGGCATCCACCCACATATCTTGGCTTGTTCAGCCATATTGCGGGCTGTTTCAACTGCAATGAGATAAAGAGAACGACTGAGTTGGATGAAAGAGCTTGGCACAGCTGGTAATATGCAAATAATGCAAATAATGGTGAGGTTTCCTGAGTTAGTAAATAGGCACCGCAGGAAGCAAATTAGGATAGTAGCCTGGCAATGTTGAGTGGGTGAGCATGAGTGAGGGAAGATGATGCAATAGGGTTACACCATCAGCCTTGATGGGAGTTGGGTTAGAATGAGAGTGTGAGGTAGCAGAGTAAAGACAATGAAATGTATCATGAGTCTGAAATTCTTTGCACAGTGGAGGTTACTGACCTCCTTGTGGCAACAGTTGTGTGTGTCTACAAATCATTGACATTGCATTGACCCCAATGGCAACTTCAGACCAGGCTGGCAGGGCCTGGTGGCACCATCTATTGGTTCTAGATGGAAGAGAATAGCCTTATTCTGCACTGCTCTGTACATCAGGACCTCCAGGTGCATAGCAAAATGTGGGAGTAATTTTACTCTGTCTACCATATTCTGGTAATTCATAGGATCCATGCAGGACAGCTTTGGAATGATATCACTTGCCCTAATGCACAACTGCATTTTAATTATGGTGGCAGCAACTGCAATCCAGGGTAATCCCAATAGAGATGAATGTATTCCCCTCTGGAGAGAAGAAGACCAAACAGAGATGTTGTGCATTGATAATGAAGGAATGTTTCAGAGAATAGTGTTCAAAATAGTGTGTACTCACAAACACAGAGGCTAACCATGAATGTCACTAAAATTGACACAGCAGATTGCTGGCAAAATTCATAGGCTTTAGATAGGCCAACAACATATTTGTTGAGAAGAAAAAGTAAAGGTCCCGTGGGGGCACCTTAAAATCTCGGAATATTGCAAGTGAGGAATTAGAGAAGGTAACTAAACCAGCTCACCTCATTCTTTTTCAATTCAGATGTTGCATTTCAATTAACATTTCCACTGGGGCTATTCATTTGTATTTATAAGAGTAATAATCTTGATTGTTCATCACTTCCAAGATCTTTATGAATGATTTCTATGCAGCGGTGAGTGATTAGGTCCTTGGATCTCTTTGACAAAGGCGTTCAAAATTTATGTCATAAGTTCTTAAATTCCATGACAATTCAAAACAATTATTTTCTGACCAAAAATATTTGAATGTAAACTGAGATAGTAGGAACTGCCAATGCTGGAGAATCACTTTCCTGCTCCTTGGGATGCTGCTTGGCCCGTTGTGTTCATCCAGCTTCATGCTGTGTTATATTTGAATGTAAACCCATAGCTATGTTTCATTTGGAAAAGAGAATGACTTATCTTCACATTAAATTGTTATATTGTTGTAATATGATTTTAAACTATAAGTTCAAGCATTTGTATACGTAAGTATGTAGTTACCATCTCACTCACTGCTATACTATAGTCAGCGTATTGACCAACAATGTGTTAGCCTACAACGCATGGTGGGATATTGAAATATATTTGTAGGAAATTTCAGCATTTCATCTTTAAAGGTGTTATCTTTCAGACTTTTAGAAACCAGACCACATAACAAAACATCTAGAAGTGATTCATATAACGAAGTCTTAGCTTTGGAGTAATTGCTATTGAATCGGCAAAGAACCTTCTTTATAAAACTCTGAATTATAAAAGGAAAGGTACATAAACATGTGAAGCATGCGCCAGTGATCTAGATTTAAAGGAAGCTCAACTGAACAAAGGAATGCTTTTTGATATACAAAAATATCAAATGGTAACTTTGATAAAACCATGGCCATAATAAATAAGTGTTTGTGGTACATTTCCCTCTCTATTCTATTTTAGTGGAAATAATCATTCCATTCTTTCAAACCTTTTAAACGCTAGATAGCAGAGAAAGAGTTCAAAATAAGCACATGCATTTGAAAACTTTGCCGTATTTGACTTTTTTTAGACATATGACAATTTCTTTGAAAAGTTAAGCTTCCAATTTTATACCAATCAGAACATGAAACAATTGTGAAATATTTTCAGAATATTTAACTGAATCCTATTTACTTCAATGAACTCTTTATATCATTTTATGCATCTTAATTTGAACATCTCATAACTATGTATCCACCAAGGAATGCAATCCATTATTATTCAAACTTGCACTATAATTTCAGATCTGGTATCATTTTGGTAAATCTACATTGCGCTAATAGATTTTTAAAAATTTACTTGGGGACATGGGCATCACTGGCCTGCCAGTATTTATTGTCTGTCCCTAGATTAATATATACTTCCCGAGTTTCAGTGACCATAACTGAACAGAATACAGTGAATGGGATCTCACCAAGACTCTTCACAATCTAAACCATATGGATGCCCTAGTAACTGATTTCAATAGGGTTAGTCAAGAGATTTAAACTCATTAATGCATTCTGCAAAATACTGAAGTGTTTTGCACCAGAAAAGAACACGCTCATTGCATGTCAACATATAGAGCTGAATCTTACATTTTTGGCTAAGTGAGAGTTGCGACGTGTTTTTTGGAGGAAATCTCACTTGTGGCGCAGTGAGATGTCTCAATATACCTTAACAATACATCTTTTTGACTACCTATCCCACCCCTATAGTATTTCTCACATTCAATTCTAGTCACGTGTCCATCCCAGAAAAACCTCCCACTCAATGGATAATCATCAAGAGACCAGCAACCCTTGCACACACACAATGTTTAAGAGGCCCAGACAAGCATTTGTAATACAGCAATAGCCCTCACCAATAACGGCACAACAATCACAAAGCCATGTTACTGCCATGGCTGACTCTCCCTTGTATAGGCGAACTCATTCTCTCTGCCTATTCATCACGTAACCACCAGGCCACACACTTTGTCTGTATCCCTACTATGCCTTCCCCAATGCCTTAACTCTGCATTGCCATTGTCTACTATTAGGATATCATCTACAGGCAAATGTTTGGACATATCCAAATACAAGCTTTTATGGATAGCCAGCAAAAAAAAACACAAAGGAAATAAGTGCAGGCTGCAGTTCACACCCACAATGTGAACCAAATGCTGGCATGTGTACCCAGTTGGTATCTAATGGAACTGGGAGTCAGTGAGGTCCTGGCTGCCTTGTGGTGCCCAATGCAGTTAATCTCTTTCACCACAAAGAGAGTTACATCTAGCTCAGCCTTCTTGTCAGATGACTGCTCTTTCCCTGGATCCTCAACATTTATTACATTGCCTTGTTGCACACTTCAACTGTATGTGGCATTGCAGACCGGGATGGCATGGCTCCATTGACAGATGGATAGCCAAGTCTGCATTCTCCTCAGACTTTAGGTGGGCTGAGGCAGCTCCTACGCATGATTAATTAGACCCTGACTGCTGTCATTGCAGCTCCCTGACTGGAGAGACATGAGTCTCTTGAATGCTCATTCTGAACAGACAGATGTCCACTACAGTCGGAATGATTTTTGATGGTGTGTCCCAAGCTAATGATAATAGCCAAATCCTTGGACTGCGTACAGACTGTGCCTAACTGACAGTACTAAGACTCCTTAACTAACAACCACACCCCCTTATCTAGACTGAGGACTAGCCCCCACTCAGTTTCTGACTTGGTCATTTAGTTGAATAAATGTTCAGTGTGCATGCCATGCAGGCAGCTGCACAGATTATAGGTTGAAAACTGACATTTCAGTGTGCCACACATCAAGTGTCCCAGCCTTGGTCAGATTCCTACTGATAAGCATGGAAAGCAGCCCGTTTGTGTGTCTGTATACAACATGTCAGTATGGCAGTACTGCCAGCTTAACTCTGGCTGAAGTGCCAACACACTAATAGGTATAGTATGAAGAGGCATGGATGCTGCAAGTATGCAGCAGACACCAGGTAAGCGAGTGCTAAGAGAGCAAATGAGCAACACTGAGATGCAGCTTAGTCAAATACATGATCTAAATGCCTACTTCAGAGAGCAAAGCATTTCTACTGCAACCTTTGATGCTCGTCATTGGTGTTTCCCACAAAGCAAGTCTTTGCCTCTGAAATAGCCTGCAAGTGGATTGAAAAGATGTCATGATCGTTGTGAGGGGATGACAAATGCATCAATGAGGAGGTTATGTGGCTGATCCCTGTGGATTGTGCACTGTGATATTGTTTGATGTTGATCAACATGGAGACCCTTCACAGCCAATGGCCAGCTACAGTTGCTGGGTAGCCACTCCTATTTCAATGTCAAAATGTCTTTGTCAGTGTTAATGAGGCAATTGACAAACAGTAATGTGGTTTAAGTGGCAAATCAACATTGGTTAGCAAGAAATTTATGGTTCTGAAGAAGAGTGGTTGGACTCAAAATATTAACTTTGTTTTCCCCCAATAGTGCAGCCAGCCTTGCTGAGTTTCTCCAGCAATTTCTGTTTTGTTTGAAAAACTGGACTTTTTGTCTAATTCTGTCACAAATCCCACCATTGTCCACATTGCTCAGACCCCAATATACTCAGACTAATGATATATCTCCATTAAGCTCATTGTGAGACCAGCACATAATTTGATAAAATAACATTGTTCTCCTGATACATTGTTGATGAAATACTGAAAAAGTGAGCAAACCATTCATTCAAATTTTAAGACATTAATAAATGTTTTTACTTTCTTTATAGTAATAAGGCAAAAATGTGCTTAAGTAGATCTGTAACCATGGTTGCACAATGATTGGGAGAAATTGACCAACTCGTGTCTTCTTGCCTCCATGTTTACATTCTGTGTCTATTGATGCATTGCAAGTGTACGCATGGATCGAAAGCTAATTTGGCATAAGTGTTTGAACAAACTGCTTTTTGCTATAGTCAAGCTTGAAGGGTAAAATTTGATAGTCGACTACCAATCAAATTGTGAACTCAATAATAAAGAAGTATACAAATTTGAGGGGTTGAAATAATATGAGTTAAATTATAACAACACAATTTTTAGAACAGGATAATTTGACCCATTTACAGAGTTCTCTGCCAATTTATTGTGCAATATCACAAATGTACTCCCGTGATTTCACTGAGCTTTTATTGTGGATTTGTAACATGAGCTCATCAAAGGTAAGAGACCGATTCTGCAGTAATTACTACTCATGTTGGTGTTTAAGTATAAGAAAATAGAACAGTTCAACATTGCATGCTTGGTTTAAATTGATGGCTTCCACATTCCATTCAATACCTAGAACCTTCCAAGCTGGGGAGCTATAGATTCCCTACAACAAATAGTGGTTGTTGTTTATATTCCAATGGCAATTACCAGGATTTCATCATTCAATAAAAATGTGTCTAATTTATTGTGAAGTACTTTCAGTACATGTGTTAGAATATAATACTGAAATAACATTCCTTAAACTTGCTTTCTCCTTTAAGTGATAAACCTTTAACTTCCGAGATAGCATTTCATGTGCATAATTAATTGGTTTACAGCTCCCAAAAAGTCAGTGGAGACCTCAAGGCCACTACTTTTGCACAGGAACCCATGCCCCCAACATTTATTTACCTGAAGAACATTATTGGCTCAAGGTGGGTTTTCCATGCTCATTAGGGCACGAAATCCAGACTTCAAGAACTGCTATCTAATTGAATGGTAGCTCTTTGGACCTACCAAAATAAAATTGGACAGTTCTAATCTAATTTATAAACACTTCACCTTCAGGATACAATCAGGCTCACGGTTTTACAAGGCAGTTTCAGAAACAGAAAAATGTGATCTAACATGTGTTCACACATTGACACTCCTAGAACATGAGTTCATATTTAGAACATAGAATGAGGATTTCTTCTGCCTAACAAATTTAACCATGCAATGTGAGATAAGTAGTTTTAATCCAATTCCAAGTAGATGTGGTCCTCAAGTACAAAAATGATCTATTTAAATATTTATTCGGCAATCACACTCAAGAGATAATGGCATGGAAATTATAGTTTCAAGTCACTTTGGAGTTAAATGATTATTGGTTAGTAATTTCAAGCTATCATTAAACAGGTTGGTTTATTTCCTACCTTATTAGTTATTGGAACCATGCTAGTATAGATACATTAGTACTTAGGCACTGAACTATTGAATTGTGAGATGGAATAAATAATACGGAGTATCAGTAGTAAACTGCAATAGCAGACAAGATATTAATCAAACATTATAAGCCCTTATAGTGGTATTTACTCAAAATTCCTCATTCATTTTAATGTTTAACTTGGGAAGGATTACCAGCAGTCAGGGAATGGATAGAGCTGTCGGCATAAGCAATTGAAAGATTTAAGTTCTCAATTCTTGTTGAATGGTCATGACATGTTGAGGTTGTACAGGACATTGGTGAGGTCTCTTCTGGAGTACTGTGTACAGTCCTGGTTACCCTGTTAAAGGAACGATATTATTAAGCTAGACAAGGTTCAAAAGAGATTTACCAGGAGACTGTTGGGAATGGAGGACTGGAGTTATAAGGAGAGGCTGGATAGGTTGGGACCTTTTTTTCACTGGAGTGTAGGAGGTTGAGAGGTGACTTTATAGAGGTTTATAAAATCACGAGGGGTATAGAAAGAGTTAATGTTAGATATCTTTTCCCTAGGATGGGGGTTTTTAAGACTAGGGGGCATATTTTAAAGGTGAGAGGAGAGAGATTTAAAAAAGACATGAGGGGCAATACTTTAACACAGAGGGTTGTTCACCTGTGAAATGAACTTCCTGAAGAAGTGATAGATGCAGTCACAATTACAATGTTTAAGAGATGCTTAGATAAGTACACAAATAGGAAAAGTTTGGTGGGATGTGGGCCAGGAGTAGTTTAGTTTGGGGTTATATTTGGCATGGATTGGTTGGAAGAGTCTGTTTCCATGCCATATGACTCAATGGCAAGGATTCAGAATCATAGAATTATAGAATCTCTGCAGTGCAGATAGAGGTCATTCAGCCCATCATGTTTGTACCAACCCTTTGAAGAGCATCCTACCCAAATCCACCCTTTGTCTTTAACCCCACATTTACTATGGCTAACCCACCTAGCTTGAC
Organism: Stegostoma tigrinum; assembly: GCF_030684315.1. NCBI lineage: Eukaryota > Metazoa > Chordata > Chondrichthyes > Orectolobiformes > Stegostomatidae > Stegostoma > Stegostoma tigrinum. The sequence continues at coordinate 37,036,717 of NC_081362.1, forward strand.
ACTAGGGGCAAATAGCATGGCTAATCCACCTAACCTGCTCATCTTTGGCCTGAGCTGTATAGAACTCATCCGGGTTACTAGGCAATAGCACAATGGTGAGTACTATCTCAGTGAAACTAAAAGTCTGAAAAGCTATATAATTGAAAATCCAAAACAAAAGCGTTAAGTCCTGGAGAAACTCAGCTAGTCTATCACCATCTGTGGAGAGAAAAACAGAATTTATGTTTTGAGTCCAGTGACCCTTCATCAGTACTCCAGCACCTTCTGTTCATGTTTCAAATCTCGATCATCCACAGTTCTTTGTTTTATTTAATTGCAAACCTGATCAGTACTCAGAATATTTGTATGAGTTGCTTTCAAAATAGGTGCATAACGAGTGTTGCCTAACTTCTGATCTCTCCTTAAACATTTACCACTCTGTCTTTGAGCACAGTGATCCAGTTTAAAAGAAGGTGACGCCCCCAACACAAGATCTAAAGGCAAGATTGGATCTCGCAACATGTGAGCACATGCACTGGGTGGCATAGGCATTCGCAGCATGTATCAGTCTCTTGGAACATGCCTGCCTTCCTAATAGCTGGATGTATCTGCATTGCCAGTAGCCATTAAGCTGCCAATACTGGAGTGCCGTAGGCCTGCTGCTCAGTTTTCTGCCTTACCTTGGTATTTCGCACATATCTTCTAGAAGGTGAGAAAGAAGAAAGTTGTGAGTGAGAAGTGCATTGTGCAGAGAGAAGGGAAGAGCAATAATTTGTTCAAGCTGACAGGGAGGCATTGATGTAAAATAGTTCAAAGATGTGGTTTAATATCAATGATGGCTTTTCAGATGCAATTGTGAAGAGGCACCTGGTGAAGGAAGAACAAGAGCAGCTGCAAAGAGTGTTCTGTGAAGTGCTATGCAAGAGCATGCTGCAAAAGTCAGAGTTTGGTGTGTGATACCTGAGGTTTTAAATCATATAGGATACTATGTCCAAGTTTAAGGGACTGCACTCCTGCCGTTGACTTTCTCAGGCACTTCTATTCATGTTTACTTGGCTTTCGAGGTTGGCCACTTCATCCTCTCCTTGGAAAGTACCAACACACTTCAATCCTTCAGTCGTAACAGCAGGACTTTCCATGTAAAAGTCAGAAACCTGGGAGACAGCCTTCTCAGGTCTACTTTCTATTCCTGTATTTAACAGATCCTGAGAATCAAACAATTAAGCCATTCATACTTGTTGCAGGGGCTTTTAACTAGGAATGCTCCTGATAACAAATTCAACACATTTTAGAATAACAAAATTGGTAAGAGTTCAGAAGAAAGCCATTCAGCCAGTTTATCCTTGATGACTCTCTGCAATATCAACTCACCCAGTCACTCATTCCCTTTTCTCCATATCTGTGCAAATTGTATTAGTTTCAGTAATTGTCCAATTCCATTTGAAAAAAAAGTTGAAACTACCTCCACCACACTGTTAGGAAGTGTATTCCAGATCCTAATCACTTGCTGCATAAGATCCTTTTTCCTCGTACCACAGTCTCCACCCACTGTTAATAGTGTGGAAATCTGGGAGAAAGATATTAATATCTTGGCTGAATAAAAAGAGTCCCAGCAGATGACATTGCAATTAAAAATAGCTTCCACATAACTCCAACACTAACTTACGGTTCCATCCAGTTAGTTATTTTATATTAAAATGTATAGCTATTGTTTATTGGATCAATTCCTGGACAATTAACACTAAGAAAGTAAACTGAGAGCCATAATCTGCATCCTGTGCGGATGCTGGGAAAAAGCGTGTGGCCCTGCATGCAGAGCAACCTGACAGGAGCACTGAAATGGAAGATGTCAGTGAGCTCCAAAGTGCATTGGTGAAGTGTTAAAGTGTATTAGGCATTAGTCTAAGGTAATGTGTCTGCTGGTGCCAATTTATGATGGGCGAAAGCAGATACTGTTCATGGTGTATGTTGGTGCTTGGATCATAAAATGGAAGCCCACAGGATCAACAATCTACACCTGCCAGGTAACCATTCTAACATTCAAGTCAGGAATTGTCACTATCTAATTTCTCATGAGAGGACAGGAGAATTGTGACGTGCATAGAAATGGCGTGAAATTAGCTAATTATGTAATAATAATAATGCGATAAAAATGCATGGAAATAAACTATTTATTTGGAGATTTGAAAAGCTGGTGCAGACACAAAGGGCCTCTTTCTGCTTTGTAACATTTCTGTGACTGATATTGGGAATTCACTGTTGAAACTTTAAAGGAGAAGCAGAACTAGTTTTTGAAGTCAAAATTCTAATATTTTCATTCTGGTCATGTTTTCCCAACTTCCTCACCATTGACAACACAAAGGTCAGAAAAGTTTTGCTGACATGTTTTACTTTCTTTACATTAGAAGCAGTAATAGAATGTGCAGCACAGGATAACTGTAAGTGTGCAAGGGTCAATATGAAGCAAACATCACTGTCAAGCAGGTTGCAAGGAGATTGAAGCTGACCAGACTCACTGTGAATAAATGAGTCAGTCAAGTGAAGCAGGTAAGAATAACTGTGAAGCAGTTCAGGAACAGTACTAAACAGGTCAGGAATCATGTAAAGTAGGTTGGGAGCAGACTGAAACAGGTCAGGAGCAGAGTGAAATAGATCGGGAATCATGTGAAGCAGGTAGAGAGCAGAGTGAAGCAGACCAGGGATCACTGAAGTAAAAACAAAATCTAACTGTGACATCAGAGGAAGGTTGATTGGGTGGTGAGTGTTCCGGTTTTGTTTCCTTTTCTTCCAAGTTAGGGAGTTCATGTGAGGACGGATCAAAATAAATATTTCTATTTTTTTGGATAGAACATAGAACACAAACTTTTACCCTATTCTTAAGATCTATCTAACCTCCAACCCTACTTTACACTATCATCCATATGCCTATCTAATTGCCGCTTAAATGCCCCTAATGAGGCCGACTCCACTACCCTCTCCGGCAATGCATTCCACACCCCGACCACTCTCTGAGTAAAGAATCTACCTCTGACGTCTCCCGTATATCTACCTCCACCCACTTTAAAACTATGCCCCCTCGTAATAGCTACCCCCACCCTAGTTAAAAAGTCTCTGGCTGTTTACTCTACTATAGTATTGGTTTGGATAGTATGGTTTTGCTAAAATCTTTCAATGACCCTTCCTCTATATGAATATTGCCTCCTTCATATGTGTTGCTATGAGCAGAGAAATAGTAGCTAGTGAGTTTCTACTTTGGTTTATAAGTATGTCGTATTATTTACTGTAAAAAAGAATGGCAGAACAGCACTGATTCCTGGAGTGCATATCCTTTTCCAAGTACAGGATGTTTCATAAATCCCAGATACACAGGAAGTGTAAAAAAAACCAAAAGAACTGTGGATGCTGTAAATCAGGAACAAAAACAAAGTTGCTGGAAAAGCTTAGCAGGTCTAGCAGCATCTGTGGAGAGGAAAACAGAGTTATCGTTTCGGATCCAGTCACCCTTCCTCAGAACAGGAAGCGTAGATATTTTCATATGAAGATACAAAAATGCAAACAGGGAACAAGAGTAGGCATCTTGGCCCTTTGAAACTGCTCCAATATTCAATAATATTATGGATGATCTGATTTTAACCTTAACTCCACATTCCTACATTCACCTCATAATCATTCGTCTCTTAGTATTCAAAAATCTATCCACCACTGCCCAAAAAATTTTAAATATTCTGCATCCACTGCCTTAAGAAGAAAAAAATTCCAAAGACTCACAAACCATTGAGGGATTTTTAAAAAATTATCTCTGTCTTAAATGGGTGTACACTTACTTTTAAATGATGGCCCCCAGTCCAAGATTCTGCTGCAGCATCTAGAGGATCTAAACGAATGAGGCCACCTTCCTGACAGAAGATCAGGTGTTCTCCTATATCAGCCGAAGGGACAAAGAATGACTGTTACTACCAATGACTACCACCAAAGACTGCTTAACATAAGGGACAAGTTTTTCACCAGTTCAAAACTGCCATCCTTGCTTTTTCATTCTATCTTCACAAATGCAGGATGACCTGTTGTAAATTTCCAGTATTTTCTGGCTGCATTTCTTGACTGGAAGACTTGGTTCTGATTTTACCAGTGGGCCAAATCTTCTGTTTAGCAATAGACATTACAGTAACATAGACAGATGTTCCATGTCAGAAATATATGGAAGTCATTATGCAGCTGATTCCCTTGGATCTGTTCAAGGAATTGAAACTTTCAGCAGGCAATTAACCAAGGTCTGCAAGCCTCATAGAAAGTAGTTCCCAATGCTGAGCCTTAGTTAGAGACTTCATTAAAAAGTTTCTCAGGAAAACTCAGTCCTTTGAGTACCGGAGTTGGGAAGTCATGTTGAGATTGCACAGGACATTGGTGAGGCCTCTTCTGGAATATTGTGTCCAGTTCTGATCGTCCACTTATAGGAAGGATATTGTTAAGCAGAGAGGGTTCAGCTGAGATTTACCAGGATGTTGTCAGGTATGGAAGGATTGAGTTATAAAGATAAACTGGATAGGCTGGTACATTTTTCACAGAAGCATAGGAGGTTGAGAGTTGACCTGATAGAAGTTCATAAAATAATGACAAGTGTAGATAGAGTTGACAGTTATCATCTTTTCCCTAGGATGGATAATTTCACGACTAGGGGGCACATTTTTAAGATAAGAGGAAAGCGATTTTAAAAAGACATTTAGGGCAAAGTTTTTATACAGAGGGTAGTTTGCTTGTGGAATGAACTTTCTGAAGAAGAAGTGGATGTGGGTACAATTACAATATTAAAAGACATTTGGATAGATACATGAATAGGAAATGTTTGAAGGGATATGGTCCAGGAGTAGACAGGTGGGACTATTTTAGTTTGGGATTATAGTCAGCATGAACTGGTTGGACTGAAGTGTCTGTTTCCATGCTGTATAACATTATGACTTAATTATTACAGCAATGGCTTCCTTTATCAATAATGCAATGCCCAACCTCTCTTACTTTCCCCCATGTTGTGCCTGAAATTATTATACCTTAGAATATTGTCAGAAGTTACATAAAACCAGTTTGTAGTCCAAATCATTTATATGAAATCACAAGTTTTTGGAGTGCTTCTCCTTCATCTGCCCCATCCACCTGCTAAATCAGTTTAAAACCTCCCCAGAAGCATGATGAAACCTCCCAGCAAGAATATTGGACCCATTCAGGTTCCAGAACCAGTTCAGGTTCAACCCATCCAATTTGTACAACAAGGTCCCAACAACCCAGAAACTGTCCCTCAAAACGCCATACATTCATCTGAATCTCTTCTTAGTCCTATATTCAGTAGAATGAGATGTTAGAAGTAATCCAGAGATTGAGAACTGTCATAGTCTTCTTCTTTAGTGTACTACCTAACTCTCTAAAGTCATGCAACAGAACCTCATTTCTCTTTTTTACCCATGTTATTGGTACAACATATACCACGCTTGCAGGCTATTCACCCTCCCCCTTCAGAATGCCCTATAGCTGCTCTGAGACATTCACAACCCTGGCACCAGGGAGGCAATAAGCCATTCGAAAGTCTCATTTGCTATCACAGAATCATCTGTCAGTTCCCCATATAATCAAATGTCCTATCACTAACGTTCTCCCAGTCTTTTTCCTCCTCTGCTGTGCAGCAGAACCAGACATGATGCCACAAACTCTGCTGTTGCTGCTTTCTCCTGTGAGGCCAATCACCCCAACAGCATCTAATACAGTATATGTTTGAGAGGGGAATGGCCACAAGTAACCCCTGCACTGCATGCCCATGTTAACTAGTCTTTCTGGTGGTCATCCAAAGCTTTTCTGCCTGTGTGGCCCTTACTTGTTGTGTGACCAGCTCACTGAACATGCTATCCTTGACATTCTCAGAATAATGGATGCTCCATATTCTGGCTGCTCATTCTAGAGCTGGATTGCCTTTGATCCAAGAAGGTCAGTGACTGATTTATCGAAGAAACCAATGGCAATTTTGACATAAATGCATTCTTGCTCTAAGTTGCCATATGTGAATGGTTAATATAGTACATGCAGGACTTACTTGATCCTACAGACTCTTTGGGTCTTTCATATCTGCTGTTCATCTTATCAGTGTCCTATTTGTTCTGGAAGTTGAAGATTGATCAAAAACTTTAAAGAGGTTATCAAAAGTAATGTGTTTCTCATTGATCTGTTGTCTGTGTCACATGAACTGATCCTGTTCCTACATTGTGGAGAAATATGCTAATCTGTCACATTTGATTTCACGTCCAATGCAGAAGCTATTCGGAATCTTAGGAACTGTTGTTTCCACATCTGTTTGCTGATCTCTTGGTGGATATTTTTCTGCTAGAAAGGTTGGCTTCATTGAATTCTTTTGCATTGTTTGATTATCAATAGGCATTTGAAGTTGCTGACTATTTTCTTGATTTTAAAGGATAGTGTTCGGATTTTGTTCTTGTAAAAATCACTTTTTTTGGAACTGTGGTCAAAAATGGGAGAAGAAATTGCTGATATTCAAGGAAGATGTGTAGAAAGATGATTTCAGTTTTAAAAACAAGTTACTAGTACATTGTACATACAATGTCGCTTTATTGGAGCAGCGAGAGGGGGAGTTCCAGACAAATTGACACTGCCTGTGTGTATTTAGGACAACTTGCCCAGAGACAGTTTTTCAATTGCTGTAGGCTCATACGGGTACAGCACAGTAATAACCACTTGATCGGTTCCTGAGTGGGTGGATGATATAGCAGAGAAACCTAGCCTGTGGTGCAAAAGCATCTATCTTTCCACTTTCTGTATGGAGAAGTAAAATAAAATCCTTAGTAGCTAGTTACTGACCCTTACTTGCTACTGTACGGTGCAGGTTCTGAAAATCCCATGTGGAAGTGGAGTAGCAGATAGTGAAGGGGGCTGTCAGAGATTACAGCAGAATATGGATAGACTGGAGAGTTGGGCAGATAAATGGCAGATGGAGTTCAATACAGGCAAATGCGAGGTGATGCATTTTGGAAGATCTAATTCAAGGGCGAACTATACAGTAAATGGAAAAGACCTAGGGAAAATTGATGAACAGAGAGATCTGGGTGTTCAGGTCCATTGTTCCCTGAAGGTGTCAATGCAGGTCAGTAGGGTAGTCAAGAAGGCTTACGGCATGCTTTCCTTCATCGGACGGGGTATTGAGTACAAGAGTTGGCAGGTCATGTTACAGTTGTATAGGACTTTGGTTCGGCCACATTTAGAACACTGTGTACAGTTCTGGTTGCTACATTACCAAAAGGATGTGGACGCTTTGGAGAGGGTGCAGAGGACGTTCACCAGGATGTTGCCTGGTATGGAGGGTGCTGGCTATGAAGAGTGGTTGAGTAGATTAGGATTATTTTCATTAGAAAATCGGAGATTGAGGAGGCACCTGATTGAGATCTACAAAATCATGAGAGGTATAGACAGGGGGGATAGCAAGAAGCTTTTTCCCAGAGTGGGGGACTCAATTACTAGGAGTCATGAGTTCAAAGTGAGATGACGAAAGTTTAAGGGAGATAGGCGTGGAAAGTTCTTTACGCAGAGGTTGGTGGGTGCCTGGAACGCGTTGCCAGCAGAGGTGGTAGATGCAGACACGTTAGCCTCTTTTAAGATATATCTGGACAGGTACATCGATGGGCGGGGAGCAAATGGACACAGACCCTGAGAAAATAGAAGACAGGTTAGACAGAGGATCTCGATCGGCGCAGGCTTGGAGGGCCGAAGGGCCTGTTCCTGTGCTGTAATTTTCTTTGTTCTTTGAAAAGAAAAAAAGCATTTAAAAAATTCTTCAGAGACTCTGAAAAGATGAGTCCTCAACTAAAGAATGAAAAACTGAGAATTGGTGTGCCTATACCTCGCATCATCAACCAAGAGTCAGAAGGAATGAAAAGGAGGCAAAAGTAAACAAGCCAATCATGTCTGTGATCCAGACCATTGCCAGAACTGTGCTTTTATGACTTTTTTTTCTTACCCACTCAATATTTGTGTCTTGTCTTTTTGTGTATCTGTCTGTATGCATTTGGGAATTTTAAGAAAGGGATAAAATTGTTATACAGTTATAGATAAGCCATTAACATTAAAGCAGATTGATTTTATTAACCAGTGTGCATATTATTTTAACCTAATTAATTGTTTAATAAAATCTTCACATTCATGTTGACTCCAGGAAGAGTGGGGCTTAGCTTCTAGCATACAATCCCCGTGAGTCATAATGTTATCCCTGTATTATACTAAAGTTCCAATGAAGAGTCACCGGATTCAAAACATTAACTCTGCTCTCTTCTCACAGATGCTGCCAGGCCTGATGAGTTTCACCATTTTGTTTCTGATCTCTGCAGTTCTGTTTTGTTACACTCATATTCTTGTCTTGTGCTGTTTTTAGTTGATTGAAGTTTGTTGTTGAACCTTTGTAGATTCAGTATTAAAATTGAAAGCTGTTAACATTTCTGTTGATTTAAAGGCTGTTTGCTGTTTGCAAAGTTCAGTTTCCCCATACTAATATGGGGCTCTAATCAAGATGAATGAAAATATCCTTTTTCCAAGATGGTTAAAGGTCCTCCTAGTGATTTGTAGTTATAACTATCTCAAAATGGCTACACTCAACAGATGGCTGCCATGATGTTGCTGCACCACGGTTTCTGTTTCTGAGATATTTTCCAGCCAAATTCAATCATGCTTGATCAGTTTTGCACACTTTTTCTTTACTTGATTTTATTACATTTTAATGTATAAAATTAATAAAACTTCCTAGTCGCCACATAAAACTTCAAATTGTTATTCAATCCATTGATATTATAAAGATATCGCTAACTTTGTTGTTAGGATTCTGATGCTTCAAAGCTGCAAAATTGATCTTGATTCCAGTTTTCATTTGCTTTTTCTGTCTGGTTTTCAATTGATTTTCTTTAAGTCTGTACCTGAAGAGTAATCAACTTGTCATTGTCAACATTTTTCTTAAATAAATACTTTAGAATTTTATAAACTCATCATTTGAATTAGACTCCTCAGCCTAGTTTTACAAGGGAAAATAAAATTCTTTATCTCATCTGGGTGTTTTATAATTGACCTCTTTTCACAGGCACTCAATTCGGATTTGCCCCATTCACTATTTTTACTGCTCTCACCACTTTTTTTAAAAAGCCATTACCCACTGTAGTTGTAAAAACCTACAATTTTCTGACTCTGTATGACTTTCTAAACTTTGAGCAGTGCCGGTATCCAATTTGATAATTGCAGGTATCAAATCAAGATGCAATATTTGTTCATTAGAGGTCTCATGTTCTATTGCCTTATATTATTAGCCCGTGCATGCTAGGCATCAGATTTTGGGTACCTGAGAGTACAAATGCAAAATTGGAAGTTTGAGATAAATACAGGAGGTTGGGGTGGAGAGCAGAAGCATGGTCATACCATCTGCAGCTTGTAATTCATGCCAGAGAACAGGCTGACTATGTGGTTAAGATGCAAGAAGGAAGGAATCACAATCATCACATATAAAAACAAGCTGTACTCACTGTTTCTCCCAATGTGTTTTCTCTCTTTACTCATGGGGTGTATTGCTGGCAAGCCAGCATTAATTGCCCATCCTAAGTTGCCCTTGAGAAGGTGGTGCTGACCTGTCTTCTTGAACTGCCACAGTCCCTATGCAGTAAATAAACCCACAATGCCCATAGGGAGGGAACTCCAGGATTTTGACACAATGATAATGATGGAACAATGAAATACTTCCAAGTCGGTAATTTAAATGGCTTGGAGGGGAACTTGCAAGTGGCAAAATTCCCAACTATTTGCTGCCTCTGTGCTTCTAGATGGAAATGGTTTGAAAGGTGCTGTCAAAGGATCTTTGGCAAATTTCTGCAGTGCATCTTGTAGATAGCACACACTGATGCTAATGAGCATTGCTGGTGGAGGGAGTGGATGCTTGAGGATACAATGCCAATAAGCAGGATGCTTTGTCCTGGATGGTGTCAAGCTTCCTGAGTCTTGGAGCTGCACTCACCCAGACAAATGCAGAGCATTCCTCCTGACTTGTGCCTTGTAGATGGCTTTGGAGTGTCAGGAGGTGAATTATGTGCCGCAGTATTTGTAGCCACAGACTTGCTTTCGCAGCGACAATGTTTTTGTGGCAAAATCCAGTTTAGTTTCTGTCAGTGGAATTCTCCAGGGTGTTGATGTTGTGATTCAGTGAGAGCAATGTTGAAGTTGTGATTCAGTAATAGCAATACCATTGAAATAAAGGGATGACGGTTAGATTATCTCTTATTGGATGGTCATAGCCTGGTACTTGTATGGCACAAATGTTATTTGCCACGTATTAGCTTTGACGTCGAGGATATCATTTGTCACCTTATTCCGGAATTCAACTCTTTTGTCCATGTTTGAACCAAACCTCTAATGATGTCAGGAACTGAATGGCCCTGGTGTAGCCCAAACTGGGCATCAGAAACAAGGTTATTGTTGAGCAGGTGCTGCTTGATAACACTGTTGATGACACATTCCATCACTTTACTGATTATCAAGTGTAGACTGATGGGGTGGTAATTGGCTGAGTTGGATTTATCCTGCTTTTTACGCACAGGACATAACTAGGCAATTTTCCACATAGTTAAGAAGATGTTAGTGTTGTAATTGTATTGGAAGAGCTTTGTCCTGGGAGTGGCAATTTCTGGAGCACAAGCCTTCAATATAATTGCCGAAATGTTGTTAGGGAAAGAAGCCTCTGAAATGTCCAGTGCCTCCAACAGTTTCTTGATATCATGTGGATTGAATCAAATCTGCTGAAGACTAATATCTGTGAAGTTGGGGACCACTAGAGAAGGCTGGGATGGATCATCCACTGGGCACTTCTGGATGAAAATTGCTGTCAATGCTTCAGCCTTATATTTTGCACTTACATACTGGGGATATTTGTGTAGCCTCTTTGTCCCGTTGCCTATTTAATTGTCCACTATTACTCATGACTAATTGTGATAGGACTTTTCATATCCATCGTAATGCAACCTTGGAAGAGGTTTGAAAAGATACAAATTTCTATAAACTGTCATAAGAGAAGGAAAAAGTTTTCTTTACTGATGTGATCATTCCCATGACAAAGCATTGTTCATGGCGCCTACATTCCCCACATTTCACTTTGATATAATTTTTGTACTTGTATAGTGACAAAATTTCTTTTGCCTCAATCGCATGTTTAAACAGACACTTTTGATTTTGCTCTCTTTGTTCTTATCAAAAAATTTAATAAAATGTATAGCAACATTTTGCTATACATGATAAGTATCAGAAAATAACATTTCCCATGCAGTATATATGATTGATGTTTCAAGCCTCGACCCTTCATCTGAAAAGTGGGGTGGAGATGGTTCTGAAATATGGATAGAGGAGAAGATAGGTGGAGAGGAAACAGGCCTCCTCTCCACTTTTCTTCTCCTCTACCCATCTTCGATCTGCTCTCCCCCTCCTTATTTATTTCAGAACCCCCTCCTCTCCCCCTTTTCTGATGCAGGGTCTAGGCCCAAAATGTCAGCTTTTGTGCTCCTAAGATGCTGCTTGGCCTGTTGTGTTCATTCAGCTCCACATTTTATTAGTTCCGATTCTCCAGCATCTGCAGTTCCCGTTATTCCAGTATATATGATTGTTCTGCTCTGATGGAGTTCAGAAACACAGAATTGTAATAGCAAAGGGGGAGGCTATTTGGCCAAACATATCTGTGTAAGCTCTCCAAAGGGAGCAATGCATCTTGTGTCATTGTCCTCCTTTGTCCCTATAATCCTTCACATTCTTCCTTTTCAGATAATAATTCAATTCCCTCTTGAATGTATTGATTGAACCTGCCTCCATCATGCTTTCAGGCAACACATTCCCAATCTTAACCGGTGTGAAACCATTGTTTGTTTTGTAAATTTCCTTAAATATGTTCCGTATTGCTATCAATTCTTCCACCAGTGTGAATAGCTACTCCCTATGTATTCTGTCCAGACCCTTCAAGGTTTTGAATACCTCTAGCTAATTGAACATAATAGAGCTTTTGAAATGAAATGAAAGGTTGTTGGTATATCTAAATAGATTTATCAATCACAGTGAAATCATGACTGATATCTAAGCAAACACAGTACAGGTTGCTAATTCATTGGTAATGATACAAGCAATACAATGCATTCCTGGCTGAAAATACCTCTATAAACCCTCCATACCACGAGACAACCAGCTTCAATTAAACAAGTATGACAACAGTGGCTAGTGATAATGGGAACTGCAGATGCTGGAGAATCCAAGATAACAAAGTGTGAAGCTGGATGAACACAGCAGGCCCAGCAGCATCTCAGGAGCACAAAAGCTGACATTTCAGGCCTAGACCCTTCATTGGAGAGGGGGATGGGGAGAGGGTTCTGGAATAAATAGGGAGAGAGGGGGAGGCAGACCGAAGATGGAGAGAAAAGAAGATAGGTGGAGAGGAGAGTATAGGTGGGGAGGTAGGGAGGGGATAGGTCAGTCCAGGGAAGATGGACAGGTCAAGGAGGCGGGATGAGGTAGTAGGTAGGAAATGGAGGTGCGGCTTGAGGTGGGAGGAATGGATGGGTGAGAGGAAGAACAGGTTAGGGAAGCAGAGACAGCCTGGGCTGGTTTTGGGATTCAGTGGGAGGAGGGGGGGACGAGCTGGGCTGGTTTTGTGTTGGTGTGTGGGGTAAGGGGCTAGGACATGGCAGAGTTCAGGCCGTAAAATAATTGAACTTGATATCAAGTCTGGAGGACTGAAGGCCACCCAAGTGGAAAATGAGGTGTTGTTCTTCCAACTTCCAGTGAGCTTCGCTGGAACACTGCAGCAGGCTTCAGACAGAGATATTAGCCAGGGAACAGGGTAGTGTGTTAAAGTGGCTGGCAACTGGAAGCTCAGGATCATTTTTGGGGGCAGAACATAGATGTTCTGCAAAGCGGTCAACCAGTCTATACTTTGTTTCCCTAATGTGGAGGAGGCCACATTGTGAGCAGTGAATGCATTGTGTAGTAAGGGTGAAGTGCTTCTTCACCTGGAAGGTGTGTTTGGGCCCTTGAATACTGAGGAGGGAGGAGGTAGATGGGCAGGTGCTACACCTACTGCGGTTGCAGGGGAAGGTGCTGTCGGGGTTCGGTGGGGGTGTGCTGTTGGGGGGTGTATTGTTGGGAGTGAAGGAAGAGTGGACTGTAGTGACCTGGAGGGAATGGTCCATGCAGGAGGCAGGCAAAGGTCTGGGGGAGAATATGTGTCTAGTGGTAGCATGTCGCCGCAGGTGGTGGAAATGGCAGCTGGGGTGATCTTCTAGATGTGGATGCTGGTGGGGTGGTAGGTAAGGACAAGGGGATCCCTATCACTGTTGCCGAAAGGAAGAGTTGCATGAGGACGGAAGTGCAGGAGATGTGTCAGAACTGATGGAGGGTCCTGTTAACAACAGTGCTGGAGAATCATCAGTTGAGGAAGCAAGTGGACATTTCAGAGGCTCCCTTGTCAAAGTTGGCCTCATCTGAACCTGTGCAATGGTGTCAGAGGAACTGGGCAAATGGAATGGAATCTTTACAGGAAACAGTTTGTGAGGATGTATAGTCCAGGTAGCTGTGGGAGTCGGTGGGTTTATAGTGGATATTAGTGGTCAGTCTATCCCCAGAAATGGAAACAGAGATATCGATGAAGGGAAGGGAGGAGTCAGAGAGATATCAAGTGAAAGAGAGGGCAGGGTGGAAATTGGAAGCAAAACTGGCGAACTTTTCTAATTCTGGACGAGAGAGGGAAGCAGCACTAATGATATAATCAATATATCGGAGAAAGAGTTGTGGGAGGTGCCAAGAACAGGGATGGAACAAGGACTGTTCCATGTATCCCATGAAGAGACAAGCATAACTGGGGCCCATGAGGGTACCCACGGCAATTCCTCTGACCTGAAGAATATGAGAGGAGTTAAAAGAGAAGTTGTTGAGGGTGAAGATGAGTTCAACCAAGCGAAGGAGGGTGATGGAAGGTGGGGACAGTTCAGGCCTTTGCTCCAGGAAGAAGCAGGACAGTGAGGGATGGATGTAGAAAGGGATTGCACATATATGGTAAAGAGGAACTGTAAGAACTGCGTATGCTGTAAATCAGGAACAAAAACAAAATTGCTGGAAAAGCTCAGCAAATCTGGCAGCATCTGTTAAGGAAAAAAAACAGAGTTAATGTTTCGGGTCCAGTGACCCTTCCTCAAAACTGATAGTGGTTGGGAAAACATCAGTTTATATGCAGAAAATAGGGAGGTGGGTGAGGTAGGGAGTAAACAATAGGATAGAGCCCAAAGAGAGAGAAAGACAGTTGGACAGTCAAAGGAGTTGCTAATGATCAGGCTGGGAGGGTGAATAGTTGTTAATTGGAACTGTTAGTGACTAACCACAGCTGGTGTGTAATGGCATGCTATGTGGTAAAAAGGCCTGGTGCGTGGGGTAGTGAGCTGGGATATGGGAGAGTTTAGGCCCTAAAATTATTGAACTCAATATTGAGTCCGGAGGGCTGCAGGGTCTCCAAGCTGAAAATGAGGTGTTGTTCATCCAGCTTGCATTGGGCTTCACTGGAACACTGCAGCAAGCCAGAGGCAGAGATGTAGGCCAGGGAACAGGGTGGTGCGTTAAAGTCGCAGGCAACAGGTAGTTCAGGGTCTTTTTTGTGATCAGAATGTAGATGTTCTGCGAAGCAGTTGCCACATCTACATCAAGTCTATGTGTGTATGGTAAAGGGGAGGCAACTGGACCCTGCATACTGGAAATTCTGAAACTGTTGTATAGGGTCAGAGGAATTGTGGATCTACATGGGCAGGGATTGGACCAGGGGAGAAAAGACCGAGCTGAGGTAGAAAGAGATGAGCTCTGTGGGGCAGAAGAAGGCTGAAACAATGAGTCTACCTGGGCAGTCCTGTTGTAGATTTTCAGAAGACAGTAGATGCGAGCTGCTCATTATGGCGGGGACACAGAGGATTAAAGCTGAGGTCTTTGCTGAGCACAGAACATTCAGCATCAGACAGTGGAAGGTCAGGAGGGATGGTGAATACCTGAAATGAGGTCAGGTTGGGGGAGGGAATGGAGTCAGAGGAAAGATTGGGGGAGGATGGTTCCAGAGGGCCATGGGTATCTCTGAATTATTGCATCTTATGGGCCTTGATGCCTGAAAGGAAAAGAAAAAAAATCTTGTTAGCATTGCAAATGAGCCGGAGGATGAAGTGGAACCGAAGAGTGGTGCAACCCTGAACCAGCGTGCTGTAATGCTTATGGAGAGAGAGGTCAAGAGTGTGCATATGATGGCGCATGGCACTGAGTGTGGATCTCAGGATGCGGCAAGGGCAGATGTCTGTGGAATGTTGAATATCACAGATATACCTGTGGTCTTGGGTGGATTCAAAGTGCGAGGGATGAAACTTTAATTGGAATCCACATGAGGTGAGTCTGAGCCAGAGGCAGTCACTGAGGAATGTGATATGGCTGTGGAAACAGGTTTTAGCAATTACCTAGTCAAACACCAGGAGTGACAGTGAAATTAGTATCAGTGGAAAAGATAAAAGATTGGAACGGAAATCCTGTTGGAGAGAGGAGCAGAACTTCTTCAAGGTGGCATGCCTAAAAGAGATGTGACAGTGAGTTAAACACCAAATAAAAACTTTAAGAACTGTGGATGCTGTAAATCAGAAACAAAAACAGAAGTTGCTGGAAAAGCTGAACAGATTTGGCAACATCTGTGAAGAGAAAATGAGTTAACATTTTGGGTCTGATGACCCTTCCGAGAAATGATGGTAGCTAGGAGAATGTTAGTTTATATGCAGAGGATAGAGTGGAGAGAGGATGGGGGAAGTGGGTCAGGAGTAAACTATAGGTGGGCATAGACCCCAAAGAAGAATTGCTAAACCTGTTTTATATATGTTTATGGCTGTAATATCACAAAAAGGATACCGAGACATAGGAGAGGCTGTAAAGAAATTCTTTCATTACAGTCCTAAATGGGAGTCCCCTTATTTTTAAACTAGGTCTAGATTCCTCTGAAGTGGGATTGTTCAACTCACTTAGCGAGGGGACTAGTGTGTGGTACAAACTGATGGCAATGTGATAAGTTCAGCCTCCTTACAGCCTTTGGTAGTTCATGATGTGCCTCCTTGTCTTGCTCTATGCTTAATGTGAAGTGGGGGCCCTCAAGCTATATAACACTTTTCTTGCAAACAGACGGACGTCTCTGGTCCCTTGTGGACTATGCAAATTTCCTTACCTCTGGATTTCTCAATAAAGGAAACATCCTCTCATCATTTACACAGTTAATAACATTCTGGGTTTGAATCATGTCACAGCAGATAGTGGAATTTGAATCTAATAAAAAGAATGTGGAATTAAGAATTTAGTGACAACAATGAATCATTGCTGATTGTCAGAAAAACTCATCAGGTTCACTAATGTTCTTTAGGGAAGGAAACTGCCATCAATACCTGGTCAGCCCCACATGTGATTCCAGATACATAGCAATGTGGTTGACTCTCAACTGCCCTCTGTGCAACTGGAGTGGGCAATAAATGCTGGCCTAGCCAGTGATGCCCTTATCCTGAGACTGAATGAAAAAAAAATCACCTTTCATTCTTCAAACTCCTATGAGTAAACAAGCATCCTTCCAAGTTTTTGTGTTATGAAAATTGCTTCATCACGGGAATCAGCCTGGTGTAGCTTATGTGAATGCTTCTGATTCAAGCATATCCTATCATATACAGGGCGACCAAAACTGTACATAATACCCTAGGTGGGGTTTCAATAATTCCTATAGATTTGTAGCAGTTCTTTCATAATTTTAAATGCTATCTCCTGTAAAACAAAGGTAAATGTTTCATTCAGAAACCAAACGAACTGTGGATGCTGTAAATCAGGAACAGAAACAGAAGTTGCTGGAAAAGCTCAGCAGGTCTGGCAGCATCTGTAAAAAAAACAAATCAGAGATAACGTTTCAGGTCTGGTGACCCTTCCTCAGATTTAATTTTTGTCAAGAATTTCATGTCAGGTTACCCTGACTATTCAATGGTTAAATGGGTTTATGGGCGATACTATACCACCGCTTTGAAATGATGCCATGGTCATTATCAACCGATAATCATCTCATGGTTATGTTATTGATTTTAGAAAAAAAAGTGCAAGAATGTTCACCATGCCTAGCAATGTGAAAGAGACTTTGTACTACAGAAGAATGTTTGAAGTATTTAGAAACTCAGCTTGAAGAAAAGGGTCAGAAATGTCAGAGGGCCTACCAAAGAGAGAAAATTAATGAACAGTGCACTATGAGATATGTAGTCACAGTAACCAGATTGCTGATTGAAACAAACCATTGTACTTCCACAGCAAGGAAGTCATGCAAATCTGTTTCAGCGTTCTTAAGAATTGCTATCCTGTTTCTAAATCAGGTCAATTGATTGAACCATTTTTATATTATTGAGTCTGATGAGTCAACATGTTTCTGTTGTAGTTTACCACCATGTATACTTATCTCCTATTACTGTTGTTGACTTGACTATGGTTAACCTTTTACATATTTGAGAGTGATATGTTTTCATTTGGAAAGAAGGGAGCAAGTTTGGCACATCTTTTAAAAGTGCTGTTATATTTCCAACATAAAACACTGTAAGGGATGCAATGTAACATGCCATGTGACTTTCTATGCTGGTTCTCTAAAGAAGAGACTTGTACAGTACAGAACTACCATTGTGCAATCCTTGAACAAATAATTCATGTCATTTATAATACTGATGCCATCTGGAATGGTTAGTACCATGCATGTACAGTAATAGTTTTCACAAAGGTCAACAGAATCCACAATTTTCTGTGTGCTCTAACAACTTAAATGTATTAGTTTTGCTTCAACTGGTCTTTTCAAATCTTTCTGTGCCGCCTTTGATTGAATGTAATCTGCACTAGCCCTCATAAAATCATTTCATAAAAATGCAGGATGACATCAACATGAATGGGAAAGGTCTTTGATTCATTAGGAATCAAATATGAAAATGAGTTCAGTGACTGGAAAGCAATCAAAAGAGGGACCCGACAACGCTATGATCTCTCAACATACTGTTCCTCCCGACACAGTTATTGCATTCTTAGAGGAACTGAAGAGAGAGATGCTATAAACATAAAAGTGAACATAACCAACAACACCAATTATGCTGACAACACCGTATTTATGTCAATTAATTAATTAACACAGTCATAAAGGAAAGTGCAAGAAAACGTACACTATGGTCAATGGTCAGGATCAAGAGGGTGGGATGGCCAGTGAGACAGGTAGAGGGATCCAAGAGGTAGTCCTGAAGGATCCTCAGCCTTGAACGTGTCTAATAGGTTTGAGATTATTGCTCTCTGTGTGGTTGAAAGCTGGACTTTAGGGAGGATGAGCAAACTGACTATAGCACAGTGGTCATTGGAGCCATTCAAGAGGAGGGAGTAAACAGAAATATAGTTGTAAATCTGGGATATATAGTCAGGGGAATACTAACTGTCCTCTGTGGCCAATATTGAGAATTCCAAAGGATGTTTGGATTCAGGGTTCAGGATTTCTCATCTGGGCTTCAGAGCCCAGACTGGGAGGAGGAAAGGTCCAGTTGTCAAGGTCCATCTAGGTACCAACTATGCAGGTAGAAAGTAGAAAGGAGTTCTGCTGGGGGAATGTGAGCAGCTAGGGGCCAACTTAGAACGCAGAACCAAAAAGGATCTCTAGATTACTATCTAAGCCATGAGTAAATTGTCACAGGGTCAACATGATTAAACATATAAACATATAGCTCAATGATTGGTGTGGGAGAAACAGATTTGAATTCATGGGGCTGGCACCAGTACTGGGGCAGAAGGAAGCTGTTCTGAGGGGGCCTCAATCATGCTGGGACCACAGTCGTGGCAAATTGCATAACTAGGGCTTTAAGCTAAATACCTGTGGGGGGGAGGTTTTCAGTTGCATGGAACATTATGGAAAAAGTTAAAGTGGAGGGAAGACTAAGCAGAGATTATTCAAATTTCCAGAACAAGTAATAGGACAGAGCATAGAAAGGGTCAGCAAACACAGTTCAGGCACGGCAGATAAGAGGACAACTATGAGAAGGAGCCAATGAATGCAGACTTGAGGGTGCTGTACTTAAACACATGCAATATACAAAACAAAGTAAATGTGCTTGTAGCACAAATTGAAATTGGCAGGTATGATGTTATGGGTATCGCAGAGATGTGACTCCAAGTGGATCAGGGCTGGGAAGTAAATATCCAAGGATATACATTAGTGGGCACTGACCATAATATGATAATTCACCCAATAATTTCAGAGGGAGAAGTTGGAATCAGATATAACAGTAATAGAATTGAGTGAAGGTAACTACAGACACATGAGGGAGGAACAGGCCAGTGTTGATTGGAAAAGGAGCCTAGCAGGGAAGATGGTGGAGTAGCAATGGCAGGAGTTTCTGGGATATGGGAGACATTACAGAAATTCATCCCAAGGAAGAAAAAACATACTTGGGGAGGAAGAGGCAACCATAGCTGATGAGGGCAGTCAAGCACAGCGTAAAAGCAAACAAAAAAGCATATAACGTGGTGAAGATCAAGTATGAGAAAAAGCTGGCTAGTAATATAACAAGAGTGCAAGAGTTTTTTTTTAGATATCCAAAAGACAAGACAGAGGAAAGAGTGGACAATGAACCACTAGAATATGAAGCCAAAGAAGTAGTTATGGGGAACAAAGAAATGGCAAAGGAACTGAATGGCTCCTTTGCATCAGTTTTCACAGTGGAAGACACCTGCAGAATACCAGGATGGCAACCACTTCTTTATCTGGTCTCCTAGGCTATCCAAATCCTTCTGCACACTCCTGTCTTCCTCAACACTATCTGTCCTTTAATCTATCTTTGTGTCATATGCAAACTTAAAACACAAAGCTTATGGACTGGGCTAGGCTGCATCTCCAGCCCCGTCACTTGCTTTCATAGTGCACAGCTTGCTCTCGAGCTCCCTGGATGCTCAGAGCGTCCCTGCCTTGCGTTGCTTAGCCTTTTTGCACTTAGTCCTCTCAGCCAGTATCCAGCTCATATTACTTCTATCCTGCCTTGCCATTTAACACACACATAAAGCTTATCATGGCTGTTAGCAGACCTCAGTCAAGTTAAGAGGTTAGAGCCATTGCTCAGAGGTCCCAGCAGAGTAAGTCAAGGGCAGCCTTTGATACCAGAGTTTTGGAAATGGTACATCAGCCATTTGGGACATTGAGTATCAGGATGCTGTCCTTTTAAGGAATGAAGAGTTGAATGTCAGGCAGCCCACCAACAATCTTGAGTCTTTCTGCTGTACTGAGTCCTGCTTTCCTCTTGGCATGAGAGTGAAGCTGGTATTCAGGGAGATGAAAGTAAATGGTAAAGCTGTGATTTTTCGTGTGGTGGGCAGGTGTCCTTAGCGAGTGATTAGGCAGGGTATGCAGGGGTGAATGATGTCGAAGGCTAGTGAGTGAGGGCAATAGTTGTAAGCATTAGTGACAGTGGTAGAATATGAGCCTTGGTGAGAGGTGGGTATAGTGACCGAGATTTAGTGATTGTGAGCTATTGAAGAGAAACAGTGGCACTTATGCTGGTAGGGTGGGCAAGGTCTTCTTTCTACAGTGCTGGGCATTCCTCAAGATGGCTGAAACTGCATTAACATGGGTGGCAATCTCAGTGCTGGCTGGCACGTTCTAGTATTGTGGTTTTTACTCCTGATGCTGGGGTAAGAAGATGTCCTGCCTCTGCAGAACCCCATCCAACACGACCTCCAGATCCCTGCCCACACAGCAAAACCATTTAGCCTGATTTATAGCTTTGCAGGGGGATGGTATGTAGTTAATGAGGCAAGCTTGGTAAGGTATGACAAGGGAACGTGGATAGGCTTCACAGTGATAAATCCTCAATATGAAGTGTGAAGTTTGGAGCATTAAAAAAGGAAACCAGCAACATCAAAAAACTGTTCTTAGGCAATAAGAAGACAAGTGGAGTTCTTGGAAAATGTTTTCAATTTTGAGGGACTGTAGTGTCTAAACATAGCCAGAAGGATGAATTGAAGAGGAGCAGGAGGCCAAATGCATGGTAAGCAGCTTGGCAAAATTAAAGATTGGCTTAACCAGTGCTTAAATAAGAAAGTTATTTACTGTTGCTACAATCAGAAAGTTTGTAAGGCCACAGTCACCTACACCATGGCGCTTAGATGACAGTTAGATCTTGTATTCTGGGATTCTTAGTAATTTATGTAGAGTTCATACATCTAATCCCCAAATCTTACTTTTTGCTGTCACAATATTTTTTGTTTTATGTTAACTTTTCCTGGTGCAAATTGCTATGCCCAATTTCCCATTCAATTTTGCAAGTTCTACCCTACCCCTTGTGAGTTCTGGCAATAATATTAACTTCATTACAAAAAGCATCTGAAAATTATTCAGTGGCAGATTCTGGCACAGAATCTGTTTCAGCCTCATATTGGTTAAGTTATAGGATTGAGGCTGAAGCTTTCTTGCAAGACTCTTGGCAAGTCTCCAGAAAGCAACTGAAAATAAATATAAGTGAGAAGATCCGTCATTCTCATATTGAATTCCCAGCGGTTAAATTTTTATCGCAGTAGCGATAAACTAGAATGGTATAAATGTTGTTATTGTTTGGAATTAATTGAGGTTGGGAGCATCAAGTTCCTAGAAGTGATAGCCAACAACCTGTCCTGGAATTCCCTTGTAGTTGCTACAGTCAAGAAAGCACAACACCGCGTCTTCTTCCTCAGGTGACTCAGGAAATTTGGCATGTCCACAAGGAACTTCACCAACTTTTACAGATGAACCATTGAAAGCATGCTGTCCGAGTGCATAATGGCCTGGTGTGGCAACTGCTTTGTCCAGGACCATAAGAGACTACAGAAGATTGAGTGCACAGCCCAGACTATCACAGAAGCCAGCCTTCGACCCATGGATTCCATTTACATGTTTTGTTGCCACAGAAAGGCTGCTAGCACCATCAAAGTCCTAGCCCACCCCAATAATGCTCTCCTACAACCTTTTCTGTCAGGCAAAAGGTCCAGACGTATGAAAACATGCACCATCAGGCTCAAGAACAGCTTCTTCCCTGCTGCTATTAGACTGATGAACAGACTCTCTAATTTCAAATAATGCTGATCTTGCTAATTTGGAACTTGCCTACCCATGTGACCTGTGTTCCTCTGTCCAAGTATTTTTTCACCCTATCATCAATATGGCCTTGCTTACTATGATCTGACTGTACTGCTTGTAAACAAGCTTTTCTCTTTACTTAGGTACACATGACAAGAAATCAATCAATCAATCAATGTACTTGCCTTGGAGTTGAACTTAAAGAGGGCCTGCACACCATTTTTATTAGTCTTGCTCTCAGAACGAGTTAACTTGTCTCTGATAGACACAGACCTGTGGGCTACAAAAACAATTTTGCACCTGTCCTCAACAAGATACTCAAATACCAGATACAGGGTTGCCAATGCTAAATTTCCCATTTGTAATTTTAATGGAGGACAGGAGATTGAGACAGCGTTTGACAAGAATGTACTCTGCATAAAGTTAGTTCCTCCCATCCCTGAAAGATTTTATAGGTCATGAGGATTGTATGAAGATCTCAGTCATGAGTATGCATGAGGACAAAACCTCATCATAGACGCAAAGAGGAACTTTGCCAGATTATACATGAAGAAGTGCAGCCAAAAGGATCTACTTGGACAATTTATTTGTGATGGTTAAAGTGATAACTTCATTCAATTTTTTGATCAGTCTCATTTTAATTAATGATGTGGGATTTGATTTTTTGATTTTGATTTTATCATCACGTGTCCTGAAATACACTGAAAAGCTTGTGCAAAATCATCAAAGATATTGTCTGGGCATACACTAGTCTGGTAACTGACATACCTTTTAGGAAATAAGAAAATTATTTATTGGGAATTTGTCAAGTTTGATATGACAAGGCAACAGGGTGACGAAAGTATCCAATTTTAACGTGATACTGGATTCTCCAAAACTCAGGTAGCAAAAAGAAATCATAATAAAAACCAAAAGAACTCCGGATGCTGTAAATCAGGAACAAAAGCAAAGTTGCTGGAAAAGCTCAGCAGGTCTGGCAGCGTCTGTGGAGGAGAAAACGGAGTTAACATTTCTTCCTCAGAAAAGAATTCATACATAGGGTCATTTCATGATGGAGTTATTGATTTCCCAGCTCTCTCTAGGGTCAGATCAATAAAAATATACCCAATTACTAAGGGCTGAAGCCCAAGCATGTTTTTCTTTAATTTTAAAAGGAACTTCTTGACAAAATAAACTACTGGGGCTAGGCTCCAGATACGCTGACTACCCACCTGACTGCCCACTCTTTCATTGGAATTTTTGATCTCTTTAGTGGGTAGGTGCTCATAGGTGTTCAGGGTTTTCCTTCATCATAGAAATAAATGATTGACCCCTGATCTCACAAACCTAGGTATGGCTAGTGCAGAAATTCTGAGCTCTTTCACAGGTCTGCAATCCTTTAGAATAATCAGAACATACATACCTTTGACTAGTAAATCTTCCATTTTCATTTTACTTTTGTCTGTCAGCTTCAAAATGGTGAATAATTGAAAGCAAAAATGTAATTAAAGGAATATATAAGAAATAAAGGTCCCTTATTTATGGCTTTTAAAAAATAATGGGCAGAAAGTACATATGTAATTCAATCTAATTTAAAGTCATTGGGTCAATCCGTATTTTTATATTTCAATAATAAATTCTAGTCCCCACACAAAATTATCATATTTTAGTTAGATTTAGCAGCTACTGAGAAATACGACAATATACTGGGAACAAAAGTTTTTAACTGGGGAAAGTCTAATTTTATGAAACTGAGACGAGATTTAGATAAAGCAGACTGGAAACATTTATTTGAAAGTAAATCAAAATCAGAGCAGTGAGAGACAACTGTCATATGGAGATGGAGTTTCAGGGGACAAGAATCCAAATGTCAGCTCACAGACACATCTTATGAAGTTTCCTTATTTCCTTCTCTTCTTCTTCCTCCTAAGGTGGTTTCAAAAGTGTGGTAGCAGGAACAGTGCCCTCATGATGGAAAGTTGTAGAGAGATGCTCTGGTGAGCACTGGTGGGTTGATCAGAACAGTGGAACTGGTGAAACTGTTGTTTCAGGGTACCTTTGAGCAATGGTGCTGCTGCATGCATCTCATTTGCTGCCCCTACATGATCAGGAGGCAAGGGGCAAATTCTTAATGGGCATCCTTTGTCAGCTGGCAGCCATCTTCTTGTTCTTTGAAATGGATCAAAGATGAAAGGCATGACTGTTTGCTGAAGAATAAATACATCATAGCTACTGCTACGAGAATGAACATTCACTGAGACAGTTTTCTAGCAATAGTTCTGCATCAACTAGATATTCATGGAATGGCAGCCTTTGGGGCTCATCTGTCCTTGAACATGGGATTTGCAGGGACAAAGGATTTGCAGGGATAACATGTGCAGTTGATTGCATGATTGGGAATTCTGTCAGCCTATTGAGGCCATATGTTCTCAGTGAAAACATGGTAACATTCCCTCTTCTTCTACATAAAGCCCCAAATACCTCTCAAATACAACACTGAATAGCATACTTTTAAATGGTGTTAATGTCATCTATTCCCAACTGGAAAGATCCTGTGCGGTGCTGTCTTCATCCAGCTGTATGTCTGAATATCAATTTGTAAGAGGTTTAGTGAGGACCCCCAAAGCTTCACACACTGCTGCTGGCTGAAGTGAAAACAAGGGTTCTCTGGAAATTACCCTTGAGGGGTAGAACCTTCCACTGATAGCACCCTTCTGTGCATATCTGTTCCTCTCTATTACCTGTGCTGAGGTGCGCTTAAGCTTCTGCCATGTGTCCTTATGTGTTTAAACATATCCTATTCATATGTCTGACCCAATTCTTGACCTGCAAATATTTGGAGATATGAGGCAGAATGTCTCATGAGGTAGCAGGATCAAGGTGCAGAATTTGCTTCCTTTTCTTTCCTTCTCTGTGTCCATTCTGCCACATCATAAAGGTATTTATATAGAAAGCATGATGCAGCTTGATGTACATCATTACTATTTCGAATAAATTATAAATTCCTGTCAGTAATTAGTTTCAATGTTAAATTTCAAGAAGAGTTTCAGCCTGTGTAATGTTTCCTTTGTCCTCTTCTTGAATGCTTGCATTTTGAGAGCTAAGAAAACAGAATCTGATGAGGATACGCTTTTTAGCCATTGAGATACAGTGTCTAGATCATCATAGTTAATCTTGGAGGCATTTTACCCGAATGCTTTTGAAGCTGGCTTCAAAAAGGATACTGATTTCTGTTTGATAGCCCCTTCACCAAATTCATAAGTTCCAGCAGCAGCATTGCTTGTGGAGTTTCTCTAGCATTGTTATGCTCACTCCTAAACAGGAGTGTGGTGATGACAACTGCTCAGTACATGAGGATTTTTGATGACTTAGAATCGTAGAATCCCTATATTGTAGAAGAAAGCCATTCAGCCCATGAAGAGCATCCCATCCAGACCTAACCACTCAACTTACCATGTGGCTCTGCATTTCCCATGGTTAATCCACCTAGCCTGCACATTTCTGGACACTATGGACAATTTAGCATGGTCAATCCATTGATTCAACGCATATTAGGATTGTGGGGGGAAGCTGGATCACCCAGAGGAAACCCACGCAGGCACAGAAAGAATGTACATACTCCACACAGATTGTTGCACAAGAGTGGAATTGAACATTGGTCCCTGGCATTGGGAGGCAGCAGCGTTAACCATTGAGCCACCATGCCATCCCAAGTTGATGCAAAACATGAGAGTGGGCTCTTGTGGTGCAGTCTCTGAGCCAGGAGGCCCAAGCTCAAGTCCTAACCAGACACAAAAATGTGTCATAACATGTCTAAACACTATGATTTAAACATCTACAACAGATGAGAAGTATTTCCCTATATCCAAAGAAAGAGCTGGGTTCCCACTCATGTCTGTGGCTACGGCCATCCCAGATACCACTGGAATGGGAACTTAACATGTTCACCAGCACCCTTGAAGCTTTAAGAAAGAGGTAGCTTCTGTCAGCACGAGGACACATTACCATTCTCTCAACTGTTATTTTGATTTAGTTCCCTCCCTTGTTTCATAACGTTTTTGCTTTTTTGTTATTGTTATAATGTCCCAATGTTTGTTGTAATTTGTTAATTGGGTGTTTAGTGGTAGGGTTAATTTAAAGAAAAAAGCTGTTTCTCTTCTACAGCTACATTCGTGCCTGGGTATCCTTGGAGAGGGAACACATGTCTACCAGTACCCTTGACAGTTTTGGAGGGAAGTGAACACCTACTTGTTGGAGTGCATCATCTGCCCCTCTAACAAGAGTTTTCATTGACACAGTTTACTATGGCTTCCATGGTGCAATTCTTTTGACACATACTTCAATATTAATATCATTACAGAGATAAAGAAAGAATGGTATCACCTGGCTGGCAGCATTCAAGGGATAACTGGCATCCACGTTACCTATACCACGTTTTTATTAAATATTTTGAAATTTGCTGAATAAATTCTACTTGATTCATAAATATTAATTGTTTGTACCTTGTTAAGTCAGCACAACTAAGGATTTGATTGTATCAAATTAAAATTTCAGTTTTACACCTCAAAACCTTCTGAACATACAGCAGTGCTTAACAATGGATACATTGGTGCAAAACTAAGCACTGGAACCCACATGCGCTCATTTAGTTGAAGGCAATCAAAGTAAGAACACTCAATTCATTTGTCAGCATTGACACAAAAATGCCACCTGGATGAGCATTCAGTCCAAGCATACCCAACTCAGACCAGAAATCAAATCTTCCCACTTTACCACAGCATGCACTGTGCTACCTCTTTACACAATTACAGTAGCTTAGAATAACTTGTTGTCACAACACTTCTCTTCCTGATGTCAGTCCAATATTAATGCAAATTATGAGCTATCAAGTAGAAGTTCGTAAGAATGCTTAGGAACTTTTGTTAATTTTTCACCTTTAACTACAGAATAAAATCCATTGAAAAGTTTGGATTTAAGATTTTAAATGTGTTCTATCTCTGGGAGTGGAGCATGTAAAGATCTTTGTTGTCAAACACTCACCACTGTAATTTGTGTAAGGCCGAACTAGTGCAATTAATCCAGCATTGGATTTCTGTGTTAGTAGTGGTCAATTGAGAGTGATGATACATTGAAAGTACAATAGTGATTGACAGATCAGGGTTGATACATGACTTTAGCAACATTTAAAGAAGAGCAGACTTTCTCATATGCAGAATCAAAGAGACTGAGTATCACTTGAAAAATTGGGGCAGTGTGGGCAATAACACTGTAGTCGCCATTTTAACATGCCTAGCTCAAGGTGTATTTTCATAGGAATTCTCCTGACAGCCCTTGCAAATCCTCTAATATCAGTTTCAAGATTAGTGCCATTCCTTTGTAAATGCGAAAAGTTGCAAAACTCCTGGAAGTAACACTCAACCTCTGAATGCTGTACAACAAAAGATCGTCAAAAGCAAATTATAGGAACACTGAAAAAAACGAGCAGGAGTAGGCCATTTGGCCCATCCAGGCTGCTCTGCCATTCAATCTGCTTACGGCCGATCAACCAACTCTGTACACTGATCTGACTTCCTCCCCAAATTCTCTTAAAAGACAAACGGTTTTGACTTTTAAATAATGTTAATGGAGGTTACTTCATGAATACATGTTTAGGGGGGAGTAGTTAACAGAGGGTATCAACAGGATCTGCATGGTCCAAAATGACAGATTGTAAGCAAATATTCAATGGTGTTTGATTACACAATCTACTCTGCATGCTTCTTTTGTACATGCAGCATTCCTGCAGCTGTGCTGTGACAGTCAGGATGTGCCATGACATGAGGATTCCAATGTGCAGTGTGTCAGATACAGTCTGGAATATTTCATTTGACAATCTCATGCTGCTGTAACTCCAGTACTGGTGTACTCCCAGATTTCATGACTCCAATTTCATGACTCTGGTATGTTCTCATTGGATTAAGATTATGGGAAGAGGTTTTTAAGCTGGTAGGGACCCAAATTTTGATTTGCATTGTTGATACATAACAAGTAAGATTGTCCCTCAGGATTTCATAAGGCACATTCAGCCCTCGCTGCACACCTTCCCTACTGTGAGGCTGTCCCTTCAAATCTGTGATAACAAGGTGTAGAGCTGGATGAACACAGCAAGGCAAACAGCATCAGAGGAGCAGGAAAGCTGATGTTTTGGGGAAGAAGGGTCTGGACCCGAAACATCAGCTTTCCTGCTCCCCTGATGCTGTTTGGCCTGCTGTGTTCATCCAGCTCTACAACTTGTTATCTCAGATTCTCCAGCAAGGGCAGTTCCTACTATCCCTCAAAGCTAGTTGTCAATGGCTTATTTTCTTCTGGCAATTTTTTTTGCCTGCAGTGACCGCTTTTCATAGCTTTTCAGGCAAGCAGCTGAGAATTAAAGTACCTGGGCATGTTGATGCTGTGAGGAGAAATAAGTTCTCCAAAGAATATTTGGATAAATTTCATTCACAACTATTCTTCCTTAGAAAATCAATCAAGTTTTCAATAAAATCACAGGTCACTGAATCAAAGAACTCCAGGCAAAAAATTCCAAGTAAAAGTAACAAAGTAGAGTTAGAGGACAAGCTAGGGTAGTTATATTTTGCAATGCTGTGGCATGTCAGTAACCTTTTAGGGAAATAACACTGCAAAGGATTATGGATATTTGGAACTCTTTCAGCCCTTTGGGGACAAAAAAATGCATTAACAGTTTTCAGATTTTAATTTTTTTTCCCAGCTTTATTCAAATGTATTGTTATACCTGGTTGTGTCAAATTCACCCTATTTTGTGTGTCACATTGGGTAGCCAAGTGTGGTGGAACATGATCATTATGTTTAATGGAATATGTGAAAAATTGCTGCAATCAGTGTCTTTCCACATATTTAAAATTCATTGTTTCATTTAGCAACATGGTTCCCATTGCATTCAACACTATTTATTTATTGGTTTAGTAACTGAATAAGTATTAAACTTATAAAATTTAGGGAAATCTCGATTTCAAAAACTGCTGACTAAAAAGTCATATGCCATTATCCAGGCAAAATATATTTTCTTACCGCTTGTAATCAAAGTTCAACTTATTTTACAAGAAAGTTAACTTAAATAATTAAAATAATTTAAAAATTAATTCAAATAATCATTTCAAAGGGAAGGGTGAAACAATTAATGGGCATCATGAGGGAAACACGCCCAAATTCCAAGGATCACCACCGAGTGGCTTGAAGCACTACAGATCAAGCTGATCAGGTTCTAAAGTACATAGCTTCTAGACTGTATCTGCGACATGCGATGAGGGACCAACAAGAGGAAACAACTGTTTTGACCTCATCTTCTGCAATCTGCCTGCCGCGGATACGTCTGTCCATCAATATGAGTGGCCACCTCATAGGTCTTGTGGAGGTGATGCCCATCTTCACTTTGATAATACCTTCCATTATGTTGTGTAGCACTATCACAGTACTAAATGGGATAGACTTTGAACAGGTCTAGCAACTCAAGACGAGGTACCATGAGGCCCTATGAACCATCAGCAGCAGAACTGTACTCCAACACGAACTGCAAACTTATGCACCGGCGTAGCCCCTACTCAACCATTACCATCAAGCCAGAGGATTAATCCTGGTTCGATGAAGAATGCAGGAGGACATGCTACTAAATTTAGATAGCAATGTTGTGAAGCTACAAAACTAAGCAGGCCAAACAGCATAAGTAGCAAATGATTGGCAGATCTACGTGATCCCACAACCAACAGATCAGATCTAAGCCCTGCAGCCCCACCATAACCTGCCCTGAATGGTGGGAGCAATTAAACAACTCATTGGAGGGGAAGGCACCACAAACATCCCCATTTTTAATGACGAGTAAGCTCAGCACATCAGTGAAAAGGGAAGGCTGAAGCATTCGCAAAAATCTTCATCCAGAAGTGTGAATGGATGATATATTTTGGCCTGCTTCAGAGGCCATAAGCATCACAGATACTAGTCTTCAGCTATTTCAATTCACTCCAAGCGATATCAAGAAATGGTTGGAGGCACTGGATACTGCAAAGGCTGTGGGCCATGACAACATTCTAGCAATAGTGCTGAAGTCTTGCACTCTACAACTAGTTGCACTCCTTTCCAAGCTGTTCCAGCACACGGCCTGGTATCCATCCAACAAAATGGAAAATCGGCCAAGCACATATTGTACACAAAAAGCAGGACAATTCTGAGCTAGTCAATTACCACCTAATCAGTCTCTCAATCATCAGTGAGGTGTCAACAACAGTGCTCAAGCAATACCTGCTCAGCCTAAAACCTGTTTACTGACATCCAATTTGGAACTCCGCAACAGCAGTTCAGCTCTTGGCCTCATTACAGCCCATGTTCAAACATGACCAAAGGAGCTAAATTCCAGAGGTGAGGTGACATTCAACCACACACAGGCCAGGCAATTACCATCTCCAATAACATTCAACCTGATTACTGTCCCTTGGCTTTCAACAGTGTTACCATCACTGAATACATCACTGTCAATATCCTAAGGTTACCATTGGCCAGAAACTCAACTGGAATAGCCACAGAAATAATGTAGCTAAAAGAGCCAATCAGAGGCTAGGAATACTGCAATGAATTACTCACCTCCTAACTCCCCAAAGCCTGTCCACCATTTATAAAGCACAACCAAGTGTATGATGGAATATGGCCCACTTGTCTAGGTAAGTGAAGTTCCAACAACAGTCAAGAAGCTAGTCACCATCTATGACAAAGCAGCCCACTTGATTGAGGCTGAATTTACAAATATTCAGACACTCTGCCATCAACGCTAAATTGCAGTAGTGTATACTACCCACATGAAACATTACAGAAAGTTTCTAAATATTCTTAGATAGCTCCTTCCAAGCTCACAGCCACTTCCAGTTAGAAGGGCAAGAACAGCAAATACATGGGAACGCCATCACTTGCAAGTTCCCCATCAAGTCATTCACCATCCTGACTTAGAAATATACTGCTGTTCCTTCACTGCCACTGGGTCAAAATCCTGGAAATCCCTCCTTAACAGCATTGTGGATCTGTACATAGTGCACGTGGACTGCAGCATATGAAAGCAGTTCATCACCACCTTCTGAAGGGAGACAGCTAGCCAGCAATACTGTTGTTCCATGAGTGAATTAAAAAGAAAAGGATCCTAACATTTTTAGGAGAAGACCAGAGTGGCTCCTGGAGGGATTCTGAAACATCCATGTCCTGTCAGCTGCATAAGTACCGTCCTCTATTCCATTGCAATTTTCACAGTAACAGTCATTGAATGTCATTCATTGTACACCACTTCTAACCCCTGACAGCAATATCTTCTCTTTATTGGGTTCTCCAGGACCACCAGCATGTCCACGCTACTTTTAGCAGTGAAAAGACCACAGAAGCCACCTCCCTGAACTCTGAGGATACAGAGTACCAAGACTTCAGAGGAAGCATTGACAAGATTGCTTCCTGAGCACCCCACAAAGTCATATATTGACACTACAGTGGGAACATGAGGCTTAGAAAGTGTCAGATCACAATCCGGTGAGCACCACACTGTGACAGCTCCACAGCTGGACAAGGAAGCCTATGGAACTTGGAGAGTTGCTGAACCAAGCATCTGCTCACTCTCAGAGAAGTGATGTCAACAATCAGGAATTTTGTCCACTTGCACAGGAAAGGCAGGCAGATTTGGGAATGTAATAGACCTTATTCCCGAGAAGGTGCAGCAGTGCAGCAGGTCATACAATTATCTGGCTGTCTGCATGCACTGGTTGGTAACTGCCATGAAGTTTCAGGACCAGCATTCTCAGGGTCTGCTGAAGAATGCACACATTTCCATCACCTCAGCCATTGTGTTTTAGGACCAAAAGCATGGCAACACAGGGATAGAGAACCTGACAAGCTATCTGCAAGTTTTCATTTGCCATTTCTTCACAAAGATTCAAGGTAATGCCGGGAAGGAACCTGTTGGAGGAGGAAGTACATAAAGCTTACACAGAAATCTCCAGGTCAGGCCATCCACTTCCACCCTCCCTAATCTCCTCTGACCATTGGAAGTTCACATCAGGAAGGATCAGCTTACATTTGACAAGAAGACATTGGGCTTGTCTGGTCTATCTAAGCATAAGTGATCCAGGGCTGCCTGACCTAACCTTCAGGCCATCAGCTCCACTCTGAGCAGATACCCTCCAGCCCAAATGCAAAACCAGGGACTGCACTAAGACATATTTCAAGGGAGAGAATAAAGAAAACCCATTAAGGACATTTTGGTGACATGAGTGATGATGTACCATATGATCTTTGCAATTGTTTAACTTTACATGCGGTTGTTTTATCTCTCTCACACTCCAAAGTCATTACTCCAGAATAAGGTATAAATTCATAACTGCAAACTCAGTACCATGGACCGATGTCTATGCTGAAAGCCTGCTGCATCATCTAGAAGCAGGAAGAACAAGGCATATAAATGGCAATGGGTGTCACTGACACATTTCACTCTTGTTGTACAACACCACTACTATTTCCCTATATTTCACAATCACAGATGGCCTGCCAGTCACTAAGTCTACAGGACCATAAGAAATAGGAACAGGAATGAGCCATTCAGCCCACAAGGCTACTCCACCATTCAACAGGATCATGACTTATCTGATGTTCCTCATGTCCACTTCCCTTTGTTTTTCCCACAACGTTTGATTCCCCTCCTGATCAAGAATTTAATCTAGCTTGGCTTTAAGCCTACATAACCTCCACAACTCTCTGAGCCAAGGAGTTCCAAAGTCTCACAACCTTATGACAGAAGAAATTCCTCTTCAGCTCAGCCTTAGATTGCTGCCCCTTTGTTCTGACATTACGTCTTCTGCCACTAGACTCTCCATGGGAGGGAGTATCCTCTTTGTATTTACCCTGTCAAGCCCCTTAAGAATCCTATATGTTTCAATGAGATCACTTGTCATTCTTCCAAACGCCAGTGAATCCCAACCTGTTCAGCCTTTGCTCATAAGACAATTGCTGCATACTAGGAATCATTCTCATGAACCTTTTCTGAACTGCCTCGAATGAAATGACTCCTTTCCTTAAATAAGGGACAAAATCTGCTCATAGTACTCCAGATATGGTCTCACAAGTGTTTTGCACAGTTACAGTATGACTGCTCTATTCTTTTACTTCATCCTCCTTGAAAGAAGTGCCAACGTTCCATTAGCCTTCCTGACTACCTGCTGCACCTGTGTGCTGCATTATGTTTCATGCACAAATACCCTAAGTCCTTTGTGTTGCAGCTTTCTGCAGTTTTTCTCCATTTAAGTAATACACCACTTAAGTAATACTGTCTTTTTGTTCTCCCTTCCAAAATGAATAATTTGACAGTTTCCCACATTTTGATTTTTGCCCACTTATTTATCAGTATCTCTGTAAACTGTTTGTATCCCCATATCTGGAGTATTATGAGCAGAGTTTGTAACTTGCCTTTCCACTTATGTCTGCAAAATTTGGCTACAGTACAGTTGCTTCCTTCCTCCAAATCATTAATATATATTGTAAACAGTTGCTGCTTCATCACTGATCTCTGTGGGAAACCATTGGATACAGGTTGCCAACCTGAAAAGAACCCCTTATCTTCACTTGCTGTTTCCTGTCCATTAGCCAATTCTCTATCTATGCCGATGTATTATCTCCAACAGCTTTGATTCAGATCTTATGCCTAACCTTTTATGAGGCAACTTGTCAAATACCCGTGGAAGTCCAAAATACAACACAGCTACTGGTTCTACTCTATCCACTCAAGTTGACACTTTCTCAAAAAATTCTATTAATCAACCCGTTCAAGAAGCCATGTTGACTCTGATTAGATTATGATTTTCTGAATGTTCTGTTTTTCCTTCCTTAATAATTGATTCCAATACTTTTCCGACAATGGATGTTAGGTTATTCAACCTATAGTTACTTGCTTTTTGATTCTGTCTCATTTTGAGTAAGCGTATCACATTAGCAGTTTTCAATCTAAAAATAGCTCTTAAAGGGCAAAGATGGGTGGCAGGAGGGTCGATATACATCATCCACCCTGTACAAGGGGTAAATCCTTGAATTAGCAAATCAACAGCACTCGTGGAGATGCTGAGACCTCCACATCCAGGCAACTAAGATAGCTTCATTGTGAAGTTCTTCACTGTCCTCAAATTATCAACATTGTGAACTTATACATAAGTTGCTCATACTTGCATCCCTGTTCCGTGACTGATTCCCATTCTTCTCTTCTCTAGGCTCCAGCAGCAACCACACTGCTTTAAGATGTCACCCCCAGCCGTCATCTCCTTTACCTCAGAGGAAGAAAGCAAGATCCCTTAGAGAATGCATTGATGAGGCTTTCTCCTGCACCCTTCACCAGTTCTGATACTTTCACCTTGGTAACTCCATCTAGGTTTGACTAAGGAGAACATTCTGGTGAGCATATCATACTTATTGGCACCCAGAGGATTTAGAATGATCTTACGGCCTCAACTATTACATTGCATAAAGCACAGGGAGGCACAGAGATATCCTGCAAACTAGATCAAACATTGGAGGAGTCCCCAAACTTTATTGGTAACATAATGGTTCTGGCATGTATGTACCTGGCTGTTTCCATGGACAGGTTGGCATCCGCCATTTAAATCCAGGTCAAGCAGTCTCCTTAGAGTTGCTTGAAGTGCACGCAGACCTGCTATCTATCTCTTTAGCCACTGGTGCTCAGTGTCAACAGCAAAACAAGAGGGAGATAAGGTACCTCAAATGCACTTCCAAAGTGTCCCTTCCTCTCAAGAAGATAAGTTATTACCAGCAGGAAACCAGACAGCACTGAGAGGTCCCCAGAAATCTCCTCTCTGAATACTGCTGAAGTGCTCAGCTGCGTTCACCCTAAGCTATGTGGCTGCGTGCCTAGTCTAAGGATCCTCGTACACCGATTGGTGTTGTCAGCACATTGCTTCTGCCATCAGAAGTCACTGCCATGCATGGACTTCAGAGGTCCATGCATCAAGAAACTAAATTAAGGGGAATATTGGTGCCCAGTCCTTCCACCTCTATGCAAAGCATAATCTAGTGGAAGTTGCAGCCGAGGAGGTGGCAGGATACTGTTGGCATGTCTGACCCTGTCAGAAGTACTTCCACACTCCTTCAAGTCTTTAATACAAAAAAATTCCAATACATAGCTGGCTCCCTCCACCACAGGTGCAGACCATAGGGCTGCACCTAGATGTTGAGGAAGATCAATGGATCACATTGTATGAATCACATTGCAATGTAAATAGAATCTCGTATCTTTAAATATATGCAGTATCAATCCTCACCTATCTGTTTGACTGTCATTTTAGCAGTAGGGCTGAACTAACCAGGGACCATGACAGAGTTAAGCAGCCTCCTCAAATGCCAAGGAGGATAGAATTTAGATCAAAAATTATAGTAGTGAGGCATTGCTTATCTGAGAAGAATCCTAGTTAGCTATAGATTTCGCACAACCTTCACCCTTATGTTCATGACTGCAGCCAAAACTTACTACTTTGGTATGGAGATTGCTGATTGTAAAGTTAATGGGAACACCTTGCAATAGATCCTTGCCTCTACTGTGGTCAACACTTTGGCCCAATATATGATGAAGTAATTCCACCTATCTGTCTTCAATTGACACTTGATATATGTCATTCATTATCGAGATCCCATGTAGAGTGAAGGGGCAGATTGGGTACCTCTGAAGTACATTGAGAAGAAGCTTCTGGGCAGGGTGAGTGGAATATGGGTGTCATTCTCCTCCCTGATGGTACTTAATGGCAACACTCTGCCTTTCTGAAAAAGGCGTACCTGGAGTGAGGCTGGGTTCCTTGTTTCTCCAATCACTTTACCCTTAATTCTAAGGACGAATAGGTGAAGCGATAGGGAACAAATATCTAGCAAATTCTGAGCACACTGCTGGACCTGGGCTTCCATGGCAGTTACCAACCTGTCTATTGAGGCAAGCAGGAGTATGCACAGTACTATGAATGAACTTCCCCGTCCTTCATTCCAGTTTACTCACTGCGTCTGGTAAAACTGTCCAATGTTCCTGTGCCTGTCACTATAGATTGACGAAGTTACTAATGGTCAAAAATAGTTGGATGTTTAGATAAGGTTTAGGAAACTTAGATCAAACAAGGCTCCTTAGGAATACAAAGGCAGCAGAAAAGAACTTGAATGATAAATTAGGAGAGCTAAAAGGGGCCATGAAGTGTTCTTGGCATGTAGGATTAAGGACAATCCCAATGCATTTTACACATGTATCAGCAACAAGCAACAAGCAAGTAACTAAGGAACATGTAAGTCCATTCAAGGTCAAAGGACAGACTTTTTGCATGGAGCCAGAGGAAATGCATGGGGTCCTTAATGAGTACTCCACTTAATGAGTATTCATTAAGGAGAAGGACATGGATGATGGTAAAATTAGGGAGGATATGTTGATATTCTGGGGCATGTTGATATTAAGAAGGAAGAGGTTTTGGGTGTCTTAAAAACATTAAGGTAGATAAGTTGGCATGGTGGCTCAGTGGCTCGCACTGTTGGCTCACAGTGCCAGGAACCTGGGTTACATGCATGGGGGCGACTGTCTGTGTGGAGTTTGCACGTTCTCCCTGTGCCTCCCTCTGGGTGCTCCGGTTTCATCCCACAGTCCAAAAATGTGCAGACTAGCTGGATTGGCCTTGCTAAATTGCCTTTAGTGTTCAGGGATGTGTAGATTAGGTGGGTATCGGCGGATGGATCTGGGCGGGTTCTCTGAGAGTCAGTGTGGAGTTGTTCAGCATAGGATTTGTACAGATTCTATGATCTATGAAGTCTCCTGGGCCTGATGAGATGTGTCGCAGGATACTGAATGAGGCGAGGGAAGAGATTTCTGAAGTTTGACAGAAAAATGGGTATCCTCCTTAGCCACAGGAAAGGTCCCAGAATACTGGAGAATGTTGTTCCTTTGTTTAAGAAGTTTGTTGCCAACGTTGTTCCTTTGTTTAAGAAGGTCACCAGGGATAATACAGGAAACTACAGGCCAGCAGCCCTACGTAAGTGGTAGGAAAATCTTTGGTAAAGTTTTCTAGGGACAGTATTTAGTTGCATTAGGAGAGGAATGAACTTATTATGGATAGTCAGCATGGCTTTATATTGGGAGAGATCCTATCACAAAACTGATTGAATTTTTTGAGGAAGTGACAAAGATGATTGTTGAAGGTAGACACGGATATGGGATAACAAGGTGTGGAGTTGGAGGACCACAGCAGGCCAGGCAGTATTAGAGGAGCAGGAAAGTTGACGTTTTGGGTCAGAACCCTTCCTCAGAAATGTGGGATGGGAAGGGTGCGACCCAGAAACTGGAGGAACAGCACCTCATATTCTGCCTTGGAAGCCTACAACCCAGTGGTCTCAATGTGAACTTTACCAGCTTCAAAATCTCCCCACTCCCGCCTTCATCCCAAGACCAGCAACCACCCCATCCCTGTCTCTTTGACCTGTCTGTCTTCTCTCGTACCCATCCGTCCCTCCCTCCTCACTGACCTATCCCCATTCCCACTTCCTACCTAGACTCAACTTTACGAGCTTCATCCCCACCTCCTTGACCTGAGTGCCTTCTCTCCCGCCTATCTGCTCCACCATCCACCTGCTATCACCGCCCCCCTCTCTATTTATATCAGAGTCCCCTTCCCCTCCCCCATTTCTGTAGAAGGGTCCAAACCTGAAACGTCAGCATTCCTGCTCCTCTGATGCTTCCTGGCCTGCTGTATTCCTCCAGTTCCACATCTTGTTATCTTGGGCTCCAGTATCGGCAGTTCTTACTATCACAGACATGGATATGGTCTACATAGACTAAAGCATTTGACAAGATCTCTCAAGATAGATAAGTTGCATCGGATAAACGGTAAACTGGTAAATTGGATATGAAATTAACTTGATTATAGAAGACAGAAGGTAATTGTGGGCAGGTGCTTTTCTGACTGGAGATCTGTGACCAGTGGTATTCCACAGGGATCGGTGCTGAGACTTCTACTGTTTGTAATATATAAATGATTCAGATGAAAATGTAAGTGGTATGATTGGAAAGTTTGCAGACAACTTGATGATTGGTAGAGTTTTTAATAATAAATAAAGGTTATCAAAGAATAGAGCAGATATAGATCAGTTGAACTGTTGAGAGAGAAATGGGAGAGAGAATCTAATCTGGACAATAATGCATTTTGGGACATCAACTACAAAACAAAAGTATATTGTTAATAACAGGGCTCTTAGGATTATTGATATATCAAGGGATCATGAGTTTCAAGTTCATAGCTCCCTGAAAGTAGCAATACAAGTGAATAAGGCAAAAAAGAAGATGCATGTATGCTTGCTTTCATCAGACAGGGCATTGAATATAGAAGTAGGCAAGCCGTGAAGCAGCTGCATAAGACTTAAGTTAGGCCACATCTGGAGCATAGTGTGCAGTTCTGGTCGCCACGGAAGGATCTGGAAGTTTTGGAGAGGGTGCCAAAGATTTGGCCTGGATTGGAATGTACTATCTGTAAGAGGAGGTTGGACAAATTTGAATTGTTTCCACTAGGGTGTCAGAGGCTGAGGGTTGAACTGTTAGAAGCATATAAAATTATGAGAGGCATGGATAGGGTGGATAGTCAGAGTCTTTTTAAGTGGAAATGCAAATATTCGAGGGAAGAATTTCTAGGTGAGAGGAATAAATTTCAGGGACAGGTGCAAGGAAAGTTTTTTTTACACAGATTCTTTGAATGCTCTGTCAGAGGAGGTGGTAAAAGCAGGTACATTAGCAAAGTTTAGATTAGAATGGCATCATGATCAGTGCAGGAGGGTCTATTCCTGTCTTAGAACATAGAACATAGAACAGTACAGCACAGAACAGGCCCTTCAGCCCACAATGTTGTGCCGACCATTGATCCTCATGTATGCACCCTCAAATTTCTGTGACCATATGCATGTCCAGCAGTCTCTTAAATGACCCCAATGACCTTGCTTCCACAACTGCTGCTGGCAACGCATTCCATGCTCTCACAACTCTCTGCGTAAAGAACCTGCCTCTGACATCCCCTCTATACTTTCCACCAACCAGCTTAAAACTATGACCCCTCGTGCTAGCCATTTCTGCCCTGGGAAATAGTCTCTGGCTATCAACTCTATCCATGCCTCTCATTATCTTGTATACCTCAATTAGGTCACCTCTCCTCCTCCTTTTCTCCAATGAAAAGAGACCGAGCTCAGTCAACCTCTCTTCATAAGATAAGCCCTCCAGTCCAGGCAGCATCCTGGTAAACCTCCTCTGAACCCTCTCCAAAGCATCCACATCTTTCCTATAATAGGGCGCCCAGAACTGGACGCAGTATTCCAAGTGCGTTTATGTCTTCTGCCTGGGGCTGAGCACATGCTGGCCTCTCACAGTCCACTGAGTTCTAGGGCCCTGCACTATCTCTTCCTCAAGCAGTTATATTTCACTAGAAAAATGGACTAATTTCTCAGCCAACAAGAATTACGTTCCTGTGCCTTCAACTGCAATTCATCTGCATATGAGCTTTGACAGAAAAGAATTCTTTAAGACCAAGCAACTGCAAAAATTCAAAGGACATTGAACCACTGGACTGTAATTAATGTGAATTAATGCAAATATCTTTGATTTTAAGTAATTAATAATTGTAAGGTATTTACAATACATTAGCTTTCTTTCTGATATATTATTTGTCTGTGTGACCGTGTGTCGTGAGAAAAACCATCACACTGCATATGAAATAACAAGGTGCAGAGCTGGATGAACACGGCAAGCCAAGCAGCATCAGAGGAGCAGGAAGACAGATGTTTCAGGTCTAGACCCTTCAGTGCACATGAACTTATTAATAAACTCTAATTGTTTTGACACTGAAGAGCTTGTTTTGGGTATTTTTAAAAGGTAATTTACAATGTGGATTTGGGGAAACACGCCACAGCATATTTCAACAGGAAAAAGAAAATAAGAAAAACAAACAAAAACCACCTCTCTCACTGACAGAAGAATTGTAGAACAAATCAGTTCATTTGTCTCTATTCATAACACCACAATTCAAAGTCTTTTGTTGGTGGCAAAGGGCTTTGAGGCATTTGATGGTTATGGAAGTTGTTACATAAATGTAGGTATTTAGTTCTCTGCAGGGAGGGGTGTGGAATGATGAGGGGCGGAGCAAAATTGCTGCCCAGGTTTACCCCTCAGGCAGCAGTCATGTCTCTTTCAATTCTCTATGAAAGGGGACCAACCAAGTTATTTGCTTAAAATTCTAATCTTCAGTGTATAATTTATGTTTTTTGTCTCCATCTCCTTCAGGCGGGTCTCAATTACACCAATTTGTATACTGTCCAAGTAGGCAGTTTAGTTTCTAAGAGTTACACAGAGATTCAGCTCCTTGCAGTTTTGATTGCAAACTCCTTTGCAACGGCAGGGATTTGCTGCAACTGGATTTACAGTCATAGAGTCATGCAGAATAGAAACGGGCTCCATTACATCAATTCCAAATAAAAAACACCAACCTATACTAATCCCATTTACCTGCACTTGGTCCATATGTCCTGGCATTTTGAGTGTTCATCCAGATGCTTCTTATAATGTTGTGAGGATACCTGCCTCCACCACCCTTTCAGGCAGCACATTTCATATTTCTGCCACTCTCTGGGTGAAAAAAATGTTTCCTAAGAACCCCTCTAAACCACTTACAGCTCATCTTAAAATTATGCCCTCTGGTCTTAGATATGTCTACCATGGAGAAAAGGTTCTCACGACCTTCCCTGTCTAAACTTCTCACAGTTTTCTACACCTCAATCAGAACACCCCTCAGCCACCTCTGCTCCAAGCAAAACAAACATAATTTATCCAGACTTTTCTCATAACTGAGACTTTCCATCCCAGGTAAAATCCTGGGCAGCACTGGTTGACTAGTTAGTGCTCCTGTCTCACAGTACCAGCAACCTGGGTTCAAATCCAGCCTTGTGTGACAGTCTGTGTGCAGTTTGCATGTTCTCCCCGTGTATGCATGGATTTCTGCTGGGTGCTCTGGTTTCCTCTCACAGTTCAAAGATGTGCTTGTTAGGTAGATTGGCCATGCTAAAACAAAATTGTTCACACTGTTCAGGGATGTGTAAGCTAGGTGGATTAGCTATGGTAAATGTGGCATTACCAGGAAACAGAAGGGTTTTGGATGGAATGCTCCTCAGAGGGTGCATGTGGAACTGACGGGCTGAATGGCTCTCTTCTGCACTGTAGGAATTCTATTATCCTGGTGAATCCCCTCTGTCCTCTCTGGTGCAATCATGTCCTTCTGGTAATACGGTGAGCAGAACTGCACACAGTATTCTATCTGCAGACCAGCCAATGCATGATAAAGTTGTAACAGACTTCCTTGCTCCTATTTTCTACACTCTGCCTAACAAAGGCAAGCATCCTGTATCCATCTTCACCACCGTCTCTACTTGTGCTGACACCTTCAGGCATCTATGTACTTGTACACCAAGGTTCCTTTGTTCCTCAGTACTCCCTAAGGACCTACTATTTATTGTGTATATCCTTCCCTTATTAGAACTCCCAAAATGCATCACCTCACACTTATCAGGATTAAATTCCATCTACCAATGTCCAACTTTCTATCTATCAATATCAGATGGTAGCCTGAGACCACTCCACTATCAGTAACACCACCAATTTTCATGTCATCTGCAAACTTACTAGTTTTATCTATGACATTCACAACTAAGTTGTTAATGTACACAACCAAAAGCAAGGACCCCAATACTGACCCATGTGTTACATCACTGGCCACAGGCTTCTAATCACAAAACCAATCCTTCAATATCATCCTTTGCCTCTTCTTTGCAAGCTAATTTTGGATCTAGTTTGCCAACTTCTATTGGATCCCTTGGGCTCTTATGCTTTTGACCTGCCTTCCATATGGGACCTTGTCAAAGGCCTCACGGAAGTCCACATTAACTACATCAACTGCTCTATCCTCATGAATATATTTACTCAAGTTTTTAAGAAACTCAATCAGCCAGCACCTGCCTCTAACATATCAAGGTTTTCAATCCCTGCCTTTCTAAGTGTTGAGTAATCCTGTTCTTCAGAACTTTTTCCAATAATTTCCCTACCAATGACATCAGACTAACTGGTCTGTAACTACCTAGTCTATCCCTGTTGCCCTTCTTGAACATAGGAACCACACTTTCCTGCACATTTTCAAAACTTCAACAACTTATAGGTTGAAATAATTGAGGATGAGAAGTCATTAGAAGTCATAAGAAGAATTGCAGAGCCTGAGTAATAAAATCAGTGAAGTAATTTTGGTTATAACTTTTTTTATTGTACCCTCTACAGCAGTAGATTTATACTGTAGATTCATTTAGCACAGAAAAGGCCCTTTGGCCCATTAAGTCTGCAATGACAACTACAACTAAAAGTGCATTTATCCTAAATTCCTGCACTTGTCCTGTAACCTTGAATATTATGACATTTGAAGTATTCATCAAAATATCATTTTAAGGTTTTTAGATTTCCAGCTTCCATATTTACCCAGGCAGGGCATTCCAGACTCATACCACCTGCTGAGAGAATAAGTATTTTCCCACATCCCCTTGACTCTCCTGCCCATTACCCTAAAAATATGCCTTCTCGCAATTGACCCGTCAACTTAGGGGAATAGCTGCTCTATCTTCACCATGTCCATACTCCTCAATCATGTCTCCCTTCAGTCTTCTCTGCTTTAAGGGAAACAATTCAAATTTGTCTACTCTCACCTCATAGCTCAATTTCTCCATTCCAGGCCACATTCTGGTGAACGTCCTCTGGACCCTTCCCCAGTGCTAACACATCCTTCTTGTAGTGATGTGACCAAAACTGCACACAGTACTCCATTTGCAGCCTGGTCAACACTGTATAACTCCAACATTACTTTCTTGCTCTTACACGCTATGCCGCAACCAATGAAAGAAAGTCTTTCTTAACAATCCTATTCGCATGCTCTGCCGATTTCAGGGATCTGTGAATAATTACTCCAAGACCCCTCTGTACCTTTAAGCTACCCAGTGTCCTGTTATTCATTAAATACTCCCTCATCTTGTTTCTTCTTCCAAAGCACAACACCTCACACTGGTCTGCAAACTGACCAATCCATCTACATGTTCCTAAAACCTACAACCATCTTCTTTGCAATTGACTACTAAACAATAATTTAACAAAAAGATGA
The DNA here is from genome assembly GCF_030684315.1 of Stegostoma tigrinum. NCBI lineage: Eukaryota > Metazoa > Chordata > Chondrichthyes > Orectolobiformes > Stegostomatidae > Stegostoma > Stegostoma tigrinum. Next base: position 37,080,136 of record NC_081362.1, read on the forward strand.
TAGTGTATGACTGAATTATTTTTCACTAATTTTGACCCAATTAACCAAGTTAGAAATTAAATTATATCCTGTTTACTTGTGGTCAGTTGTAAAACATGGTTGGTGAGGAAGAATAGGGTTTTACAGCTGTTTACATGGCCCAAGCTAATGTAAACATAGGCTAACAAATGTAAAATAGCTTTGAGATAAAAGGCTTTTAGTCAAAAACACAGATATATTTTTTAAAATTTCATTGTGTAACTTAAGGTATGTAACAGGCCTTTCTATATTTGTCTTGTAGAGCTTTGGCTTGTTTTGGGATACAGTAGTTATTTTGATTCACAAATATTTCTTATGATATTGATACATTTTAGAACTTTCCAAAATTCTTAGATTTATCAATTAGTTATTTGGGACAGTATTAAATTGCTAAGGGTTGACACTACATCTTTTCAAACACTTGCACAAATTACTCTGATGGTTTGTTATCCTCATAATGGTCTCTGAGCTTAGTAAACAAGAGAGAACAAGCTGTCATGAAAAGGAATGTGAATGGCATTTCAAGGAATCAATCAGGAAATATTGGGAAGGGATTTCAGTAAGATGACCATCATTTGTATAGAATTGGGAGTGGGCATGGGTTAATTAACCAATCTGGGATTGATAATGTCCATGATTGGCAAGCCTATTAGTTCAGGATGCCTCTGGTGCACAGGGGTAATGAGTAGCAAGGGTTAATAAACGATGATTCTTAGTGAGACAGTAGGAAGGGCTAACTGTACCCACTGTTGCTGTTGCGGCCTCCTCTACATCAGGGAAACCAAGTGGAGACTTGGGGACTGCTTTGTGGAACACCTATGCTCAGTTCACAACAAAAAACTGCACCTCCCAGTCACGAACCATTTAAATCCCCCCTCCCACACCTTGGACGACATGTCTGTCCTGGGCCTCCTGCAGTGCCACAATGATGCCACCCAAAGGGTGTAGGAACAGCATCTCATATTTCATTTGGGAACCCTGCAGCCAATGGTATCAATGTGGACTTCACAAGCTTCAAAATCTCCCCTCCCCTGACCACATCCCAGAACCAACCCAGCTCATACCCACCTCCCTAATCTGTCCTCCCACTCCTCCTACCTCAAGCCCCAACCCCATCTCCTACCTACTAACCTCATCCTGCCTCCTTGACCTGTCGTTCTCCATGGACTGACCTATCACCTCCCTAACTCCCTACCTACACTCACCTTTACTGCTCCAACCCCGCCTCCTTGGCCTGTGTCTCCTCTCCATCTATCTTGTCCTTTATCCATCTTCTATCCACCTCCACCTTTCTTCCTATTTATTTCAGAATACCCCTCCCCTCCCCCCATTTCTGAAGAAGGGCCTAGACCCAAAACGTCAGCTTTCCCGCTCCTCTGATGTGGCTTGGCTTGCTGCGTTCATCTAGTTCTACACCTTATTATCTGTGATTCTTAGTGGTTTGATACAAAACAAGAAGACCAAAGACAAAAGAACAACATCAGACAAAAAAAGAGGCATGTGATTAGTCAGCCAGGGGTAGAGAGATGTGTCTTGATATAGAACATCTGAAACTACTGTAATAACTATTATTAATTTCATACTTATTATGATAAACTTAACAAATTGTATAAAATTGTGAAAATACATTTCTCTGCTCAATAGATCTTGCAGCTAATTGAGACGAGTGATAGCTTTAAAGAGGTCTATCAACTCTGCCAAAATTGTCAGAAGTCACATGACACCAAATTATAGTCCAACATGTTTATCTGAAATCACAAGCTTTCAAAGCGCTGTTCCTTCGTCAGTTGAAATTCTGTTGGGCTGTAACCTGGTGTTGTGCGACTTCTGACTTTGTCTGCTCGAGTCCAACATGGTCACCTCCACACCAGTCAATAATTGTAATTGACTTAAGTTTTACAATTAAAGTTAAAGTCTTCTAACATCAAAGCGTTCTAACAGGGTTGGAACAAGTTTAAAAAACTCAAATGTAGAGAAAGGTGTCACGGAAAGGTATGATCTTATGACAAGTGTCACATTATCAATACAATGACATTGATGGGACCTATGCTGGAATATATAGTCAGCAGAGGCATCATTAGGGGTAAGGTACCACCATCTCTCAGTCAGGCATCCATTCAGACCATAATCTTGATGCATCATCTCTATAAATTCATAGATTACAAGAGCTTTGTTCACCAGTAAATATGCATTTGGTATAGAGATTATGGATATTTTCTAATGCTATGTTCTGCAAAGGTTTTATACATCAGTGAAGTAGGTGGGACTTGAACCCAGGCTGCCTAACTCAGAAGAAGGTCACTACCACTGTGCTAAAAGTCCCCTTCTGGAGAAAGATATATAGTGATTACATGAAAGCACAGCATGTGCTTCGGCAGTATTACACTGGTACAGTCATTGAGAACCATTCACTAAATCACAAAATATCATTCACAATCACATTGAGCAGTAGGTGAGCTACAAACACCTTGAACAGAATTTTAACTACCAGGGGGAAGCAGAAAGTTTCTGGCTTCAGTGAGCAGTAGCAAGGGTGTTGAGAATGGTAGTGGGCTGTTCTTTGCACAAATTCCATTGCAGAGAGGGGTAGAGCCGCCAGAGGAGGAAGGTGGTGACTTTTCCATATCCTACAATGAAGAGGAGGAGTCTGATGTGGTCAGGGTGCCTACAGCAGCTCACCCAGTCAACAAAGAAATCAGCAAAGGGCTCATATATGGTTCAAATCCCCAAGTGTCTGAAGCTATATGGCATTCTATATAAGCCCTTGATCCAACTATGCAGTACAGCTTATACTCACAGTTTCTGTTCAAGTTATTTACTATTGAACCTTACTAGTAATATGTGAAGTGTAACAATATTAAGAATAATGTCTTCTTATTTGCTAATTGTATCAAAAATGTAAATAACAACTGCAAAATTTAAAAGTATTGTGATTCAGAATAGTGTAGGTTAGATGGGCTTGAGATCGGTATGACAGGTCGGCACAACATCAAGGGCCGAAGGGCCTGTACTGTGCTGTAATGTTCTATGTTCTATATTCTAGAAATTGATCAACTTTTTCTGCAGTAGCATGCTCTGGTAATAGAATTGACAAACATTTTGGAAAAGTATTACCATATTTTTCAACATCAGGCAGCGATTACATTTTGTTTTTGGTAAAGGCTTAGAATTGAACTTTAATAATAGAAAAACATATTCAAGTGAACAAAGTTACTATTTCAAACCATTCTGCATTACTCTAAATATTAAAATAAGAGTAATTTTACTCAATTAAATAAGAGTGTTACATAAATTAAATCTTTGATTGTATCATATCTTATAAATACCTGTTTAAATTACAAATTATAATAATTTTCTTTTCATTTTCTACAGTTGTTGTATCAATCTAATCTAAATTAGCAGTTAAAACAATGTGTGCTGCTTTAAATAAAGATAAAATGCACTAACAAGATCCTAGCTGCAGATCTGTAGTCATCTAGACTGATTAATTCTTTTCTGTATGGTTTGAATTAATTTAGTATGTCCATGGAGCATGCTGTCAGGATACACTTCTCTCCAGTCATCTGTCCTTGGGTTCTTTTCCAGTGAATTTAAAATGAAGCTAAACTGTAATGCAGTGGATAGTGGATCATTTGTTGCTTTGATAAACATCTAAGATGTTAATGAACAGCTGATTTAACACTGAGTTTTGAAGAAAAATACGAAATTGAAAAATGCAATGGAAGACAAAATCCTGTACTCTACATTGTTTTCAATATAGCATTTTTCCTTAAGAAGTACATTTGCATATCAAACAGAAATGCTTTGAAATTGATGAGGTTTCAGATTGTCCTGCTTGGCATGCAAATTATATCAGAACTTCTCATTAGCATAAATGCATGAGCAACTCTAAATGCTTTTAATTTCCAATCTCAGCCAGCACAGAAGTAATTTGTCAATGTCAGGGTGAAAATCTAAAGCAAAAAAGGAGCGAAGAATTCCACGGTAAATTGGAATCATACAAATTTCAGATTTGCTAATTGACTGATGCCTCAGTTCAATCAACTGCCTTGAAGGTGTAAATAATTCAATATGTGGTTAGACATAAAGTGTGATGTGGATTTGAAATTAGTACTCACTGTCGCAGGAAATATCTGAAATGTATTTTTATCAAAGCTATAAGAACACAACAGTTTTGTTTGCAAATTGTTCAATTTATACACTGTCTGTTCACATTGGCTGCTTATGCATATTGTTGATTTTCTTTTAAGTATCTGGAGCACATTGCTTTTGCATTTTTAGATATGAGCATGTAAGCATATAAACAATGACAGACAAGTAAAGTCTTTTCGGCTTCATCCAACCTGTTCCACACAAATGCACTAATTTTTGTAACATAATATCCTGCTCACCTAAAAACATCTGATCTCTTGGGAGAAGCAAAACCCTGATATAAACCTTGGTCAATGGGAAAATATTTAGGCAATTTCCTCTCCCAACATTACTTGGCGGTTAAAACCTGTCTATGACAATTGTCCAACAAGTGGGTCTAGTGTTCATCCTGCTAACCATTATTCAAACTACAGTTAAGTTCAAGCAAGTTGAAGAGACAAGTTCCATAAAGAGCTGTTCATCAGTCACAGGCTGTATCTCTCCCACCTTTGCTGCTGTAAGTTTCATGCTCAGCCGCAAATGTAGGAAAGAAACAGTCTGAAATTGGTCAAGCAGTAATTAGTAGGAAAATCAGTAGCAACAATCAGCTGAAGTTTACTGTGGGCCCAAACAATAGCAGCATATGCAAAGTGAGGAAGGAGCGTCTATAAGAAAGCAGTTACAATGGGGGAGAGGCGGCCGTGGGGGTCATGGGGAGGGGAGAGCAGCTTCAGCTGGGAGGGGTCGCAAAAGATTGGTTTTAATGGGAGATTGAGGGAACAGCTATAGTGGACAAAAAGCTGCAAATTGGACAAGCAAGTTAGGGGAGAACTTCAGAGGAGCTGTTACACTGGGGAGAAGTTGCCAGGGGAGAGGATGTGAGGGAGCAGCTATCCATCTCAAAGGAACGTGGTGGAATACACAAGAAATCTTACTGTTCCACTTCTTCTAATCCTAACAAAAACAGGTCCTGCTTTCACTTGAAAGAAGTCAGCTAGTCCCCATCCCCCACCTGTTTTAGAGTTTCATTGGAAGGATCACCTAGACAGGTGATTGAAGTTTCAGTGCGGGATCATTTTGGGAACAGTTATCATATTTCTGTAAATTTTAAGAAAGTTTTGGATAGGGATAAGGCTGGTCCACAGGTACAAGTGCTAAACTGGGGGAAAGCTCGTTCAAACAGTCCTAGGAAACAACTGAAGAAATTAGATTGGGGCAGTCGTTGAAGGTAAATCCACATCTGACATGTGGGAATCCTTTAAAGGCCAGGAGGTCAGAGTTCAGGATCAGGACATTCCTGTGACCATGCAAGATAAAGATTGCATGATTCAGGAACCTGGGATGACAAAAATATTGAAAATTTAATCAAAAAGTAGAAGATTTAGGAAACTGAGATCAAACAAGGTCCTTGAGGATTACAACGGAAGCAGAAAAGAATTTAAACAATAAATTAGCAGAGACAATGAAATGTTCTTGGCAGGAGAATACTAAGGCATTTTACCCATATATTAGGAGCAAGAACATAACCAAGGAAAGGATTGGTCTATTCAAGGACAAAGGAGGGAATTTATGCATGGAGCCAGAAGAAGCACGTGTGATTCTTAATGAGCACTTTGCATTGGTAGTCACGAAGGAGAATGGCATAAATGATCGTAAGATTAGAGAGGGGCATGTTGATATTAAGAAGGAGGATGTGCTGGCTGTCTTGAAAAACATTAAGGTAGATAAGTCCCCAGGGCCTGATAGGATCTATCCCAGGATACTGAATGAGACAAGGGAGGAGGTTACTGGGCTGAGATCTTTGCATCCTTTTTAACTAAAAGCATCGTACCAGAAGACTGTAGAATAGACAATGTTTTTCCTTTGTTTAAAAAAGTCAGCAGAGATAATCCAGGAAATTATTGGCCAGTAAGTCTTTCATCTGCGGTGTGGAAATTATTGGAGACGATTCCAGAGAACAGAATTTACTTGCCTTTTGAAAATAATGCATTTATTATGGATAGTAGGCATGGCTTTATGAGGGAGAGGTCTTGCCTCACAAACTTTATTGAGCTTTTTGAGGAAGTGATGAAGATGATTGATGAGGGCAGAGGCATGGGCATTGTCTACTTAGACATTAATAAAGCATTTGACAGGATCCCTCATGCTATGATGGTCCAGGAGACTAAGTCACATGGGATCCATGGTAAGTTGGTAAATAGGAGGCAAAATTGGTTTGGTCATAGGAAACAGAGGGTAGTTGCAGAATGGTGTTTTTCCAACTGGAGGTTTGCGACTCGTGATCGCTGATTCTGCAAGGATCAGTGCTAGAACCTCTGCTGTTTGTAATAAACACAAATGACTTCAGTGAAAATTCACAGATGACTGAAACACTCCAGCCCAGGTAACATCCTGTCAATCTCCTCTGCAGCCTCTCGAGTGCTACATTTCCCTCCTGTAATGTGAAATTAAGAACTGCGCACAACACTAGCTGTGACAAAACCAACATTTTATTCAGTTCCAGTGCAGCCTCTCTGCTTTTAAACCTTATGCCTCAATGAATAAAGACTAATATCCCAAATGCCTTCTAAACTACTTTATCCTCTTGATCTGATACCTTAATGGACCAGTGTATATGCGCACCAAGGTCCCTCTGATCATCTGTTCATCATGAACTCTCTTGCCTTCTTTGTCGAAGTGTATCAATCAGTTCACATTTAATCAGGTTGAATTCCATTTGCCACTGATCTGTTCATCTGATGAGCCTGTCTATATTGTCTTGTAGTCTAAGACTATTCTCCTTACTATTTGCCACCCTACCAATTTTTGTATCATATACGATCTGACTGATCAACTCTGCTATATTCAAGTCTAAATCATTTATATAATTACAAACAGCAAGAGTCAAGACAGACCCTGTGGGACTCCACTGGACACAGACTTTCAGTCAGAAAATTACCCCTCAAGAATCACCTTCTGCTTCCTATCACTCAGCCAACCATAGATCCAAATTGCCAAATTTCCTCAGGTGTCATGGACTCTTCACCTTTACTATCAATATCCTATGCAGGACCTTAATAAAAGCCTTGCTGAAGTCTGGGTAGACTACACCAAATTCATTGACATCACCTATATATCTGATCACCTCTTCAAAAAATTCAATCAAGTTGGTCAGACATGATGTCCCCTTAGCAAAACCAGATAATCTATCATATTAAAAGTTTCGATTCCTTATGTAGTGGTTGAGGGTCATTGTTGGTCATTATAATGTCTGGAATGCAATAATGATTAAAGTGTGCTTTCAGGCATTCTACAATCATGCTGGTAGTTGATGACATCAGCTGGTCCAACGTTTACAGTCAAAAACGTAATTCCAACCAAACTCATCCCCAAACTCGGATACCTAGAACAATTCTTCCCAGTCTGCACTGGATCCTCAACTCCCTGACCTACAGACTGCACTCAGGATAGGCAATAGCACCTCCTCTATGCTAATCCTCAACAACAATGTGCCGCCAGATTGCCTACTCAGCCCCTTACTATACTCCCAGGCACTGACCACCCTTGATTGGCTATGATAGGCTGGGTGCATCATCCACATGACTGACACAAGACTCCCAGCTTCAAAATGGCAGATGAACCTCAGGTGGGCAGAGGAAGAAATTCAGTGATAGCCCCAATTCTTCACTGGCAAAGTGTGACATTTGCTCAGATACCTGGGAATCACTGACCCAACATCATCCAAGTGAAGGAGGACAATCTGCAAAAGCATCAAGCACCTAGAGACCTGCTGCTGGAAAAGAAATAGAAGCCAGGCAAAACAATGAAAGGAGTGCACTGCCACACCAATGCCACAACAGCCCCTTCCCATGACCACCATCTGACCCACATATAACAGAGCCTGCAGTAGCACATCAGTCTGTACAGCTACCTATGGACTCACTCTGAGAGTGGAAGAGAGTCCTCCTTGCATGCAAAGGACTGCTGCTGATGATGATACTCCTTATACACTCACAACATGTATGGCCAAATTTAGCTCTAACTCTATTACAAAGTTGCTGATAATATCATGACAGTTGATCAGATCTCAAACAACAATGAGACAGAGTACAGGAAAGAGATAGAGCTTAATATCACAATTTAAAGATCTCTCCCTCAATATCAGCAAAAAGAAGAAGCTGGTCACAGGCTTCATGAAGCGGAGTGGAGGACCGCCCCTGTCTACATCAATGGTGCTGAGGTGGAAATCATTGACAGCTTCATGTTCCTAGAGGTAACTATCACCATCAAACTGTTCTGGTCCATCCACGTCGACGCTACTTTCAAGAAAGCACACCAACGCCTTCACTTCCCTAGAAGGTTAAGGAAATATGTATGTCCACAATGACTGTTACCAATTTTTATAGATAACCATAATAAGCATCCTATCAGGATGCATCATTGCTTGCTGTGGCAAATAGTCCCACCATGTCTGAAAAAATTTATAGGGAATTGTGAATGCAAACCAGACTTCTTTCCATTGACTCTGCTATACTTTCTGCTGCGTCAGGAAAGCAGCCAACATAATCAAATCTCACTCCCATTACACTCTCTTCCACCCTCTTCTTTCAAGCAGAAGACACAAAAGTTTGAAAATGCATCCCATCAGATTCAAGGGCAGCTTCATCTTCCCTGCTTTTATCAGACTTATGAACAGGCCTGCTCTGTAGCTGTAACTTTATATTCTGCATTTTATTCTACTACTCTGATGTGCTTATCTAACTTATGATTTGTCTGAATAGGACATAAAACAATACTTATCACTGTATCTTGGTACATATTACAATAATAAAGCAAATCAAATCAGAACAGTCACTGATGTTAACATGATGACCATTCCTGGAACAGTGAGAAACTCTATAACAATCTTCAGTCATGGTCTGCCTGGGATGTTATGTGTGATAAATTAGCTCTTTACCTTACTAAGTTTGGTAGTCATTAAAACATGTAATCCTGAATCTAACAGCTCATGTTTGACCATTAGAGCACTGTTCTTGCCTTCCTCAGGATAGTCTCAATTCCTTTACACATCTCCTTTGGGATCATGATTCTACCTCCTTTGTACAAGATGTCAGCCTGGGCTATCACTTCATGTCTGCATGCCAGGACAGGAGTTGGAAAGGTCAGAGCACCAGCAGTGTCAGGTTGAAACTAGATATCAGATGGAGTGTGGGTTTAGGGAAGAGGTGTAAGAGTGGCCAGGAGGGCAGTGGTAAATCAGGGCCAGTCAAGCAATTATCCAGGATATTTCAGACAAGGGTGTGCTGCATTGTTGCAAGTACTACGTTTTGAAGAAATGTTAATCCAAGGTGCTGTCAAAGCTCTCAGATAGTTATAACAGGTCAAATGGAATTATTCTTGAGAAGGATAGGTGCGTTATCTCTGGTGTTCCGGCCAATGTTTATTCTTCAATTAATATCAAAAAAGTGGGTTACCAGATCATGTATTACATTGCAGTTGATTGGAGATTGCTGAATGCAATTGGTTGCTAAGCTTTCGACATTATAATACTTAACAGAAACTTCACTGTCAGTAAAGTACTTCTAGCTGTTAGTCATGAAAGGTACTATATAAATGCAAGATTTTCTTCCTTCCAATCTGTAAGAACCATCCCAGTATGGAGTGAGCTATTAAGAGCATAGTAAATTTGAGCTGAATTGATTTTTTGTGCCTTTCTGCCTGCTCTGCTATTCCACAAAATTACAGTTGATCTTCTCCCTCATCACCAACCTCCACATGAATGGAGGAGCAAAACTAGAAATATAAGTTTGACTATTCATTATTCAATGTGTCAAATTTTGTTCCAGCGGGGCTGGATTTTCAATTATGGATTAAAGAAGATGGGTGCTGGATGTTGCACATGTGCTATCATTGCTGGCTATTTACAAGGTGGGGTCTGGAAGCCACTAGTTCAATCTTCAGGTGAAGGACATGGAGGAAATGCCTGCCAAAATCACCTTTAGTGCATTGTCTGCTGGCATCTATGGGATTGGTTGTCCTAATGCAGCAGTTGACAATTGTGCAAGTTCTAATCAATGGCCTTTATTTTTCTACAGGGTCTGGAGCTTGGATCACAACAAAGGAAGCAATACATGCATCAGGGAATATTTGGGGAGCATCACGTCAAGAGTGAAAAGAAGGAGGAATATGAGACAGTGTTACTTGTGGGAGTCCTCTTCAGAGGATGAGAGGACTCACAGAGTCAGGTGGTTGCTGAACCACCGTATTTTTGACAAGGATGGTTTGTCTGGAGCATTTAAGGAGTTCTACATTGTTGGGGCTCTAAGATGAATTGTGGAGCCATCTGTTGGTATTTGAGACATCCAGTCAACACTTGAGCTCTGTTATGGCTCAGCGATTTCAGTTCATGAGTTCACCATCGATAGACAGGTCAACCTCATGGAGAGCCATATGTGGCAACATTCTGTGTGGGTACACAGCAGTGCAGCAAAGTTGTGGAGAGCTGCAGGAATGCAGATTACTGTTCACGTCAGGGGCACATTCATCACAACAAGGAGGAAAATATGTGATTGAACTTTTTTCAATAAACATTATTGTAGTTCCTGTGCTCAGTTCAATTTTCTAAAGTTTATTGACTGGCTGCCTTTCAGGTGTATATACTTTATTCTTAGGTTCTTTCAATAAAGTCTAATAACATTAAAAAAGAGCAGTGTACTAAAATGAAGACAATGTGAGACTCTATGGTATATGAAATGTTCAGTGCGACTAAAGGTACAGAGATACTCGCAGTGTGACACAGTTGGTAGCCTCACCCAGCTATCAATGGTGCCATGAAAGGGCTTGTGTAGTCAAAGGGGAGGATGCCTGATCACCTCTGGGGGTATGGGGGGGGGGGGGGGGGGTTGGGGGGAGACACACCAAATTCAGCTTTGTTTCTGCAATCATTCCTGTCATAAGATCCTGTGATAAATCTTGCCTCTGCAATGACATGTGCATTGCAACCTATGGAGAAGCCCTCACAGGCTCATCAAACACGTAAAGAAAAAAGCCATGGGCATCTCAGCAGGATGCAGGCCTCCTCCACCTTCTCCTTAGCCACAGTTGAAGTACCATATAGAAATGGGCATCAGCAAAAGGTGCTACACCATTAGTTTCACTTCAAGCGTCAGTTGGTTTGCATTTTTATTTGAATAATGTAGTTAAAGAAATATTGTTTGATAGTTTTACTCAGACTTCTGTGTATTGATGGATTGTGATGGTGACTTTTTTGAAAGCTAAATGGCATAAGGACGTCATAGACTTGTTGAGCTGCAGTGTTTGTGAGGTGGGGTGATGGTGCTAGAAGCTGTTAAAATCCCACACCAGATTTCCAAATTTATGGTATAATGTGACTACGGAACAGTAACTTCAATTTTTAAAATAGATGAAAACAGAAATGCAGGGGTCTTGATATGCGAATAAAGCCTAAAAATTCCATGATCATGAACAAACAACAATAAAAACTTAACAATATAATGCATCAACAATTGCTCTTGTTTTGATTAATCATCTCCTTCCATGCATCTCTGCTTTCCTGGAGCCTGAAACTGAATTACAATATACATTCATAAGCATAACTCCAGATCTTCACCAACAGTTGGATTCACCAAACCAATTATGCTCATGGATTTTTCCTGAGATCCATACTTGCTCAAATGCATCCAGCAAATTTCCCTCGCACCATCTAATCATCAACATGAACGCGAAACTGTGCAGCTCTAGTAGATATAAGATACTTCCGGATGTGCAATGCCAGGTTTGGTGGAAAGGTTTTCAGTTTCTGAATATAAAATGTGAATCAGCATTCCTTTCTAAGATCAACTGAACTGACTTATACAGGTGCAGTGCAAAAAAGAGCTAACTGAAGAAATGCAGAGAAAGCCCTCCCACCAGTTCCACCGAGCAGTTACTGGTGCCTCTCTAGCTGTGGTTATGACCAAGAGGAATCAAAAACCTGAGGTGCGCAAGGCTCAATATGAGCAAGGAATCAGGGTTGACAAAGAGGCTAAGAAAGCCAAAGCTGCAACAAAGAAAGTCCAACTGAGGCCCTTAAGTGTGCAATAAATATCTAACTGAGGATTTCATTGTGTTGTCACTGGTATTCACCCTGCATTGGGCAGTTAATTCATGATGTAGAAACTCTGAAAAGCAAATATTAGTCAACTTGTGGCAGTGGAGGGGGAGTATAGAGTTCCTTATTCAAAGGCACTCAGGAATTGATCAAAGAAACAAGCTTCAGGAAGGAGGAGGATACCCTTCTGAATTTCGGTTCTTGCTCTTGCCGGGGTAGACCCTTCTACCTACCTTTGTCCCACTACCCATGTCCTCCCATCACTCCTCTGTGCTTGAGTTCGTACAGAGCTCTAGTGGCACTTCAATCAATGAAGAGCTACCGGATTTGGATAATCTACAACTCTCAGTGGGTGGGATTTTACCCTTTGGGCTCTTTCACTCTGGGAAATACCACCCACTGTCCAGTAAAGTGCAGCAATTAAAAGTGGCAGGCATTAGCTACAGGGTCTTGACATGGAACTCTCATCAGCTGTCTAACTAGCAGGTGAGACACATATCACCTCCATTACATACCACCCTTTGTGTCAGTCATTCAACTTTAGAATGAGAATCATCTGACACAGGCCCAGGAGCCACTCGGGTAAGTCCTTGATTAAGTTAACATGCCCATGACACCTCAGATGTTATCAACAGTCTCTTCAATGCATGGGTACCAGGCTCCTCTGCAGGGCTTCTTTCATTATCATCTTCACATATATTCACATTTTGTGAAGCATGCTATCGCTGACTGCAAGAGAGGATCCCCTGGTTGGCACGTTCTGGATAGCACCATCCAACTGGCGAAGATAACACAAAAGCATATCATGAACATGTTAATGTCCTGTTCAATGCTGACTCTGATAGTAGCATCTCTATGCTTCCCTACAGTTATCAGGAGCCACCTCCTCAGCAAATGCACTTTGTCTTCCAGCAACAGGAGGTCTGAAGAGGTCTGGCTGCTGGGATTCTTTCAGGTTGAGAAAGCTTCCACAACTGTCTACAAAGCAACCAGAGGACTGCAGAATGTGTTTCTTCTGGTCATAGACCGCTGGCCTTTGAAAGAGTGGAGTCTTTTTCTCTTAAACAATCCAGCTGCCTCATTTGTTGATGCCTTAATGGTTATATAGGTATAGCTGATGAACCGTTAGATTACTTGTACTTGACATCTTCATCAAGAATGATCGATGTGCCGTCAACCACCTTAATTCCTCTGCTCTACTCACCCACTCTAACATGTCTCTCTTAATTTTGAAGAATACTCATATCAGACTTGAAACATTAACTGTTCCTCTCTTTCCATTGATGCTGCTACTCATGTTGTGCCTCACCAACATTTTCTGCTTACATTTCAGATTTCCAGCATCTGCAGTGTTTTCCTTTTATTTAAACATTCAGGGTGATGTCTGGAGGGAGGGGACTACAAAGGGGCAAACAAGGCAACAGGTCATTGTGTACTGTGATGCAAATCTCCAATAACACGTGCTCAGATAGGCACTATTTTCTCCAATACTGGAGTTCAGTCATCTGCAGACCATTGGATCAACGCATCCAATGTAATAGGTATCGCTTCTTCTTCTTCAGCTCCTCTCTATGCTCCTCCCCTTGCCATTATGTTGCCTCTACTGAGGCTGACATCAGAATATCTTATTCTCAACCAAATCCAGTCTCCAAGCTGCTAGTGGTACATTCACCATGGTTTCATCTGCCAATCTTTGCCACCCAGGTGAAGTGAGCAGTTTGATGCCCTTTTCTGGAATCCAATCACTTACTAGTGAGAAATGAACAACTCTCAACATGAGCAATGACAATTCTGTGCTACTGGTTGAGCAGCAGATATGACTGTCCATCTTTTATATGAGTTGACCAGAACCTCCAGTAGACCTGATGGCCCCTCATCGCTGGCACATCAATTTCACCCTGACATGTTATGAACACTGCATGCTCCTTCTGCTTGCTGACTTAAATCCTAAACAGTTCAAGAGATGTCTCTTAAGTCGATAAGTATCTTAAGTGGTACTTAATTAGTGGTGTGGCAGGTTCCAGATAATTGCCTTGTTCCCTCCCATTGAAGACCAGCTTGTCTTCTGGAAGTAATGGGATCAGGTGTCAATCTGCACAAATATAGTTTACAAATGGTGCTTGCACACCTTCCTACTTCTCCCAGGAACTGTAAATATGGTCATGGATAATGTGTTGTCCGCAACTAGCTTTGCCTGAAAGATCATAGCAATTTAAATTTCATGTAAATGAATACGTGACCACTACACAAAATTTTGCTTCAATGAATAATTATGAGCAATGAAGTTATCATTTATACTTATCAATAGAGGCTGTGCATTATGCTCTTCTTGCATAGAAACATAAGGACACAAAACCTAAGCACTGATGTGGGCTTTTTGAGCCTGCTCCTCCATTCAACATGATCTTGGCTGATACATATTCATAATTAATATCCGTGTGGGTATCCATATTGTATAGAAACAGGCCCTTAAGCTCATTATGTCTATTTGGTCCGCAGCCTAGGCATTTTAGGTTCTCCCGCGAACACTTCTAAAATGTTGCAAAAGTATCTGTCTCCACAACCCTCACATGCAGCACGTTCCATATTTTTACCATGGGAGAAAAAAGGCTCTTTCTCAGATTTCCATTAAACTACTTGCTCCTCACCTTAAATTTATACCCTCTGGTTTTAGATGAACTTGCTATGGGGAAGAGATTTGCATAATCTACTCTGTCTACACCTCTCATAATTTTATCTGCCTCAATCAGATACCCCCTCATTCTCTTTTGCTCCCAGGAAAACAAACCCAGCCTATCCAGATTTGCTTCAGAACTGAGACTTGTCATCCCAGACAACATCCTGGTGAATCCCCTCTGCACCTTCCACAGTGCAATCACATTCTTCTGATTATAAGGTGACTGGAACTACACACAGTATTCCATCTCTGGCCTGACCAATGTTTTATAAAGTTGCAACAAGGCTTCCTTGATCCTTTATTCTACTCTCTGGGCTAATGAAGGCAAGCATCCTGTATGCCTTCTTCACCAGCCTATCTACCTGTGCTGACACATTCAGAAATCTATGCACTTGTACACCAAGGTCCTTTTGTTCCTCAGTACTCACTAGGGATTTTCATGTCCTTCCCTTATTGGGCTTCCCAAACTGAATCACCTCACACTAATTGGAATTAAATTCCACCTGGAATTCAATTTTCCAGCTGATCAATATCTGACTGTGGCCTGAGAGCATCTTCCTCACTATTAACAACACCACCAATTTTCACGTAATCTGCAAACTTACTAATGATACCTTGTACATTCACATCCAAATTGTTAACGTAATCAACAAATAGCAACAGTTCAAGCACCAAACCCTGTGGTATATCACTGGCCACAGGCGTCCAACTAAAAATACAATGCTCCACTATCACTATTTGTCTCTAATTTGTAAGCGAATTTTGGACGCAGTTTGCCAAATTGCCTTAGATCCCATGGGCTCTTACCTTTAGGACCAGCCTTCCATCTTGGACCTTGCCAATGGTATTACTGAAATCTATGTGGACAATGTCAAGTGCATTACCCTCATCAATATATTTAGTCATCTTTTCAAAAATTCAAGTAATTACATCAGAAAATATGTCACTTTAACAAATCCATGCTTATTTCCCTGATCAGCCCCTGCCTCTCCAAGTATTAATTAATCCTGTCCTTCAGAAATTTTTCCAATAATTTCCCAACTTCTGATGTCAAATTAACTGGTCTGTAATTACCTAACCTATCCTTACTGTCCTTCTCGAACAAAGGAACATTAGCTATCCTCCAGTTATCTGGCCATGTGGCCAGAAAGTATTAAATATCTTCACTAGGGCCTCAGAAGTCTCCTCCCTTGGCTCCCATAGCAGTCTGGGATACATGTCATCAGCCCTGGGAATTTGTGCACCTGTATGCCTCCCAAAACATCTAATGCCTCCTCCTTATTAATCATAAGATGTTCTAGAATCTCATCCTCCCACTGAAATTCCCAGATATAGTGTCTCCTCGATGAATACATTTGATTTAAGACCTCACCTGTGTCCTCTGGCTTCTTGCCACTTTGGTCCTCTTATGCTTAATGTAGTTATAAAAGTACATTACTTCATTGATGGACAAATTATTTGTAAGGGCTCTGAGAGATACAATTTATGATCACTTGGATAGGCACAGTTGGATTCGTAACAGTCAGCATGGATTTGTTAGGGTAGATCATGCCTCACAAATCTCATTGAATTCTTTGAAGACGTGACCAAATACATGGATGAAGGTAGAGCAGTGGATGTGGCATACATGGATTTAAGTAAGGTTTGATAAGGTTCCCCACGGTAGGCTCATGCAGAAAGTAAGGAGGCATGGGATGGGGGGAAATGTGGCAGATTGGATTAAGAATTGGCTGACCCTTAGAAGACAAAAGGATGGTAGTGAACAGAAAATATTCAACATGGTCCTCAGTTGCAAGTGATGTACCACAAGGATCTGTTCTGGGCCCCCTTCTATTCGTGATTTTTGTAAATGATTTGGATGTAGGAGTGGAAGTGTGGATTAGTAATTTTGCGGGCAATACAAAGGTGGGTCGAGTTGTGGATAGTGCAGAGGGCTGTTCTAGGTTACAAAGGGACATTGATAGGATGCAGAACTTGACTGAGAAGTTGCAGACATAGTTTAACCCTGAAAAGTGTGAAGTGATTCATTTTGGAGAGACAAATTTGAAAGCAGAATACAGTGTTAACGGAAAGACTCTTGGCAGTGTGGAGAAGCAGAGGTGTCTTGGGGTTCTTATCCAAAGTTCCTTAAAAGCTGCCAGGTGGATAGAGTTGTTAAGAAGGTGTATGGTATGTTAGCTTTCATTAATGGAGGGACTGAGTTCAAGAGCTGGAAAGTTATGCTCCAGCTGTACAAAACTCTGATTCTGCCATCTGGAGTATTGAGTCCAGTTCTGGTTGCCTCATTATAGGAAAGATGTGGAAGCATTGGAATAGGTGCAGAGGACATTTACCAGCATGTCACCTGGAATAGAGGGAAGGTCTGATGAGGAAAGGTTGAGAGAGCTTGGGCTTTTCTGTTTAGAACAACGAAGAATGAGAGGTGACTTGATAGCGATGTACAAAATGATCAGAGGTATAGAGTGCACAGCCAGAGACGTTTTCCTAGGGTAGAGGTAGCTATTACAATGGAGCATAGTTTTAAAGTGAGTGAGTAGATATATGGGAGATGTCAGAGGTAGGTTCTTTACTCAGAGAGCGATAGGAGCATGGAAAGCATTGCCGGAGACGGTAGTGGAGTCAGTCTCATTAGGGACATTTAAGCGTCTGTTAGATAGGCGTATGGATGATAGTACAAGGTTGGGGTGGAGGTTAGATAGACCTTAGGTATAGGGTAAAAGTTCAGCACAATATAGTGGGCCAAAGGGCCTGTACTGCAGCTGTACTGTTCTATGTTCTATGTGAAAAAGCCTTGAGGTTTTTCTTGATCTCATCTGCCAAAGGTAGGCCCTTCTTTGCCCTCCTCATTCCTTTGTAATGCAACCTCCTACACTCTCCATACTTTGGAAGGGCCACCCCTGTGGTTAATGCACTGTGCCTGCCATATGCTTCCTTCTTTCACTTTCATAAAATTTTTGATCTCCCTTGACGTCCAGGGTTCCCTGGACCTGCTACCCTTACTCTTCTTTTTTAGAGGAACACGCTTGCCCTGATTTCGTACAATACAACTTTTAAAGAACCCCCACTTTTCAAATGTAGAGTTACCTGCAAGTAGCTATGTTTTCCAGTCTATGTTTGCCAGATCCCATCTAATGTTATTCCCATTAGTCCTCCCCCCATTTAGACACTTAATTTGTGCACTATTCTTATCACTTTCCACTAGGACATTGAAACTTACAGAGATATGGTCACTATTCCCAAAATGCCTGCCCACTGAAACTTCAACCACTTGACTAGTTTTAATCCCTCAGATTAGGTCTAGCACTATCCCATCTTCTTAGGGCTGTCTACTTATTGGCATTAAAAGCTCTCCTGAATGCATTTTAAAAATTCCACTCCATCTGATCCTTTCATAATAAGAGAATCCCAGTTAATATTAACAAAGTTGAAGTCCCTTCCACTGTAACCCTCTCTCATATGTCTCTGTGATTTGCCTATATATCTGGTCCTCTATCTCCCACCAACCAGCAAGGTAATCACCCCTTTTCTAATACCTAACCTCTATCCAGATGGCCTTATTTGAAGACCTTTCTGCAAAGTCCTTCCATGACTACCGTAATTGTTTCCCTTATCAATAATGCAATACACCACTTGCCTTCCCATCCCACCTGAAACTTCTATACCAGGAATGGTGAGCTGCCAGTCCTGTCCTTCCTTCAACGATATCTCAACAATTGCAACAATATCATATTTCCACATGCTGATCAATGTTCTAAGTTCATCCACATTTAAAAGTTAATTTCCTTGCATTAAAATGGATACATTTTAGCTTTCCAGACCTCCTATGTGCCCTATTCTGGCAATGCCTTCTTCACCTAATAGATTGTCCTGCTATTGATTCTACAGTTGATTGGGTCTTGCTCTCAATTTTACATCTGCTGTGTGCCCGATTCCCCTGCCAAATCAGTTTAAAACCTCCCCAACTGCACCAACAAACCTCCAAACAAGGATATTGGATCCATTTCAGTTCAGACGCAACACATCCAGCTTGTACAGGTCCCATCTACCCCAGTGGCTGTCCCAATGATCTAAAAATTGAAAGCCCTCCATCCTACACCATCCCTTTAGACATGCATTCATCTGACCCATCTTCCGACTTCTATCCTCAGTCACATGTGGTACTGGAGTAATCCAGAAATTACAACTTCAATAGACTTCTTCTTTAATGTACTACCTAAGTCTCTAAACTCTTGCTGCAGGACCTCATTTCTTTTTTAAAAAATGATGTCATTGGTACTGACATGCACCAAAACTGCTGGCTGTTGACCCTCTCCCTTCAAAATGCCCTGCAGCTGCCCTGAAATATCCATGACTCTGGCACCAGGGAGGCAACTTGACAGTGTCATTTGCTGCCAAACAACCACCTGTCAGGATCCCCGACAATTCAGTCCTGTATCACTAAAGCGGTGCATGATCTTCATCTTAATGCCATATCCCCACTTTATTTCCATACTCCTTGAAGCCTTTAATGACCAAAAACGTATCAATATCTTTCTTAAGCATACTCAGTGATTCCACAACTTTCTGTGGGAGTGAATAAAGAAACATTTCCCTCATTGCAGTCTTAATTAGAATACCTGGTATCCACAGTGTCAGCCTAATGAACCTGTACTGAACTCCCTCTACGACAACTATAACCTCTCTTTGGTAGGGAGACCAAAACTGTACATAATACTGCAGAAGTGGTGTTTCTAAGCACCAGAGTAAATGCAGTAAGAGATTCTTACTTCTTAACTCAAATCCCCTGCAATGAAGGCCATTTGCCTTCCTAAATTGCTTGCTGCACCTGCCTGGATACTGAGATCCCTTTGTGCATTTACAATTTACAATATATCACGAATTAAATAATTCTCTGTCTTTCTGTTTTTCATATCAAAGTGTATAATTCCACATTTATCCACTTTATACTGCATCTGCCATGTGTTGCCCACATGCTCAATTTATCTAGATCATCATGAAGTTTCCATGGATCCTCCTCAATTCAATCCCATCCAGCGTTGTGTCATTGGCAAAGTTTGAAATATTGCATTGGGTTCCTTCTCCAAGTCTGTCTGTATTATACGTAAACTATGTTTCCAAGCTGTCAGCTAATTTTCAATCCATGCTAATATTGTACCCTCAATCCTGCGTACTTTCATTTTTGCCTACTATCCTTTTATGTGGGACTTTATCAAAGGAGTTCTTGAAATCAAAATATACTACATCCACTGATATTCCCATATCTATTCTCCTAGTTCCCTCAAAAGAAACTCCAGTAGATTATTTGAACATAATTTAGCTTTCATAAACCCATGCAGACTATATCTAATCCCTTAATGATTTCCAAATATTCTGGTATAATGTCTTTTATAATAAACTCAAGTATTTTCCCCACTGCCGATGCAGGTCAACTGGTCTATAGTTCCCTTTTTTTCTCTCCTTCCTTTTTTAAATAGTGAGGTTAAATTTACTATCCTCCAATCTGTAGGAGCTGCTCCAAAATTTATCGAACCTTGGAAGACGACCACACATACATCCAATATTTCCAGGAACACTTCCTTTGATACCCTGGGATTTTGTTTATAAGTACCCAAGGATTTGTCAGCTTTTAACACCATTAATTTGTCTCACAGTTTTTTCACTAATGCCAATTTTTTCCAATTCCTTCTTCTCACTAGAGCTTGTGAAATCAGTTGCGTCCTCTTTTGTGATGTCAGAATCAAAATGTTTTCAAATCACTGCTTTTTTTTGGTTCTGATCATCTACTAGCCCCATTTCTGACTGTAAGGGACCTCCACTTGTCTTTACTTAAGTTTTTATCCTCATATATTTATAGAAGCTTATATAGTCAATTTTTAATTATTCTGCAAGTATATTCTCATATTCCATTTTGCTCCCATTAATCAACCTTTTTGTCCTACTTGCTATATTTGAAACTGTTTCCAGTCCAAACTTTAGATATTTTTTTCTGGCAATTTTATATATCTCCTCTTCAAATCTAATACTATCCCTAATTTCTTTTGCAAGCCATGGTTAAGCAACCTTCCTGTTTCAATTTAGCACTAGAAAGGAATGAATGATTGTTGTAATTGATACATATATTATTTAAATATTAGCCATTGCCTATCCACTGTCAACCCTATTACTAAAATTCCCCAATGCGTATTGCCAACACATGTCCTTTATCCTCAGATTTCACTATTTTTAGAGTCAGCACATTAGTTTTAGATTAAACTTTACTCTCGAACTTAATGAATATTTCCAGCTTTTTATAGAGGCTCTTCCCCAATGAACCCTGTGCAACAAGATTGTTAATTAATTTGTTTTCATTGCACAATACCCAGTCTAGAATAACCATTCGCTAAGTGATTCCTCAATGTGTTAGCCTAAAAAAAATCACATACACATTCTGGAAATCCTCCATGGTATTATTGCTAGTTTTGTTTTGTCCAATCTATGTGTGGATTAAAGTCATCCATAATTATAGCTTTACGTTTATTGCATGCATCTCTAATTGCTCTTAATGCCGTCACATGCATTTCTACTACTGTCTGAGGATTTATGGACAACCCAAAGTCTTTCCTTTGGTGTTTATTATCTCCACGATACATTTTACAATATATCATTAATACATATTCTACATCATGATTTTCTGAGCCCAATATCCTTCCTCACTACTGCATTGGCTTCTTCCTTTCCTAACAATACTACCCTGTTTCCTTTCCCTACTTGTCTTTCTTCTTAAATATTGAATACTCTGGATGTTCAGGTCCAACCCTTCATCACCCTGTAACTACATCTCTGTAATTGCGACTACTTATATTTATTTTCGCTGTTGATTCACTTACTTTATTGCAAAATTTCTACATTGTAAGGCAGAATGCCTTGGATTTTTTAATCTTGATGGTCACTTTCACTTTAATTTGTACTATGGCCCATTTGTTTATCATCCTTGTTTTGTTCTGCCTTCCACATTTACCTCTGACTTTACTTTCTTTCGTTTCTATCCACGTTTCCGTCTACTGTTTCCCTGCTTCCATTTCCATTCCCCTGTCATTCTAGTTTAAACCCTTCTCAACAGATATCTCAAACAGGTCCATGCCCCCACTGCTCTCCACACACGTTACTTTACTCCAACATCACCACTTTCCTCTTGCAATGCTTCTATGGGCTCACTGTTCTCTCATGTGCTGTTTTGGACAAGGTTCATTGTGCTTCTGATGAACTGCTTTACACCGAGTTCAGCACTTTCCTTTTCCACTGCTCCATACCAGGTTTGACGCTTTTCTCTTGCACTATTTTATATGGGGTTCACTGATTTTCTTACTTGCTACTTTATATCAAGTTCATCACGGTTCACTTGCACTGTTTTATACTTACTGGGTTCATCGCTATTCTCGCACCCTGCTTGATACCAAGTTTACCACTCTCATCTTGTAATGCTTCATATGGGGTCCAGCATTCTCCTCTTGCACTATTTTTTTTCGGAGTTCATTGCTCTCCTCACGCTTTATATTGACAGTTGTACACCCCTCCCACCCTGCATCACAGAGATGCTAATGGCTACTCCTGGTCTGCTTCATTGTGATCCGGAATGCTACACACTCCATCCCAGTAGACTTCATAATGATGCTGACTTGCTGCAAACTCCACCTGCTTCACCATGATTTGGACTCTTACACATTCCTCCCCATGTTTTTCAAAATGCCTTTTTGGAAAAAAAAAGAGGAAATAATTATAAAGCTACCGATTAAAGTTTATTCATTAGAGTGACAGTTATTGAAAAAAATTACTTGATCCTAGCCTGAACCATTAATACCTACTTCCCTAAAACAGAATAAACGTGCACAACCACCTAAAGAGACCCATTTCCTTGCCGTACCCAGACTTTTCCCCTAATCCATCCAATCTAATCACCACTCTCCTCATACTCCACACCATCATTAACACCCAATTTCTCAAGGGTAATCTTAAAAAAAAAATCACTTATGGTACATGGACGTCAGCTTCTGGTCATCATTTATTGCCTATCCCTAGTTGCCCTTAAAAAAATGGAAATTGCCCAGATCTGGTTGTATTTGAACATGGGCATCTTCAGTACCTGAGGAGTCGGAAATGGTGCTAAACATGGACGTGACCATTGTCTGGGCATTTATATATGATGCAAATGTTACTCTTAATTAGAGATGAAGTGTAATTGCTAGAGTTGTCAGTGATATGTGCAGTGCATGAATGAATAAACAAAAATCTTTATATCCACGCTCGTTATCTCCATTTCTCCACTTGGTGCTTGACACTACGCTAGCTCCCTCTGTGGCAGATTTTGTGGTTGTGCAGATTCTTTCTTTGGGAGCTGCTGTCTTTCCAGTTAAGGTACAGCCGCATGCATACACAAACCTAGACTCAGAAATCTAATGTTAATTGATTAAATTTGAAAGATGATATTGAACAAGAATTGGCAGCTAAATCAAAGGAAACAGCTGGGAAATTGCATTATGAGCTTGAAAAATTCATGTACATAGGCAGAATAATGAAAAATGAAAACTAGCGTAAGAAAGGTGTACTTCATGTACTCCATAAATGACATTGAGGCAGCTAGGGATGAAGTCTAAAAGACCAATGAGTTTTAGTGGATTTAGGCCACAAAATTTATCTCTGTGGTTTCTGTTTATTTGGCTTGCAGCTGTCATTTTGAATACAATACATTGTTGTACCAAGTACATATGTTTCTAGTACCACCTGTGCTGAAGTCTATTTTTGTCAGGAAGCTTGCATGAGAATTAAGTGTGCCGGAAGAATGCAAAGCTGATAGATTGTGAAAACAGTCAGGGTGTGATGTTGTTTTGACTGCAGTAGTCAACATCAATGCTCCAGCTAATGCCTTGGCTGATCTTAGTATCCCATTCCCACCCTCTCCCCATACTCCTTGATCCCTTTAGCTGCAAAGGCCACGCCCAGCTCCTTCTTGAATATATCTAATGAACTGGTCCCAACAGCCTCCTGCGGCACAACTCTGAGTGGAGAAACTCTTTCTCATCTCAGTTCTGAATGGCTTACCCTTTATTCTTAGACCTTAACCCTTCTTCTGGACTTCCCCAACAATAGGAACACTCTTCCCGCATCTAGCCTGTCCAGTCTCATCAGGATTTTATATATTTCTATGAAATTCCCCCTCATTCATCTAAATTGCAGTGACTACGAGCCCAGTCGATCCAGTCTTTCCTCATATGTCATAAAGCCTGCAATAGCTACATAAGAGGTTCAGCAACTTTCGGGTTACTTGCTGATTGATTTCCATTGTCTGCAGCTGCTCTCATCGAAGAATTTCGTGGCTTGATCACAATTAAGTTGGCCAAGTACACAAACAGTAGTGTTGAATGTGGTGAAGGCTTTGATTCTCATCTCAAGGTCTCTACTCAGATCATCCACTGTTTGTGGTGGGTACTTTAGTTACTACCTCCTTTGTCTGTAGCATGACAGGAAGATTGAGCAGAGGTAACAACGAGAAGGAAAGCTGCTTGAAGAGGGAGGAGTGTCTGAAGGGATCTTAGCAGGATATAACAGCCACTCAAATCCTCGGTGAACAATCTTCTTATACTAAGCTCAGTGAGGAACAGTGTGTGATGTTTGCCACATGATGGAGGTGCTCACTGAAGTATGCTATCTTCTGACCTTACAGGGTAGTGTTAGCAATACTAAGAAAGGCCACTTGGCCCTGAAGTTTTAAAAGTCAGTCCAGGTTGGAGCATGGGTCTACGTTAACATTTTATTGTTTGCTGTTTACTGCTATAGAAGAGAGATCACTGATGCTCTGTATGCCAGGAGATAGGAATACATTGTCTTCTCTTTCCAAAGAAAAACAGGTGGGGTATGCAAATGAATTTGCTAGGATGATGGGCATCCCATAATGCTGGGTGACATTGCCCATACACACTTTGCTTTGCACACACTGAGTCTTAATGCAGAGATGTAGCATAATCTGATTATGCAATTGGTGGACATCATCCAAATAAAAGGCACATTTTCTTAGCATAAGGTATGATCCCTTTATTCTGCACTAACCTCCTGCACATCAGTACTTAAGCCATTGCACCAAACCAGATGGTAGTTACCAGATGATAAGAATTGCTCAATGACAAGCTGGCTCAGAATTCTGGTGCAGAACCCAAGTTTATGTGACTCCTATAAAATGAGAACGAAGCTGGGGCACAAAATGTAATGGCACAAACCATTGGGTTGGTAAGCAATGATTCTGCTGCTTAAACTGCTCTGGAGAACCTCTGAAGTGTTTGCCAAACTTGATTCACAAACAATCATGGTCTGCTGCATTCCAGATGAAATGCCTGTCAAGAAGGCACACATGTATACAGGTAAATAGCGAAGAGTTGATAAGGAGGAGAATGAGAAGAGGGTGGAATGGAAGAGACAACCAACATTTGCCTTTCCTGCCCTTTCTGGCTGTGCTGTCCCTAGTGGCTAATCAGTCTACTAAGTGAAGCAGGAGACATACAGGTGTTTCTGCTCCATCATGTGTTTTGCTAATGAGAAGTGGCTGTAACATTGATGAATATTGGATACTGTTTGGATAACACAAACTTTCTACTATGCAGTGTAACAATTTTCTACAGCAATTTCCATATAACACAATTTTCAATGGCAATTTTCTATAGCGTGAGGTTGCACAAAAACATAACTATCATGTTACAGGAGAAATGTGGTCCAGGTATTTCTTCTATAATGAGAGTTTCATTAACACAAATTGGCTGTAACACAATAGATGAATAGTGGAAGCTGCTTTGGATAATGTGAACTTTCTACCATATAATATAGCAATTTCCAATGGCGATTTCCTCCAATGCGATTTTTTAAGAGCACGAGGTCACACAAAACGCAATTATTGCATTATGGGAATAATACCTGTATAGATAATATCATTAGATTAAGGGTACCAGGGCCCCATGTTCTGCGAATATGGGTTTGAATCCCAACATGGAATGATGGAATTTAACCTGGTGTGGCCTAGGTGTAACTCCAGACCCACAACAATGTGGTGGATTGTTAAATGCCCTCTAAAATAGTCTTGGAAGCCACTTGGTTCCAGGGCATTAAGGGATGGACAGTAAATGCTGGCCCAGCCACTAACATTCACAAATGATGAATGAATTTTTCAAAAGGTCTCTCTTCCAACAGCACTCTGATATGTTACTTTTCTTTGGTAGCAACCATCACCACATCAACTTGGCCACAATACTGACATAAAAGCCACCACAAAACACAGAGTCCAAGCCAAGCTCATCAAATAAACTTGTCCAATATTCCATTCAAATCTCAACCTTGTGCACTTCTTTAGTATCAGAGATAGTGGGAAATGCAGATGCTGGAGAATTCCAAGATAATAAAATGTGAGGCTGGATGAACACAGCAGGCCAAGCAGCATCTCAGGAGCACAAAAGCTGACGTTTCGGGCCTAGACCCTTCATCAGAGAGGGGGTTGGGGAGAGGGAACTGGAATAAATAGGGAGAGAGGGGGAGGCGGACCGAAGATGGACAGTAAAGAAGATAGGTGGAGAGAGTATAGGTGGGGAGATAGGGAGGGGATAGGTCAGTCCAGGGAAGACGGACAGGTCAAGGAGGTGGGATGAGGTTAGTAGGTAGATGGGGGTGCGGCTTGGGGTGGGAGGAAGGGATGGGTGAGAGGAAGAACCGGTTAGGGAGGCAGAGACAGGTTGGACTGGTTTTGGGATGCAGTGGGTGGGGGGGAAGAGCTGGGCTGGTTGTGTGGTGTAGTGGGGGGAGGGGACGAACTGGGCTGGTTTAGGGATGCAGTAGGGGAAGGGGAGATTTTGAAACTAGTGAAGTCCACATTGATACCATTAGGCTGCAGGGTTCCCAGGCGGAATATGAGTTGCTGTTCCTGCAACCTTCGGGTGGCATCATTGTGGCAGTGCAGGAGGCCCATGATGGACATGTCATCTAGAGAATGGGAGGGGGAATGGAAATGGTTTGCGACTGGGAGATGCAGTTGTTTGTTGCGAACTGAGCGGTCTTTAGTGCCTTCTTTAGTGCCTGTTTTCTATGTGCCTTTGCCTGCCCTGGTGATAAAAATGTCTGTGCTAGTCCTGTGATTAGAAAATGGTTAAGGGGTCTGTTTCTGTGATATCTTAATGATTTAGACTTAAGTGTGATTGGAAAATTTGCAAATGATAACAAATTGACCAAGTAGTCTCTGGTGAAGACAATGGTTGTTGATAGCATTGGAATATCAATAGTTTGGTTGAGTTGGCAGAAAACTGATAAATGAAATTCAACTCAGAGAAGTGAAAGTTATACATTTAGGGAGGCAAATAAAACAATAAATGGGAGGGCACTGACAGGTAGAAGAAATGTGAGAACTAGGAGTGCAGGTCCACAGGTTCTTTAAGATGTCAGGACAGGTAAATAAGCTGGTAAAAAGGGCATATCGGATGATATCTTTCATCAGATGAGGTATTGAATACAAAAGCAAGGATGAAATACTGGATATCTATAACACTTATGAGCCACAGCTGGATCTTTATGTACAGTTCTGGTCGCCACTTTACAGGAAGAACAGCATACAGATAATATTTACAAGAATGTTGCCTGGCTTAAAAGTTGCAATATGAGGAAAGATTGGACAGGCCAGAGCTGCTTTTCTTTGAACAGAGGAGGCTGAGGGGTGAGTTAATGGAGACAAACAAAACAATGAGAGACTTGGATAGAATGGATAGGAAAAACTTGTTTCCCCTAGTAGAGAGGTCAATTGCTAGTGGACATAGCTTTAGGTGGTTGGTAGTTGGGTTAGAGGGGACACAGGCATTTAATGGATTTTTTACCCACAGGGTGGTGAGCATCTGGTTTATAACAGTATAACTTATAACATTGTAAGTTAGTTTATAACAGTAGAGTAAAATCATTAGTGAGTCATAACAAGAACAGGCTCTTGAATTCAACTATATATTTTATTGCATCATAGCAATCATTGTAACAAATTACATTAGTAAATTACTTGAAGATGTGTGGATACAGGTTTTCATCCTACAAGATCTTAAGATGTTCAACCTTTTCTCAAACCATGCCCTTCTGACATTGTCAGATTAGTACTCATGATTCAGCACAATACCAACAAATAGTAACACATACTGGTTGTCTTTTGTTCTTGTTAAATTAGGTTAATATGATTTTGGTTGCTGGTCAATGACTTGTCATGATCATCTGAAATATATTGCTTTGCCTTCCTAGCTAATGTGAATAGATTCTTTCATTTTTTTTGGATTCTACCATAAGTCATAGAGTCATAGAGATGTACAGCATGGAAACAGACCCTTCAGTAAAACTCCTCTAAGCCAACCAGACATCCTAAATTAATCTAGTCCCATTTGTCAGAAACGGCCAAAATCCCTTTAAACCCTTCTTATTCATATATCCATTTAGATGCCTAATTCTACCAACCTCCACCACTTTATCTGGCAGTTCATTCCATTCACAGACCACCCTCTGCATGAAAATGTTACCCCTTATGTCCCTTTTAAATCTTTCCTCTCTCACCTTAAACATACCTTCTAGTTTTGGACTCTCCTACCCTGAGTAAAAGATATTGACTATTCACCCAATCCACATCCCTCATGACTTTTTAAACTTCTGTAAGGTCATTCCTCAGCCTCTGATGCTCCATGGAAAACAGCCCCAGCCTAATCAGCCTCTTCCTATAGTTAAAACACTCCAATCCTGAAGACATTTTCGTAAATCTCTTCTGAAACCTTTCAAGTTTCACAACATTTTTTCTATAGCAGGGAGACCAGAATTACACACAGTATTCCAAAAGTGGCCTAACTAATATCCTGTGCAGTTGCAGCATGGCCTCCCAACTCCTATATTCAATACAATGACCATTGAAGGCAAGTGCACCAAGGATTCTGGGTAACCAAGATGGCAGGCAGGAGAAAATTGTGGCTATAAGAGCTGCTCCTATTTTGAGGTTTCTTCCAGTATTGAAGCTGATTTCCTCGATTTCTTGGAGCAATAATTAGTACTTTATAGGCGTTACATTGTTTTGGAAAATTGGTGAAAAAAATCAAAACAATGGCACTTTAAAAGGGGAGGAAAGAAAGAGATCTGGTACCATATCAGAGATGTAAAAGTGAGCAGTGGGCCTGTTAAACTGACTGACCATGCAGTGAACTTTCACAGCTGACTGCCTACGCTGTCTAGTTACAAGCATCTCTGGACACCAGCATTCAGTCTGAGAAAAAAGACTGGGTAGTCCATCCTCTAATAGGTTTGACTTTCGATAGACTTGACCTAACTTGGTCTCTCCCGCCTCGCTGCACCACATGTTGAATTTGCTCTGGCTACTTTAAGAAGGTTGAAGTCAGGACATGCATGCTTGCTTAAGGGTGAAATCCTTGATTATGAATTACATATATATTCATTACAATCTTACACCCTACAACCAGGCTGATTCCTGGGATGGCAGGACTAATACATGAGGAGAGGATGAATTGGTTAGAATAATATTTGTGGGACTTCAGAATAATGAGAGAGGATCTCATAGGAACCTCTAAAATTCTAACAGTAATATGCAGGGTAGGTACAGGAGTCCAGAACAAGAATGGTCTCCAGGTGAACTTTAGAGGTTTCCAAGATGCTGAGAGGTTCTGATAAAGCGGATGAGGAAAATATTCCATCTAGTGAGTATTGTTATATTAATTTTTAATTGCTGCTTTTATAGCTTGGATTTAAATAAAAAGAGTTTTTTTTTACCAAAACAAGAACATTGACTGAATCTTGAGAAAAGATGGATAAATTGCATCACAATGTAGCCGCATTCCATATTGTTGAGATGGAGATGGAGATTCCATGAAGCCCCACCAGAGATAATAAACCTTTGGGAATATGTGAATAGCTTTAGGAACTTACGAACAGGAGTAAGCCATTCCCAATGGAGCCAATCACACCATGCAAAACAATCATGGCTGATTGAAAACTTCAATGCCTTTTATTCACCTCATTCCCATATGTGAGTGTCACTGGTTGGCCAGCATTTATTGCCTGTCCCTAGTTGCCCTTTGAAAAGGTGCTGGTGATCTGCCTTCTTGAACCCCTGCAGTCCATCTGCCTTGGATTGACCCACAATGCCATTAGGGAGGGAATTCCAGGATTGTGACCCAGCGACTGCAAAGGAACAGCAACATATTTCCAAGTCACTGTGAGTGGCTTGGAGGGGAATTTGAAGGTGGTGATGTTCCCATATATCTGCTGCCTTGTCCTTCTAGATGGAAGTGGTCGTGGTTTTGGAGAGTGCTGTCTGAGAATCTTCGGTGAATTTTTGCAGTGAATCTTTTTGATAGTACACACTGCTGCCACTGAACGTTGGTGGTGGAGGAAGCGGATGCTTGTAGATTCAGTGCCAATCAAGTGGGCTTTGTCCTGGATGATGTCAAGCTCCTTGAGTGTTGATGGGGTTGCACACATCCAGGCTAGTGGGGAGTATTCCATTACACAGTCCTTACTTGTGCCTTGTAGATGGTTGACAGGCTTTGGAGAGTCAGGAAGTGTGTTACTCACTGCAGTCTTCATAGCTGCTGACCTACTCTTGTAGTCACTGTTTTTATGTGGTGAGTCCAGTTGAGCTTCTGGTCAATGATAAACCCCCAGGGTGTTGATAATGGTGGATTCAGTAATGTTAACACCATTGAATGTCAAGGAGTGGTGGTTAGAATGTCTGTATTTAGTGATGGTCATGGCCTGGCATTTGGGTGGCACAAATGTTGCCTGCCACTTGTCAGCGCAAGTCTGGATATTGTCCAGATCTTGTTGCATTTTGACACCAATTGCTTCAGTATATGAGGAGTCATGAATGGTGCTGAATATTGTGCAATCATTGGCGACATCCCCACTTCTGATGGTTGGGCCTGAGGAACTCTTGCAGAAATGCCCTGGGGCTGGGATGACTTACATTCCACAATCATAATCACCTTCCTATGTACCAGGTATGATTCTAACCACGGGATTTCCATTGATTTCAGTTTTGCCATGGTAATCAGAAATCTATAAATCTATAAATCTCTACCTTATGTATACTCAAGGTTATTATTTAAATGTTTCGTTCGATTATGTGTGTTTGACATTAATTTTAGACATTAGAACATATGTTTACATTTTTAATATTCTTTTAATATTTTTACTTGGATAGGTTTTAGCTTAATAAATCTTAACTCTTGTGAAATTCAAGGAAACCTGTTTGGTTCTGTATAATCCACATGTAAATAAATATTGGCAAAGACATACTTCTAAGTACAGAAATAACTTGCTACGATTAATTAAGAAGTAAGAAAAGTTATAACAGCGTCAATCACTAGAGGGCAACAGATTCAAAATCATTGGAAAAAGATTTACAGAAAAGATGAAAATTTGTAACTCCGTACCTTGAAATGGTGTTGGAATCTGACACCATGAAGAATTTTAAAAGGAAATTAGACAGGTATTAGATGACCATAGAATCATAGAATTCCCTACAGTGTGTAAGTAGGCAATTCACCCTTTGAGTTCACACTGATTCCTCCGAAGAGCATCCCACCCAGACCCACCCACACCCCTAACCCTATCCCTGTAACCCTGCATTTCTCACCAAGCTTACACATCCCTGGACATTGTGGGCAACTTAGCATGACCAATCCACCTAACCTACACATCTTTGGACTGTGGGTGGAAACGAGTGCACCCAGAAGAAGCCCACACAGACACAGGGAGAATGTGCAAACAGTACTCAGACAGAGTGAAACCTGGGTCCCTGGTACTGTGAGGCAGCATTGCTAATCAGTGAGCCAGCGAGCCTCCCATGATGAAAAACTCAAGGGATGCAGACAAAATGGGGACTGTGGGATCCAACAATGAATGCTAATTTGACTTCATATTTGCATGTGTTGTGCAGGATTATATTCACAAGTACAATGGTTCCACGTACAGGTATTTTATTGGCGCTTACCAAATTGTATCTAATAGTAGAATCTTGGTACAAATATATGTTACTGTTGCAGTTTGGACTGTGGGAGGAAACCTGAACACCTGGAGGAAACCCAT
Organism: Stegostoma tigrinum; assembly: GCF_030684315.1. Classification (NCBI taxonomy): domain Eukaryota; kingdom Metazoa; phylum Chordata; class Chondrichthyes; order Orectolobiformes; family Stegostomatidae; genus Stegostoma; species Stegostoma tigrinum. The sequence goes on from NC_081362.1 coordinate 37,112,169, forward strand.
GCAGGCATGGGGAAAATGTGCAAACTTCTCAGAATCAGCCGCCCGAGGCTGAAATTGAAGCCGGATACCTGGCACTGTGAAGTACTTTAACATAAGGAAAAAATCTTAAGGTCATTGCGAAACTATGCTGTACGTGTTTGATTATTCTGTCTTTCGGGATGTGGTTACAAGGTTGTTACTAAAATAATACAATGTTACAGATTCAAACAAGTTTATGAAACGAAAACACCATTTAATAAATCTATTGAGTTTTATTTTGTGGAATTCCTAGAAGGCTGGATGAAAGGAAACCAGTGGATGCTGTATGTTTGCATTTTTACTAAAGTGCCATGCAAACAATTAGGGCTAATCGAATTGGGAATATATATGTGTGTCTGGCAGTATCTGTGAAGGATAAAAGAGTTAACGTTCTAGGTCCAAGGGTCACTGGACCCAAAACATTAACTCTGTTTTTTTCCTTCACAGGTGCTGCCGGAACTGCTGAGCTTTTCCAGCAATTTCTGCTTTGTTTCCTGATTTACAACATTTGCAGTTCTTTCGTTCTTTTATAATATATATTAGTGTGGTTTTAGGTTTGTTTTAGGGCAGAAACAGAGAAGGAATGAACGGATCATTTCTGGTTTGGTAGGTTATGTAAGATTACATATAAGATACAGCAGAGACACAGGCCATTTGGCCAACCAATTCAAGACAGCATGTGTGCTGGACCCAAGCCTCCTCCCGTCATTCTTCATCACCAAAATCCTAATTCCACTCTCCTTTATATAATTATCTGCAGTTTAAATTTATATATACATTATTTGTTTTAGCTACTCTCTGATACCAGGTCTATATTTTCAACAATCTTTTGCTCTTCTTACTGTTAAATTCCTAAGCTTCAGCCTGCAACTCACTCCTCGTATCAACACACCTTGATGTTGTACCAATCTTCTGCGTGTAGGCAACTCCTGACATCCCACTAGATGGTGAAAGCAAGTATGCAGCTTCAGCAAGTAGCCAGGTATAATGGCCATTATTAAAACAGGATTTGATCACAGGAATCTCCACAGAGTCGTAGAACCATAAAGATCTACACTACATAAAACTGTCCTTCAGCAAATCGCATCTGTGCCAGTCATACAAAATAAAAGCTAACTATTCTAATCCCACTTTCTAGCACTAAACCCAGGGCCTTGGCATCACAAGTATACCAGTTAATTCCTTTTAAATATTACGAGCTTTTCTGCCTCTACCAACCTTACAGGCAGTGAGTTCCAGATTCCCAGTGCCCTCTGCACCTCTAAACCTTCTATCCTTTGCCTTAAATCTATGCCCCCAGTCAATGACCCCTGCATCAAGGGGAACATTTTCTTCCTGCCTACTCTGTCTATGCCCCTCATAATCTAATAAATCTCAATCATGCCCCCTCTCAATCTCCTTTGCTCCAAGGAAAACAACCCAAGTCTTTCCAGTCTCTTTTCATAACCAAACTCTCCAGCCCAGGCAACATTGTGGTAAAACTTATCTGCAGCCTCTCCTGTGCTATTCACATCCCTCCTTTAATGTGGATTCCAGACTGCACTCAGTACTCTAGCTGTGGCCTAACTAACGTTTTATACAATTTCAGCACAACCTCCATGTACACTCTATGTCACAGCTAATTAAGGTAAATATATAATATGCTTTCTTAACCACATTATCCACCTGTCCTGATACTTCAAAGACCCAATATACATGCACACAAAGACCCCCTCCTAATATTCATTGCTTCCCAGGGTCACCTATCAAGTATTCCCTTGCTTTGTTTGTCTTGCCCAATGTATCACCTCAGACCTATTTGGATTGAATTTCATCTGCCACTGATCAGCCTGTTTTACCAGCCATTCTATATCCTCCTGTAATCTAAGAACATACTCCTCACTATTTACCACCCAACAATTATTTTTTCATCTACGGACTTACTGATCAAACCTCCTACATTCAAGTCTAAATCATTTGTATAAACCACAAACAGCAAAGGCCCCAACACTGACCCCTGTGGGACCGCATTGGAGACAAACTTCCAGTTGTGAAAACAGCCCTTAAACATCACCCTCTGCTTTCTGCCATTCAGCGAATTGTAGATATAATTAGCCAAATTTCTTTGATCCCACGGGCTCTTACCTTTGTTATCAGACTCTCATGCAGGACCTTATCAAAACTTTTGCTGAAGTAGGCTTTATCAAATATATTGACATCACCAGTACACCCGGACACCTCTTCAAAAAATTCAATCAAGGATTAATTCTGTAGCACAGAATTGCCTCCAATTGTTTCTCCATCACTGAGATTAAACTGACCAACCCGTGGTTTCCTGGTTTATCCCTTGCTCCCCTCTTAAATAATGGTACCACACTGGGTATCCTCCAATGCTCAGCACCTGTCCTGTGGCCAGAGAGGAACTAACAATTTTTATAAGCTCTCCCACTATTTCCTCCCTTGCCTCACTCTACAATTTGGGATACATTTCATCTGACCCTGAAAATGTATCTATTTATCTTATTATAATAAAAACAGAAATTGTTAGTGAAACTCTGCAGGTCTGGCATCATCAAAACTTCTGAAGAAGGTTCACAGGACTCATAACATTCACTCCATTTTCTCTCCACCAATGCAGCCTGACCAGCTACCTTTGTCCAGCAGTTTCTGTTTTTGTTGTTTCAGATCTCCAGCATTGCAGTTCTTTCCTCTATTTTACATGTCTTTTTCTTCTTGGATTTCAACCAGTTGATATTGAAAAGTTTTTGTCCATCCTGTAGGCAATGTCCACACCACTGGGAAACTTGCTCTTGGCAAGATGAAGAATGGCAGTGATGAAGTACAGAAAAGGATGGGGTGATAACAATTACCTGTTTAATCCCTGTCTCAACCTCAAAGGAAACTGTCATATTACTGTCAGTGACGATTGCTCTCAGTAAATGGAAACTTAAGCCTCTGTGCCATTGCAAGGGATCAAACTAGATGTATGGTTAAAGCAGATAGATTTTTACAAATGTTTACAATCAAGCCAACATTACTTTTGCCACCAAACTACCTAGCAAATATTCTTGCTATATCTTACAAAACTCCCTTCATTAATTACCTACCTTGTTGTGGGGTGTAAGAAGGAGCAAGTGAAGGTGTTGAATGCAATGGTGAGAGTGGCAGAGTATGAGCCTTGGTGGGATGTAGGTGCAGTAGCAGAGACAGGGCAGATGTGAGATGGCAGAGGAAAGATTGTGGCACTCACACTGGTGAAGCAGAGAAGATCATTGATTTCTTACGGCATTGTGGACATTTCTCTGCGCCCTGGAGACAGCATGATCCATGTGGTGACTTCAGACTAGTTTGGCAGAGCCTGGTAGCATAGCTCCCCTTTTTCCAGGAAGAGGACTCGTGTCCTTTGCATCATGTTGTCAACAAGGGTCCAAGTCCCTGTCAGAGATTAAAGGTGTCATCTTCCCTTTTACTCACATGTTCAGAGTTTGTTCTTGAGCAGGGCAGCTTTGGAATGCCAATGCCCATCCAAGTCCACAAAATGTGGCACAACATAAGTGATGCTGATCTTCAGCTGATATCTGTTAAATGGTGAGTTGTTTCAGGAATGGTGTGTGGTAAGATGGGGCCAGAATCAGATGTGACCAATGCCTTGGGGTGAGGAAGGTAATTAATGCAGAGGGTCTGGTGAGATAAAGTGAGAAATTTCACCAGACTCCAAGGTGAAAACCCTTTAAAAATTCAATGTAATTTGGAATTAGTCAAAAAGGCTAAGATTTAGTCCATTATGCTCAACTGTACAATATCAAAGAAGATGGTAAACTGAATCATGCTGTTATTTCAGTAATGATAACAAATTGGAGATGCACTATGATTGATATAAGTATCTGCCTGTCCTGTAAACAACTGGGATAAAAAATGAGAAATAACAGCATTGACCTGCAGTAAAAATTATGTGACATTATTGTATGGTAAAATGTAGGTAAATATCTTTCCCATGTTCCAAATCAGAAACGGTGACATGATGGAAGTGAGAAGGTGAAACAGGTGGAATCCACATGTAACATACAAAGAACAAAGAAGAAGTAGTTGGTTCTGGAACATGAAGAGGAAGGCATTCTGTTGAACAACCGAACCAGCTGACTGACAACATTACTTATGGAGTATTATCAACAACTACTTGTATTTATAAAGCAAATTCAGTCCAAACTTGATGTTGAATGACCAGTGTGTTATATCACATGTAGTGGGACATTCAAGAAAGGTAGCAGTGAATTAGATTTGGATGTGTTCCATGCGTATATAGATTCACGTCAGCTTTGCCATACTTGTTGTAGTGTTTATTTGTTTTGTGTTAAATTATGTGTGGTGAGTTTAATGATGCCAGCCAAGTGGACCTCATAGAACATGAATTCCCTGATTGGGGCTGTTAACATGATCCATTCAAGAAACCCCAGCTGACAGATATATACAGCAGCATCAAAGGTTCTGCACACTCTGAGAGCTAGCTCTGAGGGAGTTGGCTCAGTAATAAGGATTCCACATGCAAATAAGGGGTGACTTGGTGATGGGACAGCAGCCTCTGTGGAGTTGTTTCATTTTGATAGACTGACAATTGATCGATGCTGACTATACTTTACTGATTAAACCTAAGTGTCAATTTAGAACTAAAGCAAACCCAGATTCATGGATCTAGAAATTAATAGTAGCTGACATGTGATAAGGATGATAATTTGTGATTGTAAAGATATTTTAGAAACACCATAAATAAACCTGTTAGGGATATTGGACCTGATCAGGATAAATTATTTGGCCCTTCAAGTTTGTACATAACGAGCAACAGGGTACCTAGAAAAAAGGTTTGTCCACCCAAAGACAAAGGACGGAAGTTATGCGAGGAGTCAGAGAAAATGTTTGAGATTCTTAATGAGTACTTTCCATCGGTATTCACTGAGGAGAAGGACATGATGGATGTTGAAATTAGGGATAGATGTTTGAGTACTCTGGTCAAGTCGGCATAAGGAGGGGAGAAATGTTGGGTATTCTAAAAGGCATTAGGCTGGGCACGTCCCCAGGTCCCGATAGGAGTTATCCCAGGTTACTGAGGGAAGCGAGAGAAGAAATAGTTGAGACCTTAACAGATATCCTTGCAGCATGCCTGAGCTCAAGTGAGTTAGAGGACTGGCGATTTGCCAATGTTGTCCCCTTGTTTAAGAAGAGTAGCAAGGATAATCCAGGTAATTATAGACCAGTGAGTCTGATGTCAGTGGTGGGGAAGCTGCTGGAGAAGATACTGGAGGGATAGGCTCTATTTACATTTGGAAGAAAATGGGCATATTAGTGATAACAAAATGTGAGGCTGGATGAACACAGCAGGCCAAGCAGCATCTCAGGAGCACAAAAGCTGACGTTTCGGGCCTAGACCCTTCATCAGAATTAGTGATAGGCAGCTTGGTTTTGTGTAGGGAAGGTCATGTCTTACCAAACTGATAGAATTCTTTGAAGAAGTGATAAAGTTGATAGATGAGAGAAGGGCTGTAGAAGTCATATATATAGACTTCAGTAAGGTGTTTGAGAAGGTTCCCCATGGTAGGCTAATGGAGAAAGTGAAGGTGCATGGGGTCCAGGATGTACTAGCTAGATGGATAGAGAACTGGCTGGGCAACAGGAAACAGAGAGTTGTCGTGGAAGGGAGTTTCTCAAAATGGAGAACTGTGACCAGTGGTGTTCCACGGGGATCCATATTGGGACCGCTGTTGTCTGTGATATACATAAATGATCTGGAGGAAGGTATAGTTGGTCTGATTAGGAAGTTTGTAGACACCACTGAGATTGGTGCAGAAGCAGATAGTGAATGGAACTGTTGGAGAATGCAGCAGAATATAGCTAGATTGGAGAGTTGGGCGGAGAAATGGCAGCTGGAGTTCAATTCAGGCAAATGCAAGATGATGCATTTTGGAAGATCCAATTCAAGAGCAAACTATACGGTAAATGGAAAAACCTGGGGAAAATTGATGCACAGAGAGATCTGGGTGTTCAGTTCCATTGTACCCTGAAGGTGGCAACACAGGTCGATAGAGTGGTCAAGAGGCATACGACATACTTTCATTCATCGGATGGGGTATTGAGTGCAAGAGTTGGCAGGTCATGTTACAGTTGTATAGGACTGTATTTGGAATACTGCATACAGTTCTGGTCGCTACAGTACCAAAATGATGTGGATGCTTTGGAGAGGGTGCAGAGGAGGTTCACCAGGATGTTGCCTGGTATGGAGGGTGCTAGCTATGAAGAGAGGTTGAGTGGATTTGGATTATTTACATTAAAAAGGCAGAGGTTGAGGGTGGACCTGATTGAGGTCTACAAAATCATAACAGGTATGGACAGGGTGGATAGCAAGAAGCTTTTTCCCAGAGTGAGTGACTCAATTACTAGGGGTCACAATTTCAAGGTGAGAGGAGAAAAGTTTAAGGGAGATATCCTGATGTTGTCCAATGAGATGCAGGTCATATAGTACTGAAGAATTTAATGAACCTTTATTACAGCACCCGGTATCTTTGTAAGTACACTACAATCATAGATACTCGTGTGTCTGGCTTCAAGTAAGTAATTCATATCTGGAAAGATCCCTGGAAAGTTCTTTATGCAGAGGGTGGTGGGTGCCTGGAACACATTGCTAGCGGAGATGGTAGAAGTGAGCATGATAGCATCATTTAAGATGTATTTAGACAGTTACATGAATGGGCAGGGAGCAGAGGGATAGAGATCCTAGGAAAATAGGCAACGGGTTTAGATAGGGGATCTGGATTGGCACAGGCTTGGAGGGCCGAAGGGCTTGTTCCTGTGCTGTAATTTTCTTTCTTCTTTGTTGTTTGCTCCACAATTCAATAAGATCGTAACTGATCTAGTTATGGTCACACTTGTCTATTTACCCCACCTTGCCTCGCGAAATTCAATTTGATTCAGTCTTGAATACTATTAAGAACCCACCTTCCACTACCTTCCACTACCTTCTAGAAAGAAAAACTCCACATACTAGTGGATCTTGAAAAAAATGTTCCTCATCTCTATCTTACAAGGGAGCCAACTTATTCTTAAACAATGACCCTTGATTTTCGTCTTCCTGAGAAATGGAAACATCTCAGGTCGTTAAGTAGATTTTTAGCTCGGGTTGTGGATGCTGTGGTTGGTTTGCTCGCCGAGCTGGTTCATTAGTTTGCAGGTGTTTACTCACCCTGCTGGAAAACATCATCAGTGCAGCCTCTGATGAAGCATTGTTGTGTTTTTCCCCTCGATATTTAAACTCTGGGTCTGTTGAAGTTGATTACCTCATTTCTGGCTTTTCTTTGCAGTGGTGTATATAAAGTGTCTAATTCTATGTGTTTACTGATGTCGCTGTTGGTGGAGAGCCAGGCCTCTAGAAATTCCCGTCCTTGTCACTGTCTGGTCTGCCCCAGGATCCTGATGTTGTCCCATGAGATGCAGGTCATATAGTACTGAAGAATTCAATGAACCTTTATTACAGCACCCGGTACCTTTGTAAGTACACTACAATCACGGATACTCATGTGTCTGGCTTCAAGTAAGTAATTCAGATGTACTATAGCAAGCTTCCGTCAGCGTGTCACACTGCATAAGGACACAGCTCAGCAAGACGGAGACTGAGAACTTTATCAGTAATTTTGAATCAACCTACTTGCAGAGATGTTATTACACACCTCTGGAGCACATGGGGTATGAACCTGGACCTCCTGGCTCAAAGGTAAGCACACTACCACTATAGTATAAGAGCTCACCCCAAACTCTGACTGGGAACTTTGTACCATTAGGTTCCATGCTATGATGACATCACAAGTGCTTCCCTTAAATATACATAAATATATATTGCTATCTGCTCTAAGACTTATACACTAAATACTTATAAAGAACTACATAATCTGGTTCAAAATGTTACAAGATGGCTTTAAAAAAAGCAAATTAATATTTTAATTAAAATAGTGGAAACAGCAATATCAATGAAATATAATTTCAAATGAAGTTCTATAAATGTTATGGCAGTAAAACAAAAGCAAATTTATTAACAAAAATAATAGTTTAGAAGCTCATAATTGTTTTTTCTCTACTTTTGTGAGTTACATATCAGTGCTTACACGTTTGCGATTTATTTATCTTATGATAAGCACTTACAGCTGATTATTGATGAATTTAGGAATACATTTTTATATCAGTTTATGGGTTAGATTTTTTTGTTATCATTTATGGCAACGTAGAAATATCCACCATTGCGAAGCTTACGATGTGAATAATGTGGATCATTCTAATCATACTCATTTTTGAAAACAAAAGTATAATTTCTGAGATAATATATGCCCATTTTTCCTTCTATATTTCACAACACTATAAAACAAATTCACAAAGCATCCACGATAAACAATCATACAATAGAATCAAGAAATCAGGCAAAGGCTTAATATATACCAGAGATAAGTAATTAGTTTTACTTTGCTTGCAATTCATTTTCAATCATTACAAATAAGGTCACATGCCCCAGTATAGTAAAAAATACATTTTCTCACCTACCTCCCAAGAATGCTCCATCAGTTAACTTCTTTGAAAAGTTATGTCCCTCCACAAGCATTGTACCTCTCTCAATAAATAACATATAGTTCCCAACTGCACCTTCATGAAAGAGGACCTCACCACTTTGAGAAATGTGAAACTTCAGTTTACTGAGCAATGCAATCATGAAGTTCTGATCACAATCCTTGAAAAAGGGAGCGTTGGCTACTAGACTGCTGCAGTTATGATGGATTACTTCCTAGAGCACACAATAAAAACAATTGTTATTTCTTGTCAAACAATGCTTACTTTTTGTTTGATCTCAGGATGCAGTTGGCAATGGGGTAACTGTTTTTATTGTCAATCCATTTTTGGCCTGAAAATGAAGTGTCTATATGACTGAGTAGTGTACGAAGTCATTTCATAAGGCACTATCAATTAACAATAATTTTCATTCATATAATGACGTTAACATAAAAGAGGATCTGAGAATACTTTACAGAAATGATGCCTGACAACTAGTGTCACAGGATATATTAGTGCAGGTGCTAAATGTTGAAGATGGTTGAAAGTAGCAGGTTATAGGAGATAAGGTATTGTAGTTTAAGATAAGAATTCCAGAGGTTACACCTAAACAGCTAAACACCTATACCTGAAGACATAGATACACAGGAAATTGGGAATCTGTAGCAATCCAGAAATGGATGAGCTCAAAGATCTTGGAGGTTAGTAAAGCTGAAGAAATTAAGAGATGGACTGATTCTGAACATAAAGATGAGAATTTTGAAATTTAAAACTAAATTGGTAAAATAATTGAAGAATGGAGTATAAAGTAGGAAAGGTAAACTTGTCTACTTGGGTTGCTTTTTTATTCCTCACATCAATTATTTAAACAGGGAGAGATCACAGGATTCAGAGATATAGACTGCTCATGTGTCCTGGTACATGAATGATTAAAAAAACTTGTATGCAGGTACAGCAAATGATTAAAAAGACAAATGAATTATTAGTATTTATTGCAAGGGAAACGGAATATAAGAATAGGAATGTTTTGCTACAGTTGTACTGGACATTGGTGAGACCATATCTACAGTATTGTGCACAGTTTTGGTCTGCTTATTTAAGAAAAGACATAATTGTTTTATACGCAGTTCAGAAAATGTTCACTCAACTGGTTCCTGGGATGAGGGGGCAGTTTAGAAGAATGGGAAATAGTCTTGTGGAAGCACATAAATCCTGAGGAGATTTGACAGTGTAGATGCTGAAAGGATACCTCCTTTTATGGGACTGATTAGACCTAGGAGACAATGTTCGAAAAAATGGGGCCTTCCACTTAAGAAGATGATCAGGAGATTTTGCTGAGGGTAATGGTTCGTTGAAATATCTTTCATGGGTGCAGTGTCGTTGAATATTTTTAAGGCATGAGGCAGGAACACAATCAATACTTACAGGAAAGAAGTAAGTAAGTTCAATGATGGAGAGAATATCAGTTTGGAAACTCATTTCGGGTACAGTTAGGACACCTTAGTTACATTCAGCCCGAGATGTGGTTATGGCAGGGAATAATAAAGGTGGCGGCTATGGAACACTATTTAGGCATGGATAGCTTTTCCATGCTGTGTGGACTAGAGACACCAGCAGGGTGAACTAAGAAGAAATTAATCTCTCTCCAATCAGCACTGCACTGTCGCACACCCCTCCCCAACCCCCCTACCACCCAACCTCCCACAATTACTTGAAATTCAGAAAAATTTGAAGCTAAAGAACAGCCATCAGAGACAGTATTATTCACAACTGAGAAGGTTAAACATAGGAAGCAGGCCTGGAAGAACATTTATCACAGTAGATAATCAATCCACTCGATATTTTCCTTGGATGGGATTGATAAGCAACTGAGCTTGCTTTGAGTTATCAGTTGATATAGAGCACTCTGAATATACGCACACAAGCATTATCCTGCAGTTATCAAGGATAAAAAGTGACACAGATCACTACAGTGCTACACGAATGTTATGGAAAACAGAGAATAGTTGCTTCCAGAGTATGTATTGTAACTGATGGGTTAAGTGCAAAACTGCTTCTGCGAGAAATGTGTTACCTGGTGCCACTGAGTCCTTGACAGTCAGTAGATTGCAAAGAATTGTAGATTTCGTAGAAGAAGTAGTTGACTTTTCCCACATCAGAGGCAACCCCCAAGGTTTGTTCTCTAATGTACAATCTCAACTCTGGATACACTAACACACATAACAAAACCACAACTTCTCTAGTTAGTGACAAATGTTCCACTTACAATTAGGCTCAAATGATTGCCAGTGCCCTGAATTGATCACAGTATTGCAGAGTTGGTATTGACTAGAAGAGGGCCATTTCACCCATCACGTCTGCACCAACTCTCTGAACAGGTCAAATACCATTCTGCTGTCTTGGAACTGTACTATTATTCCTTCATTGAAAATCTTCCTGACAGCACTATGTGTGTTCCAAAAGAAGTAGCTCACTACTATGTTTTCCATGGTTATTAGGATGGGCAATAAATGCTGGCACAGCCAATGTTGCCCACATCCCTTGAATGAATAAAAGAAGTGCCAACCTCCTATCTTTTCCTCATAAATTTGTACATTATATCTATTTAAATAATCATCCAATGTCTTCTTCAAAGACTCAACTGAAAATACCTCCAATGCACTTTCAGGTAATGCATTCAATACCCCAACTGATCACTGTGTGAAAAGTTTTTTGTTAATCACCTCACATTGCTTTTTTGAAAAAAACACTGTTAAAGTGTGCCTTCTGGTTTGTGAGACATTTACGAGTGGAAACAATTATTCCCTATACACTTTGTCCGGACATCGTGATTTTGAAAAATTCTTTCAGCTCCCCGCTTAGCCTTCTCCTCTCCAAGGAAAACAATCTCAAATTTATCAGTGATAATGGGAACTGCAGATGCTGGAGAATCCAAGATAACAAAGTGTGGAGCTGGATGAACACAGCGGGCCAAGCAGCATCTCAGGAGCACAAAAGCTGACATTTCAGGCCTAGACCCTTCATCAGAGAGGAGGATGGGGAGAGAGAACTGGAATGAATACGGAGAGAGGGGGAGGCGGACCGAAGATGGAGAGAAAACAAGATAGGTAGAGAGGAGAGTATAGGTGAGGAGGTAGGGAGGCCATAGATCAGTCCAGGGAAGATGGACAGGTCAAGGAGGCGGGATGAGGTGGTAGGTAGGAGATGGAGGTGCGGCTTGAGGTGGGAGGTAGGGATGGGTGAGAGGAAGAACAGGTTAGGGAAGCAGACAGGCTGGGCTGGTTTTGGGATGCAGTGGGGGGAGGGGACAAGCTTGGCTGGTTTTGTGATGCAGTGCGGGGAGGGGAAGAACTGGGCTGGTTTTGGGATGCAGTGGGGGAAGGGGAGATTTTGAAGCTTGTGAAGTCCACATTGATACCATTGGGCTGCAGGGTTCCCAAGCGGAATATGAGTTGCTGTTCCTGCAACCTTCGGGTGGCATCATTGTGGCACTGCAGGAGGCCCATGATGGACATGTCATCTAAAGAATGGGAGGGGGAGTTAAAATGGTTCGTGACTGGGAGGTGCAGTTGTTTGTTCTGAACCGAGCAGAGGTGTTCTGCAAAGCGGTCTCCAAGCCTCCGCTTGGTTTCCCCAATGTAGAGGAAGCCACACCGGGTACAATGGATACAATATCAACCTTCTTTCATAACTGTAGTGTCTTATCCATGGAATCACACTCACTCAAGCGCACCAACACCCTAAATCAAATAGATCGGGTGGTAAAGAAGATGTATGGCATGTTTACTTTTATTAGTGGGGGAACTGAGTACAAGAGTCAGGATGTCATGTTGAAGCTTTATTACTCTTTGGCTAAAGTCAGTTAGAGTACTGCATTCAATTCTGGTCATCACATTATAGGAAAGATGTGGAGGCTTTACAAAGGGTGCAGATGAGGTTTACTGAGATGCTGCTTGGATTAGAGGATCTGAGCTATAAAGGAAGGCTAGAAAAAACTCAGATTGTTTTCTCTGGAGCATAGAGGCTGAAGAGAGACTTGATAGAAGTCTAAAAATTATAAAATGCACAGATAGGTTTGACGATCAGAATCTTTTTCCCAGAGTTGAAGTGTCTATTACTATAAGGCATGCATTAAAGGTGAGGGGCAAAGTTTAAAGGAGATTTGAGAGGCAAGTTTTCCTACACAGAGCGTGGGAGAGGCCTGGAATGTGCTGTCAGGGGTAGTGGTGGGGGCAGATGAATAAGGGGCATTTAAGGAACTTTTAGATAAGCATATTAATATGCAAGGAATGGAGAGATATGCACCAAGCTCAGGCAGAAGGGATTAGTTTAATTTGGCATCATGTTCAGCATAACATCATAGGCTGAAGGGCCTGTTCCTAATCTGAAATGTTCTATTTAAATATAACAGGAAAGACAAGACTCCCAATATCGACTCCTGGGGAACTTCATAACAAATCATCTTCCTGAATGAAAAATACCCAATAATTATTATTCTCCACTTCCTGTCCTGTAGTCAACTCAGAAAATACCGACCAGTCAGTTTAGCTTCAGTGCGGGGGAATCTTTTAGAAAGTATTATTTGGGATGGAATTCATAGTTACATGGAAAATTATGGATTGCGTTGGAAGAATCATCATGGGCACAGTCAGCGTCAGAAGAGTTAGTCAATTTTGTAACCATATTTTATAAGTACATCAATGGGCCTCCCATCATCAACCGTCTCTATTACTTCTTCAAAAGACTCTAGTGAGTTAGTTAGACACAATTTTCACTCACAAATCCCATGCTAACTCTTCCAAATCAATCCATAGCTTTCCATGTTTCCATGCCAAAAACTAGTTTCTAGAAGTTTTGCCACCACTGAATTTAAACTGACTGGTCTGTAATTTCTGAGTTGATTCTAAACAACATTTTCAACAAGGGAATGATGTTTACAATTCTCCAATCCTCCAGTGCCACCCATGAATCCAGGGAAGACTGAAAGGTAACTGCCAGCGCTCTTCACTTTCTACTTGCACCTACTCCAGTAGCCTTGGATGCATCTCATCTGGTCCTGGTGTTATGCCTCACTGGGGTAGCATGCTAGAAATCAAACTATGTTATTCCCAGAGTTGTTACAAATGTTAAAGATCTTAAGAAATATGCCTAGTTCTCTAACTTTCCTGTCTTTCAGACACAGATTGAAAGAATGCGTGGAACAGGTCTTTGTACTGAGTAAGAATAACGATTTATTACAAATAAAGTGTCAACATATAACTCTACTTGCTATTAAACACATACATTAACATACATACATATACAGAACACTGCTTCAATCTTCCTTTTCCAGATACTTTCTCTTTTTTTGACGGATACATAGGGTGACTGGTTCACATTTATATAGATCTTTGGCATTAATTAAAAGTCACAGCTTACAGCAGCTGCTAAGGGAAAATAAACTGGCTATCATCAGGCTTGGGGTGCTTTTTACTGCAGAGCAAAACACAACTCCTTTGCTTCCAGAAGTCCGATGGTTTCTGACAAATCATTCACCCCGCCCCAGCCCCAGGCTATTCTGTTTTCTGGGGGAGCCAATCACATTATTGTTAGCAGGCAGGAGGACTATATATTGTAGCAAAAATTAGAGGTAAGTCAGAGAATTTGGAAACCTTTAAAAACAAGCACAAGGTAACTAAAAAAAGTAATAAGTGGGAGGAAGAGAGAGGCAAGAGTGGACATTGGGCCACCAGAAAATAAGACTGGAAAAGCACTAATGGGGAAGACACCTGCAGAATTCTAGAAATATAAGAGGCAGAGGTGTGTGTAATGCCTGTCACTAAGGAGAAGAGGCTGGGGAAGTTGGAAGGTCAGAAGGTGGATAAATCACCCAGACCACATGCACCACACTTGAGAGTTCTGAAGAAGATAGCTGAGGAGATTGTGGATACATTGGTGGTGATCTTTCAGGATTCACTGGTGTCAGAGAGGGTCCCAGAGGACTGGAAAATGGCTAGCGTAACACCCCTAATAAAGAAGGGACAGAGATAGAAGACAAGGTAAGCCTGTCTTCAGTCTTTGTTAAGATTTTACGGTCTATTATTATGGATGAGATTGTGGACTACTTGGAAATGCGTGGTAAAATAGGAGCAGTCAGCATGTCTTCTTCAAGGGGATGTCATAGCTGACAAACCTTAGAATTCTTTGAGGAGATACTGAGCAAGTTAGACAAAGGAAGACGAGTGGACATGATCTATTTGGATCTCTAGAAGGCCTTTGGCAAGATGCTGCACAAGATGCTATTAAACTAGATAAGAGCTGATGGTGTTAGGGGCACTTTACTGGCATGGATAAGCATTGTCTGACTGGCAGAAAGCAAAAGGTGAGGATAAAGATATCTTTTTCAGGATGGCAGCTACTGACTAGTGGAGTTCAGCAGGGGTCAGTGTTGGGACCACAACTAATCACGTTATGCATTAACGATCTGGTTGAAGGGACTGAGGGAATTGTTGCCAAGTCTGCGGATGACACAAAGATGGTAGAAGTACAGATAGTGTTGAGGAAGCAGGGAGGCTGCAGGAGGACTTGGACAGGCTAGGAGAGTGGACAAAGAAGTGGAAGATGAAATATGACATGGGAAAATGTGAGTTCATGCACTATGATAGGAAGAATAGAGTTGTAGATGATTTTCTATATGGAGTAAGGCCTCAGAAATCTGAAGGACAAACAGATTTAGGAGGCCTTGCTCAGGAATCTCTTAAAGTTAACACATACGTTCAGTTGGCAGGAAGGCAAATGAAATTGCAGGATTCACTTCAAGAGGGCGAAAATACAAGAGCAGAAATGTACTTCTGAGGAATTATAAGGCTTTTGTCGGACTGCATTTCGAATATTGTGAACAGTTTTGGGCCCCCATATCTAAGGAAGGATGTGCTTGTGTTGGAGGGCATCCAGAAGAGGTTTACATGTTTGAACCTGGGGATGAAGTGCTTGTCATATGAGGACCAGCTCAGGCCCCTGTATCTGTCCTTAGTGGAGTTTAGAATAGTGAAGAGGGATCTCACTGAAACTAACACTATACTGAGAGGCCTGCATAAAGTGAACATGGAGAAAACATTTTCACTAACAGGGCAGACTAGTACCCGAGGCAGAGCCCGAGAGTGGAGGGATGACCCTTTAGAACTGAGATGAGGAGGATTTTTTTCACCCAGAGGGTGGTGACTCTGTGGAACTCATTGCCACAGAAGGTTACGGATGCCAAGTCATCGCTTGTATTTAAGACAAAGATAGGTTCTTGATGAGTAAGGGGATCAAGTGTTATGGGAGAAGGCAGGACATATGTTAGCTATGATTGAATAGTGGAGCAGACTTGATAGACCAAATGACCTAATTCTGCTCCTATATCTTTTGGCCTTATGAAACTTGATATTATTAGCTGATCACTAGTCCACAAACCAAGCAATTGCTCATGCCAGCCAAATATCTATTCATACACAGCCCCAGCTCCAACTCGTCTATAGCAAGACTTCCATGACTACTTGAACAACCAGCTATGTAGACAGCACTTATAATGAACAAAATAAAAGAAAGATCTGGAGATCTGATCATAAACTATTTGTTAGTCTTTATTTTAGCATTTGGATTGAAAATGGGGGGCCAACTGCAACCTCTATTAGTTTTGGAGATAGTAGGAACTGCAGATGCTGGAGAATCTGAGATAACAAGGTGTGGATCTGGATGAACACAGCAGGCCAAGCAGCATCAGAGGAGCAGGAAAGCTAACGTTTTGGGCCTAGACCCTTCTTCAGAAAATCTTGTTCCCCTACTCAGCAATGACAAAATGTGAGTCTACCATGGTCACTGGACGCTCTGTAGCAGGGACATAAATAAGGTGTTGAGAGAGGATATAGCTATGGACAGATAAACTGTGTGGGACGGTAGTTAAACAGTGTGGGTAAGAGAAAGGAATTGTGTGTGCAAGGGAGACATGTCAATTACGTTCTCTGAGTGGTGTGGATTTGTGGCAGTTGCGTCATTCTGATGCCAGTGAGCTGCAATATTGGATTGCAAACGGTTCTACGGGAATGCTGAGACCTTTCAAAGAGGTGCAGTTGAAAGCGATGCCAGTCTTTCAGCAATTATCCGTTGATTAACAAGTCTTTCCAGGAGTGGCATATGGCAAGACATGGCTGAATTTGGAATAAGGGATGCCATAAGGTAATTAGTTAATAAGGTATGTTTAGTAAGATACACTAAGAAATGTTGTTACACCACACAGTGAGAATCCCTTGAAAAGCTTCAACACAACTTGCACTTAGCCAAAAAAATGAAAGGTTCACCTAGAAGATAGATTAAGTGAGTCGACAAAAACATGGTAGATGGAATATAATGTATGAAATTGTGAGGTTATGCAGGAAGAATACTGTTTAAATGGAGGAAGACTACAGAAAGCTACAGCACAGAAGGTTTTAGGAGTTCTCATTAAGTTTAAAAAAGCTAGCAAACAAGTTCATCAAATAATAGGGAAGGCAAATGGAATGTTGACCTTTATATCAAAGGGATTGGACTCCAAAAATAGCTAAGTCTTGTTAAAACTACATTAAAAAAAAACTAGTTAGGCTGCACTTAGAATACTGTGAACAGGTTTGTTCCCCTTATCGAAGGCAAGATACACAGGCACTCAGGACAGTCCAGAAAGGGTTCACTAAATTAATCTCACATGTGGATGGACATTTCTTATGAGGAGATGTTGAGCAAGTTAGGCATGTACTTACTGAAATTTAGAAGACTGAGAGGTAACCTACTGAAACATATGAGATTCTTAGGGGGCTTGGCAAGGATATGCAGAGATGTTCTTTTCCCCTCTTGAATTTGAATTTGAAATGGATTTATTGTCATATGTATTCACATGGGTACAGTGAAAAGTTTACAAGTTGCCATTGACAGTGTTATCTTAGGTAAAAAGATAACGAGGTGCAAACACTTAAGTGCAGGTTCTTTAGGATAAAATAGAAAAATTAAGGAATAAAAAGTATAAAATTTGCAGTCCTTCCACCCGTTTTCACACAATTCCAGTCCATGCGAGACCTCGCCTCAAGACAGCACCGGGGACTTGCCTCCAGGCTGTGACAGTGAAGCGCTTCCAGTCTGCAATGGGGCCTCATCTTGCCTTCAGTTTGCGCGCTAAGCCTCCAGACTGCACGCTGGAGCCTCACCTTCAGTTCGTAAGGCAGGGGCTCACTTCCAGTCTGCGTCGAACTTGGCTCCAGTCCAAACCTATCCTGTCCAAATCAGTTGAAAAGTTTAAAAAAAGAGAGAAAAGAAAGAAGAAGAGAAAGGGAAAAAAAGGAGTGGATGAGCTCCAGCATGGGAGCCCCACTCTGCCGCCATCTTGTTCAATGTAATTGAGAGTCTAGGATCAGAATCACTCAGTTAGGACTGAGACAAGGAGGAATTTCTTTCCTCAGAGGGTAATGAATCTGTGGAGTTCTTTATTACAGAGGGTGTAGATGTTGGGCCATTAAGTATATTCAAGACTGAGAATGAAAGATATACTTAATCAGTAATGGAATCAAGGATAATGGGGAAAAGCGTGGAAAGTGAAGTTGAGATTTATCAGATCAGCTGTGAATGGCAGAACAGACTTGATGGAGCAAATGTCCGCTTTTACTCCTGTATCTTATGGTCTAAGGTGTGAATTGTGCTTCATCAATCTCACACCTGCATTTTGTGTCATCAGTGTTCATGGCAAAATATTGCATTTGCATCGACCAAATTACTTTGTTTCAAAAGTCTCAGGCAAGTAGTTCTCAGTCAAGTCAAGGGAGACAACTTTCTGCCAGAAAGTCCGGATACAGTAATTCATGGGTCACCTCCAATATCAGTCCAGATGCTTGGACACTGTCAATAAGCCACTTGGGCAGTCAAGAGAGTGTGTCATAGTCAGCCCTGTGTGCCCATTACAGACAGTCCAGGAAGCCACAATATGTCAACTAGGAAGCTGCATACAAATCAGTCAGCTGGAAAACTAAATTGTAGGCACTGGAGGCAGCATCCTGGGGTGCAGAGAGGGTAACATTTGTGTTGGGAGGGTAGCTGAACCAAGCGGAGAATCCAACAGAACATGGGAGGGAAAGGAGTAATGCTACGGTGGGGAGGTCATTAACAGTCAGCCTGGTTTCAATGGTGGAACATTGCATTATGATGACTTGATATGCCAGGGATTTATGGGAAGAGAGGGGATTAGAAGAGTTACATAATGGATTGCATAAGAATATTGGAGAAGATCAGAGCCACTCGTGTTGACAGCGAGAGCTACCACGTCAAAAATATCATGACTTGGGGGTAGCGGAGGGGTCTCCTAGAAACTAAGGTTGGGTATGTGACTCGCAGCATGTAGCCTGACTACTGCTACCTTCCACTGTGATGTAAATAACATGCGCACAAAGGAGATGAAAATGGATGCCACCACACCCAGAGTCAATGGAATAAGTGTTTCTTTTTGTAAGGGAGGAGTCTTTACTTCTGTGTAAAATGAATACCTTCAAAAGGCAATAGTATTAATTGGATTCTTGCAGTACAGGTAAACAACCTATGAGCAATAAGTGCTGTAAAGTGAAGCTTAGGTATTAACTTTGTAGAATCCAAATCCTGACTCCAAGCACTTATGCAATATCAGGAAGCAGACGCAGCATTGATCAGCATTCCCTCTAATTTTCTTTCCAGAATTCCTAGCATCTGAGGCGAATGCATGCCAGTAACCTCCACATCTGGAAATCAATGCCAATGCCGATCACTGTGCACAGAACCTTGAAGCTGCTGCACACACCTGCAGCCACGCAGCTTAGCAGGAACATTGCTAACGGCTGTGATGCAAAAACAATGTATTGTGGTCTGGAAAGACTGACCCTAGTTGCGAAAGTAACAAGTTGCTCCATCACACCTTGGACCATAAAACGCAGATTGCTAGCCTCTGTACCTTCATTACTGTGGTTGCACCTGGAAAGACAGTCACACACATAGCTGCTGAAGAAAACTGAACAAATATGAGAACATTGTTTCAGAGATAGTGGGATCTGCAGATGCTGGAGAATCTGAGATAACAAGATGGAGTGCTGGATGAAAACAGCAGGCCCAGCAGCATCAGAGGAGCAGGAAGGCTGGGGGTCTAGGCCCAAAACCTCAGCCTTCCTGCTCCTCTGATGCTGCTTGGCCTACTGTGTTCATCCAGCTCTACGTCTTGTTATCTCAAATGTGAGAACATATTTATGATGAAATGTCACATGTACCACCAATATGCTCTCAGAAGATTTTCCTCCTTTTTCTCCCACTTCATTTTGGTGCAGTCGTGAGGTCGCTGGGATAAAAAGAGCCTACACAACCACAGAGACTATTAACATAGAAACATAGAAGATAGGGGCACGAGGTGGCCATTCAGCCTTTCAAATCTTCTCCACCATTTATCACAATCATGGCTGATCGTCCAATTAAATAACTTAATCCTGCTTTCACCTATAACCTTTGATCTATTTCGATACAAGAGCTACATCTAGCAGCTATGGAGTTCTGGTTTGACAATACTGGGCACTTTGCGGCTACAGGGACGTAACAGACTAAATGTATCCTGCCCTGAGGCATTGACACCCTCCTCAGCTGGAACTGCCAAAGGGATGAGGGGGCCAGGTAGGGTGGAAACGAAAGACCTAGCTACCTCTGGAGTGTACTGAGAGGTATCTTTGAGGCCTGTCTGTGATTCCTCCTCTGGCTAGGTGCATTCTGTCACTGCCAATTTTCCTTCTGAGGAAAGGGCACTTGAAATGAGGTCAAACTCTTGTCCACCCATTGTTTTGTCATGGGTGTAGTGCACTGATAGGTTAAACAAAGGAGTATAGCTCTATGCATATATCCAGTACGCTGATTCTGGACATAGCTTTCCATGGCAGCTGCCAACATATCCATGGAGGCAGCCAAACGTACACATTCCAGAGGCTCTACAGTGCAAACAGCATTGATGGAGTGCTCCAACATTTGAGTCAGTTTGCCCAGTGCCTCTGACAAGCCTGCCTGCTTCTCCTATGTCTGATTCTGTATTTCAATGAAATAATGAATGCCTAACACCATGGCATCCTCTCTTGCCTGGGGCTGAACTGATGTCTGGCCTCCAGAAGTCAGCGACCTGGGGCATTTTTTCCTTGGCCAGCTGTGTATACATGGCAGTGATGTGGTTATCAGCATGTGCTCCTGATCGTAGTCTGACTAAAATACTCACTGAACTATGAGTTACTAAGCTGGTGAAGAATGCAGGAAACAGCCTGGCTGGCGCATTCTCCAAGGGAACTGTGGTTTCTTCCTCAGATGTAGAGGAGTGTGAAATTACCCTCTTGACGATGGAAATATATACTTGCCAATACTACCTTCCAGAGACAAAAGAGATAAAGCATCAAAAAAATGAAGTTCACTTATGTTAAGCGTGGTGGTAATGGGAGAGCAGCATTAAAGGACAGTGATCCTAACTTTGTTGCTGGGACATGGAGATCTGAATATCGCTATGAGTGGTTGCAGTCCTCACCTGCCAGGGTCACAAACATTTTCTCGTAGGTGGTGAGGAACTGAATCTCAGGCACCCCATCATCCATTTTGAAACAAATGGAGACATTGAGATTGAAGAAAATGCTGGCACAGTTGCTGGTGTTGCAGCAGGTAGAGGAAAGGTGGTGAGCGAATGAGCAGGCAGTGAAAAGACCTTGCAGGTTTAGTCAGATGAGGGTGCCTCGGAGAGTGAGAGGGAGTAAGGCAAGATGTTGCATGCAACAGTGAGGCTGATAGACTATGAGCCTTGGTATGAGGTGGGTGCAGTTACGGAGAGGGAGCGAATATGATGTAGAGTGGAGACAATGGTAGCACTTACCCTCAAAAGCAGAGAAAATCTTTGATCTTTTCCCCGTTCGGTCTTTATAGAACATAGAACATAGAACATAGAACAGTACAGCACAGAACAGGCCCTTCAGCCCACAATGTTGTGCCGACCATTGATCCTCATGTATGCACCCTCAAATTTCTGTGACCATATACATGTCCAGCAGTCTCTTAAATGACCCCAATGACCTTGCTTCCACAACTGCTGCTGGCAACGCATTCCATGCTCCCACAACTCTCTGCGTAAAGAACCTGCCTCTGACATCCCCTCTATACTTTCCTCCAAACAGCTTAAAACTATGACCCCTCGTGCTAGCCATTTCTGCCCTGGGAAATAGTCTCTGGCTATCAACTCTATTATTGCCTCTCATTATCTTGTATACCTCAATTAGGTCCCCTCTCCTCCTCCTTTTCTCCAATGAAAAGAGACCGAGCTCAGTCAACCTCTCTTCATAAGATAAGCCCTCCAGTCCAGGCAGCATCCTGGTAAACCTCCTCTGAACCCTCTCCAAAGCATCCACATCTTTCCTATAATAGGGCGCCCAGAACTGGATGCAGTATTCCAAGTGCGGTCTAACCAAAGTTTTATAGAGCTGCAACAAGATCTCACGACTCTTAAACTCAATCCCCCTGTTAATGAAAGCCAAAACACCATATGCTTTCTTAACAACCCTGTCCACTTGGGTGGCCATTTTAAGGGATCTATGTATCTGCACACCAAGATCCCTCTGTTCCTCCACGCTGCCAAGAATCCTATCCTTAATCCTGTACTCAGCTTTCAAATTCGACCTTCCAAAATGCATCACCTCGCATTTATCCAGGTTGAACTCCATCTGCCACCTCTCAGCCCATCTCTGCATCCTGTCAATGTCCCGCTGCAGCCTACAACAGCCCTCTACACTGTCAACGACACCTCCGACCTTTGTGTCGTCTGCAAACTTGCTGACCCATCCTTCAATCCCCTCGTCCAAGTCATTAATAAAAATTACAAACAGTAGAGGCCCAAGGACAGAGCCCTGTGGAACTCCACTCACCACTGACTTCCAGGCAGAATATTTTCCTTCTACTACCACTCGCTGTCTTCTGTTGGCCAGCCAATTCTGTATCCAAGCAGCTAAGTTCCCCTGTATCCCATTCCTCCTGACCTTCTGAATGAGCCTACCATGGGGAACCTTATCAAATGCCTTACTGAAGTCCATATACACCACATCCACAGCTCGACCCTCATCAACTTTTCTAGTCACATCCTCAAAAAACTCGATAAGGTTTGTAAGGCATGACCTACCCCTCACAAAGCCGTGTTGACTGCATTTGATCAAGCCATGCTCTTCCAGATGGTCATAAATCTTATCCCTCAGAATCCTTTCTAACACCTTGCAGACGACAGACGTGAGACTTACCGGTCTATAATTGCCGGGGATTTCCCTATTTCCTTTCTTGAAGAGAGGAATTACATTTGCCTCTCTCCAGTCCTCAGGTACGACTCCAGTGGAGAGCGAGGATGCAAAGATCTTCGCAAGTGGCGAAGCAATTGCATTTCTCGCTTCCCAAAGCAGCCGAGGACAAATCTGATCCGGGCCTGGCGACTTGTCAATCTTAATGTTTGACAAAATTTTCAGCACATCAGCTTCGTCTATCTCTATCCATTCCAGCATGCACACCTGCTCTTCATTGTGGGAACAGCATTGACCTGAATGGTGATCTCAACAGGCTGGTAGGTCCTGGTTGGTATTGTCTCCACTTCCAGTTCTAGGAGAATAGAATGGCCCTCTTCTGCACCATGCCATTCATCAGGACCTTCTAGACTTCTGTCAGCAAAGTAGATTGCTAATTTCCTTCTGTTTGACATTTCCGGGGACAGTCACACAAACCATAAAGGGCAGCTCCAAACTGCCAGCACCTGACCTGGCACACAAGTCTGTTTTAAATATAGCACCAGAAATGAGAATCCCGGAAGGTCAGGGAAAAAGATTAGATTAGATTCCCTACAGTGTGGAAACAGGTCCTTCAGCCCAACAAGTCCACACTGCCCCGGAAGCATCCCACTCAGACTCATCCCCCTATAACCTGCACACCCCTGAACACTACGGGCAATTTAGCATCGCCAATCCACCTAGCCTGCATGTCTTTGGACTGTGGGAGGAAACTGGAGGAAACCCACACAGACACAGGGAGAATGTGCGAACTCCACACAGATAGTTACCTGAGGGTGGAATCGAATCCAGGTCCCTGGTGCTGTGAGGCTGCAGTGCTAACCACTGAGCCACCGTGCTGCCCAGAGTGAGTACTACAGCATTGGTGAGAGACATTGGTGGGTTACGCTGACCAGGGTGCTAGTGGCATGTGTTACCTAGGTAATGAGTTTCAGAAAATAGGATGAGAAATCTCACTAGGCCCCTCTGAATGAAACCCTCCATGAAATCTGACAAAATTTGTTATATTCTGCCAAAATTCAGTCCCCAGTTTTCTCTGTCTAAGATTGCCATTAAACTAGTCTGAGACTTTTTCCTCTCCCACCAAACAATCACTGATTTCACACTGGTGAAGCTACAGAGATAGCAACTGCGTGTATCATTATGAAGGAGCAATGAAAGCTAAGCGAATTGAAGTAAGAGTCTGAATAAGGTGCTTTTTTTCACTTCATATGCTTCTCCATGTTTGGAGTAGATCAAGGAGAAAAAGTAGAAGCATCTTTTGGAAACATCAGTCAACCTTTGGTTTAGACAAATAATAGAATTATTATCAACTTCTTAAGTTGGAAGTCCTTTCTTATGAAGATTAGCCACAATACAATTTTTACTGATGATAACAGAATAAAGCTGCTGAGTCACAGTGGAAATAGCCTTCCAGTAACAACAAACTTAACACTTTGCTTACTGCCACTGAGGCAATTTGTATTTAATTGCGATTTACCTTTGGATTCTGTGGGCTTTTCAATTACTGCCCACTCTACCAAATAGGGCCTTGTAAACAGTCTTACTAAAAATCACTTATTCACAAAAATCATTGAGTATTCTCTGTAACTCTTTTAAAAATTCAGTCAAGTTATCAAACATAACTTTCCCTCAATAAGTTCATGCTGATTAATCTATATCTGTTTAGCTGATCATTTATTCTCGCCCGCAGAACTTCAACGAATATTTTTCCCAACAACTATTGAGGAATTACTCAATCTATTCTTTCCTTCTTCTTTTAATAACAGTAAACATTGACATTCCTCCGTTGTTGTACCTACAGTTAGACAGGTATGGAAAATGATGGATAGGACCTCAATTATTTCCCACTTTTCTTCTCTAGCAAACTGAGATATATTTTATCTGCATCACTTTCAAATCCTTAATATTTCCTCTCTCACTATGTTTATAACATAAAATATTTCTTTCACCAAGAAACGGAAGTTACTGTTTCAGTCTCCAATCACTCCTACTATTTCCACGGTCACCCTCACATTCCTTATGTATTTATCAAACAAGTTGATTTTCCTTCATTCTGTGCGCTTTTAAATAGATGTTACGGAATTTATCAGCTGCAAATATAAAAACTCAAAGCATTGAACAAAGATATTGATCCAAACCTGGTAACAAGGCATTATAATGTGGCAGTTGGGAGATGTGGCACACGTCTCCGCTGGCTACATCTGCGGGAAGTGCACCCAACTACAGCTCCTTGAAAACCGTGTTAGGGAAATGGAGCTGGAGCTGGATGAACTACGGATCATTCGGGAGGCAGAGGGGGTAATTGAGAGGAGTTATCGGGAGTTGTTCACTCCTAAGGCTCAGGACGAGGACAGATGGGTTACAGTTAGGGGAAGGAAAGGGGACAGACAGACAGTGCAGAGATCCCCTGTGGGCGTTCCCCTCAGCAATAAGTATACCGTTTTGGATACTGCTGGTGGGGATGACCTACCAGAGGAAAGCCATAGTAGTCAGTTCTCTGGCACTGAGCCTGACACTGTGGCAAAGAAGGGAAGGGGACAGAATAGAAAAGTACTCGTGGTAGGGGACTCGATAGTTAGGGGAATCGACAGGAGATTTTGTGGTCAAGATCGGGATTCCCGGAAGGTATGTTGCCTCTCTGGTGCCAGGGTCCGGGACGTCTCCGATCGGGTGTATAAGGTTCTAAAAGGGGAGGGCGAACAGCCAGAAATCGTGTTACATATTGGCACAAATGATACAGCCAGAAATAGGATTGAGGATATAAAAAGTGATTTCAGGGAGTTAGGATGGAAGCTGCAGAGCAGGACGAACGAGTAGTGTTCTCTGGTTTACTACCGGTGCCACAAGATAGCGAGGTGAAGAACAGGGAGCGGGCGCAGCTGAACACGTGGCTACGCAGCTGGTGTAGGAGGGAGGTCTTCAGATATGTAGATAATTGGGATGCCTTCTGGGGAAGGTGGGACCTGTACAAGAAGGACGGGTTGCATCTGAACTGGAAGGGGACCAATGTCCTGGGTGGAAGGTTTGCTCGAGTAGTTCGAGAGGGTTTAAACTAGTATGGCAGGGGGGTGGGAACCTGAGCTGTATACCAGAGGTGAGCGTTGATGCAGGTGAGGCAGTAGCAAGAGGTAGACCAGCTAGTGGGAAGGATTTTCCTGGGAAGGAACCAAGGGATCGGTTAAAGTGTGTTTGCTTTAATGCAAGGAGTATCAGGAATAAAAGTGATGAACTTAGAACATAGATCAGTACCTGGTGCTATGATGTTGTGGCCATAACAGAGACATGGGTTTCTCATGGGCAGGAATGGTTGCTGGATCTTCCAGGGTTTAGAACATTTAAAAAGAATAGGGAGGGGGGAAAAAGAGGAGGGGGTGTAGCACTACTAATCAGAGAGGGTATCACAGCTACAGAAGCTTCCATTGTCGAGGAAGATCTGCCTACTGAGTCAGTATGGGTGGAAATTAGGAACAGCAAGGGAGTAGTCACCTCGTTAGGGGTTTACTACAGGCCCCCCAATAGCAGCAGGGAGATTGAAGAAAGCATAGGTCGACAGATTTTGGAAAAGTGTGCACGCAGTAGGGTTGTTGTAATGGGTGACTTTAACTTTCCTAATATTGATTGGAACCTCCTTCGAGCAGAAGATTTGAATGAAGCTGTTTTTGTAAGGTGTGTTCAGGAGGGTTTCCTAACGCAGTACGTTGACAGGCCGACGAGGGGAGAGGCCATTCTAGACTTGGTGCTCGGAAACGAGCCGGGGCAGGTATCAGATCTTGTGGTGGGAGAGCATTTCGGTGATAGTGACCATAACTGCCTCACATTCTACATAGCTATGGAGAAGGAGAGGATTAGGCAAAATGGGAGGATATTTAATTGGGGAAGAGGAAACTATGATGCGATTAGACATGAGTTAGGAAGCATGGACTGGGAGCAGTTGTTCCATGGTAAGGGAACTATAGACATGTGAAGACTGTTTAAGGAACAGTTGTTGGGAGTGATGAGTAAATATGTCCCTTTGAGACAGGCAAGAAGGGGTAAGATAAAGGAACCTTGGATGACGAGAGCGGTGGAGCTTCTTGTGAAAAGGAAGAAGGTAGCTTACACAAGGTGGAGGAAGCTAGGGTCAAGTTCAGCTAGAGAGGATTACATGCAGGCAAGGAAGGAGCTCAAAAATGGTCTGAGGAGAGCCAGGAGGGGGCACGAGAAAGGCTTGGCAGAAGGAATCCGGGAAAACACAAAGGCATTTTACACTTACGTGAGGAATAAGAGAATGATCAAAGAAAGAGTAGGGCCGATCAGGGAGAGCATAGGGAACTTGTGTGTGGAGCCTGAGGAGGTAGGGGAAGCCCTAAATGAGTTTTTTGCTTCTGTCTTTACGAAAGAAACCAACTTTGTAGTGAATGAAACCTTTGAAGAGCAGGTGTGCATGCTGGAATGGATAGAGATAGACGAAGCTGATGTGCTGAAAATTTTGTCAAACATTAAGATTGACAAGTCGCCAGGCCCGGACCAGATTTGTCCTCGGCTGCTTTGGGAAGCGAGAAATGCAATTGCTTCGCCACTTGCGAAGATCTTTGCATCCTCGCTCTCCACTGGAGTCGTACCTGAGGACTGGAGAGAGGCAAATGTAATTCCTCTCTTCAAGAAAGGAAATAGGGAAATCCCCGGCAATTATAGACCGGTAAGTCTCACGTCTGTCGTCTGCAAGGTGTTAGAAAGGATTCTGAGGGATAAGATTTATGACCATCTGGAAGTGCATGGCTTGATCAAATACAGTCAACACGGCTTTGTGAGGGGTAGGTCATGCCTTACAAACCTTATCGAGTTTTTTGAGGATGTGACTAGAAAAGTTGATGAGGGTCGAGCTGTGGATGTGGTGTATATGGACTTCAGTAAGGCATTTGATAAGGTTCCCCATGGTAGGCTCATTCAGAAGGTCAGGAGGAATGGGATACAGGGGAACTTAGCTGCTTGGATACAGAATTGGCTGGCCAACAGAAGACAGCGAGTGGTAGTAGAAGGAAAATATTCTGCCTGGAAGTCAGTGGTGAGTGGGGTTCCACAGGGCTCTGTCCTTGGGCCTCTACTGTTTGTAATTTTTATTAATGACTTGGATGAGGGGATTGAAGGATGGGTCAGCAAGTTTGCAGACGACACAAAGGTCGGAGGTGTCGTTGACAGTGTAGAGGGCTGTTGTAGGCTGCAGCGGGACATTGACAGGATGCAGAGATGGGCTGAGAGGTGGCAGATGGAGTTCAACCTGGATAAATGTGAGGTGATGCATTTTGGAAGGTCGAATTTGAAGGCTGAGTACAGGTTTAAGGATAGGATTCTTGGCAGCGTGGAGGAACAGAGGGATCTTGGTGTGCAGATACATAGATCCCTTAAAATGGCCACCCAAGTGGACAGGATTGTTAAGAAAGCATATGGTGTTTTGGCTTTCATTAACAGGGGGATTGAGTTTAAGAGTCGTGAGATCTTGTTGCAGCTCTATAAAACTTTGGTTAGACCGCACTTGGAATACTGCGTCCAGTTCTGGGCGCCCTATTATAGGAAAGATATGGATGCTTTGGAGAGGGTTCAGAGGAGGTTTACCAGGATGCTGCCTGGACTGGAGGGCTTATCTTATGAAGAGAGGTTGACTGAGCTCGGTCTCTTTTCATTGGAGAAAAGGAGGAGGAGAGGGGATCTAATTGAGGTATACAAGATAATGAGAGGCATAGATAGAGTTGATAGCCAGAGACTATTTCCCAGGGCAGAAATGGCTAGCACGAGGGGTCATAGTTTTAAGCTGGTTGGTGGAAAGTATAGAGAGGATGTCAGAAGCAGGTTCTTTACGCAGAGAGTTGTGAGAGCATGGAATGCGTTGCCAGCAGCAGTTGTGGAAGCAAGGTCATTGGGGTCATTTAAGAGACTGCTGGACATGTATATGGTCACAGAAATTTGAGGGTGCATACATGAGGATCAATGGTCGGCACAACATTGTGGGCTGAAGGGCCTGTTCTGTGCTGTACTGTTCTATGTTCTATGTTCTATAATGTTTAGACTTCTCCTTGTATCCTTCAGTTCAAATAAAATGTGTGTCATAACTGGCTAGGAGTGCAAATTGAACAGCAAGGGCAGTGGGACTTCAGGACATTATTGTATTGTGATCAACGTGTACCCTTCTGGACCAGTAAGATTAAAGATTGAGAACGACAGAAGAACAGTGGTAACAGAGAGGATTAGTGTCAAATCTGGAAAAGCAATAGAATTAAATAAAGGGAACGAAAATTTACATTAAGTAAAACAGATAAAAAGAGAGAAAAGTAAGAAAACATGTAAAATTTACCTCTTTAAAATCTCTAACAACCACAGGAAACACAAGTTAAAATTTCTCCTTATCTGGGTTGAAGAGATTATTTAGCATTGTGTTAAAAATTATCACATATTAAGAGAATACTTCTACTTATGAGTCTTAGCTTTCTTAGCAAGGAAATACAAAATGTTTATAAAAATGCTGGTAAGGCTAAAGCCAAGATGCTGCAATGGGAACAGTGGAGTAGGATAAATCAACCAGGGCATTCCACAGATTTGCAACCTGCAGCATTTTCATCTTCTCTTGATTTTGTTCAGAAATCAGGCAACATCAAGGTTATAGTCCAACCTGTTTATATGAAATCACAATCTTTCATAGCATTGCCCCTTCAAATGCGTATGATTTCAAATAAACCTATTGGACTATAACTTAGTGCTATCTGACTTCTGGCCTTGTCCACTCCAGTCCAACACTGGCACCTCCACATCCTGATCTTGTTAGATGATTTGTGTATTCATAGAATTACATGGCACCAATGTAGGAACATTCCTCAAATAAGATAGAGCTGTGAAAGCTTTTTATTGTGCAATCACCATGAAATTCAAGAATGCCCAATTTCAAGGGATGACAACATTTATGCTACAGGAGAAAAGGGTTCTGACTGGTTTGCAAGTCAACTCTAATTATCTGAACTATTTTGGATATGCCAGTTCAGGATAATTGAGTACAGTCCTATGCAACAAACTTCTGGAATTATTCAAAGTTTGCATTTGTCCTGATGAATGCAAATGGAAAAATTTGACAACACATCTCAGTTTTCAGCAATAGTTAAGAGCCATATTATTGAGTGATAGTATAACTAAGATTCAGAAAGAACTGAACATAGGAAGCCATCTTCTATTAAAAATATTCTAATTTTACAACTCAATTACCTGTTTTAGTGACTCTGAAAGTTCCCCTAGGATAACCCTTTCATCAAACCATTTTCCTTTAAATTGGTGGGCTAGCTGATTTAAAACTCTCAAACGAAGTTCCTTAGGCAGATGATGGTGACGCAGAAATTCCTTATACTCATGGAGCTGACAAAAAGATTTTTAAACATGAAAACTATTGCACAATGATCTAAGTCATTTATAAGTGGGCTTTCACAAGATTACCCATAACAGCCATGAAGCCTGAAAGGATAAGAATTAATGATTCAGTTACTGTAAAGTTCCAGCATAATGTATAGTGGATTTTTTTTTCGTAATAGTGCATTCAATTTTTGTTATAATTCTATTTTCTTTACAAAACTGAAGCAGGTGATGTTCAAATTCAACTGTTCAGAGCTTGGGATGACAAGTGCAAGTAACATTCAAACCACACAAATGCAAAGCAATGGCCTTCACTGATAAGAGCCAATCTAACCACTGCCTCTGGACATTCAATAGCATTACCATCATTGAATGTCCTTCCTTGGAGTTACCATTGATGAGAAACTCAACTGCACTTGCCACATAATCACAATGTCTACAAGGGCAGGTCAGAGGCTAAGAGTTACTATGGTAACTCATCTCTTGACTCCCCAAAGCCTCTCCACCATCTACAAAGTACAAGTCAGGAGTGTGACTGCCCACTTGCATAGATGGTGCACCTCCAACAACATTCAAGAATTTTGACACCATCCAGGACAAAACAGCCCACTTGATTGGCAGCAGATTCACTAACACCCACTCTCTCCATCACTGACATTCCGTAGTAACAATGTGTACCATCTACAAGATGCACTGCAGAAGTTCACCCAAGATCCTTAGACATCAGTTTGCAAACCCACAGCCACTTCCATCTGGACTGACAAGAACAGCAGATACCTGGGAACAACACCAGCTGCAAGTTCCCCTCCAAGCCACTCACCATCCTGACTTGGAAATATATCATTTTTTTCACAGTTGTGGGTCAAAATCCTGGAAGTCCATCCCTAATGGTATTGTGGGTCTACCCACAGCACGTGGGCTACAGATGTTCAAGAAGACAGCTCACCACCACCTTCACAAGGCCTTCTAGAAACAGATGATAAACACTGGCTAGCCAGCAACATCTACATCCCTCAAACAAAATTAAAAAGAAACTCCAACCACATGCCCCAAAAGCTACCAGCTAGTCAAAAACCAGCTGCTCTGGTGGCAGCAGTGCTATAGGAAGGGGATAGTTGCTGGCAGTTCACACACAAAAGGGTAATACTAATGGCACCTCAGGATAAGCCAAGATGCCTACATCTATCAGCTAGTAGACAAATCCCTGCAGTTGCAGAGCCTGCGAGCAATGCCATTCCTTACAGATAACAGGGTCCTCAACTTTTATGCCAGTGAATATTTGAGGTTACCACTGAGGACTTCTACAGATTTTCACAGTCATCCATTCATTGATGAATCTGGGAGGTGACTGATGTTTTCTTTATACACAAACATACAAATCAAGAGCATTGGGCAATTAAGCCCCTTGAGTTATTTAATAAGATCACAGTTTCACTAATTACATTCTTATCTACTCCTGATAGACTTTCACCCCCTTTCTCATCAAGAATTTATTTGAATATTTTTAAAGCTTCAATAGTCAAAATATATTCCAATGCCTTTTGAAACTGGACTTTCCAAAGACTCAGGACCTTCTGAGAGAAAAACACTCTCCTCATCTTGTCTCAATTGGACAACCATTCACTTTAAAATAGTGATCCCTAGTTCTGGGTCTCCACAAGATGCAATTTCTTTTCCACACTTACCCTGTTAAGACCCCCTAGCATCTTAGATGTTTCAATCCAATCTATTCTTACTCTTCTAAACTCTAGTAGATGCAATATATTTACATCCTTCCTTAAATAAAGATACCAATACTATGCTCAGTATCCCAGGTGCGATCCCACCAATACCTGTATGCCTCAAGCAAGGTAAGCCTACTTTTGTATTCAATTCCTCTCAGAAGGAACAATAAAATTACATCACTTTTCCTTATTACTTATATAATAACATTTTTGATCCCTCTGCATCTCAGAGCTCTACAATTTCTCACTACTTACACAATGCTATTTATTCTTCCTGCCAAAATGAACATTCACACATTTTCCCACATTTCACTTCATTTGCCAGATGTTTACCTACTCACTTAACCTATTTATATCCTTTCTTAGCTTCCTTATGCTCTTTTCACAACTTACTGTTTCAAGCAAAGAGGAGACAGAATGGGAGCACCCACCTTGATAGTGGTCTCCAGTTCTGCTATATCCTGCCTAATGTCAGTAGTCACCTCATTTCCCTATTACCCCCATAGTCCTGGAGAACATTAGGTTTTTTAACTGTATCATTGCAATCACTGAGTATCCACAGTTATTGTGTTGCCATTACAATGGGCTGTACAAATCCAAACACTTTCCACCTCTCCCCCTGAAAAAATGAAGTCATTTACATTTCAGTTGTACATTGTCTACCTCATATGCTGAGAATGTTTGGCCTGATAATGAAGAGTTGGGCTGGGAAAATATTTCTCCTTCATACTATGTGCAGCTGGTGCAGTGGCTACAACAGCAGGTAAGAGGCTGGGAATTCTGCACCAAATAACTCACTTCTTCACTTTGCAAAGTGTGTCCACCATTCACCAGGCACAAGCCAGGACTGTGAGTTAATACACTCCTCTTGCTTAGATGAGTGCAGCTCCGACAACCGTCAAGACTTGATGTCATCCTGAACAGAGCAATGTGCTTAATTACCACTCCATCTAATACCTTTAATATTCACTATACACACCACTGACCCCCATAGTGAGAGCAGTGTGATTCATTTACAAGATGCAACACAACAACTCACCAAGGTTCCTTAAACAGCTAATTCTAAACTCTAAACCTCTACTATCCAGTAGGACAAGGGCAGCAGATGCACAGGGATACCATCACCTGCAAGGTGTCCACCAAGCCACAAGCCATACTGTCTTGGAACTAAGTTTCCGTTCCTTCACCATCGTTGGATCAAAATTCTGGAAATCCCTTTCTAAAAATGTTATGCATGTACCTTACACCATATGGAGTGCTGTGGTTCAAGAAGGCAGCTTATCATCACCTTCTCCCAGGTAATTAGGAATGGATAGTAAATGCTGGCCCACCCAGCAACATTCAAATCCCACAATTGAATAATAAAACAAATGGAAAAATCTGGTCAAAGTCTTCATTACTATGACTAGATTAACACAGTAATTGGACATGCACATGAAATGCCATAACCTTGGAGTCTAAGGTCCAAGAGCTTGAAAGATGGATTAGACGAGCGAGCTGCTTTTCAGCTGGCACAGACACAATAGCCTGACTGATCCACTTCTGTACCATAATTTTAGTTTTACATTATCTGTTTGGATATCAAAACTAGATAAGTTTGCATATACATTCCCAAAAATAAGACTTGCCTCTGAACCAAATGAGGACCCTGGAGATACCTAAATAATTCTCAAGATGTATAGACATGGGAAATTGAGGGGTACTGAAGGAGACAAGAGATCTCAAAAAACATTCAGGGGAATTTTAGTTGCATGGAGAAGAAGCAGAATCAAATGTTTAGACCAACAATTGTAGGGTAGAATAAAATGGACAGATTCAGTGCAGAAGCAGAAAGATATGGAGCTGATGAAGGGTGGACAGTCTCACAGTGTGGACAAGATGGAGAAGGTATGGGAAATAATGTCAGCCTGCACATTTGAATTTAATTATCTTTAATATATAAAAAATGTAAAAAGAATTTTCTTATCCCTTCTTTCTGCGTGAAATTGAAGCCCCAGAATAAGACATATATTCAGTAAGTAACTGAATTCACAAATGAGAATGATTATCATTACTGTTTTTCCATTCAGAGTAGAACAGGTATCGATTACGTATTCCTACCCTGAATTGAAATTTTAATTTAACAGCAGTTTCAATTATCTAAGTTTACGTAAGTGTGCTTCAAGATGATTTTGAAACAAATATTGTACCTTTTCTCTGTAAACCCGTCTGCTTGAGTCAGCTGTCGTAACCATTGCTGTGACCTGAGCCAATAGTAAAGCATACATGATAGATCCAGTTAACATGCTGAGGTTTAGAATCCATATTTCTGTAACACCTAAACACAGAAAATTCAAAGAATGAGCAGACATTGAATTACATATGAAACAGTGCTCAAAATACATGGAGACAGCAAGTGAATTTTGCTTCAAGAGCCCCAAAGAACCAAGGAAAATTCAATCATGGAGTGATCAATGGGAGAAAAGTGCCTTCAACTTTTACATGAAACATACAGAATGTTTAAAGCATTGCTCCTCAACTAAGAACAAGTTCTCTTTTGCATATACTGGTGATAGCACCAGGAATAGTGGAAAAGAAGTAGCCCTTGATTGGAAGAATTGTGAGTAAAGCAAGTAAAAAAAGAGGTATCAGAGTTAATGGGAACTGCAGATGCTGGAGAATCCGAGATAACAAAGTGTGGGGCTGGATGAACACAGCAGGTCAAGCAGCATCTCAGGACCACAAAAGCTGATGTTTCAGGCCGAGGCCCTTCATCAGAAATGGGGGAGGGGGAGTGGGTTCTGAAAGAAATAGGGAGAGAGGGGGAGGCAGATCAAAGATGGATAGAGGAGAAGATATGTGCAGAGGAGACTGATAAGTCAAAGAGGCAGGGATGGATCCAGTAGAGGTGAGTGTAGGTGGGGAGGTAGGGAGGGGATAGGTCAGTTCGGGAGGATAGACAAGTCAAGGGGACGGGATGAGGTTAGTAGGTAGGAAATGGGGTGCGGCATGAGGTGGGAGGAGGGGATAGGTGAGAGGAAGAACAGGTTAGGGAGGCGGGGCAAGCTGGGCTGGTTTTGGGATGCAGTAGGGGGACTGAAATCTACATTGATACCATTGGGCTGCAGGGCTCCCAAGCTGAATATGAGTTGCTGTTCCTGCAACCTTCGAGTGGCATCCTTGTGCAGGTTACCCAGGTTGGACATGTCATCTAAGGAATGGGAGGGGGAGTTGAAATTGTTCGCGACTGGGAGGTGTAGTTGTTTATTGCGAACTGAGCGTAGGAGTTCTGCAAAGTGGTCCCTAAGCCTCCGCTTGGTTAATTCAAAATTTCCCCTCCCCCTACTGCACCTCCATTTCCGACCTATGAACTTCATCCCGCCCCCTTGACCTGTCCGTCCTCCCTGGACTGACCTATCCCCTCCCTAACTCTCCACCTACATTCACCTCGACTGGCTCCATCCACGTATCTTTAACTTGTCTGTCTCCTCTCCACCTATCTTCTCCTCTATCCATCTTCGATCCGCCTCCTCCTCTCTCCCTATTTATTTCAGAACCCTCTTGCCCTCCCCCTTTGCTGATGAAAAGTCTAGCCCAAAACGACAGCTTTTGTGCTCCTAAGATGCTGCTTGGCCTGCTGTGTTCATCCAGCTCCACACTTTGTTATCTGAAAAAGGAAGTATGTAAGTGAGCCATTGCGGAAGCCTTTTGACAGCAATGTGCTGAAACCAGGATTTGGGTGCTTGTGATAATGATGGGCGCAAATGGAGGGCCCAGGTTGGAGTGGAGGCCAGAAAAGCTAAGGAGCCTAGGCCTTGATGGGTTGCTTGGCCAGGAGGCCTTTTCTAGATGGTGGGCCATGATGCTGAGGAGACATCTGTCAGCAGAGTGTGATCCATCTTCTAGGGTGGAGAAAGAGGCTACGAGGTTGGGGGAGGCAGGGGGAAGAAGATCGATCATCCAATTAGCAGTTCTGGATAAATATGGTCGCAAATGTATTAGCCTTGATTCTTATACTTCACCAGAATTGAGGATGGGGATATCAAACTCCCTTCTCAATTTATTTGTTTGACTTTCGATGACAGAGCTTTGCTTAATCCATTATTTGATGTGTCAATGGGCTTTATCCAAAGATTCTGATGTTTAGAATGCATATAAACATGTAGAACTTTAGACTTGCCACATTGACATTTTATTTTCAAGTCAAACTTAAGTTTCAACTTAAACAAGGAATTAGAAAGACTAAAAAGTGTCATGAAAAGTCATTAGCAAACAGAATTAAGGAGAATTCCAAG
Source organism: Stegostoma tigrinum (assembly GCF_030684315.1). NCBI lineage: Eukaryota > Metazoa > Chordata > Chondrichthyes > Orectolobiformes > Stegostomatidae > Stegostoma > Stegostoma tigrinum. Next base: position 37,148,439 of record NC_081362.1, read on the forward strand.
GCTTTTTATACAGGGTAGGGAAAGGGTTAGTCATCTCAAGGACAAATGAGGGAATCTATGTGTGGAGCCAGAAGAGGTAGGTGAGGTCCTAACTGAATACTTTGTGCTGGTATTCACCAAAGAGAAGGAATTGGTGGAGGATGATCTCAGGAAAGGGAGTGTCAAATTTTTAAGATTCTATTAAAAAATGAAGCGTTGAGGATCTTAAAAAGTATTAAGGTAGATAAGTCCCTCTGTCCTGGTATCTATCCCAGACTATTGAGGGAGGCAAGGGAGCAAGTTTCTGGAGCACTGACAGACATCTTTGTATCTTTTTTGGCCACAGTTGAGATTGCAGAGAACTGGAGAATAGCCAATGTTGTCCCATTGTTTAAGAAGGGGAGCAGGGAAAATCCAGAAAATGACTGGCCTGTGAGCCTCATGTTGATGGTAGGGAAATCATTGGAAAAGATTCTAAGGAACAAGATCTACACACATTTAGAAACAAATGGACTTATCAGCAATGGACATCACGGATTTGTGCAGGGGAGGCTGTGCCTCACTAACTTGATCGGGCTTTTTGAAGAAATTAAGAAGATGATTGATGAGGGAAAACTGGTTGAGATTGTTCACATGGGCTTCAGTAAAGCCTTTAATAAGGTCCCTCATGGTAGTCTGGTACAAAAGGTGAAGTCACACATTATCAGGGTGAGCTGGCAAAATGGACATAGAACTGGCTTAGTCATAGGAGATAGTGGGTAGTGGTGGAAGGATGCTTTTCAGAATGGAAGGTTGTGATTAGTGGTGTTCCAGCTGGGACCTCTGCTGTTCATGGTCTACATAAATGATTTGGAGGAAAATATAGCAAGTCCAACCAGTAAGCCTGGAGATGATACAGATATTGGTGGAATTGCAAATAGTGAGGAAGACTGTCAGAGATACAGCAGGACATAGATCAGTTGGAGGCATGGACAGAAAAATGGCAGATGGCGTTTAATACAGACAAATGTGAGGTGATGCATTTTGGAAGGTCAAGTACAGGTGGAAATAATACAGTGAATGGCAGAATCCTTAGGTGTATTGATATGCAGAATGATCTGGGTGTGCAGATCCACAGATTACTGAAAGTAGCAGCGCAGGTAGATAAAGTAGTAAAACAGGTCTATGGCATGATTGCCTTCATTGGCATTGTGTATAAGGATAGGTCTGTTATGCTGCAGCTTTGTAGAACTTTAATTGGGCCACACTTGGACTGTTGTTACATTTCTGGTTACCACACTACCAGAAGGACGTGGATGTTTTGGAAAGGATACAGAAAAGGTTTATCAGGATGTTGATAACAAAGTGTGGAGCTGGAGGAACACAGCAGGCCAGGCAGCATCAGAGGAGCAGGAAAGTTGACATTTTGAGTTGGGACCCTTCTTCAGAAAAGCCTTATGAACGAAGGCTTTTGAAATGGCCTGCTGTGTTTTTCCAGCTTCAGATATTGTTATCTCTGACACCAGCATCTTTAGTTCTTGCTATTTTTACCAAGATATTGCCTGGTATTAAGAATTTTTGTTGTGAATAAAGTTTGGATAGACTGGATTTGTTTTCATTGGAAAGCAGGGGGTTGGGGGGCAACTGGATAGAAGTTTAAAAGATTGTGAATGGTATGGATAGAGTGGAAAGTATGAGGCTGTTTCCCCAGGGTGGAGCGGTCAATTGCTAGGGGACACAGGTTCAAGGTGCGCAGGGGGAAAAAGTTTAAAAGAGATGTGCAAGGAAAGTTTTTCACAAAAAGGGTGGTGAGTGCCTAGAAAGCACTGCCAGAGGTGGTGGTGGAAGCAGACTCAAAACAGCATTCAAGAAACACCTGGACAAATATATGAATAGGAAGGGAGGAAAGGGATACAGATCCCATAAGTGAAGGCAGTTTTAATATGGAAGGGCAAAATGTGTTGGCATAGGTTTGCAGGGGTGAAGGGCCTTTTCCTATGCTGTATTGTTGTTTGTTTTTCTTTGTTCTTTATACCTATGCTGCTCTGGGCATGCTTTTCTACACTCCTCTTTGAACCATTGTCATTCCTAACATAGTGCTCATTACATTAAGAGAGATACGCAGCACCATTAGTTTTTTGTGGAATAAAATTCTACTGCAGATTATGACAATACTTCATGGATCCTTGATTTTGTTCTTAACTTATCCTGCTTTGTATGGTAGTGCTGCCACATAACACAAAGGAGGGTATCCTCAGTTTGAATTTAGGGTTTTTTTTTCTCCAAAAGGGCAATTAACTCACATTTCTTGCCAATTTAAAAATAGTTCCCCAAGTTATTCCAAACGAGACACTGAAATATTTATCCACTGTACCCCAAAACATGAGTGATAATTTCACTAGTAGCAAAGACAAATTTCACCCCCACTGTTTCTTCCAACGAGTCAGGGCCACATGAAATCTGAATTTCTGAAAGAGAGCACACCAAAAGAAGTTTGGATTTCTTGCTCTCAGCTAACTATTACGGGAAGTCCATCACCGTAACTTTAAACGAAATAAAGCACCATATGTGCACAGATACAAATTATTTTCAGGATAAATGTTACCTGTTACCTGCAAAAGTGAAAAATAAGTTTGAACTGTTGACTTTGCTCGAAACATTAGGGAAGAGGAGTTTGAGGGTTTTGAATGTCAGGCAAGTGTGAAGTGAAAGCACTAAACTCAAGAAGACTCATATCAGACTCAAAACATTAATTCTTTCTTTCTCCACAAATGCTGCCAGACTGACTGAGTTTCTCCAGCATTCTGTATTTGCAACAGAAGACATCCTGGCAGCAAATGCTGAACTGCTCACAAACCAACCTTCACTTTGTCATTGTAGTGCTTACAAGATAACATAAAGCAGTTAGGAAGAACACTGCCCCTGGTTGGCACCTTCCTACCATTGGAGGCGAGCTCCACAAAAAATCATGCAAAACACATACAAAATCAACTTTGATGGCCTAGCACTGAAAGAATTTTTGTGAGACAGCTCAAATTATGGGGTGCAGGTTTGCAAGAGTGTTTGAGGCCCAGGGTCAATGTGAAATTCTGTTCAAACAGGTTTAGTTCAGAAGAGAGTTCATCACATTCTTGAGCCATAAGAATTCCATGAATACTGTTGGGGTAAATGCCACTTTTATAGCAATGCATAGCATCAGGTCGGAGCTGAAAATTAATTGTTTGAATGTCATCATCCAACCCATTGTCTGCTATCCAGCGTGTCCCCCAATCTGATCACTCCCACAGGCTAAATCTACTCTTCTGCCAGCTACCATATGGAAGAAGTGAGGGTTCCTGAACAAAGGCTCCCAGATGACAGCTGCTACTCCCAATGAGGGAGAACTCCAGCAGGAGGCAACCATTTTCCAAATTTTCATTGGATTCTGATAAAAGACAGACAACTTGCAGAATACAGCCACCTGAATGGTCAACAACCAGGATATATGTTTTATAATTGGGCTCATGCCGGATCAAGAAATATGTCAACTACACACACACCATCTAAGAGAAGGGGGCTCAATATATAAGTATTGTTGAAGAGTGACACCCTAATTAGTAATTACATTTGTATAACCAGCAACCACCATTTTTTGATATGACTTACCGGGAACGCCAGGACTTCATACTCCACAAACATTAAAACATGCTGAAATTCTTGACCTGTTCCAGTTGGTTGGACCTGCTTCCTATTAGGCACTGCCCCTCCTTTAAAGAAGACCCAATTGTACTTTTGAATGTCTTGAAAATGTTTGGATGATTTGGCCACCATGGTTGGTTATCCACTGTTACGGTGAAAGTTGTGGATGCTGAGCTTACGATAGTGCTTCATCTGTGAAAGCAAGGAAAGTTGATGGCAAAGTCAACTGAAATACAGTTGATCCTGAATGATAGAGATTGTTGGTGGGTGAGTAATGAGAATACAATGAATTGGTGCGGTTAGGTGAAATATTCATTTTGAAAATTTACCTTAGTAACTGATGTGGAAGCATGAAACTTCTTGTTACATTGCATTCATGTTTGACAAATTTGTCAGAATTTTTTGAAAATGTCATCAAGTGTGTGCATGAGGGAAGTTCAATTGATTCTATGATCTATGACATAGAATATAACAGCAAGGACGGAAGGTTGGAATTGTAAAAAGTGTTGGTCAGGCTGCAACTGGAGTACAATGTGTGGTTTTTGTCACCTGACAACAGGAAGGCTGTGATAGCACTGGAGGGGGTACAGAGGAGGTTCACTAGGATGTTGCCTGAGGTGGAAAAATTGAGCTATGAGGAGAGACTAGATAGGCTTGGACTCTTCCCTTTAAAGTAGAGAAGACAAAGGGGGACATGATTGAGATGTATAAGACTACGTGGGGTTTGGACACGGTGAATAGACAGCAGCTATTCCCCTTAGTTGAGGTGTCAATCACAAGACAGCTTAGTTTTAGGGTAAAGGGCGAGAGATTCAGAGGGGATTTGGGAAAAAAACCCTTTTCACCCCCCTTCTGGTCGTAATCTGGAATCCACTGCCTTGGAAAGTAGTGGAGGCTGGAAATTTTATAGTCTTTTAAAGATATTTCAATGATTACTTCAAATATCATAATATTCAAGGATAGGACAAGTGCAGAAAATTTTGATGAGCAAATGTTTAGTGTAGTTTTGTCGTTAAACCGAAGAGCACTTACTGCACTGTATTAATCTAGGAATTTATATGTTCTAACCCTAACTGCAATGTGACTGCAGGGCCCCCATGCCACACAAAGATACCCACCCAAGACACAAAGCATCACCTGATGAGATTGACAGCTGCCAAGAGTGGACACAATTTGTTATAAACTATCTTTGAGAGTTTACGTAGAGTCATAGAGGTAGACAGCTTGGAAACAGGGACTTTGGTGCACCTCATCAATGCCAACCAGATATCTTAAGTAGATCTGTGCTGCCTCGTGCTCCCACAAGGAGCTCGAACAGTTCATTCACTTTACTAACACCTTTAACACCTTCCACCCCAACCTTAAGTTCACCTGGACCATCTCTGATACCTCTCTCTCCTCTCTGGACCTCTCTGTCCCCATCTCTGGTAATCACCTGGAAACTGATATCTATTTCAAGCCCACCAACTCCCACAGCTATCTAGAATACACCTCCTCTCACCTACCATCCTGCAAGAATGCCATCCCCTATTCACAATTCCTTCATCTCCGCTGCATCTGCTCCCAAGCTGAGGCATTCCACTCCCGGACATCCCAAATGTCCTCATTTTTCAAGCACTGCAATTTTCCCTCCAGAGTGGTTGAAAACACCCTTGGCTACATCTCTTGCGTTCCTGCACCTCAGCCTTCACATCCCCTCCCTGCAATAGCAACAAAGACAGAATTCCCCTTGTCCTCACGTATCAGCCTATCAACATCTGGATTCAATGCATCATTCGCCGTCATTTTCACCACCTGCAATCTGACCCCACTACCAAGGATATATTTCCCCCCTCACCCTTATCTGCCTTCTGGAGGGACCGCTTTCTCTGTGACTCCCTTGTCTGCTCCATACTCCCCACTAGCTCCACCACCCCTGGCAATTTTCCCTGCAAGCGCAGGAAGTATCACACCTGCCCCTACACCTCCCCTTTCACCTCCATCCCAGGCCCCAAGAAAACCTTCCACATTAAACAGACATTCACCTGCACATCTCCTAATGTGGTATATTGTATCTGCTGTCCCCAATGTGGCCTCCTCTACATCAGGGAAACCAAGCGGAGGTTTTAAACTGCTTTGTGGAGTGCCTATGCTCGGTTCGTGTCAAATGACAACACCTCCCAGCTGTGAACCACTTCAACTCTCCCTTCCACTCCTTGGATGACATGTCCAAACTGGGCCTCCTCCAGTGCCACAATGATGCCACCTGAAGGTTGCAGGAACAGCACCTCATATTCCACTTGGGAACCCTGCAGCCCAATGGTCTCAATGTGGACTTCACAAGCTTCAAAATCTCCACACCCCTGACCTCATCCCAAGACCGGTCCATCTCATTCCCACCTCCTTGACCTGTCCGTCTTTTCTCCCACCTATCCGCTCCTCCGACCTCACTGACCACCCTCATCACTTCCTACCTACTAGTCTCATCCCCATCTCCTTGACTTGTCCTTCTTCCCTGCGACCTACCTGCCCCTCCCACCTCACTGACCAACCCCCATCCTAACTCCTTACCTACATCCACCTTTACTGGTGTCATACCCACCTCCTTGACCACCTTTTATCCACCTTCTATCATCGCCTCCCTGTCTCTCTACTTATTTAAAGCCCCCTTCCCCACTGCCATTTCTGAAGAAGGTTCCAGACCTGAAACGTCAGTTTTCCTGTTCCTCTAATGCTGCCTGGCCTGCTGTGTTCACCCAGCTCAACACGTTGTTATCTCAGACTCCAGCATCAGCAGTTCCTACTATCTCTAAATAGATCTAGTCCCGTTAATTTGGCCCATGTGTCTCTGAACAATTCCCATCTCATGTACCCATCCGGATGTCTTTTAAATGTTATAATTGTACCAGCCTCCACCACTTCGTCTGGCAGCTCATTCCATACACGCATCACCTCCTGTGTGAAAAAGTTGCTGCTTAGGTCCCTTCCAAATCTTCCCGTCTCACATTAAACCTAAACCCTCTAGTTTTGGACCCCACCCTCCAACTCTGGGAAATGTCTTTGGCTATTCACCCTATCCATGCCCCTCATCATCTTATAAACTTCGGTTGTGATGTTGGGTAGAGTGCTTGAGGCAGAAAATTTGAATTTGGTGTTTGTAAAATGCTTGGAGAGAAAACATTGCATGGTGTCTTTAAAAGATGATGTACTTTTTCTGTGCTCAGAGATTTAAAATGGATACCTGTTAGCAGCAATTTGATAGTTTGCAAATACATAGATAGCACCCAAATTGAAACATTTATATCAAAATGCCATATAGTTAGCAGGACAAGCAGCAGTTTTTATCAAGACAACAGGCTTTTGAATTTAACCAATCAATTTGAACCAGGAACTCAGATACCAAAAACCAGTTAAATTTAAATCTGAGGGCTTTAAAAACATAAGACCAATCCTATTGTAAGAAACTGATCTGTCGTGAAGGGTAAAAAAGAAGAGTGCGTTTGGTCACAGCCACTGAGATGGCTGACATCCATCAGAGCTAATAGACCTCAGCTCTCAAGAGAGAATCACTGGCTCTCACAGCCTCCTCTGTGTCTTAGAGAAAGCACCATCTAAATAACAACGATACCCGCGGCACAACTAGTTAATATTCATGACCAAAGAATCAATGGAGAAGGGATTTCTGACAGAAGAATCGACAGAGAAGGCACAGGACATCCCAGAAAATATAACCTGGCTCAAACCCTCCAACCTTGACAACGTCCTTGTAGGTCTTTTCTGCACCCTTTCAAGTTTCACAGCATCTTTCCAAGAGTAGGGAGGACTGTATGCAGTATTCCAAAAGTGGCCTAACCAATGTCATGTACAGCTGCTACAGGACTTCCTAATTTCCTATACTCAATGCACTGGCCAATGAAGTTAAATATACCAAACGCCTTCTTCACTATCCTGTCCACTTTCAAGGAACCATTACAAGATCTCTTTGCTCAGCAACAATCACTAGGACTTTACCATAAAGTGCACGAGTCCTGCTCTGATTTACCTTTCCAACATATGTATGTTTACAATAAGTACAAAATATTGAAAACAATTAATCTGTTTAAATCTTGATTAGTAATATAAGAATTTAAAGATACATGACTTTTACCTTCAGGTAATTGAAGAGCAGCATAATCAAGACACATCATGTGACTAAGAGCCCTGAAAATAGCAAATGTATATTGGACCCTTATAGACAGGTTCTGTGTGGAAATGAAAACAAACATTAGTGTTAAATTGTTATTTCAGTCACAGGATAGAAACAGAATTCAAAAAGAAATACAACTGACAATTGTTATTTGAATGAGGTCAGACCGGTGTGGAATATGAGTTCCCTGATTGGGGCTGTTAATCAGGTCCTTTCAGGGACCCCTGGCTGATAGATCACCATAGATCATAGAATCCCTACAGAGTGGAAACAGGTCCTTCAGCCCAACGAGTCTACACTGACTGTCAGAGCATCCCACATAACCCACCTAATCTACACATTGCTGAACACTGCGGGAAATTTAGCACAGCCAATCCATCTAGCCTACTCATCTTTGGACTATAGGAGGAAACTGGAGCACCCAGAGGAAACCCATGCAGACACAGAGAGAATGTGCAAACTCCACACAGACTGTCGCCTGAGGGTGGAATCAAACCCAGGTCCGTGGTCCTCTGAGGCAGCAGTGCTAACCACTGTGGCGCCCCATATTCTAATATTATAAACAAGAGTGTCAGGGCTGTGCTCACTCTAGGAGCTGGCTCTGAGCTAGCTGGGGCAGTGCCATGTACTATGCATGTGTAAATGAAGGTTGGCTCATTGAAGGGATACCAGCCTTTATGGAGTTATTTCATTGACATTATTCCAACAGAAGAAAGGTACTTAAACAAATCCAGAGAAGACAAGAGAAACTCAGCAGGTCTGGCAGCATCTGTGGAGACAGAAACTCAGTTAACATTTTGAGGCTAGTGTGGTTGTTCTTCAGAAAATATTCCTGCTGGAAATCTGAAATAAAAACCAAAAAATGGCTGAAGTACTCAGCGGAGCAGGCTACATCTGGAATGCCAGAGGTATCATGCTGTTTATGATTTTTCAGCAGAACCAGTTCTCTCACGCAAAACCACGAACTGGAATATAATCCATCTGAAACATTTGATAGAATTTCATAAGCCCATGGGTGGCAGAATGGAAGAGGTGGGCAGTGGGCTAACAGTAAAATGCTGGTTAGACATATCAGACAACTCCTGATGCTGTCCCACCACCAGGAAAGATTACCAGCAACAGCTGCCTGCCAAAGAGAAATAGCTGGCATCTTTTTTGCATTGCATGTTAAATCATGTTCAAGTCATGCCTCACCAGGATTAATGAAAATATCTAAAAACGTCTAGCAAAGATCAATATAGCAAAGCCTAGATGGATAAGCAAACCATCCAGGCACAAGTACGCTCGGATGACCCAGCCAACCATCCAATGTCGTTTTCCTTTAAAGACCCTCACATTGTTGGGTCATAGAGTCATACAGCATGGAAACAGACTGTAGCAATTGAGACCAGGTGGACCCATGGACCATGAGGTTCTTAATTGGCCCAAGTTAATAACCCCAATCAGGAAAGTCTTGCTTGAACAATTTAACCAGGAGATAAGAGTCTCCTTAGTGGAGGACTGACTTCTAAGCTGGCTGGCCCATAGCCAGTGTACTGTGTAAGAGAAGAAGGTTTGCATCTGAACTGTGGAGTTGATTCAACTCTCCTTTAGGCTGTGGAAGCCTTCTAATATCTACTATTGCTGTTGCCTGAGTCTAATTAGGCCCCTCTTTCTCATTCTGTTGCTGCTGCTGCTGCTACCACTGCCTGAGCCCTCCACCTCTGCTGCTACCACTGCCTTGGCCCTCCACCTCTGCTGCTACCACTGCCTTGGCCCTCCAACTGCTGCTGGGGCCTGCCACAGGCCCCACCTGAGGACTGTTGTTGCAGCCTTGGGCCTGCCTGTAGGCTGTTGTTGCGAGACCCTGTCACCTGAGGACTGTTGCTGCTGCCTGAGCCCTGCCAATGAGTTGACTACTTGCAGCATCTAGCAGCACTACTCTTCTCCCTGCACGCACCCCCCCACCCCACCCCACCCCAAACCCTGCTCTCTCCTCTGGTGACATGTCTAACCCCAAGGGCAGCAGGGCCTAGCTACACTTCTGCTGGGGTAGGCATTGCCTTAGGCTTGGCTGCCATAGCCCCAGTTATGACCCCATCCCTGTTTTGTCTCCTTACTAAGAGCCTAAGGATAAAGGCCTATCCCTACCCCAATATGACTAACAAGGCCCGTAGTAAGGCTATAGCCAGTGTAGTCAGCCTACTAGCCGTCATTACTGTGGCCAAAATGTATGAAAAGATCTGAAGGCCGAGCAGGCAGTGTGCCTGCCATGGAGAAGGGGCTCACTGTGGATGGTGCATTTCTGCCTGTCAAACCCCTGGATGTCACGGCCCAGAGGGTTGTGATCTCCAACTTTCCATGCACCTCCCTGCTGCCACCCCCTTCTTCCCCACTCCCGCCCCACCCCACCACCACCTTTATTGCCAGTGAACTCCTTCTCCCTCATCTGCAAGCTTTGGGAGATATCCAGTCAGTTGCTCCTGCTCGGTCTAAAGGAACTTGCCATTAAACATATCTACTCCTTCTAACACCAGGTTTTTATGTGCTTGGCCTGGGAGGTCACTGTGAGGCTCCCTCACCTTTCACAATGAAGGCATGGCCTACCATGTCTTCTGGACAGTGGACGGTGTGCCTCCTCTGCCTTGAAGTGGGCCATATGCACAAAAATTGCCCAGGCCTCCACGGCAACTGCAGGTGGCACTCCTGCACCTGTTTCCCCCACCCCCTAAAACAACATGCAGAGCCCCACAAGCATGGGCATCCTGCTTGAAAAAAGGCATGGGGGAGGATGAAGGACATTCCTGTAGATGTATCTCCCTGTTCCCACCAAGCCCTGGTTGCCCCATCATCCCCAAGGGAGCCAGAACCGCAGTCTGCCCGTCCCAGTGTGAAAATGCACACCCTCAACCCCTGACTCTGTGCCTGACCTCCTTGACCCTGATTTGCTGGCCCCCAGAGGGCTGCGGGTCCGCCCCTGCCTCATGGGACCTCGGGTTCCGCACCCAGCCCTGACCCTAACCCTGTCTTACCAGCCTTTGGGTATTCCATGCCTGACCCCTGCCCTGACTCACCCACCCTCATGGGCTCTGACATTGGCTCCTGCCTCGCCCACTGCCCCAAGGGCTGGGGTAGGAAGTGACACAACCGACCCTCCCTGCCCTTGCAATGCCCCCTGCCTTCCTGCAGCCAATAGTATTCTTGGAAAAGCTGGGGGGAGGACCTTTAGATCCCGTGATCACCAGGGTGGGTGGGAGAGGAGAGGGCAGGACAACGCTGCAGATTTTAAAAACTGGAAAGTGGTGCCGCTGCTACTCCCTGCAGGAGGGAGAAGTCCACATGGTGGGTAAAACACAGCTCCTCCCCAGGGACAAGCTTGTGGTGCCTATTGCTCTTCCTGTACAGTGGCCTGACCTGTCTGGTACCCCAGGGGTTGCAGTGGGTCCTCCCACTACTGTCATTCCACATGTCCCTGAGCCCCACACAGGCCACAGTGTGGGTGGTGGGCCTGCAATTCCTGTCGGGTCGGCGATCTATAGGGAGGAGGAAAATGTTTTCCTCATTCCTCCCTCACAGACTGTTTTACCTAGCACCCTGGACCTCAGGAGAACGTTTTCCCTGAGGGGAAAGGCATCCTGGTGTCAGGAGAGGAGTGTGGCCCAGAGTCCCTGCCACCCAATGACCCAGACCTAGAACAGTTCTTGATGAATTGCAAGAAGGATGGTCCCGCCAATGACCATGGGAGTGGGGTCACTGGGGGGTTAGGAGCAGCTGTCAATGCTGGACCAGACCTCACTCTTGCTGTGGGGGCGGGGTCAACAGCTGTGCATGTCCTCCCAGAAGTGGGCATAGGCTCAGTGCTGGGCACGATGTGGAGTGTGTCTCTGTCAACGCTTTGGACTCCCTGGTGCTCCCCACCGAGCTCCCCCTCTGGGAACTCTGGGATTTTGTTGATAATGCTCGTGGTAATCGGGATAGAGTCCAGCTAACAATCGACCGCTGGAAGATTTTTGAGCTGGTCTTTCGTTCACCCAGGTTGCTCACCACACACCTGAGCTGGACCTGAACAAGCAGAAGTGGTTGAGGAACTTCCATGGCGCACTCCTGGAGAGCGCTAAGGAACTGTATGCCCCTCCATTGTCCTCCCCTACGGTTTCACTGTACTGGTGGTGGTTGCATGATACTGTTGGTAGGAAGACCACCATAGCCAGCCTCAACGTCAACAGCGGCAGGGAGTCATAACACAGATTCCAGAACTTATTGGTCCTGTGGGACTGGAAGTATGCGGTGTGTTTCCTGCAAGAAACCCATGCATCTCTAGGAGACGAAGTTGCCTGGCTCCTAAAGTGAGGAAGGGCATACATGAATCACCTCACCCGCAACTCTGGTAGAGTGGCTATCTGAGTGGTCTCACATTTTCAGCTGGAGAACTTGACAGTCAAGGAGCCAGTGCCAGGCCGTTTGCTTCGCTTGATGGTCTGGCTGGAGGGAGTGTGCTTCTTCACTTTGTGAACATATATGCTTCTTCAGTCAGGCAGAGGCAAATGCAGTTCTACAAAGTGTCCGTTCATCTCACTGCTATCGATGAAGGCCAGTGCGTTGCCCTTGGAGAAGACTTTAACTATGTCCTCGAGGGCAGGGATCACAGCGCTGCCCAGTCTGGTTTGGTGTTGGGGAGGAGGCTGAGGGACTTGGTCAAGACCTTTGATCTGGTGGGCATCTGTCAAAATCTCCATCCTGACTCCATTGTCTTCACATTCATGAGGCCTGGTGTTGGAGCGCCCAGGATCGATCGCCGTACATTTCGTGGGTATATGCCTCCGGCGTGCTGGTGGCGTCCACACAGCAGGTACTGTGTACAGACCATCACCCGGTGTGGATAGAACTCCTTCTGTTCACTGCCCAGCTCCGGTCTGCAACCTGGCACTTTAACAATCTGCTTCTGGATCACAGTGGTTCTGAAACTCATTTTGTCAATTCTGGGCTAGGGGAGGAAGCAGAGGGGCTGCCTATCCTTAAGGCTATGGCAAAACGTGGGCAAGGCTCACATCCGCGTCTTCTGTCAGTAGTACGTGAGGGGGTTGATGAAGAGGCAGAAATCGAGGAAAAGGGATTTGAAGTAAGAGGTGTTTGACCTGGAGACATGTCTCAGTCAGCCCGACATGGACCTGGCGTAACAAAGAGAAGAACGCAGTGCTCCAGGATCTCCAGCTTGTCGGGTCCCGTGAGGTCGCAGATGTAGTCCCTCCAGGACCTGGACCACGACTGTCCCTCCTTCCACTCGCTGGAAAAAAAGGCGTGACATTCATCAGCAGCTCCTTGTGCTGCTGGCCAACGATGGGTCCCTCATCTCAGATCCGGAGGGCTTCAGGGCCCAAGTTCACACTTACTACTCGGCTCTGTTCTGTCCAGATCCAACCAGTGAGGATGCTTGCAGATCTTTGTGGGAGGACCTGCTACAGCTCATCCCAGAGGACACTGGAAGGCTGGACATTCCTGTCACCTTTGAAGAGCTGACCGGCGCCCTCACTCAGCTCCCAAGGAGCAGGTCCCCAGGGCTGGACAAGCTGACTGTGGTGTTCGTCAGGGTGGTCTGGACATCCCGAGAGGCGACTATACACAGGTCCTGGTTGAGTATCTTCCAGCAGTGAACTGCCACTCCCTTGGCACAGGGCAGTCATCTCTGAAGAACTGTTATCCGGACTTCCTTCTCAGCATGGACTATAAAAATTTTCACCAGGGTGTTGACTTCTCATGGTCCACCCTGACCAGCCATACACAGTCCCAGGCCAGAGGATTCACAACAATGTCCATCTGGTCTGGGCCTGATCCATTTTTGTCAGAGGATTGGCCTGTTGGATGCCTTCCTTTCTCTCAATCAGGAAAAAGCTTTCGACAGGGTCGATCACAAGTACCTGCTTGGGACACAATTCATTGCTCACATCCAACATTTGTACATTGCCACAGAGTGTTTGGTTAAAGTTAGTGGGTCCCTGATGGCACCCCTTTGCTTTGGGAGAGGCGTACATCAGGGCTGCCCCTTGTCCTGTCAGTTGTATTTCCTGTTCATAGAGCCTTTTCCATGCATCTTGTGGAGGAAGTTGTTGGGGCTGGTTCTGCACAGACTGGGCATGGGCGTGGTCTTTCCAGTTCCTCATGCTCACCAGCCTGACTGAACTGGGGAGGATGCGCGAGAGCCGGGTGGTGTGCTCGGCATCTTCCACCAGGTCAACTGGGCCAAATGTTCCAGACCCCTGGTCAATTTGTGGCAAATGGACTGTCTGCTGGAATTCCAGGGGTTCAGCTGGAGAACCACCAACCTCCTCTATCTGGGGGTTTACCTTAGCTCAGCTGAGGAATTCTGGCTGGCAAATTGCTTGTGGTTGCACTTCAGTCCTATGTTCCTGATCTTAAGATACATGATGCTCTGGGGAGCAGGCAGGTTGGACAATTTCCTTTTGGGCCTGCTCCTGGGCCTGGCCAAGCTAGCCATTAACAGGTCCAGGCTGCAGGCCATGGAAGGGTAATTTATGCTGATTGCCTGCACCTCTTCCGTGGTTATATTTGAGCTTAGGTGTTCCTGGAAAAGGAGCACGCCGTGTCCACTAATGCTTTTGCTACCTTTAGGGAGAGACAGCACTGAGGTGGGTGCAATGCTTTATCTCCCCTTCCAATTCTATTTTGATTCGATCCCAAACTTCCCCTTCACTTTTTCTTTCATGTGACCATTTCCCCAGCACAGTTTCTGTTTGTCACTGGTTGCCTGGCCACATGGGTATTTTTCCTAGTGGTGGAATATTACTAATGTTATCTACACAACTGTTGTTTTCACTGTGTCTTGCACCTACACACACACACACACACACACACACAACAGAGTATTGGGGAAAAAAAGCACAACTGTTGCAAAGGAGAGAAAGAAAAAATACAACTAGGAGATTAGAATCTCCTCAGTGGAGGACTGACTCTAAGCTGGCTGACCACAGCCAGAGACACTATTGTACTGATAAAATGAAAGGATGGCTTGGTGACGGGATCCAGGCTCTGTGCAGTTATTTCACTGACCCTTCAATCCAACCAGTCCATGTTTTTCCCACTTTAAAAAGCTTACCTTGAGCAGGAGCTGTCTTCGTTTTCAGGAGGAGAGCGAGAGCGAGAGAGAGAGAAAGCACCAGGAGGCTGCCGGGAGGGTAAGGCCTTTTGTTCCCACCTTAAAAAGCTTACCTTGAGCGGGAGCAGTCTTCATTTATTTGGGCAGCGGCTGAACCCGAGACACTACACGTGTAGTGTCTCCCACCTGCCCTCCTCCTCTAACCGAGAAAAAACTCAGTGGTGTGTAGATAAGGTTAGGCTTTTTCTATTCCACATTTCTTTATATATATCGTGTGATTGCCAAAAACCTTTTTGGTTCCTTTTTCATTTATCTAAGTTAAGTTCAATAATATCAGGAGATCTCACACCCGTATTGTGCTCCTCTTGCTCAATGTGGGAGCTCAGAGACAGGGCTGATGTCCCTGACTCCTTCTCGTGCAGGAAGTGTGTCCAGCTGCAGCTCTTGTTAGACTGCATGATGGCTCTGGAGCTGCGGATGGACTCACTTTGGAGCATACGCGATGCTGAGGGGGTCGTGGATAGCACGTTTAGCAAGTTGGTCACACCGCGTCCGGTGTCCCCGGCGGTCATCTCCCTCCAAAACAGGTATTCCGTTTTGGATACTGTTGGGGGAGATTGCTCACCAGGGGAAGGCAGCAGTAGCCAGGTTCATGGCACCGTGGCTGGCTCTGCTCTACAGAAGGGCGGGAAAAAGAGTGGAAGTGTGATAGTCATTGGGGATTCAATTGTAAGGGGAGTAGATAGGGGGTTATGCGGTCGAAAACGAGACTCCCGAATGGTATGTTGCCTCCCAGGTGCACGGGTCAGGGATGTCTCCGATCGGCTGCAGAACATTCTGAAGCGGGAGGGTGAACTGCCAGTTGTCGTGGTGCATATAGGCACCAACGATATAGGCAGAAAACGGGATGAGGACCTACAAGCAGAATTTAGGGAGTTAGGAGCCAAGTTAAAAAGTAGGACCTCAAAGGTAGTAATCTCAGGATTGCTACCAGTGCAGAAATGAAAGAATAGCCAGGACGAATGCGTGGCTTGAGAGATGGTATAGGAGGGAGGGGTTCAGATTTTTGGGATATTGGAACCAGTTCTGGGGAAGGTGGGACTATTACACATTGGACGGTCTACACCTGAGCTGGACTGGAACCAATGTGCTTGGGGGTGCTTTTGCTAATGCTATGGGGGAGGGTTTAAACTAATGTGGCAGGGGGATGGGAACCAAATGTTGGACTGAAAAGAGGTAGTAACGAAAGCCTGCAGGGAACTAGATAACGGAGTCAGTGTGACTAAAGGGAAAAGTAGTTGGGGAGCAGATGATGAACACTAAGGGACAGGTGGTCTGAGGTGAATTTGTTTTAATGCGAGAAGTGTAGTAGATAAGGCAGATGAGCTTAGGGCTTGGATCGGTACCTGGAAGTATGATGTTATTGCTATTACTGAGACTTGGTTGAGGGAAGGGCATGATTGGCAACTAGTTGTCCCAGGATATCGATACTTCAGGACGAATAGAGAGGGAGGTAAAAGGGGTGGAGGAATTGCAATACTGGTCAAAGATGATATCACAGCCATACTGAAGGAGGGCCCATGGAGGACTCAAACAGTGAGGCAATATGGGTAGAACTCAGAAATAGGAAGGATGCAGTAACAATGTTGGGGCTGTACTACAGGCTTCCCAACAGCGAGCGTGAGATAGAGGTACAAATATGGAAACAGATAATGGAAAGGTGTAGGAGAAACAGGGTGGTGGTGATGGGAGATTTTAATTTTCCCAACATTGACCGGGATTCACTCAGTGTTGGGGGTCAAGATGGAGCAGAATTTGAAAGGTGTGTCCAGGAGGGTTTTCTAGAGCAGTATGTACATAGTCCAACTTGGGAAGGGGCCATACTGGACCTGGTGTTGGGGAATGACCAGGCCAGGTGGTTGATATTACAGTAGGGGACTACTTTGGAAATAGCGACAACAATTCCGTAAATTTTACAATACTCACGGACAAGGATGGGAGTGGTCCTACAGGAAGAGTTCTAAACTGGGGGGAGGCCAACTATACCAAGATTTGGCAGGATCTGAGGAATGTAGATTGGGAGAAACTGTTAGAAGGTAAATCCACATTTGATATGTGGGAGGCTTTTAAAGAGAGGTTGATTAGCGTGCAGGAGAGACATGTTCCTGTGAAAATGAGGAATAGAAATGGCAAGATTAAGGAACCATGGATGACAGGTGAAATTGTGAGACTAGCCAAGAGGAAAAGGGAAGCATACATGAGGTCTAGGCGACTGAAGACAGACAAAGCTTTGCAAGAATATCGGGAATGTAGAGCAAATCTGAAACGAGGGTTAAGAGGGCTAAGAGAGGACATGAGATATTGCTGGCAAACATGATTAAGGAAAATCCCAAAGCCTTTTATTCATATATAAAGAGCAAGAGGGTAACTAGAGAAAAGATTGGCCCACTTAAGGACAAAGAAGGAAAGTTATGCGCTGAGTCAGAGAAAATAGGTGACATTCTTAACGAGTGCTTTGCATCGGTATTCACCAAGGAGAGGGACATGACAGATGTTGAGGTTAGGGATAGATGTTTGCTTACTCTAGGTCAAGTTGACATAAGGAAGGAGGAAGTGTTGGGTATCCTAAAAGACATTAAGGTGGACAAGTCCCCTGGTCCGGATAGGATCTATCCCAGGTTACTGAGGGAAGCGAGAGAGGAAATAGCCGGTGCCTTAACAGATATCTTTGTAGCATCCTTAGACAAGGGTGACGTCCCGGAGGACTAGAGACTTGCTAATATTGTCCCCTTGTTTAAGAAGGGTAGAAAGGATAATCCAGGTAATTATTGACCGGTGAGCTTGACGTCAGTGGTAGGGAAGCTGCTGGAGAAGATGCTAAGGGATAGGATCTATTCCCACTTGGAAGAAAATGGGCTTATCAGTGATAGGTCCCACTTGGAAGAAAATGGGCTTATCGGTGATAGGCAACATGGTTTTGTGCAGGGAAGGTCATGTTTTACCAACTTAATAGAATTCTTTGAGGACGTAACAAAGTTGATTGATAAGGGAAAGGCTGTAGATGTCATATACATGGACTTCAGTAAGGCGTTTGATAAGGTTCCCCATAGCAGGCTGATGGAGAAAGTGAAGTCACATGGGGTCCAGGGTGTGCTAGCTAGATGGATAAAAAACTGGCTAGGCAACAGGAGACAGAGTAGTAATAGAAGGGAATTTCTCAAATTGGAGACCTGTGACCAGTAATGTTCCACAGGGATCTGTGCTGGGGCCACTATTGTTTCTGATATATAGAAATGATTTGGAGGAAGGTGTAGATGGTCTGATCAGCAAGTTTGCAGATGACATTAGGATTGGTGGAGTAGCAGATAGTGAAGGGGACTGTCAGGGATTACAGCAGAATATAGATAGACTGGACGGTTGGGCAGATAAATGGTAGATGGAGTTCAATCTGGGCAAATGCGAGGTGATGCATTTTGGAAGATCAAATTCAAGGGCGAACTATACAGTAAATGGAAAAGTCCTCGGGAAAATCAACGAACAGAGAGATCTGGGTGTTCAAGTCCATTGTTCCCTGAAGGTGACAACGCAGGTCAGTAGGGTGGTCAAGAAGGCATATGGCATGCTTTCCTTCATTGGACGGGGTATTGAGTACAAGAGGTGGCAGGCCATGTTGCAGTTGTATAGGACTTTGGTTCGGCCACATTTGGAGTACTGTGTACAGTTCTGGTCGCCACATTACCAAAAGGATGTGAATGCTTTGGAGAGGGTGCAGCGGAGGTTCACCAGGATGTTGCCTGGTATGGAGAGTGCTAGCTATGAAGAGAGGTTGAGTAGATTAGGATTATTTTCATTATAAAGATGGAGATTGAGGGGGGACCTGATTGAGGTCTACAAAATCATGAGGGGTATAGACAGGGTGGACGGCAAGGAGCTTTTTCCCAGGGTAGGGGACTCAATTACTAGGGGTCATGAGTTCAAAGTGAGAGGAGGAAAGTTTTAAGGGAGACATGCGTGGAAAGTTCTTTACACAGAGGGTGGTGGGTGACTGGAACGCGTTGCCAGCAGAGGTGGTAGACGCAGACACATTAGCGTCTTTTAAGATATATTTGGACAGGTACATGGATGGGCAGGGAGCAAATGGACACAAACCCTTAGAAAATAGATGACAGGTTAGACAGAGGATCTCGATCGGCTCAGGCTTGGAGGGCCAAAGGACCTGTTCCTGTGCTGTAATTTTCTTTGTTCTGTGTTCTGTGTTCTTTGTTCTTTGTTCTAAACATCATCCCAAACTATACTTGTCCCACCTACTTGCCCTTGGCACAAATCCCTCCAAAGCTTTCCTATACATATACTTTTCTAAGCGTCTTTTAAATGTCATAAATGTCCCTGAATCCACAACTTCCTTCGGAAGTTCAGTCCATATGTGAATCACCCTCTGTGTAAAGAATTTGCTCCTCGTAATTTTCTAAAACCTTAATCATCTCACCTTAAAAATATGCCCCCTAGTCTTGAAATCCCCCATCCTAGAGAAAAGACACCCATCATTAACCCTATCTATAGCCTCATGATTTTATAAACCTCTATAAGTTAACTTCTCAACCTCCCACACTCCAGTGAAAAAAAACCTGCCTTTCTTTAATACTCAAAACTTTGACTCACTTACCTCACCCACTCTGAGTGTGGCTTCAGTTTTTTTTTCTCATTTCATACTTTCTATTTCCAGGACAACAGGAGGTGAAAGTGAGCAATCTTCAGCCAGTGGCTTGCAATCTTTGCCTTTATGTGTCAATGAGATCTCAAACATCCATATCTACACTCTGCAAGCCCTTCTCAGGAACCCATAGTTTTTGCATTTCCTCATGTTCCCACCCAACCCATCCACATGAGCCTGCATCAGCTAATTTTTCCTATCAAGCCCCTGCTTATGAGGTGATCATATCAGTTGAGGTCATACACAACCCCTCTTTGAGGCTAGGTTCCTGACCAAAACTTAACAATCCCCCATATGAACCCTTTCTCAAGTATGATTTGATTTGACTTGACTAATTGTTGCCACATGTACCAAGATACAGTGAAAAATCTTGTTTGCATGCTCTACAGACAGATTGTACCATACAATGTGCATCAGGTAACAGAACAGAGTGCATAATACTGTGTCACAGCTGCAGAGAAGGTGCAGACGCAGAGACAAATAGGTCTATTCAAAAGTCTGCTAACAGCGGGGAAGAAGCTGTTCTTGAATTTATTCGCATGTGTATTAATTTTATATCTTCTGACTGATGGAAGAGAGTATAACTGGGATGGGATAAGTCTTCGATTATCTTCGATCCCCCGACACTTTCGCCATCTACAATCCGACCCCACCACCCAAGACATGTTTCCATCCCCACCCTTGTCTGCTTTCCGGAGAGACCACTCTCTCCGTGACTCCCTTGTTCGCTCCACACTGCCCTCCAACCCCACCACACCCGGCAACATCCCCTGAAACTGCAGGAAATGCTACACTTGCCCCCACACCTCCTCCCTCAACCCTATCCCAGGCCCCAAGATGATTTTCCATATTAAGCAGAGGTTCACCTGCACATCTGCCAATGTGGTATACTGCATCCATTGTACCCGGTGTGGCTTCCTCTACATTGGGGAAACCAAGCGGAGGCTTGGGGACTGCTTTGCAGAACACCTCCGCTCGGTTTGCAATAAACAACTGCACCTCCCAGTCGCAAACCATTTCCACTCCCCCTCCCATTCTTTAGATGACATGTCCATCATGGGCCTCCTGCACTGCCACAATGATGCCACCCGAAGGTTGAAGGAACAGCAACTCATATTCCGCTTGGGAACCCTGCAGCCTAATGGTATCAATGTGGACTTCACCAGCTTCAAAATCTCCCCTTCCCCCAAAGCATCCCAAAACCAGCCCAGTTCGTCCCCTCCCCCCACTGCACCACACAACCAGCCCAGCTCTTCCCCTCCACCCACTGCATCCCAAAACCAGTCCAGCCTGTCTCTGCCTCCCTAACCTGTTCTTCCTCTCACCCATCCCTTCCTCCCACCCCAAGCCGCACCTCCATCTCCTACCTACTAACCTCATCCCACCTCCTTGACCTGTCCATCTTCCCTGGACTGACCTATCCCCTCCCCACCTCCCCACCTATACTCTCCTCTCCACCTATCTTCTTTCCTCTCCATCTTCGGTCTGCCTCCCCCTCTCTCCCTATTTATTCCAGAACCCGCACCCCATCCCCCTCTCTGATGAAGGGTCTAGGCCTGAAATGTCAGCTTTTGTGCTCCTGAGATGCTGCTGGGTCTGCTGTGTTCATCAAGCCTCACATTTTATTATCTTCGATTATCTTGATTGCTTTCCTGAGGCAGCAGAAATTATAGATAGAACTAATGAATGGAAGACTGTTATGTGTGATGGACAGGACTGTGTTCACAACTTGCTGTAGTTTCTTGCAGTCTTGGGGACAGCAGATGCTGTACCGTTCTGTAATGCATCCAGATGGGATGCTTTCTATGGTACGTCTATAAAAATTGGTAAGAGTCTTTGGTAAGTGCCAAATTTCTTTAGCCTGCTGAGACAGATGCGTTGTTGTGCTTTCTTGACCATCATGTTGATGTAGATGGACCAGGACAGATTGCTGGTGATCATTACTCTCAGGAACTTGATGCTCTTGACCTTCTCCACCTTAGCACTGTTGATGCAGACAGGGGTCTGACATCCACTCACTTCCTGAAGTCAATGACCAGCTCTTTCATTTTGCTGACATTGATGGAAAGATTGTCTTTCCCATACTCTGTTTCATCTTTGTTTGAGATTCGACCCTCAGCGATGATGTTGTCAGCAAACTTGTAAATGGAGTTGGAGCAGAATTGGAGCAGAATTTGACCATACAGTCATGAGCGTACATATAGTAGGGAACTGAGTACATTGTGTGGCACTAGTGCTGGGGATTACCATGGAGAAGGTGTTATCACCTATTCTTACTACAATCTAGGCATCAGGAAATCAAGGATCCAGTTACAGAGGGGGGAGCCAGACCTAGCTCTTTGTTTGGAACTCTGGTTTTGAAGATGGCACTGTACTTGATAAGTAGCTGCTCGATGTGAGTATCCCTGTTATCCAGATGTTCCAGGAATGAGCACAGGGCCAGGGAGATGGCATCTGCCATGGGCCTGTTGTGCTAGTAGGTGAATTACAAAGGATGAAGGCAATCTGGTCGGCTGGGGGTGATGTGAGCCGTAACTTAATTCTCGAAGCACTTCATAATCATGCAGGTCAGAGCCACCAGCTTTAATAATTGAGACACGCTGCATTGGCATCAGGATGATGGTGGTCTTCTTTAAGCAGGTGGGGATTTCAGATTGAAGTAAGAAGAAGTTAAAGATGTCAGTGAATACTCCCACCAGCCAGTCCTCACAGGATCTGAGTGCACAGCCGGGGACTCCATCCAGGTCAGTTGCTTTCCATGGGTTCACTGTCAAGAAGGCCGATCTAATGTCTGTGGCGGTGACCATGGGTATAGGTGCATTTGCCACCCTTCTGTTCAAAGTGAGCATAGGATACATTGAACTCATTGGATAGGGACGTATTGTTGCCTATGATTCTGTTTGCATTCGCTTTGTGATCCGTTATGTAGTGTAAGCCTTGTTACAAATGGCAGGTGCCCATGTAGTTAGTCTGGGTCTCAAGCATGGTTTGGTATTGTCTTTTGGCATCACTGGTGGCCTTGAAGGTTGTACCTGGATTTTCTGTATGGGAGCAGGTCAACCGACTTGAATCCCTCTGACTTGGCCTTCAGTAGGGAGTGAATTTCCCAGTTTTTCCACTGTTTCCAGTTGGGGAATATTCAGATTAGCACCTTTGGCACACAAGCATCTACATATTACTCACTGTAGTGGAAAACTCAGTTAGGTTGGCTGCTAAATTCTTGACCATGAACCAGTCCACCAACTCTAAGCAGTCCACTAGCAGCCCTTCCATTTTCTCAAACCCACACTGCTCTTCTTTCTGTACCAGGTCCTCATGCTTCAATTTCTGCTTGTAAACCAGGAGGAGGAACAGAGTTGAGATCTGATTTTCCAAAATGCAGGAGACGGAGCAGTAGGCATCTTTGATGATTGTATAGCAATCGTCAAGGTTGTTCGGACCTCTGCTGTGACAAGAGACGTGTTGATGGTACTTTGGTAGCACTTTTTTTGAGGTTGACCTAATTGAAGTCACTAGCAATGATGAACAAGACCTCAGGGTATTCCGCCTCAAAATGATTGTATACTTCATCAAATGCACTCCACTTCTGCACAGGATGGGATATAAACCTCTGTCAGGATTGTGGAGATAAACTCAATGGCTGGTTATAGCACTTCACTGTAAGGTATTCTAGGTACAAGGACCAGTAATAAATATGGAAGTTGCTGGAAAAGCTCAGCAGGTCTGGCAGCATCAGTGAAGAAAAGATCAGAGTTAACATTTTGGATCCGGTGACCTTTCCTCAGAAGGGGAGCAGTAACCTGCCAGGGTCATCACATTTGAGCACCAAGAGGACTTGATAAGGAAGCAGAACTCATCATCCCTTGCCTTGCCCAAGGATGACAAGCAGTTCATTCAGTGAACTGAGAAGCCCTCAGGTTGTGAGGCACAGTCAGGTGTAGCAGGACTGAGCCATGCCTCTGTGAAACACAGCGTACAATAGTCTCTCAATTCTCTTTGGAAGATGAGTCTAGCTTTGAGGACATTCATCTTATTTTCAGTGGCTTGGGCATTTGCTAGGAGTAGGGGAGGGAGGACTTGAAACCCATAGTTTCAGTCTCACTTTAAGTGCCGGAACGTCTCCTCCATTTCCTGGGCAGGTGGCTGCTCCTAGTCAATCCCAGGAGTCGGTGAGGGAGGTCTGTTGTTGCAGAAGGTAAGTATGTGCTCCTGATGGGGTCCTGAGCACCAGTCATTGTCTTCAGCATCTGGGGTGTCACGTAATCAGTTCGATTGGGCCTTCTTGATGTTGGATCACCATGTTTCTTGTTCCCACGCTGGGCAGGTCTCCGTTCCAGGTTTCCATGAGGTTAGGGAGTTCAGGCCTACGAGAGGCCAGAAGGCCTTTGATCCCTCCTGGCTTGCGGTAAGAAAGAATAAGATCTACTGTAACAGTGTACAGAGTCACTGTGCTTTGGTGCCATCTTACCTGAAGATGCTTTACCGTATTACTACTTTGCACATACTGCTGCCCAACTCCATAACAACTGTTATCCCCACGTTATCTCAGCCTATTGTACCTAATTGCAAAGAACAAGTTAACTCCTTCCTCTCAGGTATCAGTCAAATAAAATTTCTGTGACCTGCTTCCAATACATTTACACCATTGTTTTTAAATAAGGAATCAAAAACTGTTCGTAATACTCCAGATGTGATCTCACGAATGTCCTGCATAAATGTAGCAGAACATTTTGTTTTACGTTTCATTCCACTGGCAATAAATGACATCAACCTCTATACTTTAATACTGACCTTTTCTGATTGCATACCAAGACACCTGGATTCCTTCATCCCCAATAGTTCAGCAAACTCTCTTCATTTGAATAATATGCTGCCTCTGCCAAAGTGGATAAGTTCACATTTACTGTATAACATTCCATCTGCCAAATGTTTGCGTCTCACTCAACCTATTGGTATTCCTTTATAATAACCACACCTCCATTTTACAAGTTACTTTGCTATCTATTTTTATGAAACTACCATACATTTTGTCTCAACATCTAAGTCATTCAGATAAACTGTAAATGGTGAGGCCCCAGCGTTGATCCTTGTGGTGTCCAATCACCACATCTTGCCAAACTGTAAGTGACCCATTTATATTTATTTTCTTTGCTGTTGGATAACCATTCCTTTGTCAATGCTAATATATTAATCTTTGTACCAAGAGTTCTTAATTTATGTCATAACCTTTGATGCATCTGCTTGTCAGCTGCATTCTGGGAATCTAAGCATTACACATCTACAGATGGATCTCTATCTATGAGGTTTGTTGCTTCGTCAAAGAAGTAGGATAAATTAGTCAAACATGATTTAACATAATTTATGTTAAAATACACAATTTGCATTTATTTTTAGAATGTAAATAATTTGTGTCAAATTGCTATACATTTGGAAGATTTTCTAAATATGCCAGGTTGTAGAATTTTTCTTATGTAAAAGCTCTTTTTCGTTGCACTTGATTAACAAAAAAACATTTGCACTGTGAAACTTTAAAGAAAAAAGAAGTTTATAAAGGTAAAAAGTGAAAAATTAAGGCAGCTTATTGAAGAACAATGAATATCTCACCTCAAGACCTTGAATACGCACCCAGCTCTTATCAGGAAATTCTTGTATCATGACAATAAGAAATTGTAAACAGGCATTCCAGTGACAAAAAAGTACTGCAACACCAATCCAATACACTAAATGCAAGACTTTTGTCATACCTACATCCCACTCATGAATCTGTAGAAGTAAAACAAATTGATTAGAAAGAAACAAACACATTTTGGTAATGATTTATCATATCATTAAATTCCATTACATTCTAAACTTAAGAGTACATAAGTATCACAAAAACAATGTAATAGACTGGAGAAAAGCTGGTTTTGAGAGGTTGAAAATGGAATTTGGGCAAAATAAAATAGACAATTATATTGGCAAACAAGAGATAAAACAGCCAGAAATAAAGGAAAATGAAAGGCAAAACCAAACTAAATACCAGTGGGACAGCAATGATGAACAAGGACATAAGGAAACAGTTGAAGGCTAAGAAGGGGACATATATTAAGTACATAGACAACAAATGAGTACATAATAAAAAAGAACATGAATAGAATTGAAGAAAAGTAAAAACAAATTAAGAAGGCAAAGATGTATAATGACATTAAATAATCAAGGAGCTCTATGATAAAATATGGCAACTGTGAGACTAGATGGGTTAAAATATAGATTGTGGTAGAGAGATGGCTAAAGGAATAAGTAACTATTTCACTTAATATTTACAAAGGAAATAAAATAAGTTGATGAGATACTGATGAGGAGTGCATTTGAAATAAAAGGAGAGGGCAGAATCTTACAGGGTCTGAGGGATTTGGTCCATGATGGGATTTATGGCAGAATTGGATGAGAATTCCATTGAAACCTATCACAAGGCTTGAGACATCTCATTGCATCTTGTGCTCTTTTGCTGACCGGTGAGGTGGCTTCCTCGATTGACAGTGGCAAGTTGCCCATTAGGAGGGATTGTGGCTTGTTACATGTCTCATCATTGCCACAACTCTTCTCATTACTATTCATGTCCCTAAGTTACCAAGCAAACTAGACGTCGAGAATTCTCAACATGGGAAGTCAGAACTGGTACCTGGCAAATTCAGCTTGCTGCTGAGTGTGACCAGACTGATTGTTGCTCATAATGCAGAGAATTTGAGGGCACATAGGTTCCAGCCACACACATATATCTCATCAACAGATGTTGGCATCTGACAGTTGACAATCCCTCATGACTATCATGGCACTTCTCTGATTCATCTGCAGCCCATGTAGGTAGCACAGATTTATATTGCAGGGTGCACCAGTGACTAGCATTGAAAACCTGCTGCAGAGATGCATTGCATGCAGAGTCAGGCATCCAACTGACAGATTGGACCAGGCTATGTCTCAGGGCTGCTCACTTGCTCTCTTAGCACTTGCTCCATAAGCATGTGCCTGAATGTTCACAGCATCTATGCCTTGCTTGTCTTGCGTTGCCTTACCTTGTCACAACAGTTAGCACATTGGCACTTGAGTGAGAGCCAATGGCTACCAGTAAGCCATATTGATGTGCTTTTTAGCAGTTACAGACAGGTTGCTTGTTGTGCTTGACAATAGGGATCTGTCAATGGGGCAAGGGCTGGGGATATCTTGCTGCATGGTGCACGAGAGGTTAATCCAACACCTACAGTGTGTGCCACCTGGCTGTACAACAATGCACTGCTCATTTGGTCAACTAAAAAGCTATGCCAGAGAACCTGGATGGGGTATGATCATCGGTCTGGTCAAGGCTAGAGGGCTTGTCTTTCACAGATTCCCGTTGTCGTCAGTCAAGGGAACGGTCTGCATTCAGTCCCGGGCTTGAATGCATTCATTCATCCTCTTGGTCTGGGCACAGTTCAGGAATATATGTCGTAACAGTTTAGGTAGTGGGCATTGGTTAGTCCTATAGGGCCAGCATCAACAGTTAATGGAATCACATATCATCAATCGGGGAGCTGAAAACACTATGTTCAGGGTCTGGTCAGTTATGCCTGGGAGCTGCTTGTTGAAGTCATTCAGAGGTCTGGAGTAAATACAGTCCTGGGGATTGGTTTGCTGTTTGGTCAGAAAGGTGCAAGGATTCCCTGCACTGGTAGAGGAGTCAAGGCTGGTGCGGTAAAGCAGAGGCATTTATAATGGTGAGACAATGACAGTGACAAAAATGTCAAGTTGTATCATAGTCAGGCAGAACAGTATTGTAAGGCATGGTTAAAAAAATAGTAGAGGATGGCTATTGGCAGTGACCAACACTACAGCCTCCAACAGGGTACCTTAGAATGGGAATCATTAAGGTTTAATGTTGGGACTTTGAGGTGGAGAGAACAATTGGGGAAGTTTGCTGCAGTAGCTCAACACCTGGTAGAGATGGATGGAAAGGGGTTGTCAGGGTAAATGGGGTAAAAGGGTGCATGAAAGTTCTGGGGAGGGGGGAGGGTTTCCTGCTATTCCCTGCCATCATTTGCCTCTAGATGCCACTTTTTCACGCGATGCATAATGCAATTGGAAAGGAAATATCTGTGTCAATGCCCAGGGTGGGCTGGGTCAGTGTCAGTTTGGTGGATGGAAGCATGGGTTCCATGAATGCTGGGTGCAAGGACATTGCAGGGGCAAATACTTGAAGCAGATGTTTGAAAACTGCAGCTCCATTTAATTTGCAATCATTTGGATCCACAGAAATGATGCAGCATCAAAGGGAGCCTTTTGGCCCATAGAAACGTACAGCAAGGTAACAGACCCTTCAGTTCAACCAGTCCATGCTGAACATAATCCCAAATTAAACGAGTCCTACATGCCTGCTTAAGGCCCATATCCCTCCAAACCTTTTTTATTCATGTACTTATCCAAATACCTTTCAAATGTTGTAATTGTGCCATCACTTCCTTAGGAAGTTCATTCCACACAAGCGCCACTGTAAAAAATACAGCCCCCATGTCTTTGTTAAATCTCTCTACTCTCACATTAAAAACATGTCCCCTAGTCTTGAAATCCTCCATCCTAGGAAAAAGACACCTACCATTAACCCTATTTATACCCCCTATTATTTTATAAACTTCTATAATATCACTTCTCAATGCCCTGCACTCCAGTGAAATAAGACCCAGACAATCCAGCCGTTCTTTATAACTCAAGCCATCTACACCTAGGAACATCCTGATAACTCTCTTCTGAAACCCCTCCAACTTAATAATATCTTTCCTGGATGTGAGTTTGCTTGCTGAGCTGGAAGGTTAGTTTTCAGACGTTTCGTCACCATTCTAGGTAACATCATCAGTGAGCCTCCGACGAAGCGCTGGTGTTATGTCCCGCTTTCTATTTATCTGTTTAGGTTCAGCTGTTCGCGGGTGGCACTCTGTCGGATGGCATTGGTTTCCCATCTTCGGGCCAGTTTTAGCATATTGCGCCCATAGGTGCTAGCGAGTTTTGAGAAGATTTATAGAAAGCGGGACATAACACCAGCGCTTCACCGGAGGCTCACTGATGATGTTACCTAGAATGGTGACGAAACGTCTGAAAGACTAACCTTCCAGCTCAGCGAGCAAACTCACATCCAGAACCTCAACCTGAGCTACAAATCTTCTCAAAACTCGCTAGCACCTATGGGCACAATACACTAAAACTGGCCCGAAGATGGGAAACCAATGCCATCCGACAGAGTGCCACCCGCGAACAGCTGAACCTAAACAGATAAATAGAAAGCGGGACATAACACCAGCGCTTCGTCGGAGGCTCACTGATGATGTTACCTAGAATGGTGACGAAACGTCTGAAAACTAACCTTCCAGCTCAGCAAGCAAACTCACATCCAGAACCTCAACCTGAGCTACAAATCTTCTCAAACCTCGCTAATATCTTTCCTATGACTAGGCAACCAGAACTGGACACAGTACTCTGAAAAGGCTTCACCAATGTCCTATACAACCTCAGCATGACTTCACTACTCCTATACTCAAAGGACTGAGCAATGAAGGCTGACGTACTAAACACCTTTTTAACCAAGTTCCAAAGAATTATTTACCTGAACCCTAGGTCCCTCTGCTCTACAGGCCCCATCACTAATTGTACAAGTCCTACCCTTGTTAGTTGTACCAAAATGTAACACATCCCATTTATCCAGATTGAACTCCATCCGCAGGTTTTCAGCCCATTGACACATTTGATCAAGATCATGGGCATTTCTTTGCCTATTTGCAATACATGGACAGTAAATGTTCTAAGGTTTCAAATGCTGGTCAAAAGCTACGTGCAACAAGCCATCGATCCTTGCAAATTGAATACTGCCATTGCAATGAGACTGAACTTAGCAGCAATGGCTTAAAAATAAATCAATGTTGGGCCAAAGTGAACCATTAAATGTGCAACTTCCAATGGTCCTGTTTGAGACACAGAATATTGTTTCATCACCTGACATTTGAGCTTAACGATGATCTACACTGAATGCAATGAAAAACTGAATGATTTTTGTGCGTCTGAAATAGGTTGGGTGTCCGAGTGCAGCAGACACTGTCTTTTGATGTAATGTGTGGTCATTTAGCTGACGTAGCATCTTCACAAGTACTGCACATGCTGACGCTGAAGCTAAATGAATGATGGAGACATGTCCCTTCTTGTCAGCATGTCTCACTCAGGGAGAAGTGTATGCAGCCCTCATCTCCAGGGTATGTCTCCAGTAACTCTTCTGAGAACTATGAATATCTTTTGCTCCTTACATTCCCAGTGTAGGTAATTTCTACCAAAGCTCCTGCATCCTATCACTGATAAGAGATTGGTCACTGTTGCTGCTTTCCTAAGAAGGAAAAGTGGGTGCAGGAAGACCACGGCCAAGGCCAAGCCCAGAAGCAACAGCAGGTCACCAGAGAGAACAATGATCACCCAGCTCAGCAGAGGTTGAAGCTATAGGCCCCCTCAGAATGCATGGGATCTACAAGAGAATAAGAGTCTACAGGCCTCAACTCCATTTCCTGGCTAGAAGTAAGGAATAGGGTAAGTTCAGTTCAATATATCCCAGGATACTGAGCCAGTTGTTAATGCAGGGCCTCAGGACTGCAGGAGTGGAAAACCCATCTCTTCAAGTGGCTGTGAAGGTGATCAATGCTTTGAATTTCTGTGTAACTGGTTCTTTCTGGGAAGTGACAATTGACCTGTATGGGATCTCTCAATCATGCACTCACAAATATATCCATCTCACAAAAATATGCCATCTGTGCAAGATCACACTGGGTCATTTTGTGTACCATTAGTGAGATCAGTACTAGCCCAACAATAGAATTTGGGAACATACCTGGCTGGCCACAAGTGCGGGAAGCCATTAATTGCACTGAGAGGCTTCTATCACAAAGCTGTGGAATTTATCAACAAGAAGGGGTTCAATCAAGGGTGAACTATGATCACTATTATGTACTTGATACCCTGGCATCTGCCATGACTCCTACATCCTGAACCAATCTTGAGCATCAGGTGTCTGAGGTGGCAGGTGCCTTACAAGGCTAGTTACTGGAAGACAAGGGATAAGCAATGCAAATGTGATGCCATTGTACAACCCCAACTGATGCAGAGCATAGATACAATGGTGGAGCAGAGGATAGACCAGATGAAGGTGCAGTTCAATACTGAATAAAAACCAAAACAACTGCGGATGCTGTAAATCAGGGACAAAAACAAAGTTGCTGGAAAAGGTCAGTAGGTCTGGCAGCATTTGTGAAGGAGAAAATAGAGTTAACATTTCGGGTCAGGTGACCTTTCCTCAAAACTCAGGTTCTGAGGAAGGGTCACCGGACCCAAAACGCTAACTCTATTTTCTCCTTCACAGATGCTGCCAGACCTGCTGACCTTTTTCAGCAATTTTGTTTTTGTTTTTGAAGGTGCAGTTCCACTGCTTAGGCCATTTTGGAATGGTGTCTCAGTATAATCCAAACATTGTGCTGCACCATCCTATCATGTGATCTGAAGCAAGCAATCTGATAGATACTGATAAACTTGGGGAATGATAGCAGTCTTTTGAAGAGGATGCTGAAGATATTGGGGAGAAGGAAGCTCTATTTGACTGAGATCAGGTCCATCAGATGGTTCAAAAAGCACACAATTTGTAGACACAATCAGTCAATGGGGCATTTTATAAATTTATGCTTTGGAAATTAAACTACTCTGACTCCAGGTTAAAACACAGACAGATTCCAAACAAGGCATAACACCTAAAGTGCTTTGTCTAACCTGAGATGTCATCTCTTTTATACATTGATAAAACTTTTAGTTATCTTAGGGCAGTGGCTTGAAAGAAATTCTGAGATTTACATTTTGATCAATGGAAATCTGCATTGCCTTTCTAACTGATTTAAGTTTTAACAGGAAGGAGTCAGCCAGCCATTTGAGGTTATTCAGTACATTTGCATCAGTTGTGTGATCTGTTAAATATAAATTCTGTGCCTTGATACCTCCTCTCTCACTACACCTGATGAAGGAGCAACACTTCAAAAGTTAAATAAAAACCAAAAGAACTGTGGATGGTGTAAATCAGGAGTAAAAACAAAGTTGCTGGTAAAGCTCAGCAGGTCTGGTAGCATCTGTGAAGGAAAAAACAGTGTTAACGTTTCGGGTCCAATGACCCTTTCTCAAAAGCTGGTGTGTTCAAATATACCTGTTAGACTATAACCTGGTGTCGTGTGATTTTTGATCTAAATTAAGTATGTTCAGGTGATTATATTCTCTTATTTCTGAGTAGATCTTTTACTCATTTGGTGGTGCTATTATTTAACCCTCTACTGACATTTATAATATCTTGCTATCCAAAATGTAATTCACAGTGAAGAATTTATTTTCAAAATTGGCAGGGCATGATCTTGAAGTAAGGTAATCAATTCAAGGAGAAATTTATCTAGATGTTTTACGGAATATGGACTGCTTTGAGTTACAGTTGTCACGCTAGAGGTGCAGCTTCTTTTACAACATAATCAAATAAATATTTGAAGCAAGGTAAGACAATGAACAGGGACAGCATACAGCAAGCACATTGGGTTGAATCTCCCCATTTCTGAGTTAAGCATTTTGTTGAGTAAGATTCCTGGTGCCTGGAGAGGTGCTAATGCTTCTGATGGGACCATGCCAGAATTCACGCTGCTAGCACCATATTTCAAGCCCAGCTGTTCACTACTTCAGATGCTGCAAGCCAGGAACTACTTCTTACATTGTGGTGCTCCAACATTATGGCCCAGAAGAAAATCACACTCTCATCCCACTTCACAGAGAAAAACATTGGGGGGATTAATGGATGGTGAAGGATGATGGAGAGCAGATCCAACGTCTTTACTCTTGATCACCATAGGAAGCTATCCCACTAGGCCAAACCAGCCTGGACCCAGATAATAGACCAGAGCAGTGCAATGTTCCAGTTTAGAGGGGTCATCCATCAGTGCAAGAAGATCGCTAATCTTCTGTGCTCTGCAATCTTCTCTCTGCTAACTCATGCCTACAGGGCCATCACTCATTCTAACTCTGCCAATGCACTCAATCTCACTCAGATTCATGGATTACAACTCTTAATATCGCTTACATGTCGATTCAATGGCTCCCACCCACATCATCCTTCTAAAGGTACTAAACCTTCCTACGCTCTGTGCTTTCTATTCACACACTGAGGTCACATCACCACCCCTGCTCCTCCTGAATCACCATTAACTGCTCTTCTGACCACTTCTATCATTTTAACTCTCTCCCAATGTTTCATTGCAGGTAAAGGTGGCTCAGCTGGCTCACCAAGATGTTGATGGACATCAGACTCCTCACACTGAGGCAAAATTTCTAGTGTTAGCCAGAGATGAGCACAAATATTCTTGTGACGATGAGGAAACACCAATGGCAAACCAACCCAGTGAGCTGCATTTTGCTGTGGTGTACCACTCTCCCATAACACCAGTGGTAACTCATTCTTAATCTGCAAAAACTTTTGTTCCTCCTCTCTTATGCAGCTATTAGGGTCAGGTAGAGAGGTTCTGCAAAAATGATAGCATAGGAAACCCTATCTCCACCTCTGCCTCAAAGTTGGAAGCTAGTAGACCCTCACAGGGTACAATAAACACAAAGAATGTTGGAGAAACTCAGTAGATTTAGCAGCATATGTGCAGCAGAGAAAGAGAGATAATGTTTCAAATCCTGTATATCTCTTCTGAAGTAATGTGAGAATTCTCTGTACTTCCTCACTTTTGTACTCATTGTTCACACCACACCAGGAATGCAAAATTTCTGCTTTGTTTTAAGTTGCTCAAGTGAAACAGGCAATATAGTCTTTTTTTGCTGTAAACTCATATAGTTTTAATTCAAATGCCGATTGTAAAAATTAAATATATCTCAATTTGACCTATAAGCTCATATGTTGAATGAAACACAAGCTAGATACTAATATAAATATATTTACAAAGCTTTTTGTACTATTTAATACAAAGTTACACATACCTCTTTCCAGTATCGCACATATCTCATAAGGTTTGAGAAACGCAACAGACGTAGTAAGCTCATTATCCTTGTTAGTTTAATGAGGCGGACTAATCGGGAAGTAGCATATCCTACAGGAGAGACGTCAACGCCACCTACATACTTTCAAGAAAGGAATAATATTCAATGTAATTAAAACATTTTTAGAAAATGTTAATAAATCCTGTGACAATAATACTGAATGTTACACAGTGTACAAGGAATATAACATGCTGTTAGACCTGTCTTCAGACTTCAGGTTATTTATCATTTTACTTGGGAAGCTATTTGAAATTCTAACCAATAGTGTCACTGTAAGGGAATCCGGGCAAACAGCTGGCCATGTCCTTAATTAATCAGTTTCATGGATTATGAAATTAGCAGTTCAATTACTGAAAAGGATATGCCAATTAGAGTGATTGAATTCAAGGCCAAATCAGGTACAGAAAAAAAAGGAAATGAAAAATTCTATCTAGAGAGGGAAAATACAGAAAGCAAATGTAAGAAAAATGTTTAAAATTTTATGTTTTGAACATATCCAGTGATTAAAACTTGTAGTCATTTGGTTGTACAGAACTTGAGTATAACTGAAAAAGACATTTGTTGAAGCTTTACATCTTTACATTTATGTACTTATGAGGACAATTCACACAAATACCAAGTTAAGGGAAAACCAACATTTATGCTGTATGAGGAAAGAAAAGCGAGTAGATTCCGATTGGTAGTGGCATCACCATGGAAAATGCACAAGTTAAGGATAATTTTCAAAAAACTTTGGGGCTTTTTGTGTAAATTCTAATCCGGGCAGGTTGACTCAGACTGATCAAAGCAAGAGATGAACCAGCAAATGTCTGTCGGCTTTTCTTATATTGGTATGTATGTTCTTACTGTATATAAATAACAGGGTTTTATTTATGCAGCTTCCGTTACACAAAAGTGTGCCATGATGCAAGCTCAACTGACAACTCTAAACTGGTTCCCAGCATAAGAAATTAAAATTTGTTGAACTTAACTCTGCATTAATAATAGTTAACTTTCAATGATGAAGTGATTAATTGACAGAAATAGCAGCTACCACAGTATTAAAGGATTGAATTTGTATGTACTGCACAAATATGACAACTTAATATTACACAAGAGTTTGAAACTTTGGGCTACATTGACAGAAAACCCATGAACTGTAACAATACATCAATTGCAAGTGGAGAGAAAAATAATTTCTCAGGGTTAGCTTGTGACTCAAAGTTAACGTGTTCTGATATTATTTAAGGTGTTGATTATTTGACAGGTTGTTTTTGGAAGATACAGTAACACTGAAGATTGATTGATTCAAATTTCTCTGATAGGTTTTCAGGTTTCTATCAGTAGGTTTTCTTTTTGTTAATGTAAATCTCTTAGAAGTTCAAATCATAAAAGGGAAATTACAATTGAATCAATTCAAATTAGTAAGCGTATGAAACTTGTTTTAAAAGATCTTTCAAGATTGAAAACTGTAGTTGGTTACATTATGAATATGGTGTAGAATAAGACCCAAATAGTCTGCATTTATACCATTTAAATGTATTATTCTAAAGTTCCCAAGTAAATGCGTCCCAATGACAGGACAAGCAGTTGAGCAGAGTTGACAGGGTTACAGGATAACAAAGTGTAAAGCTGGATGAACACAGCAGGCCAAGCAGCATCTCAGGAGCACACAAGCTGACATTTCGGGCCTAGACCCTTCATCAGAGAGGTTGCTTGACCTGCTGTGTTCATCCAGCTTCACACTTTGTCATCTTGGATTCTCCAGCATCTGCAGTTCCCATTATCACAGAGTTGACAGGGTTGCTTTGTTAGTAAGAAATGAAATTAAATCAATAGCAAGCAATGCCACAGAGTTGGAAGGCATAGAACTTGTGTGAGTAGAGTTGAGGAGTTGCAAAGGAAGAAAGCCTCAAATGGGAATTATGTACAGGTCTCCTAGCAGAAGTCAAGATGTGAGGCAGAAAAAAAATCAGGAGACAGAAAAGGCACCTAAGAAGAAACTATGATAATCATGGGAGACTTCAATATGTGAAAATCAGGGTGGTAGTGGATTCCCAAGAAAGGAAATTGTAGAATGTCTACGAGATAGTCTATTAGAGCAGCACATGGTAGACCCCACTAGGCAACAGGCAATTATGGGTTTAGTGATGTGTAATGAGACAGACTTGATCAGGGAGCTTCAGGTGAAGAAATCCTCAGGAGACAGTGACCATAATTCAATAAAATCCATCCTGCATTTTGAAAGGGAGATGCTGGAATCAGATATAATGGAATAGCAATTGAGTAAAAGTAACAAAAAAGGCATCAGTGAGGAACTGGCCAGAGTTGATTGGAAAGGGAGCCTAGTATAAAAGAAAAAGCATACAGAGGATTGGGAAGTGTTAAAACCACCGGAAGATAACTGAAAAAGCTTTAAGAGGAGAGAATAGCATTCAGCCACAGGTACTGAGTGGATGATCCAGCTCATCCTTCTCCTGAGGACCCCTGCATCAAAGATTCCAGTCTTCAACCAGATGATTCACCCCAAGTGATATCAAGAAATGGCTGAAGGCTACAAGTCCTGACAATATTATGTGCAATTGTACTGAAAAGTTGTGCTCCAGAAATATTTAAGCCCCAAAACATGCTGTTCAAGTACAGTTGTGATACTGGAATCTACCTGGCAATAAGGATTATTGTCAGTTGTGTCTTATCTACGAAAGGCAGAATAAATCCAACCTGACCAAATTTCACCCCATCAATCTTTTCTCAGTTAGCAGCAAAATGGATTGTGAGTTGTCATTGGCAATGTTAAGTAGCATTTGCTCTGCAATAATCCACTCACTGAAAGGCGGTTTGGGGTTTCATCCGCTCCTGACTTTATTACAGCCTTGGTCTCAACATGGACAGAAAATCTCTGCTCAAGAGAGAAGATGACAGCCCTTCATACCAAGGCAGCATTAGAATCAGTATGGCATCAACAAGCACTCACAAAACCGACATCAATTGGACTCAGAGGAGCTATCTCCATTGGTTGGAGTCGTGGTCAGCACAAAGTAAATTGGTTCTGGTCTCCCAAGTCAATAAATTCAGCACTTCACTACAGGAATTCTTTAACATACGTTCCTAGATGCAACCATCTTCAACTGTTTCATCAATAAATCTTGTTTTTCCATCATAAGGGCAGAAGTAGGGATGCTCACTGATGACTGCACAATATTCAGTACTGTTTGTGCCTCCTCAGATATTGAAGCAGTCCACTTCCATATGCAGCAAAATCTTAATAATGTTTAGGTTAGGATAAGTGGCAGTTAACATTCACACCATACAACTGCTACGTAATGACCAACATCAAAAAGAAGAATAACCATTTCCTTTGTCACATAATGGCATTACCATCATTGAATCTTTGGCTATCTAAGAAGAGTATTCACTATAAGCTCATGACTCCCATAAATATTTCATATCCTGATTCCTCTAAGAACTTCTCAATTCTCTCTATTGTCTTTGTTTTGATATTGCAATCTTCTGTATGTATGTTTTCTCATTTGATGATTTCCTCCATTTTGGAGACAAGGACGTTGACATGCTTCCCATGTTCCATATTGCAGCTCTCACACTTTTACTCCATCCCAGGATCATGTTATGGGTTCTCCTGTCATCATCTTCCAAACCGCCAGCAGATCATTCAACAAATCATTCTTCATTGTGTTCATCATATCCAACTCAATCACACTACAAAACATACTTTTACCTCCCCTTTAAACATTCCAATGAGAGCCCTTCCTCTGTGACACCCTAGTCCATTCATCAATGATGTTTCCCAAAATCATGTTTCTGTCTCATGGCATATTCTGTGAAAA
This sequence comes from Stegostoma tigrinum, assembly GCF_030684315.1. Taxonomy (NCBI): domain Eukaryota; kingdom Metazoa; phylum Chordata; class Chondrichthyes; order Orectolobiformes; family Stegostomatidae; genus Stegostoma; species Stegostoma tigrinum. The sequence goes on from NC_081362.1 coordinate 37,185,959, forward strand.
CACACAAGATGGAAGATTTGCCCTCTTATTTCTGTGCTCCTCGCCATCTAAGACTTCAATTTCACCTTACTGGAAAAGCAATTTAAATAGACTTAGAACCACTGAAGGAGGCTATTTTGTCTTTTATGTTCATGCTAGATCTCTTCAAAAGGAGCTTAATTAGTCCTACCTGTTGATTCACTTGAGGGACTTCGGCATTGCTAGCATTTATTACCCTTTCTTTGTTGCCTTTGAGAAAGTGGTGAGGAGCTGTTTTATTGAATTGCTGCGATCCAACTGCTGTAGGTAGACCCACAATAGTGTTGAAAGGGAACTTCCGGATTTAGACCCAGTGGAACCAAAGGAATGCTGATATATTTTCAAGGCAAGATGGTGAGTGGCTTGGAGGGTATTTTTCAGTTGGTGGTTTTCCCCTTTATCTGCTGTCCTTGTCCTTATAGATGGCAGTGGATGTGGGTTTTGAAGGTACCATCTAAGGAGTCTTGGTGAATTTCTGCTGTCTAGCTTGTAGATGATATACATTGCAGCTACCTAGTGTCAGTGGTGGAAGAAGTGCATGTTTGTGGATGTGTTACCAGTCAAGCAGGCTGCTTTGTTCTGGATGGTGTCAAGCTTTTGAGTGTTGTTGGAGCTGCACTCATCTAGCCGAGGGTGGTATTGCTTGAGAGAATTGGGAGGGCTGATTCCATAGGGCCAGATGTATATTTAAAAGCAATGAATTTAGAGGACTACAGAGATGGATCTGGAGAATGGGACTAACTGACTAGCTCTGTCCAGAGCCAGTACAGACATGCAAGGTGGATTGGTGTCCTTCTATTCTGTAAAATTCTATGATTCACTAAAATATTCTATCACACTCCTGGTCTTGTAGATGGTATACAGGCTTTTAAGTCAAATGCGACCTTGATGTCAAGAGTTGTCACTCTCACCTCACCTTTGGAATTCAAGTCTTATGTCCACATATGAACCAAGAGCATAATGAGTTCAGGAGCCGACTCACCCTGGCAGAACTCAAACAGATTATTGCTGAGCTGGTGTTGTTTGGTAGCATTGCTGATGCCACCTTCCATCACTTTACTGAGGATTGGGAGTAAACAGATGGGGAGGTATTTGGCTGGGTTGAATTGTCCAGGGTTTTGTGCACAGGACATACGTGGGTAATTTCCATATGTCAGGTAGATGCCAGTGTTGTAATTGTTTTTCTAAGTTGGTGGCAAGTCCTGGAGCACAAATTTTCTGTATTATTGCCAGAATGTTGTTAGTGCCCATAGCCTTTGCCGTATCTCGTGCCTTCTGCTGTTGCTTGACGTCAACCGAGTGAAACAAATTGGCTGGAGACTGGCATCAGTAATGATGGAGACTTTCAGAGGAAACTAACATGGATATTCCTCTTGCACTTCTGGCTGAAGGCTGTTGCAAATACTTCCGTTTATATTGATGCACTGGGATTCCCAATTATTGAAGATGGAGACGCATCAATTGAGCTTTATTGTCCACCATAATTCATTACTGGATGAGGCTGGACTGTAGAGTTTAGATCTGACCTGTTAATTGTGGGATCAATTAGCCCTGTCTACCACTTGCTGCTAATGTTGTTTGGCCTGCAAGCTTCCTAGGTTGACACTTCATTTTTAGGTATGCTAATTTTGCTCTTGGCATGCCCTCTTGTTATTTTTACTGAACCAGGGTTGATCCCTTGACTTGATTGTAATGGTGGAGTGCGAATATGCTAGATTATGATTTTCCATTCTTGGTTGAATGAAAGGAAAAAAAACTTCAGTTGGTGGAGTTATTAAAGTACTAGGACATGTTGAACTGTTTATGGTTTCCAACTCTCACAGGAACCTGACTTTTGATATAGAACAGAATAGGATTCTGTTGCACTGAAATTCTGCACGGTCCCAATGCACAACTCCAATCTGTGCTGCTCCAATTACTATTTGGCTATCAGAATATCCAAGTCATTAGTACTAGCTTCACAGCAGTGCAGAGCAGTAGTGCCTTGACCTTGCTGCATTTGATCAATATTTCAACTCTAACATTGCACAGATCCCTCAATACTTCTCAGACAGCACAACTGGCCTTTAGTACTCTCACCAAATATTGCATTTTTTTTTAATGTACTCTGAACAGTGTGGTGCTTTCTCACTCCTGGTTTTCTGACAATACTGAACTCCACATTACTGCCCCACCATCAATTTTACATTTTTAATCTCAGTCTTGTTTCCTGTCAATGGTGGTCAGTTAGCTTAATGCAGTACAACATCAACAGCTATGGGTTCAATTTCTGTACCAGAAAGGTCACCAGAAAAGTCCCACCTTCTCAACCTCACCTGAGGCATCATGACCCTTAGGTTACAATACTATCTATCATCTCTTTCTAATAAGAGAGTAGGACTATGGTATCTTTAATATTTTTATTCTCTCAATATTGACTAATAGACAGGTGGATGCAGGCTGGCACAACCTTCTCTAGGGCCAGTTCCTGGCCTCATTACTAGCAGAGATATCTGGCGTTCAGGCACCATCCTCTTTTTCTTTGTTTCACAGCTGGTGCATAATATATCTTTAAAAGACATACTTATGCTATATCACAGTACATTGGTTTTGACGTGGGGATATAGTGATCTGAGTCTCCAAATTAACTGGGGCTGCTGAAAGCATAGCTTGCTGGTTAAATAGTTGTATTAGCCCAGGCACTTACCTTAGACAGTAATATAAACACATACTTGGAGCTATAATAAATGTCTTATAAATCTTTCAGTGTTACATTGCCTAGGTGTATTTCTTATTTTATAAGAGTGAACAAATGTATTGCCTCAACAGGTACAAATATTCTGCTGTAAGCAAAATCCCACAATACAATGACAGATCAGATGAAACCCGAACTGAATATCAGTAAGCAGGTTAACATTGAGTAAGAGCTGCTTGATGGCACTCTCAATTACATCTTTCATTACTTTACTAGTGATTAAGCATAGATCGATGTATGTTAATTGGCAGAGTTAGATTTGTTTTGCTTTTTGTGGACAGGGTATACTTGGGCTATTTTATGGGTAGATGCTGATATTGTAACTGTACCAAAACAGCTTGGCCAGAGGTAAAATTGGTGCTGGAACACAAGTCTTTGCACAAGTCTTCAGTAATTTTCACAGGACAGGGAGAAGAGATCCCATCCAGAGTGAAACACAGTTCAAGTGAGAATCTGGTTCAGGGAGTTTGGAGGTAATGTGGGAATTCGGTGCAGAGGGCAAGATGTGCTTTCTGCTTGTTTTTTTTCTTGGCTCAGAAATGGTGGAGGAACTGAATAGATACTTTCTGTCAGTCTTCACTGTGAAAGACAGCAGCAGCTTACCAGAACTTCAAGAGAGTCAGGGGGCAGAGGTAAACATCATGGCCATCACTAAATAGAAGGTGCTAGGCCAACAGAAGGGTCTGAAGGCTGATATACAACTCTGACCAGATGTGGATAAATAATATTGACTAGTTTGGTTCACACCCCAGAGTTCTGAAGGAGGTAGCTGAGGAGATTGTAGAGGCATTGGTGGTGATCCTTCAGAAATCACTGGAGTAAGGGGGGTTGAAGACGACTGAAAAATGGCTAGTGTAATACCCCTGTTTAAGAAGGAAGGGAGGCAGAAGACAAGAGACTGTAGGCTGGTTAGCCTGACCTCAGTCATTAATAATATTTTAGAGTCCATTATTAAGGATGAGATTGTGGAGTACTTGGAAGTGCATGGTAAAAATATGGCGGAGTCAGCACTGCTTTGTCAAGGAGTGTCAAGTCTGTTAGAGCTCTTTGAGGAGATAATGGCCAAGTTAGACAAAGGAGAGCCAGTGGACATTATCTATTTGGATTTCCAGAAGACCTTTGGCAAGGTGCAATGCAGAAGGCTGCTAAATAAGATCCCACGGTGTCAGGGACAAAGTACTGGCGTGGATAGAAGATTGGATGACAGAAGGCAGAGGGTAGGGAAAAAGTAGTCTTCTTCAGGATCATAACCAGTGATTGGTTAAATTCCACAGGGATCAGTGTTGGGACCACAACTATTCATGATCTGAATGAAGGAACAGAGAGCATTGTTGCTGAGTTTCCAGATGCCACAAAGAAAGATGGAGGGACAGGTATTGTTGAGGAAATGGGGAGGCTGCAAAAGGACTTTGAATTGTTAGGAGAGTGGGCAAAGAAGTGGAAGAAAGAATATAATGTCGGATAGTGCAAGGCTATGTACTTCGGTACAAAGAATGAAGGCATAGATTATTTTCAAAATGGGGAAAGGCTTCTGAAATCTGAAGTACAAAAGGTCTTGGAAGTCCTAGTTCAGGATTCTCTTAAGGTTAACATGCAGGTTCAGTTGGCAGTTGGGAAGTCAGGTGTAATATTAGCATTCACTTCAAGAGGGCTAGAATACAAGAGCAGAGGTGGACTGCTGAGGCTGCATAAGGCTTTGGTCAGACAGCGTTTGGAATATTGTGAGCAGTTTTTGGGTCCTTAATCTAAGGAAGGATACGGTAGCATTCTATTGGTCAATATTGAGACAATAAAAAAATTAAAGATGCCATAGTCTCACTCTCTTATTAGAAAGAGGTGACAACTTATTCCAAAAAAGAAAACAATGTTCCAAACTGATATACACGGTTGGTCGTAAGCACATGTTGTCAATTTAGGGTATTTATACAAACAAGTGAAAATAGAATTAATACAATTAATAATTCAAATTTCAATGTAATTCTTTGGCAGTTTGGCAACTTGTCCTTATTTGATGATCATGTACTGAGTTGCATTTGATTGGCCTTGGGTGATAACTTGGTTGTCTTGCTACAGATTATTTTCACGCAATGTTATAGCGCAGGCATCAGTGATGTTTCCTTCCTCACGCTCTTTGTGTCTGCTTGGTGTGTCATACATTGATTTGAGGTGGCATCCGTTCCTTTGCAACATAACATATGGTCAATGACTTCTTATGAGCTTTGTTGGTTATGTATTTTAGAATACTTTGGTGTTGACCAAGTATTTGTAACTGGATCGAAATCAAAGTTGCTGGAAAAGCTCAGCATCTGTAAAGGAAAAGAAGAGTTAACGCTTCGGGTCCAGTGACCCATCCTTAGAACTGATGGTGGCTGGGAAAATGCCAATTTAAATGCAGACAAAAAGGGAGCAGGATGGTGTAGGGAGTAAACAATAGGATAGAGCCTAAAGAGAGAGAAGAGCAGTTGGACAGACAAAGAGTCGATAATGATCTGGTGTACTGACCTCTACCTTGCAAAAGCTGAGCACCAACTCTCAGATATCTCCGACTACCTTCCCCCAGACCTTGACCCCACCATGGCACATCAGGTCACTGTAACCACTACAGAAACCAATCTCATTTCATCTGGTGATCTCCCCATGTCTGCCTCTAAGCTCATAGACCCCGACCCTGCACAGCTCATTTCTACCTCCTCCCAAAAATCCACAAATAGGGCTGTCCAGTCAGACCCATTGTTTCAGCTTGCTCCTGCCCCACAGAATTCATCTCTTCCTACCTTGACTCAGTCTTCTCTCCCCAGTGCAATCCCTGCCCATATACAACCATGATTCCTCTGATGCCTTACAAAGTTTCAAAACTTCCAGTTTGCTGGTCCCAGCCATCTCCTCTTTACCATGGGTGTGCAATCCCTTTACAAATCCATTCTCCACTCTTAGGGCTCTCCAGTTCTTCCTGGAGCAAAGACCTGAACCGTCCCAAACCACCACCACCCTCCTCCTCTTGACCGTGCTCATCCTCACCCTCAACATTTTCTCTTTTAACAGGTCTTATTTTCTTCAGGTAAGAGAGGGAGTCATGGATGCCCGCATGACGCCCAGTTATGTCTGTCTCTTCATGGGGTAGGTGGAGCATTCCTTGTTCCAGTCCTATTCTGGACCCCACCCACAACTCTTTCTCCAATACAGCGATGATATCATCGGTGCTGCTTCCCTCTCTTGTCTGGAATTAGAAAGCTTAATCAATTTCACCTTCCATTTCCACCCTGCCCTCACCTTCACCTGGTCTATCAATGACACCTCCCTTCCCTTCCTCGACATTTCTGTTTCCATTTCTGAGGATAGACTCACCACTAATATCCACTACAAACCCACTGACTCCCACAGCTACCTGGATTATACATCCTCATATCCCACCTCCTTTAAAAAAAACTCATTCTCTTAGTTTCTCCGTCTCCATCATATATATTCAGATGAGGCCAACTTCAATAAGGGAGCCTTCAAAATGTGCACCTTCATCCTCAACCTAGGATTCCCCAGATCCGTTGTTGGCAGGACCCTCAAACAGGTCCAACCTGTCTCCCACATTCCCACCCTCACTCCTTATCTTCCCTCCCACAACAGTTATATAGTTTCCCTTGTCCTTACCTACCATCCCACCAGCATCCACATCCAAAAGATCATCAAGTGCCATTTCCGCTACCTCCAGCAAGATGCCACTACTAGACACATACTTCCCTCCCCTCCCTTCTCCGCCTTCCACAGGGACTGTTCCCTCCGGGATACCCAAGTCCACACTTTCTTCACCTCCCCCCCCCCCACTGCCAACAACCTACGGCACCTTGCCCTGTAACCAGCGAACGTGTAACACCTGCTCATTTACCTCCTCCCTCCCCAGTGTCCAAGGGCTCAAACATACCTGCCAGGTGAAGCAACACTTCACCTGCACTTCACAGAATCTAGTCTGTTGCATTCGTTGCTCACAAAGTGGTCTCCTCTATATTGGGAAAACAAAGCTTGGATTGGATGACCACTTCATAAGACATCTATGTTCTGTTCACAAAAAAAGACCCTGAACTACCCGTTGCCTGCCACTTTAACGTACCATCCTGTTCATTGGCCAACATCTCTGTCTTTGGCTTGCTGCAGTGTTCTAACAAAGCTTACCGCAAGCTAGAAGAACAACATCTCATTTTCTGCTTGGGGACCCTGCAGCCCTCTGAACTCAATATCGAGTTCAATAATTTTAGGGCCTAAATTCTCCCATGTCCCAGCCCCTGATCCCGCACACCAGGCCTTGTTACCACATAGCCTGCCATTGCACACTACCTGTTACTAGTCACTAATAGTTCCCATTAACAACTATTCACCATCTCAGCCTGATTGTTATCAACTCTTTGTCTGTCTAACTGCTCTTCTCTCTTTTTTGGCTCTATCCTATTGTTACTCCCTACCACATCCTGCTACCCCTTTTTCTGCATATAAACTGACATTTTCCCAGCCACCATCAGTTCTGAGGAAGGGTCACTAGACCCAAAACATTAACTCTTTCTTCCCAGATGCTGCTAGACCTGTTCAGATTTTCCAGCGACTTTATCTTTGTTCCTGATTTACAGCATCCACAGTTCTGTAGGTTTTATTTGTAAATGGATTTCTGATTCATACTCTCTGCCCAGTTTCTAGTTGTGATAATTTTTTATCTTCTGTTGTGTCTCCAGTTGTGATTATAGATTTTATAGTAATAATGTATGTTTGCCTGAAGTGTTTGAGCTAGGATGTGATACAGGCACATGTCTTAAAAACATTTGCCAGTGAACTACAGTCCATTGTGAGGTATTATATGTTCTGGATAGAATGAAATCTCTGATGAAGGGTCTAGGCCCGAAACGTCAGCTTTTGTGCTCCTGAGATGCTGCTTGGCCTGCTGTGTTCATCCAGCTTCACACTTTATTATCTTGGATTCTCCAGCATCTGCAGTTCCCATTATCACAGTCATTGTACCTGTGATGGCTGCACTTATCATGTTGCCATGTCATTGAAAATGAGAAATTCAGCGAAGTAATACATCACAAAAATGTAATTTTCCCCATTCACTGTGAATTAGTTCATTGCTATTTTTATCCAAGGAGTTGATGGTACATTATGTGAATGTAAAGGCTCCTATGCTGCTGGGGTTAGTACAATGTGCATGCCTCAAATATATTCAGAAGTCATTAGATATCCTGATTCATCCCGGCCAGCATGATAGACCTCTTGTGCAGTCAATATCCATTTGGTCATGGTGTAACATTGTCATGATATTTTGACATAGTGCTTCTGGTATTAGGACTTTTTTCCTTTTGAAAATGACGTGTTGAAATATACCGAGTTTGTCTATGTATGATCAAAACGAACAAACATTTTCAGATTTTATTTTACACTGTCAGGCATTCCTTGAATAATAATCTTTTACAAAACTGGTAATTGCTCATTCTTGTTAGCTGTCAATTGCAACTTTTTGACAGTGGTTCTGGCCAAAGTGTAACATCAAGAAATTCTTCAACTCCAACTAATTTCAGCCAAACCTGTGGTCTGTAGCACTACAGTGGGTGTGGCTCAAATCTAATAAATTGTGACTCTGCTAAGATTTGTGCATACTGCTGGAAATATTGGTGATCTGTTGTATACTGCTCTCTTACAGATGGTGCCATGGAATGCCACTTGTTGGGGTACATGTCATATAGTTATAGAGTCAAAGAGACGTTTAGTATGGAGATAGACCCTTCTGTCCAACTCATCCATGCCAACCAGATATCCTAAATTAACCTAGTCCCATTTTCCAGCATTTCGTCCATATCCCGCTAAACCACTCCTATTCATATGTCCATCCAGATGTCTTTTAAACATTGTTATTGTACCAGCCTCCACCACCTCCTCTGGTAGCTCATTCTATGCACACATCACCCTCTGCATGAAGAATTTCCACCTTAGGTCCCTTTAAAATCTTCCCCCTCTCACCTGAAACCGATGTCCTCTAGTTTTGGGCTCCCCTGCACTGGGGAACAGACCTTGACTATTCACCCAATCGGTGTCCTTTATAATTTTATGAATTTCTGTAAGGTCACCCCATAGCCTCCGACACTCCAGAGAAAATTGCCCCAGCTTATTCAGCCTCTCCCTACAGTTCAAACGCTCCAACCCTGGCAATATCCTTGTAGATCTTTTCGGAATCCTTTCAAGTTTCACAATATCTTCCCTATAGCAAGGAGACCAGGACTGAATGCAGTATTCCAAAAGTGGCTGAACTAATTCTTCTACAGCCACAACATGACACCCCCAACTCCTATATTCAATGTACTGAAAAATAAAGTCAGAAGTCACATGACACCAGGTTATAGTCCAACAGGCTTTTTTGAATTCATAAGCTTGTGAAGCACTCTTCCTTTGTAGGGTGAAGTGAGAGAGAGCATTACACGGAATTTATAAGCAGAGAGATCAAAAGATCATGCAACTAGTGTGAATGGAATGCTGAGCAATAAGTCACTGCAGGTGACCAAGAGTGTTAGATGGTGTGAGTAAAGTGTCAACAGCTGAATAATAAGCAAAGGGATGACCTACAACCCTATTAAATGAGGCAGAGAAATAATTGCAAAAAATTAAATATAGGGTGTCTGGCAATTCATAGAATACCTACAGTGTGGAATGGGCCCTTTGGCCCAACAAATCCACATTGAACCTCAAAGCATCCCATCCAGGCCAATCCCCTTTTAACCCAGCTCATCTACAAACCCATGAACACTAAAGGTAATTTAGCATGGCCAATCTTTGGGCTGTGGGAGGAAACTGGAGCTCCTGAAGGAAACCCACGCAGACACAGGGAGAATGTGCAAACTCCACACAGACAGTCACCCAAGGGTGGAATTGAACCTGGTCCTCTGGTGCTGTGAGGCAGCAGTGCTAACCACTGAGCCACCTTGCTGCCCTTATTGCATGGTGTCCATTCATCGGCTGTCGTAGTGTATGCATGGCCTCCGCAAATATACCATGCTTCAGGCTTCCTTGCCTCCAGCATATGGGATAGACAACATTAGCTGAGTCACATGTGGAGAGTGGTGTTCCCACGTGTATCTTGGGTTCATGTCAAGCTACATGTGACCCCACCACACTCTATTGTACCTGTAAAGCCTTCCTTACTGTCCTATTTTGACATCATCACCTTGATAAATTGTTATGATCTCTCTAATTAGTTTGTACAGTTTTGGATTACTTTAACTTTTGTTAGACTCTCAGCGTGCAACTCTTTTACCAATCATGTTATTCCAGTCATTTAGTTTGTCTCCAGCACTACTCTATGTTTAATTTTTTTGTAATTATCTCTCTGACTCATTTAATCAGATTATAGGTCAGCCCTTCACATGTTTTTCAGCTTTTGACACTTTATGCCATCTCATGGCACTCATGCCATCTAACATTCTTGGTCATTTGCATTGACTTATTATTCGACTTTCCACTCACCCCAGTTGCATGATCTTTTGATCTCTCTGCCTATAAATTCTGTGTCTGTGTGATCTTATCTCTCACTTCACCTGATGAAGAGGCTGACTCCAAAAGCTTGTGATTTCAATTAAACCTAATGGATTATAACCTGGCATTGTGTGACTTCTGACTTTGTCCACCCCAGTCCAATGCTGGCACCTCTACATCCTGGCTAATAAAAGCAAATGTACCAAACGTTTTCTTCACTACTCTGTCTACCTGCAACTCCACTTTCAAGGAACAATGAACCTGTACCCCAAGGTCTCTTTGTTCACCAATACTCCCCAGGATCTTACTGTTGTGCAGTTGGGTAGAGTACTTGTGGATTGGAAGGCATGAAATTAGAATCTGGTGTTTGTAAAATGCTAGGGGGAAAGCATTGCATAGTTGCTTTAAAAGATGATGTGCTTTTTCTTTGCAGAGAATTAAAAAAAATGTCTGTGAGCAGCTTGAAAGTCTGCAAGTATAGGCAGCAGCCAAATTGAAACGTGTTAAAAGGCCTTAGTTAGCAGGCCAAGCAGCAGTTTTGTTTCATTATAAAATCAATAAGTTTTGAATTTAGCCAATCAATCTAAACCATGTACTATAATATGAGAAATATCTGATGATTTTGATAATATTAGACCAATCCCATTGTCAGAAATTGATATGTCATTTAGGGTATAAAGTCAGCCAGAGTTAGCAGCTTTCAGTTCTCAAGACAGCATCGCTGGCTCTTACAGGCACCTCTAGTTCTTAGAGAAAGCACTATCTAAAGAAATCAAAGATACAAATGGTGCTACTAGTTAATATTCCTGACCGAAGAATCGAAGGAGAAGGCATTCCTGAAAGAACATCTGATGGAGAAGGCATAAAGCATTCTGGAAGGCATGTAACTTAGCTATAATTTTGAGAGACTAAATTCTATTTTATTTTATGTAAGTGGGACCTGTATTTATTGGAACAGCATACCATTAGAATCTTGTTTCATTTGGGAACAGTTAGTAATTAGAAGGGGTTTACTCAGTTTGTTAATAGTTTAGTTAATTTGTTCAATTTTTTGAGTAAGATAAATACATTGTTACTTGTTGATTGCAGAGTGAGTGTCAGGGATTTATTTTTAACCACTAGAAGTCGCTGAAAGGCTGGTTATATCAATTTTCACATACCTTTTACAGATTTTAGGGCAAGGTGCTTCCCTCTGTGTGTTTCAGTTTTTTATTAATTCCTAGAGGTGGGGGGGGGGTCAACCTCCTCTTTATAACACTTACCATTTAGTGTATTTTCCCTACCAAAATGTAGCACCTCACATTTACCTAAATTAAACCCCATCTGCCACTCCTCAGCCCATTTGCCCAACTGATCAAGGTTCCATTCTACTCTGAAGTAATCTTCATTGCCCACTATACCACCAATTTTGGTGTCATCTGCAAACTTACTAACCCTACCTCCTGTATTCACATCCATATAATTTTTATAAATGATAAAAAGCATTGGACCCAGAACTGATCCTTGCAAAACACTGCTGGTCACAGTCCTCCAGTCTGAAAAGCATCTTTTCATCACCACTCTCTGTCTCCAACCTTTGAGCCAATTTTGCATCCAAGTGGCTAGTTTTCCCTGTATTCCATGAGATCTAACCTTGTTGAAATCTATACAGACAACATCCATCACTCTACCTTCATCAATCTTCTTTGTCACTTCTTCCAAAAACTCAATCAAGTTAGTGAGACATGATATGGTTTAGAATACAGATCGCCTTACACCATCAATGTGCTGTATGATGTCAACAATATGGATAAATGTGTCATCTTCTAAAATGTGCCTTTTGGTCATTTGATTGAGCACTCATAAGTCTGCATTTGTGCATGTTCTTAAGACTCGTCTTGTTGCCATTGTTGCAGTGTTGTTACGTGTTGTGGGTCATTCCTTCTATTCCCGAGACTGGCTTGGCTTTTGGAGCCAAGCTTCCTGCACATGTGTGCTCAATGTCCTTTGGTGCCACTTGGTAAATTTGAATACAAGTTAAATAGCTTATGGGTAGTTGTAGTAAACAACATGCTACAGATCTTCTTGCTTTGTTGAAAGTAGCAATTTTATTGGCGTCATTTTAAGAGTGTAATTGTTGTTGGCTTGCCTCTATGGCTTTATATTAGTGTCCATTTTCAAGAGAGGTGCCAATGGCATGGAAAGGTGCCTTTTTACTTGCCAAGAAAATCTTTCCCAAAGGCTTCAATCATTGAAGTGATTTCTAATTCAATTAGTCTCTCTGAGAGTTGTTTGGAAAAATCACACTCATTCCCTTCATTGCAGCATCTTGTGACAAACTTCATCAATCAACTCCTAGATTTCCATCTATATGATATGAGTTGGAGTCTGTTAATCATGAAAATAAGTCTAACCTTGAAGTGGTTTTTTTGATAGTTTATACAGTTCTTGTTTAAAGAAAGTAAGGGGAATCTGTTAACGGTATACTAATTAAATTGCTGAGACAAGCAGGTGGGGACATTATTTTATAAAGAATCTGGGGCACTTATAAGAGTCTTGTGGTGCAGCGGAAATGTCCCTACCTCTGAGCCTGGTTTCACCTCCTCCAAAGCTGTGTAATAATGTATTTGAACAGGTTGATCAGAAAATATCTCTAGGGGTCTTATAAATGGAAACTGCTGGAAGAAGGTTGTAATAAGTAAGAAGCATAAATCTGTACTATTGCATGCAGCAAATAAATATATGGTCAGGATTGGTACTAATGTCCAGTTTTATACTTCACCAGTTGGCTTGGAAATGGCATAATGCAGGAGAGAAGGAAGAAGACTAGAGCTGCAAAGTAAAAAGATTTGATAGTTAAGGAAACAGACCTGGTGCCAAGATCAAAGATTTCACAGAACAGCTGTAGATCGCCCTGAATGATAAGGGTAAACAACCAACCGTCATTGTACAAATCTAGTCACATGGGTAAACTGAGTAATGTGGTTCTGTAATCAAAGTTTACAAAGCTATGCATTAACTCTGCAAGCAGGATCTCAAATAAAGTAATCCTAGATTACTCCAGGTACGAAGAGTGAGTGTTGAAATAGAAGGATAAAGCAGACAAATCCAAGGCTTGAAATATGGTGCCAGTGGGAGGATTTTGCTCATATAACTGAAATGTTTCTCACAGTCCTTGCATGGTATTTTGTACATTACCTTAGTTTTATTGGTTGTGGGTACAGGATCCTTTAAGTTTGTCAATAGCTGTCGCAGGTTGGTTGTTGGTTTGTGGGCTACTCTGATATCTAGGGGTCTGAGTAGTCTTGTGGTCATCTCTGATATTTCTCTGATGTACTGTAGTGTATCTGGCAATGTTGTGACTTCTTGCTGTGGTCTGTTGCAGATTATTTTTTTGGGAGACATGCCAGGCCTGGCATTCTAACCAGAACTCAATCAACAAACATATTGAACTGGACCCTATATACAAACCACTGAAAAACAGAACCAGAAGTAATGCCAACCACCCAGCAAACCGAGGCATATAAATAGCAAGTGGGAAAGAACACCAACACTTCACCAGAGGCACAACGATGATGTTACCTGGCAGGGTAACAAAACGTGTGCCATCAAACACACTGAATCGGCGATAACAAAGTGTGGAGCTGGATGAACAATGCAGGCCAAGCAGCATCTTCTGAGCACAAAAGCTGATGTATTGGGCCTAGACCCTTCATCAGAAAAGGGAGATGGGGAGAGGATTCTGAAATAAATAGGGAGAGAGGGGGAGGTGGGCTGAAGATGGATAAAGGAGAAGATAGGTGGAGAGGAGAGTATGGGTGGGGAGGTAGGGAGGGGATAGGTCAGTCCGGGGAGGTCGGACAGGTCAAGGGGGCGGGATGAGGTTAGTAGGTAGGAAATGGAGGTGCGGCTTGAGGTGCGAGGAGGGGACTGGTGAGAGGAAGAACAGGTTAGGCAGGTGGGGATGAGCTGGCTGGTTTTGGGATGCAGTGGGGGGAGGGGAGATTTTGAAGCTGGTGAAATCCACCTTGATACTATTGGGCTGCAGGGTTCCCAAGTTGCAGTTCCTGCAACCTACGGGTGGCATCATTCTGGCACTGCAGGAGGCCCAGGATGGACATGTCATCTAAGGAATGGAAGGGGGAGTTGAAATTGTTCGCGACTGGGAGGTGCAGTTGTTTACTGCAAACCGAGAGTAGGTGTTCTGCAAAGCAGTCCCCAAGCCTCTGCTTGGTTTCCCCTATGAAGAGGAAGCCACACTGTGTGCAGCAGACGCAGCATACCACATTGGCGGATGTGCAGGTGAACATCTGCTTGATGTGGAAAGTCATCTTGGGGCTTGGGATGGGGGTGAGGGAGGTGGTGTGGGGGCAGGTGTAGCACTTCCTGCGATTGCAGGGATAAGTGCCGGGTGTGGTGGGGTTGGAGGGGAGTGTGGAGCGGACAAGGGAGTCATGGAGAGAATGGTCTCTCCGGAAGGCAGACAAGGGTGGAGTGGGGAAAATGCCTTTAGTGGTGGGGTCGGATTGTAGATGGCAGAATGTCGGAGGATGATGCATTGTATCCAGAGGTTGGTAGGGTGGTATGTGAGGATTAGGGGGATTCTCTCGTGGCGGTTATTGTCAAGGGCGTTCTCAACCACTGCAGGGGGGGACGTTGCGGCCCATGAAGAACGAGGACATCTGGGATGTGTGGGAGTGGAATGCCTCATCGTGGGAGCAGATGCGGCGGAGGTGAAGGAATTAGGAATAGGGGATGGAATTTTTGCAGGAAGGTGGGTAGGAGGAGGTAGATTCCAGGTAGCTGTGGGAGTCGGTGGGCTTGAAATGGACATCAGTTTGTAGGTGGTTGCCTGAGATGGAGACAGAAAGGTCCAGGAAAGTAAGGGATGTGTTGGAGATGGACCAGGTGAACTTGAGGTAGGGGTGGAAGGTGTTGGTGAAATGGATGAACTGTTTGAGCTCCTCTTGGGGGCATGAGGCGGTACAAATATAGTCATCAATGTAACAGAGGAAGAGGTGGGGTTTGGGACCAGTGTAGGTGCGAAAGATGGACTGTTCCACATAACCTACAAAGTGGCTGGCAGAGCTTGGGCCCATGCAGGTACCCATGCCCTCCCACTTAGTCTGTAGGAAGTGGGAGGAATCGAAAGAGAAGTTGTTGAGGGTGAGGACGAGTTCGGCTAGGCGGATGAGGGTGTCGGTGGAGGGGGACTGGTTGGGTCTGCGGGACAGGAAGAACCATTTCAACTCCTCCTCCCATTTCTTAGATGACATGTCCATCCTGGGCCTCCTGCAGTGCCAGAATGATGCCACCCATAGGTTGCAGGAACACCAGCTCATATTCCGCTTGGGAACCCTGCAGCCCAATGATATCAATGTGGATTTCACAAGCTTCAAAATCTCCCCTCCCCACACTGCATCCCAAAACCAGCCCAGCTCGTCCCCGCCTACCTAACCTGTTCTTCCTCTCACCTATCTCCTCCTCCCACCTCAAGCCGCACCTCCATTTCCTACCTACTAACCTCATCCCGCCCCCTTGACCTGTCCATCCTCCCCGGACTGACCTATCCCCTCCCTACCTCCCCACCCATACTCTCCTCTCCACCTATCTTCTCCTCTATCCATCTTCAGTCCACCTCCCCCGGTCTCCCTATTTATTTCAGAATCCTCTCCCCATCTCCCTGTTCCGATGAAGGGTCTAGGCCCAATACATCAGCTTTTGTGCTCCTAAGATGCTGCTTGGCCTGCTTTGTTCATCCAGCCCTACACTTCATTCTCTTGGATTCTCCAGCATTTGCAGTTTCCATTAACACTGAATCAGTGAGCATGTCTACAACTTCATCCACAATCTGAGCTACAAATCTTCTCAAAAACATAATCACCGATTGTTGGAAAAACGCATCTGGTTTACCAATGGCCTTCAGGGAAGGAAATCTGGCCCTCATGGGATCTAGGCCCACATCAATGTGGTTGACGCTCAATTGCTCTCTGAAATTGCCTAGCAAGCATTCAGTTGTACCAATCACTACAAAATCTCGAAGAAATGAAACCAGACAGATAACCTGGCATCGACCTAGGCATTGGAAAAGATGACAAGAGAAACAGTTCTGTCGACCCTGCCAAGTCTTCCTTAATAACATCTGGGGGTTAGTGCCAAAATTGGAAGAGCTGTCTCACAGACATGTCAAGAAATAGAATTGTACCTTACAGACAATGTCCCAGGCACCCACCATCACCATCCTTGGATATGTCCTGCCCCATCAGTAGGAAAGATCCAGCAGAGGTGGCAGCACAGACGTATGTAGCTGGGAGGAAGTTGCCCTGTCAGTCTTCAGTACTGACTCCAGAGCTCATGAAGTCTTGCAGCTTTAGGTTAAACCCAGGTAAGGAAACCCACTCCTGATTACCACATAAAGTCCTTTCTGAGTGGTTGAATTGGCACTCTTTCATGTTGAAGAACACTTAGACCATGATCTGATCTCCAGTCTGATCTCCACCTTGCTCAGACTGCCTCTTTTGTCCTTATCCTTCTGCAGTATCCCAGTGAAGCTGAATATAAACTCTGGACTCAACACAACAATTTCAGCACATAATTTCTGCCCTTATTTTGTTTACATTCTCTTTGCAAATTTCATTTAACACTCATTATTCTCTTGCTTCTTCTATTAAACAACCAACATTTAACTACCTGCCATTCACACCTTTTCTAGACACATCTTTAGTTTCTTCATTTGTCCTATTGCTACCAGCTTTGGCCTTGTACCACTATCTCTTCTTTTCATTTAGTGCTTTCTGTTTTCTACCAATCTTATTCCTTGTCTTCATTCTTTTTCTATGTTCCATCTAACTTAAAATTAGCTATTACACTTTTAACTTTTTTCTCAGTTGTAATGATAGGTCATTGACCTGAAATATTAACTCTTTTGCTCTCTTCTAACCTGCAAAGCATTTTGATCATTTTTGGATTTTTCTGTCTTCTTGGTCAAATGACTGTCAAGATTTACACTGAATTTTCACCAGAAATCAAATATCAGCCTTCAAGCCATTAGTCCATCGGGTATTATCTTTAGTTTTGGGCTTTAACCATTAATTATCAATGTGCTTCAAAAATGGAGACCAGGAAATTACTGATTGATGAAGGTGAAAGTTATAGGTGAAGTCACTCTAGAATGTCTCATTGTCAGGATAGAGCAATTATTTACACATACTATGACTTACTTTTGCACAAAGAAATATATAATCAACAGGCATAATACCAATCAGATCCACAGTAAACCAAGTTTTCAGATAGTGGTTTTTGATCTTCTTTCGATCCATTACGATAATCTATTGATGAGAAAAGAGAACTGTATATGTGTCAATATGAACTATTGTCAGTAGTTACTAGCTTTCAAATTGTTCTTTTTTGTATATTAGCTAATACATCACACAGTTAAAACAATGGCAGATTTCTTACAAGCTTCAAACTGGTAAAGCTTCCAGAGGAGAACTTCACAACATGTAACTTAACTTTGGAAGTGCGTTAACTTCAAAATTACACTCCTGACAAGGGGGAAGGGAAACAGTGTAAACAGTGAGTGGTTCCGTAATCCAAAATTTAAGCACAACACATCCTAAACATTATTGGGATGTTGGTCATTCAACCTAGTTTGTGAGTTAGAGTTAAATCCATCAATCAAGCTTACCATTCTTCCTGGTTGACACAAAAGCGATGCAAGCACAGAGATAGGGAATGAATATGAATATCCAGGTGAATCCTTTTTAAATCATTACTCCGGTAAATGTGTGGTTTTTAGCTAGTTCATCTCGGAAGCCACCCCTAACTATTTCTGGGGATTCCAAAGATAACTTGCAACCAAGCTTTCCTGAATTACATAAATGCTATGTATTCCTTGCAAGATATAGGGTGATATTCTAGCTGCAACAAATTCACAGCCATAATTAGGATTTCTCCATTGCAAAACAGAGGAATATTTGAGACTGACTGAAATAGTACAATTTCAAATTCCAATGGGAAGTACCATTCAGGATGTTGGTGAAGACAACTGGGTTGCATTCCTTTGAATTAGAAGCTAAAAGATGATCAGGTTGCAGCTCTCACGAGGCTGCTGGGAGAAACAATAACTACTAGTGGTGGCTTTGGTACAATGAAGTACTGCCTAAATGTTAAGTCAGGCTTTTTAGGAGTAAAGTTAAGATGCATATTGCTATATAATGACTGAAATGTTCTTCCACAACTACAGTGCATATTGGATCAATCGTTAACTTTGAACCTGAAATTGATCATTCTGTTAATCAAAAATAAGAAGATTTGTGGTAAAGTCAAGTATATAGAGTTGGATCAAAAATCGGTAATAATTTCATTGAACAATGGAGCATGGCCAAAGGATTAAGCAGTCTACTCCTATGCCTACATTCAGATGTCAAAATAGGAAGTGTTTGGTGGGCACATCCTGCAAGATGCTCCAAATAGGAAGTTGCCAAATAATCATGAAGCAAATTTGGAGAGTAAGATATTTATGAGGCTTTCCTCAAACATATAATATGTCAATATCATCTCGAAAATCTTCCAACTGAACATTTTAAACTATGAGAAAGAGAACAAGCACTTTTCTTTTTAGTAAATGTATTAACCTTGCAATTATTTAATGTAGACAGAATATATAAATCCTTTGCATAATAAGGAACAAAGCTCTCCTTCCTTATTTTACATACAGACATATCTCTTATTACATTATTCATAGTAATTCAGAAGATAGGTTTTATTGCAATGGAGGATGGCTACATTACATCTTTCAGAGTATAACATGAAGTCAGCAATTATAGCAACTAAATAATTGGAATATAACAATTAATAAAGCAACTATTAACATTAAAAGGTTTTATGACATTTCAAAAGTATAAAAGAACAAACAGACACTATTCGGCTGTAACAGATATTTGCAGATTAACAAAAAGCTTTCAAGAAGATAGATTTTAACAAAGGTTTTAAGATTCAACTGTCTTGCTTCCCTTAAATTTACAGAAGGATCAGAAGCTGGCCAAGTGAGCATGGTAAAAACTGGACATGATAATAGACAATGACGTGCATGAGGGTATCAGTGTCACATGGGCTGAGGTAGATGATGTTAGATGTGAAAGCAAATGACATGTGAATATGGGTTGGATGTTCAGTTTAAAATTCAATAGTTGCTAATACTCATATTCAGACTCATAACATCCAATCAGATTTCCTTGCCACTGCCTTACCTGATCATGCCTCCAATATCTGAGAAAAGCATCATATGTGGGCTAGTTATTTATTTAACACAATTAGACATGCAAACCCTAATTTCAACGGAAAACTGGGAGGGAGGAATTTGTGGAGGTGACACAGAGAAAAGCAGGTTAATCTTTTTGCTGCTGGTAAACATTGTTTCCCTCAGATCCTGCCAAATTTGGCAGCAGACCTAGATCAACATTATTTGTCTAAATTTCCCAATCACAACCAGGTGACTGGGGCTAATGAGCTGTTCTGTGGGAAGGTCCGTGGGAGAATGAAATAGGCAAGTATTAGAGAGGTGGGGGGGATCGTTTGTGAGCAGGGAGCCATTGATTGGCAGACATATTGGGTAGGGAGGTGAGGTTGGGGAGTAGATTGGAGAGACAGGGGAAGTAGAGGATGGTAGAAAAAAATCTGAAGGATCTTGCAGTGGAAAGATAGATGAGTTCATGAAGCAAATAAGCTGGATTCAATAGATGTATGAAAAGGCATTTTTCTGTTTGATTGAGCTATCCTCATATTTCTCCAGTCCTAAACAGGTTTTCTAAGGAATGGGAAACAGGGCTCACCAGACTGAAATTTAAAATGGCAATCAAATTTGAGGCAAGCTCATAAAATCTTTCCACAAAGTTGAAGCTTCTCATTCCTGAAACTATTCTTGTAAATCATTTGGTCAGTGAGTTCAAATGTCATAACTTCATACATGATACATCAGGCATGAGAAAAGTTAACTGGATATTATCTTTCAGGGGACAGTCAAACCCTATAAATTAAGTATATCAAATTTGGACAATGGTCAGGAATGGGGGGGGGGGGTGTGATTACAAGTGAGGCAGGTAGAGGGATGCAGGACATAGTGCTGATGGAGCCTCAACCCTTGAGCTTGTCTAACAGATTGGAGATTCTCGCTCCTTGTATGAACAAGAATGGGGACGCTGTAGTAAAGATGAGCCAACCTTTTCATAGCACTACAATATTGGGATAATATAGTCAGAAAAAATGCTGTTCTCTGTGGCCATATCAAGAGTCACAAAAGCTGCATTTATTGCCTGATGTCTGGGTTCAGGCTATCTCATCTTGGCTGCAGAAAACATAGAGTAGGAGGGGATAGATCACGTTATCATTGCCCACATAGATATAAACAACAAAGGTAAAAAGAGGAAAGAAATTCTGCTGAGGGAATATGAGCAGCTCGAAGCTATATTAGAAAGCAGAAAGAAAAAGATAATAATCTCCAAGTTATTACCTGAACCAGGAATTAATTGGCATAGGGTCAGCAAGACAAAAGAGGTAAATGAATAGCTCAAAAATTGGTGCAAAATTGGCATTAGTACCAGGGGAAGAGAGAGTTGTTCCAATAGGATGGGCTCTACAAGAATCATGCTGGGACCAGAGTACTTGCAAATCTCATAATTAGGGCTCTGGATAGGCCTTTAAACTAAATAATAGTTCGGGAAGGTAGTGTGGGAAGAGGGGGTGGGGCTCATTTGCATGGGAAATTAGAAAATCACAGGTGAAGGAGAAGGTAGGATTGCAAGTTAGCGAAGGGGATGACTGTTACCAGAAAATAAAAGGAAGGGACAGAATGTGTGAAATTTGATCATAGAAAATCATAAAGGCTTTGCATTTTAAAGCATGAAGCATTTGGAATAAGGTAGATGAACTGATAGTGCAAATCGAGGTAAATGAATATGATTTTTTAGTCATTATGGAAAGATGGTCAAGGATATTTGACCTTTTTGGAGAGATAGGAGAGATGGAAAAGGTAGTGGGATAGCACTGCTAATAAGAAATGAAATGAGGACAGTTGTGAGAGATAACTTAGGCTCTGATAACGTAAAGGCAATTTGGGCAGAAGTAGAAAGGCAACAAGGGAAAGAAGACATTGGTAGGAGCAGGATAAAGAGCCCAAACATTAGCTACTCTTTAGCAAATAAACAACAGGAACATCTAAAAAGAATAGAGCAATAAATATGGGTGACTTTAGTCTTCTTGTTGATTGGGTTAACCAATTCAGGAAATATAGTTATGACATGAATTGGTAGGGTGCATCATGGATAGCTTCCTAAAGCAATATGACATGGAGTCAACCGGGAAGCAGGCCATCTTCAATCTGGTGATGGATAATGAGGCTGGTTTAATAAATCATAGAACCCCTACAGTATGGAAGCAGGCCATTTGGCCTATCGAGGTTGCACCACCCCTCAAAAGAGCATCCCACCCTGAACAACTCCCCTACCCTGTAATGCTGCGTTTCCCATGGCTAGCCTACCTAGACTGCATATTCCTGTACACCATGGGCAATGTAGCATGGCTAATCCACCTAACTTGCACATACAGTAATAGAGTCATACAGCACGAAAACAACCCTTTGGTCCAACCAGTCTATATTGAACATAATTCCAAACAAAACTAGTCCCATCTGCCTACTCCTGGTCCATATTCTGCAAAACCTTTCCTATTCATGTACTTATCCAAATATCTTTTAAATGTTATAATTGTACATGCATCCACTACTTCCTCAGGAAGTTCATTCTAGTCAAGAAGTCTCCCATCCTGGGGAAAAGACAATCATCATTAACTCTACCTAAATCTCTTAATATTTTATAAACCTCTATCAAGTTACCCCTCAACTTCCTACACTCCAGTGGAAAAGCCCCAGCCTATCCAGCTTTTATTTATAATTCAAGCCTTCCATACCCAGCAACATGCTGGAAAATTTCTCCTGAACCCTCTCCAGCTTGATAATATCCTTTCTATAACTGGGTGGCCAGAATTGGACAGTGTATTCCAGAAGAGGTCTCACTAATGTCCTATACAACTTCAATACAACTTCCCAACTCCTATACTCAAAGGATTGAGCAATGAAGGCAAGTGTACCAAACACCTTTTTAACTACCCTGTCTATATATGATGCGAACTGCAAAGAATTACGTACATGCCCTTCTAGTTTCCTCTGTTCAACAATAATATCCAAGGCCCTACCCTTGTTTGTTGTACCAAAATGCTTTACCTCGCATTTATCCAGATTGAACTCCATCTGCCATTTTTCAGCCCATTAACCCATTTGATCAAGATCCCTAGTAATCTTAAAATACCGTCTACTATACCACAAATTTTGGTTTTATCTGCCAACTTACTAACCATGCCTTTTTTATGCTCATCCATATCATTTATATAAATAACAAACAAAAGAGGACCCAGAAATGATCTCTGTAGAACACTATTGGTCTTGGGCCTCCAGTCTGAAAAGCAACTGTCCAATGTTACTCTCTGTCTCCTGCCTTTAGGCCAA
This sequence comes from Stegostoma tigrinum, assembly GCF_030684315.1. NCBI lineage: Eukaryota > Metazoa > Chordata > Chondrichthyes > Orectolobiformes > Stegostomatidae > Stegostoma > Stegostoma tigrinum. The sequence continues at coordinate 37,208,746 of NC_081362.1, forward strand.
TTATGCATCCAATTGGTAAGCTCATTCTGAATAGCATGTGATCTAACTTTACTAATTAGTCTACCATGCTGAACCTTGTCAAAGACTTCACTAAAATCCAAATAAACAATGTCTACTGCTCTGCCATTAACAGTCTTTTTGGTAATTTCCTCAAAAAACTCAATTGATTTTGTGAGACACAATTTTCCTTGTATAAAACCAAGCTGATTATCCCTATTTAATTTTTGCCTCTCTAAATATCCATAAATCCCATCTTTTATAATCACCTCCAACAATTTACCCACAGCCAAAGTCAGACTCGGTTTATAGTTCCCCAGTTTCTCCTTACAACTTTTCTTAAACAAAGGTACAACATTAGCCACCCTCCAGTCATCAAGCACCTCACCTTTATTTATAGATGATGCAAATATTTCTGCAAGGCATCTTGTAATTTTCTCCCTTACTTCCCATAATATTCTGGGATACAGAAACTTGCTCCTCTATAATCTGAACTGTTTTTACAACAACAAAGTTTATTTCTCTGTATTCTCTACACTCTATTTCTTTCTCTATAGTAAAAAAAACTGTAGGAAATATTCATTTAGTGTCTTGCCCATCTCCTGGAGTTCAACACAAAGACAACCTCCTTGTTCTTGAAGAGACCACATTGAGATCATTGCGCTGCAGGGTTCCCAAGGGAAATATGAGGTGCTGTTCCTCCAGCCTTCGGGTGGCATCATTGTGACACTGGAGGCCTAGAATGGACATGTTGTCCAAGAAGTGGGAGGGGGAGTTGAAGTGGTCCATGACTGGGAGGTGTAGTCGTTTGTCACGAACCCAGCATAGGTGTTCCACAAAGCAGTCTCCAAGCTTCCGGTTGGTTTCCCCAGTGTGGAGGAGGCCACTTTGTGAACATCGGATACAATATACCACATTAGCCAATGTGCAGGTGAACATCTGTTTAATGTGGAAGGCTTTCTTGGGGCCTGGAATGGACTTCACAGGCATCAAAATCTCCCCACCACTGACTCATCTCAAGGCCAGCACTGCTCCCCACCTCCTTGACTTGTGCGTCTTTTCTCCCACCTATCTGCTCCTCCCACATCACTGACCAACCCCCACCCCCAATTCCTACCGAGTAGCCTCATCTCCGCCTCCTTGACCTGTCCATCTTCCCTCCCACCTACCCACCCCTCCCTCCCAACTGACCAATCCCCATCCCAACTCCCTACCTACACTAACCTTTACAGACTCCATTCCCACCTCCTTGACCTGTCTGTCTTCTCTCCACCTATCTGCTCCTCTATCCACTTTCCATCATTGCCTCCGCCTCTCTGCTTATTTCAGAGTCCCCTTCCCTTCCACCATTTCTAAAGAAGTGTCCAAACCTAAAACGTCAGCTTTCCTGCTCCTCTAATGCTGTCTGGCCTGCTGTGTTCATCCAGCTCTACACCTTGTTATCTCAGACGCCATGCATAGGCAGTTCCTACTATCTCTCTTGCCTATGTTGGTGCCAATACAGACCACAACAATCGAATCCTCGCTTTCCCTCTTCAGGATCCTTTCAAGCCAATTTGAAATATCCTTCAACTGTGGCAGGTAGGCAAGACACTATATAGGACTCTCAATCTTGTTCACAAAAGATGCTGTCTGTCTGTTCTGCAAATTATAGAACGTCCCTATGAATATTACTTTTGCTTGCATTCACATAGTTCCATGAAGGTGGTTTTGCAGATCGGCAGGGTAGTGAAGAAGGCGTTTGGTACACATTCCTTTATTAGTCAGTGCATTGAGTATAGGAGTTGGGATGCCGTGTTGCATCTCCAAAGGCCATTGGTCTGGCTACTTTTGGAATACTGCATTCAATTCTACAGAAAGGATGTTGTTAAACTTGAGAGGTTTCAGAAAAAGATTTACAAATATGTTGACAAGTTGGAAGGTTTGACCTATGGTCAATGGTCAAGACTTTTCCCCAGGGTTGGGGGTTCAAAACTAGAGGGCTTAGTTTATGGTGAGAGGAAAATATTTAAAAGGGACCTAAGGGACAAATTGTTCACGCAGAGGGTAGTACATGTATAGAATGAGTTGCCAGATGAGGTGGTGGAAGCTGGTACAATAACAACATTTAAAAGACATCTGTACATGAATAAGAAGGGTTCAGAGGGCTATGTGCCAAATGCTGGCAAATAGGTTCTTGATTAATTTAGGATATCTAGTCAGCGTGGACTAGTTGAACCAAAGTGTCTATATCCATGCTGTGCAACTCTGACTCTATGGATGGCTCTCTGGACCATGGTGCAATAGTCAATTTGACCACCTTCCATGCAGGCTCTTTCCTTATCCATACAGGGAGCAAATAGCTCCAATGCTAAGTTCAGGATCCTTCTACCTCCCTCACTTATTGACACACCATCCTGTCCCTGATTAGTGGCCAAATTTGAAATATTTAAGGTACAGGGTGTGACTGGAACACAACATCAATATAACTATCCCCCTCGTGAATGTGCTGCAGGGTCTGAGGCTCATATTCCAGCTCATTAAGTCTGAACCAAAGTTCCTCAAGCTGCAGACACTGAGTGCAGATGTGGTCAAATGTCTTCCAGCATGATGCACCAGCTCCCATATCATGCAAGAACAACAAATCGGCTGTACTATTTCTGATATAATTCATTAGGCCTTATTTACTGTTAAAAAGAATAATTCTGAGTCCCGACATTATTATATTCCTTTCTGAATCTACTATTAATTAGGGATCGGCCCTAATGTAGGTCCCTTACCAGCCAATCAGATTGCAGCTTTTCTGTGATTCAATTTCACCATTAGCACATCCCTTTCCCCACTCAGGAGTCTGGGCATAATCTTTGCTGTTTCCCACACTGCTTCACTTGGCACTGACTGCACGGACAACCTTCCCTGCCTGCTTCAAGGTGATACTCTTGGTGAGGATGTTCTTTCCAGACTTTGAATGGTGAACCAGGCTTGAATGGCCTACTCGGTTCCTATTTCCTATGGTCTTATGGTCTAAATACTATACGTAATTTGGTGGTGCAAAAGTCACTTGGTCATGTGTGATAGCAGTTCCAGCCATAAAGAAAAATGGGATTCTATCCCCCCTTTCTTTCTACCTCTCCCTCATCATTGGTGGTCTGCATTGTCCTTAACGGGATTTGCATGTAATTAATCCATCTGGAAAATAAGGATGATTTACTGGTCGGGATAATAGATGGAAATGTGCCGTGAGTGATTTGAGGGTGGAGAAAAACAAAATCAATTATAAGAGCATATCTGGATATGGAAAACAAAAAGAGCTGAGTTCTTAAAATGGCCCATGTGGTACAATGGCAATGTCCTTAGCTTTGAACCAACAGACACAGGACCCACATACTCCAGCGATATATGATAATATCTGTGAATAGGTTGATTGGGAATGTTTTAAAAAGGAGCTGGGTTCTGAACAGCTGTCCAGTTGTGTGAAAGAGCACTTCTGGATATAAAAGAAAGAGGGAATAAAAAGCTGTGTTCTTTCCCTTCCAATTTCATTTTGATTCAGTTTTCTGCCCCTCTCCCTACTCCTCCTTCATCTTTGGTGTTATTGCATTGCCCTTAATGGGCTATGCACACAAATTGTGGAATTGGAAACATGGTTGATTTACTGGTGGTGGTTAATAGATGAAAATTGCCACAGGTGATTTGGCAGTAGTCAAAGCCTTCAACAGTGCTACTGGATGAAAAGAAAGACCTGGGTTCTTAAGACCTCTTGTGGGCCTGCGCCTGGACCTGGCTAAAGTTGCCATTAACAGGTCTAGACAACAGATGTGGAAGGGGTCATTGTTCCTGTCTGCCCCTCTTTCATGGCACGATCCTGCTGGGGTATTGTCAGAGAGGAAGCACATGGTGTCCACGAATACTTACACTGAGGTTTAAGAGGGTGGTGGGCACTATGTCAGGTGGAGTGCCTTATTTCTCCCTCCAAATCCATTTTAATCTTGTCCCCTCCTTCTCTATCTTCACTTTTATTGCTGTTGTGCTGCCCCTGTTGGGCAGTACACATAAATTTTTCATCCTATTAGAAACACAGGTAATTTGGTGGTGGGAAAACCATTAAAAAAAGTTGGCTCCTGCAGTGACTGTAACAAGGTCAACCAGCTGGACCTCATAGAATATGAATTCCCTGACTGGAGCTGTTAATCTAGTCCAATCAGGGAGCTTTGACTGACAGATAAAAAGAGGACAGCCAGACATTCTGGGTGCTGATTCTGATGAAGCTATGCCAGAGTCAAGGATTTTCCAGATGTATATAAAGGGTAATAACAAAGTGTGGAGCTGGATGAACACAGCAGGGCAAGCAGCATCTTAGGAGCACAAAAGCTGACGTTTTGGGCCTAGACCCTTCATCAGAAAAGGGGGTTGGGGAGAGGGTTCTGAAATAAATAGGGAGAGAAGGGGAGACGGACCGAAGATGGATAGAAGAGAAGATAGGTGGAGAGGAGACAGACAAGTTAAAGGGGTGGGGATGGAGCCAGTAGAGGTGAGTATAGGTGGGGAGGAAGGGAGGGGATAGGTCAGTCCGGGGAGGATGGACAGGTCAAGGGGGCGGGATGAGGTTGGTGGATAGGAAATGGAGTTGCGGCTTGAGGTGGGAGGGGGGGGATAGGTGAGAGGAAGAACAGGTTAGGGAGGTGGGGACGAGCTGGGCTGGTTTTGGGATGCAGTGGGGGGAGGGGAGATTTTGAAGCTTGTGAAATCCACATTGATACCATTGGGCTGCAGGGTTCACAAGCGGAATATGAATTGCTGTTCCTGCAACCTTCGGGTGGCATCGTTGTGGCACTGCAGGAGGCCTAGGATAGACATGTCATCTATGGAATGTGAGGGGGAGTTGCCATGGTTCGCGACTGGGAAGTGCAGTTGTTTATTGCGAAACGAGTGGAGGTGTTCTGCAAAGCGGTCCCCAAACCTCCGCTTGGTTTTCCCAATGTAGAGGGAGCCACAACGGGTACAGCGGATGCAGTATACCACATTGGCAGATGTGCAGGCGAACATCTGCTTGATGTGGAAAGTCATCTTGGGGCCTGGGATGTGGGTGAGGGAGGTGGTGCGGGGGCAAGTGTAGCACTTCCTGCGGTTGCAGGGGAAAGTGCCGGGTATGGTGGGGTGGGAGGGGAGTGTGGAGCGGACAAGCCTTCTTGTCTGCCTTCCGGAGAGACCACTCTCTCCGGGACTCCCTTATCTGCTCCACACTCCCCTCCAACGCCACCTTGCCCGGCACTTTCCCCGTCAAGGAAGGTGGCAGTACTGTACAATATAATGCATGGCATACTCAGTGTGCTCCTAAGATGCTGCTTGGCCTGCTGTGTTCATCCAGCTCCACACTTTGTTATCTCAGATTCTCCAGCATCTGCAGTTCCTATTATCTCTAAATAAAGGGTGACTTGGTGATGGGATACTGGCCTCTGTGGTGTTATTTCATGGGTGCTCCTCGTTGTTATTACTAAACTGCCACTATGGGCAGTGCTTTTTATTTGTTATTTGTTTAATTTGATAATGGGATGATTTGGCAGTAGGTTTTAAAACTTAAAAAAAATGCTTGGCTCTTCATATTGAGGAGTTGGATGTGGACAGGGAAGGGACACAGATTGGAAAGGTGGAAACTAGTCTTTACGTTAATCTGTATATTTAGAATAAAATCCTTGTAAATTTCTGAACGTTCTTTGCTGCCTAACTAACGTAGGAATACCTGTCTGTTAAATTACTTAAACACAGCCTTCACCCCATGACGGGTGTTTGCCACCAAGTTCCATCGCTACTTGACTCTACTTTGGTTCTCAAGCAGAGGACATTATGGAATCAAAGTCCTACTATCAGGCATCTCTTGAAACTGTGGCTGATGTGAGTAAATAGTTGCCTGTCAATCTGATTGGCCAAGTGCATTCTAAACTAGGATTTCCACTTCAAAGTGAGCCTTAAAGTTTGGAACTCACTGCTTGTAAGAGTAGTAGAGGCATAAAACTCTCATAACATTTGTATATGCACTTGCAATGCCAAGTACTGTAAAAGGGGATGAGAATAGTTAGGTGTTTGTTTTTGATCAATGCAGAATTGATGGACTGAAAGACCTTTTTCTGTGCTGTAGGCCTTTATGACTATTTGCCTATGTTTGGACATTTCTAGGAACATTTTAGAAATAAATTAATTCATACCTCCTCCTTTTCATCTACATATCCAATGTAGAAATTTAACACCAGATCGATTATAGATATAACATCAGTTATTACGATGTATGAGATCCAGATGCCTCCTGTGTAGATTGGTTCAGTAAAGAAGCTGACTCCAAGTGGAATGATGATGAAATTTACAAACATCATAACCATCATCATAATTAGCCAATCGTGTCTGGAACAAAAAAGATTAAAACATATGCTGTATTGAAAATAAAGTTTTATTTGAACATTCAAATCCAAAGTTGATTTTCCAAACAATTCACAGAGCAAAAGTTACAACTTCACCACTTGCACACAGATTCCTTTACAAATGCGTAAAATATTTTTGTGAATTACATTTAGAAAAAAAATTGAAACATGCACTTTAAATCTTAACACTGAAATAATCTTGGTAATTTCTGGTTTCACATTAGGCACTAGCAAATCTCTGAAGCGTCCTATTTAGCCTGCATTTAGTTTAATACACTATCTTGATAAAGGAGATGATGCTTGTACTAGGAACGGCAAAGCATGCAGGAAAAAGTGACTGATTGTCATTTTAGGTATTGAGTAAATTTAAGTGTTTATTGTGAGAGATTCTCAAATCAATGGGCAGGATAGCTTCTTTGTAGGCATGATGCAGATTCCTGACCTCAATATTAGATTTGAGAGGGCAAAAGCTGAGTCATGCACCAAAGTTTTAAATTGAGGAAAGCCTACATTTCAAGGAATGAGGCACCAAACGAGGGAGAAATGATAATAAATGAAAAAGTAGATGAAGAGTGTGAGGTTTTCTAAGAAGGATTTGATACAAATCTGTATTCCCCTACAGGGCATACAATATACTTGAATAACTAATAAGCTTGGGTCAACAAAAAAAGTGACAGTATGAAACTTTAAACAAATGCTGTTGGAGGTAATCTTTGACATGGATAGGGAATTGATTAGGAGACAAGGGACAGAAATTAGGATAATGATCACCTACTCATATTAGCAGGTTGTGATTAGTAACACCCTCGAGGGATCTGAGTTGGGGGGGGTTCAGATTTCACCATTTAAAAATGACACGTCATGATGGTATAAAATATAGACTATTTTCTCTAAAATATCATCCACTAATTTAAAAGTCTGGAGCTTTAGAGTTAAAAGGAAAATGGTTTAAGAACGAGAGACAACATTTTAAACTGACCACAAAGTCACTTTACCCAAAGGTCATCAAATTTATAAGAACATAAAAATAAAGCACTCCAAACATTTAGGGATTACCGATGATAGAAAGGATAAAAGAAGATCCCTCAGGATTCCTCTCAATTTGTTGGCTCTGATGAGAGACTTCAACATACAATACACAGATATGGTCTGCTCACTGAAGACTTAATTAGCATCACACATTCTGAGTTCAGTGACTGTTGTTTAGTCTGTACGTCCTTTGCACTAAGCTATGGTTGCTTAACAGAATTTTCAACAATTAAACAAAGTTCACACCTAGTTCATTCCTTCTGGAAGCAGGTTTCAATGAAAATCTGTCTGGTTTTTCATGTTCATTGCTCTATCATACTTGGAAATGTCCTGATCCCAACCTTCATCCTCAGAAGATTTGAGATAATGGGAACTGCAGATGCTGGAGAATTCCAAGATAATAAAATGTGAGGCTGGATGAACACAGCAGGCCAAGCAGCATCTCAGGAGCACAAAAGCACAAGCTTTTGTGCTCCTGAGATGCTGCTTGGCCTGCTGTGTTCATCCAGCCTCACATTTTATTATCCTCAGAAGATTTATCTTGAACCCCCATTTCTTCTGCACCCAGAAAATTGCCCCCTACCCTGCCTTTATCAGCTTTAGTTGTAATAGGCACAGCGTGGCATGATGCTGCAATATACTCTTTTGAGCTATACTGCAATACCATGTTGAAGCCATTCAATCTGATCATGGCTGATCATCCACTGCAGGACCCTGTTTCTGCTTTCTCTCCATACATTTTCATCCCTTTAGCTCTACTTTTCGAAAACATTCAAAGTTTTGGCCTCAAACACTTTTCATGGCAGAGAATTCTATTGGATCACCACTCTCTGGTTGAAGAAATTTCTCCTCAGTCTTAAATGGCTAACTTCATATCCTTTGATGTGATTGATAATTCTGGATTCCCTAGTCATCAGGAGCATCCTTCCAGCATTTATTCTGTCAAGTCATGTTGGAATTTTATAGGCTTTTGTGACAGCCCACTCATTCTTCTAAACTCCAGGAAATACAGTCCTAATCCACCCAGCCTCTTTTCAAAAATTAGTTTTACCATTCCTTGAATTGGTCTGCTAAACCATCATACCCCCACCATAGCCAGAATATCCTTCCTCAGATAGGGTGACTAAATTGCACACAATATTCCGCATGTGGTCTCACCAAGGTCCTGTACAATTGCAACAAGACACCCCTGATTCAATACTCAAGTTATCTCCTTAGAAAGACCAACATACCATTTGCCTTCTTCAGGGTCTGCAGCGCCTGTCTGATGCGAATGTCCAAAATTTAGCATCAATAGTTACATATAAATTGAACATTAACAGGGTGGAATCCTATCTCTTTGAAGAACACTGTACTCAAAGCAATGTTAGTGCAGTCTATCACTTCCTACATCTAAGAAAGCCAGTAGAGAACCCCACTGATGACACTGCTTAATTCTCCTCATCATGTGTTAAGGAAATGAATAACTACCATGTGAAAAATTAAATGGCATTAGTTACAATCCAGATGCATTTATGAGTCAAGTAACAGGTGATACCACGCAGATTCCTAATTGATCCTCAAAAAGAATTGCTGGCGTAAGTATTTAGGGATGTTGTGACTTTTACAGCCACTGAGATGAGATGTCAAGATAAATGCACTCATCCTTCTCTGTCACCTCCTTGATGAATCTTCATCTCCTGCTTCTCCCTCTGGGGGCTGTGCAGCAGCTGTTGCTATTCTTTTTTTTATTCACTCATGGGATGCGAGCATCATTGGCTGGGCCCAGCATTTATTGCCCATCCCTAATTGCTCATAGGGTAGATGAGAGTTAATCACACTGCTGTGGGCTTGGAGTCACATGTAGGCCAGACAGGTAACAATGTAAGTTTCCTTCCCTAAAGGACATTAGTGAAACAGATGGGGTTTTCCAACAATCGACAATGGATTTGCTAGACTCTTAATGCCAGACTTTTTTTATTGAATCCAAATTCCATCATCTGTCATTGCAGGATTTGAACCTAGGTACCCATAACATTGGCTGAGTTTCTGGAATAACATTCAAGCGATAATACCACTAGGGCATCGCTTCTTGCTAAGTTTGCCAGTGACATTGTAATTGCTACCTTCTTCCATGCTGCCATCACATTTGAACTAAAGGCATGAAGATTCCAGTCATGGTGATGTCCATGTCTGAGATGTGAGGTGGCAATCTGTGGGGAAGATCTGAAGAATAACACAATTTTATTGAAGAAACTCCTGAATTCTCAAATCCATCACAATGAAGTCTCGTGTCGTATGGCATGGAAGATTCCAAAAGAAGTCAATGTTAAGTCTCCATAAGGAGTTCTGAGGTTTATAACCTTAACAAAGTGTAAACTGTGCAAATTTTTCATAGTACATGAAGGGAGAATTCTGCTAATAAGCCAACATGTTAGCTCCCCAACTCCTAAAGAAAAAGCACCTATGCACATAACAGACTACATTCTAGCACTTACAGTTCAATGTGTGTATGTGGCAGGTATGAAGCATTGTCTACCAGCCCTAGCTCCGCAATGTGTTCTGACATGAGAAGTTCATACTTTTACTTATATTTGTCTGATTATATTTGATTAGCTGAAATGGCAAGGAGGCGATTAGTGTATACAATATAATGGTCATGATTGCTTGATTTCATACTTCTTAATATACATTCTTGAACAAGAAATGACCTGTCAATGAAGTGCAAGTTGAAGCCAGATAGATGGCAGTTCTGAGTAACTGCAGTCATGATTATTGCAATTGCCTCAAGCAAGGCCACAAATTCCAAATGTTTCACTTTGCTGCTGAGGATAAAACAGTAACTTAGCTTGCCCACTTTTATTAGTCATATTCTGCAGCTATGGCACAATTGATTTTTGGCTCGTTACGGCAAAATTCCAACGTCATATTCTTGAGAGTGAGTTCCATGCTTTGTCAGAACTGCATGATAATCTCCCCCTATACTTCACATTCCCTTTTGTGCTGCTCCAGGTTTCAGAGCTCAAGTACAGGCTACAATCACTGTTGTGCATCCACAAGACAGAGGACAATGCTAACAGCAGATGTAGGGAGATGATCAAACTGCAGATTACACGGTGGAAAAGCAATGGGTGACTACCATGCAATATAAGAAAACTGTGAAGGTGAGGCAGCAGTCCCTGAGCCTATTGGTCCTGCTATTGGTATTCTATTTTGGAAATGGTTGAAGGTAATTCTTTAATTAGTTCCTTAAGGGGGTGCAGCTAGTGCTAAGCCCATAGGATCATGAGTGACTTAGCCTTACGGGAAGTAGGAGTAAGAATGGAAGAGCAATATTTTTATAGAATCCAGAGTCAGAAGATCAGACAGGCATTTCTATGACAGTAACGAAGACTCCAGAGTGATGTGTTTCCTTCCTGGTGCCAGAGTCAAGGACGTAATGAAGCAGCTGTAGGACACCCTTCTGGGGTAATAAATCAGTCTAAAGTCATGGTCCACATTAGTATCAACAACATAGATAGGAGAAAAAATGAGGTCCCCCAGCAGATTTCGCTGGCAGTTCATTTCACATACAAAACACATTTGCAAGTGCTGTTAAGGTGGGCTTATGCTAACTTGTCAGCTACATGGGAAGGAAATTTAAAAAGCAGGACCTCAAGGAAGATAATCTCAGGATTACGCCCAATACCATGTGCTCATAAACATACAAACCAGAGGACTGATTGAATGAATACATGGCTGAAAAACTGGCGTAGGAGAGATGGCATCAGATTTCTGGAGCACATAGGACTTGTACAAGCTAGATAAGTTATACCTTAATGAGAGTGTCATAGAGTCACACAGCACAGAAATGGAGCTTTCAGTTCAACTGGCGACATTTCCCAAACTAAATTCGCCCCACTTGCCCTGCATTTGATCCATATCCCTCGAAACATTCCCTATAATGTACCTGTCCAAATGGCTTTTAAATGTTAAAACTGTACCTGCATCTGCCACTTTCGCTGGCAGTTCATTCCACATACAAAACACATTTGCAAGTGCTGTTAAGGTGGGCTTATGCTAACTTGTCAGCTACATGGGAACCTGAAGGGAAATCCAAATTAGGAAGCAATAAAGTTAGTGACAGGAAGTTGAAAAAATCCGAGGGAGACTAGAGGTCAGGAGAAACAAAACAGTGAGTATGTTTCAAAAGTAGAATGATGTCTAAAAGACTAAGTTAAGGGCGCTCCACCTGAATGCACACAGTATTCACATGAAGGCAGATGATTTAAAGGCACAAATAAAGATACATGGGTATGGTCTAATTGTCAATACAGAACCATGGCTGCATGGTGACCATAACTGGGAACTAAATATTCAAGGATATTCAATGTTTAGTGTAGAGATTGTAATGAGGCCATGCAGCTGGATCTCATAGAATATGAGTTTCCAGATTAGGGGTGTTATTCTAGTCCAATCAGACAGTCCAAGCTAATCGTTAAAAAGAGGACTGTCTGCATGCTGATTCTGGCGAAGCTATGCCAGAGTCAAGGACTTTCCATGTGTAAATAAAGGACGATTGTATAACAGGATACCAGCCAAAGTGGAATTATTTCATTTAGGAAGGGCAGACAAAAAGGAAAATAAGGTGGAGTTGTGTTCACAGTAAAGGATGGGACCGATACATTTGTATGGGAGGACCTCAGATTAGAAGAATAATGTGTGAAATCTGTTTGGATGGAAAAAGAAGCAGCAAGTGACAGCAGACATTGTTGGAGTTATTTATTAGCCACCAAGTAATAGTTGTATTGTAGAGTATGGTATGAATCAGCTGACAGAAGCATATTGCATGGGCAAAATTATCATTGGGTGACTTCAATCTGCGTACAAACTGTGTAAACCAATTGAGCACTGAAGCTGTGGAGGACAAGCTTTTTTGAGTGTGTTCTGGAGAAGCATGTTGAGGAATCAACCAGAAGTCATGCTATTTTTGATACGTAAAATTATATCTAAAAAGAGCTAGTTAACAACTTTCTCCAAAAAAATGCCTTTAGGAATGAATGACCACAAAATGATAGAACTTTACATTATTTTTGAAAGTGACGTCATTGATTCTCTTAAAAGGGCATTCAATTTAATAAAGGAAATAACAAAGGCTTAAGGCAGAGGTGAGTTGGGAAAATACACTAAAAGGCATGACTGTACAAAGACAATGGGCAAAGGTTAAAGAACTCTGGGCGGCACGGTGGCTCAGTGGTTAGCACTGCACCTCACAGCTCCAGGGACCTGGGTTCAATTCCAGCCTCGGGTGACTGTCTGTGTGGAGTTTGCACATTCTCCCTGTGTCTGCGTGGGTTTGCTCCAGTTTCCTACCACAGTCCAAAGATGAGCAGGCTAGGTGGATTGGCCATGCTAAATGGCCTGTAGGGTTCAGGGGTGTGCGGATTATAGGTGAATGGGTCTGGGGGGATGCTTCAAGGGGCATTGTGGACTTGTTGGGCCGAATGGCCTGTTTCCACACTGTAGGGAATCTAATCTGATTTTAAAAAATGACTAACAGCAACTATACATTCCTTCAAAGCACAAAACTCAAAACGGTTCAGTCAACTGTGGTTACCAAAGAAGTTCAGGATTATATAAGAGTAAAAGAAGAACCCGATAGAGTTGTCAGGAATAACAATAATTCTGAGGATTAGGAGGTTTACAGAATACAACAAAAAAGGGCCAAGAAGTGATAAGAAAGGGGAGAACAGAAAATGAATGTAATCTATCAGAAATATAAAATTGAAGCAGCAAAAGCTTTTATAAGTATGCAAAAAGGAAAAGTTTCCCTAAATCAAAAGTGGATCCAATACAGACAAAGGGGAATTTATAATGGAGAATAATGAAATAGCAGAGAAGCTAAATGATTATATTGTGTCTGTTTTCACAGAAGAAGAGAAATACCAGGACTAGAGATTTAATTTGCTTGGGTGAATGAGTTGAAATAATTTAGCATTAATAAGAAAATTGTTTTGGAGAAATTAATGGGGCTGAAAATTAATAAATTCCCAGTGATGAAGGAGATGGCTAAAGAGATAGTCGATGCATCAATGACAAACCTCTAAAATTTTAAAGATTCTGGAATGATTCCTGCAGATTAAAAGGTTGCAAATATCACCCCACATTTTAAGAAGGGAGCAAAGAGAAAACAGGAAACTGCAGACCTGTTAGCCTTAAATCACTATGAGGGAAAGTACTAGAATCAATTATAAAGCATGGGATAAATGGACACCTAGTTGCTAGATAACAAAGTGTGAAGGTGGATGAATACAGCAGGCCAAGCAGCATCTCAGGAGCACAAAAGCTGACGTTTCGGGCCTAGACACTCTGATGAAGGGTCTAGGGCCGAAACATCAGCTTTTGTGTTCCTGAGATGCTGCTTGGCCTGCTGTGTTCATCAGGCTTCACGTTTTGTTATCTTGGATTTTCCAGCATCTGCAGTTCCCATTATCTCTGATCACAATTTTAACCGAGTTGCTAATGATCTGATTGCGCACAGTCAGCATGTATTTGTGAATAGTAAATCATGTTTGACATATCTATGGAATTTTTTGAAGATGTTATGAACAAAAGTTATGAAGGAGAATTGATGGATGTAGTATACTTAGATTCTTAGAGGGTTTTTGATAAAGCACCCACAGGAAGCTAGTAAGAAAATTGAAAGCACCTGGGACAAGAGGTAGTGTAATGGCATAGATTAATAAATAAGGCTCTGATCAGGCCACATTTGGAGTATTCTGTGCAGTTTTGGGCCCTGCATCTCAGGAAGGATGTACTGGCCCTGGAGCAGGTGCAAAGGAGGTTCACAAGAATGGTTCCAGAAATGAAAACGTTAACACATGAGGAAAGTTTGAGGATTCTGGGGCTATACTCATTGGAGTTTAAAAGGATGAGTGGGGATCTAATTGAAACTTATAGAACACTGATTGGCCTGGGCAGAGTGGATGTTGGGAAGATGTTTTCATTTGTAGGACAGACTAGGACCCAATGGCACAGCCTTAGAGTAAAGGGAAGACCTATTAGAATAGAGATAAGGATAAGCTTCTTCAACCAGAGCGTGGTGAATCTATGGAACTCACTGCCACAGAATGCTGTGGAGGCCAAGTCATTGAGTACATTTATGACTGAAATAGATAGGTTCTTGATTATCAAGGGGATCAAGGGTTACAGGGAGAAAGCAGGAGAATGGGGTTGAGAAACCTATCAGCCATGATTGAACGGCAGAGCAGACTTGATGAGTCGAATGGTCTAATTTCTGCTCCTATGTCTTATGGTCTTACAATTAGCTAACAGAGAGAAAACGGAGTGGGAATAAATGGTTCATTCTTATGCAGGCAGACTATGGCTTTTGGGGTACTGCAAGAATCAGTACTTGTGCCTCAGCTGTATAAATATGCATGTTATGAGACAGATAAATGAATTGGAGATGGCGACCAAATACAATGTTACCAAATTTGCTCATGATTTAAAATTAAGCAGGAATATGTATTTTGAGGGAGATGTAAGGCAGTTTCAGGAGGATTTAGACAAGCATAGTGAAAGGCAAGAGCCTTGTAGGCAGAATATAACTTGGAAAAATGTGAGGTTATCCACTTAGGGAGAAACAGATGCACAGATTATTCTCAAATAGTTAGAAAAGTGTAGATAGAACATAGAACATTACAGCACAATACAGGCCCTTCAGCCCTCGATGTTGCACCGAGCTGTGCAACCAATCTGAAGCCCATCTAACCTACACTATTCCAACATCATTCATATGTATATCCAATGACCATTTAAATGCCCTTAAAGTTAGCGAGTCAACTACTGTTACAGGCAGAGCATTCCACACCCTTACTACTCTCTGAGTAAAAAAACCTACCTCTGACATCTGTCCTTTATCTGTCACGCCTCAATTTAAAGATATGTCCCCTTGTGCTAGCCATCACCATCCAAGGAAAAAGGCTCTCACTGTCCACCCTATCTAATCCTCTGTTCATCTTGTATGTCTCTGTTAAGTTGCCTCTTAACCTTCTTATCTCTAATGAAAATAGCCTTAAGTCCCTCAGCCTTTCCTCATAAGATCTTTCCTCCACACCAGGCAACATTCTGGTAAATCTCCTCTGCACGCTTTCCAATGTTTCCACAATCTTCCTACAATGCAGTGACCAGAACTGTACACAATACTCTTAGTGTGGCCGCACAAGAGTTTTGTCCAGCTGCAATATGGCTCGTAAACTCAATCCCACTACCAATAAAACCTAACACACCGTATGCCTTCTTAACAACCCTATCAACCTGGGCGGCAATTTTCAGGGATCTATGCACATGGTCACCGAGATCTCTCTGCTCATCCACACTACCAAGAATCTTACCAATAGCCCAGTACTCTGTTTTCCTGTTACTCCTCCCAAAGTGAATCACCTCACATTTTCCCACATTAAACTCCATTTGCCACCTCTCAGCCCAGCTCTGCAGCTTATCTATGTCCGTCTGTAACCTGCAACATCTTTCTGCACTATCCACAACTCCACCGACTTTAGTGTCATCCACAAATTTACTAACCCATCCTTCTACGGCCCCATCTGGGTCATTTATAAAAATGACAAACAGCAGTGGCCCCAAAACAGATCCTTGCAGTACACCACTAGTAACTGAACTCCAGAATGAATATTTCCCATCAATCACCACCCTCTGTCTTCTTACAGCTAGCCAATTTCTGATCCAAATCGCTAAATCACCCTCAATCCCATGCCGCCATATTTTCTGCAATAGTCTACCATGGGGAACCTTATCAAACGCTTTACTAAAATCCATATACACCACATCAACCGCTTTACCCTCATCTACCTGTTTGGTCACCTTCTGAAAGAACTCAATAAGATTTGTGAGGCATGACCTACCCTTCACAAAATCTGTGTTGACTATTCCTAATCAAATTATTCCTTTCTAGCTGATTATAAATCGTATCTCTTATAATCCTTTCCAACACTTTACCCACAAGCAAAGTAGGGCTCACTGGTCTATAATTACCAGGGTCGAGTATACTCCCCTTCTTGAACAAGGGGACATTTACTATCCTCCAGTCTTCTGGCAGTATTCCTGCAGACAATGATGATATAAAGATCAAAGTCAAAGGCTCTATAATCTCCTCCCTAGCCTCCCAGAGAATCCTAGGAAAAATCTCATCCGGTCCAGGGGATTTACCTATTTTCACACTTTCCAGAATTGCTAACAACTCCTCCTTATGAACCTCAATCCCATCTAGTCTAAAAGCCTGTATCCCAGTATTTTCCTCAACAACACTGTGTTTTTCCTGTGTGAATACTGCTAAAAAATATTCATTTAGCACCTCTCCTATCTCTTTGGACTCCACTCACAACTTCCCACTACTGTCCTTGACTGGCACTAATCTTACTCTAGTCATTCTTTTATTCCTGACATACCTATAGAAAGTTTTAGGGTTTTCCTTGATCCTAACTGCCAAAGACTTCTCATGTCCCTTCCTGGCTCTTCTTTGCTCTGTCTTTAGGTCCTTCCTGGCTAACTCGTAACTCTCAAGTGCCCCAACTGAGCCTTCATACCTCATCTTTATATAAGCCTCCTCTTTCTTCTTGACAGGAGATTCAACTTCTTTAGTAAACCACGGTTCCCTCGCTCACTTCCTCCCTGCCTGACAGGTACACGTAGTAGCTGTTCCTTGAACAAGCTCCACATTTCAATTATGCCCAGCCCCTGCAGTTTCCTTTCCTTCCTATGCACCCTAAATCTTGGCTAATCGCCTCATAATTGCCTTTCTCCTAGCTATAACTTTTGCCCTGCGGTATATATCTACGCCTTTCCATCGCTAAAGCAAACGTAACTGAATTGTATCAGTCAATGTGGTATACTGCATCCACTGTACCCGGTGTGGCTTCCTCTACATTGGGGAAACCAAGCGGAGGCTTGGGGACTGCTTTGCAGAACATCTCTGCTCAGTTTGCAATAAACAACTGCACCTCCCAGTCGCAAACCATTTCCACTCCCCCTCCCATTCTTTAGATGACATGTCCATCATGGGCCTCCTGCAGTGCCACAATGATGCCACCCGAAGGTTGCAGGAACAGCAACTCATATTCCACTTGGGAACCCTGCAGCCCAATGGTATCAATGTGGACTTCACCAGCTTCAAAATCTCCCCTTCCCCCACCGCATCCCAAAACCAGCCCAGTTCGTCCCCTCCCCCCACTGCACCACACAACCAGCCCAGCTCTTCCTCCCCACCCACTGCATCCCAAAACCAGTCCAACCTGTCTCTGCCTCCCTAACCTGTTCTTCCTCTCACCCATCCCTTCCTCCCACCCCAAGCCGCACCTCCATCTCCTACCTACTAACCTCATCCCACCTCCTTGACCTGTCCATCTTCCCTGGATTAATCTATCCCCTCCCTACCTCCCCACCTATACTCTCCTCTCCACCTATCTTCTTTTCTCTCCATCTTCGGTCCGCCTCCCACTCTCTCCCTATTTATTCCAGAACCCTCACCCCATCCCCCTCTCTGATGAAGGGTCTAGGCCCGAAATGTCAGCTTTTGTGCTCCTGAGATGCTGCTGGGCCTGCTGTGTTCATCCAGCCTCACATTTCGTTATCCATAACTGAATTGTGGTCATTATCATCTCCTCTAAATCTAACACCTGGCCTGGTTCATTACCCAGTACCAAATCCAATGTGGCTTTGCCTCTTGTTGGCCTTTCTACATACTGTGTCAGGAAACCCTCCTGCACACAGTGGACAAAAACTGACCCATCTAAAGTACTCGAACTATCGCGATTCCAGTCAATATTTGGAAAGTTAAAGTCCCCCATAACAACTACCCTGCTACTTGCGCTCCGATCCAGAATCATCTTTGCAATCCTTTCCTCTACATCTCTGGAACTTTTCAGAGGCCTATAGAAAACTCCCAACAGGATGACTTCTACTTTTCTGTTTTTACCCTCAGCCCATAACACCTGAGTAGACGAGTCCTCATCAAATGTCCTTTCTGCCACCGTAATGCTGTCCTCTTTTACCACCTTCCCTTATCTTACTGAAACATCTAAACCCCGGAACCTGCAACAACCGTTCCTGTCCCTGCTCTATCCATGTCTCTAAAATGGCCACAACATCGAAGTCTCAGGTACCAACCCATGCTGCAAGTCACCCACCTTATTCCAGATGCTCCTGGCATTGAAGTAAACACACTTTAAACCACCTTCCTACCTGCCAGTACACTCCTGTGACCTTGAAGCCTTATTCACGACCTCACTACTCTCAACCTCCGACACTGGAGCTACAAGTCAGGTTCCCATCCCACTGCTGAATTAGTTTAAACCCTCCCAAAGAGCATTAGCAAATGCCGGCCCCCTCCCACCACCACCACCACCGCCCCCCCCACCCCCCCGAGGATATTGGTACTCCTCTGGTTCAGGTGTAGACCATCCCGTTTGTAGAGGACCCACCTACCCCAGAATGAGCCTCAATTATCCATATATCTGAATCCCTCCCTCCTGCTCCATCCCTGTAGCCACAGGCTCAACTGCGCTCTCTCCCTATTCCTCACCTCGCTAGCACAAACCAGAGATAACAACTCTGTTTGTTCTGCCTCTAAGCTTCCACCCTAGCTCTTTGAATTTCTGCCTTACATCCCCATCCTTTTTCCTACCAATGTCGTTGGTGCCTGTGCGGACCACAACTTGGGGCTGCTCCCCCTCCCCCTTAAGGATCCCAAAAACACTTTCTCTAAGGAATAATGAGAGATGATCTCATTGAAAGTTACAAAATACTTCAAGGGATGTGCAGGGTAAATGCAGATAAGATGTTTCCCCTCTGGGGAAACTGGGGAGCCTAGAACCATAAGGGGGAATGCCACTTAAGTTCAAGATGAGGAGAATTTGAGGACCTTTTTTTTACTCAGAGGATTGTAGACCTTTGGAATTCCTGACCACAAAAGGGCCATGGAATTTTAGTCTTTGAGTATGTTTAAGGTAGGGATTGATAAGCTTTCTGATTATTAGTGGCATACAGAGGTTTGGGAATGGGATTGGTAAAAGGTGCTGAAATGTTTCAGAAACTGAGCAGATCTGGCAGCATCTGTGAGAAGAAAGCAGAGTTAATGTTTCAGTTGCAATAACAGTTCTTCAGAACAGTTCTATAATCACACAGATCCCAGGCTCCGGTAGGACCAAGCATCTGACTGACTGTGAACAAATCCCTGGAATGGAATCAATCAAACCCCTTGACTAAGAGTGACAGTAACCGCTAACTGACCATATTCTCCTGATGCCCTTTGACTTTCAGTCAACATCTACCCCACATAAACTTCTGGCACATGTTGCAGGTCCAACATGGATGTAGCCTGGTGCCACACTTACTTGATAGAGGCGTACAAAATGATCAGACGTATAGGTAGAGTAGACAATCAGAGACTTTTTCATAGGGTGGGGGTAGCTGTTACGAGGGGGCATAGTTTTAGAGTGAGTGGAGATAGATATAGGAGAGATGTCAGAGATAGGTTCTTTACTCAGAGTGGTCGAGGCGCGGAATGCATTGCTGGAGAGGGTAGTGGAGTCGGCCTCATTAGGGGCATTTAAGCGGCAATTGGATAGGCATATGGATGATAGTATAAGGTAGGGGTGGAAATTAGATAGACCTTAGGATTAGGGTAAAAGTTTGGCACAACATCGTGGGCCAAGGTGCCTGTACTATGCTGTACTGTTCTATGTTCTATAACATATTCACCCCTTGACTATTCAGTGTTCCTTATTGGATAAGTCATCTGTTTTCCCTCTGTACGAAAAATTAATGCAAACCATAGAAGCTCGCAACCTGTAACTGACCACTAGCAATAAAAAGCAATGCCAGCCAGATGCTGGCAACCTCTAAATGGGCACTAAAAATCCGGTGCGGTAAAAATCATTGCAAAACACGGAGGTTGGCAGTTTCCAAGTACACGCAAATTCAGTGTGCACTAAGAAAGCAAGCTAAGAGCCCTAGTATGCATACTGTATGCCTCGTACGCAGAAGCATGAGATGCAAGTGTGACACTGGGCACAAAACTAACTGGCAGAAGTGTGGGCGACACAGTGGTTCAGTGGTTAACACTGTTGCCTCACAGTGCCAGGGGACCTGGGTTTGATTCCAGCCTCAGACAACTGTCTGTGTGGAGTTTGCACATTCTCCTAGTGTCTGTGTGGGTTTCCTCCAGTTTCCTCCCACCATCCAAAGATGGGCAGCGTAGGTGGATTGGCCATGTTAAATTGCCCGTAGTGTTCAGGGATGCCTAT
Organism: Stegostoma tigrinum; assembly: GCF_030684315.1. Classification (NCBI taxonomy): domain Eukaryota; kingdom Metazoa; phylum Chordata; class Chondrichthyes; order Orectolobiformes; family Stegostomatidae; genus Stegostoma; species Stegostoma tigrinum. The sequence goes on from NC_081362.1 coordinate 37,229,444, forward strand.
GTTAAGGTGAGTTAGACGTGGGAAATTAGAGGAATGGGTCTGGGTGGAATGCTGTTCAGAGGGGTAGCGTGGACTTGTTGGGCCTAATGGCCTGTTTCCACACTGTAGGGATTCTATGATCTATGAGAGGGAATGAAGTCGTAGGTAACCCTGAACTGCAAAGTCAAGTATTGAAAGACTTTAGTAGTGTGAGAGTTGGTCCAAAAGCAGCCATGATGATCAGGTTTTTTGATGGTTTGCCAATGCCAACTCAAGTAAATGAAGAATCAAAGAGGATAGGGACAATGGAGCCACAGGGGTGTTGTTCTGCATAACTGCTTTGTTGATGGCCAGGCCAAACAAATGGTGATATGCAGCTGCTCAGTACCCACTCTAACTTCATCTCGGAGTCTTGGGCCATCTATTTTCTCAGGAAAGGAGAGGAGAATTGGAGTTGGCATGGAGATAATGTAATCGCTGCTCAGCAGCAAGATTCTGGTCACTGTTTAAAGCTTAAGGAGAAAATCACGCCGTCAACCTTGATTTCTAACTTTCCTCGTCATACTTTTCACAACTTCCTTGCTAATGCCCGCGTCACATCAGAGGCAAAACTTCCACCAAATATATTTTAGAATTGACAAGGGTACCAAATTGACTGACAAGTAATATATAATGATCATTTTGTGAATAGTGATCATATTGATCCAGTGTACATGAGGTTTGAGAGGGAGAAGGATAAGTTATAAACCAGAGTTATAAATTTAATTACAGAAAACTTTGAAGAGTTGAGAATTTGTTGCAAACTTGTCTGAGCAATTAATGGATAAAACTAGGCAAAATGTAGGAAGGATTCAAAGTATTCTCCATAACTCAAAAACAGGAGGTACCTCTAAAAGTTTGAAAGGCCCAATGTCTAGCAACTATGATCAGCAAATTTAATAAGTTCCAACCAAATTATTAAATAAAATGTGAGGCAAATGCAGTTGCATTTGTCATTAATGTCTAAAGCTCTCTATGTTTGGGGATTTTCTACAAAGATGAAAATATGTAAATATCACCGCATCATTTGAGGAGGGTTAGAAAGAAAATTCAGGTATCTGTGGAATTCCCAACATAAAATAGAATGAGCCTGAAAGTGATTTCCTAGAAAATGAAGAAGTTGAGCATTAGGATAGAATGAGGCAGAAAGTGGAATAAAACAAAGATTGAGGCTGAGGTGGAGAAAACCACTCGAAAAAGGTGAGAAGGAGAACAAAGTGAAGAAATAGAAAAGAGTGAGGCAAAGTGTGGAGCTGAAATAAATGGAAGATGAGCAGGGTAAAGGACTCTGAGATACATAGTCAGCATCACCGAGTTGAACAGGTGTGGCGAGGAGCCCGTGACAGTCAACATCACTTAGAGGAACGGGGAAGGTGAGCATACCACTGCAAGGTAGACAGAGAGAGGTTTGGAGCCTTAAAACCACCATGCTGGAGTATTAGCGATCAGTGACATTCAGGCTATATAACCAGAGTGAGAAAAGACCCCGCCTCCCTGACCTGTCCATCTTTTCTCCCACCTATCCATCCCTCCCACTTCAACACCCACCCCCATCTCCTACCCAATAGGCTCATTTCCACCTCCTTGACTTGTCCATCTTCCCTCGACTGATGAACCACCATCCTAACTCCCCACCTACACTCATCTTTACTGGCTCCATCCCCACCTCCCTGACCTGTCTTTCTTTTCTCTGACCTATCCGTTCCTCCCACTTCAGCCCCCATCCCCACCCCTACCAACCAGCCTCACCCCCGTCTCCATGACCTGTCCGTCTTCCCTTGACTGACCAACCCCCATCCTAACTCCCCAGCTACACTCACCTTTATGGGCTCCATTGCCGCCTCCTTGATCTGTCCATCTCCTCGCCATCTATCTGTTTCTTTATCCATCTTCCATCTGCCTCCCCATCTCTATCTATTTATTTTAGAATCCCCTTCCCCTCTCCCGTTTCTGAAGAAGGGTCCAGGCTTGAAACATCAGCTTTCCTGTTTCTCTGATGCTGCTTGGCCTGCTGTGTTCATCCAGCTCTACTTCTTGTTATCTCACTATTTTGGAGGGGTTTGGGGCCATAAAATCAGTGAGAGTAGGAGCAAGAAATAAAGCCAGTTGAAGCAATACCTAACATCGGCAAGAACCCTGCCAGTAATTGATAAGGCTGGTCAAAGAGGCATCAGTGCAAAGCAGAATGCTTACTGGTGGCAGTCAGTAGGTTGTTTTTTGCTATTTTAAATCTGATTTAAGAAAAGCTAAGAATCTCAATTTCTTTTTCTTAAACAACAAAAAAGCTTAAATAATTTTCTAGGGATGATGGGACCTGCAGGTGCTGGAGAATCCGAGATAACAAAGTGTGGAATTGGATGAACACAGCAGGCCAAGCAGCATCTTAGGAGCACAATTTTTAAGATAAGTGTATTTTAACTAAAGATATGGCAGTGGAATTCAGATCTATATCTTGCATGGCCTGCAGTACGTAGGCCCCGTTGTAGTCTGGATGATCACATCTGCAGGAAGTGTCTTTGGTTTCACCAACTTGTGCATCAGATTTCAGAGCTTGAAAGTCAGCTAGAAGCACAGCATTGCAGCTGTAAGGCTGAGAGCTACATGGGTAATAAGTGTTTAGAAGTAGTCATTCCACAGCTTAAGGAAGTGCAGTCGGAGAAGGAATGGGTGACCACCAGACAGAAGAAGAAAAGGCGGGCAGATAGTCAAGAAATCTCTAGAGTGTACCTCACTCAAGAAAAGATTTTTTTTGTGTTGGAAAATGGTTCCTCTGAAGAATGTGAGCCAGGCTTCAGCTGTAAAAAGGGTGAGGAGAAAGAAAAGAACAATAGTGGAACCAACTCAATAGTGAGTGTACAGACGTGTATTTCTGTGGGCTCTGATGCAACTCCAGGATGGATATTGCCTCCTTGGGACCAGGGTCAAAGCTGTCACTAAATGGTAGCAGGACTTTCTGAAAGGTCATAGATCATGGTTCACATAGGAACTAACGATATCGGTAGAAAAACAGATGAAGTCCTACAACAGGAATGTAGGAACCAAGGTAGCAGGTTGAAAAGAAGGTTGTAATCTCTTGATAACTCCAAGTTCCATTTACTATTGAATATAAGGATATGTGCGTAAAGCAGGTGAATGTGAAGAATTGGTGCTGGAGAAAGGGCTTTAGATTCCCAGATCACTAGGTCAATCTCCAGGGAAGTTGCACCTGAACTGGGACTCGACCAATATCCTTGTGGGGGAAGTAGAGTTTGCTCAGACTGTTGATGGGGTTTAAACTATTTGGCTGGGGAATGAGATATGGAGTAGAAGTACAATAGAAGGTATAGAGAGAAAAAAACAAGTCTGTCTGGAAGGCAGGCCATATATCGTCAAGTTTAGGCACAATGGAGCACTGCAAGGCTAGATGGCATTCATTTGAAAAAAGAAAGGCTCGCAAGTAAAGCAGATGAATGAGAGTGTGGATTTATACATGGGAATATGATATCACTGTTATCATGGACATACGGTTGAAGGATACACAGGACTGGCAGCTCAATATTTTGGGAAACAGAATCTTCATACAAGATAGTCAAAAGGGTCATATAAAAGAGGAAGTGATGTCATACTATTGATCAAAGAGTTAATTATTGTGATAAGAAGGGCTTATATCTTAGTAGATTCCTCAAATGAGGGCATATGAATGAAACTTAAAAGAAAAAAGGAGCGACAAACACATTCCTAATAGTGTATTGTAGACTCTCAAAACAAGGAGAGATTAAAGGACACATATGTAGGTAAGTCTCAGAAACGTAATGGCATAATAAGGGAGTTCAACTTCACCGCTCAGAAGAGGTAGAATTCTTAAAATGTATCCAGGAGAGCTTTTAAAGCCAGCATGTCAAATGTCCAACAAGGCAAGGGGCACTGCTAAACTGAATTTTAGGGAATGAGGTTGAGCAAATGGGAGAAGTGTAGGTGGGGGAACAGTTCAGTGACAGTAACCATAACTCAGCATGATTTAAGGTAATCTCATAAAGGACAGAGATGAACTAAAACTAATGAATTAGAGGAAGGCCAATCTGAATATGAGAAGACAGGATTTGGCCAAAGTGGAGTGGAAGCAACTACTTGTAGGAAAATTCAACTTCAGAGGAGTGGGAGTCATTCAAAAAGGAAGAAGTGTGAATGCAACGCCAATATGTTCCCATTAAAGTGAACAGTGGAAGAAACATGGCCAAAGAACTGGAGAACGAGGTGAACATGGTGGCTTAGTGCTGTCTCACAGCACCAGGGATCCAGGTTCAATTTCACCCTTGGGTAACTGGCTGGGTGGAGTTTGTATATCCTTCTCATGTTTGTGTGGATTTCCTGCAGGTGCTCTGATTTTCTCCCACAGTCCAAAAATATGTCTGTGCAGATTAGGTGGATCAACCATAGGATATAGAACATAGAACATAGAACAGTACAGCACAGAACAGGCCCTTCAGCCCACAATGTTGTGCCGACCATTGATCCTCATGTATGCACCCTCAAATTTCTGTGACCATATACATGTCCAGCAGTCTCTTAAATGGCCCCAATGACCTTGCTTCCACAACTGCTGCTGGCAACGCATTCCATGCTCTCACAACTCTCTGCGTAAAGAACCTGCCTCTGACATCCCCTCTATACTTTCCACCAACCAGCTTAAAACTATGACCCCTCGTGCTAGCCATTTCTGCCCTGGGATATGCAGGGTACAAGGATAGGGGAAGTGGGTGGAATGCCCTTTGGAGGGTCAATTAGCCTGCTTCTATACTGTTGGGATTCCATGAACTCTGTGTATCAAAGGATGTACAGATTTGGATAAAGAAGAAAGGGAAGCTTACAGTTGATACTGAGACCTCACAACAATAAAAGGCCTAGACAGTATATAATGTGCAGGGGGTAGCTTTCAAAAAAAGGAGAGTGATCACAAATAAAAACTGGTGTGTAAAATTAAAAGAAAATCCAAAAGTGTGTTGTGAGTACGTTAGAGGCAGGAAAATAATGAAGGAAAGAGTTGGGTCCATCAGGGACTAAAATGGCATGTATGTGCGCAGGTGGGAGACACCGATGAGGCTTTAAATAAGTACTTTGCATGAAATACAGGGACAACTGGCCATTTGGATACAAAATTGGCTTGAAGATAGCAGATAGAGGGTGGTGGTGAAGGTTTGCTTTCCAGATTGCAGGACTGTGACCAGTGCTGTGCCACAAGCTTCAATGCTGGATCCACTGCTTTTTGTTATTTACATAAATGATTTGAATGTGAATATAGGAAGTATGGTTAGTAAGTACTAGGGTGAGAAGTACTGGGGACACAATGAATGCTGGAGAAACTCAGCAGATCTGGCAAAATGAGGCTGGTATGACTCTTTTTCAGTATGGAATCATACCGCTTGAAGAAAGAGGCAAATTAGAGAAGGAAAGGCATTGCTTTGGTGATACAATGTTAGGTGGGAAGCTAACCTGTTGACATATCCAAAGGGGCTGGGAAAGGATATGGAGTGAGTGAATGAGTGAGAGAGAAAACAGTGAAAAGAATAAAATGTGCAGTATTGTGAAGTTATCCACTTAGGTCAGAATAACAGAAAAACAAATTACCTGAAGATTGATGAGAAACTAAAAAATGAGATATTTGGGTCAACTTATAAATAAATTACAAAAATTAATATGACGTTATAGTTAGCAGTTAGGAGAGAAAGGGATTGTGAAGTCTCACTGTAATTGGTTTTATGAGACCACATCTGCAGTTTTGATCTTAAAGAAAGGATATATTTGTCTTACAGGGTGTGCAATGCAGATTCAATTAGACTTGAAATAAGGAGACTTCTGTGGGAAAGATTGCGTGGATTAAGCCTATATCCTGTATAATATTGTAGAATAGGAAGTGATCCCATTGAAACACACAAAATAGTTCAGGGGCTTGACAGTTCAGTTAATGGGAGGCTTTCCTTGGAAGAACTTAAAACTAAAGGGCCCAGTCTCAAAATAAGGGTCAGCCATTTAGGACTGAGATGTAAAAAAATTCACTCAAAAGCTTCTAGGTGATCAGAATTCTTTATTTGAAAGAACAGGGAAGCACAATTGCAGATTATATTTGCGACAGAGACTGATAGATTTTTGAGTATAAAAAGAATCAAGAAAGCCTAACCCTACCTAATTAAGTGGCTTCACAGCTTGACCAAATAGCCTATTCCTGTTCCTTTTACTTTTGGTTCCATAATTTTCCACCTTAAAATCTGGAATCAATCACCAGAGATAAACTGATGGCGTACTTAAATACATGTAAGTTGATCAAAAAGAATCAGCATGCAATCAGTAATTGGTTATAGTACAGAATGAAGACATTGGACAATATACCTCTGCCTGGATGCGAGTTTGCTTGCTGAGCTGGAAGGTTAGTTTTCAGACGTTTCGTCACTATTCTAGGTAACATCATCAGTGAGCCTCCGGCGAAGTGCTGGTGTTATGTCCCACTTTCTATTTATATGTTTAGGTTTCCTTGGGTTGGTGATGTCATCACCCAATCATTCCCCAACCCAAGGAAACCTAAACATATAAACAGAAAGCGGGACATAACACCAGCGCTACGTCGGAGGCTCACTGATGATGTTACCTAGAATGGTGATGAAACGTCTGAAAACTAACCTTCCAGCTCAGCGAGCAAACTCACATCCAGAACCTCAACCTAAGCTACAAATCTTCTCAAAACTCGCTAATACCTCTGCCTGTTCATTGGAACAACAACCTTATTAATTCCACTTCCCTGCCTTTTCTTCCCATGTTCTGTAAATATTTTATCTTCAATTAATCATCAAACTCCCTATGATTGAATCTGCTTTCACAAGACTCTCAAGGCAGTGCATTCCAACTTCTAACCACTGACTGTGTTGAGAAGATTTTCATTTTTTTTTGTTATTCATTTTAATCCCTTGGCATTTAATCTTCCATTATTGGAAAAGTTTGTAAAATCTACTTGTCCAGTCAGCTCATAAACTTTATCTTATCAAACAACAGTCAACACTATATATATATATCTTCCAGGAGTACCTCTTTGCACCTGCACTCTCTGCGGAGTTGTATCTTATTTTATGATGTTTCTGAACAAAATTTATCACTGCATCTCAGCAGTATATTTCTTCTGCCACATGACCACTCATTCCACCAGGCTGATTACATTCCTTTGAAGCCAACTAAAATCTTTCTTACGGCCAACAATCCTTCCAATTTTAATGTAATTTGTAAATTTTGAAATTGAGCCCTGCAAAATCTGTATCATTGATATTTTGAAAAGTGGTGGTCTTAATATCAACCTTGTGGTAACCTCAATATTTGCCATCCTCCGGTCCAAGAAACAACGGTTTACCACTACTTTGTTTCTTGTCATTTAAACAAATTTGTATCCATGCTGCTGCTGCTCCTCTTCTATGCGCTGCAATTTTACTGACAAGGCTGCTTAGTGTCACATAATCAAATGCCTTTGTAACTTGTATCAACCATTGGTTGGTTTCATAGGTCAGTGCAACATTGAGGTCCAAGGGGCCTGTGCTGCGCTGTAATGTTCTATGTTCTATTTTCTATGTTCATATTATCTTCATTAACCCAGTGTCAAGATATCAAAACCTCAATGTCTTTAACAAAACACATAGCAAGGAAAGAGGTATACAGAAAACTTTGCAAAGAACTTTGCAAAGTTCCAGGACAAAGCAACCTACTTGATTGGCACTACATCCACAGGCATCCACTCCCTCCACGACCAAAGCTCAGTAACAGCAGTGTGTACTATCTACAAGTTGCACTGTTGAAATTCATCAAAGATCCTCAGGTAGCACCTTCCAAACTCACGACCACTTCCATCTAGAAGGACAAGGGCATCATACATATGGGAACACCACCACCTCCAAGTTCCCCTCCAAGTCACTCATCATCCTGACTTGGAAATATATCGCCGTTCCTCCACTGTCACTGGGTCAAAATCCTGGGATTCCTTCCCGAAAAGCATTGTGGATCAACCCACAGCAGGAGGACTGCAGCAGTTCAAGAAGGCAGCTCACCACCATCTTCTCAAAGGCAACTAGGGATGGGCACGAAATGCTGGCCAGCCAGCGATGCTCACATCCCACAAATGAATAGAAAAAAAAATCACAGCACTAGCCATTGTGCAGCAACCTCTAGAAGATATGTCTGAAAAACTGTTGATGGTTCCACCAGAGACAGAACCTGGTCCGTGCAACTTCTAAGCAGCCAATGTCATGTGATTGCATTATTGTTCAGTACATAGTTTAATAAAGGTGCAGCACACTAACCCAAATAGTATCCATTTTATTGTGAGTTATTGATATCCAGGCTAGATATATACCTAAAAATAGTTTATTAGGTCTACTTTGCCCTGGTTCCAACTTAATTCTCAACCCAGTGTGCGATACACAGACTTGTTTTTCTGTTTCATCTTACTATCTATCCCTTTCATCATCTATGAAGCCCAGGCTTTGTTTCTCCTTCTCTACTGTTTCATCGGAATGTATTTCAACCATTGCCAAACTATGTCCTTCTTAAAGGCAGTCCATTCAATTATAGGTTTATTTTGCTGTCAGTTTTAGATTACAATTTATCAAGGATGGATCCAATCTCATTTCATTGCAAGTTATGCTTCTTTAATCATTTTTTAAAATTTGGCATTAGACCTTGCTCTTTTCTGTAGTTAACCTAAACTTTATGTTCACTGACTTATGAATGTTGTCCTGCTAACTGTCGATTCATTTGTTCTTCCTCATTCTGCCAAACCAGATCCAGTAATGCCTTCTTCCTTATTAGACTGGAAATATATTGATGTATAAAACTCTTCTGAACAAAGATTTATTAACTATTCCTTCTCTGTCCTTAAATTATCAATGTTCCATTAAATTCTACATTAGGATATGATATTCTCATATAATAACTACCCCATGATCTTTGTATCTTTCTGTAATTTCCTTGAAAATGTGTTTTCTTTCCAACAAATTGGCTGCCTGTAGAATATTCCCAATAGCATAATTATATCCCTAATGTGTCATCGCTCAATTTATTCTAACCTCCACTGCTTAAAGAAATTCTCTTCTGCAACAATATATTATGTTAAATCAAAATTATCTATTGTTCTTCTGTCATTTCTTCTCTCTTCCCTGAACATCTTATCTCTCATCTTAGGAACCAGTCTTAGCCAGGAGCCAAGTTTCTGTTATTGCCAAACATTATCTTCTGAAATGGTTATTTATGCCCAGATTTCACCAATGTTTTTTAAGCTTTGTGTATTTACATACATGCATTGGAATATCAATTGAGAACTAACTGAATTTCATCTTACTCTGAACTCACCTAATACTTTACAAATTCTTACTTTAGGGCTATCTCTCTCCTGTTCTGTGGAAACATTATTTTTCCTTTATGTTACCTCCTTGTTCAATCCTCTTGTTAAGATAGTTTAAATCTTTGCTAGCAATATCAGTAAATCACTTCATCCCACATCTCTCAAAAGGATATTGGTCCCAGCTCTAATCAAGTCCTGCCTGTGCAGGTCCCATCACCCCAAGAATTGTCCAAATAACCCAAAAATCTAAAGTCCTCCTGAGGTCTCTTATGGCACACTGGTAGTATCCCTACCTTTGAAACAGTATGCCTGGAAATAAGTCCCACTCACTTCAGACTGTGTAATCCATGAACAAGTTGATTAGAAAATATGTCTTAAACCCTCCCTCAACCACCATGAATGCAATCAAGTGTTCATCTACTTTATCTTTCAATTTCAATATTTAGTTTTGTGTGGCACAAGGAAGGAATCCAGAAATTACTAATTTTGAAGTCTTGCTTTGTTGAAGTGTAACTGCTGCCAATAGTGATCATAATTGCTAGTTGTTCACCCTCTCTCCCTAGTGATCTGCAATCACTTAGTAGCATCCTTCACTCAGTAAAGTAACATACCATACCAGATTCATGTCTTTTTCAAACTGTATTTATTCTTTCAAGGAACACACGCATCATAAACCACCATTAATAAACTAGTAATAAACTATTACTAAGGCATTAGTAGAAGGGCATTTAGAAAATCAAGCAAAGGGTAGGAAGTAAGGGTCGCCACTAGTGTCCCCACTGACTTCACCTGCAGGAAGTGCACCCAACTCAGCTCCTTGGAAATCGCGTTAGGGAACTGGAGCGGGAGCTGGATGTACTTTGGATCGTACAGAGGCTGAGGGGGCGATAGAGAGGAGTTATAAGGAGGTGGTCACACCCAAGGTACAGGAAAAAGGTAGCTGGGTGATTGTCAGGAAGGGGAAAGAGAATAGGCAGACAGTGCAGGGATCCCCTGTGGCCATTCCCCTTAACAACAAGTATACCATTTTGGATACTGTTGGGGGGTCGCATGGGGTACAGGTCTCTGCAATAGAGTCTGTCCCTGTTGTTCGGAAGGGAAGTGGGGAGAGGAGGAGAGCATTAGTCATTGGGGGCTCCATAGCTAGGGGGACAGATAGGAGATTCTGTGGGAACGAGACAGACTCGCAGTTGGTGTGTTGTCTCCCAGGTGCCAGGGTCAGTGATGTCTCAGATCATGTTTTCGGGATCCTTAAGGGGGAGGGGGAGCAGCCCCAAGTCGTGGTCCACATAGGCACCAACAACATTGGTAGGAAAAGGGCTGGGGATGTAAGGCAGAAATTCAAGGACCTAGGGTGGAAGCTTAGAGCTAGAACAAACAGAGTTGTTATCTCTGGTTTGTTGCCTGTGTCACGTGCTAGCGAGGCAAGGAATAGGGAGAGAGAGGAGTTGAACACATGGCTACAGGGATGGTGCAGGAGGGAGGGATTCAGATACCTGGATAATTGGGGCTCATTCTGGGGTAGGTGGGACCTCTACAAATGGGACGGTCTACGCCTGAAACAGAGGAATACCAATATCCTGGGGGCAGCGGAAATTTGCTAATGCTCTTCGGGAGGGTTTAAATTAATTCAACGGGGGGATGGGGACCTGAATTGTAGCTCCAGTGTGCAGGAGGTTGAGTAGTGAGGTCATGATGAAGTTTTCAAGATTGCAGGAGTGTACTAGCAGGCAGGAAGGTGGTTTAAGGTGTGTCTACTTCAACGCCAGGAGTATCCGGAATAAGGTGGGTGAACTTGCAGCATGGGTTGGTACCTGAGACTTCGATGTTGTGGCCATTTCAGAGACATGGACAGAGCAGGGACAGGAATGGTTGTTGCAGGTTCCGCGGTTTAGATGTTTCAGTAAGAGCAGGGAACGTGGTAAAAGAGGGGAGGTGTGGCATTGTTGTCAAGCACAGTATTACGGTGGCAGAAAGGACGTTTGATGAGGATTCGTCTACTCAGGTAGTATGGGCTGAGTTTAGAAACAGGAAAGGAGACGTCATTCTGTTGAGAGTTTTCTAATAGGCTTCTGAAAAGTTCCAGAGATGTAGAGGAAAGGATTGCAAAGATTATTCTGGATAGGAGCAAAAGTAACAGGGTAATTGTTATGGGGGACATTAACTTTCCAAATATTGACCGGAATCGCGATAGTTCGAGTACTTTAGATGGGTCAATTTTTGTCCACTGTGTGCAGGAGGGTTTCCTGAAACAGAATGTAGATAGGCCAACAAGAGGCAAGGCCACATTGGATTTGGTACTGGGTAATGAACCAGGTCAGCTGTTAGAATTGGAGGTAGGTGAGCACTTTGGTGATAGTGACCACAATACAGTTACGTTTGCATTAGTGATGGAAAGGGGTAGTTATATCCCACAGGTCAAGAGTTATAGCTGGGGGAAAGGCAATTACGAGGTGATTAGGCAAGATTTAGGATGCATAGGATGAGGAAGGAAACTGCAGGGGCTGGGCACAACTGAAATGTGGAGTTAGTTCAAGGAACGGATATTACGTGTCCTTGATAAGTATGTACCTGTCAGGCAGGGAGGAAGTGGTCAAGCAAGGGAACCATGGTTAACTAAAGAAGTTATATCTCTTGTTAAGAGGAAGAAGGAGGCTTATGTAAAGATGAGGCATGAGGGCTCAGTTAGGGTGCTTGAGAGTTACAAGTTAGCCAGGAAGGACTTAAAGAGAGAGTTAAGAAGAGCCAGGAGGGGACATGAGAAGTCTTTGGCAGGTAGGATCAAGGAAAACCCTAAAGCTTTCTATAGGTATGTCAGGAATAAAAGAATGACTAGAGTAACATTAGTGCCAGTCAAGGACAGTAGTGGGAAGTTGTGACTGGAGTCTGAAGAGATAGGAGAGGTGCTAAATTAATATTTGTCATCAGTATTCACACATGAAAAAGGCAATGTTGTCGAGCAGAATACTGAGATACAGGCTATTGGACTAGACGGAATTGAGGTTCATAAGGAGGAGGTGTCAGCAATTCTGGAAAGTGTGAAAATAGATAAGTCCCCTGGGCCGGATGGGATTTATCCTAGGATTCTCTGGGAGGCTAGGGAGGAGATTGCAGAGCCTTTGACTTTGATCTTTATGTCATCATTTTCTGCAGGAATAGTGCCAGAAGACTGGAGGATAGCAAATGTTATCTGCTTGTTCAAGACGGGGAACAGAGACAACCCTGGTAATTATAGATCAGTGAGCCTTACTTTGGTTATGGGTAAAGTGTTGGAGAGGATAATGAGAGATAGGATTTATAATAATCTATAAAGGAATAATTTGATTAGGGATAGTCATCACAGTTTTGTGAAGGGTAGGTTGTGCCTCACAAACCTTATTGAGTTCTTTCAGAAGGTGACCAAACAGGTGGATGAGGGTAAAATGGTTGATGTGGTGTATATGGATTTCAGTAAAGCGTTTGATAAGGTTCCCCATGGTAAGCTATTGCAGAAAATCCAGAGGCATGGGATTGAGGGTGATTTAGCGATTTGAATCAGAAATTGGCTAGCTGTAAGAAGACAGAGGGTGGTGATTGATGGGAAATGTCGTCCTGGAGTTCAGTTACTAGTGGTGTACCACAAGGATCTGTTTTAGAGCTACTGCTGTTTGTCATTTTATAAATGACCTGGTTGAAGGCATAGAATAATTTAGTAAATTTGCAGGTGACACTAAAGTCGGTGGAGTTGTGGATAGTGCGGAAGGATGTTGAGGTTACAGAGGGACATTGATAAGCTGCAGAGCTGGGCTGAGAGGTGGCAAATTGAGTTTAATGCAGAAAAGTGTGAGGCGATTCACTTTGGAAGGAGTAACAGAAAAACAGAGTACTGGGCTAGCGGTAAGATTCTTGGTTGTGTGGATGAGCAGAGAGGTCTCAGTGTCCATATGTATGGATCCCTGAAGGCTGCCACCCAGGTTGATAGGGTTGTTAAGAAGGCATATGGTGTGTTAGGTTATATTGGTAGAGGGATTGAATTTCAGAGCCATGAGGTCACGTTGCAACTGTACAAAACTCTGGCGCGACCGCACTTGGAGTATTGCATACAGTTCTAGTCGCCGCATTATAGGAAGGATGTGGAAGCACTGGAAAGCGTGCAGAAGAGATTTACCAGGATGTTGCCTGGTATGGAGGGAAGGTCTTACGAGGAAAGGCTGAGGGATTTGAGGCTGTTTTCATTAGAGATAAGAAGGTTAAGAGGTGACTTAATAGAGACATATAAGAAGATCCAGAGAATTAGATAGGGTGGACAGTGAGAGCCTTTTTCCTCGGATGGTGATGGCTAGCACGAGAAGATATAGCTTTAAATTGAGGGGTGATAGATATAGGACAGACGTCAGAGGTAGTTTCTTTACTTAGAGTACTAAGGGCATGGAATTCCCTGCCTGCAACAGTAGTAGACTTCCAACTTTAAAGGCATTTAAATGGTCATTGAATAGACATATGAATGATAATGGAATAGTGTAGGTTAGATGGGCTTCAGATTGGTTTCACAGCTCAGTGCAACATCGAGGGCGGAAGGGCCTGTATTGTGCTGTAATGTTCTATGTTCTATGTTCTTCGGATTCTTTGCAAAGAAATGGCAGATGAAGTACTATATAGGAAAATGTGAGATTGTCCACTTGACCAGGCTAAGTAGAAAAATGTAATATCATTTAATTTAACTGACTCTAGAATGGTGATTTTCTTATATCTGAATTACAAAAAGCAAACATGCAGGTACAGTCAATAACTTGGAAGGCAAATGGAACATCGGCTCTTATTCGAAGGAAGATGGAGCATAAAAGTTGGGAAATCTTGACGCAACTGTACAGAATTGTGGTAAAACTGCATCTCAAGCACTGTATACAATTTTGGTCTCCTTTCTGAAACAGAAATATAATTTTGTTGGAAGCACTTCAGAGAAGGTTCCCTTGGCTTATTCTCGGGCTGGAGAGACTGTGTTCTAAGGAAAGGTAGAGCAAGACTTTAATTGCAGTAAAAGAATTAGAGGTGATCTTCTTGAAACATATAGATTCTAAGGGACTTAAGAAGGATGTTTTCCCTTGTGGAGGAATATGGAACTATGGTTCAGAGTATCAAATGAAAAGGCTTCCCAGATTTGTGGTACCTCCTCCTCCAGTTAGCTGTTTGCTTGTGCAGCAGTATTCATGGCTGCATGTGACAGGACTACAGAGCTTGAATTTGATCTGTTGGTGTGGGGATCCTTATCTCTGTCCATTACATGCTGCTTTCACTGTCTAGCATCTTCAGGTTGACACCTCATTGTTAGATATTCCTGGTACTACTGTTGGCATGCCTCTTGCACTCTTCATTGAACCAGTGTTGATTTCCTAGCTTAGTGGTCATGGTACAGTGAGGGGCATACTGGGGTATGAGGTTACAGGTCATGGTTTATTTCTGCTATGGCTAGTGACATGGTGCCTGACAGATGCCCAGTTTTGAGTAGTTAGACTGTTCTAAATCTAACCCATTTAGATTTTCTGAAGAAGGGTCCTGACCCAAAACGTCAACTTTCCTGCTCCTCTGATGCTGCCTGGCCTGCTGTGTTTCCACACGGTGATATCTCTGACTCCAGCATCTGCAGTTCTTGTTATCTATGAAAGCATGAGATTCACCCTTTGTGGGTTTTAATTATTGTTCTCCTATTGCACCCAATTCTGGGTACCACACTTTAGAAAGCATGTCAAGCCATGATGGACTGAAGTCAAATAGAGAGACTAGAAATGTTGGAATTCTTCTCTTTAAAGCAGAGGAGATTATGGAAATATTTAATAAAAGTTTCAAGAATTGAGGGGATTACTCAGGGAGGAACTGTTTCTTCTGTAAGAGCAGAGATATAAAATAATTGGAAAAAGAACCAGACACAAATGAGGTAGTTTTGTACAAAGCAAGTCGCTATGATCTGGAGCGTATTGCATTAATGGATGATGGAAATGGATTTGATGGTACTAACAAAGAAAATACTTGAAAAATCAAAGATTATAGGGAAATGTTTGAAGGCCCATATGTTCCTTATCCTATCCCTTATGAAAGTACAGGGTGGTAGGACTAGTTGAAAGGTCTTCCAAAAGCCAGAACAGGCAAAATCATCTTCTTTGTAGATTTTGTAACTTAAATTGTGAACATCATTGACAAGTCTGACATTTATTCCTAGTTGCTCGTAACTGTTCAGAAACCTTCTTGAACCAGTACTGCCTATGTGAAGTTAGTCCCACAATGATTTCGGGCAAAAAGTTTATAGTGAGAATGAAGAAATCACTGTGAATGTTAATATGATCTGTTCAAGTATTACATACCCTGGTTTCTTGCATGTGGGATTTTTCTGTTGAAAACACTTTGATGGTATGCATATCGATTGCACACATTGCAGCCAAAGGTCCCATGGTGATGAAAGGAGTGAACATTTAAGATAGTCTATGGGTGTTAATTGAGTTTTTGAATCATCGCAGGTACACCAATATAGCCAAGTGGAGTGTTTCATCATATTTCTTGACATATTTTCTCTAAGGAACAGTTTTCAAACTTAGGAGAATAGTCACCAGTTAGTTATCATCGTGCCTTCTCCAGGTTCTCAAGATACACTATCTACATTATCTCAGTTGAAGAATATCAGGGAAATTACATTTAGGAATGGGCTGAGGATTCTTTCCTTCTTTCTTAAGAGAAGAACTGAACTGTCCCCATCCACCACCCCCTCTTCTGGCTAATTGATCCCATCTTCACTTTGAACAAATCCTGCTCTCAATTTCTTCAGATCAAAAATTTATCTATGTATACTGTCGTGGGCCACAGTCATACCTGTTTCCATTTGGGTTACATGGAAGATTCCTTTTTTATTGCTTTTGTCACTCGCCAAACCTCTCTCTCTCTGGTATATCAATGACATAATCAGTGGTTCTTCTCTCCCCGGTGCAGAATTGAAAAAAAAAATCAATGTTACTTCCAGTTTCCACCCTGCTGTCATGTTCACCTGGTCCATTTCTGACTTCTCTCTTCAAGTCCTTGACATCTCTGTTTCCATTTTCTGGGGATAGGTTGGCCTCCATTGTCCATTACAAGCCCATTCATTCCCAGTTGCCTTGACTGCACATCCCCACACCCTGCTTCCAGTAAGGACTCCATCCCACTGTCCCAGTTTCTCCTTCTCCATTGTATCTTTTCCGATGGCGCAACCTTTAGTAATGGGGACCTCAGAAATGTCCAACGTTTTTCCTCACCCCAGGATTCCCCACCACCGTGTTTGACAGAGGCCTCAGCCGTGTCCAACCCATTTCCTGTACTTCTGCCTTGACCACTTTTGTCCCCTTCTAGAACAATGGTACCCTCTCATTCTACCCTGAAAGACTGAGCCCTCGTTCTGGACTCCCAGTCATCAAGAACATCTTTCCTACGTATATCCCGTGGAGTCCTGTTTGCATTTTATAGGTTTGTTTGAAATTCCCACTTCATCCTTCTTAATTTCAGTGAATGCAGTCCCAACCTATTCAGTCTATCTTCATGCGTCAGTGCTCATGGCTCTTTTTCTTGTCCCTCTCTCTCCCATTACCCAGCTCTTTTGATTTGTAATAAAGGTTTACTGGACTCAAAACATTTAACTCTGCTTTTTGCCCCCTAGACTTGAAAAGTTTCTCCAGCACTTGCTGTTTATAGTTGACCATTTGAAATGTGTTATAAATGATTGTGCATTTAAGGAACCAGCTGTCAGAGGAAGCTGGTACAATTGCAACTTCTAAATGGCATCTGGATGAGTATATTAATAGGAAGTGTTTACAGGCAGACAGGCCAAATGCTGGCAAATGGAATTAGATATATTTAGGATATCTGGTCAGCACTGCCCAGTTGGACCGAAGGGTCTGTTTCCATGCTGCAAATATCTATGACTGTTGTACAGGTTTGGCTCACCAAGCTTTTAATTGTATTATCGTGGGTTTTAGGGGAGCATTGACACAACTACTGAAGTTTTCTGAGGTTGTGACAAATGGCAGAGAGGGATAATAAGTAATTGATGTAAATACACTGATGGATGAACGCAAGTTGCTACGGAGTGGTCCGCTATCTCGGTAAACAAGTGGAGATTAGTAAATTTGCAGGAAATGCCGATTCTGTTCAAGCATTCAAAAGGTAGCTGGAAGAATCTAGCTCAATCAGAAAGAATGGGGTGGCCGAATGTATGTGTTTTGTAGAACTTGTTTGGTCTCGTGTAAGGATTAAATAGAAATGTTCAGGTTTTTATTCGGGGCAGAAGTCCTTTTACTGTGAACAAGACATCTGACTTTATCCTGTCTCCCCCAGTCTTGGGATGGGTATTATATCAAACGTATAGCGCAAAATCAAGCCATTCGGCCAGCATTTCGAGGTGGCGTTCAAGTGAAACACGAATTTAAGCTGCTCAGTCAATTGATGGGACATACAGGAGTGAGCGTTTTTATAAGTTACATCATGGCAGAATAAGAAAAGGTCAACTTTCCGTCCTGTTCCACTTCGTAAAATTATAGCCCTTCCCGGTTGTTCACTCTCCACATTAGAACTCAACAGCCTTAATATGAGGATTGGAACTGGTCTTAAGGCTCTTACCTAAATGTACTGTAAGGGTGGATAGCAAATTCATCGGTTTGAACTGTTTTCATGTAATCTTCGTGCATTGCCGCCTTGCTACCTTGGAAGGCGGCAGATCCCGTGCGCAGCCCAGGACGGATATCTGGAATGGCCTGTCGAGCTTTCCCCAGGCTGCGTCCTTTCATGTTTTTATTTAACAGGTAAACCCTTGCTGCTGGCTCAACTTTATTTGTTTTATTAGCATTTTGCAAAATATCCTCCATCTCGACCAATGCAAAAAAGAGCAACTTTGCTGATGAACAACGCTATGTTAAATTCGTGGACTCTCCAGCCAGGAAGGAGGAAAAGATTCAAAATCGCACTTGACCCTCCCGAACTGGAATGTTAAGAGGAGCGTTTAGCACGTGCCTGCCAGTTACGCCAAGACTGACGTACAGTCGCTCCCTTCGATAACAACAACGGCTCCGATTCAAACAGCCGCAACCGTTGGTGATGTCACAGAAATTGACCTGATGACTGAAACCGTATTTTCATAGTAACCCACGCAGCCCTGCGACAACGTGTTTGTATATTGTACAGTAAAGGTCTGCCGTTCACAGGGGTCGAGTTAATGGGCACCTGGGCGCAGGACAAACATGAAGGGTCTAGGCCCGAAAAATCAGCTTTTGTGCTCCTGAGATGCTGCTTGGCATGCTGTGTTCATCCAGCTCCACACTTTGTTATCTTGGATTCTCCAGCATCTGCAGTTCCCATTATCACTGATAAAATGAGTCAACTGTCTGGTCTAACACGGTGTGAAGCTGGATAAAATACAGCAGGCCAAGTAGCATCAAAGGAGCAGGAATGTTTGACGTTTCTTGTGAAATGGGGGTGGAGAAAGAGATTGTGAAATAAATACGGAGACAAGGGGAGGCGGATAGAAGATGGATAAAGGAGAAGATAGGGTGAGAGGAGACAGACAGGTCAAAGAGGCGGGGTTAGAGCCAGTGAAGGTGAATGTAGGTGGGGAGTTAGGGAGGGGATAGGTCAGTCCAGGGAGGACGGACAGGTCAGGGGGGCGGGATGCGGTTAGTGGGTAGGGATTGGGGGTGGGGCTTGAGGTGGGAGGAATGGTTACGGAGGCAGGAACCAGCTGGGCTGGTTTTGGGATGTGGTTGGGGAAGGGGAGATTTTGAAGCTTGTGAAGTCCACATTGATACCCTTGGGCTGCAGGGTTCCCAAGCGAAATATGAGATGCTGTTCCTGCATCTTTCAGGTGGCGTCATTGTAGCAATGCAGGAGGCCCAGAATGGACATGTCGTCTGAGGAGTTGGGGGCGGAGGGGTGTTGAAATGGTTCGTGACTGGGAGGTGTAGTTGTTTGTTGCGAACTGAGTGTAGGTGTTCCGCAGAGCGGTCCCCAAGCCTCCATTTGGTTTCCCCGATGTAAAGGAAGGCACAATGGGAGCAGCGGATACAGTATATCACATGCCTCCTCCCCCATTTCTGAAGAAGGGTCCTGACCTGAAACATCAAACTTTCCTGCTCCTCTGATGCTGCTTGGCCTGCTCTGTTCATCCAGCTTCACACCGTGTTAACAAAGTGTGAAGCTGGATGAACACAGCAGGCCAAGCAGCATCTCAGGAGCACAAAAGCTGACGTTTCGGGCCTAGACCCCTCATCATCACACCGTGTTATCTCAGATTCTCCAGCATCGGCAGTTCCTACTACAACTGTCTGGTCTTTTGGTTTTTATTTTGTATGATCCAAACATTTGATTTGTACATACAGCTATATATAGAAGATAAAAGGGAATAAAACAATGTTTTACTATATATAAAACATCCCACTAGAATAATTGTTCAACATTTAGATAATTTGTTGCAGTTGTCTTATAAGGCTCTTCAACACCATGTAATATCCCAGTGCAAAAATGGCCACCATGTTGGTTTGTGCATGCCAAGTTGCTCATGCATGTGTGCATCCGCAAAGTGAATTGACAGGAGTTGGGGATACACAACTGTCAGACCCATCTCATTCATGTTCTCCCTCCTCAATCAAACTATATTATTCCTTATGTTAATTCACTTTAATGCTCAGATGTCTGCAGCAGAATTTGAAGGCTAAATGCTTAGCTCCTCGTAAACTTATGAGTGATCTGTGTCTCGTGTAATTGGTGAAAAAACTTTGCCTCACGTCCCACCCTAAATCGCAGGCAATTATTCTTCCTCAAAGATGTTTTTAAGTGATGATTTTAGAATTTGCCTTCCAACACATCTCAACCAAGAGTGGGAGATGCTGCCAGGTTAACATACACCTTACAAGTAGAATTATATGTTAATTGAATTGCTACTCATAGCTACTCATAGCTGCAATGCTCCATCTAGTAGTGGTATTGGCCATAATTAATATCCATGGACAAACAGTATGCAGCCTAGCAGTTTATAGTCTAGGTAATATAGTACATTGTCATGAATAACTTTCCTGTCTTAGGATTCTTTTAACATTCATTTAATTACTTTTTTTTTAAATTTTCTCAATATTTTCTTGTGACATTTTTCCAAACACCACAAAGAACAATCAAACCTAAAATGGACAAAGTGATGTTAATAATATTTTGTGAAGATATGTGAACTTGTGAGTTGGAAAGGCACAAATAGTGAGAAATTATCACTTTGTACTTGTTGGCTGGTATTTTTGTGGTTTCATCAGGTTGTTACAATGTACAGTAAATCCTCTGTATGCATGAAATCGTGAATTGCAAATTCGCTTACCCGCACCAAAAAAAGTAACTACAAGAATGTACATCCACTGGCAAAAATAACCTATCCATAATATTTATAATCATTTTAGCCTATTTTTAACAAGTTCTGCATTCACGAATTTCATCATTCAAGCGCATTCTTAGGAATTGATCCCTTGCATATACAAAGAAATGACTGGTGGAAAGTATGAAATTGTCCATTTTGGCAGAAGGGAATTAAAAAGGCAGATTAAAAATAGTTAGAGGTTACAGAGCTGTGAGATGTAAAGGGCTATGGATGCCCTAGTGCATGAAATGTAGAAGATTAATATGGAAGTACCATACAGCAAATAATCAGGAAAACTAATCCCCACCACTGCCTGCCTGCACTCACCTATCACCATCCCACTAACCTTCCCCAGCCCCTCCTCTCTATTTATTTCAGAGCTCCCTTCCCCCTCTCCCATTTCTGATGAAGGAAACAGCCCAAAACGTTAACTTTCCTGGTCCTCTGATGCTGCCTGGCCCACTATGCTCCTCTAGCTCCACACTGTGTTATCTCTGACTCCAGCATCAGCAGTTCTTATTATGTACAAAATAGTCCATTGTTATGTTTACTTGCAAGGGAAATTGAATGTAAAGGGAGGCAGGGTATGCTTCAGTTATCCAGGGCATTGGTGAGATTGCATGTGGAGTACTGTGCGCAGTACTGGTCACCATACTTAAGAATGTTAATGTGTTTGAAGCAGTTCAGAGAAGACTTGCTAGATATTTACCTCAAATGAACAAATTATTTTATGAGGAAAGGCTAGACAGGCTCAGCCACTACCCACTGTAGTTCAGAAGAATCTTGATGCTTTCACAAAATACTAAAAGAGAGTTTCTGACAAAGATATGGAGCACTGGTATGTCACAGCTTTGCCAAGATGGCAGGCACCTCAAATGAAATATGACTTGACCCATTAGCTTACATTTTCTATTGTCAATATCCAATGGGCAGGTGATTAGTGACCATAACTTGGCAGTGGTCCTGACATCTTCATTTTGTACCAGTACTCAATACTTCTTTGATTTAATCCAAAGCATGTGGTGTCAGAGGCTACTTTGACTATGTAGTTCATGACTCCAATCAGAAACTGGAGCACAGAACCAAAGGAATATTGAAATCAAAGCCATGTGCTGACCAGAGGCCTAAGCAATTGACCTTCTCAAATACAGGTTGCTCTGCCTTAAACTTCTGGGAAAAATTCCACACTAAAACTTGGATTATGTCTCCCTATTAATAGCTATTTGCTGTAATTTGTAGAATGTTATCCTCTAATGAGCCAAACTTTGGAACTACCAATAATAGAAGAACTTCAAAAATCTACAGATAAGAAAGTAGGTAATATTATAGAAGGAAGGAAAGAAAAGCTGACATCTATTTGGTAACTTCCTTGACCAAGAATATTCCAAAGCACATTACAGCTAATGAATTACTTTTCACATGTCTCTATTGCAACATAGGAGTATAGATAATGTTGAGGTGTGATTCCTATTACTGCCAGTATGAATGCAGAACAATCATGAAAGCACTCAAGCATTGTGGCAAATACAGCTTTAATATTTTGTAAACCAGGTTCCCCCACTGCCCACATTGTTTCCTTTTCCAAAGTAGCATTTGCCTTTTTTACAGTTCTCTGATACCTCCTACCCAATGATGCTGGAGAGTCCGAGATAACAAAGCGTGGAGCTGGATGAACACAGCAGGCCAAGTGCAGATGCTGCTTGGCTTGCTGTGTTCATCCAGCTCCACACTTTGTTTCCTCTAAATTCTCCCATACTTTCTTATGGATCCTTGGATACATCTTGTCATAAGGCTCATTTGCTTTAAGTTACATAGCTGTTCAGTGATTGTGTCAGTACTGATATGCAATGCAGCTCAACTTACCTTGAAGTACCCCTACACCACATTTTAACAGGCTGAACACTTCAAATATAATTAACTAGCTGTAAAGTCCTTTGGAATGGCTGATAGTTTTGAAATGTGATATATAAATATATAGAGGTAGTAAGAACTGCTGATGGTGAAGTCAGAGATAACCCAGTGTGGAGCTGGAGGAACACAGCAGGTCAGGCAGCATCAGAGGAGCAATAAAGCTGATGTTTCAGACCAGAAGGATCCCAACGGAAAACATCAGCTTTCCTGCTCCTCTGATGCTTTCTGGCCTGCTGAGTTCCTCCAGCCCTACACTGTGTTATACGTAAATATATATCTCTGTCTTCTTTTTTCCACAGAATCTTTCACATAACACATCAGTTATTGATCTCCTTTCTGACGAGGAATGCAGCAAAAATGTTTTTTAGTAGTTTTATACCTAAGACAGCATTACATGCAATTGTCCTCATTGTGTCCTGCTTTTGGTGACCTCACTCCACCCCAACACCTCATATTCTGCCTCAGGAGCCTACAGCCTGATGCCTAAAGTAGAATTCACCAGTTTCAAAATCTCCCCACCCCCGGCATCATCCCATGTCCAACCTCCCCTCTTATTCCCGTCTCCTTAACCTGACACTACCTGTCCATCTCCTTCCACACCTATCCGTCTTGCCCTTCCACTAACCAATCCACACTATCCCCACCTACATCCACCTTTCACCATCCCACCTACCTAACCCCAGTCCCACACCTTTTTCCTCTATTTATTTCCTAGCTTCCTTCCCTCTTCCTACTCCTGAAGAAAGATCTAGGCCCAAAATGTTGATTAATCAGGATCTTGCCTGGGCTGGAAAGGTTTAGTTATGAAGAGAGATTGGATAGAATGGGATTGTTTACCTTGAGGCAGAGCTGACTGAGGAATAGAGGTGATCAAGATGTAATAAATTATAAGGGGATAGATGGGATTTAGTGGAAGAAACCTTTCCCCATGGTGGAGGGATCAATGACCAAGGGGCAATGATTTTAACTAAGTGGGTTATAGGAGATTTCAGGAAAGGCTTTTTCACTTAGAGGGTTGTGGGTAACTGGAACTCACTGCCTGTATGGATAGGAGAGGCAGAAACTCTCAAAACATGTAAGAAGCATTTAGATGTGTATTTATGATACCAAGACATATAGGACATAGTACAAATGCTGAAAAATGGGGATAGAACACTTAGGTGGTTGCTTTTGATTGATGCAGATTCCATGGGCCAAAGGGCCTTATTCTGTGAAATACAGTTCTTGAGCAATCACCAATGGTAACTGGTAGTGAACATTGTGTAATCAGTAGCAAGCATCCCCATTCTGACCTTATAATGGAGAGAAATTCATTGATGAAGCAGTTGAAGATAGCTGGGTCTAGGACACTACCCTGAGGAGTACCTGCAGCGGTGTCCTGGAACTGGCATGACTGATCTTCAACAACAACAACTATCTTCCTTTGTGCTAGGTATGACTCCAAACAGCAGAGAGATTCCTCCTGATCCATGTTTGTCCACATTTGAACCAAGGCTGTAATGAGGTTTTGAGCTCAGTCGCTCTGGCAGAACACAAATTGAGCATAAATGAACATGTTGCTAAGCAAATACTGCTTCATTGCACTGTTGATAACACTTTCCATCACTTACTGATGATCAGCAGTAAACTGATGGATCAAGAATTGGCTGGGTTGGATTTGTCCTGCTCTATTGTCCAGGATATATCTAGGCAAATTTCCAATGTTGGTTTGCTGCCAGTGTTGAAGCTGCATTGGAACAGTTTGTCTTGGAGTGTGGCAAGCTCTGGAGCAAATTCCTTCAGTTCCATTGTCAGAATGGTGTTAGACCCCATAGACCTTGCAGTATCCAAGCATTTTTTGATATCTTGTTGAGTGGATCAAATTTCCTGTGATGTTAGAGACCTCTGGAGGAGGCCAAGATGGATCAATCATTGTGTACTTCTGGCCAATTAGTGCTGCAAATGCTTCAGCCTTACCTGTTGCACTCATTTTCTGTGCTTCCCTATCATTGAAGAAGAGGATGGTTGTAGAGGCTCCTCTTCCTGTGAGTTGGTTCATTGTCCAACATCATTCATGATTGGATGTGGCAGAGCTGCAGAGCCCATTGTTGTGGATTCACTTATCTCTGTCTATCACTTCATGCTTATGTTGTTTGGTACACAACTGGTCCTGTTTTGCGCTTCACCAGTTTGACCCTTACTTTTTGATATGTCTGGTTCTGCTCCTCGTATGCCATCCTGCATTTTTCATTGAACCAGGGTCGATCTCCTGTCTTGATGATAATGTTAGGATGGTAATAGATGAGAGCATGAGGTTGTAGATTGTGTTGGAATACATTTCTGCTGCTACTGCTGACCCACAGCCCCTCATGAATGCCTCATCTTGAGTTGCTAGACCTGATCAAAGTCTGATCGGTATGACAGGTCGGCACAACATCGAGGGCCAAAGCGCCTGTACTGTGCTGTAATGTTCTATGTTCTATTCCATTTAGCAGGATAATAGTGAAATGAAACTCAAGGTAAGGTAGTCTTGGCGTGAAGGTAGGACTTTGTCTCTACAAGGACTGTGTAGTGGTCCATAAGACGATAAGACCATAAGACATAGGAGTGGAAGTAAGGCCTTTTGGCCCATCAAGTCCATTTCACCATTTAATCATGGCTGATGGGCATTTCAACTCCACTTCCCTGCACTCTCCCCATAGCCCTTGATTCCTTGTGAGATCAAGAATTTATCGATCTCCACCTTGAAGACATTTAACGTCCCGGCCTCCACTGCGCTCCATTGCAATGAATTCCACAGGCCCACCACTCTCTGGCTGAAGAAATGTCTCCTCATTTCCATTTTAAATTTACCTCCTCTAATTCTAAGGCTGTGCCGACGGGTCCTAGTCTTCCTGCCTAACGGAAACAACTTCCCAGCGCCCACCCTTTCTAAGCCATGCATTATCATGTAAGTTTCTATCAGATCTCCCCTCAACCTTCTAAACTCTAATGAATACAATCCCAGGATCCTCAGCCGTTCACCCTATGTTAAACCTACCATTCCAGGGATCATCTGTGTGAATCTCCGCTGGACACGCTCCAACGCCCGTATGTCCTTCTAAATGGGGCCTAACTAGAGCTTTATAAAGTCTCAGAAGCATATTTATATTCCAACCCTCTTGAGATAAACAACAACATTACATTCGCTTTCTTAATCACGGACTCTACCTGCAAGTTAACCCTTAGAGAATCCTGGACCAACACTCCCAGATCTCTTTGTACTTCTGCTTTATGAATTTTCTCACCATTTAGAAAATAGTCCATGCCTGTATTCTTTTTTCCAAAGTGCAAAACCTCGCATTTCCTCATGTTGAATTTCATCAGCCATTTTCTGGACCACTCTCCTAAACTGTCTAAATCTTTCTGCAGCCTCTCCACCTCCTCAGTACTACTTACCTGTCCACCGATCTTCGTATCATCGGCAAACTTCGCCAGAATGCCCCCAGTCCCGTCATCCAGATCATTAACATATAAAGTGAACAGCTGTGGCTCCAACACTGAATGCTGCGGGACACCACTTGTCACCGCTTGCCATTCCATAAAACAGCCTTTTACCCCAACTCTCTGCCTTCAGTCAGACAGCCCAATCCTCAATCCAAGCCAGTAGCTCACCTCGAACACCATGGGCCCTCACCTTACTCAGCAGCCTCCCATGAGGCACCTTATCAAAGGCCTTTTGGAAGTCTAGACAGATAACATCCACTGGGTTTCCCTGGTCTAACCTACTTGTTACCTCTTCAAAGAATTCTAACAGGTTTGTCAGGCACAACCTCCCCTTACTAAATCCATGCTGACTTGTTCTTACCCGACCCTGCACTTCCAGGAATTTAGAAGTCCTTAACGATGGATTCTAGAGTTTTACCAACAACCGAGGTTAGGCTAATTGGCCTATAATTTTCCATCTTTTGTCTTGATCCTTTCTTAAACAAGGGGGTTACAACAGTGATTTTCCAATCATCTGGGACTTTCCCTGACTCCAGTGACTTTTGAAAGATCACAACCAAAGCCTCTACTATTTCCTCAGCCACCTCCCTCAGAACTCTAGGATGTAGCCCATCGGGGCCAGGAGATTTATCAATTTTTAGACCTTTTAGCTTTTCTAGCACTTTCTCTTTTGTAATGCCTACCATACTCAACTCTGCCCCCTGAATCTCCTTAATTGTTGGGATACTACTCATGTCTTCTACTGTGAAGACTGATGCAAAGTACTTATTAAGTTCTTCAGCTATTTCCTTCATTGCTCGGTCCTTTGAGTAAAAGAGTTGGGAAATCATGTTGAGATTGTAGCAGACATTGGTGAGGCCTTTTCTGGAATGCTGTGTCCAGTTCTAGTCACTCAGTTGTAGGAATGATATTATTAAGCTGGAGCAGGTTCAGATGAGATTTCCCAGGATGTTTCCAGGTATGGAAGATTTGAGTTGTAAAGAAAGGCTGGATAGACTGGAATTTTTTTCACCGGAGTGGAGGAGGGTGAGAGGCAACCTGGTAGAAGTTAATGAAATAATGAGCAGTATTGATAGAGTTAATGGTAATTGTCTTTTCCCTAGAATGGGGGATTTCAGGACAGGCAACACTTTTTTAAGGTGAGGAGATAAATTTAAGAAAGTCATGAATGGCAATTATTTTCTACACACCGGGTGGTTCACCTGTGGAATGAACTTCCTGAGGAAGTGGTGAATCTGGGTACAATTATAATGTTTAGAAAACATTGTAGGAAAATATTAATAGGAAAGGTTTGGAGGGATATGGGCCAGGAGTAGGCAGGTGGGACAAGCTTGTTTTGGGATAATGTTGAACATGGACTGATTGGACCAAAGAGTCTGTTTTCCAGGCTGTTTGACTCTATGAGTCTGTGATTCTATGACTGTCTTCACTGGCATATCATTGAAATGGATCCAAATAATTGCCACATGATACACACTCACTGTATCCTCCATTCTAACCGGTATTAACCCAATTTATTTTCTCAGCACACACCCCCGCCCAGCTACTCGATGCTATAATCCATTGTTTTCTCCATTAACTTGATTACAGTATCTTGTTGACAGGTTATCACAACTTTTTAATTAATTCTTTCATGGTATGAACTCATTATTGGCAAAACCAACATCTTTTGCTGATCTCTAATTGCCCTCATAAAGGTGATGGAACACTTCCATCTTGAATTGCTATACACACACAATGCTGCCAAGGAAGGGAGATCTGGATTTTTGACCTCGTTACTGTGAAGGAACGGCAAGAATTCCAAGTCAGATTGATTTAGACAAAAGCTTGAAGGAGCTAATGTTCCCTTGTGTCTGCTGACCTTGCAAGAATTCAGCAGCTGTGATCACTTCTGTAATTATTTGGAGTTTGCTCTCATATGTATACTGAACAGAACAAATCCTGGGTGTGACTGAAGGTACCATTGTTTTGCATTTATAGTATTGCTTTTGGTTCCATGCAACAATCCTGGATACTCTCCACTGTCTCTCTATCGTCAAACAGTGATTATTTCAAAATTTTTATCTCATAGTCTCTCTGCAAATTAGTCATCAGAGCCAGACATTTATACAGTTCAAAATTTAAAATGGCTGTTATCCAAAAAAACCTGTCAGATTAATATCCATATTAATCGTTGAGTTAGACTAGATCTTGGACATAGATCCAGCCATTGCCTTCCATCAAGGTAATTACTTTTAAACTGTCTGAGGTATTAACATGGATGGCTGTCATTCTCTGAAACTTTTGGTGAGATATGAAGAACTATTTTCATCTCCATTGAAATCATTGTCAGAAAGTATCTGTCTACCCTCAGAAATGTTTGTTGAATTTCAAACAATCAGTTGTGATTTCTAGAGATCTATATAATTGGTGCCAATACCATCTGAATCCACAAAGGAATTCATGTTAACTTTTGGGAGCTATTTTATAAGATTCCTTGTGTCCATTTTAGAGATAGATTGGTTTTCTCTACAATGTTAATACTATAATATTATAGTTTATTAAGTGATGTGAACTTAAGAGTTGGTGCAATTACATTTCTAGATAATTGTAATCCTCAAGATGTTGGTGTAGGGAACTCAGCAGCAGCCAACATCATCAAAGACCTCTCCCATCCCAGTTATTCTCTTCTAACCTCTTCCGTCAGGCAGAAGATACGAAAGCTTAAACAAAATATCCACAGGTTCAAGAACAGCTTCTTTCCCGCTGTTATTGGACTAATGAATGGATGTCTCAAGTATCAAATCTAATGTTGATTTTACTTTTTGTGCACCTTCTTTGCAGTTGTAACTTTGTATTCCTCGTTCTATTCAATCACCCTATGATCTATGATCTTCATGCAAAACAAAACGTTCCTCTTGTATTTAGGTACATGTGTCAATAATAAATCAAATCAAATCAAATCAAAGATTCATGACATAGAACAATAAGAGGAGTTAGTAGATTCTCTAATTTTGGCAATTCACATCACTAATCAGTCCAAGGTCTTGCGTGTATGTTGTCCTCCAACTGCTTAAGTAGTTGAGGAGCCATGAATGGTACTGAACAGTGCTACTACCATGGGTGAATATTGCCATATTTAACCATACGATGGAGGGAAGGTTAGAGCCTAAGAAATCAACCTGTGAAACTCTTGTAGAGATGTATTGTGGCTGAGATCTTTGGCCTCCAACAACTACAACAACCTTCCTTTGTGCTAGTACCATTGGAGCTCCCCCACCCCCTTAAATTTCAACCAACTTAAGACTTGCCAAGCATTACTAAATTCTGCATTGTGATCAAAAACATTCAATCTCACTTCGTCTTTTGAATTCTGCTCTTTTGTCCGTGTCTAAACTAAAGCTGTAATGAGGCCTGGAGTAGAATGCTCCAAACGAAACTGAGTACCGTCAGTGAGAGTATAACTGAGAAGTGTCACTTAATGACGCTGTCTGTGACATCTTCCATCACTGGTGATAATATAGTTTAGACAATGAGGCAGCAATTAGCCAAATTGGTTTTGTTTGCTGTAGTGGACAAATTCACTGGACAATTGATTACATTTTGTTGAGAAGATACGAGTGTTGTAGCTTAATGGAACAACTTTGCTGAAAGAGATTCGTTCTGGAGGGTTTCAGTTATACAATAGGCTGGATAGGCTGGGACTTCTCTCACTAGAGCATAGAAGTTCGCGGTATATAGGAGTTTGATCTTTATAGGAGTCCATAAAATCATGAGGGACACAGAAGAATCACAAGGGTCATTTCAGGGTGGGGGAGTGCAAAACTAGGGAGCATATTTTTAAGGTTAAAGGAGAAAATTTTTAAAAGGACACAATGGGTAATGTTTTTACATAGACAGGGATTCATGTGTGGAATGAACTGCCGGGGAGTGGTGGATTTAGGTACAGTTACAACATAAAAGACATTTGGATACATACATGAATAGGAAAGGTTTGTGAGAGATTTGGGCCAAACTCAGGCAAGTGGGTTTAGTTTAGTTTTCAAACATGATCTGCGTGACAAGTTGAACTGAAGGGTCTGTTTACATGCTGTATGGCTCTATTACTGTGAATCTATGGCACTGTTCTTAAGCACTACAGCTTGGATGTTATCCAGACCCATAGTCGTATTCGGTGTCTTAGGTTGTCCCCTGGTAATGCATTGAACAAATCAATGATGTGTGTGATGCTTACACTTTGAGCTGAAGAATGCTGCAAATGCTTCAACCTAGTCTTTTACGCTAACAAGCTGAAATCTCTTATCTTTGAGCATGGGAATGTTTTTGCAGTCTCCTTCTTCAGATAGTAGTCCACCACCATTCACAAGTGGATGTGGCAGCATTGCAGAGTTTTTACCTAATCTATTATTTGTCGTGGGGTTGATTAGTTCTGTGAATTAGATGCTGTTTTTGTCTCCTAGTATATACTTCGTCCTTAACTGTAATTTCTACGGGTCAACTTGCCATACTATCCTGTACCTCTCATTGAATGAAGGCTGATCCCCTAACTTGATGGTAGAGTGTGGGATATGCTAAGATTACAAATTATGGTTGATGGCAATTCTGCTGCTCCCATGTACGGAGACAGCTTTTTGTGTAAAATAATTCAGTAGTTAACTTACAGGTAATGCACAATCACTTTAATTAGTGCTGATGGATGAGTGAGAAGTATGGTATTCATACCAGTTAGTGTCAAATGGACATAAATGGTGATAATTGGCCTTATTAGCCCTCAATATTTCAGAAATCTGTCCTGAATATGTTTCAGAAGGCCATCATCCCAAGGAATTGAATCTCATGAGAACTTCATGATTGCCCTGTTCTGAGTTGCTGCTTCTGTTCAGATTCTATCCCATCAAGGAAGTTGGCTGTACTGTACAATATGATGCATGGCATACTTAGTGTGAAGATGGGGTTCTGGTTCAACAAGCACTATATGATAGTGACTTCTAATATTACTGTCAAGGACAGATGCATCTACAACAGGTCAATTAGAGATTGAGAAACAAAGTAAGTTATTCCCTCTTGTTGGTTTTCTCACCATTAGGCACAGGCCCTGTCGGGCAGAAAAGGTGGCAAGGTGGTTCAGTAGTTAGCACTGCTGCCCCACAATGCCTAGGACCCAGATTCAATTCCAACCTTGCTAGCTGTCTGTGTGCAGTTCACACATTCTCCACATGTTCTGCGTGGGTTTCCTCCAGGTGTTCCGCTTTCTACCCACAGTCCCAAAGATGTGCAGGTTAGATGGATTGGCTATGCTAAATTGCCCTGTCATGTCTATGGATGTGCAGATTAGGTAGGTTAGTTGTGGAAACATGTAGGGTTATGGGGATAAGGTGGGGTCTGGGTGGGAAGCTCTTTGAAAGGTTGGTGCAAACTCATTGGGCCAAGTGACTGTTATTAGACTTCTGAATGGATCTCCAAATTTTTAAATTTAATGTTGATCTTGCTCTCTGTGCACTTTCTCTGCAGCCATAACATTCTAATCTTCACTCTGTCCTGTTACCTGATACACTTTATATGGTAATGACCAGCCTGTACTGACACTAAGATTGGTGGAGTAGCAGATAGTGAAGGGGACTGTCAGAGATTAGAAGCAGAATATAGATAGACTGGAGAGTTGGGCAGATAAATGGCAGATAGAGTTCAATCTGGGCAAATGCGAGGTGATGCATTTTGGAAGATCTAATTCAAGGGCGAACTATAGAGTAAATGGAAAAATCCTAGGGAAAATTGATGAACAGAGAGATCTGGGTGTTCAGGTCCATTGTCCCCTGAAGGTGGCAACGCAGGTCAATAAGGTGGTCAAGAAGGCATATAGCATGCTTTCCTTCATCGGACGGGGTATTGAGTACAAGAGTTGGCAGGTCATGTTACAGTTGTATATGACTTTGGTTCGGCCACATTTAGAGTACTGCGTACAGTTCCGGTCACCACATTACCAAAAGGATGTGGACACTTCAGAGAGGGTGCAGAGGAGGTTCACCAGGATGTTGCCTGGTATGGAGGTGCTAGCTATGAAGAGAGGTTGAGTAGATTCGGATTATTTTCATTATAAAGACGGAGATTGAGGGGGGACCTGATTGAGGTCTACAAAATCATCAGGTGTATAAACAGGGTGGATAGCAAGAAGCTTTTTCCCAGCGTGGGGGACTCAATTACTAGGGGTCATGAGTTCAAAGTGAGAGGAGGAAAATTTAAGGGAGATATGCGTGGAAAGTTCTTTACACAGAGGGTGGTGGGTGCCTGGAACACGTTGCCAGGGGAGGTGGTAGACACAGACACATTAGCATCTTTTAAGATATATCTGGACAGGTACATGGATGGGCAGGGAGCAAATGGACACAGACCCTTAGAAAATAGATGACAGGTTAGACAGAGGAGCTCGATCGGCTCAGGCTTGGAGGGCCGAAGGGCCTGTTCTTGTGCTGTAATTTTCTTTGTTCTTTGTAACAGTTCTGAAGAAGGGTTATTGGACATATTAATTCTGTCATCTCTCCACAGATGATACCAGATCCCCCGAGTTTCTCCAGCAATTTCTATTTTTGTTTGTTATCAATCTAGCAAACATTCTGTGAACAATCTGCAATACATTTACATCCTTCCTTAAATAGGGAGACAACACCACACACATATTGGGAATATTGTCTCACCATTGCTGTGTATAACTGAAGCATTACATCCTTTCTTTAATATTCAAATCTTCTCATGAAATAGGGTTGCATTCTTCTAGCCTTCTTGAAAACTTATTGTATCTGCACACTTATTCCTGCCAAGCTCCTATAATGTATCATGGGATATTTTACATTAATGGTGCTATATTAATATAAATGGTTGTTGTGGGGCTCTAATCAACAAAGGTGAGAACATGCTCAGTGAGCAAATATAGCACAGTATTCACCAAAGTAATGTATTTACTGCAACTGTAGAAACACATCATACTGCAGAGAATATTTTTCCACTTCACAAGTGGAAAAATTCATTTCATTCATTTGAAATGACTGATCTGGCACTGTACCCAACAGAAATTCCATTGGGAATGAGTAACTTTTTCTCACCTCTGATGAGATTTTTTTTACAATTGACTTATTCACTGTGACCCAGTGCTTGAGTTTGTTTTCTTTTTAATAAATGTCTACAGTATGGGATGTTGGTATTTTTAATACTACAGCTTAAAAAATATTTGAATGTCAGACTGTCAAAGAGAACTGTGATTCTCAGAGCGCACCCTCAGTAATTCTACACCTCAACTACAGACGACAGTGGTGGGTAGGCAGAAAACAGAACACCAGTCGAAAAGGAGAGGAGAACGGATTAAACCCACAGCTCTGCATGGTCAATGGCAAACTGGTTTGTGAATGATGCTCCACAGCTTATCATATTAGTAAGTTTTATACTTAAATTGTTAATTCATCAATCTGCTTGCTATAGAGTTACATCAGTCTATATTTGAATTCATTTTTACAATTAATAATAAAACCAGCTTTAGCACTCAACTTTTAATTAGCTGCTTAAGTATGTTTTTGAAAGTTTACATAGAAACAGAACTAATCACATTTGTTGAGATATCTAGATTAATTATCGAAAATCAAAAGCTACAGGTTGCAAATCATGTTTTACATTATATTCACACCATAAGTTTTTAATTTGCATCTGTTTATTCAGTAAAATGTGAAACTAATTCCTAACTTGGGCACGTTTAATTTTTAAAAATAAAATTGATTTGAAATGTACTTTTAAACATTTGCTACCTCACAATAAAATATTTAAAATAAATTAGTTGAACTTGCAAAATGAAAAGCCAGTTCTAGTTTGTGAAAATGAAAGCTTCTTTTGTTACAGTTGTTGTGGTTGGGAGTCAACACTTTTCTCTTTGTCCACACTTTTTTCCTGTATGAACAAGAAGAAGCATATACTTATACCCGTGCAATGCTTGGAGTAAGTACTATGTTATTGTTATTTAACTATGTTTAATCCAGTTTAATCATTAATCTACCCTTAGTAGTGAGTGAGAGATATTTGTCTGATTTCTCCTTTCAGTCAGCATTGGCTTGGTCAAGAGCATCTGCGATGTGTCTCAACTTCAACTGTCTCCTGATTCTACTGCCGGTCAGTCGAAATCTGATTTCACTTTTGAGAGGATCGTGTGGTGTATGTATCATTTTATGAAAATACCCTAAGTTTATACCATTTCCCACAGTCAAGTATAATTTTACATAGGAAATGTCAAAAATTTATCTATAGTGATAAAAATGTTAAATCCTTACAGTATATCAGAGTGTAAGATGAAATTTGTAAGTTAAAACAAGCTGTTGAATTCTGATAAAAATAAAGAAGAAATAACTTGCCTGTATAAAAACCTTTCATTTTGTGAAACAATATAATTACTTTTAAAACTACAAAAGAAGTGGTGCAACATTTCATGTAGGTAAATGTAGCAAATATCATTCAATGTCCAAATTATCTCCATGTTCTTCAATTGATGGAAATTGCTGGCTAAGACTTCAGGAAAGCCCTGTTGCTTTTTAAAACAATGATTATTTACATCCAACGCACTCTATTCTTACCATCAGTAAAGTAATGGAAGGGGTCCAGTTCAGGCTTCAGCTAAACTTGAAGTGAATTTCATAGATTTGAAAGTAACTGCCTTTGACATTAGGCCGCAAGATGGTATTAAGTAGCCCCAAGCAGAACTGGGGGAGTTGGGGGGGTGCGGCGATGTCTCTCCATTGCTTGGAATCATACTAAACATAATAAAAGATAATTGAGACTGCTAAGAGGTCAATCTTCTCAGCCCGAGGACATTACTGCAGGATCGTAGGCCTAGCCATCTTGAGCTCCTTCATAAATGTGTGGGAATAACCAACAGAACCTGACTCTTGGCTCCTCGCTTGCAGGGAGTGAAGGGCCAGGTGCCCTTCAAGCTCAGAAGTTCCTGGTTGGGGTGGGAATTTTTTGCCTGTTGATCATATAAGATTGATCATTTTCCTCATGTCAATGTATATCACGTGCTGTCATACAGTTTTAGAGTCATGGAGAATGGGAGGATATTTAATTGGGGAAGAGGAAACTATGATGCGATTAGACATGAGTTAGGAAGCATGGACTGGGAGCAGTTGTTCCATGGTAAGGGAACTATAGACATGTGGAGACGGTTTAAGGAACAGTTGTTGGGAGTGATGAGTAAATATGTCCCTCTGAGACGGGCAAGAAGGGGTAAGATTAAGGAACCTTGGATGACGAGAGCGGTGGAGCTTCTAGTGAAAAGGAAGAAGGTAGCTTACATAAGGTGGAGGAAGCTAGGGACAAGTTCAGCTAGAGAGGATTACATGCAGGCAAGGAAGGAGCTCAAAAATGGTCTGAGGAGAGCCAGGAGGGGGCACGAGAAAGGCTTGGCAGAAGGAATCCGGGAAAACACAAAGGCATTTTACACTTACGTGAGGAATAAGAGAATGGTCAAAGAAAGAGTAGGGCCGATCAGGGAGAGCATAGGGAACTTGTGTGTGGAGCCTGAGGAGGTAGGGGAAGCCCTAAATGAGTTTTTTGCTTCTGTCTTTACGAAAGAAACCAACTTTGTAGTGAATGAAACCTTTGAAGAGCAGGTGTGCATGCTGGAATGGATAGAGATAGACGAAGCTGATGTGCTGAAAATTTTGTCAAACATTAAGATTGACAAGTCGCCAGGCCCGGATCAGATTTGTCCTCGGCTGCTTTGGGAAGCGAGAAATGCAATTGCTTCACCACTTGCGAAGATCTTTGCATCCTCGCTCTCCACTGGAGTCGTACCTGAGGACTGGAGAGAGGCAAATGTAATTCCTCTCTTCAAGAAAGGAAATAGGGAAATCCCCGGCAATTATAGACCGGTAAGTCTCACGTCTGTCGTCTGCAAGGTGTTAGAAAGGATTCTGAGGGATAAGATTTATGACCATCTGGAAGAGCATGGCTTGATCAAATACAGTCAACACGGCTTTGTGAGGGGTAGGTCATGCCTTACAAACCTTATCGAGTTTTTTGAGGATGTGACTAGAAAGGTTGATGAGGGTCGAGCTGTGGATGTGGTGTATATGGACTTCAGTAAGGCATTTGATAAGGTTCCCCATGGTAGGCTCATTCAGAAGGTCAGGGGGAATGGGATACAGGGGAACTTAGCTGCTTGGATACAAAATTGGCTGGCCAACAGAAGACAGCGAGTGGTAGTAGAAGGAAATTATTCTGCCTGGAAGTCAGTGGTGAGTGGAGTTCCACAGGGCTCTGTCCTTGGGCCTCTACTGTTTGTAATTTTTATTAATGACTTGGACGAGGGAATTGAAGGATGGGTCAGCAAGTTTGCAGACGACACAAAGGTCGGAGGTGTCGTTGACAGTGTAGAGGGCTGTTGTAGGCTGCAGCGGGACATTGACAGGATGCAGGGATGGGCTGAGAGGTGGCAGATGGAGTTCAACCTGGATAAATGCGAGGTGATGCATTTTGGAAGGTCGAATTTGAAAGCTGAGTACAGGATTAAGGATAGGATTCTTGGCAGCGTGGAGGAACAGAGGGATCTTGGTGTGCAGATACATAGATCCCTTAAAATGGCCACCCAAGTGGACAGGGTTGTTAAGAAAGCATATGGTGTTTTGGCTTTCATTAACAGGGGGATTGAGTTTAAGAGTCGTGAGATCTTGTTGCAGCTCTATAAAACTTTGGTTAGACCGCACTTGGAATACTGCGTCCAGTTCTGGGCGCCCTATTATAGGAAAGATGTGGATGCTTTGGAGAGGGTTCAGAGGAGGTTTACCAGGATGCTGCCTGGACTGGAGGGCTTATCTTATGAAGAGAGGTTGACTGAGCTCGGTCTCTTTTCATTGGAGAAAAGGAGGAGGAGAGGGGACCTAATTGAGGTATACAAGATAATGAGAGGCATAGATAGAGTTGATAGCCAGAGACTATTTCCCAAGGCAGAAATGGCTAGCACGAGGGGTCATAGTTTTAAGCTGGTTGGTGGAAAGTATAGAGGGGATGTCAGAGGCAGGTTCTTTACGCAGAGAGTTGTGAGAGCATGGAATGCGTTGCCAGCAGCAGTTGTGGAAGCAAGGTCATTGGGGTCATTTAAGAGACTGCTGGACATGTATATGGTCACAGAAATTTGAGGGTGCATACATGAGGATCAATGGTCGGCACAACATTGTGGGCTGAAGGGCCTGTTCTGTGCTGTACTGTTCTATGTTCTATGTTCTATGTTCTATGAGTTATACAGCATGCAAACAGGCCCTTCGATCCAACCAGCCATGCTGAACATAATCCAAAACTAAAGTAGTCCCACCTGCCTGCTCCTGGCCCATACGCCTCCAAACCTTTCCTATTGGCAAATGGAGTTTAATGCGGAAAAGTGTGAGGTGATTCACTTTGGAAGGAGTAACAGGAATACAGAGTACTGGGCTAATGGTAAGATTCTTGGTAGTGTGGATGAGCAGAGAGATCTCGATGTCCATGTGTGTAAATCCCTGAAAGTTGCCACCCAGGTTGATAGGGTTGTTAAGAAGGTGTATGGTGTTAGGTTAGATTTTATTGGTAGAGGGATTGAGTTTCTGAGCCATGAGATCATGTTGTAGCTGTAAAAACTCTGGTGCGGCTGCACTTAGAGAATTGCGTACAGTTCTGGTCACCGCATTATAGGAAGGTTGTGGAAGCATTGGAAAGGGTGCAGAGGAGATTTACCAGGATGTTGCCTGGTATGGAGGGAAGGTCTTACGAGGAAAGGCTGTGGGACCTGAGGCTATTTTCATTAGAGAGAAGAAGGTTAAGAGGTGACTTACTAAAGACATACAAGATGATCAGAGGATTAGATAGGGTGGACAGTGAGAGTCTTTTTCCTCAGATGGTGATGGCTAGCACGAGGGGACGTAGGTTTAAATTGAGTGGTGATAGAAATAAGGCAGATGTTAGAGGTAGGTTCTTTACTCAGAGAGTAGTAAGGGCGTGGAATGCCCTACCTGCAACAGTAGTAGACTTGCCAACTTCAAGGGTATATAAATGGTCATTGGATAAACATATGGATGATAATGGAATAGTGTAGGTTAGATAGGCTTCAGATTGTTGAGCCAACCTGTGAAACCACCGAGGGCCAAAAGGCCTGTACTGAACTATAATGTTCTATGTTCTATTAATGTACTCATCCAAATGTCTTTTAAATGTAGTAATTGTACCCACATCCACCATTTCTTCAGGAAGTTCATTCCATATGCGAACAAACGTCTGTGTAAATAATTTGCCCCTTTCGTCTTTCTTAAATCTCTCTCTTCTCACCTTACAAATGTGCCCTCTCCTCTTGAAATCCCCCATTCTAGGGAAAAGACAACTGCTATTAGCTCTAACTATACCTTCCATTATTTTATAAACTTCTATCAGGTCGCCTCTCAATCTCCTGCGCTCTAGTGAAAAAGTTCCACCTTATCCAGCCTTTCTTTATCACGCAGTCTTTCCATGCCTGGCAACACCCTGGGAAATCTCTTCTGAGGACTCTCCAGCTTAATAATATCCTTCCTATAACTGGGTAACCAGAATTCCAGAAAATGTCTCACCAATGTCCTGTACAACCTCAACATGACGTCCCAATTCCTATTCTCAAAGGACTGAGAAATGAAGGCAAGCGTGCCAAATGTCTTTTTAACCACCCTGTCTTTGTGTGACACTAATTTCAAAGAATTATGTACCTGCACCCCTAGGTCTGTTTGTTCTACAACACTACACAAGGCCCTACACGAATAGTATAAGCCCTATCAAATTGTTGTACGAAAATACAATACCTCATATTTATCCAAATTGAACTCCGTCTGCCATTTTTCAGCTCATTGACCTATTTGATCATGATCCCTTTGTAATCTTAGAAAACCTTCTTCACTGTCTACAATGCCACCAATTTTGGTGTCATCCACAAACTTAATAACCATGCCTTCTGTATTGTCATTTAAATCATTTATATAAATGACAAACAAAAGAGGACTCAGAACCAATCCCTGCAAAACACCGCTGGTGACAGGCCTCCAGTCCAAAAAGCAACCCTCCATCACCACTCTGTGCCACATGCCTATGTATCCAGTTGGCAAGCTCACCCTGAATCCCATATGTCCTGACTGTGTGAGAAAAGACAACACAAGCATAAGCGAAAATTAACTCCCACTTCCACAATCAACGCCAGATGTAAACTGCATATTGGATTATTCCATCCATTTTGTTGGGATTGTTGGAATTATATTATTAGGGAAATTTAACTTCAATAAAACCTTAAACTTCTTTCACTTGGTTAATGATTTCATTGCACCCATGACATGCCTGAAAACCATTTAGCTTTCTCCTTTGTTTAATTAATGTAGGACATATTTTTAACTAAATTTATGAGCAAATCTTTAAAGTGTACTAATATACTTCCTTAACATAGTGTTGTCGAAGCAATATCAGAAGACAGTTGGATAAAAACATCAGATTTCATCAGATTGTTGCATACATGATAATCTTGCATACAGGTGAGATATTTGTTGATTATTAGAATTATTCAGTGTTGTTATTTGCTTGTTTGCTGTTATTAAGATTTTACTGCATTGATTTCTTTGTTCTTTGAAACATTCTTCGACTCAGATTTGTCTCAATAACATGAGCTCCTTATCTATATTCATGTTTCCCATACTTTGACAATTTGCTTCTTCAAATCAAATTGCTCTAACTATTTACTTCTTAATGCACGAGTTACCATTTGTTTCTGAAAATCATAGAATTTTACAGTACAGAAGGCCATTTGAGCCATTGTGTCTATACTGGCTCCTGAAAGAGCTACCTAGCTAATCCCATTCTCCAGCCCTATTTCCGTAGCCTCTAAATTCACCGCTTTCAAACATATATCCAGCCTTCTTTTATACCCTCCTATGGAATCTGCCTTCGTCACTCTCCTAGACAATGCATTCCAGATCCTAACAATCCTAAAAAAGTTTCTCCTCATCTCACTCCTAGCTCTCTTGCTGACAGTCTTGAAATTGTGACCATTAGTTACTGACATGCCAACTAGTGGAAACAGAATTTCCTTCTTTACCCTGTCAAAATTGTTTATAATTTGTTCAACACTTTAGTAAGGTCAGCCATCTTCTGTGCTCCAGGGAGAATTAGACCAATTTCTCTAATCTTTCCTTGTAGCTAAAATCCCTCATTCCCGGTATAATTCAAGCAAATCTCATATGAACTCTGTCCAGGGCTTTAACATCCTTCCTCAAATAAGGTGTCAAGAATTAAATAAAACCAAACCAGGTAAAGAATGCAGTTTCCTTCACTCAAGGGCATTAGTGAATCAGATGGGTTTTGCCTGACAATTGATCCATGGTCATCATTAGACTGTTTTTAGTTGAATCCAAATTTTATCATCTACTATAGTGTGTTCCAAACCCACATTATTCTTAGGGTGTCTGGTGTAATAGCCGATTGTTGATACCACTCGGCCAATACCTCCCCACATTGCATTTCCATAGGGACAGCCAAAATGTCATGAAATTCAGGGTAGGACTTAATCTACCCAAATTCTTAGATAAGGTCACTCCAAAATCGATTTGCAAATGGTTATACCCCATATTTAGAAAGACATCAATAAAGTTTTGGAAAATCCAGACAACATGAAGTCCCAAACCAGGATATAATTCTGTTCACTTACCTTGAATGAAGAAGCTGTTTCTTGACATTATTGCTGTCCCAAACCTCAGCTTCTCCCATATTTTAACTATAATTATATATTTATTCATCATAAAAATATTTAGATACATTGGCATTAATTCAATTTCCCTCAACATGAAGTGAACAGGGAATAAGGTGAGGGGAGTAGGTGTAGCAGTCAAACAATAAGTAAATAAATAAATAACTTTAGGCATGATTTAAATTTCTGAACTGTGTTTTCTAGCTGAGGTGGAGGGCCCAGAGAAGTGTACACAAAATCTGTTAATGTCCCCATGATCAACTGACATCATCCTTCTATTCCCACGCTATACCTGGAACCTCAACATCTCTTCTATGCCTCATGTGTACAGGCTATACATATTTGTACATATACATTACTGGCCATTTGATGTGAATTCAAAAATCCAGTGTAATCAGCCCATCTGATGTCACTCACTCCCCGGTACCTCTCCAGAATCTCTGATGTATCTTTGGCCAGCCACCAAGTGTGTCTACAGAGCCTCAATATTACCAATCCACCAGCCAGCCATCAACTGCGTCTGAAGCTCCCAGTGTACCCAAACCTATGGTAAACACTCTTCTTTTCCTGACTCTCAGGCTGGGCTAGAAAGGCATTTATCTGTTGATTCCATTTGTTCTCGCCTCTCTTCAAATGCCATGTTTCATGAAGTCTGCAGTATAATTTGGCAATGCCACAAGTTCAGTTTGTTTATTTGCTTTCTCCAATTCCTACCCTGTTCTGTAAGTGTTGACTCTTGCGAAGGTTCTATATATTATGTACATAACTGATGCACAACCTAAGTGGCTGTTCTTTGACAAGGGCATTGGCAAAATTCTTTTCAGGGTATACAACACAGCCAAGTCATTGTTGGTATCATCTCATAGCTACACTACATTTTTCCTCTGCTGAGGCCACACAAACTTTGGAAAAAATGATGGTAATCATGAGGACAAGTAGCATCATTGCCATTGGTGCCAGGAGAGTCTTTATTGTCCAAAGATTGTCCAAAAAGAAAGGGTCCCGGGATCTGCCAGAAGGCCAATGTTATTTACCTCAAATTCTCCTAGTTGTTGAAGTGCCTCAACATTAATTCAAGTGTAGGTGCAAAAGGGCCTTATTTGCCCTCTAAATTGACTGAATTTGATTCTGGCTGTGTGAAACCCTGTAGCTCCCAGTGTTGGCAAGACAACATGGCAGTGGAAAGTTGACAGACACAGTATTCATCACTTTCTCATGCCATTTTACCAGCCCTCCCACTCCCAGCACAATCCCAACATGTTGGTAGAATCCAGCCCTCCATTTGCAAGCCACTGTAAATATTAATTTGATGAAATAAAGCTACCTAGATGTAGCAAATAAAATATTTGTTTCTTAATATTTAGTTATTCATGTAATTGCACATCTGTTCAATATTGAACGATACCACGCAAGTTATTCGCCTGTTGCCAAAGACTTGCTGATCAGGCTTTCCAGCATTGGGAAGAACTCCAGTGAAAGCTACCTCAACCCCATCAGAACGTATGATACGGTATGTTGGCTGTAAATCCAACCACAGTAGAAGAGGGAAATTACAAATTGCTGTGATTTTAAAGTAACTAAAGTTACGTACATATTAATTCATTTACTTTTATAGGTCTGAGCATTATGTACTGTTCACAAAACGCACTCTATCCAAGTGAAGATTTCAGTGCAATGCAATATTCACAATTGTTAAAATTACTCTTTCAAATGTTTTAAGTGATTAAGTAATGTTATGATTTCTATTTTGCATTATTAAGTTTAGCAGGTTGTACAAAGGCCTGGCTTTCTAAATAAACACTGGATTAGCGAGTTTTGAGAAGATTTGTAACTCAGGTTGAAGTTCTGGATGTAAGTTTGCTCACTGAGCTGGAAGGTTCTTTTCAGACATTTCGTCACCATTCTAGGTAACATCATCAGTGAGCCTCCAGTGAAGCGCTGGTGTTATGTCCCACTTACTATTTATATGTTTAGGTTTCCTTGGGTTGGTGATGTCATTTCCTGTGTTGGTGATGTCATTTCCTGTTCTTTTTCTCAGCGGGTGGTAGATGGGCTCCAAATCTATGTGTTTGTTGATGGAGTTCCAATTGGAATGCCATGCTTCTAGGAATTCTCGTGCATGTCTCTGTTTGGCTTGTACTAGGATGGATGTGTTGTCTCAATCAAAGTGGTGGCCTTACTCATCTGTTTGTAAGGATACTAGTGATAGTGGGTCATGTCTTTTGGTGGCTAGACATGACCCACTATCACTAGTATCCTTACAAACAGATGAGGAAGGCCACCACTTTGATTGGGACAACACATCCATCCTTGGACAAGCCAAACAGAGATGCACACGAGAATTCCTAGAAGCATGGCATTCGAACCGGAACTCCATCAACAACACATAGATTTGGAGCCCATCTGCCACCCTCTGAGAAAAAGAACAGGAAATAACATCACCAACCCTAGGAAACCTAAACATATAAATAGAAAGCGGGACATAACACCAGCGCTTCACTGGAGGCTCACTGATGATGTTACCCAGAATGG
The DNA here is from genome assembly GCF_030684315.1 of Stegostoma tigrinum. Taxonomy (NCBI): domain Eukaryota; kingdom Metazoa; phylum Chordata; class Chondrichthyes; order Orectolobiformes; family Stegostomatidae; genus Stegostoma; species Stegostoma tigrinum. The sequence goes on from NC_081362.1 coordinate 37,272,830, forward strand.
TGACGAAACGTCTGAAAACGAACCTTCCAGCTCAGTGAGCAAACTTACATTCAAACACTGGATTCATCATTGATTAAACTAGGAAATGAAGATAATGAGTTAATGAATAGAATTGTTATCTTTAGTCAGCAATATGTAAAGTCTTTTAAATTATTTAAATACTATGTTTGCAAATATCGGTTGCATAGTTTTAGCAAAATTAAACAAAAATACACTATAAAATTGAAGTTTTTAACAGCTGTTCACCTTTCTGAGTTTTACCATATTTCTTCCTTATGTCAAGAGTTTATGCAGAAACAAAGCTCCCACTTGTGTGAGTGGCAAGGACTCTTGGAATCATTTTCTTTGTGTGGAAATTGCATATGTTTAACCAAAGTTTAACATGTTCCATAATTGAAGTAGCATTAATGATGGAATGCGACCATTAATTAAAATATAGAGTAATACCTTAATTGCTTCTCATTTCTTTTTTGAGTTAAGTCGGAAGTAAAGTAAGGTTTAAAAGGTAGATCAATAGGAAGTTGATACATGAAATGTTCATCACAATTTAATTCCGAAATAGAAAAGAGGCTTGTTTATAACCTGTGATTATTTATGTGATACTACCCGTATTTCTAGAACCCAGTGAAAGAGCTATTAAGTAGTGCAGCTGGAGTGACTGGCATCATTATTACTGTGGCTTTCATTCTGATGGTGACTTCTTCCACGTGGGTTATTGTGAAGTCATTTTATGAGGTGTTTTGGTTCACTCATCATCTCTTCATTATATTCTTTATTGGTCTCATCATTCATGGGTTTGGGTAAGTGTATTTTTCATTTGTTATGATATTCATGCAGTATTGAAAATGACAAATGTAAGCATTTCTGGCAATGAAGTTTTACGTGGGCAACAGGTGGCATTAGCATTGTGAACATATGAGAAAAGTATGAGTCCATTTACATTCTAATTATACATTTTAGCAATTAAAATTAAGTGTTTATAGTTATAAAAGTTGCAAGGATATTTATTGTGTTCAGAATCACATTTTGATGAATGAATCTTTAACAACAAAATACATGCTGTAAATTTAAGCTCTAAATCCTTATTTATGATATATGAAGAACACGTAGGGAGAAATGAGATTACATGGTGAAAGCCTGATCACGGTTTATTTTAAATTATGAAGAAATTGATGCGGTGAAGAAAGTGTAAAATGTAAATGTTCTTTGCATGAATCAGAAGGGCTGAGTTAATTATCAACAAAATCTCATTCTGAATGTCAGTTTAGAATATGTAATCTGTTCCGCACCTATAGTAAATTCTAAGCACATTCCTTTATAAACCTAATTATAATTTCTTATTAATAGCACACATAGGTGAACGTCTCTTTTACAGTGGTTAATTTGGAGAAAGTTCATTATGAAATACTGTATTCCGTACCTGACAGTCAAACATTCCATAGACATTGGTATATAGATCAAACTTTAAAGCCTTAAAAATCCCTCCAAACTCAGAAATTGATTTACACTAAGAATTTCTCTGACCACCAATCAGTTATATGTTTTGTCTTTGCAGAGAGAAAAAGAACAAATTAGAATTTTGATATTTCTCACAGATAGGATCTGAAACGCACTTCCTCAGACAGTAGTGGAGATAGGTTGAATTGAGACAATTAAGAGGGACTTTGATAGCTGTCTGAAGAGGAGGAATATGCAAGGCCACAGTGAGAGAAGATAGGGGAGCAACACTAAGTGAAAAAATAATCAGGAGACAAATTTTTTTTTGTAACTATTTTGCGATCTGATCAAGTGTCTGTATTACTGAGATGAAGTATTCCTGCTTCTCATGGTTGATAAGCACAACAGTCCTCACTTCCTTTTAACTGGTGAACAACCTGGAATCCAGAAGACATAATCAGTTTATGTTAAACTGGAAAGACAAATAAAATCTGAGGCACACAGCCTCATTAAAATATTTAAATGAACAACCCACTTCCTGAAGGTGCTTGATGCCCATACTCCTTGTGCCACTAAATTCAACAGAGAAAGTTTAGGATCAGAGCAAAGGGGAAAGTAGAATTAATTATCTATTTGCAAGTGTTGACACAAGCAAAATGGGTCTTCTTTGTTTCTGTTGTAACCTATGAGAATGTTAAACAGACAGCACTTGAGCCTCTTGATGCATAAAAGCAGGCGAAGATTATAATATCATGAGTGACTTTTAATCAGATCAGTTGTTTTATTATTTGATAACATGTTGACTGAACAAATTCCAATTCATGTTTTATTTCCTAGAAAAACACTTTTGACATGCTTTGATTTGATAGATTTCCCATTCAATGTGATATTAAATTCTGGGACACCAAAGCAACGTTGTCCAGCTGTGATGTGTTCTGTGATTTAATATGAATGATTAAATCATAAACTAGTTGTTTTCAATAAGTTCACTTTTTTTTCTTTCAGGGAGTGGAGAGCAAAGTCAATATAATTGCATGTACTATGAACGTTTCTTTGGCTGCTCTATCATCAGCCAACAGAAATTTTAGTTCTGTATTATTTATGATATTAGGAACATTGTATTCAATGTGTTTTCCTGTAAACATTTTAACCCGATAAATAAATTATCTCAAATACCATTAAATTAATTTTCTACTTAATAAATTTGTAATCAAAATCAATAATGTCAGGTGTTTAGGATAAAGGTTATAAATTATATTCTGTGGTAGAAATACTATAACAGATTTATTTTACAAAACCAGTTTTGAAAATTATAAAATCAATGAGGACATTTAAAATACTGAATTTATTTTCTAATTTCTAAAATCCTCCATAAAATGTAAGCAGTAAGTAGTTGATTAAGTGATTCTGTGTTCTAGCCGTATTGTTCGAGGACAAACCAGTCAGAGTCTTCAGGAGCACAATGTTACTTACTGCAAAGATCATTACGATGAATGGGGAGACATCCCAGAATGCCCATTACCACAGTTTGCTGGAAATGAACCAGTAGTAAGTCAGAATCCTTAAGCTAAATGAATCACCTATATATTTTATGGTGCTATTTTATGGAGCTGTATGAGGGCTTGTTGGGTAATGGCACAACAAATTTGCATGACACAGATGAAGTAACATTATTAGCTGAAAAACGTAAGTTGCAGGACCATTTCAGAAGGCAGTAAAAATGAGCCACCTAGTATGAACTAGGGTTGAATATGACTGGTGTTCCCTTCCCTTGAAGGAAGCCAAAACTAAATTTTACAATAATTCAATAGATTCCATTATCATCTTTCCAGTGATTGACAGTAATTATAAGATGTGTTATTCAAATAATTTTAACAACATTTTTGTACTTGAACTCATAATTGTTTTTATACTTAATAGATTTTTCTGATCAGCCTATTCAGAAATGTTGCTACATACCTCTGCAGCCGCTGGGACTTGAACCAAAGTCTCTTGGTCCAGGTGTAGGGAAACTACCACTGCATTAAAGAGGGCCCATTAAGTTCATAATCATAGATTGCTGGTTCACCGTCAAAACAACTGCACGACCATAACTTACCTTAATGAGTCATGAAAATCAGGATGATTGCAATTTTAATCACTCCTTGTGCTAAGTTAGCTAACCTTGACCAAGTCAACAGTTGTGGCACAAAAAACAATGTCAGAATCTGGAAATCTCTTCTCTCAAAGGTCATGGGAATGTGAAGGGGCAAGGCACCAAGGTTTATCAATTCTGCTACAAGGTTTCTGGAATGAGAAGATCAGATTCAATTGTGATGTTTTCACAATTATGATTGCACAATGTTCAGAAAAATTAATAACTTCTCAGATGTTGAAGCAGTTTTTGTTAATATGTGGCAAGATCTGGACAATATTCATGCTTGGGCTAATACATAGCAAATAACATTCACACCAAGCAAGTACCTAACAATGATAATCTGAAAGAAGAGAGAATCTAAGCATCATCTGACATTCAATAGCATTACCATCATTGCATTCCCCATAATCAACATCCTGGGGGTTTCCATAAACAAGAAAATAAATTAGGCCAGCCAGAATAGTAGTATTAGACAAACCATTGGAGCTAAAGACAAATAATACCCCTGGTCCTGATCAATTACATTCCAGGATCCTAAAAGAGATTGCTACAGAGATAGTGGATGTATTGTTTATAATTTTCCAAAAATCCTTAGATTCTGGAGATGTACCAGAAGATATGAAAACTACCAATATGACACCCCTATTCAAAGAGGGAGGGAGGCAAAAACTGGGTATCTATAGGCCAACTAACCGAATATCTATTATTGATTTAATAAATGCTGCAACCAAAATAGGCTGAAAGATACAAGGTTGTATGCTGTCCTTAACCTTTAGAGTTACTCAAGCAGTTTAAGATAGTTTGGATGATGTGGTCTGTATGGACAGTTCATGATTCTATTGATGAAAATAAGCATGAAAGGGAAATATGAGTTTCTTTGAACGTTAACACTGCCAGATCACTACGAATTGCACTTGAGGTTAATGTAAGGTCAAGAAACATCAATAGATGAAGGGTTAACAATAGAACTACGAAGAATATAGTTAGACCTGCAAAAGACAAAGAACTATGAATGACTTTTTTTAAAAAAGATATCAAAGGGCATTTTCACAAGTCAAGATATATTGATTGTTGTGCAAAAAGGCTGGAAATTGTGAATGTTGGGGCATTCAATTTGAATGAACTTAATAAAACAAAATCAAAGTATCAACTAAACGTTAGTTAGGATTAAATAAATGGATGAAATCATTGCAGTGAAGAAGGGACTAGTAGGAATGTACACACAGCCCTGGAGACTTAGTGAAGAGAATAAGATGGAATAATTGGAGAGGAATGTAACTATTAATATACCTTTAGTGGAAAACCAGATATAGTAAATTTTTTTCCAGAAGCTTAAGCTAGTTCGTCATGCAGAGAGAGATAGCTTAGCAGCAACATTAGAATTATTTGTAGTAAAAACAGAAAGTGCTGGAGAATAATAATTGGGAACTTTAGCACAGCACACCTCCACACTATCCCTAGTCAAATAGAAGTGCTGAAGCAGCAGTAAAATAGTGGCAGCTTAAAGGATAATCAAAAAATTCAATCAGATCCAACACAACTGATTACAGGGCAAGCTTAGAGTAGAGAAATACATCATCTAAAGGCTTGGAAAATAGTCCAGTGTAGTGACAAAATGACATGACACATCCAGACTTCACTTCCAACACGAAGCAATTACTGAGACCAGAAATATTAACAAGAGTAAATGATAAAATCAAAGTGAAATGACAGGAAGCCAAACTTCATTTTGATAAGCAGCCAAATATTAAAATGGCATACCACTAGACACAGGCTTCCAGTCTGACAAGCATCCTTCCATTATTATTCAGCCTATGTAGCCAGTTTTCCAGCTCTCCCTGGATTCCACATGATCCAACCTTCCAGACAGCCTACCATGTGAAACCTTATCAAAGGCCTTACTGAAATCTGTGTCGACTGTATTTACTGCCCTCATCAACCTTCATGGTCACTTCATCCACAAACTCTAGCAAATTTGTGAGGCATATCTCTCACACACGAAGCCATGCTGACTACACCTAATCAGACCCTGTCTTTTTAAATGCATGTATATCTTATCCCTCAGAATCTTCTTGAGTAACTTATCTACCACAAATGTTAAGCTGATGGTCTGTACTTCCCAGGTTTTTCTTTGCAGCCCTTCTTGAATAAGGCACAACATTCACTACCCGCCAGTCTTCCAGAACCTCACCTTTGGTTAACAATTATGTAAATATATCACTCAGGGCCCCCACAGTTTCTTCTCTAGCCTCTTGCAGGGATTTTGGATATATCTGGCCAGGACCAGGACATTTATCCATTTTCATAAATTCTAACACACCTCCTCTACTGTGATATGTACTGTCCCAAAGATATTGCCACTAACTTCCCCAAGTATTCATGTCTTTCTCCATGGTAAACATAAAGGAAAAATATTCATTAAGGACTTCACCTACCTCCTGTGGTTTTGCACATGCATGTCCACTTTGGTCATAGAAGGGTCCTATTCTCCATCTAATTATTCTTTTCCTAAAGCTATCTGATGCCTCCTTTTTGCCCTCCTGATTTCCTTCTTCAGTAAACTCCTGCACCCCCTATATACCTCCAACAATTCTCTTGATCCCCAGCTGCCTGTACTCAAGGCATGCTTCCTTTTTTTCTGGTGTAAGTCTTAATATCACTTGTCATTCAGGGTTCCCTGCTCCTGCCAACCTTGTCGTTCACCCTCACAGGAACATGTAGACTCTAGCGATCACATTTTTAAAGGCTGGAGATCCCTTTACCTGTAAACAAACTACTCAAATCAACCGCTGCAAGCAAACTGCTCCAAACAACCATTGCAAGCTCCTGTCTAATTCCATCAAAATTCACCTTGCTCCGATGTTCATTAATGCATTGTGACTAATTGCTATGTCTAGTCAACAAACCCATGAATATTTTATTATATGACTACCAAGATGTTTGAAAATCTACTAAACTGATTGTAGTTTTTTTTTCTTCCAGCAATTCCTATATTTCTATGAAAACAGTGAAATCGCATATTCATTTAGTTTTTCACTATTCTTGACTATAATGAATGATACCATTGGTTATAACTTCATAGGTGGAGACTGTTTGTACATTTCACATACTTACACTTGTGTTCATTGAATAAATGCTCAAGAGCTGAAGCAAACATTTCCAAATACAAATTGCTCTCTTTTTCTGTTTGATGTTCAACTGTTTTCATTGTTTTCCTATTTGTCTTCTCTTTCTAACTTACTCATTCTATAATTCTCACTATATGTCTTTCTATTTCAAATTTGTATTCCGATTCTTTCCCATCACTCATTGAATTTCTTTCTCCATCCGTTTCAAATTCTCTCCCAAACTGCCTTTCCACCAATGTCTGGAGCAATATCTACATTTTGATTGTAAATTGTACAGCATGACTAATTTACTAATTCATTAAAATTACAGAAATTAATATAGCTCAGGCGTAACTTTAACGTATCAGCTAATAGTTAGGCAATCTCTCTAGTGCCAGGTAAAACACTTTGTATTAAGCTTCTTTGAACATTGGTTATACTCTTTCTTTTCAGACCTGGAAATGGGTTTTGGGTCCTGTTTTTCTTTACATTTGTGAAAGATTGATTCGGTATTGCAGATCTCTGCAAAAAGTTGTGATTACAAAGGTAAAAACTACTTTGACTGGATTATTTGTTTACATGCCTATATCTTATTTATTTTGTGCTCAGAAATTATTTCACCTAACAGATCAACATTTCCCCTCCTCAATGGTGGACAGCTACATGTATTCTTAACTTTTTCTGACCCAACAACCAGACAAGGAAGAGATAAACCTCATTGTAACTGAGCGCCAAGTAGGGCCATGAGTGATGTGTGGGGCCTGCTGGTTCTGAATTCTGCTGCCCAACCAAATGTCACAAAGATGTCATTGACATTGACACATTTAGTTAATTGGCTGTCCTTATACTCTGATGAATACACCAGAGCTGTATTATAGTCAGCACAATAAATATAAAAACAATAAACCAAATATTTGTACTTCAATATTACAAATGATAAGGGAGACTCCATCACATAGGTCACTGTCCTCACAAAACAGGAAAATTGAAGACGAAGTGAATCAGGAAATAGTGATAGCTATCTTAACCATGGGTTTTAAAGACTTTTTGAATTGCTTGACTTAATTTAAAAAGTGAGCATTTATCATCATACCTTTCCCAAGTTGAGATTCAGCAATATCTCCTGGGAATTGATGAAATTTTTGACTTTGCTCTAAATATAAGAACTATGTACAATATCTTACAAGATTATTCTTATTAAGAATATAACTCTTATTACCCATTCTTTTGATGGGCAGGTGATTGTACATCCCTCCAGAGTACTTGAACTTCAAATGAAAAAGCAAGGCTTTAAAATGAAACCCGGTCAATACATCTTCCTGCACTGTCCTTCAATATCTCGTTATGAATGGCATCCATTCACATTAACCTCTGCCTCTGAAGAAGACCACTTTAGCATTCATATGAGAGCCCTGGGAGACTGGACAAGTGCTCTGTTTGAGGCCTGTGGAGCTCACTTAAGAGGATTTCAGGAAGCATGGAAGATGCCAAGGTTTATACTTTGCATTAATGCTCATTATTTAATATAATGTAGGGACTTTTTGTTAATTTAACCCGTTATGGATAAATAGCAAGTTGAACGTTTAAATATGCAAATGGGTGATGTGCACCAAAAAAATCAGAAACTGACAGAACTGCTTGTTTCCCTTTCCTCTTTTAAAAATAATGCTAACAATTCTGTGGTGTCAGCTGCTTTTACATTTCATTCAATCGCCATGAAAAATCCTAAACTATAAATGCAACCAGACTTCTTAAACAATGGAAGCATCACCACTGCCCTTCATATAATGTAGCGACAAGTGTGTGTTCATGTGCAAATCAACAGTTGAGGATCAGCAGTGGAAATGATTTATCTCCTTCTTTATTCAGATATGCTGATCCAGTTGTAGCAGTAACTTCAATTGATTTTTCTCTCCATAGAGACAATATCAGTTCAGAGAGGATCAATCAAACCTCCATATATATGTGGTTTTATACCATTTTTCTATTATGTCATCAAAAAGGTTATTTTATATGAAATTGGAAAGTGGTATCAGGCAAAAACATTTTTGGTCTATCATGCATTACATAGGGATGAAGTTTGCATTGTTCCAGTTCCACACTGATCAAAAGTTTTTTTTTGCAATCTAAGTATCTGGAATTTTAAGTGCATTTTAAATTTTAGTACAACATTAGAAATCTGAGAGTAAGTTCAGAATAACCCAATGCAGCCCTTTTATGATACTAACATGGTAATTCAGCATAGCTGTTACAGGATAAGTATAAGTAAGATCAAAAGTGTATGTCAGAAGTGTATCATATGAGCAACATCTGCAAAATTTTAAGTCAGTTTATTCAACTAACCTTATTACCTTTGATTTGATATTTCAGAAAGACAGAAAATCTTAGCCCTAAGAAATTCAATTTAAGTGCAGTAGGAAGGGAAATTCCATTCTGATCATGAAATTTATCTGCTAGTACAGTTCTTCATAATATGACTTTGTGTATTCAATGCTCTATCTTCTGTTAGCCACATTTTCCTATACTGCTTGAAGTCACTATGACGACCTTGTCTTCTCTACCTCGTCCCTCATCTGAGGTGTGGTGACCTTCAGGATCAACTCCTAACTCTCTCTAATTGGAAAGAGCCTGTGGTCTTCTGGGACTATGGTGATTTTCACTTTCAGAGTTGTATCATGGGATACATTGCCAAAGCATGACATCTTTGGTTGTCTTTTTCTGAGGGAACATGGTGCAAAGAATTAAATGTGCATTTCTATTTGTTGTAGTTGCAAATTTCCAGTGGTTCACATTAATTTTAATCACTGCAAAGTTAGCCATCCCATAATTTAGGCGGCTTATCTTTGTGCCTAATGCTTCAATCCATGGGACAGTTGAGCAACAATTGATGGTATGTTAGAAAAAATACTGCAGTCCATTATTAAGGGAAAAATAGGCAAGACTTTAGAAATATTCAACATAATCACAAACAGAATCAACACAGCTTTATGAAAGAGAAAGTATACATTAAAAATTTACTAGAGATCTTTAAGGACATAAGCAGAGTTGATAAAGGAGAACTGGTAGATATTGTGTAATTGAATTTTGAGGAGGCATTCAATACGGTGCTACACAAAAGGATAGTTATGGGATTGGGGGTAATGTATTAGCCTAGATTGAAGACTACTTAATGCACAGAAGAAAGACAGTCAAGATTAGTAGGTATTTTTCAAACTGGAAAAATGTAACTAGTGCAGTGTCACAAGGTAAGTCGTCAGGCCTCAAATATGTATCACCTATTTTAATGACTTGAAGGCGGGTGCAGAGTGTAATATTTTCAAGTTACTGACAATACAAAAATGGGTGGGGGCTGTGCTTTTTATGATGAGGACATAAGAAATGATGGCTCAGTAGTTAGCACTGTTGCCTCACAGCGGCAGCAGCCTGGGCTCAGTTCCAGCCTCGGGTGACTGTGAGGAGTTTGCACATTCTCCCCGTGCCTGCCAGATAGGGGAAGAAAACACAGAAGATGCTAAAGAAACTCATCAGGTCAGGTACCTGTGTAGAAAGAGGAACAGAATTAACATTTTGAATCTGATATGACTTCTTCAGAACTGTTCTTTGATTCAGACGATTAAATCTTGTTTTTCTCTCTCGACAGTTGCCACCAGAATTGCTGAGTTTATTGAGTTTGTTTTAAATTTCCAGAGTCTGCAGTATTTTGCTTTTATTTAAGTGCAGCAGAAAGGGAGCTGGGTGTTCTTATGCATGAAATAGACAAACTTAGTATGCAGGTGCAACAATTAATTCAGGAGGCAAAAAGAATTTTGGCCTACATTGCTGGGCATTGAAGTTTAAAAGCAGAGAAATCCTGTTACAACCATATATGATGTTGTGGAGGCCACTCCTGGAATACTGTGTACACATTTGGTACCTCTATTTAAGGAAGTTTTTAAGGCATAAGGTTTTTAAGCAGATCAAATAAAGATTCACTAGGCTCATTCCCAGGATAAAGTGTTTCACTGATCTAAAGTAGCTAAACAGATTACACCTTTATTCTTTAGAGTTTCAAAAAATAAGAGGTGACCTTATTGAAACATAAACAATTCTGGGGGGTCAACAGAGTAGATGTTACAAAGATGCTTCAAAAGTGGGGGAATCTCAAATTAGGGGAAATAGTTACAGAATAAGAGGATACTCATTTAAAACTGAGATGCAAAGGCATTACTTCCCCGAAAATAGTGAATGCCTCGAATTTTTTACCCCAGAGAGTTTTGTCGGGTAACTCTCTGAAAGTATTTAAAGAGGAGGTGGATAGATTTTTGAACTATCAGAGAGGTGAGATTTATGAGGAACTGGTGCAAAACAGAAATTGAAGCCTGAGGCAATCACCAATGAACTTACTGATTAGCAGAGCAGGTTTGATGGCCAAATGGCCTCCTCCTATTTTTTGCGTTCATATTATACGATATGTGTTCCCTGTTTGTCCCGAAAAATAAACCAATAAAACACCAACGTGCAGACTCAGTGTTGCCTAGTGTAGAAATATGGCTTGTTATGAAGTCTCTGATTTAATTATAGATGCATGCTGAATTAGGTAATCATAGCTATGACAATATTTGGAGGTCTACAATTGATATCAGTTTTCCTGGAGCAGAACAAATTCCTCCAAATGATGATCTTTGATGTCCTGATGACCTTTGTTGGAAAATGTATGTGTCTTGATGTCAGGTATATAGATGTTTAGGTTGAACTGTGATGCTCTTCACGGAGAAATAGCTCACTAAGGCATCTGGAGTGAAGTTTTGAGCAAAGATAGAATCATGTCAAGGTGACCAGGAAGAAAGTCAAAATATGTCAAATGCTAAATGTCAAATTCCTTGTATTAAACATTATGACTAGGGGTACGTAATAATATTTCAAGATTGGTACGTATACTTCACGATATATCACATAATCTTAGACTAGCAAAGTAACTGAAAATTCCAAGTACTGTAACTGTGAAGTGACACTGTAACTAATAATGAATAATGGGTGCCTTATGTAGTTATGTATATGTTCACTTCAAGTCATAGCACATTTTCCTATGTGTTACAGAATTGCAGTTGATGGTCCTTTTGGAACTGCCTGTATAGATGTATTCTATTATGAAGTTAGTGTGTTGATTGCTACAGGAATTGGAGTGACCCCTTTTGTTTCTGTGTTGAAATCTATTTGGTATAAGTACAGCCAAACCGCAACAACAATGAAAGTAAAGCGGGTAAGTAAAATCAATGTATTGCTTTATTGTGAAAATGTACAAAGGATATTACACAAGTTCCCTTGATAAGATATTTAACAAGGGAGGCTTTGAGGAGCCAGGAGGTGAGTTAACATAAGAACATAGGAAATAGGAGCAGAAGTGGGTCATCTGGATCCTCAAGCCTGCTCCACCATTCAACAAGATCACGGCTAATCTTTTCGTGAACTCAGGTCCACTTACCCACTCACCATAACCCTTAATTCCTTCACTGTTCAAAAATCTATCTTTGCCTAAAAACATTCAACAAGGTGGCCTCAACTGCTTCACAAAGCAGGCAACTCCACAGATTCACAACTCTTTGGGAGAAAAATTTCATCCTCACTCAGTCCTAATTCTGCTCCCCATTATTTTGAAGCTACGTCCCCTTAGTTCGAGTTTCACCCGCATGTGGAAACAATCTCCCTGCCTCTATCTTATCTATTCCAGTCATAATTTTATATGTTTCTGTAAGATTCCACCACCCCCTTTCCTTCTTAATTCCAATCAGTATAGACCCAGTCTAGTCAGGCTCTCCTCATAAGCCAACCATCTCAACTCTAGCATCAACCTGGTGAACTTCCTCTACACACCCTCCAGTGCCAGTATATGTTTTCTCAAGTAAGGACACCAGAATTGCTGAAGGATTCCTAGCTTCTGACCTGCTCTTGTAGCCACTGTATTCATAAGCCAGTCCAATTCAATTTCTTGTCAATGGTAACCCTTAAGATATTGATAAGGTGTGCACCCGTATTCTGGCACCTCTCCTGTGAAGCCTCTTCAGCATCTTAATAAAAGCCAAAAGAACTGTGGACACTGTAAATTGGGAACATAAACAAAGTTGCTGGAAAAGCTCAGCAGGTCTGGCAGCATCTGTGAAGGAGAAAACAGAGTTAACGTTTCGGGTCTGGGGACCCTTCCCTTCATTTTATGTCCCTTCAGTTTATGTCCCTTCAGTATCTTGTAGATTTCAGAGAAGTCACCTTATATTCTTCAAAGCAATTTTATGTTTTGTAAAAGCTATTACAATCTGGATGTGAGTTTGCTTGCTGAGCTGGAAGATTAGTTTTCAGACGATTCGTCACTTTTTTTTATTTGAAAAAAATATACTTTATTCATAAGATGTACAAAAAATAAAACATATTTATACACCTACCCAGTCATGTAAGCCGCTCCAGGTTACCCAGGGGGTACGTACACCAACTAAAGGAAAAAACAAACAAAGAAGAAAAAAAAACAAAGCAAAGAAAATACCAATGGCAGTTATCACCCGGCACAGTCCCAGTTGGCCCCCTGATGAGTTGGGGAAGGCGCCAGCTGGGCCCAGTTACCAGATAGCGCCATTTATTTCTATTCTGGACGAGTGGTTTCATATGGTGGTCTTTCCCCACTGCGCCTTTGTGGCGGCTGCCCCAAGCTTTACCGCGTCCCTCAGCACATAGTCCTGGACCTTGGAGTGCGCCAGTCTGCAACACTCGGTCGGGATCAGTTCTTTCAGCTGGCAGACCAGCATGTTGCGGGCAGACCAAAGAGCGTCTTTCACTGCATTGATGGTCCTCCAGGTGCAGTTGATGTTGGTCGCAGTGTGCGTCCTGGGAAAAAGGCCGTAGAGCACGGAGTCCCGCGTCACGGAGCTGCTCGGGACGAACCTCGACAAATACCACTGCATCCCCCTCCAGACCTCCTGCGCATAGGCACACTCCAGAAGGAGGTGATCGACAGTGTCGTCCGCCCCGCAGCCACCTCGAGGGCAGCGTGCGGTGGCGCAGAGATTCCGGGCATGCATAAAGGATCTCACTGGCAGAGCCCCTCTCACCGCCAGCCAAGCAATGTCCTTGTGCTTGTTTGAAAGTTCTGGCGATGAGGCATTCTGGCAAACGACTTTGGCAGTCTGCGTGGGGAACCACACGACGGGATCCGCCCGCTCCTTTCCCCGAAGGGTCTCGAGGATACTACGTGCTGACCACTGCCTGACGGCCTTGTGGCCAAAGGTGTTTCCTTTCAAAAATTTCTCCACGAAGGACAGGTGGTACGGAACAGTCCAACTACTTGGAGCGTTCCGCGGCAACGAGGCCAGGCCCATCCTTTGCAACACCGGGGACAGGTAGAACCTCAGTAAGTAGTGACACTTGGTGTTTGCGTACTGAGGATCTACGCACAGCTTGATGCAGCCGCACACAAAAAGGTAGCCGTCAGGGCGAGGGTGGTTTTCGGTACGCCCTTTCCCCCATTTTCCAGGTCTTTGTACATGGTGTCCCTGCGGACCCGGTCCATCCTTGACCCCCAAATGAAGTGGAAGATGGTCCGGGTGACCGCAGCGGCACAGGTCCAGGGAATAGGCCAGGCCTGCGCCACATACAACAGTACTGAAAGCCCCTTGCACTTGACAACCAGGTTCTTACCTGCGATGGAGGGGGACTGGAGCGTCCACCTGCCCACCTTCTGCTTCAGTTTGGTGATATGCTCCTCCCAAGTCTTAGTGCACACACCAGCTCCACCGAACAAACGCCCAGCACCTTCAGGTAGTCTGTCCTGACAGTGAAGGGGATGAAGGAGCGGTCGTCCCAGTTCCCGAACATCATGACCTTGCTCTTACCCCTATTGACTTTGGCACCCGAGGCCAGTTCAAACTGGCCACAGATGTCCAACACCCTACTCACTGACCGACGATCGGTGCAGAAGACGGCGACATCGTCCATGTACAGGGAGGTCTTGAACTGAAGGCCTACGCTGCCTGGGATAGTCACGCCCTTCAGGCTCACGTCCTTCCTGATGGATGCGGCAAAGGGCTCCACACAGCACACAAACAAGGCAGGAGAGAGCAGGCAGCCCTGCCTGACTCCAGATCTGATGGGAAAACTGTCTGATTGCCACCAGTTGATTGAGACTGCGCTAACGATGTTGATGTAGAGCAGCCGGATCCAATTGCGGATGCCCTCCCCGAACCCCAATTTAGAGAGGACATCCTTCATGTAAGCATGAGAGACCCTGTTGAAGGCCTTCTCCTGGTCCAGGCTGGCGAGGCAGGTGTCCACCCACCTGTCCTGCACGTAGGTGATCGTATCCCTGGTGAGCGCAAGGCTCTCAGCGATCTTCCTGCCTGGCACAGCACAGGTTTGGTCAGGGTGAATCACCGACTCCAGGACTGACCTGATCTGGTTGGCTATGACCTTGGCCAGGATTTTGTAGTCCATGTTCAATAGTGAAATGGGACACCAATTCTTAATTTCTTCCCTCTCACCCTTCCTCTTGTAAATGAGGATGATGATGCCCTTCCTCATGGACTTGCACATTTTCCCTGCCCGAAGCGCACTATCGTACACCTCCAGCAGGTCCTGGCCAACCAGGTCCAACAGAGAGGAATACAGCTCGACCGGTAAGCCGTCGCTCCCACGAGTCTTATTCCTCTCCAAGGACTTGAGGGCTCTGGTCAGCTCGTCCAGGGATATCGGGCGGTCCAGCCACTCCCTTGTGCTGTCGTCTAAGACCTCCGTGATAGATGACAGGAACGACTCTGAGGCCATGCTGTCCATGCGCTTTGCGTTGTACAGTCCGGCATAGAAGGATCTGCTGATCCTCAAAATGTCGGGCCGAGACGACGTCACCTAGCCATCGTCCTCCTTCAGCCAGCTAAGCACAGAGCTCTCTTTGTGCACCTTCTGAAAGAAGAAACGCGAGCACGTCTTGTCCTGCTCTACGGAGCGGATCCTGGACCGAAAGATTATCCTGGAGGCTTCCGCGGCGAAGAGCGAGGCTTGCTGGCCCCTCACCTCGTGGAGGTTCTCCATGACATCGACCCCCATCAACTGCAGAAGGAGCAGGTTCTGCACCCTTTTCTGGAGTCGCAACAGCTTTCCCTGCCTCTCTCTCGCCTTCCGAACACCCTTGAGGACAAAGAACCTCTTGATGTTCTCCTTCACCGTCTCCCACCAGTCGCCCGGAGACTCAAAGAGGGGTTTCACGGTTCTCCAACCGGCGTACTCCCTATTAAGCTCCTCGACATTCTCTGGTGTCAACAGAGTCTTGTTGAGCGTCCACGTCCCCTTGACGGCCAGCTGGTCGTCCTGTAGGCGACAGTCGGCCAGCAGGAGGCAGTGGTCAGAGAGGAACACCAGCTCGATGCCCGTGGACCTGACCGAGAACGCCCGTCACACAAACAGGAAGTCTATCCTTGAGCAAATAGACCCGTCTGGTCGCGACCAGGTGTATCTCCGCTGCGCTCCATCTGCAGGGGTGCTGAAGACGTCGAGCAGCTTGGCGTCCTTCACGGTGCCCATCAGGAATCTGGACGTGACGTCCAGTTGACTCCCCCCACCCGCTGTCCCCACGCCGGATCTTCCATCTGCATCGATGATGCAGTTCAAATCTCCGCCTAGGATGACTGGCCTGGACGTAGCCAGCAGGGGTGGAAGCCGCTGCAGGACGGCCAACCGCTCACTCCGTACCGCTAGGGCGTACACATTGATCAGCCTCAGGGGAGCGTTCCTGTAGGTGACGTCACCCACTAGGAGGCGCCCCCCCCACCACCTCCTGAACTTGAGAGATGGTGAAGTTGCGCCACTGCAGCAGAATAGCCAGGCCCGAAGAACGACAGTCCTTACCGCCCGACCAGATTGAAGGCCCACAGGTCCAGGCGCTGAACCAACTCCCATACCTGCTGAGGTGCAGTATCCCGCACTCCTGCAGAAACAGGAGGTCCGCCTTGACGGTGGTCAGGTAGGCCAACGTGGACACACATCTTGCGGTGGACTTGACACTGCGCACATTAATGCTTGCAACTCGTACCCCCATTGTGGGCAGTGACCGCAGTACCCTCCCCACGTCAAAGGTCCAGCCCCTCCATCTGTCCCTTCATGCACATTGCCCGGGCTAACTGCTGGACGCTCTCCGGGCTCAGGAAACCGTACGTGCTGCCTTCCGGGTGGTATCCCCCCGTCGGGGTACAGAGGCAGGAGAGTCCGGCTCTGGGTCAGGCTGGGGACGCGCTGTTTCCTCCTTCCCGCCTGGATGTTCCAGGGCCCCAGCGGCGCGTGGCTGGGTGTTGGAGGGAGCCTCAGGACGCCTCCCGTCACCTGGAAGTGGGGTGCTGCTTTCCTTCTCCCTGGAGATCTTTAGCTTCTGCTTTGGGTGGGCCTCCTCCAAATCTCCCACAACACCCCCGTAGCTGCCTCTTCCCGCCTGATGGTTGCGGTGCCTGGGCCTGCCGGCGCGCCTTCCTCCTCGCTTTCCGGACCGTCGTCCACTCTCCTACGTCACCTGGCGCTGCCTCCATCGACCCCGGGTTGTCGGGGGGTGTGGGGGGGGGAGCGGAGCCTGGAGGGGCGTTTTGCTCACCTCGGGCCCATCCTGCGGGGCTGGGCCCTCCTGCACAACCTGTCACTCCTGCACATTTGTGGGGTCCTTGCAGGGCCCTGGTGCCTTTCTCTCCTCCGGGGTGGGGGGAAAGGCTGGCCCCGCATTGCCCCTGCCGGCAACCTGGGCGTAGGTGGTCCCCCGCCACGGGCATGCCCTATAGAGGTGGCCCGCTTCCCCGCAATGGTTGCAGCTTTTTTCTTGTGGGCAATCCTTTGCAAGGTGTCCCTCCTCCCTGCAGTTCTTGCAGATGGTGGCTTTGCAGTTGGCCGCCACGTGACCTGACCTACCACAGGCATGGCAGACTTTAGGTTTCCTCACGTAGGTCAGGTAGCCCTTCCTCCCGCCGATCGTGAAGCTGGACGGTGGGTGTACAACGTTCCCGTCGGCGCCCATCCTCAGCATCACCTTGACCTGCCTCTTTCCGGTCCAGATGCTAAAAGGGGTCCATGATGTCGGTTAGGTCCCCTTCCAAGCAAGGTCAGGTCATCAACTGCTGGCACATGCGGGGTTGTACATGTGTACAGTCACCATACAGCTCCTCTGCGCTGGCATCACGAACAGCGGGACAGCGGTCAATACAGAGAGGGGGCCCTCACCTCCTTTCTCCTTGAAAACCTCCAGGAAGCGCTCGCAAAGCTTGGCACTCCTGAAGGTTACATCGTAAAAACCTCCTCCGGGGAAATCCTGCAGGCAGTAAATGTCTGCAGCAGCAAACCCACAACAGTCCAACAGGACCCTCTTCACAAAGAAGGTGTGTTCCACAGGTGCACCTTCATCCACCTTCTTCACGGAAACACGGATGGTGTTCCGGACCCCCTGATCTGGGGCACGAGCACTTGCCGCAGCCATCGTTGCAGGTTGGCTGCTCCCCTGAACCAGCATTGGCCGAAGCCAGCATTAAGATCCACAGGTTGCAAGGGTGCACAGCCAACCCAATGTCTTCCTTCCACCTCCAACACAGTCATGGTCTCCTCCTCTCGGTCCTCAAAAGAGTGGGTCTTTATTTTGTTCCAGATGTAAGCTGGTTCACTGAGCTGGAAGGTTTGTTCCCAGACAATCAATCACCTTTCTTTTTTATTTGAAAAAATATACTTTATTCATAAGATGTACAAAAAATAAAACATTTATACACTTACCCAGTCATGCAAGCCGCTCCGGGTTACCCGGGGGTACATACACCAACTAAAGGAAAAAAAAGAAGAAAAAAAAACCAAAGAAAATACCCCAGCAGTCGTCACCCCGCAAAGTCGCCGTTGGCCCCCTGACCAGTTGGGGAAGGTGCCAGCTGGGCCCAGTTACCAGATAGGGCCCTTTTTTCTATTCTGGACGAGGGGTTTCATACCGTGGTCTTTCCCCACCACGCCTTGGCGGCAGCTGCACCAAGCTTTAGCGCGTCCCTCAGCACGTAGTCCTGGACCTTGGAGTGCGCCAGTCTGCAACACTCGGTCGGGGTCAGTTCTTTCAGCTGGCAGACCAGCAAGTTGCGGGCAGACCAAAGAGCGTCTTTCACCCCAGACAATCAATTTTTTTTTATTTGAAAAAATATACTTTATTCATAAGATGTACAAAAAAAAAACATATTTACACACCTACCCAGTCATGCAAGCCACTCCGGGTTACCCAGGGGTACATACACCAACTAAAAGAGGTAAAAAAAAAGCAAAGAAAACACCCCGGCAGTCGTCACCCCGCACAGTCCCCGTTGGCCCCCTGACCAGTTGGGGAAGGCGCCAGCTGGGCCCAGTTACCAGATAGGGTTCTTTTTTCTATTCTGGACGAGGAGTTTCATATGGTGGTCTTTCCCCACCGCGCCTTGGCGGCAGCTGCCCCAAGCTTTAGCACATCCCTCAGCACGTAGTCCTGGACCTTGGAGTGCACCAGTCTGCAACACTCGGTCGGGGTCAGTTCTTTCAGCTGGCAGACCAGCAAGTTGCAGGCAGACCAAAGAACATCTTTCACCCCCAGACAATCAATCATTTTTTTTTATTTGAAAAAAATATACTTTATTCATAGAATGTACAAAAAATAAAACATTTATACACCTACCCAGTCATGCAAGCCACTCCAGGTCACCCGGGGGTACGTACACCAACTAAAGGAAAAAAAACAAAACAGAGAAAAAAAAACAAAGCAAAGAAACCGCCCCGGCAGTCATCACCCCGCACAGTCCCAGTTGGCCCCCTGACCAGTTGGGGAAGGCGCCAGCTGGGCCCAGTTACCAGATAGGATTCTTTTCCCTTTTCTGGACAAGGGGGCTCATACGGTGGTCTTTCCCCACCGCGCCTTGGCAGCGGCTGCCCCGAGCTTTAGAGCGTCCCTCAGCACGTAGCCCTGGACCTTGGAGTGCGCCAGTCTGCAACACTCGGTCAGGGTCAGTTCTTTCAGCTGGCAGACCAGCAAGTTGCAGGCAGACCAAAGAACATCTTTCACCCCCAGACAATCAATCATCATTCTAGGTAACATCATCAGTGAGCCTCCGACAAAGCACTGGTCTTATGTGCCGCTTTCTATTTATCTGGTTAGGTTTCCTTGGGTTGGTGATGTCATTTCCTGCATTGGTGATGTCATTTCCTGTTCTTTTTCTGAGGGGATGGTAGATTGGCTCCAAATCAATGTGTTTGTTGATGGAATTCCGGTTGGAATGCCATGCTTCTAGGACTTTTCATGCGTGTCTCTGTTTGGCTTGTCCTCCATCAACTCCATCAACAAACACATTGATTTGGAGCCAATCTACCATCCCCTGAGAAAAAGAACAGGAAATGACATCACCAATGCAGGAAATGACATCACCAACCCAAGGAAACCTAATCAGATAAATAGAAAGCGGGACATAACGCCAGTGCTTTGTTGGAGGCTCACTGTTGATGTTGCCTATAATGGGACTGATTGTCTGGGAACAGACCTTCCAGCTCAGTGAACCAACTTACATCTGGAACAAAATAAAGACCCACTCTTTTGTAGACTGAGAGGAGGAGAGTGCTGTGTTGGAGGTGGAAGGAAGACGTCGGGTTGGATGTGCATCCTTGCAACCGGTGGATCTTAATGCTGGCTTTGGCCTAACGCTGGTTCAGGGGAGCAGCCAACATGCAACGATGGCTGTGGCAAGTGCTCGTGCCCCAGGTCAGGGGGTCCGGAACACCAGTCGTGTTACCGTGAAGAAGGTGGATGAAGGTGCACCTGTGGAACACACCTTCTTTGTGAAGAGGGTCCTGTTGCACTGTTGTGGGTTCGCTGCTGTGGACATTTACTGCCTGCAGGATTTCCCCGGAGGAGGTTTTTACGATGTAACCTTCAGGAGTGCCAAGCTTTGCGAGCGCTTCCTGGAGGTTTTCAAGGAGAAAGGAGGTGAGGGCCCCCTCTCTGTATTGACCGCTGTTCGTGATGCCAGCGCAGAGGAGCTGTATGGTGACTGTACACATGTACAACCCCGCATGTGCCAGCAGTTGATGTCCTGACCTTCCTTGGAAGGTACGTGAAGGTGGACGGGGACCTAACCGACATCAGGGACCCCTTTGGCATCTGGACCAGTAAGAGGCAGGTCAAGGTGACGCTGAGGATGGGCGCGGATGGGAATGATGTGCACCCACCATCCAGCTTCGCGATCGGCGGGAGCAAGGGCAACCTGACCTACACAGGGCAACCTAAAGTCTGCCACGCCTGTGGTAGGTCAGGTCACATGGCGGCCGACTGCAAAGCCACCATCTGCAGGGAGGAGGGACACCTTGCAAAGGATTGCCCAAAAGAGAAAAGCTGCAACCTTTGCGGGGAAGCGGGCCACCTTTATAGGGCATGCCCGTGGCGGGGGACCACCTACGCCCAGGTCACCGGCAGGGGCAATGTGGGGCCAGCACCCCCTCCTGGAGGAGAGAAAGGCACCAGGGCCCTGCAAGGATCCCACTAATGTGCAGGAGGGCCAGGTCGTGCAGAAGGGCCCAGCCCTGCAGGATGGGCCCGAGGCGAGCAAAGCGCCCCTCCAGGCTCCGCTCCGCCGCCGACAACCTGGAGTCGATGGAGGCAGCGACTGGCAACCCAGGGGAGTGAACGACGGTCTGGGAGGCGAGGAGGAAGGCGCGTCGGCGGGCCCAGGAACCGCAACCATCAGGCAGGAAGAGGCAGCTACAGGGGTGCTATAAGAGCTCCTCTGACGAAGGAGATTCGGAGCGGGCCCGCCCAAAGCAAAAGCTAAAGATCTCCGGGGAGAAGGAAAGCAGCACCCCGCTTCCAGGTGATGGGAGGCGTCGTGAGGCTTCTTCCGATACCCAGTCACGTGCCGCTGGGGCCCTAGAGGGCCCACCGGAACATCCAGGCGGGAAGGAGGAAACAGCGCGTCCCCAGCCTGACCCAGAGCCGGACTTTCCTGCCTCCATACCCCCGACGGGGGGATGCCACCCGGAAGGTAGCACGGATGGTTTCCTGAGCGTCCAGCAGTTAGCCTGGGCAATGGGCATGAAGGGACATAGGGAGGGGCTGGACCTTGGACTTGGGGTGGGTACTGCGGTCACTGCCCACAATGGGGGTACGAGTTGCGAGCATTAATGTGCGCAGTGTCAAGTCCACCGCAAGATGTGTGTCCACGTTGGCCTACCTGACCACTGACAAGGCAGACCTCCTGTTTCTGCAGGAGTGCGGGATACTGCACCTCGGCAGGTACGGGAAATGGTCCGGCGCCTGGGCCTGTGGGCCTTCAATCTGGTTAGGGGGTAACGACTGTCGTTCCTCGGGCCTGGCTATTCTGCTGCAGTGGCGCAACTTCACCATCTCTCAAGTTCAGGAGGTGGTGGGGGGGCGCCTCCTAGTAGCTGACGTCACCTACAGGAACGCTCCCCTGAGGCTGATCAATGTGTACGCCCCAGCGGTACGGAGTGAGCGGTTGGCCGTCCTGTATCGACTTCCCCCCTGCTTGCTACATCCAGGCCGGTCATCCTAGGTGGAGATTTGAACTGCATCATCGATGCAGATGGAAGATCCGGTGTGGGGACAGCGGGTGGGGGGAGTCAACTGGACTTCACGTCCAGATTCCTGATGGGCACAGTGAAGGACGCCAAGCTGCTCGACGTCTTCAGCACCCCTGCAGACGGAGCGCAGCGGAGGTACGCCTGGTCGCGGCCAGACGGGTCTATTCGCTCAAGGATAGACTTCCTGTTTGTGTGACCGGTGTTCTCGGTCAGGTCCACCGGCGTCGAGCTGGTGTTCTTCTCTGACCACTGCCTCCTGCTGGCCGACTGTCACTTAGAGGACGACCAGCCGTCCGGCAAGGGGACATGGACGCTCAACACGACTCTGTTGACCCCAGAGAACGTCGAGGAGCTTAAGAGGTAGTACGTCGGTTGGAGAACCGTGAAACCCCCTCTTTGAGTCTCCGGGCGACTGGTGGGAGACGGTGAAGGAGAACATCAAGAGGTTCTTTGTCCTCAAGGGTGTTCGGAAGGCGAGAGAGAGGCAGGGAAAGCTGTTTCGACTCCAGAAAAGGGTGCAGAACCTGCTACTTCTGCAGTTGATGGGGGTCGATGTCATGGAGGACCTCCCATGAGGTGAGGGCCCAGCAAGCCTCGCACTTCGCCGTGGAGGCCTCCAGGACAATCTTTCGGTCCAGGGTCTGCTCCATGGAGCAGGACGAGACCTGCTCGCGTTTCTTCTTTCAGAAGGTGCACCAAGAGAGCTCTGTGCTTAGCCGGCTGAAGGAGGATGACGGCTTGGTGACGTCGTCTCGGCCCGTCATTTTGATGATCAGCAGATCCTTCTATGCTGGACTGTACGACGCGAAGCCCACGGACAGCACGGCCTCAGTCGTTCCTGTCGTCTATCACAGAGGTCTTAGACGACGGCACGAGGGAGTGGCTGGACCGGCCGATATCCCTGGACGAGCTGACCAGAGCCCTCAAGTCCTTGGAGAGGAATAGGACTCGTGGGAGCGACGGCTTACCGGTCGAGCTGTATTCCGCTCTGTGGGACCTGGTCGGCCAGGACCTGCTGGAGGTGTACGATAGTGCGCTTCGGGCAGGGGAAATGTGCAACTCCATGAGGAAGGGCATCATCATCCTCATTTTACAAGAGGAAGGGTGAGAGGGAAGAAATTAAGAATTGGCGTCCCATTTCACTATTGAACGTGGACTACAAAATCCTGGCCAAGGTCATAGCCAACCGGGTCAGGTCTGTCCTGGAGTCGGTGATTCACCCTGACTAAACCTGTGCTGTGCCGGGCAGGAAGATCGCTGAGAGCCTCGCACTCATCAGAGATACGATTGCCTACGTGCAGGACAGGTGGGTGGACACCTGCCTCGTCAGCCTGGACCAGGAGAAGGCCTTCGACAGGGTCTCTCATGCTTACATGAGGGACATCCTCTCCAAATTGGGGTTCGGGGAGGGCATCCGCAATTGGATCCAGCTGCTCTACACCAACATCATTAGAGCAATCTCGATCAACAGGTGGGAATCGGACAGTTTTCCCATCAGATCTGGAGTCAGGCAGGGCTGCCCATTCTCTCCTGCCTTGTTTGTGTGCTGTGTGGAGCCCTTTGCCACATCCATCAGGAAGGACATGAGCCTGAAGGGCGTGGCTATCCCAGGCAGCGTAGGCCTTCAGGTCAAGACCTCCCTGTACATGGACGATGTCGCCATCTTCTGCACCGATCGTCGGTCGGTGAGTAGACTGTGTTGGACATCTGCGGCCAGTTTGAACTGGCCTCAGGTGCCAAAGTCAATAGGGGTAAGAGCGAGGTCATGTTCTTTGGGAACTGGGATGACCGCTCCTTCATCCCCTTCACTGTCAGGACAGACTACCTGAAGGTGCTGGGCATTTGGTTCGGTGGAGCTGGGGCATGCACTAAGACTTGGGAGGAGCGTATCACCAAATTGAAGCAGAAGCTCGGCAGGTGGACGCTCCGGTCCCCCTCCATCGCGGGTAAGAACGTGGTTGTCAGGTGTGAGGGGCTTTCGGTACTGTTGTATGTGGCGCAGGCCTGGCCTATTCCCTGGACTTGCGCCGCTGCGGTCACCCGGGCCATCTTCCACTTCATTTGGGGGTCAAGGATGGACCGGGTCCGCAGGGACACCATGTACAAAGACCTGGAAAATGGGGGAAAGGGCGTACCGAACGCCACCCTCGCCCTGATGGCTACCTTTGTGTGTGGCTGCATCAAGCTGTGCGTAGATCCTCAGTACGCAAACACCAAGTGTCACTACTTACTGAGGTTCTACCTGTCCCCGGTGTTGCGAAGGATGGGCCTGGCCTCGTTGCCGCGGAACGCTCCAAGTAGTTGGACCGTTCCGTACCACCTGTCCTTCATGGAGAAATTTTTGAAAGGAAACACCTTTGACCACAAGGCCGTCAGGCAGTGGTCAGCACGTAGTATCTTTGAGACCCTTCGTGAAAAGGAGAGGGTGGATCCTGTCGTGTGGTTCCCCACGCAGACTGCCAAAGTTGTTTGCCAGAATGCCTCATCGCCAGAACTTTCAAACAAGCACAAGGACATTGCTTGGCTGGCAGTGAGAGGGGCTCTGCCAGTGAGATCCTTTATGCATGCCCGGAATCTCTGCGCCACCGCATGCTGCCCTCGAGGTGGCTGCGGGGCGGACGAGACTGTCGATCACCTCCTTCTGGAGTGTGCCAATGCGCAGGAGGTCTGGAGGGGGATGAAGTGGTATTTGTCGAGGTTCGTCCCGAGCAGCTCCGTGACGCGGGACTCCGTGCTCTACGGGCTGTTTCCCGGGACGCACACCGAGACCAACATCAACTGCGCCTGGAGGACCATCAATGCGGTGAAAGACACTCTTTGGTCTGCCAGCTGAAAGAACTGACCCCGACCGAATGTTGCAGACTGGCGCACCCCAAGGTCCAGGACTACGTGCTGAGGGACACGGTAAAGCTTGGGGCAGCCGCCGCCAAGGCGCGGTGGGGAAAGACCACCGTATGAAACCCCTCATCCAGAATGGAAAAAAGGGCCCTATCTGGTAACTGGGCCCAGCTGGCACCTTCCCCAACTGGTCAGGGGGTCAAACGGGGACTGTGCGGGGTGACGCCTGCCGGGGTATTTTCTTTGCTTTGTTTTTTTTCTTCTTTTAGTTGGTGCACATACCCCCTGGGTAACCCAGAGCGGCAGGTGTATAAATATGTTTTATTTTTTGTACATCTTATGAATAAAGTACATTTTTTTCAAATAAAAAAAAGTGCTGAAACGTCTGAAAACTACCCTTCCAGCTCAGCGAGCAAACTTACATCCAGAACCTCAAACTGAGCTACAACTCTTCTCAAAACCCGCTAGCTATTAGAATCTATTCTATCTTCCTGGACTGATGCTGCTTGGCCTGCTGTGTTCATCCAGCCTCACATTTTATTATCTTGGAATCTCCAGCATCTGCAGTCCCCATTATCTCTCTCTTACTCTCATTCTATGTTCTTTTCATCAAACTTTTTGCAGTCCTTTGTTGATTTCTAAAATATTCTAAATTTTCAGGCTTACTACTATTTCTTGTAGCATTACTGTTCTTGAATACCTTGCTAAAGCAAGGATACATATTTTTTGCTGAGTTTTTTTTAATGGAGTGTACTTTTCTTTAACATTCTGATCTGTTATTTGAGTTTTTCATTGTTCATTTACAGCTATATTCTTTAGTCCATTTATTCAATCAACCTTAGCCTGAACCCGCACACCGTTTCCTCGCCCCCCCCCCCCCCCCCCACCCCGCCAAGCCTATTTAATTGGCTTTCAGTTTAAGAGTTTTGTTAGTGATTAGAGTTTGCCACTTTGAAAATTCATTTGGAATTGAACCCTATTAAGATGACTCTATCCCAGTGGTCCCATACTATGGGATTACTAATTAACCCTGCCTCATTGTTGAATACTGGCCCATATCTTTCAGTCTCTGGATCATCTGAACTCAGATATAAAATGGAAGATATTCCCACTCATCCACATACCCACTCGCCCAGCTACTACCTCACTCACCTACTCATTCAGTCAGTCATCCATTTAACCATCCACTTATCCATTCACTGAACCACACATATTTATGAAGAGACTGGACCTCTAAATTATCAGTTAGTGCCAAAAAAGAGAATGTCTCCTCTGCATGATCCTCTTTGCTGTTCTTCTCATAGAATCTGGTGCTGTTTAAATGTATCCAGGCAAGTGAACAGTTCTTTGTCCAGTTCGTGTTGACTCAGCAGGTCTGTCACTGTTTGGAAGTTTTGAGCCATTAAGTCTAAACTAGTTATATCCTAATGGCTGCAAAACATATTGCACCAACAGATGGTCACAAATGCATTCTACAAATTCATCTTCCAGATCAATTTTATCAATTTGATTAATCTGTAAGAAAATTAAAGGTCTCATCAATTTTTACATTGCTTTGTTTTTGTTACAAGCTCCTTTCAGTTAGTGTTTAAGGCTTTGTCTAATTGTTTAATTACTCTTGGGTCCTATAAACTATTGCCATCAATATTTCGTTTCCTTGCTATTCCTAGTCAGCACCCATAATAAACAATTCAGCAACCCTAGCTGAGCCACTTACTTGGCTTTTGTTTGTAAAATTGAAGGTATGTACTCTTTGTGGCCAATATTGGGTCATCCATTGTTTGGCAAAATGCAGCACACAGTTTCTATTACCAAGATATCTTAATTTTGTCGAATTTTTTTCTACAGTTTTAAAGTTAAGTCAAAGCCTGATAGTTCATTTGAATTACAGCTTGAGCAACGATTATCAGTGAGATGATTATTGCACCAAATTCTTGGCCCCTGAAGCAGTCTGCTTTCAGAATCACTCTATGTGGTAGAAAACTCTGTCTATTTTTAATCTGGTCCATTATTGTCCCATCAGTCCACTCTCAATGATCAATAAAGTGATGAAAGGTGTCACGAAGAATTTCTATCAAGTAGCACGCACTCATTATGCTTACTGACGATACACACTTTCGGTACTGCTCGGATCACTCAGCTCCACACCTCAATACCGACTTGGTCCAACCGTTGGTAAAATGTCAGAATTGTGACAGAGTGTGATGGTTTTTTTTACATCAAGGCTGTGTTTGACAGCATGGGGCAGTAAAGCTTCCTTGTCAATTTGAAATTAAATTAGAATCAGGAGGAAACGCTTTCTACATCTGCAATCATACTGAACATAAGAAATTTATCATGGTTGCTGAATGCTAATCATCTCAGCACCAGAACATTGCCTGCAGATGTTTTTCAAGATCGTGTGCTAGGCCCATGTATCTTGAGCTGCTTCATCAATGTCTTTCAATTATTATAATGTCAGATAGAAGGACATTTGAAGATAATTTTATGCTCAGTTCCACCTGCACCTCCTCGGTCATGAAATAGTTCATGCCTTCATGCACAATACCTTGGCAACAATCTGGCTCAGGCTGATGATAAGTAGCAGCCATACTATAGATATGCTGAGGATTGATCACGTAACTACCTGTGCTTGACATTCAGTGCAATTATCATCACTGACTCTTCTACCATCAATGTCCTAGTGGTCACTGTTGACAGAAAGTTAATTGTAAATAGTATGGTCAAAGGTTTGCAGCTAGTGACTCAGCTTATGACTCCCCTGAAGCTTTTCACTATTCACAAGGCATAAGCCAGGAATGTGATGGAATATCATCCACTTGCCTATTGAGTAAATCTCTACGATTGCTTGAATATCTCAACACCATTCTGGACAAAGTAGTTCAATTGTTTCACACCTAAACCACGACCTAAAACGTTCATGCCCTTCATCAGCAGTAAACCGTGACTATGGTATACATATATACACTATCTACATGTTGCACTACAAAAATTAATTTCTTCAAAAACAGCACCTCGATCATCAAGGACAAAGGGACAAGATGAACAGACATACAACCATCTCCAACATCTCCATGTTACACACCATTCTGATTTGGAGATATATCATTGTTTCTTTGTCATCACTGGGTCAAAATCTGAGAACTCTCTCATCAATAGCACTGTGAATGCACCCATACCGCACTGAGTGAAGAGGTTCCCTAATACTTTCTCACAGGCATTTAGGCATGGATAATAAATGTTGGCTTTCCCAGAGAGCTTATCCCATGATGAGATTCTAAAAGAAAATTAAGTTAATTAATTTCTTTAGAAACATAGTGCACAGAGAAATCTTGCAATATGTGTTTTTATGTGACCTTCACCAATTTTAAAATATGTTGCAGTGTTGGACCAGGTGCGGCTACATGAGGAACAAAATGGATAAGGTACATCAATCAATAGAGGAAAACTTACTGCATTCACACTAGCTTTAATTAGGAAGGTGTACATATTTTGGATGTGGACCTAGAGAAAATATAACAAAATATGGAAGACAAATTAAGTTTGAAAAGTCGCAATAGTAGTTTTTTTTCCTTGTGTGTATTAAAGAATTCCTGTTGGCTTATTGCTTTCCATTAATTGCTCAAAAAATGATGATGCCATTGCTTACTGCATTTTAGTTCCATTGCCATTTTAATTTCTTTTCATCTTGTACATTTTTTTGCATGTGATGAAATTTATGACATTTTTGTTTATATATAAAGGTTTACTTCTATTGGATATGCCGGGATACCCATTCTTTTGAATGGTTTGCTGATCTCTTGCAATCCCTGGAAGTACAGTTGATGGAGAAAGGAAGGAGTCATTTTTTGAGTTATCACATTTTCCTCACTGGCTGGGATGAATACCAGGTGAGTGAGAATTAATTGTTGTACACTGGGCATTCTTTCACTTGTGTTGCATGTTAAAGATTAAAACTTGCTTATGCGCTCTTAATGTATTCCTGAAAATGTCAAGCTAAACAAAAACACACTAAACAATAATCACTTCCACATGGAAAGCATGCAGCAAAATTATATCTATATTCTGGACCTGCAATTTATAAATGAAAAAATCATTTTTATAGATTTAATGTATTAATTAATCACACAAATAAGTAACAAAATGCGATGAAAATCTTTGTTTTGACATTTAAAGTGCTGTACACTTTATTGGAGATTGAAGATTTGTTGAGTGAGCTTATAGAAGATATCTGAATTGATCGCTGCGACAAGGACAGCTAATAAAGGGAGGGCTGGTGGAAGGACAGTTGATGGATGGAGGATGGTGGAGGGCAATTTGACAGACGGGGGGCTGATGGAGGGACAATTGATGGGAGGGAGGGCTGATGGAGAAACAGTTAATGGAAGGAGAGCTGATGGAGGGGGTCCTCATGAAGAGTCCTTGGTGCTTGAATTTGATGATTGACATTTCTTTAAAATGGGTCCATCCTAGATTGCTTGTAAAATTTCTGCCCTACCCTCTTGAGTACTCTGTAAATTTAAATGGATTTATCCACATCACGGTACACATTGGTACTGCAATTTACTGTGGGCTGGATATTACATGCCCCTCCAGGTATGTCATGTACAGCTGGGCATATGAAATAGGATGGGTTCCAAGCCTACTATTTTCTCACTTACTCCCAGGTTCATCCTACCATACAGATGATGGGTGTGTGTCAAAATCGCCACATCCACAGTGGCTTACAATATCCAGCCCTGCAGTTATTTTGCCCACCTACAGCACTTTATGGCTGTGGGGAAAGTTTGTTGTGTACTTGTTAGCTCTCTACTGACCTATTTTGGTGGCTGGGGGTTGGGGTGTCAGCCATCTGTCCCCCATACGCTTAAAGTAAAACAGGATAAGTAACCAAGCTCCTCAATAATATCCTTTAATAATACAGGATGTGCATCTACAGCTGTTGGATCAGCACTTGCTACCTCATTGCAAATGTCAGACTATGTAAATTTATCCTTATTTTGAAATACTCAAACCATCCTGAACTTGTCTGTGAAGATTCACCGAAAGCTATTCCACCCACTTGTAATTTCAATTCTCAGACAATTTCCTAGCTTCCTCCTGAATTATAGCTGTGCTATAATCACTTCTGGACAAAGTAGTAAAAGTTGCAACTTTGAATATCTTTAAAGCAGTAATTTCTTGTGGTTACAGCAGATATGAAAGTTTTTACTGATACTACACTGTGCATGTGGCCGGAATCACATTTTTCAAGCAATGTGCCTAAGCCAGGGAGTGTTCTGGTAGGTACAAGCACTGTGTATGTGTTAACAAGTATGCCAATACTATCCAAACTTAAGAGATAATGGGAACTGCAGATGCTGGATCCAACTTTATACAGCTTCACCCTGCCAAGAAAACATTCAACTGAAGATTGTGCAGAAGTAGACCAATACTAAATGCAGTGTAGACACTAATAGTTAGAATAATCATTGCCTAGAATATTGTGCATTACTAATTTTTGCTAGTTTAAAATTTAGCATTCATTGAAAAATGTGAGTTTAACTGCACTATGAAATACTTAAAGTGGCAGTGTTATTATAAAATTAATTCCAGTCATGTTTAAGTCATGCTCTACTTCAACTCTCCTGATTGCTCAGAGGAATAATATTGTGATGTTCTATACCAGCACTGCCAGAATAATGTAAATGTTGGTTTCTCCTAGAATTTCTTTGACATCTTGGGTGGGTTCTCCATTCCCAATCCTTCTTGCTGGTATTAATTGAAATATTGATACCATTTGGCATATGACTGATATCTGACTTGATTAAACAATGAAGATTGGACCTATTACTTAGTAACTAGATAAATTTATTTCCAAGATTTATGCTTGGCTCTTGTGAAATATCAGGCTCAACTTACACATTACTACTTTAGCTAAGGATAATCACAAAGGAACTCTCTGCAATTCTGCTGAAAATATCAAGAGCACATAGGACACACCTTTGCTCTCGTGGAGTACAGTTCCTTATATCCTGTTGAGTGAAGCTTGTCTTGTGATCTCGGTTAACCCTTTTGGGTATTAACTATTTTATAAAATATTCCCCCCAAAATGCACTCATCGAGCTTTTCTTCTGTTTATTAAAATTTTTATGTGATTATTTCAAATAGATAAAGTACTTTATTGGTAGCCCATCTCTTCCCCCAAGTCAATGACTGTAAAAATGGATGATGACATGGGGTTGAGTCGGAAGTCTGCTGTTTGAAGACACAATATTCAGCTAGCGTCCCTTGTTACACTGATACTTTGGCAGATGTTTGATTTCCTGATGCTCTTTGCTGGGACAAAATATGAAAGTACGTTTTGGTACCTGACTAGAACCTGAATGATCTTTGATTTCTCAATGGTGCTTTTTCTGAGGATGTTCTCTGGCATCGATGTCACTATTGAATGTTAGTCTTCCAAGCAAAGTCTTTAGTTTCTTCATATCATGTCAGAGAAGATAGCTGTGTTTCAAATTTAAATAATCTTCTCTTTTTGATGGTGTTATGAGATATGCTCACATGTGACCTTTCTATTGTTTCTTATAATTCTTTGGAATAATATTGTCACTTTATTAGATTCAATCGTAGACAGTAAAACTGCCTGTGCTATTTTGGTACTGTATCTTCTAAACAGTTGAACTGTCTGTATCAAGAGTCAATATCAACTCCTGGTGGTTGTGGAATCAAAAACATTCAATGGTTAAAATATGAAAATTAGTCTGTGGTTGATGGCTCCCGAGTATCCTCCAAATTGTGAAATAAGTAATATTCTCTGATCCCTCAGTCATGAAGAATCTTCAGGTACTAACGTAATTAATCATAAGTGGTGCATATTTTCTCTTTGGCTCAGTGAACATTGAAGACTAATCTTTACTTTATCTCAATCTATCCTATTCATATGCACAGCTGATTCAGACAAGCTCATGGAGGGATATGGACCAAGGCAAGCAGAAAGGATTAGTTTATTTTCGTGTCATGTTTGGCACAATATCGTGGGCTGAAGGGCCCATTCTTGTGCTTTGTTCTGTGTTCCATGTTCTAATTAGCAATATTAGAAACA
This sequence comes from Stegostoma tigrinum, assembly GCF_030684315.1. Taxonomy (NCBI): domain Eukaryota; kingdom Metazoa; phylum Chordata; class Chondrichthyes; order Orectolobiformes; family Stegostomatidae; genus Stegostoma; species Stegostoma tigrinum. The sequence continues at coordinate 37,305,000 of NC_081362.1, forward strand.
TGGTTATCTTGCACATGACATGTAAGCACATTAAGATTAACCTCTAAATAACTGGGCTTTGTTTTATGATAAAGTAAGTGTCTGAAAGGGTTAACTGATATCTGAAGATAAGTGCCACCCATCAAGAGATAAAGGGCTATTCATAGAAAGTGCAAAGAGTGTGTAGTAAAGTCTCCATGTGTTCCAGCAGAGAACTGAATGATCGTTCTTGGTGTTCACAGTATGTAGTGGTAGCACTGCATATTTATTCCTTGTTGGAGAGACAATCATGTATTTTAGATATACTGTATCTAGCTACAATATAATTTGTAATAAACCTTCACTGTTTAATCAAGTCAGAGCCAATTTATCTAAGGTGTTGTGTAGGAAATCCTTCTCCACATGGTATGAGAAGCTTTTTATTTAATTCATTCATGGGATGCAGGTGTTTCTGGCTAGGTCTGTATTTATGGCTCATTCCCTAGTTGCCCTTGATAAGGTGGTGGTGAGAGATACCTTCTTGAACTGCTGCAGTCCACCTGGTGTAGGTATTCCCACCATGCTGTTGGGAACAGAGTTCCAGGATTTTGACTCAGTGAAGTTTTAGGAATGGCAATATATTTCCGAGTCAAGATGGCGAGTGGCTTGGAGAATAACCTTAAAGGGGTAGTGGTGTTCCAATGTGCAAGTTGCCTTTGTCCTTTTAAATGGAAGTGGTTGTGTTTGGAAGTTGCTATCTAACAAGATTTGCTGAATTTCTTCAGTGAGTCTGTATAAAGTTTGGATTGTATTGGCACACTTGTTAGCTCATGCACAGTGCATGTACTTGCAAGAATGCTTCCTGGCATATGCATGTTGCTTGTAAATATGATCCCTGTGGTATGCGCAGTGAAGTGTCAATGCAAACTTTCACATCTGCTGTTACCACAAGATAGCAAAATAACCATTAGGCTATTCAGATGAGTTCCATACTTTTCAAATCAACATTAAAACATTGATTTAAAATGCTTTCAACAGATAATATCTCCAAGCCCAAATGAAAAATTGGCTTTAAATCCATGCAAATAAATTGCTGATCTTCTACAACTGGGGAGTTTAAATGCACTATAAAAGGTGTGTTCAGCACAGAGATTGTCTGTGAGCTCTCTGTCTCTGTGTGTTACTGAAGGGCCCCATACTTGTGTGGCCCACCTCTGAGATCCTTCCTCCTTCCATTTTGAGGGATGAACTAAAGAAAATCAGAACAAGTAGAGAAATGGTGCTGGGGAAATTAATGTGATTAAAGGCTGATACATCCTCAGAATCTGATAATCTGCATCCTAGAGTACTTACAAAGTGACTGTAGAAACAATGGGTGCATTGGCAGTCATTATTCAAGATGATATGGATTCTGAAACAGTTCCAATGGATTAGAGGTGGCTGATGTGACCCTCACTATTTAAAAAAAAGAGAGTGAGAAAACAGAGAATTATAGACCAGTTAGCTTGACATCAACAGTAGGGAAAATGCTAGAATCCACTATACAAGATGTAATAGCAGAGTACTTGAAAAATAATGGCAGTAATGGACAGAGTCAGCATGGATTACCAAAAGGAAATCATCTTGACAAATCTACTGGAATTTTTTGAGGATGTAACTAGTAGAGCTGATAAGAGGGAGCCAGTGGATATCCTTTATACCAGCAGTGCGGTAGACTTTCAATCAGGTTCCACATAAAATTAGCATGTAAAATTAAAGCGGTTAGCAGTGGGGCATGTGTACTGACATGGATAAAGAACTGGTTGGTAAACAGAAAGTCAGAATAAACAGGTATTTTATTCCAAGTGACAGCTGGTGACTAGTGGGATATCAAAGGGATCATTGCCTGGACCCTAACTATTCACAATATATATATTAATGATTTAGTTAAGGGAACTAGATGTAATATCTCCAGGTTTACAGACAACACAAAGCTGAGTTGGTGATTTGAATCAGTTGAATGAGTGGGCAAACACATAACAAATGAAGTATAATTTGGATAATTATGAGGTTATCCATTTAAGTAACAAAAACAGGAAGACTTATTTTTATCCGAGTGGCAATAGATTGGAAATGGGGAGAGGTGCAATGATATGTGTGTCCTCGTACATCAGTCACTGAAAGTAAGCATGCAAGTGCAGCAGATGGGAAAAAGGGCAAATTATATGTTGGCATTTATAGTGACAGGATTCAAGTACAGGATCAGGGATGTCTTGCTGCAGGCCTTGGTGAGACCAAGGAGTATTGTGTGCTGTTTTGCTCTCTTTATCTGAGGAAGGATGTTGTGGCCATAGAGGCAGGGTAACAAAGTTTTACCAAATGATTCCTGGATTGGCAGAACTGAAGCATGAAGCGAGATTAGATCAGTTAGGTCGATATCCGCTTGAGTTTAGAAGAATGAGGAGTTGGAAAGTCTAAGGACTGAGATCAAGAGAAATTTCTTCACCAAGACAGTGATGATTACATTCCCTACAGTGTGGAAACAGGCCCTTTGGCCCAACAAGTCCACACCGCCCCTTGAAGTATCCCACCCAGAACACCACCCCCCCGCCCCGAACACTACGGGCAATTTAGCATGGCTGATCCACCTAGCCTGCACATCTTTGGACTGCGGGAGGAAACCGGAGCACCTGGAGGAAACCCAAGCAGACATGGGGATAATGTACAACCTCCAAGGGTGGAACTGAACCCAGGTCCCTGACGCTGTAAGGCTGCAGTGCTAACCACTGAGCCACCGTGCTGCCCCAATGAGGATGAGGATTCTCTGTTGCAGGAAACAGTTGAAGCCAAAGCATGGAGAGAAAGTAAAAACTGCTGATGCTGGAGTCAGAGATAACATGGTGTGGAATTGGAAGAACACAGCAGGCCAGGCAACATCAGAGGAGGAAGAAAGTTGATGTTGCTGCTCGGGACCCTTCAGAAATTTCTGAAGAAGGTTCCCGACCCGAAACCTCAACTTACCTGCTCCTAAGAAGGGTCCCGACCTCAAATGTCAGCTTTCCTGCTCCTCTGATGCTGCTTGGCCTGCTGTGTACCTCCACCTCCACACTGTGTTATATCTAAGGCCAAAGCGTTGAATGTTTTCAAGTGGGTGTTAGGTATAGCCCTTAAGACTAAAGCATTCAAAGGCAATAGGGAGAAAGCAGGAATGGAGTACTGAGTTGGATGATCAACAATGATCATATCGAATGGTAGATCTAGCTCAAAGGGCTGAATGCCTCTTCCTGCTCTTATTTTCTATGAATTTCAATGCCAGTATCGGAAGGGACAGAAGTATTATGTAATGTTATGGGATAGACACTGATTAGATGGAGCTGTGTTTTTTTCATTCGAAGCCTAACTGTTAAGTAAATAAGAACAGAAATCGCTGGAAAAGCTCAGCAGGTTTGGCAGCATCTGTGGAGAGAAATCAGAGTTAATGTTTCGGTTTGAGTGACCCTTCCTCAGTGCTTTGAGACATTTAGAATTTTAATTATCTAGTTGAGATATTTTGTACATTGGAATATGCTTCCTGTTTTCTGACTTCATCTTAGAAGCACACTCCAATTAATATGGTTTTCTATCTTTGACAAAGATTCACGTGGTGCCGTACCATTTATCCAGTTGAACTTAATATAATTGTTACATAATGTTTTCACACCTCTTGAAGATATATTTCTCCATCCTATACGTGGTTTGCTGTCTATTTTGTTATATCACTAGTTTAGACTATCAATGGGTAAATTTTCCTCGTTGTCTGCCAATGTTTTGCACACATGGCTAATTCACAATGTTATAGAGTCAATTAAAATGAGCATGACAATTTTTCTCTCCACAAGAAGAATTATTTAGCTTTTGATGGAGCTTTCTCATGATAATGTTGCTGGGATTGGAAATTCAAAATTTACCAGGTTACCAGCCTGAATCTAAATTTGACAGTTCTGCGATTCTATAATTTTCTTTGCTGCCACTTCGCACCATAGTATGAGATGTCAGGAGAGCATGTCAGGCACATTTAAAAATGAGGTGGAACAGTAACACAGGACTTCATGTATATTAAACTGCAGAAATATGCAATAGATGGAACTAAGCAATCCCACAGTCAATGTATCAGATCAAAACTCTACAGTCCAAACAAATGCAATCATGGACTATCATAGAAGCTAACCAACTAATCCATGGAAGAGACTCCAACAATATCCCCATCTGCAATAATGATAGAATCCAGTGTATTAATGTGGAAATAGTTCCAGTTTTCAGAATGAGTGACTGGAATTCGTTGTGAGTTTCATTTATAATGTTGCCTTACTTAGAAATGGGATGATGGACACCTTAGGTGAATGCACGCGCGCTCGTGTGTGTGTGTGTACAGTTTTGCCCGATACAGTCCTTTGATTTTTTTCGATTGGCAGTTATAGGCTCAGCTTTGTATCAACTACTTGATTGATTACTAGGTAAATGGCTACAGCCCCGTGTGTGCAATAAAGGAGTGCCTTCTAGCCTACAAACAGAAAACACGTAAATCCCTCTTTCTCCCTCCTATGTGGAGAAATGAGAGAAAATTGCCAGTCCTCGTGAAGGGTCCAGGCTCGAAATGTCGATTCTCCAGCTATCTCTGACTCACTTACCATTTACCAAACAGCTACATTCTTTGCACATTCTCTTATTGAATGGAAAAGGGCAAAGAAAAATACCTTCAGTGAGACTGTAATAGTGAATTTTCAAGCAGAGAATAAAAGACTGACGATCAGCATACCCATTGCAGATTGTGCAAAAGCGAGTCGGTTCAGTATGGACGGATGGTGGTGGGGTCGAAGGCGAGTGTAGGTTCTCAGCAGCTTCTGCGTTGACGAGGCGGTCCTAGTGCCGACTCATGGCTCCTGCCATGTCATAATTAGAAATTCATGTTTCTTTCTGGCCATTGTTTAAAAATAGTTTGATTACAACAAATAGTTGTTTCAATGTTAATGAAAAATCTTGTGCGCATTTTTAAGCAGAATTGGGTAGTTCAATAAAGTTAGACAATTTTAAACAAAAGTTTAATCAGATGTTGACATATGTGACGACTCTGGGAATAATGGGGTTTGATTCCCAGCACAGTACCCCAACAGTTCATCATAACCACTTCTGAGGATAAGGGGTTAAGAAAAAGTTTTATATGCAATTTGTAATACTGAAGACTTGTAGCCAATTGATGACAGACTGACAGTTATTTTTCTGCAGGCTGCTCATATCGCCTTGCATTATGAAGAAAACAAAGATGTTATCACTGGGCTGAAACAAAAGACTTTTTACGGGAGGCCAAATTGGAACAACGAGTTCAAACGCATAGCTGATGATCACCCTGGGTAAGGCTTTTGATGCTTTAATGGTTGATTAATCAGCCATTAACTTATTTTTATAAAAGATTCAGACCACAATCCATAATCTACTTTACAATAAATAATGGGGCACCATAAAATTACTGTTATAAATTATAACTAGTTTGCATGGTCACCAAGAAAGCGACACTAAACATTTATCATTGTTAACTCTTTTCAGATACTAATCCTATTCAAACTATTTGAAGCAGTGGAGGCTGTATTTTCATAATGCAAAGGGTAAGGTAGTAGCGTACTGTATCTGAGCTACAATTTGTCACTTTGAAACCAAGACTGCAATTGATTTTTGAACGTGATCAGAGTAGACCATAAGAAATAGAAAAAATAGTAGACCCTGCTGCACCATTCAAAGAGATCATGACTGATCTAATAATCTTCAACCCTACTTTCCTGCCTTTTCCTCATAATCTGTGATTCCCTTACAGATTAAAAATCTTGGCCTTGAATATACTTAATGGCCCAACCTCAACAACCCTCTGTGGTAAAGAATTCTCCAGATTTACAACCCCTTGAGAGAAGGAATTCCTCCTCATTTCTGTCTTAAACGTGTGACCCCTTATTCTGAGATTATACCCTCTGGTCCTGGACCCTCCTACGAGAGGTGACTGCATCTACCTTGTAAAGTCCTCTAAAAATTTAGTCCAGTTCAATAAGGCCAGGTCCTGTTCTTCTATATTCCAATGAGTAAGGTCCAGTCTACTCAACCTTTCCTCATTAGATAGTCCCTTCATAATTGGTATCAGCCAAGTGAAACTTCTCCAGATTGCCTCAAACGCCAGTATAAATTTCCATAGCTGAGGACCCAAAAACTATTCACAGTATTCTAGCTATGATCTGACTAGTGCCTTGCATAGTTTAGCAAAACCTTCTTACTTATACACCCCATTTCCTTTGAAATTAAAAGCCACCTTTCCTATTATCTATTGAACTTGCCTGCTAGTTTTTTGTATTTCATAATTTGGGCCTCCTACATTCCACTGTTCGGTACCTTTCTACATGGTCTTCAACCATTTAAATAAAACCCACTTCCACTATTCTTCCTGCCAAAGTGCATCACCTCACATTTCCCCACCTTGTACTACATCTCTCAAGTTTTTGCCTATTCATTTAATCTGTCTATATCACTCTGCAGATTCTGGAGCTTAGATGATGCTTGCATTCCCACTTATAATTGTGTCAGCTGCAAACTTGGTTAAAGTACATTCAATTTTCTCATCCATTAATATATATTGTAAATGATTAGGACCTCAGCACTGATCCATGTAGCACGCCACTAGTTACAGGTTGCCATCTTGAATATGCCCTACTTATCCCAACTCTCTGTCTTCTATTAGTCAGCTAGTCCACCATCCATGCTAATATACTACCTCCAACGTCATGGGCTTCCATCTTATTAAGTAGTCTAACATGTGGCACTTGATCAAATGCCTTCTGAAAGTCCAAATATATTACATTCACTGCTTTCCCTTTACATATCTCACTTGTAAACTCCTCAAAGAATTCTAGGAAATTGTGAGGCATGATTTCGCCTTTACAATGCCATGCCGACTCTGTTTGACCATATTATGCATTCTAAATGATCTGTTATTATAGACTTTATAAGAGACTCCAACATTTTCCTGAAAACAGGTGATAAGCTAGCTGGCCCATAGTTACTTGAATTTTGTCTCCACCTCTTTTTAAGTAAAGGTCTTACATTGGCAATTTTCCAATCCTCTGGGACTTTACCAGCATCTCAGCATTCCTGGAAGGTTACTACCAATATATCCATATATTTCTGCAGCTACTTCCTTAATATTTATCAGACTTTAGTCCCTCGAGTTTTCCCAACATTTTCTCTAGTGGTAGTTATTGTAATTATTTCCTCTCCTTCTTTTCCCACTCGAATGTTTATTAATTTTGGAATGCTATTACTAGTGTCTTCTGCTGTGGAGACTGATTCAAAGTATTTATTCCATGCCTCTGCAATTTTCTGGTGTTCCCACTATAATTTCCCTAGCCTCATTCCTGAAGGGACCACTGTTCACTTTGGCTTCTTTCTTCATTTTTATGTGTATGAAGAAACTCTTGCATGTTTACCTACAAAGTTTATTTTCTCTCTCTTTACATACTTCACTTGAGCATAGTTTGATTTATTACAACAAAGCTAAAGAAGACAAAAATATAAAGCTAAAGGGACAAAATTTCCTGTATTTTGGAAAGTTTTGACTTAATACATTCCACAGTTTTGAGAATTTGCAGCCATGAAAATATTAAAAACCAATAATTGTCCTAATTTATTGCTGAATTTGAATATTTTGTATTCAAATATTGTTTACACATAATACTTAGAATTCACTGTGATATTACATTTATTACTGACATATAAGATTTTAAGGACAGAGTATGCAAGCAACAACTGATTTCTGAATTGCACAAAGTGCTCAGTTTAAAAAAGCCAGTGCACTGGGCTTGTTGTTGGGATGAAGGTCTTCAGGTCCTGAGAAATGTGCAGCACATTCTGAACACTGTTTCTGATGCTTGTATAATGCAAGACCACATCATATTTAGCAAGATTAACTCCATGAATTGACAAGTGACTTATGGTGTGCTTTTCTGAATTGTATGATTAAGATATGATATTGGGATTGATAGATGGACCTTTACCTGAGGCCTAAGCTGAATGACCATGGAGTAATACAAATGTCTTGTGCAAATTGTGACTAAGTAGGTTTATCCAAGCTGTGCATTGCTGGAAAAAATGTTCAAAGGTCCTGAAACCCAAATGTGTGTAACACATAGAATCAGACTCCTACAGCACTGAGACAGGCCCCTTCGACACAAACTGGTCCATGCCAACCAAAATGTCCATCCATGCTAACCCCATTTCCCTGCAATTGGTCCTTCTAGACCTTTCCTATCCATGTACTTGTTCAAATACCTTTTAAATGTTGTGAATGTACCCGCCTCAACCACTTCCACTGGCAGCTCATTCCATGTGCGTACTACCTCTGTGTAAAAAAAAAAGTTGCCCCTCGGGTTCCCATGTATTCTTTCCCCTGTTCCCTTAAACTGAGGCTGTCTGGTTCTCAATTCCCCAACCCTGGGAAAAAGACTGGGTGCATTCACCCTATCCATGTTGCTCAGATCTTATGCACTTCTATAATATCCCCCCTCAGCCTCCTGCACTCTTTAAAAAAACACACATAGCTTGAACACCTCCGCTCGGTTCGCAATAAACAACTGCACCTCCCAGTCGCGAACCATTTCAACTCCCCCTCCCATTCTTTAGATGAAATGTCCATCAGGGGCCTCCTGCAGTGCCACAATGATGCCACCCGAAGGTTGCAGGAACAGCAACTCATATTCCGCATGGGAACCCTGCAGCCCAATGGTATCAATGTGGACTTCACCAGCTTCAAAATCTCCCCTTTCCCCCACCGCATCCCAAAACCAGCCCAGTTTGTCTCCTCCCCCCACTGTGTCCCAAAACCAGCCCAGCCTGTCTCTGCCTCCCTAACCTGTTCTTCCTCTCACCCATCCCTTCCTCCCACCTCAAGCCGCACCTCTATTTCCTACCGACTAACCTCATCCCACCTCCTTGACCTGTCCGTCTTCCCTGGACTGACCTATCCCCTCCCTACCTCCCCACCTATACTCTCCTCTCCACCTATCTTCTTTTCTCTCCATCTTCAGTCCGCCTCCCCCTCTCTCCCTATTTATTCCAGAACCCTCGCCCCATCCCCCTCTCTGATGAAGGATCCAGGCCCGAAACGTCAGCTTTTGTGCTCCTGAGATGCTGCTTGGCCTGCTGTGTTCATCCAGCTTCACACTTTATTAGCTTGTTCAACCTCTCCCTTTAACTCTGTCCCTCAAGTCCTGGCAATGTTCTTTAAATCCTCTAAGTTCTTTTCCTAAATTTAATAACATCCTTCCTTCCGATAGCAAAGTGACCGAAACTGAACATAATGCTCCAAGTGTGGCCTCACCAATGGCCTGTACAATGGAACATAACTTCCCAACTTCTACACTCAATGCCCTGACCGATAAAGATCTGTGTGCCAAAAGCCGTCTTCAGTGCCCTATCTACCTGTGATTCCACTTTCAGAGAACCATGCACCTGAACTACAAGGTCCCTCTGCTCTACTACACTCCTTAAGTTCCTACCATTCACCATGAAACCCATTGATTTGACTTTTCAAAATACAACACCTCACACTTATTTATATTAAACTCTATTTGCCATTTCTCGGCCCACTTCCCCAACTGATCAAGACCCTGTTGTAATTACTGATAACCTGTCAATACCTCACACAAAAGGTATAACAATGTTGAAACATGTGTAGAGAAATTTCTGGAATGCAGTTCTGCATAAATGCCCTGGATTTTATGGTGCCAATTACGTTTTTCCTGTGCTTAAAAGTCAGAAGTAAGCTGTTTCTGCTGGAAATTCTAAGTCCATTTTAAGTCTGTTGGGCCATTAATTGACATAAGATGATTCTGAGGAAATTTTGTCTCTAAAATCTGATGACCAATTGAATATATATCCTTCTCTAGTCACAGCAGTGTCATTGAGCATGGTGGCCAGTGAAGGGACTGAGGACCTCTGGGGTCAGATTAGAGGATGAATGCAATAGGCTCTGACAAGTACGATGGAGAGCTGTAAATGTAGCATTTATTATTTAGCACTTTGTAATAAACAAGACTTTTGGGTTATTGTTAAACAATTATTTAAATATACTATACATGATTGTGAACCTACTGAGCTGTGTTGTATAGGAATGAATATCCTAGCAGAGAACTTACTCGCACAAGAGATTATAGCTAATCTCAGAGGCTCATCCACATATGTATTAAACCCTACCAACATAGACTTGATTTGGGAGGATGCGAGACCTATCAGGAAATAGGGGTACACTGAGTGGGTCTGGAATTAGCATATCATTTGCCAGAATTCAGCACATACTCTTTCCAGTCCTGATGAAATGTCTGGGCCAAAAGGTTGAATCTCCTGTGCCTCTGATGCTGCCTGATCTGCTGTGTTCATCCAGTGCCACATTGTATTGACCCTGACTCCAGCATTTGCAGTTCTTGCTATCTCCACCCACTGATGTTGTGCAAACAAATTGGCCAGTTAATTGGCTCAAGGGCAGGCAGGCCTCCCAGTTCTTCTGTCACCATGAGTGGAGGTGAATGAGTTACAGGCATGGCACCACTACCAGGGCATCCATTTGGTAATTGGATTGGGGGTGTTGGGGGATGGTCGAGAAGAGATCACAAAATGACACCCTCTCCTGGATATTCAGAGTCAAGGAGACTCTGTGCCCTATCCAAAATGTTACAGGGGAATCTGGATCAGGAAGACCTGCTTCTATTTCTGATAGATAATAAAATGTGAGGCTGGATGAACACAGCAGGCCCAGCAGCATCTCAGGAGCACGTAGATCCTATTTTCGCCTATAAGGGAGAGCGGTAAGATATGATTTGTGCAAATGGGAAAGTGCAGAGTTCAAACAGATCCAATTTTTGCAAGATGCTCTTCTTGCAGTGTGCGATTTAGGATTTTTAGGTAGAGATGTGAACATATGTAAAAGACGGATACTGCCAGTGGAACTGTCAAGTTATTTAATCCCCATGTTCTTTAAATTTCGGAAAGGTAAACCAGCCCGCATCACTCCTGCATTGAAAAACAATCTGGTGTGCCTGTAATTTTCAATAGTTGTTTGCTGACATAAAACTGAAGATACCATTAAAGTAGTAGTATTGTTTGACTGCTTTTATAATCCATAATTATCACAGTGGGGAGGTGGACTAGCAAGGACTATAATTTTACCATCAAGAGCTTATGAAAGGACTTTCTGTCTTTGATGTAGAGCTATAAACATGTTTTGTTTTACTTTTTAAAAAGGATTATGTATTTGAAGGAATTTGAATATATTGAATTGGTTTTTATCCATGAGGGTTTTCTATTTTATATATCTCGTGAAGTTTGATACTTTTATAACTTAATTTTAATTCATCACAGGAAGGTTCCAAAAGTCAGCCATTTTAAATACTGGGTGAATAGACATGGAGGATATAAAGGCCAATGGGATGATGGCTTGGCATAAGGTGTTATTAAGTTAACGTAAGGGCTATAAGAAACATTGGAGTTAGTAGCAGGGCTTAGCTTGCCATGAATGTACAAGGGGTCATGGTGGGGGTAGATAGAAGGGCACAGATTGAGATATGTGGGGCCATGGGAATAGGTAGGGACATAGGTTTGTATGGATAGGACATGGACAGTGTGTGAGGAATATGAGGACGTGTGACAGATGAGGGCTAAAGGGCCTGTCTGCTTTGGTTACAACTTAGATGGAGTCACAGAGCACTAAGGCAGACCTTTTAAACATGGTTTATCTGCAACCTAACTCAATATATCTATCTTGCCCCATATCTTTGGTTAAAGAAATGCTTTCAATATCAGTTTTAAAATTAACAATTGATCTAGATCAACTGCTTTTTGTTGAAGGTAATTCCAGACTTCATCCTTTACAACACACAAAGCTTTTCTACTTACCTTACTGAAAGATTTGGCTCTAATCTTTAGGGTCTGTCCCCTCATCCTCGCCTCCTGGTGAAAATACTTTATCCCGATGCACTTTATCTGTTCCTCCTAACATCTTGAAAATATGAGATCAAATAACCCTTCAACCTTTTGAATCATGATAGATATAACTCAACATTGTGCAATATTATTTTGAAATTTAAACCGTAAGGTCTGCAGATCATTCTGGTCAATCTACACTGAATTTCTTCCAATGCCAATACATTCTTCTTCAAGGTGTCCTGCCCGGAATTTCTCAGTTGTGGCATGAGTATGGTATTGCATAGCTAAAGAATGGCTTCTACCTCTTGGTATTCTAGTTCTCCAAATTAGGCTGACAGTCTATTAGCCTGTTGGATTACTTTCTCTACTGTGTTATTCTGGTTCTTATTTCTGTGGCACTCTTCTGTGTGTATTTTCTACTCCTTCCTATCACACATTAATTACCATTTGACTCCACATTTGCTCTGAATCTTCCACTAATTAGGTTAAAGCCATATCTATAAACGCCGTTCTATAATTCACAAGGAAGTTGGTTCCAGCATGAGTCAAACCAAGCCCAACCCAATGAAATGGTTCTCGTTCCCCATACTACTGTCAGTCCCATGAATCAGAACTCATTTCTTCCACACCAGTCTTTGAGCAATGCATTTACCAGACTGTTCTTATTTCCTGATGCCAATTTTCATGTGGCTCAGGTAGTAGTCTAGAGATTACAATGTTTGTGGTTCTGCTTTTTAATTTAGCCCTAAACTGCCCATAAACCTTCAGCAGAAACCCTTGCCTAGGCCCATCTTTGTTGGTATCCATGTGAGCCAAGACAACTGGATGCTTCCTCTCCCACTCCAAGTTCCTTTCCTGCCCAGGAGAAGTCCTGAAATTTGGCACCACGTAGGCACTACAATCTTTGGGATTCTCTGTTTTTGCTGCAGAGAACAGTATACATAGTTCTCCGAACTATGGTATTCCCTTACACAATTTCCCCCCCGAACTGCACTCTGGACCACGGTGCTATGGTCACTGTGTTCATCCGCTCTCTAATTTGTGTTCTTGTCCATACTAGGAACAGTTGGGTAACAGCAGTAGCTGAGGCTTCTCAAAAGCTAAATTCTGGATTTTATATACCTGCTTCAGTCATAGACACGTTTGTCCCTGACCACAGACCAAATTTGATATAATTACTCTAAGGAGTGTGACTGCATCCAGAAATGGTCAAGCAACTCTCCCTCACTTGCTGATGTGTTTCAGTGTTCATAACTCCGTTTCCAGGTAATTAGCTCTGTACCAAAGTTCAGGGAAGCAAACATTAGTGCCTGGAGACTAGGAAGCTCAGAAGAACAGATCCCTGAAGATAACAGGACAGGGTTTTAAGGATTGTTAAAAAGGCATATGGAATGCTTGCCTTTATCAATCAAGATGTAGATTTCAAGAGCAGGGAGGTTATGTTGGAGCTGAACAAAACTTTGGTTAGGGCCACATTTGGGGTTGCATGTGCAGTTCTGGGCACCGCACTATAGGAAAGATGTGATTGCACTGGAGGAGGTGCAGAGGAGATTCAACTGGACATTGCTTGAGCTGAAATGTTTTAGCTATGGAAGGAGACTGGGTGAGTTCAGGTTGTTTCCTTTGGAGCAGAGAAGATGAGGGGAGGACTTGATAGAGACCAAAAATCAAGGGAGCTATAGACAGGACAGATGCAAAGCAGCTGTTCCCCTTTGTTGAAGGGTCAAGAACAAGGGGACAGATTTTTCATGTGAGGGGCTCAGGTTTAGAAAGGATTTAAGGAAAGATTTTTTTCACCTAGAAGGTAGTGGTGGTCTGCAATACACTGCCTGGGAGGGTATTTGAGGCAGGTCACCTTGCAACCTTTAAAAAGTAATTGGATAATCACTTGAAGTTAATTACATTTAAGACCATGAGTTTAGTTTCTGTAATCTTGAGCTGTAATAAATCAAAACACAGGGAAGAACTATTCACCAATTCACCTGTTTTTCTGTGATGTGACACTTCAGCTCTTTCAAGTCAAACAAGTTGAAGGGACTCTCTGCTGTTAGTTTTTATCTCTCATGTTTGAGAAGCTGCTAACTCTGCTGTCTCACTTGCTTTTTACAGAGTTGTTGCCCTGGTCTCTCAAACTCTTTATGAAGTTGCTGTGCCTAATCTCTCACGCAGTTTCAGAAGCAAAGGCTCCATCATATCTCTTGCTCAGTCACAGCAATGCTCACTCACTGCATACTTCTCCCAATCCACTTTATATCGATGCTAACTACCTGCACACTCCTCAGTCTCATTCTACTAAGCCAATTTCCTAACCTGATCTATAATTTCCCTCCAGTTCCATTAATTTCAAATTCTAAGGGACTTACCAAATGGTTCTGGAAGTGTATGTCAAAAACATACATAGACATTGCTCGGAAGTAACACGGTGTAGAGCTGGATGAACACAGCAGGCCAAGCAGCATCAGAGGAGCAGGAAAGCTGACATTTTGGGGTTAAGACCCTTCTTCAGAAAAGTCAGCTTTCCTGCTCCTCCGATGCTGCTTGGTCTGCTGTGTTCATCCAGCTCTACACCATGTTATCTCAGATTCTCCAGCATTGGCAGTTCCTACTATCTTACAGATATTGCTCTGTTCAGTTTTTTATTTAGTTAGTGTATTGCAATGTATGTATCTGAATTTCAATTTCTTCACTATGCAATTCTTCCTGCAATTATCCACTTCTTTGGTCATCTCATTAGAAGTAATTATTTTGACTCGTTAGGCATGACCTACCCTTTGCAATTCCATGCTGACTAACTGATCAGCAGAAAATTTTCAAGATAGTCAGTACCATACTCTGAATTATTGATTCAAGATATTTCCTGACAAGGGTTTCCTCCGGGTGATCCAGTTTCCCCCCGTAATCTAAAGATGTGCAGGCTAGGTGGATTAGCCATGCTCAATTGCTTGTAGTATTCAGAGATGTATAGATTAGATGGGTTATAGGGGGTGGGTCTTGGTGGGATGCTTCAAGGGTCGGTGTGGTCTTGTTGGGCTGAAGGGCCTGTTTCCACACTGCAGGGACTCTATGATTCTGTGATGAGTGATCTTAGATAAACTTCTCTAATTCTATAGTTATGGGGTGGCGTGCATTATTTTGAAATCTAATGGAATGGTTCCTAAATCAAGTGACATTTCCAATATTATAGTTAAGGAATCTACAGTGCTTTAATTGCTTTGTTTTAAAGTCTGGAATTGAACCTATCTGGTTTGGGAATTTGCAACTCTTTAGTACCATTAACTTGTCCATAATATTAACTAGCTTATGCTTATTTTGTTGAAACCCTAATCTTGATTCAATAACGGCTTTCCTGGGATATCTGGAATGCTGACCTGTTCTCATCCTGTAAATACTGACACAATGTATAAAGAATAAAGAACAATATAGCACAAGAACAGACCCTTCAGCCCTCCAAGCCTGCACCGACACATTTTGCCCTTTCATTTACAAGATCCGTGTCCCTCTAATCCTTTCCCATTCATGTACTCATTCAGGTGTTCCTTGAATGCTGCTATTGTGTCTGCTTCCTTCACCTCCTCTGGCAGCATGTTCCAGGGACTCACCAGTCTTTGTTTGAAAAACTTGCCTCGCACATCTGTCTTAAACTACCACCATTCCTACTCGCAACCCCCGGACCTTAAACTTGTATCCCCTAGCAATTGCCTCCTTCAGTCTGGGAAAAGGCCTCATATTTTCCACTCTATTCATGCCATTCATAATCTTATAAACTTAAATCAGGTTGCCCTTCAACATCCTGCTTTCTAGTGAAAAGAAACTCATATTCCGCTTGGGAACCTTGCAGCCCAATGGTATCAATGTGGACTTCACCAGCTTCAAAATCTCCCCTTCCCCCACTGCATCCCAAAACCAGCCCAGTTCGTCCCCTACCCCCAATGCACCACACAACCAGCCCAGCTCTTCCCCTCCACCCAGTGTATCCCAAAACCAGTCCAACCTGTCTCTGCCTCCCTAACCTGTTCTTCCTCTCACCCATCCCTTCCTCCCACCCCAAGCCACACCTCCATCTCCTACCTACTAACCTCATCCCACCTCCTTGACCTGTCCGTCTTCCCTGGACTGACCTATCCCCTCCCTACCTCCCCACCTATACTCTCTCCACCTATCTTCTTTTCTCTCCCTCTTCGGTTCGCCTCCCCCTCTCTCCCTATTTATTCCAGAACCCTCACCCCATCCCCCTCTCTGATGAAGGGTCTAGGCCCGAAACGTCAGCTTTTGTGCTCCTGAGATGCTGCTGGGCCTGCTGTGTTCATCCAGCCTCACATTTTATTATCTTGGATTCTCCAGCATCTGCAGTTCCCATTATCACCAATCTATCTAACCTTTCTTCAAAAAAGGTTTTCTTCATAAAATCCACTATACCAAACAATATCCTGGTAAACCTTTTCTGTAGCCTCTCCAAAGCATCCATATTGTTCAGGTAGTGTGGTGACCAGAACTGTACACAATATTCCAAGTGTTGCATAACTAAAGTACTATAAAGCTGCAGCATAACTTGCCTATCCTTATAATCCATGTCCCTTCTAATGAACGCAAGCATGCCAAAACCTTTTTTCACTACCTTAGCTTCCTGTGTTGTGACCTGCTGTGATCTGTGGATCTGCATATTAATGCACGAAGGGTTCTACTGCTCACTGTATTATTTCCACCTGTACTTGAGGAAGCCTATGTTAGGTCTAGGAGGATGGGAACTGACAAAGCCCTTGAAGTAGGAAAGAACGTAAACATGGATTTACAGGGCTAAAAGGGGTCATTAAAAGTTATTAGCAAACAGGATTAAGGAGAATCCCAAGTCTTTTTATACATATATAAACAGCAAAGGGGGTAGCCAGGGACAGATTTGACCCACTCAAGGACAAAGGAGGGAATCTATGTGTGGAGCCTGAAGAGGTAAGTAATGTCCTAAATGAGTGCTTTGTGTCAGTATTCACGAAAGAGAAGGAATTGGTGGAGGATAAACTCAATGAAGGGAGTGTCAAATTTCTAAGCCAAGTTGCTACTAAAAAGGAAGAGGAGTTGTGCGTCTTAAAAAGTATTAAGGTAGATAAGTCCCCAGGTCCTGATGGAATCTATCCCAGAATATTGAGGGAGGAAAGACAATAAATTACTAGAGCATTGGCAAACATCTTTGTATCCTCCTTGGCAAAAGGTGAGGGCCCAGAGGACTGGAAAGTAGCCACTATTGTCCCATTGCTTAAGGGTAGCAGGGATAATCCAGGAAATTACATGTCTACAAGCCTCACATTAGTGGTAGGGAAATTATTGGAAAGATTCTAGATACAAGATCTATATGCATTTAGAAGCAAGTGGACTTATTAGTGACAGGCAGCATGGTTTTTGTGCAGGAGATGTCGTGCCTCATCAACTTGATCGAGTTTTTTGAGGTGGCGGTGAAGATGATGGAGGGAAAAGTGCTTGATGTTGTCCACATGGACTTCAGCAAAGTCTTTAACAAGGTCCCTCATGTAATTGTTCAGCATGCCTACTCATTCCTTATTCCCATTGACATTATCATTATCAATTTTCAAACAGCTTCTAATTGCCCTCTTCTTTTCCAAAATAATTTAAAATGTTCTTGTTGTTTTTGTTAAGTAGAAATCTTGTCTTTTATTGATATACTAGTTCTGAGTTGAATAGTTTATGTCTTTACTGCACACTGTCGAATTTGAAAATTCATAGAGGTACCACTTTGAGGTTACTATGAGGGAGCCCGAATAAAATTTAACCATAGTCTATGCAGCCTCACAGTGCCAGGGACCCGGGTTCGATTCCAGCCTCTGTCTGTGTGGAGTTTGCACATTCTTCCCATGTCTGCATGGGTTTCCTCCGGGTGCTCCGGTTTCCTCCCACAGTCCAAAGATGTGCAGGCTAGGTAGATCGGACATACTAAATTGCCCATAGTGTTCCGGGGTGTGTGGGTTATAGGGGGATGGGTCTGGGTGGGATGCTTCAAGGGGCGGTGTGGACTTGTTGGGCCGAAGGGCCTGTTTCCACACTGTAGGGAATCTAATCTAATTTAACCTTAAATTCTTTTCTATTTCTTTATTCTACCCATGAAGTTTTCACTATCTTTTTACCTCTCATTATGTCCTATCTTATCATTGAAGTGATTTTATTCTATCATTAAGCCAACTCCATCCCACCCCATCGCCCCCACCAACAATTTTCTCTGACCTTCCTGTGGAACCAACAAACCACACATTTGGTTTCCATCCCTGACTGTTTTGCAACCATATCCAAATAATGGCTATACTTCCAAACATCCAAAAATAGAAAACTGGAGCAACAGTAAACCATTTGGCCCTTTCAGCCTGCTTCACTGTTCAATATGTTTATGGCCCGTTGTTCCTGTTCTTGCTTTCTTCATATGATCCCTTTAGCCCAAAGGCTAAACTTATCTAATTCTTCTTGAAACCATTCAATGTGTTTTGCCTGAACTGCTTTTTATGGCAGAGAATTCCATAGACTTACCACTCTCTGAGTGAAGAAATTTCTTAACTCGGTACTAAGTGGCCTACCCGACATCCTTAAACTGTGACTCCTGGTTCTGGACTCCACAGTCTTCAGAATATACTTCCTTATATTTACTCTTTCAAGTCCTGTTCGAATTTTATATACTTCTATGAGATCTCTCCTCAGTCTTCTAAACTTCAATGAATGTTATTTTAAACAATCCAGTTTATATTCCTGCATCAGTCCTGCCACCCTAGGAACCAGTCTGGTAAATCTTCATTGGACTTTCTCTATAGCCAGAATATCCTTCCTCAGATATTTGAGGTACGGTCTCACCAAGGTCCTGTACATTTATAGCAAGATATTCCTGTTCCTGTACTTGAAATCTCTCACTATGAAGTCCAACATACTACTTGTCTCCTTCACCACTTGTTGTATGCAAGCTTACTCCCAGTGGCTTGTGTACAAGAACACCCAGGTCTTGTTGTACTCCCTTTCCCAATCTATTGCATTTCAGATTATAATCTCCCTTCCTGTTTTTGGTACCAAAGTGTACAACCTCACATTTATTCACATAATACCTCATCTGTCAACTCTACTAGTCATATCCTTGAAAGGTTCCAGTAGCTTTATCAAGCATTATCTCCCTTTGTAAATCCATGCTGACTGTATCTGACCCTGTCATTGTTTCCCCAAATGCACTGCTATTAAATCTTCGGTAATGGACTCCAGCATTCTCCCCCTTACTAATGTCAGGCTAGACTTGAATTTGATGTTGCAATTGAATTTGGAACAACAATTCGTTTAATTTGTCCCTTTTCCTTTGTGAATTTGTAGAAAAACTGACTGCTAGACCAAATATCTAACCTGTTACAGTATTTTACTGAACACTTACTATGTTTCTTTCTGATTTAACAGCTTTATGTCTTTCAGCTTTCCCTTTAAATGTAGTGAGCAAAACACGATCCCTGACTTCTACTCAATTCCCTTTCCTTTTGTTATTTTTCAAACTATCACCTATATTTCTTTTCTACCTGAGCACTGACACTTCTCACCATCTCCTATCCTCCCCGACATTTACTCATATCAGATAATTGTGACTGTCCAATTTTCTTTGGTCAGAGCTCAGTTGAGATAAGGCTTGTTTCTATGAAATGTTATTCCTGTTCCAGTGTCCCTGGACTTGAATTATACTCAGCCACATCACTCCTGAACAAATGCTCATGTCCCGTTTATCTCTATATAAATTTGTATAAGGCACAATTAATAACCCAGGGATGGTAATCCCTGACATCCTACTATTTTTAGCTCCTGCAGTTACCATATCATGTCTCCTCTTCCTCCTCCTTTTCCTCCTTTCTTTAGACTATCTCTCGCCATAATCTGCATTCAGTTGCCTTCTCACAGACTTTTTTCAAAGTACATGGTTAAGCTAGGATATGATCACGTTCCATGGTTTCTCATTCTCTACATTAATTAGGTGCACCTAATTATGCACTTTTATTTATGCCAACCTATTTGGAACCTGTTCCTCTCTATAAGATGTGACCAATACATGGAATAACCTGGCAGAGACTGATATCCTGTTAGAATTTGCTCCTTCATATGCCAATTTCTCCAACTCTCACATTACTCAATGATTCTGAATTGGCGAGTTAGGATATGGAGACTTCTAATGCAATTTTCATTGTCCACCAACTTCCATATTGTACTCCAAAACACAAACTGCGCTGCTGAATTATTTTATCTTTGCCTTAGGATAAATTAATACTGGAATTAATACTAGAATACTATAAATTAAAACAAGAAGTGATAAATATTAGACAATCACCAATAAATTCAATTTTCAGAAGAAACCTCATTACAAAGACAGGTGGTAAGAATAATGGATTCTGATGAATTGTCATTGCCCTGAAAGGTTAACTCTGTTTCTCTCCTTGTGGATGCTGCGTTTTGGGTATTTCTAGCATTTTCAGTGCTTGATTTAGATTTCTAGCATCTGCACTTTTTTGATTTATGCTACCACATGAAGGAGTTGAGGTGTGTTGATGTATTTAAGAGTTAGTACATGAGAGAGCAGGAAGCTACATTCCCTCTAATTTCTCTGTACTAGGGCCTCCGAGGTCCATGCATGGTAGTAGCTGCAGAAACTGGAAGTGAATGTGTGTCGCACCATAAACTCTCAGATTAGTATGCATAAATTCTGGGAATGGCCACACAGTTCAGAGGGAACATTGCTAAGGAATGCCCACAATGTTAGATTAAGGTTCATGTGGAACATAAACACCAGATTAGTTGGGTTAAGTGACCTATTTTCTCTGCTGTGCACTTGACAAAAAAAATGATTATTGCATCAAGCCATTCTTTTGCATAGAAAAAAAATCAACTTATTGCAAATTATACTTTTATACTTTTCCCCTTTTGGTTACCTTTGTTTGTGCTAAGATCATAAACTTTACTTGCAGTAAGTTACAACTGATATTTATCATAAGTGTTTACATAGGTCATCCAAAATACAAATTGAATGTTGGGCATTCAATCACATAGTTCATTCACATTATGTTTCCTGTTTAATGCAGAAAAGACCAGAAAATGTTCATTTTCGTAACCGTAGAAACATGATTGTGAATTAATTGATCCAACTTTGTATCAAACAAGTGACTGCATGCTGAATGCAGCTAGGTGCAGTTATATGCTTGACTGCTTTGTGCAATTTAATGCCAATCTGTCAATGTCTCACCGTCAATAGTATGAACATACAAATTACAATGCTAACAGTATGGAAAGCAGAAGAAGATGTCCTGACCCGAGTTGTCTCAAACTTTTTTTACAGGGCCAACATTGGCGTGTTCTTCTGTGGACCCAATGACCTCTCGCATGTTCTTCACACAATGTGCAATTTTTATTCATCTGCTAATCCCCAAGGTGTTCAGTTCCACTACAACAAAGAGGATCTCTAAGATCTATGCAACTTCCAGAAGTGATTATTTGCAAGGGGGTAAATTGTAATGCAAAGGGTTTATTCACTTTATTCCTGCAGTTATATTGTTTGGAACCACTAATAACAAAATTAACAATATGTAATAGTCAGGAATATATTATGCATGCTGCTTTACATTTATTTAAATCAGTTTATAAAAGACATTACAATGAATCAAGTATACTTGTGAGTGCACAATGATTAATTTCATATCCAAATACATTAATATTTTCTTTTACTGAAATTTAATGCTTTTTTCATTTAAAAAGAAACATTTTGATGAAGACAGAGATTTCTAAAGTTTATACTATCTTCTTATTCCAATAATGACAAAAGTCATTGTGTTCTGCCTCACCAAGGTAGTGGATTGAAACATGAGCCCCATTATTCCAGGAGTCATCACAAAAGTTAAAAATATTTTATAAAAGTGTGCAGAATCACCTGTCTTTTAGTTCCAGGTTAACAGAAAGTATGGTCCAACTTTCTGTCCTTAAAAAGAGTTGCTATTTATTACAAATAAGTGGATTCTAACTACAGATTAGCAACTTTGAACCATTCGATGTAACTTTAGTTAAAACTCTAACTCCCTTATAACTTTCCCCTATACAGATAGAAGATAACAAAACAATGTTATGGGGAGAGATAAAGGCAGTTCAACGATCCCTGTTCACAGAATTCCCTGAGATGATCCTTTCGGTTTGTCAGCACACTGCTCCTTGATTTTTCTTTACTAGGTACTTTCACTTGCTTACAGAGGCACAAGTCAGCTGGGTCACACTTATAAAGTCTTGATTCAATAGCTAAAATGCCACAACATACAACAACTGATGTGGGAAAAATAAATTGGTTTTCTTCAGGTCTGAGGGAATAGTTCCTTCCCTTTTGGAGATCTGATGGCTTTTTGCTAACATTCACACCCATAAAGAGCGTAATTCTATCTGGGAACCAATCATATAAATGTTGGCAGGCAGAGGTCCCATGTTATTGAGAACTAGTCACCATTTCACAGACCAATAAGCTACTCGTTGCTGGCCAAATCTCCATTTGTACACAGCCCCTTGCTGTAGCCAAGGGGAAATCATTAGCTAGTATGAGACACCTGGACAAATAAATGTGAGAATTCTAATTGTTTGATCTGTTTCCTGAAGTCCTCTGTGGTACTGTAAATTTCAAAAATTTAATAACTGTTCACAATTGAAAGAAACAGCAATTTTTCTGTCTGGAATAAATTGTTAAGGGACAAGGACAAGCTTTTGCAGGAACTGAGTCTGGGAAAAGGAGTCAAAGCTACATAAACAAATTATTCTAGTAACCCCCTGATAACTGGCTGCCTTATGCCACCAAGGACAAATGATTTCCCTACAGAATAACTTAAGGAGCTAGTGATAGTGTTAGGAGTTAGTGCTTTAAATAGACAGTTAATGCCAAATATTAACAAGGAGCAGGGAAGTTACTTCTGACAAGATGGCAAGTTGCAAACTTGCAATATTGTGGAAGAAAGAATCTAAAGGAACATCAATTTCACACCACAAGCTTGACAGAGAAAATTGTTGTAAGAATTCAACTCTGGAATCTTCAGCAACAAGCTTTCAAAGAACAACACTGCACAAGGATCGAACCCAGGATATCTAGACACAGACACAATTGTTTGGAATCATAGCCAAGTTCCACTATTAATTATTAATAGGCAATTTGTGTTGAGATTTAACTTGCTTACTTGAGGGTTTTTATTTGGTCATTACATGCAACAAAGTTTAAATAATTGTTTCAGTATTTTATTGTCTGTGAGATTACTTAGTAGGTAGTCAAACTAAAGGTATCTTGTGGTAATTTACCTGCAACAATTGGCATTCCTCCGTAGGCCTTTGACAGGAAGTGACTTTAATTGATCCAAAGTTGAATTTACCAGTCTTGTATTCTCAAAAATCCAAATTGACTCTTATATAAGAGTGCAGCTGCCTCACATGACAACCAGATTCAAGTGAGTGAATGAGGATGATGGCAATCAATCAACACCTTTTACAGATTTAATCGGAGCATTTAATTTTTTGAATTATTGAATTTAGCATTGAAACTTTGTTTTGAAGTCATGACAGACAATCAGTAAGAATGGGAGACCTTGGTTAAGGAATATTTTGAAGAAATTGAAGAAGTGTACACAGTATTGGGAAGCCTGTGATGTTATGAGTCAAGTCCTTGGGAAGGCGTGCACCCAAAGAGGATGTGCTGATGCAAATTTGTTGTCTTTTAGCAGAAACATGGTAAGCAAAGTGTGCATTAAAGCAGACCAATGCTGAGTTAAGTGAGCTGAAGTCAGCAAATACAGAACTGAATGGAAACTTGATGCCTAAAACGTTGCCAATCAGGGAACAGCAGTTTCCTAATTGGAAAACAGAATTAAAGGGAAAAATCAAATCTTGAGAGATGGGAAATCAGGAGAAGCCAGTTTACCTCTCTAATTATCAAACTCAATTTGAATCAGAGAACAGGAATGCCAAGAAGGTTTAGAGACAGGTTCAGGAGTCAGAAATTAATTTAGACATTTGCAAGTAAATGTAAAGATTCCCTGGGCAGCATTTAAAAAGAACTGCATCAAGCACAGCTTGACTAGCAAGTGCAGAATGCTGATCATTCCAGATGCCAACAAGAAATTGATAATAAAATGTGAGGCTGGATGAACACAGCAGGCCAAGCAGCATCTCAGGAGCACAAAAGCTGACGTTTCGGGCCTAGACCCTTCATCAGAGAGGGGGATGGGGAGAGGGAACTGGAATAAATAGGGAGAGAGGGGGAGGTGGACCGAAGATGGAGAGTAAAGAAGATAGGTGGAGAGAGTATAGGTGGGGAGGTAGGGAGGGGATAGGTCAGTCCAGGGAAGACGGACAGGTCAAGGAGGTGGGATGAGGTTAGTGGGTAGATGGGGGTGCGGCTTGGGGTGGGAGGAAGGGATGGGTGAGAGGAAGAACTGGTTAGGGAGGCAGAGACAGGTTGGACTGGTTTTGGAATGCAGTGGGTGGGGGGGAAGAGCTGGGCTGGTTGTGTGGTGCAGTGGGGGGAGGGGACGAACTGGGCTGGTTTAGGGATGCAGTTGGGGAAGGGGAGATTTTGAAACTGGTGAAGTCCACATTGATACCATTAGGCTGCAGGGTTCCCAGGCAGAATATGAGTTGCTGTTCCTGCAACCTTCGGGTGGCATCATTGTGGCACTGCAGGAGGCCCATGATGGACATGTCATCTAAAGAATGGGAGGGGGAGTGGAAATGGTTTGCGACTGGGAGGTGCAGTTGTTTGTTGCGAACTGAGCGGAGGTGTTCTGCAAAGCGGTCTCCAAGCCTCCACTTGGTTTCCCCAATGTAGAGGAAGCCACACCGGGTACAGTGGATGCAGTATACCACATTGGCAGATGTGCAGGTGAACCTCTGCTTAATGTGGAATGTCATCTTGGGGCCTGGGATAGGGGTGAGGGAGGAGGTGAGGGGGCAAGTGTAGCATTTCCTGCGGTTGCAGGGGAAGGTGCCGGGTGTGGTGGGGTTGGAGGGCAGTGTGGAGCGAACAAGGGAGTCACAGAGAGTGGTCTCTCCGGAAAGCAGACAGGGGTGGGGATGGAAAAATGTCTTGGGTGGTCTTGCCACCCGAAGGTTGCAGGAACAGCAACTCATATTCCACCTGGGAACCCTGCAGCCTAATGGTATCAATGTGGACTTCACCAGTTTCAAAATCTCCCCTTCCCCAACTGCATCCCTAAACCAGCCCAGTTCGTCCCCTCCCCCCACTGCACCACACAACCAGCCCAGCTCTTCCCCCCTACCCACTGCATCCCAAAACCAATCCAACCTGTCTCTGCCTCCCTAACCAGTTCTTCCTCTCACCCATCCCTTCCTCCCACCCCAAGCCGCACCCCCATCTACCTACTAACCTCATCCCACCTCCTTGACCTGTCCGTCTTCCCTGGACTGACCTATCTCCTCCCTACCTCCCCACCTATACTCTCTCCACCTATCTTCTTTACTCTCCATCTTCGGTCCACCTCCCCCTCTCTCCCTATTTATTCCAGTTCCCTCTCCCCATCCCCCTCTCTGATGAAGGGTCTAGGCCTGAAACGTCAGCTTTTGTGCTCCTGAGATGCTGCTTGGCCTGCTGTGTTCATCCAGCCTCACATTTTATTATCTTGGAATTCTCCAGCATCTGCAGTTCCCATTATCTCTGAAGAAATTGATACCTTGAAGTCACAGCTTTCCAGCCAGAAAAGGTTTCTTTGTGCTTTGGGATCTGTACAGAGATATGGGGACAAAAGACGAAATTCCAATTGGGAATTGGTTGAGAATAAATTCCAATGTTATTCAGTTCAGGGCAGGGAATATGATCATAATCCCTGACTTCAATGTTCTTCTGCTGTATCCATAGATGCCAGTCTTGTACATGCCCAAAGTAAACTAAGATTTAATGAAAATCCAGCAAAATAAATGAGGATAAAGGCAATCGACCAGTAATTGGGCCATAAACCAGGTAAACTGAAAAGTGTAACTTTAAAAATAAAGCAGAATTTGAAATTAAGTGAAGGATGTGGGTAAACGCTACAGTCAGCCATCAGAAGGGCTAAGACCTATTTCCCGGAGTGTCAGAGGGATGCAATGTGTTTTTCTGATATGTTTTACACTTAGAATGAAATGGAAATTTCAAAAGCTGGATCCTGAACCCTAAACCTAATCAATTCCAATAGGACTGTGATGAACCCTAGAGGAAGAGAATAAAGAGGAATTAGATTAGCTTAGATTCCCTGCAGTGTGGAAACAGGCCTTTTGGCCCAACAAGTCCACACTGCCCTTTGGAGCATACCACCCAAACCCATACATCCCTGAACACTACGGGCAATTTAGCATGGCCAATCCACCTAGCCTGCACATCTTTGGACTGTTGGAGGAAACCGGAGCACCCGGAGAAAACCCACACAGACACGGGGAGACTGTGCAAACTCCACACAGACAGTCGCCCGAGGTGGGAATTGAACCCGGGTCCTTGGCGCTGTGAGGCTGCAGTGCTAACCACTGAGCCACCGTGGCGCCCAATAATTGACCAGCAAGTTTATTTGAAATCACAAGCTTTCAAAGCGCTGCCCCATCGTCAGGTCATTATCATAACCTGTCTTAACCCATCACTGATTAGACATTTTGCATTTACCCTCAAATGCTCATGCACATAAAAGAACAATGGAACTGGTTAATATCAAGAAGTGAAAATCTGTGACTTTTCATATGACCGAGTCTTCTAGAGAAATGGTTACATCTTATTGGGAAAAAATAAAAGGGATTTTGGAAAGGCATAAAGGTTATACAGTAAGGTTCAGCACAATAGTCAGAGAATCAAGATGGATATTAAAAACCGTAAGGAATATACTTGGGTGGGATGACGCCAGGATTGGGGAAGCAAAATACACACAGCCGTGTGAGTTTGTGTCATATCATGTCTTGTTGTTATTGTTATTTTGTGCACTTGGACCTATTTTGTTTCTGTTACTAACATGTTTTGCTGTTCGCATCAGCAACAAAAGCAGCAGTTGAAAACTGAATCAGTTCTGTCAAGAAATGACAGTATTAAAACTACAGTGGGCACAGCATAGTGTTATTGACAACAATTGTTTATTGTCTTTTTTGGCATGCTTATTACTCTATTTTGTTTTGTGATTTACTTACTGATCATTATTCTGTAAATCACTAATTGATTATTGGTTTGCATATATCTGTACTGCGTAATGAAATGGTGCATTTTTGAATTGTCTGTGGTTTATCAACTCAACCTGGATATAAACCAGAGTAGTTAATTATACCAGTGTTTGTTCATCATATTAAAAATAATGAAAACAGGAAGGACTGTGATACTGTAAACCTCAGAACTTTAATAACTGTTCATGGATTTAAAGCAGCAATAAGTAGTCCTGATGAAAGGTTTCGTCCCAAAATGTTGACTTGCCTGGTCTTCCGATGTTGTCTGACCCATCATATTTTTCCAGCTTCACACCTATAGACTCTGGCTTCCAGCATCTACAGTCCTTATTATCTCCAAGCATAAATAATTATGTCTGGAATAAATTGTTAAGAGACAAGGACAAACTGATATATAGGAATGGAATGCATTTAGCCATGCCTCGGAAAAGAAGGAGTCGAAGCTACATAAACAAAACCGTTAAAACAACTCCTTGATAACTGGCTGCCTTATGTCACAAAAGCAAATGATTGGCCTGCAGAAAAATTTGAGGAGTTAATGACAGGACAAGCTGTGCTTTCAAACAGACCGTTAATGCCAAATCTAACCAGGAACAGAGAAGCTGCTTCTGATAAGGAGGTAAGCTGCAGACTTGCAATATTGTACGTGAAAGAATGAAAAGATAATCAATAACGTTACACCACAAACTTGAAAGACAGGAAATTATCGAAGAATCCAACTTCAGGAATCTTCAGAAGCAGGTCTGAAGAACAACACTGTACAAGGATTGAACCCTGGACATCCAGAGACAGTCACTGTTGTTTGGAATCATTACTAAATTCCACCTTCATCAGGTAATTGTCAAATTGGGTTAAGGCTTAACTTGCTTACTTGGTTGCTAGATGAAATAAAGTTTAAACATTTGTTTCAGTATTTGGTTGTCTGGGAGATTTATTAATAAGTAGCCAAATTAACGATAGCTTGTGGTAATTTACTACAACATCTGAATCAGATTAAGCATATTCTGTGATAACAATTGGCTCAAGATTAGAATTTCATCTTCTCAGAGAGATCTCACAGCTCAAACAGCTCACAACTCTCTCATTCTAGCAGTGCTACTAGAAATGGTGTCTATTAGGACTGCAACAGCACCCCCAATTGAAGGTACCCAGAAATAGCTCCCAGACTGTGGGGTGACCATGACTATGCTGGTAGATCCTTTGTGGGGAGGAAAGAATGACATTAGGGGATTTCAGTGGCTGACAGGTCAAAAGAGAGAAACATGTTAGGGAGTTTCTCCCAACAATGCTCAAAAAGGAAACACCTCCAACATCTTTTGTTGTTGTTTTCCTTTATACTGGAACAACTTGCCTAGGATGCAGCAGTTTCTGACTCATGTCTTCAGTAATATTGCCAGAATGTCATCAGAGTCCACAGAGTTTGCAGTGACCAGTATTTCCAGCTGTTTCTTGATATCGTGTGGAGTGTATCAAATTATCTGAAGAGCGACATTTGTGATGCAGGGGATGGGGGCCTCCAAGGAAGAGGTTGAGATGAATGGTACCCTGGGCACCTCTAGCTGAAAACTGGAACTCTGGTATGGGCTTCTCCAGCGGTAGCAGGAAGAGGCCCATAAGTAGTGATGGGCATGTTTCTGTTGGCATGGGACCAATTTCACAACCACCCACCTGTCATTCCACCTACAGACAAGTATAAGATTCTGGTTTCGATGTGTGTTGAAGACTCTGAATGTGAAATAGCACTAAACACAATGCACCAATGCCAATCAATCTTGTACTGTACTTGCAGTGGTGTGTTCTGTACTCTTCTGTACTGTGACCATCAGCTGGTAGCTGGCCAGATGATTCTGTTACATTTGCCAAATGTTTTGAAAACGAAGGAATTTCCTCAACTGCATTTTCTCTTTTGGCAAGGACATCAGATATAATTATCTGTGTCTATTTCCTCTGTATTTACAAGCAAGATGCAACAGTGAATAGTAGGCGTTGTTTCACAGTCAAGTAATTTACACTGTAATAGACTGAATCTGCCAGACTGAATCTTTGATGGCTTTCTTTTGTAGGACTAAAATGAATTGGTGATGACATTTGTGCAAGATTCAGCTATGATTCCAAATTCTCATATCTAATATTGGTGGCCTTTCCCTTATTTACATTCCAGTGGCTGATAAGAACAAATGAACATGAGTTGGCCATTTAGCCCCTCAACCTTGTTCCACTTTTCAATTAGATCAAGGCTGACCTAAATGTTAATGCCATTTATCCACATTGTAAAGACCAACTATTTTCACCTTTGTTACATTGTCCACATTCTACCCCACCATAGTTCTTCTGCAATTGAAACCTTCACCCATGCTGTCATGCAGAAGACTAGACAACATTCAGGCTTAGGTTGATAAGTGGCAAGTAACATTCATGCCCTACAAATGCCAGGTAATAAAAAATATCCAGCAAGAGAGCATCTAAACATCTCGTTTTGACATTCAAAAGTATTACCAGCTCCATGTTCCCCACCATCAATATTCTGGGCGAACCACTGACAAGAAACTTACACACAAGATCATGTAAAACGGGAAGAATTCAAAACTATCTAGCGACTCAATTCCAGGCATCCATGAGATGCTGTGAGCCTTCAGCAGCAGCAGAATTGTACTCAACTACAGTCTGAAACCTCATATCTTGGTATACCCCTACTCTAAAATAACCTGCAAGCCAGGGAACTATATCTGGTATGACCTAGAGAGGAGGAGGAGGCAGCAGCAATACCAGGCATATCCAAAAATAAAGTGTCAACCTGATGGAGCTACAACACTTGCAAAACAAACAGTGGAAGCAGCAGCAATAGACAGGGGTAAACAATCCCACAACCAAAGGATTAGTTTTAAACTCTGAAGTCCTGCCACATCCAATCTTGAAATGTTGTGTACATTTAAACAATTAACAGGTGGAGGAGGCTCCACAAATATCTCCATCTTCAGCAACTAGGGAGTCAAGCTATCAGTACATAAGACCAAACTGAAGCTTTGTTTTCATCTTGGGTAAGGTGTCAAATGTATGAGTCTTAGTCCAAAAATGGCAAAAGGACTAAATTCCAAAGAAGACGTGAGAGTAACTGACCTTGACTTCTAAGCAGTGTTTGACCCAATATGGCATCAAGGAGCCCCAGAAAAACTGGAGTCAATGGGATTCAGTGGGTAACATTATCACTGGTTGGAATTATACCAAGCACAAAGAAAGATGGTTGTGCTTCTAAGATAATAAAATGTGAGGCTGGATGAACACAGCAGGCCAAGCAGCATCTCAGGAGCACAAAAGCTGATGTTTCGGGCCTAGACCCTTCATCAGAGTAGGGGATGGGGAGAGGGAACTGGAATAAATAGGGAGAGAGGGGGAGGCGGACCGAAGATGGAGAGTAAAGAAGATAGGTGGAGAGAGTATAGGTGGGGAGGTAGGGAGGGGATAGGTCAGTCCAGGGAAGACAAGAGAGTTGCAATGGGAGAGATGCCCTGAGGCTAGTCCGGAGGGAGGAGGGTAACTTCTTCAGGTTAGGCATCCCTGGAAGAGGCTTCGCAGTGAGGTTAAAATAGTATCAGAGATAATGGGAACTGCAGATGCTGGAGAATTCCAAGATAATAAAATGTGAGGCTGGATGAACACAGCAGGCCAAGCAGCATCTCAGTTCCCATTATCTCTGATACTATTTTAACCTCACTGCGAAGCCTCTTCCAGGGATGCCTAACCTGAAGAAGTTACCCTCCTCCCTCCAGACCAACCTCAGGGCATCTCTCTCCCATTGCAACTCTCTTGTCTTCCCTGGACTGACCTATCCCCTCCCTACCTCCCCACCTATACTCTCTCCACCTATCTTCTTTACTCTCCATCTTCGGTCCGCCTCCCCCTCTCTCCCTATTTATTCCAGTTCCCTCTCCCCATCCCCTACTCTGATGAAGGGTCTAGGCCCGAAACATCAGCTTTTGTGCTCCTGAGATGCTGCTTGGCCTGCTGTGTTCATCCAGCCTCACATTTTATTATCTTGGGATTCTCCAGCATCTGCAGTTCCCATTATCTCTGATACTATTTTAACCTCACTGCGAAGCCTCTTCCAGGGATGCCTAACCTGAAGAAGTTACCCTCCTCCCTCCAGACCAACCTCAGGGCATCTCTCTCCCATTGCAACTCTCTTGTCTTCCCTGGACTGACCTATCCCCTCCCTACCTCCCCACCTATACTCTCTCCACCTATCTTCTTTACTCTCCATCTTCGGTCCGCCTCCCCCTCTCTCCCCATTTATTCCAGTTCCCTCTCCCCATCCTCCTCTCTGATGAAGGGTCTAGGCCCAAAACGTCAGCTTTTGTGCTCCTGAGATGCTGCTTGGCCTGCTGTGTTCATCCAGCCTCACATTTTATTATCTTGGAATTCTCCAGCATCTGCAGTTCCCATTATCTCTGATACTATTTTAACCTCACTGCGAAGCCTCTTCCAGGGATGCCTAACCTGAAGAAGTTACCCTCCTCCCTCCGGACCAACCTCAGGACATCTCTCTCCCATTGCAACTCTCTTGTCTTCCCTGGACTGACCTATCCCCTCCCTACCTCCCCACCTATACTCTCTCCACCTATCTTCTTTACTCTCCATCTTCGGTCTGCCTCCCCTCTCTCCCTATTTATTCCAGTTCCCTCTCACCATCCCCCTCTCTGATGAAGGGTCTAGGCCCAAAACGTCAGCTTTTGTGCTCCTGAGATGCTGCTTGGCCTGCTGTGTTCATCCAGCCTTACATTTTATTATCTTGGAATTCTCCAGCATCTGCAGTTCCCATTATCTCTGGTTGTGCTTGTAGGAGGTCAATCACGTCAGTCCCAAGGCATCTCTGCAGGAGCTCCTCCGGGTAGTGTCCTAGACCCGAACACTTTCTGCCCCTTTATCAATGACATTTCATCCATGATAAGGTCAAAAGTGGAGACATTCACGAATGACTGCATAATGTTCAGCACCTCAAATTCTAAAATGGCCCATGCCCACATGCATCAAAACCAGGACAACATTCAGTCTTAGATTGATAAGTGGAAATCATGCCACACAAGTGCCAGGTAATGACCATTTCCACAATAGCAAATTTAACCATCTCCCCCAATGTTCAATGCCACCATCACTATCAACCTTGTTACCATAGAATAGAAAGACAATTGGATTAGTAATATAAATACCATGGCAACTGGATTAGTAATAATAATACCATGGCAACAAAAGAAGGTCAGAAGTTAGGAATTCTATGGAGAGTAACAAGCCTCCTTTCTGTTCAAGTCTGTCCACCCTCTCACATGGCTTAACTGCAATGGAATACTCTGGAAGGTTGCAGCTCCAATAGCGCTCAAGAAACTTAACACCAGCCAAGACAATGCAGCTCATTTGATTGGAACTTCATCTACTACTTTCAGTTACTTTCTTCACCACTGACATGCAGTAGCAAGAGTGTGTAGCATTTCAAAGATGTACTACAGCAACTCACCAACTCCAACAGTACTTTCCAAATCCAAGACCGCCATCACGTGGAAGGACAAGGACAGCAGTGTTGGAGCACTAACTCCAATAAGTTCCCCTCCAAGCCACACACCTTCATACCTTGTAACTATAATTGAAGTTTGTATCTGCCATTGAGTGAAAATCCTGGAATTCCCTGTGTTATCAGCTCTGCGTGTACCTATTCATCATGGAATGCAATAGTTCCAGAAGGCAGCTCACCACCACCTTCACAAGAACAATTAGAGATGGACAATAATATTGGATTTGTTTGCAATGTCCCCATCCACAAATGAATTTTAAAACAAGGCTTCAGATAAATGCTGTGGGTGGAATCTTATGGAGATCTGAACAATGTGTGCTAGGGCGAGATTTGTGACAAATTCAGAGATGTCTGGCAAGGTCAGTCTTGAAATCTGGAGCATCTTGCACCAACTTTTATGCTTTTTGCAACTGGTTCTAGTGAGTTCTTGCTAGACAGCAATGATTTACCACTTAAGGGGGATTACTGCTTGCTGAACATCTTTTTGATGCCCAACTTGCCTCATGAACATTCAGCTTTCTATCTTTCTAAACTCGTTAAACAGGCTAGACATCAAAAATGCTTTCAATATGAAAATTAGGGTGGGTATCTGTTGGATTCAGCTCACCACTTTTGCCAAGTGACTGCTATATTGTATTTGATTAAAGTGCAGCTTAGGCACATACAATTTGTCCATGGGCATTGGCATCTAACATCTGCCAACCCACCATGACCATAATGCCACCTCTCTGATACACCTGCAGGCTACTTATGAAACACATTGCACTGCGGGGTGCACTGGCAACTCACATCGAGAGATTGCAGAAGGAACATTTTCCACGCATCAACTAGCATTCAGCTCAAGAATTGGACCTGGCTGTATCTCACTTGTTTTCTTAGTGCTTGCTCACTTAACATGTAACTGCATGCTAATTTTAACTTAACTCCAGTGATAACGTCCATGTCTTGCCTTGCTATGCTTTGCCTGTTATTCTATTGACAGAGCCAAACGCTAAAAGTACTCCCATAATAGCGAGTTTTGAGAAGATTTGTAGCTCAGGTTGAGGTTCTGGATGTGAGTTTGCTCGCTGAGCTGGAAGGTTAGTTTTCAGACGTTTCGTCACCATTCTAGGTAACATCATCAGTGAGCCTCCGACGAAGCGCTGGTGTTATGTCCCGCTTTCTATTTATCTGGTTAGGTTTCCTTGGGTTGGTGATGTCATTTCCTGTTCTTTTTCTCAGGGGATGGTAGATTGGCTCCAAGTCAATGTGTTTGTTGATGGAATTCCGGTTGGAATGCCATGCTTCTAGGAATTCTTGTGCATGTCTCTGCTTGGCTTGTCCTAGGATGGATGTGTTGTCCCAATCAAAGTGGTGTCCTTCCTTACCTGTATGTAAGGATACGAGTGATAGTGGGTCATGTTGTTTTGTGGCTAGTTGATGTTCATGTATCCTGGTGGCTAGCTTCCTGCCAGCTTGTCCAATGTAGTGTTTGTCACAGTTCTTGCAAGGTATTTTGTAGATGACGTTCGTTTTATTTGTTGTCTGTATAGGGTCTTTTAAGTTCATTAGCTGCTGTTTTAGTGTGTTGGTGGGTTTGTGGGCTACCCTGATGCCAAGGGGTCCGAGTAGTCTGGCAGTCATTTCCGAAATGTCTTTGATGTAGGGGAGCGTGGTTATGGTTTCTGAGCCCGTTTTGTCTGTTTGTTTGGGTTTGTTGCTGAGAAATCGGCGGACTGTGCTCATAGGGTACCCATTCTTTTTGAATACGCTGTATAGGTGATTTTCCTCTGCTCTGCGTAGTTCCTTTGTGCTGCAGTGTGTGGTGGCTCGTTGGAATAATGTTCTAATGCAGCTTCGTTTGTGGGTGTTGGGATGGTTGCTCCTGTAGTTCAGTATTTGGTCCGTATGTGTTGTTTTCCTGTAGACGCTGGTTTGAAGTTCCCCATTGGCTGTTTGCTCTATTGTGACATCTAGGAATGGCAGTTTGTTGTTGTTTTCCTCCTCTTTTGTGAATGTTATGCCAGTAAGGGTATTATTGATGGTCTTGAATGTTTCCTCTAATTTGTTTTGTTTAGTGATGACAAAGGTGTCATCCACATAGCGGACCCAAAGTTTGGGTTGGATGATTGGCAGAGCTGTTTGTTCGAGTCTTTGCATTCCTGCCTCTGCTAAGAACCCTGATATCGGAGATCCCATGGGTGTACCGTTGGTTTGTCTGTAGGTTTTGTATTTGAAAGTGAAGTGGGTGGTAAGGCATAGGTCCACTAGCTTGATGGTGTTGTCCTTGCTGATTTGGTTGGTGGTGTCTGGTGTATGTGTCTTCTGTTCTTCTAATAGTGTCTTCAGTGTTTCTTTGGCCAGGTTGATGTTGATGGATGTGAACAGGGCTGTTACGTCAAAGGAGACCATTATTTCATCCTCTTCTATCTTGGTATCTTTGATGGTGTTCAGGAATTCTTGGGTGGAGCAAATGGAGTGGTGGGAGTCTTCTACTAGGTGTTTTAGTCTTTGGTGTAGTTCCTTGGCTAATCTGTAGGTTGGTGTTCCAGGTAGCGACACTATGGGCCTGAGGGGGGTTTCTGGTTTGTGAATTTTTGGTAGTCCGTAGAAGCGTGGTGTGTTGGATCCATCTGGTTTCATTTTTTGGAAGTCTCTCTTGTTTAATTCTCCAGATTTTTGAAGTTTTTTGAGTAAGGCTGTGATTCGGTTCTCTAGTTGTGGGGTCGGGTCTATCGCCACCTGTTGGTAAGTGTTAGTATCTGCAAGCAGTGCGTTCGCTTTCTCAATGTAGTCTCAGAGATAATGGGAACTGCAGATGCTGGAGAATCCAAGACAACAAAATATGAGGCTGGATGAACACAGCAGGCCAAGCAGCATCTCAGGAGCACAAAAGCTGATGTTTCGGGCCTAGACCCTTCATCAGAGCTCTGATGAAGGGTCTAGGCCCGAAACGTCAGCTTTTGTGCTCCTGAGATGCTGCTTGGCCTGCTGTGTTCATCCAGCCTCACATTTTGTTGTCTCAATGTAGTCTGTTCGGTTTAAGATGACTGTCAAGCGTCCTTTGTCTGCAGGTCGGATAACGATGTTTTTATCTTTTTTTAGTCCTTTTAGGGCTTTCCTTTCTTGTGTATTGAGTGTGTTTTCTTCCTTTTTTCTGCTTAATGTTGGTGAGACTGTCTGTCTGATGGTTTGCTGGGTTTCTTCTGTGAGTTTGTTGTCTTTCAGTGTTGCTTCTAATGCTGCTAAGAAATCTTTCTTGTCCGCATCCTGGAAGTTGTAATTTAATCCTCTTACTAAGACGGTTTTTTCAGTGTCTGTTAATGGTCGGTCAGATAAGTTTTTCTATCCATGCTTCTGTGCTGTCTGTGTTGTTATTTTGTGTGAGTTTGTCTAGTTTTTTCTGCAGGTCTAGTTTTTTCGTTTTTTGTGTTTGCCCCTGCCTGATGTCTATGGCTCGTTGTACTGTGTCTGTCCATTCACGGTCTGTCGCGTTAGTGAGTAAAGTTTTTTGGCGCGAAATTTCCCGGTTGCATTTACGGAGTCTGTTGTGGGCGTCATTGATCATTTCTCTAAGCATTCTGCGGCCGTTTTGCTCAGCTATTCTTTTGGCTAGCGGGGTGTTAAGGGGAGGTTTGTATTTGAGACACTTAGGTAGTACTTGTTTCTTTAGGCATTCATGCAGGAAGTACAGTTGTTCGCGGGTGGCACTCTGTCGGATAGCATTGGTTTCCCATCTTCGGGCCAGTTTTAGCGTATTTTGCCCATAGGTGCTAGCGAGTTTTGAGAAGATTTGTAGCTCAGGTTGAGGTTCTGGATGTGAGTTTGCTCGCTGAGCTGGAAGGTTAGTTTTCATCTACAAAATACCTTGCAAGAACTGTGACAAACACTACATTGGACAAACTGGCAGGAAGCTAGCCACCAGGATACATGAACATCAACTAGCCACAAAACGACATGACCCACTATCACTCATATCCTTACATACAGATAAGGAAGGACACCACTTTGATTGGGACAACACATCCATCCTAGCACAAGCCAAGCAGAGACATGCACAAGAATTCCTAGAAGCATGGCATTCCAACCGGAATTCCATCAACAAACACATTGACTTGGAGCCAATCTACCATCCCCTGAGAAAAAGAACAGGAAATGACATTACCAACCCAAGGAAACCTAACCAGATAAATAGAAAGCGGGACATAACACCAGCGCTTCGTCGGAGGCTCACTGATGATGTTACCTAGAATGGTGACGAAACGTCTGAAAACTAACCTTCCAGCTCAGCGAGCAAACTCACATTCAGTACTCCCATAATGACGTGCTCTTTAGGACAAACACTCAGACATGGTGTTCGTCATTCTTGTCAGTAGGAATCCGTCTGTGGCACAGTGAAACATCTTGCCTCACGGCACACCAAGACATCAATCTAACACCTACAGGATGTGCCAGTTGCCCACACATCAAACACACTCCATGTACATTTAAATAAGTAGCCATTTTGGAAACTGGTCAGGGCGACTTCTCAGTCCAATCAAGGGGGTAGAATTTACTGTCATTCAAGGATCCGAGTACATTCAGTCACAGGCACAGTTTGCACACAGCCCTGGGCTTAACCACTCGGTCATGTGCTTGGCTGCTCACATTCAGGGAATCTGTTCCAGTGTAGTTCAAGGCATGTTCAGTGGTCAATCCTGTAGGGTCATCACAACAGTCAGGGGACATGTAAACCTAAAGTCGGGAGCTGTAAACACAGCAGTCAGAGGTCTGGTTATTCATGCCTGTAGGCTGCTCATCGAAGTCATTCAGAGGCCTAGGTGAATACATTTCTGGCTCTGTGCATCAGTTGTTCACGAAGATTCTATGGGGGCCTGTAGAAGAAGCAAAATTTTCACTAGCAGCACGGGTGGGGGTTACAATACTGACAGGGTGGAGGAGGTGGGGAAGCAGCTACTTACAGAGGAGGATGAGGACAGTAATTGGGAAATTCTTAGTGTATGTGGGATATGCAAATCAGCATTGGAGGACACAGCAGACTACAGGAGAGAGTGTTATTATCAGTGACTACTACCTCAGCCTCCACAGGCCGAGGATTCAAGATCAGAGTGAGCATCATAAGATGTAATTGTAAGGTTCAGGCGATAAGAATAGTCATAGGCCAAGTTCAAAGCGCTGTGTGTCCACATTGAAGAGGTTGGGTGAAAATGGGCTGTTGCAGCATGAGGTAAAAGATGACATGGGAAGCCTTACAGAGTGGATATCTGACAACCAGGTAGGGCCCTGTTGTGATGGTGTCCACCATGAGCAATATTCCCTGCCATCACTTTCTGCACTCTAGATGTGAAATTCTATGAGAAAATTGCAGGAGAAATGCCCAGAGTGGACGGAGCCAGTGTCCATTTGATGGACAAAAATGCAGGACCCACATTTGTTGGTTTCCGGGACATTGTAGCAACAAAAATATGAAGCAGACATTTGAAAACCCCTGCTATACTTCATTTGCAAATACCAATTGGCTATGCATGCAAAGTGAAGGTGCCTCAAGGTCAGATTGAGGTCAAAGACAATTTGCAACACTCATTTGGTGCTCGCAAATTGAACATGAGAGACATTACAAAAGGTCAATGTTGGCCGGAGGGTAAGTATTATTTATGTAACTTCCAAGGGTACTCTGAGAGCTAAACATCATCTCTTGATCATATGATATGTAAGTATGGCAGTGGCCTTAACTGAATGCAGTGTGGATCTAGGATAGGAAACGTTTGGACATGCTACAGGCACACTGTTCTCAATGACATGAGGCCACCAAGTCAATGCAGCACACACTGAAACTAAATGTGAGTAAACGATGGAGACCTGTCACTCATTTTCGTGAGAAAGTGTTCTCAACCTTCATCTGCAAGGTTTGTCACCAATGACTGTTCTGAGAACAAAGAACTTCTTTTGATCCTTCTGTTCCTATTTCTACTAGAGGTCTGGGACCTGCCACTGATGAATTGTTAGTCACTGTGGTACCTACTTAAGAAAGCGAAGGTGATACAGAAGCAGTAGAGCTAATGTCAAACCGAGGAACAATGAAGGGCACGGAGCACCCAGTTTAGAATAAGGTCATTATTGCAGGGTCAATCAGGATGCATGGGGTGCACAAGAAGCCCAGAGTTTTCTGACCCCAATTCCATTTAGTGCGGTTGAATGAGTACAATATTACAGAAATTTGTAAGGTGCTGGACCAGAGTCTGAGAGTTGCAGGAATGAAAGGCCGTCCTCTCCCAGCGGCTGTGTAAGTCATTGCTGTGCCGAACTTCTATGCAACTGGCTTCTTCCAGAGAGCAACAGATGACCGGTACGGGATCTCTCAACTGTGCAACCACAAATGCATCAGAGGAGTGGTTGATGCCATATGTGCAAAATCCCCCCAGACGTGGTTAGTGCTGCAGCCCGAGCAGTAGGATTTGGGAAGAGAACTAGATTCTTCCAGGTGCAGGATGCCATTGCCTGCATACACATGACACTGAGAGGGCTGTACCACAAAGCTGCAGAATTCATCAATGGCAAAGCGTTCCATTTAGTTAATGTTCGTGTCTGGATTTGTCTAATTGCTTGCTGGTATGTTACGTTCCTCCACCAGAAAATGACAAGCTGTGTGTCCATCGTGGGCATTGATGATAGGGTCCTGCTGGTGTAGAGTACTTAGATGAGCTGAGCAAGAGGCAGGTAAAGGATGTGGCATGGTGGTTAAGCTGCAACTTGGGTGACAGCATCGAGTTAAATCTGTAAGGCACTGTCTCACACTGGCTGTGTGTTATGGGTATCATGGCTTTGTAGATGGTGTGCTATGACATTGCCACAGAAGGTACTCTCACTGTGGACTGAGACTGACACCCCTTGACATCAAGGCTACATTTGACCAAGCGTAGCATCAAGGAACCCCAGCCAAATTGTCACCATTGGAAATCAGGGGGCAAACTCTTCACTGAAGTCATACCTAGCAGTCAGGAAGATGGTTGTGGATGCTGGAGGTCAGTCAGTTCAGCTCCAAAAGGTCTCTGCAGGGGTTGCCTGGAATAATGTCTTAAGACTGCCATCTTCAGCTCTTCATCAATGGCCTTCCCTCCATATTAAGGTTAGAAGTGGGGATGTTCGCCGATGATTGCAAAATATTCAACACCATTTGCAACTCCTCTAAAGCTGAAGCAGTCCTTGTCCAAATGCAACACAACCTGGATAATAGCCAGGCTTGGGCTGCAAAGTGGCAAGCAACATTCATCCCACATAAATGCCTGGCAATGATGATCTACAATAGCAGAATACCTAACGACCATCCTTAATATTCAAATAGCATTACCAACACTGAATTCCCCACTATCACCATCCTGGGGTTACCAATGACTGGAAATTTAACTCAACTGGACTCACCATATAAATGCTGTGGCCATAAGTGCAGATCGGAGGGTAGGAATACTTCTGCGAGCAGCTCATTTTCTAAGTCCCCAAAGCCTATCACCACCACCCCAAACTGCAGCCCCCACCCCACAATCTACAAAGCATAAAAGTCAGGAGGGTTACAGAATACGCCACACTTACTTGGATGAATGCAGCTCCAACAACTTTCAAGAAGCTTGAAACCATCCAGATCAAAGCAGCCCACTTGATTGGCACCACATCCAAAAGCATCCCCTCCCTACATCACCGACATTCAGCAGCAGCAATGTGCGCTGTGCACTGGGAAATTGGCCAAAGGTCCTTGGATAGTACTTTCTATACATGCTATCACTTCCATCTAGATGACAAGGGAAGAAGTTCATGGGAATACTATCACCTGCAAGCTATCCCTCTCACCATATTGACTTGAAATTGTATCATCATTCTTTCACCGTGATTGAATCAAATTCCTGCAATTCCCTCCTTAATAGTATTGTGGGTGTACCTATAGCACATGGTCTACTGTGATTCAAGGAGGCAGCTCACTACCACTTTCTCAAGGGCGACAAGGGGCAGACAGTAAAATACTGGCCAGCCAATGATGATCATGGCCCACGAGTAAATAAAAAAAAGGGCAACATCTGATTGCCACCACTTGTCTGGGTCCATTTGCAGCCTTTTCGAGGTAGCACATGCTCAAAGGGTGCCAGTTTTTCAGTGAATGTCCACTAAGTACGAGTTGTTCTGGAAATGGCATGTGATAAGGTGGAGCCAGAATCAGATGTAATGGACACCATGGGCACAGAGTGGATAGTTAATGACACATATTTGGTAGGAAATGCCGAGAAAACTCTAGGCCTCATGGCAGAAAGCACTCCAAAAAATTTGATGCACATGATTCAGCCACCATGGTAGGTCAATAGCTAGTCTGCAACGGGTAACTCACTTTCTGACTTCCCAACTTTGTCCAGCATCTGAAAGGCACAAGTCAGAAATGTGAAGAAATACTGTCCACATGGAGTGAAACTCAAACCAGATCTTCCTAAACTTTGTCTCATAGTGACCAGTTCAAATTTCAAAAATCTTACAACCCCTCTGTGAGCATGGCGGTGGGGTGAAGTGAGTACATTATCTGAGAGAGATGGAGCGACTGGAAATCTATTGCTGCATCCAAACTCATGACCCAACATAATCCTACTTGGAGTTCCAAACCTAACTTCAGGAATGCTAGAATTGGGCTTCAAATGCCGTCTTTAAAGAGCTTCGGTAGGCTAAGTTGGCAACAAATCTCATCCCAAATGTTTAAATCCCATTTGACCAAGATGTAAATCCAACACCCATGTGCTTTCAGTTATTAACATTTCAGTCATTAGCTTTTTCCTTCTTGGTACGTTTAGAACATAAGAAATTAGGGCGCAAGTAAGTAATTCAGTCTCTTTAGCCTGCTCTATGACTTGATAGGATCATAGCTGACCTCATCTCTGCCGCAATTCCACTTTCTTGTCTGCTCTCCCAAACCCTTTAACCCATTGTTAAATTTACTCAGTGTAGAGAATTGCACAGATTCAAAACCCTTTGAAGAGACATAATTTCTCCTCATCTGCTTCAAATTTGCGACCCTTTACCCTAAAACTATGACCTCTTGTTCTGGATTGCCTCATGGAGAAATATTCTGTGTGTTTGCTTTGTCAATCCCCTTTATCATCCTGTATACCTCAATTAGATTTCCTCTCATTCTTCTAAATTCCAGAGTACAGGCCTAAACTGACCAATCTCTCTTCATAAGACAAACCCCTCATCTCTGGAATCAATCCTCTCAACTGCCTCCAATGTAAATACATCACTCCTCAATTGTATCAAAATTGAACACAATACTCCAGGTGTGGTCTCACTAACGCCTTGTACAGTTGCAGCAACACTTCCTTACTTCTATGCTCTATTCCTTTGGCAATAAATGCCAAAATTCGATTAGCATTCCTTATTACTTGCTGTTTCTGCATGCTACTTTTCTGGACTTCATGCATGATGACATGGATCCCTCTACACATCAGCATTCTGAAATATTTTACATTTGGATAATAAATTGCTTTTCTATCCTTCAAGACATCTTCCAATCAAAATGAATTGCCTCACACTTGACCCCACTCAACTTCATCCGCCAAGTTTGGCTCATTCACCATATCTATTCATAACAATTTGTAAATTTCTTGGTACTTCATTGCAACTTACTTTCCCACCATTTAGTGTCATCTGTAAATTTGGCTATTATACCTTCTATCCCTGCATCCAAGTAATTAATATAGATTGTAAATAGTTGCTACCTCAGGATTGAACATTGTGGCATTAGTTATATCATACTAACCTGAAAAAGACCCATTTACTGCATTTTGTTGGTTACCTAATCCTCTATCAAAGCTAATAAACTATCCCTAACCCCATACGTATTAACTATTGTGCAGCATCTTACCAAATGCCTCCTGTAAGTCCAGATATGCTACATCTTCAGGGTCCTCAATATCCATTTTGCTTGTTGCATCTTCAAAGAACTCTGGTAAATTATTCGAATATGATATACTCTTCATGTAACCATGCTGATTCTGACATATTGGATTTTGCCTTTCCAAACATGTTTTTATTACTTTTTTAATAATGGGTTCAAGCAATGACAAGATGTTAAGCTAAATGGTCTATAGTTCTCTACTTCCCGAGACCCTCCCTTTAGCATTTACTATTAACATTTCAGTTTTATATTGTATTAGCAAATATTAACTTTTTATAATCTATTGGATAATTTCCAGCATCTAGGGGATTTGTAATATTATAACCAGCAGATCCACTATCTCTGCTGCCACTTCCTTTAAGATACTAAAATGTAGGCCAATGGGCCTTGTGGTCTTGTCTAGTTTTAATTTAGTATCTGATTCACTGAGTTTTTCCAGTTTTTTTCCACTGTTGCTAAATTATCAATTTCTGGTTGTATAGTATTCTCCAAATGCATGAAATCATCCTTGGTAAACCAATGTAAATCCACATTGCTTTAACCATTAAAAGCATCATTTTTCCCTTAATTCCCAAAGAGAAAAGGTGAAAATTCCCTGAATTTAATTAGTGTTCTTTCAGTCATGCCACATTTAAAAGGAGGCTTCCTTTTCGATTTGATCTCTATCACGACTGTCAATAATTCAAAGTATTCAAGGGACACACAATAAATTTTAA
Source organism: Stegostoma tigrinum (assembly GCF_030684315.1). NCBI lineage: Eukaryota > Metazoa > Chordata > Chondrichthyes > Orectolobiformes > Stegostomatidae > Stegostoma > Stegostoma tigrinum. The sequence continues at coordinate 37,348,312 of NC_081362.1, forward strand.
ACATACCATTATCCTTTATGACAGAACATTACAGGGGCTTGATCCATGAATGGTTAATCAATTGGTAGGAGTAGTACCTTATGTCAGGATCGACAAGTCCAAATCCTAATCCTTGATTTGAGCAAGTTATCCAAGGTGGCAGTTCAATGCAGCACTGAAAAATGCTGTACTGATGGAACAATCTTTTGAATGACATACTGAACCACGTACCATTTTGCCTGTTCAGTTGAAAATAAAAGTCATGAGGAATTCTTTTCTCATAAAGTGTAGGGAGCCTTCCTTTTGTAATGGCCAACATTCAGCTCTCAGTCAATGCCATCAAAGCACATCAGCTAGTCGTCCGCCCATTGATGTTCACGGACATTGCTGTGCGCAGATCGGCATCTACAAATGAATGGTGACTAAATGTTTCACTTAATAAGTTGTTGTGAAGCATTTTGTGATACTCTGAAAATGTGAGATACATTTTAACAAATATTTATTAAAGTTTTGCAACTTTTGTCTGAATTTAACATTTTAGCACAAGTGTGGTCCAAACCCCAGATGCCAGAGCACTCAATGTAGTTGGATGCTATGGTGCACAATAATTGCACGTCATCAAACCCCAGTACTTGTACATATGGTCTTGATGTAAATACTTGAAGCTTTAAGAAAGTAACATCAAAGAAATGGACGTGGGACCTGGCTGCTCCTCTGCCCCTTAAAAAATAGGGCAGACTATGTATTGACATGGATGTCTTTTGTTCAAATGTGTGTTTTCTGGCCCATCATAGTTTAACTACTTCCTGCGTGGACACAATACTGTTAATTAGTAGATATCAATAGTTACTTTGCCCCCGGAGCCCACAGTTTGTTAAAAAGCGAGATATTGATTAGGTTATACCAATCTATTCCAGCCCATGTAAATGAAGCAGCAATTGCTAGATACTTGTCAACCTGTATTGCAACACAAGACAGCTGCTTAATTAATAAGAAAAATGGAGAAAATAATATGAGACAGCAGATTCACAGATGAAACCATCTTTATTCATTATTGAAAAATGGAAGACTACAAATAGCACTGAGCCTACCCAGTGAATAACTGAATCAAGGAGACCAACAAGGTCCTAAATTTATTACAGATTACACCCACAGTGCTGATAGGGATTTTGACTCTGCAAAAGTGAAGGAATGCTAAATTGTTCTAAGTCAGACTGATTCACTTGCAGTATTTCCATGCATCTGCTATCCTTTTCCTTCCAGCTGATAGATATCGTAGATTTGGAAGATGTTGTCAAAGGAGCCTGGAGAAGTTGTGCAGTGCACTTTGTAGATGGTACACACTGTCGCCACTGTGAAGGGAATGTGAAGTGTTTGATCTGGTTGATGGGTGCTGGCAGACTGCTTTGCCCTTGATGGCGTAAAGCTTTTTGAGTGTTGTTGGTGCAGTACTCATTCAGGCAAGTGCAGAACATTTTATCACACTTCTGACTTGTGACTTGTAGATAGTTTTGGAGTCAGGAGATGATTTTCTTACTGCAGGACTCTCTGACCTTTTCTTGCACTGAACTGTAATTATATGGCTGGTCCAGTTCAGTCTTTGCCTTCCTATCTCTGTTGCACACTCCAGGCCCACAGTCTCCCAAAAGCTTTCTACCTTCTTTTGTGAATTAGTTCCACTGAGAGATCCCAATTATCCCATTGGTTGCAGCCATTCCTTCAGTTTCCATCCGTAACTCACTGCAATTCTAGATTCCCATCTTCCTTTCCTCCTTTCATGTCTTTCTTTAACCTCACAACTTGACCAAGCTTTTGATCATCACATGCAATTTTTCTTTATGCTTTTATGAAATACCATGGGACATTTTTATATGATCCATTACTGTATGACTGCAACTTGCTATAGGAAGTACACAATCTGGCAAGTGCTTCTAGGTAATAATCTTTTATACAGAAGGAATATTTCCTGACATTAGTCAAACATTTTGATATTATGTACCCTTATCTCTGTGTTAATCTGAGATACTGCACAGGATTTTTTTCCAATTTACTTAATGAAGTAAAATAAAGTCACCATTGTCCCAGAGGACCATAAGAGTGCTCTCTCATTAGAAAAAGGTGACTGGTAGTTGTTTAACCTGATTGTCACCATGCCTCACATAAAAGATGGGATTTAGAAAGAGGGACCTTCATGATGACTTCAGCTGGTGTGGGAGTTGAACCCGCACTGTTTGTGCCACTCTGCATTGCGAACCAGCCAACTGAGCTAACTGACTCTACCTACTTTTAAAAGTACTATTTTTTCCTAAAATATATATTTGTCATAAAATTTGAAAAGAAAATTACAAAACATTTCAACTTGAATGTTACAGGATTTGCAACAGCGTTCAATTTTCCACATACAGCATGTTCCACTCAATGCACCTGTAATAATATTGTTTAAAGAAGGCCCATTTTGTCAAAGATTTTTATCTTCCTCTCATCAGGGTCATTCACAAGACTACCAATTCAAGGGGAAACCAACATTCATAACATGTAACAGAAGAATGCTGATTAGTTTTTCAAGTGGGATTTTCATTGATAGAGGTATCATCATGCAGAATGCATCAATTAATGATGACTGGAAGTTAATTGTCGGGCCTAGTGAACATTTTAAACCAGGCAAATTGACACTACTATTACTCTTAAAAATTAATCAGTGAATGACTATCACCTATTTTGTTAAACTGAAATAAGTGCAGTGTGGGCATATGCTATTCCTGTCTGGAAAAGACAGAATCCTGTGCTAATACATGTAACTTCCAATACGCACAGATGTACTATATTGTGAGCATGACTAACAATCTTAAACTGGTTATGTGCAATAATTATTTGCACACTCAGGATTATCCAGCAAATGTAATTCAATCATAAAATCAAATTTAACGTTGGGCACTGTGTCGCAAGTCTTGCAAGGCCAGATTAGTTGGGTTTAGTCAGTAACTTGCTTGTTGAGAGCAGCAAAAAGGGATATGCTATTAGAGAGGATCCAACAGTGTTTGGAATGCATAGTCTACACACCTGATGTCACACCAACTGAAATTCATATGCCTCAAGACTAATTGCGTGATAGGCAGAACATCTTTTTGGCTTGATGACAGCATTCTGTATTATGACTCCCTGAAACTATTTTAAGAAGGTAGCCTAGACCCTAAGTTTTTCTTATTTTAAAGGCAAATGTAAAGTGTCTACTCTCGATGCAACTTGGCTGACCAAACTACTCAACATTTAGCTAAACACAATTTATTTAAACATATAGTTAAAATACAACCAAGAAAGATGAATTTATAATAACTTAAATATTGAAAACCTAACAGAAAAACAGATACAGTAAGTATTACTAACAAACTGTTTCATCCCATAGCAACATCCCATAAACACACCCCTTGGAAAAAGGAAATATTAAGGCACGTTCTCAAATGAAGTTCCCCAATCATGGAGGAAAATACATCAAGAGAAAATTCTGAAATAGTAGCAGTCATAAGACATTCACAGAAGCTTCCAACTCTTGAAACCCCAATGGCTTTTACTTAAAGCTAACCTTAAAAACCATCAAGAAATAAACTTGAAAGCCTGGTCTGTGAGAAGTGGCCATACCCAGGTTGCCTCTGTTGTTCGAATTTAAAAAAATTTCAAGGACTCACAAGCGTGATATAGTGCTGCAGTGCAAATGACTCTGGCTTCCTTATGTGGTATATTGATGAATAGACTTACAGTGTCAAAAGAACACATGGATACTCAATCACAATTGAGAAATATGATCTGCATGATCTTTACAAATGTGGAGGAATCCTTCACAATTCAATGGAAAACCTGCTGAAAACTGATTTGTAACTCATTCAACACTTTGTCTAGTTCGCGCTGTGTGCAACTAATATTGATAAAGTGTAAGGGGACATTACTTTTGCATGTCATGGAAGCTAGTATAAATGCAGATGCAGTAAACCCTGAGGAGAAACCATTTGTTTACATATAATCACATATACCACCTGGCAGCTCATTACTCTTAAACAAATCTGAAACCACATTTTCAGCTAGTTTTTGAGAAGCTGCCTAGCTTTGTGTCTGCATGAACAGCAAGGCGACACAAAAGTAATGTGACAGTTTAAGTTCTGAATGGGGCAGAGCAGAGCATGAAGGCATGGCCCAAAAAATACAGCATTAAAGAAGATGCAAAGTGAAAGAGGCTAAGAGAGCAAACGCAAGCAAGTTCTCCAATCCATATCCCTATGCACAAAGTAGTCTGGTAGGTGCATTACAATGAAAGGTGCCAGTGCACTCCAAGCATCGAAATGAAGAACTGTTTTCCAAGAGAGTTGGAAATGAACCATGAAGATATGATGAGGCAGATTCATATCTGATGCCTTTCTGTAGGCATATCTGTAGATGGGCGAGTTCAGACAGTCATTGCCAACTGAGTATAAGTTTGAGGTGTTGGAGTCATCTCTCTAAGATAAAGGGCTGGAGGAGTATGCGGTGAGCGGTAGTTGCCTGGTACCTGCTCTACTTTCATGTTGGAATTGTTGTCATTTAATTTCCATCCTCGTGTCACAGAACAGAAATTGCATATCAATGAGGTGAATTTAGGTATTAGTGACATTTAAAGGGATGCAAGTTGACCTTCACCACTGACTGCCTCATCTCAATATTCAAACATTGCTTGCAGAACTGAAGCTTTTTCTCTTGATGTCAAGAATCTCAATTCCCCAATTGTGCCATATGTTCACAACGGCCTCACCATTGCCCACATCATTCGAAGGTTGGAAAAAGTCTGCCTTTTATCTGTTCCCTAAGAAAAGACACGGGGAAATGCAGCAGTGATGCACTTAGCCTCCTAACCATTGAGAATGCATCTGATAAAGATTTTATTCATAAAAACTACTTTAGGTAAAAAGAAAAAGTATGGTTGAATCATTTTTGCCCATAGGCTGTACACTTGACACAGAAAATATATTTTTCTGTAATAAGACTATTATCAGCAGACATTTGTTAGTGCAGAGCTTAAGACTTACTAAAAGAAATCACACTTTGTTGAAGCTTTTCATTTTGCACTTGACAGGAAAATTTGCATGCACAAGGAAAGAGTGCAGATTGATTGATAAGTGGACCCTGATTGGTGAAAGCATCTGATTTGTAGATGATTATATTAATAAAATGCATGTCATTCTTAACAGCAGGTCCCATTTTGCACTCAAATGTCCTGCCATTCAACATGCCTGGCAATTAAGAGCAACACTCGATCTGAGTCAGAAGGTAGTTTGGGGTTTTATATCAGTGGAAAATGGGCCACAGTCAGTCCAGCACAAGTAGACAAGGGATTCATGCAACAACAGTAAGTTGCACAGAGGATAGTCGAGAGCCCAGTCACTCTTCAGTCAGGGGAAGCTGTCCAATTTGTTTGGGGGGGGGCACCTAACGGTTTGCTCATTGAAAATCAAGGGAGTTGTCAAAGGCCACAGCTTTGGGATGAAAGTTGGGAAATCAATTTTGGGATTGAATGCAGCATGCTGAGATGCAATGGGAACAATAATAACGAATGAGAGCAACTCAACATAAAAGTATGTGTGACGTTAGTGCATTTGAAGTCATAGGTCATCACGGAGGAGAGGAGAGCAAGCCTGGCTTCGACAGGAGGACAACACACCATGATTGTTGGCAACGACTAAGCTATGGGGCTGCGGCTCAGGAGGTAAATATTGGGAGATGAAGACTTTAACAAAAGAGTTGGATGAGAACACGTCAAAGCTCAGTACTGAAGGGCTTGATAGGGAATACAAGGACACGGAGCTCCAGGGAGGGGTTGCTTACTCAGCCTGCGACATATTCTTCTGAGCGGGACCTGTGTTGCCTTCCATCCTCATCCAAATCATAAATACTCAAAAGAAATGGAAATGGTTGGGACCATACTAGAGGTTTGCAGAGTAAGTAGTTTTTCTATAGAGCACATAGGTGAATGATGTGACAATTACATTAATCAAGCACTTACATGGACCAGGTTAAAGAATTCTGCAATCATATTTCACTGCATTGAAATGCATGCTGTGCCTAACTATACAGGATGCAAATCTTGGTCACAAGCAATCGTTACCACAGCATTAGTCATTACAGATTAATTATAGATATCTCTAAAGCAGAAGTAATCTTAGGCAAAAGTGTCACTTGTCGTCTATAATATGCAAAGACAATCCAAGATCTTACAAGCTACACAATAGTACAGCTGATTTCCTCTCATCTTAAACTGTAAGTATTTGCCAACATGTTGTGAGAGAGATAATGGGAACTGCAGATGCTGGAGAATCTAAGCTAACAAAGTGTGAAGCTGGATGAACACAGCAGGCCAAGCAGCATCTCAGGAGCACAAAAGCTGACATTTCAGGCCTAGACCCTTCATCAGAGAGGGGGATGGGGAGAGGGTTCTGGAATAAATAGGGAGAGAGGGGGAGGCGGACCGAAGATGGAGAGAAAAGAAGATAGGTGGAGAGGAGAGTATAGGCGGGGAGGTAGGGAAGGGATAGGTCAGTCCAGGGAAGACGGACAGGTCAAGGAGGTGGGATGAGGTTAGTAGGTAGGAAATGGAGGTGAGGCTTGAGGTGGGAGGAAGGGATGGGTGAGAGGAAGAACAGGTTAGGGAGGCGGAGACAGGCTGGGCTGGTTTTGGGACACAGTGGGGGGAGGGGACGAGCTGGGCTGGTTTTGGGATGCGGTGGGGGAAGGGGAGATTTTGAAGCTTGTGAAGTCCACATTGATACCATTGGGCTGCAAGGTTCCCAAGCAGAATATGAGATGCTGTTCCTGCAACCTTCGGGTGGCATCATTGTGGCACTGCAGGAGGCCCCCGATGGACATGTCATCTAAAGAATGGGAGGGGGTGTTAAATTGGTTCATGACTGAGAGGTGCAGTTGTTTATTGCAAACCGAGCGGAGATGTTCTGCAAAGCGGCCCCCAAACCTCCGCTTGGTTTCCCCAATGTAGAAGACGCCACACCGGGTACAATGGATACAGTATACCACATTGGCAGATGTGCAGGTGAACATCTGCTTAATATGCAATGTCACCTTGGTGCCTGGGATGGGGGTGAGGGAGGTGGTGTGGGGGCAAGTGTAGCACTTCCTGCGGTTGCAGGAGAAGGTGCTGGGTGTGGTGGGGTTGGAAGGGAGTGTGGAGCGAACAAGGGAGTCACGGAGAGAGTGGTCTCTCTGGAAGGCAGACAAGGGTGGGAAGGAAAAATGTCTTGGGTGGTGGGGTCGGATTGGAGATGGCGGAAGTGTCGGAGGATGATGCGTTGTCTCCAGAGGTTGGTGGGGTGGTGTATGAGAACGAGGGGGATCCTCTTGGGCCGGGGGTGGGTTGTGAGGGATATGTTGCGGGAAATGCGGGAGACGCGGTCAAGGACGTTCTCAACCACTGCGGGGAGAAAGTTGCGGTCCTTGAAGAACTTGGACATCTGGGATGTGCGGGAGTGGAATGTCTCATCCTGGGAGCAGATGCGGCAGAGGCGGAGGAATTGGGAATAGGGGATAGAATTTTTGCAGGAGGGTGGGTGGGAGGAGGTGTATTCTAGGTAGCTGTGGGAGTCGGTGGGCTTGAAATGGACATCAGTAACTAGCTGGTTACCTGGGATGGAGACTGAGAGGTCCAGGAAGGTGAGGGATGTGTTGGAGATGGCCCAAGTGAACATGAGGCTGGGGTGGAAGGTGTTGGTGAAGTGGATGAACTGTTTGAACTCCTCTGGGGAGCAAGAGGCAGCGCCGATACAGTCATCAATGTAACGGAGGAAGAGGTGGGGTTTGGGGCCTGTGTTGGTGCGGAAGAGGGACTGTTCCACGTAAACTACAAAGAGGCAGGCATAGCTTGGGCCCATGCAGGTACCCATGGCCACCCCCTTAGTCTGTAGGAAGTGGGAGGAATCGAAAGAGAAGTTGCTGAGGGTGAGGACGAGTTCGGCTAGGCGGATGAGGCTGTCGGTGGAGGGGGGCTGGTCGGGCCTGCGGGACAGGAAGAAGATAGAAACAGGAAGGAGATAGAAATGGGCTGTGCGGGATTGGGGAACAATAAGGTTGGAGGCTGTAGGTGGGAGGTCCCGTGAGGTGATGAGGTCATGGATGGTATTGGAGATGATGGTTTGGTGTTCGGGGGTGGGGTCATGATCAAGGGGGTGGTAGGAGGTGGTGTCGGAGAGTCGGCGTCTGGCCTCGGCGATGTAGAGGTCAGTGCGCCATACTACCACTGCGCCTCCCTTGTCTGCGGGTTTGATGGTGAGGTTGGGGTTAGAGTGGAGGGCTGCCCATTCTGCGGGGGAGAGGTTGGAGGGGGTGAGAGGTTGAGGCGGTTAATGTCTCGATGGCAGTTGGAGATGAAGAGGTCGAGGGAGGGTAGGAGGCCTGGGGGTGGTGACCTGGAGGAGGACTTGTGTTGGGGGCGGCTGAAGGGGTCAGTGGACGGAGGGTTAGGCTCCCGGTTAAAGTAGTAAGTGTGGAGGCGAAGGCGGCGGAAAAACTGCTCGATGTCCAAACGTGACTGGTATTCGTTGATGTGTGGTTGTAGGGGGACAAAGGTGAGTCCCTTGCTTAGGATTGACCATTCGTCCTCAGTCAGTAGGAGGTCTGGGGGGGATGGTGAAGATTCGGCAGGGCTCAGTGTGGCTGTCTTCTCTGGGTTTGCTGGCTGTGGAGGTTGTGGGCGGACCGATGAGGTCGTTGGCTGTGGGCTGGGTTCCATCAGCGTCGGCGGTGGGCAGGGTTCTGTCGGCGTCGGCTGAACATGTTGTTATTTGCAATGTTACCTTACTTGGGTGCTATGGCTTGGGAGGGACAAGGTTTAAGCAATCCTATTGCATTCAAAATTTTCTACTATATTGATGCAACATGGTTTGTGCTGCAGACACGGGAATAAGGTTTCTTATGTCAATATCTATATGAAGGTTGCAGTACTCTGAAATGCAGAGAAGTGGAAGAGGAACAGATATGCCAACAAGCTCAAGTAACCACAAATGTTTGCCAAACAGATTCCATGTGAAAAGGTTGCAGTTGGATATCCTCCAAGGACTTTGAGGTAAGGAAGGCCCAGAGTCCATTGTCTTCAATGCCATTTCTTCCACATGAGCAAGGTGCCGCTGCAGGCCAAAGCTGTACCAGGACCCATCACCAAACTATGTCAATTGCTGGAGTGGGACCTGTGACCTGAAGAGGTTGGGTGGCTGTCTGATTCTGGTAACTTCCAAAGAAGTTCATGCTTTCCAATATTTGATGGTCCCCCATTGAACAATAAGATGATGACTAGGTCATTAGGGAAAAGAGTAGCACTTCATTAGGCAGAGATCTAATGGTGCTAACACTGAGAACACTGTATGGTGTGATTCTTTTACAGCGGAATTACAATGACAATCCATCAGGCACGTGTTAACACAAAACAGCAATACACTGGCCGTGAGCTCATGTTTGCAATGAACATCACATGGACGACCTACGTGTCCTCATAAGGTTGTGACCAGGGATAATGGGAACTGCAGATGCTGGAGAATGTGCTCCTAAGATGCTGCTTGGCCCACTGTGTTCATCCAGCTCCACACTTTGTCCTCATAAAGGTGTTTTCCACTTCTGTAACATACATTCTGAAGGGCAGCTCTGCACTAGTAGCACTTGAGCGGGTACACAGATCTTGCTTTAAGTGTGGAGCTAGAAATTCTATTATTGTGGAATACTTAACTTGTTGAAGAAGGTGAGTTTGCATTAAAGTAATACCATAGAGGTATGCTACATAAATAATGAGGCAAGCTGTGGGTAATTGCATGAGGCACTTCAAAGAGAAATCCTCCATTATACTCACCAAAATTGGCAACTGCCAATTAACTGACCAATACTTTGGCTTGTGTTTTATCAAAATTGGGTAAAGCCAAAGAATTGTTCATTCAATTGGCTAGACTCAGTTGGCGAAGGCAACCGTTACTAGACTTAAGTATTCACAGTGCATCCACTTCAACACCTTCCACCCCAACCTTAAGTTCACCTGGACCATCTCTGATACCTCTCTCTCCTTCCTGGACCTCTCTGTTTCCATCTCCGGCAACCACCTGGAAACTAATATCCATTTCAAGCCCACCAACTCCCATAGCTACCTAGAATACACCTCCTCCCACCCACCTACCTGCAAAAATGCCATCCCCTATTCTCAATTCACTCACCTCCGCCGCATCTGCTCCCAGGATGAGGCATTCCGCTCCTGTACATCTCAGATGTCCTCGTTTTTCAAAGGACCACAACATCCCCCCCCTCCTCAGTTGTTGAGAATGCCCTCGACTGTGTCTCCCGCATTTCCTGCAACTCATCCCTCACAACTCCTCCCCCCAATTACAACTAAAACAGAATACCCCTCGTCCTCATGTACCACCCCACCAACCTCCGGATCCAACGCATTATCCTCTGACATTTCTGCCATCTGACCCCAACAAAGACATTTTTCCCTCCCCACCCTTATCTGCTTTCCAGAGGGACCACTCTTTCCAGGACTCCCTTGTCCGCTCCACACTCCCCTCCAGCCCCAACACACCCAGCACTGTTCCCTGCAATCGCACGAAGTGCTACACCTGCCCCTAAACTTCCCCCATCACCCACATCCCAGGCTCCAAGAAGACTTTCCACATCAGCAGATGTTCACCTGCACAATGTGCTCTTCACCAGCTTCAAAATCTCCCCTCCCCCCCACTGCATCCCAAAACCAGCCCAGCTTGTCCCCGCCTCCCTAACATGTTCTTCCTCTCACCTATCCCCTCTCCCCACCTCAAGCCGCACCTCCCATTTCCTACCTACTAACCTCCTCCTGCCTCCTTGATCTGTCCGTCCTCCAGATAGGTGGACTGACCTATCCCCTCCCTACCTCCCCACCTACATTCTCCTCTCCACCTACCTTCTTTTCTCTCTATCTTTGGTCTGCCACCCCCTCCCAATTTATTTCAGAACCCTCTCCCATCCCCCTCTCTGATGAAGGGTCTAGGCCCGAAACGTCAGCTTTTTGTGCTCCTGAGATGCTGCTTGGCCTGCTGTGTTCATCCAGCTCCAAACTTTGTTATCATAGGTGGGTGGAGCGGATAGGTAGGAGGAAGGACAGGTTAGTGAGGCGGGGACAAGCTGGGCTGGTTTTGCGATGTGGGAGGTGGAGGGGAGATTTTGAAGCTTGTGAAGTCCACACTGATACCATTGGGCTGCACGGTTCCCAAGCGGAATATGAGTTGCTGTTCCTGCAACCTGCGGGTGGCATCTTTGTGGCACTGCAGGAGGCCCATGATGGACATGTCGTCTAAGGAATGGGAGGGGGAGTTAAAACGCTTCGCGACTGGTTGGTGCAGTTGTTTATTGCGAACCGAGTGGAGGTATTCTGCAAAGCAATCCCCAAGCCTTCGCTTGGTTTCCCCAATGTCGAGGGAGCCACACTGGGTACAGTGGATACAGTATACCACATTGGCAGATGTGCAGGTGAACATCTGCTTAATATGGAAAGTCACCTTGGGGCCTGGGATAGGGGTGAGGGAGGAGGTATGGGGGCAAGTGTAGGACTTTCTGCGGTTGCAGGGGAAGGTGCCGGGTGTGCCCACCTCAAGCCCCACCCCCACCTACTAACCTCATCCCGCCCCCTTGACCTGTCCGTCCTCCCTGAACTGACCCATCTCCTCCATAACTTCCCACAGACACTCACCTTTACTGGGTCCATCTCCGCCTCTTTGACTGGTCTGTATCTCTCCACCTATCTTCTACTCTATCCATCTTCTATCCGCCTCCCCCCACTCTATTTATTTCAGAACCCGCTTCCCTTGCCCCATTTTCGAAGAAGGGTCCAGACCCGAAACGTCAGCCTTCCTGCTCCTCTGAAGCTGCTGAGCCTGTTGCGTTCATCTAGTTCTACACCTTGTTACCTCAGGCCTACTACTATCTCTTGTTTTGTTCGATACCATCAACATTCCTAGGTATCTGCAAACCAGCGATAACAGCACGTCCACAGCCCTTCAGCAGGACCCACCCCTCATCGCTTGGGACTACACTGAATGGTTCGTTTCTGAATCATGACGTGATTGGCCTGGATCGGCGCAGCTCCTCAGTTCTGATTGGTATGCTCAGTTTCCCAGCTCTGACTGGTCTGCTCTGTGTCTCATTGATAATGGGAACTGCAGATGCTGGAGAATCCAGGATAATAAAATGTGAGGCTGGATGAACACAGCAGGCCCAGCAGCATCTCAGGAGCACAAAAGCTGACGTTTCGGGCCTAGACCCTTCATCACTTTGCTCAGTGTCTCAGTTCTGATTAGTCTCTTCTCCCAGTCGTGATTGGTCTGTTTTATCTTCCAGATACGATTGGTTTATTCTGGTGCCGCCTCAATTGATTGGTCTGCTTACATTCTCAGCTGTGATTGGTGGGGAGCTGTGTCAGTTAGTCAGTGGATCTGCGGCCATGTTGACGGTAAGATCGATACCGATCCTGGGACTAAATTGGGTGATTAATTGGGAAGCCGTTAACCCCAAGCTCATTTGACTTTGCAGAAGCAGCGTGGCCCTGTCGGTCAATTATTCACTGAGTTAAATTTGGAGCTGTTCGAGCTGCTTCTTGTGCCTGAGACAGTTGGTTACTGAATCTCTGGCCTGTCTCCGATCAGTCCACGAGATGCTGATCTCAGTGGGAGCCAAGCTCTAAAAGTTGGATGTAACCGTACTGTATTTAGCCAATGGGAACAGGTGATTAGACAGTCTACATTCGGGATTTCATTATTCTTAGCGTTACTCTTGAAGATGGACTGAACATTTAATACCCGGAGGTTTATTGTAATCAGTAATTTCATTATTGCCCGTTTCAGAACGTCGCAGGATCGCAGTTCAGCATGGTTCCCTGCTCGTAAAGTTGCTTCTTTCCTGTCCTCGCTCTGTTCATTTCAGAAATCTTTTCATTCTCCTCTTTACCCCCCCCCCACACACACACACACACACACACACACACACATTGCATTAACGTCTGAACGTACAACGTCAGGTTTCCCAGAGATATTTTTAATCGACGTCTTAGGACACACCTCCGGGGAAAGGGGTCTTGGACCTTCAAGCTCAGAGGTAAGAACACTACAACAAAAAAGAGAAATTGTTGGAAAAGCTTAGCAGGCCTGGCAGCATCTATGCAGAGAAATCAGAGCTAATGTTTCTGATCTGGTGACCAGAACTAGAGATAACAAAGTGTGGAGCTGGATGAACACAGCAGGCCGTGCAGCATCTTAGGAGCACAAAAGCTGATGTTTCAGGCCGGGACCAATGTTATCTCGGATTCTCCAGCATCTACAGTTCCCATTATCTCTGACCCCTTCCTCAGAATTGCCCTATTGTGCAATATGGATTTTTTAAAGATCTCAGGCAACACACCCTTCAGCTTTACCTCACCATTGCTTCACTTGGTCCATCTACTCCCTCTGTATGGTCAAGATTTTCTCATCTTATTTTTCAATCTTGAGAGCTGAAATTTCCAATAATTAAACATTGGGAATGTAATCTTCCTTGGCTCCACAGCTATTTTGCTTTCAATTTCCATCTTGCTGTCACCTTCATCTGGTCCACTTCTGCCTACTCACTTCCCTTCAATGATAGTGACAAGAAAGAACTGTAGGAAAAGAGAAAGCCAGCCATGGATGTCTAAGGATGTAAAGGAAAGTATCACATTTGGTTTAAAAAAAAATCTAAAAAAAGCAAAGAGTAGTGGGAAACTAGTAGACTGGGAAATCTTTAAAGGCCAACAGAAAGCCACAAAAGAGTTATAAAGAAAAGTAAGATAGATTATGATAGCAAACTAGCTCAGAATACAAAGAAACAGGGAGCAAAAGTTTCTATAAATATGTAAATTGTAAAAGAGTGGCAAAGGTAAACATTGGTCCTTTAGAGGATGAGAAGGCCAATTTAATAACTGGGAATGAGGAAATAGTTGAGACATTAAGCAGTTATTTTGTGTCTGCCTTCACAGTGGAAGACACAAATAACATGCCAAAAACTAATGGCAAGAAGATTATGGCAGGTGAGGACCTAGAAACTGTCATTATCACTAACAAGGCAGTGCTGGGCAAGCTAATAGGGCTAAAGGTAGACAAGTCTCCTGGCCCTGATGAAATGCATCCCAGGGTACTAAAAGAGGTGATAGGGGAAATATCAATTGCACTAATAATTATTTACCAAAATTAACTGGACACTGGGGTGGTTCCTGCAGTTTGGAAAACAGCCAATGTGACGCCACTGTTTAAAAAAGTAAATATTCAAAAAGCAGGCAACTATAGGCCAGTTGTTTGCTTAATTTTGGTAGTGGGGAAAATGCTTGAATTTATCATTAAGGAGGAAATAGCAAGACATCTGGATGTAAATTATCCCATTGGGAACACCCAGCATGGGTTCATGAAGGGTAGGTCATGTTTAACTAAGTTGGTGGAATTCTTTGAGGACATTACTTGCATGGTGAGCAATGGGGAACCTGTGGATGTGGTGTATCTGGATTTCCAGAAGGCATTTGACAAGCTGCTACACAAGATTAAGTTGCACGGGATTACAGGTAATGTATTGGCATGGATACAGGATTGGTTTATCAGTAGAATGCAAAGAGTAGGGGTAAACGGGTATTTTTCTGGTTGGCGGTCAGTGGCTAGTAGTGTGCCTCAGGGATCAGTGTTGGGACTGCAATTGTTTACAATTTACATAGATGATTTGGAGTTGGGGACTAAGTGTCGTGTGTTAAAGTTCACAGGTGACACTGAGGTTAGTGATAGTGCAAAGTGTGCAGAAGACACTGAAAGTCAGCAGAGGGATATACAGCCTAAGTGAGTGGACAAAGGTCTGGCAGAAGTACAATGTTGATAAGTGTGAGGTAATCCATTTTGGGAATAACAGCAAACTGGATTATGTTTTAAATAGTAAAAAATTGCAGCACGCTGCTGTGTAGAGGGACTTGGGTGTCCTTGTGCATGAATCTCGAAAAGTAGGATTGCAGGTGCAGCAGGTGATTAAAAAGGCAAATGGAATTTTGTCTGCCATTCCTTGAGGGATGGACTTAAAAGCAGGGAGGCTATGCTGCAGCTGTATAGGGTCCTGTTGAGGCCACACCTGGAGTACTGTGTGCAGTTTTGGCCTCCTTATTTGAGAAGAGAAAAACTAGCACTGGAGGGGGTGCAGAGGAGATTCACTGAGTTGATTCCAGAGTTGAGAGGGTTGGATTATGAGGACAGATTGAATAGACTGGGATTATACTCATTGGAATTCAGAAGAATGAGGGGAGATCTTATAGATATATAAGATTATGAAGGGAGTAGAGAAAGTGGAGGCAGGGAGGTTGTTTCCACTAGCAGGTGAAGCTAGGACTAGATGGCATTGCCTCAAAATAAAGGGAAGCAGATGTAAAACTGAGGTCAGGAGGAACTTCTTCACCCAAAGGGTTGTGAATCTGTGGAATTCCTGCCCAGTGAAGTGGTTGAAGCTACCTCACTGAATGTTTTGAAGGCAAGGCTAGATAAATTTTTGAACAGTAAAGGAATTAAGGGTTATGGTGAGTGGCGGGTAAGTGGAGCTGAGTCTGAAAAAGATCAGCCATGATCATATTAAATGGCAGGACAGGCT
Source organism: Stegostoma tigrinum (assembly GCF_030684315.1). Taxonomy (NCBI): domain Eukaryota; kingdom Metazoa; phylum Chordata; class Chondrichthyes; order Orectolobiformes; family Stegostomatidae; genus Stegostoma; species Stegostoma tigrinum. The sequence continues at coordinate 37,363,948 of NC_081362.1, forward strand.
TGAGGGGCCAAATGGCCTACTCCTGCCCCTTGTTCTTGTGTTCTTATCTCCATTTCCAATTTCCCGGGCTATGCTTGTCACTGATATCTATTATAAACCCACCAACTTCCACAGTTACCTGGACTATAAATCCCAGTTTTTGAGTTCATTGCATCAGTTTTGATGATGCCACCATTGGTAGGGGTGGGGTGGCTTTAGAAATGTCCACCTTTCTTCCTGAATCAAGGATTTCCCGCCACTGTGGTTGGCAGGATCCTCAGATGTGCCTGACATAACTCCTGAACTTCTGCTCTCATCCCTTCCCTCCAATGATGATAGAGTCCCCTGGTCCTCACTTTCCACCCCACTAGAGATTGCATCCAAAGGATCATTTCCAACACCTCCAACAGGATGCTGCCACCAGATACATATTCTCGTTCCCTTGCTTGTCAGCATTGCACAGGAACTGTTCCCTCTGGAACACTTGGGGCCACTCCCTAACTTCCAACAACCCCATGGAATGTTCCCATGTATTTGCAGAAGGTGCAACACTTGTCTGTTTTTCTGCTGTGTCTGCACCTTCTGAGGCCCCTGATGCGTTTTCTAGGTGAAGCAGCAATTTATTTTCACTTCATTTAGTGTCATCTGCTGTATTCACTGCTCGCAGTGCAGTCTCCTTAACAATGGGAAGGTGGAATGCAGACTTGTAACCACTTTGTGGAATACCTATGCTGTGTCCATAAAAGTGACCCTGGGCTTCCAGTTGCCTGCCACTTCAGCACACCACTGTGTTCCTGTGCGACGTTTCTGTCCCGGGCCTGCTGTATTGATCCAGCAAACCTCAACACAGGCCGGAGGAACAACGCAGGTCGGAGGAACAACACCATCTTTTGTCCTGGTACTTCACAGTCTTCAGGAGTCAACATTTGAGTTTAACAATTTCAGAATGTGAACACTCTCCCTCCAACAACCTGCCCACTGATGTCAGGCTCACTGGTTTCAGTAGTGGACGCGTTGTTGGAGGGGACCCTAAGGGACAGGATTTATACTTATTTCGAAAAGCAAGGATTGATTGATTGAAAGTCTTGGCTTTGTGCGTGGGAGATCGTGTCTCACCAACTTGATTGAGTGTTACCTCTTTTTTGAAGATGTAACAAAGAGGATTGATGAAGGCGGAGAGGTGGATGTGATATATATGGACTTTGGTAAGGCTTCAGCAAGATTCTGCATGGTAGACTGGTTAGCAAGGTTAGATCACTTGGAACACAGGGACACCTAGCCATTTAGATACAGAACTGGCTTGAATGTAGGACTCAGAGGGTGATGGGTTCCTTTTCAGACTGGAAGCCTGTGACCAGCAGTGTGCCACGAATTGGTGCTGGCTCCACTGCTTTTCGTCATTTATTTAAATGATTTGGATGTGAACGTAGGAGATATAGTTATTAGGTTTGCAGATAGCCCCAAAATTGATGGCGCAGTGGATAGTGAAGAAGGTTACTTCCAAGTACAATGGGAGCTTGACAGATAGGCTAATGGGCCAAGGAGTGATAAATGGAGTTTAAGCAGATAAGTGTGAGGTGCTGCATTTTGGAAAGGTAAATCCAGACAGGATTTATACATTTAATGGTAAAGGCCTGGGGAGTTTTGCTAAACAAAGAGACCTTGGAGTGCATGTTCATAGTTCCCCGTAAGTAGAGTCGCAGGTGAATGGGATAGTGAGGAAAGCGTTTGGTACACCTGCCTTTATTGGTCAGTGCATTAAATGTAGAAGTTGGGAGGCCATGTTGCAGCTATACAAGACATTGGTTAGGCCACTTTTGGAATAATGCATTCAATTATGGTCCATCTGCTTTAGGGAGATGTTGTTAAACTTAGATAACAAAGTGTGGAGCTGGATGAACATAGCAGGCCAAGCAACATCTTAGGAGCACAAAAGCTGACGTTTCGGGCCTAGACCCTTCATCAGAGAGGGGGGTGGGGAGAGGGTTCTGAAATAAATAGGGAGGGAGGGGGAGGCAGACCGAAGATGGATAGAGGAGAAGAGAGGTGGGGAGGGGAGAGGTCGAGGTGGGATGAGGTCAGTCGGTGGGAAATGGAGGTGCGGCTTGAGGTGGGAGGAGGGGATAAGTGAGAGGAAGAACAGGTTAGGGAGGCAGGGATGAGTTGGACTGGTTTTAGGATGCAGTGGGGGGAGGGGAGATTTTTGAAACTTCTGAAGTCCACATTGGTACCATTGGGCTGCAGGGTTCCCAAGCGGAATATGAGTTGCTGTTCCTGCAACCTTCCGGTGACATCATTGTGGCACTGCAGGAGGCCCATGATGGACATGTAGTCTGAGGGATGGGGGGGGGGAGTTCAAATGGTTCGCGACTGGGAGGTGCAGTTGTTTATTGCAAAGCGGTCCCCAAACCTCCGCTTGGTTTCCCCAATGTAGAGGAAGCCACACCGGGTACAGTGGATGCAGTATACCACATTGGCAGATGTGAGGTGAACATCTGCTTGATCTGGAAAGTCATCTTGGGGCTTGGGATGGGGGTGAGGGAGGAGGTGTGGGGGCAAGTGTATCACTTCCTGCGGTTGCAGGGGAAGGTGCCGGGTGTGGTGGGGCTGGAGGGGAGTGTGGAGCAGATAAGGGAGTCCCGGAGAGAGTGGTGTCTCCGGAAGGCAGACAAGGGTGGGGACGGAAAACATGTCTTGTGTGGTGGGGTCGAATTGTAGATGGTGGAAGTGTCGGAGGATGATGCGTTGTATTTGGAGGTTGGTAGGGTTGAATGTGAGGATTCTCTTTGGGCGGTTATTGCGGGGGGGGCGGGGTGTGAGGGATGTGTTGCAGGAGTCTCGGTCGAGGGCGTTCTCGACCACTGTGGGGGGGGGTGTTGCAGTCCTTGAAGAACACGGACATCTGGGATGTGCGGGAGTGAAATGCCTCATCCTGGGAGCAGATGCGATGGGGGGGCGAAGGAATTGGGAATAGGGGATGGAATGTTTGCAGGAGGGTAGGTGGGAGGAGGTGTATTCTAGGCAGCTGTGGGAGTCGGTGGGCTTGAAATGGACATCAGTTTCTAGCTGGTTGCCTGAGAAGGAGACTGAGAGGTCCAGGAAGGTGACAGATGTGTTGGAGATGGCCCAAGTGAACTTGAGGTTGGGGTGGGAGGTGTTGATGAAGTTAATGAACTGTTCGAGTTCCTCTTGGGAGCAAGAGGCGGCGCCGATACAGGGTTCAGAAAAGATTTACGAAGATGTTTCTGGATGTGAGTTTGCTCGCTGAGCTGGAAGGTTAGACAATTTGTCACTTTTTCTTAATTTGAAAAAGTATACTTTATTCATAAGATGTACAAAAAATAAAACATATTTATACACCCACCCAGTCATGCAAGCCGCTCCGGGTTACCCAGGGGTACGTACACCAAGTAAACGAGAAAGAAACAAAGCAGAAAAAAATACAAAGCAAAGAGGCAGTTGTCTCCCCGCACAGTCCCCGTTGCCCCCCGACCAGTCGGGGAAGGCGCCAGCTGGGCCCAGTTACCAGATAGGGCCTTTTTTTCCATTCTGGAGGAGGGGTTTCATACGGTGGTCTTTCCCCACCACGTCTTGGCAGCAGCTGCCCCAACCTTTAGTGCCTCCCTCAGCACGTAGTCCTGGACCTTGGAGTGCGCCAGTCTGCAACACTCGGTCGGGGTCAGTTCTTTCAGCTGGCAGACCAGCAAGTTGCGGGCAGGCCAAAGAGCGTCCTTCACCGCATTGATGGTCCTCCAGGCACGGTTGATGTTGGTCTCGGTGTGCATCCCAGGAAACAGCCCGTAGAGCACGGAGTCCCGTGTCACGGAGCTGCTCGGGACGAACCTCGACAAATACTACTGCGTCCCCCTCCAGACCTCCTGCACATAGGCACACTCCAGAAGGAGGTGATCGACAGTCTCGTTTTCCACCCCCCGCAATCGCCTCGAGGGCAGCGTGCGGTGGCGCAGAGATTCTGGGCATGCATAAAGGATCTCACTGGCAGAGCCCCTCTCACCGCCAGCCAAGCAATGTCCTTGTGCTTGTTTGAACGTTCTGGCGATGAGGCATTCTGCCAAACGACTTTGGCAGTCTGCGTGGGGAACCACATGACGGGATCCACCCTCCCCTTTTCCCAGAGGGTCTCGAGGATACTATGTGCTGACCACTGCCTGACAGCCTTGTGGTCAAGGTGTTTCCCTTCAAAAATTTCTCCACGAAGGACAGGTGGTACGGGATGGTCCAACTACTCGGAGCGTTCTGCGGCAAGGAGGCCAGGCCCATTCTTCGCAACACCGGGGACAGGTAGAACCTCAGTAAGTAGTGACACTTGGTGTTTGCGTACTGAGGATCTACTCACAGCTTGATGCAGCCGCACACAAAGGTAGCCATCAGGGCGAGGGTGGCTATAGGTACACCCTTTCCCCCATTTTCCAGGTCTTTGTTCATGGTGTCCCTGCGGACCCGGTCCATCCTCGACCCCCAAATGAAGTGGAAGATGGCCCGGGTGACCACAGCGGCGCGGGCCCAGGGAATAGACCAGGCATGCGCCACATACAACAGTACTGAAAGCCCCTCGCACCTGACAACCAGGTTCTTACCTGCGATGAAGAGGGACCGGAGCGTCCACCTGCCGAGCTTCTGCTTCAATTTGGTGATACGCTCCTCCCAAGTCTAAGTGCACACCCCAGCTCTACCGAACCAAACACCCAGCACCTACGGGCAGTCTGTCCTGACGGTGAAGAGGATGAAGGAGCAGTCACCCCAGTTGCCAAAGAACATGGCTTCGCTCTTACCCCTATTGACTTTGGCATCCAAGGCCAGTTCAAACTGGCCGCAGATGTCCAACAGCCTACTCACTGACCGACGATCGGTGCAGAAGACGGCGACATCGTCCATGTACAGGGAGGTCTTGACCTGAAGGCCTACGCTGCCTGGGATAGTCACGCCCTTCAGGCTCACGTCCTTCCTGATGGATGCGGCGAAGGGCTCCCCACAGCACACTAACAAGACAGGAGAGAGTGGGCAGCCCTGCCTGACTCCAGATCTAACAGGAAAACTGTCCGATTCCCACCCATTGATCGAGACTGCGCTAACGATGTTGGTGTAGAGCAGCCGGATCCAATTGTGGATGCCCTCCCTGAACCCCAATTTGGAGAGGACGTCCCTCATGTAAGCATGAGAGACCCTGTTGAAGGCCTTCTCCTGGTCCAGGCTGACGAGGCAGGTGTCCACCCACCTGTCCTGCACGTAGGCGATTGTAACCCTGATGAGCGCGAGGCTCTCAGCGATCTTGCTGCATGGCACAGCAGAGGTTTGGTCGGGGTGCATCACCAACTCCAGGACAGAACTGACCCGGTTGGCTATGACCTTGGCCAGGATTTTGTAGTCCACGTTTAATAGTGAAATGGGACAACAATTCTTAATTTCTTTCCTCTTCCCCCTTCCTCTTGTAAATGAGGGTGATGATGCCCTTCATCGTGGACTTGCACATTTCCCCTGCCCAAAGCCCACTATCGTACACCTCCAGCAGATCCTGGCCGACCAGGTCCCACAGAGCAGAATACAGCTCGATCAGTCAGCCGTCACTCCCAGGAGTCTTATTCCTCTCCAAGGACTTGAGGGCTCTGGTCAGCTCGTCCAGGGATATCGGCCGGTCCAGCCACTCCCTCGTGTCGTCGTCCAAGACCTCCGTGATAGACGACAGGAACAACTCTGAGGCCGTGCTGTTCGTGCGCTTCGCGTCGTACAGTCCAGCATAGAAGGATCTGCTGATCCTCAAAATATCGGGCCGAGATGATGTCACCGATCCGTCGTCCTCCTTCAGCCATCTAAGCACAGAGCTCTCTATGTGCACCTTCTGAAAGAACAAACACGAGCACGTCTCGTCCTGCTCCACGGAGCAGACCCTGGACCGGAAGATTATCCTGGAGGCCTCCGCGGCGAAGAGCAAGGCTTGCTGGCCCCTCACCTCGTGGAGGTCCTCCGTGACATCGACCCCCCCCCCATCAACTGCAGAAGGAGCAGGTTCTGCACCCTTTTCTGGAGTCATGACAGCTTTCCCCGCCTCTCTCTCGCCTTCCGAACACCCTTGACGACAAAGAACCTCTTGATGTTCTCCTTCACCGTCTCCCACCAGTTGCCTGGAGACTCAAAGAGGGGTTTCACGGTTCTCCAACCAGCGTAATCCCTCTTAAGCTCCTCGATGTTGTCTGGAGTCAACAGAGTCATGTTGAGCTTCCACAACCCCTTGCCGGCCTGCTGGTTGTCCTGTAAGTGACAGTCGGCCAGCAGGAGGCAGTGGTCAGAGAAGAACACCGGCGGACCTGACCAAGAACGCCCGTGACACAAACAGGAAGTCTATCCTTGAGCAAATAGACCCGTCTGGCCGCGACCATATGTGTCTCCGCTGCGCTCAGTCTGCAGGGGTGCTGAAGACGTCGAGCAGCTTGGCGTCCTTCACCGTGCCCATCAGGAATCTGGACGTGACGTCCAGTTGACCCCCCCCCACGCCGGATCTTCCATCTGCATCGATGATGCAGTTGAAGTCTGCGCCTAGGATGACTGGCCTGCACGTAGCCAGCAGGGGTGGAAGCCACTGCAGGACAGCCAACCGCTCATTCCGTACCGCTTGGGCGTACACGTTGATCAGCCTCAGGGGAGCGTTCCTGTATATGACATCAGCCACTAGGAGGCGCCCCCCACCACCTCCTGAACTTGAGAGATGGTGAAGTTGCACCCCCCCGCAGTAGAATAGCCAGGCCCGAGGAGCGACAGTCGTTACCCCCCGACCAGATCGAATGCCCACAGGTCCAGGCGCCGGACCATTTCCCGTACCTGCTGAGGTGCAGTATCCTGAACTCCTGCTGAAACAGGAGGTCTGCCTTGACGGTGGTCAGGTCGGCCAACGTGGACACACATCTTGCGGTGGACTTGACGCTGCGCACATTAATGCTCGCAACTCATACCCCTATTGTGGGCAGTAACCACAGTACCCTCTCCAAGCCCAAGGTCCAGCCCCTCCATCAGTCCCTTCATGCCCGTTGCCCGGGCTAACTGCTGGACGCTCTCTGGGCTCAGGAAACCATCCGTGCTGCCTTCTGGGTGGCATCCCCCCCCCCCCCCCCCCCCCCGGCCGTCGGGGGTACGGAGGCAGGAGAGCCCAGCTCTGCGTCAGGCTGGGTACATGCTGTTTCCTCCTTCCCGCCTGGAAGTTCCGGGGGGCCCTCCAGGGCCCCAGCGGTGAGTGGCTGGGTGTCAGAGGGAGCCTTAGGACGCCTCCCGTCACCTGGAAGAAGAGTGCTGCTTTTCTTCTCCCTTGAGATCTTTAGCTTCTGCTTTGGGCGCGCCTCCTCCGAATCTCCCTCGTCAGAGGAGCTCTTTATAGCCCCCCTGTAGCTGCATCTTCCCGCCTGATGATGGTTGCGGTGCCTGGGCCAACTGGCGCGCCTTCCTCCTTGCTTTCCGGACCGTCGTCCACTCCCCTGGGTCACCCGTCGTCTCCTCTATCGACTCCGGTTTGTCGGGGTGGGAGCGGAGCCTGGAGGGGCGCTTTGCTGGCCTCGGGTCCGTCCTGCAGGACTGGGCCCTCCTGCACGACCTGGCCCTCCTGCACGTTAGCGGGGTCCTTGCAGGGCCCTGGTGCCTTCCTCTCCTCCGGGGGGGCTTGCCCCACATCGCCCCTGCTGGCGCCCTGGGCGTAGGTCGTCCCCCGCCGCAGGCATGCCCTATAGAGGTGGCCCGCTTCCCCGCAGATGTTGCAGCTTTTTTTCTTGTGGGCAATCCTTTGCAAGGTGTTCCTCCTCCTTGCTGATGTTGGGTTTGCAGTCGCCTGCCACGTGACCTGACCTACCACAGGCATGGCAGACTTTAGGTTGCCCTGCGTAGGTCAGGTAGCCCTTGCTCCCGCCGATCGCGAAGCTGGATGGTGGGTGTACGATGTTCCTGTCCGCGCCCATCCTCAGCATCACCTTGACCTGCCTCTTACTGGTCCAGATGCCAAAGGGGTCCATGATGTCAGTTAGGTCCCCTTCCACCTTCACGTACCTTCCGAGGAAGGGCAGGACATCAGCTGCTGGCACATGCGGGTTGTACATGTGTACAGTCACCATATGGCTCCTCTGCACCAGCATCACGAACAGCGGTCAATACAGAGAGGGGGCCCTCACCTCCTTTCTCCTTAAACCTCCAGGAAGTGCTCGCGAAGCTTGGCACTCCTGAAGGTTACATCGTAGAAACCTCCTCCGGAGAAATCCTGCAGGCAGTAAATGTTGGCAACAGTGAACCCACAACAGTCCAACAGGGCCCTCTTCACAAAGAAGCTGCAGTCCACAGGTGCACCTTCATCCACCTTCTTCACGGAAACGCGGATGGTGCACTCGCTGCAGACATTGTTGCAGGTTGGCTGCTCCCCTGACCCAGCATTCGGCCAAAGCCAGCATTAAGATCCACCGGTTGCAAGGGTGCATAGCCAATCCGACATCTTCCTTCCACGTCCAACACAGTCATGCTGTTTTCGGTCCACAAAAGAGTGGGTCTTTATTTTGTTCCGGATGTGAGCTGGAAGGTTCGTTCCCAGATAATCCGTCACCATTCTAGGTAACATCAACAGTGAGCCTCCGATGAAGCGCTGGTGTTATGTCCCGCTTTCTATTTATCTGTTTAGGTTTTCTTGGATTGGTGATGCCATTTCCTGTTCTTTTTCTCAGAGGATGGTAGATTGAGTTGGAGCCTATGTGTTTGTTGATGGAGTTCCGGTTGGAATGCCATTCTTTGAGGAATTCTTGTGCATGTCTCTGGCTTTTCCTAGGATGGATGTGTTGTCCCAATCAAAGTGGTGTCCTTCCTCATCTGTATGTAAGGATACTAGTGATAGTGGGTCATGTCATTTTGTGGCTAGTTGATGTTCATGTATCCTGGTGGCTAGCTTTCTGCCTGTTTGTCCAATGTAGTGTTTGTCACAGTTCTTGCAAGGTATTTTGTAAATGACGTTTGCTTTGCTTGTTGTCTGTATAGGGTCTTTTAAGTTCATTAGCTGCTGTTTTAGTGTGTTGGTGGGTTTGTTCTTGGCATCAGGATTGATTCCAGAGGTGTGGGGATTGTATTATCTAGAGAGATTGAGCACTTAAACTCCAGACAGTATAGGTCTTAAAAGAATCAGAGGAAATCTAATTGAAGTATGCTAAGGTGCCAAAGGAGATTGACAAAATTGATGTAGAAAGGATGGGGCAATCTAGACTAAGAGGCCATAATTTTAGGATTCGTATAGCAGATTTAAAACAGATGAGATGTTGCATTCTTCAAAGGGTCATGAATCTGTGGTATTCACAACCCCAGAGTGTGGTGGATGCTGGAACATTTAGTAAATATTTAATGGGTAGAAAGGTATTTTTTGATTAGTAACGGGTTGAAGAACTATGGCCAGGGGGCAAAAGTGGAATTGAGGGCGAGACAACATCAGCCATGATCATATCAAACAGCTGAATTGCCTACTCCCGCCTCTACTTCTTGTTTCTTCTCTGCCTATTCTCTGCAGACCTTTTTTGTCCATTTTAGAGTTCAGTGCATAGTGTTTGTAAGTAGTTTGCAACCTATTTTGTTCAATGTGTAATATGGTGATGCTACGTGAGAAGTGGAGAAAAGATACATTGTGTAATACAAAAAAAGCATCAATGAGCTGTTGCTGTATGCCCAACATTTTTCTTGTGCCTTATGATCACATTTTCTGCTGTCAGAATCTGTTAGGAAGTGTGAAACCTCTGCATGTCTATACGTGAAATGTACAGTAGCATTGACAAATTACGTTAATTTTTTAAGAAGGTAGATTTTTGTGCAAGTATCCTGTGGGATGACGTGCAGCTGCATTCTGCTCAGGATGAAATAGATCATCAATGCTACAATGTGAACAGTACCTAATAACTTGTTGGAAGACTTGTGGAATGACATAATTATATGTTACAGTTGTCCAAAGATTGGACTGTTTTCTCCCATCTGACATTGGTACACTGTGTAAAATTGATCTGAGGTGAGGTTGTTGACTTGCTCGCCGAGCTGGCTTGTTTTTGTTCAGACATGTCATCACTGTACTAGGTGACACATCAATGTTATTCTACTCTGCTTGGAATTTATACTGTCTGGTCCGTTATGGTGAGTCCTATCATTTCCAGTTCTGATCTGTATGGGATTATATTATAGGGTTCAATTCTACATGGAGAACCATGCCTCTGAAACAGACAATGAAGGCCATCAGTTTAACTGGGACAAATTAATCATTGTAGCCCAAGCCAAACGTAGACACACACAGGCATTTCTAGAGGCGTGGTTCTCCACTCATACTTCAATCAACAAACATATAGAATTGGACCCCATTTATAATCCCGTATAGATCAAAATCGGAAATGAAACGACTCGCCATAATGGACCATACAGTATAAATTCCAAGTTGAGTATAACATTGCTTCCTTGGAGGCTCCACTGATGATGTGACCTAGAATGGTGATGAAACATCTGAACAAAAGCAAGCCAGCTCGGCAAGTATGTCATTAATCTCAACCACAACCTGAGCTACAGATTTTTACCAATACTTTAAATTGATCTGAGGTGTCCAGCCCAGACTAACTAATACCAATAATCTCTGATCTCTCAATAGTTTTTAAACACTAATAGGCAAATGCCAGTGCAGTTCACAATTAACCTAAAAGACATTATTGATTTGAAAAGTATTTAGTAACTTATTATTCTATCGCTCCAGGAGTGTAAAGAGTTTGTACCATGGCAACAACAGGGAAAATGGTTTCTTCTCGACTGCCGCCTCTTCCCACCATTGGAGAAATTATCAAGTTATATAAGCTAAGAGCTAAAAAGCAGCTATCTCAGAACTTCTTGTTGGATTTAAGATTAACAGGTAATTGCAAATTTTAAATATCAGATTAAAGACTTTACTGTTTGCTTTTCCATTTGAGGCAGCAACATTTTAACAATCAATCTTCTTACTCTTACATGTCCAAGATGGGAATGTTGTTCAACTAAATTACCAAGTTCAAATCAATAAACTCAATTATTTAAACATGTTACTGCTGTAAAATGTGTGTACATCATTTAACTAGAAAAGTTAATGATAAATCTGTATTTTAACATTTCAAAATAAAATTGAGAAAACATCTCAGAATAAAATTCCAGTTTATATACAAGATTACATTTCATGTTAAATTTCAACGTAACCTTATCCTGAAAGAATTTCTCTGTGATCTACAGACAATGCTACTATATGAATGGAACAAAAATTGAAGTGCTACACTTGGTCTTGAGACAATGGTTTACTTATTGGGAAACGGTTCGCTTAAGATAAACGTATAGATGAAATTATAGCAGTTCTTGGCTATTGTCAGTTTACATTTAAAAATCAAAAATTCTATTTAAGTTAGTTCGTCATGATGTGGTCTCCAAGTTTACTTCCTGCTGTGTAATGTTATTTGAATTGAAGTTGGATTGTTGAAAACTATTAGGAACTACATTTATAAAATCATGTGCTCTTTCTTCATAGCTCTGCAATCTCTCCTTAACTTTGAAGTAGGTACTTGCTAAATATTTTATCAGATTGGATTTATATCTTGTGATAGAAACATGAATGTAGTCTATATTGACTCTTCTGATCCCACACTAATTTTGTGTGGCCTTTTTCTCGGTTGGGAAGGCCTTTGGTTGGGATTCCTCATACATCACTTCTGAGTTGGAATTGTCAGTGTGAGCTCATTAGGAACTTTCACCTCACTATTTTTGTGCTGTTCTGGTCTTTGGAAGCACAAAAAATTGCCTTAAGAATTTGGTGGAGAGCTGTTGAGAAGTTGGGAATGTTTCTGACAGGGAAGCATTAAATGTTTTGAGAACTTCAGGTGTCACTGTTAGATAATGTATTATAATGTAAATCTATTTTAAATGCACTGTTTCATCATTGTGCTCTGACCTCGACACTGATCAGCATTCTTTAAATGTTGTGATAATTGGAGTAAATTGCTCTTGTGCATTCAAAACCAAATAAAACAGTACTTGGGACATGTGATGTGATGTGATCTAAGTGCCCATAGCCCTTTAAATTGCTAAAATAAATCTTGAACACTAAAGTGCTAGCTGGTCGTGGACTGCTTTGATTGACGGGATATCTGATAGAAGTTAGAGAAGAAAGGGTCATATTTTATCAGTTTCAATATACTTCATTTGTTACTTCATTTATACTAGCACTGCTGCCTCACAATGTCTGAAACCTGGTTTTGATACCAGTCTAGGGTGACTGTCTGTGCGGAGTTTGCACATTTTCCCTGTGTCTGTGTGAGTTTCTGTGGTGCTCTGCTTTCCTTTCACAGTCCAAAGATGTCCAAATTAGGTGGATTTACCTTTCTAAATTGCCCTGTAGTGTCCAGGGATGTGGAGGCTAGAAGGCTTAGCCGTAGTAAATTTGCGTTTATGGGGATAGAGTGGGATGCTGTTCGGAGGGTCACTGCAGACTCAGTGGGACTAATAACCTCTTTCTACACTGTAGGGATTCTGTGATTCTAAGTAAACAAGCATTTGGTATTACAGATTGACTATGCAAGGGGATTTGAACCTTGTTTGAATTGTGGCATGTAGGGAAGCTTCCAGGGACAATTACTCCAAAGATGGGTTGATTAGCAAGAGTCAGCATGGATTTATAAATGGGAAATTGTGTTGTAACTAAATTGCTGGAGTCTTTTGAAGCAGTAACAGAAAGATTCGATGAGAGTAACACTGTTTTGGACATGGACGTTCAGAAGGCATTTGATTCAGTGCCACCCAAGAGACTTGTGAGGAAAGTTAGACGTTATGAAGAGGTAAAAAGGTCAGTAGCAACACGGAATGCAAAATTGAGTGATATGAAACAGAATAATGGTCAATGGATATTTTTCAGCCTGGATGGAAGTTTGTAGTGTTCCCCTGGAGTCTGTTTTGATACCGTTGCTTTTCTTGGTATGTATTAATAATCTAGATCTTGGTGTGCAGGAGACGGTTTCAAAGTTAGCAGATGACACAAAACTTGTAAGAATTGTAAACTATGGAGAGAACATTATAGAACTCGAAGGACGTGGACAAGTTGGTAGAGTGGGGGATAGATGGAGATTGTGTTGAATGCAGAGAAGAGTGAAGTCCTGTTTTGGTAGGACAAATATTGAAAGACAATACAAAATAGGGGGTACAGAATCGTGAGTGGACCTGGATTTATATGTGCACAGATCATTGAAAGTGGCAGGACTTGTGGCAAAAGCACTAAATGAAAAGCAGAGTCCTTGGCCAAATTAATAGAGGCATAGAGTACAAGATTGAGGAGGTGATATTGAACTTCTTTAAGGTTCTTCTTGTTAGACCTCAATTGGAGTATTAAGTACAGTTATGAGCATCACGTGGAGAGGGTACAAAAGCAATTTACAGGAATGGTCCTAGGGATGAAGAACATCAGTTATGAGGATATATTGAAGAAGTTGGGACTGTTCTCCTTTGAGAAAAGAAGGCATCTGATACAGATTTTCAAAATCATGAGCGCGCTGGATAGAACAGGCAGCGAGAAACTGTTTCCTTTTATGAGCAGAATAGGAACAATAGGTATATGTTTAAAGTGGTTTGCTAAAGAAGTAAGGGTGAAGTGTGAAAAAACTTTTCCATTTAACAAATATTTAGAGTATGGAATATGCTACCTGGAATTGTGGTGGAGGCAGGTTCAATCGAGGCATGCAAGAGGGGATTGAGTAATTATTTGGATTGAAATAACATGCAGAAATTATTGGGAAAAGACTAGAGGTTGTTATTAGGTAATGATTTAGGCACAGTGAGTTGAATGACCTCCTATGCTGTAATACCTCTGAATAGCTTTTAAAAATTAGTTCTTTTTCAATAGTGTGTTTGAATAACAGATGTATTAGGCTGTTCAACATTAATTTTTCATCTGTTATGTGTCTGCCTGTTTCATCAACCAATGTTATTATTTTCTGCACTGTTTACTGTGCGTCCAAGTTTTATGTCATTTGAAATCCTTGAAATTATGCACAATATACCAACAACCAAGTCTCTCAAAACAGTTGTCTAAAACCCTCTCGGAGAAAATATTTTTCTTTAACGTGCTGGTAATCCTGCTAACTTTTTGATCTTCAGCATGTTCCAATATTTCCTTTGTTACTCTGTTCCTCTTAGTATATTTATACAACATATTTGTCTTTTTTCCTTGTTTATTTTCCAGTACAATTTCATAACTTCTATGTACACTGATAATTTTCTTTTCAATTTCACCTCTGAATTCTCTACACTCATGTAGTATCCAGCTCTCTGTACCTGACTTAAGTTTCCCTTGTTTGCCTTATCTTACTATGTAATGCTCTTTGAGATCAAGGTGTGAGGACAGTCTAGATTTACAAGCACACCCCCACCCTCAACTTTTCTTCAAGGAAATATATTCCTCCTGAATTCTCTGTCTATTTCTGAGACTGAGAAACAGACTTCCTGTTGGTTTTGACACTAATTTTACCTTCAAGTAGCTATGTAGTTATTTTGCCAAAACATATTACTGCATCTTATTAATATTAACTTTCTCCAATTCAGACTTTTATTGTTGGTCCATATTTAATATTTTCCCACATTGTGTGAAATCTATCTGAATTATGGTCATTACCACCAGGAAGCACTGCCATTGATTTCTTCTTGTCTAGTTTCAAAACCCCTAAAATTCAGAATTGGCTATGCTCTTGTTGGATTTGCTTAACATCACCCGCAAAATGTTCTCCTTAAGCATTTTAAGAATTCTGTGCTCTCTCCTTTCACATTGATCTTATCTAAGCTAATACTAGGTTAGTTGAAGTGTGCTACTATTATTGCCCTCCTGTTTCTGACCTTTAACAATTTCTATATATATTTGACTCTGAGGTCTACACTGTGTTCTACTCCCAGGAGTCTGTTTGTCTCTGTTTTCCTGTTTGACCCATAAATTGTAATCTGATGATCCAATCTAGCAAGTAATTATCATTTCAACATTAAATCATCTATTTCAGACAAAATAGTTCGGCATGCTGGGAATCTGAACAACTCCCATGTTTGTGAAGTGGGCCCAGGCCCAGGTGGCATTACTCGATCAATTCTTAATGCTGGCATTGCAGAATTACTTGTGGTTGAAAAAGATACTAGATTTATTCCTGGTTTACAGGTAACGACTCTGCTTAGTAATCAAATAAACTAATGTAAATAAGCAGTATTGTAAGGTGGCTTGATTTAAACTTTGTAAGCTCAAAAGACAGCCAAAACAATATTTGTGATGTGAAAATGAGTAAAATTGTCAGTATAAATATGATAGTTCTTTTAATGTTCATTTAGATTTGACTTCAATTAGTTTACCTGATATTTACTCAGTTTTTATTGTTGCACAAAACGCAAGTTATTTGAACTATAGGAGCAGGTTTTTAAAGTAAACAGAAGTGTTTTTTCACTTAAATCTGTATTTGAAAATCATTATCTTAAGGCAAGTATTGAATCTCTTCACCAAAATAGACCTGCCATGTAAGATCTAAACACTATCAATGTTGTTCTGATACTCATGCAGAACCTTTCCATCTCCAGCTGCTATGCACTTTATTCTATTCAAATGTGGAATACTTTGAAGGAGAATTGCTTCCATCTCTACATTCCAGCTTAATCTTTTAGTGAATAAACTGTGAAGTCACTGTATTGCATTCTGTGTTAATCGCACTTTCACTTGGAAGGTTTAGATAAAAGACTGGAGTTTTGTAACGTAATAGTCATTTTGTATCTGTATAGTTGCTGGCTGAAGCAGCAGCCCCTAGGAAACTGCGCATCGTTCATGGAGATATTCTGACCTACAAACTGGGAAGGGCTTTTCCAAAGCAATTTCAAAATGAATGGGAAGGTGGTAAGTTTTGTTTGGTAAGAGATTTTGAAGATATTAGTTGATCTGAGAATTTTTCCTCCCTAGAATTTGTTTTGAATTCATTACATAATGAAAGAATGCTAAATATAAATTCTGGATTGTTAGTTGGTTCCACTTCATATAGCTACAATAAAGCATTATTTGTAAGTCATTGAATCAATTTTCAAAGTTTAGTCATTGACTTGATTATTTTAAATGTAGTATTCAGATCATATGAAGTTTGATTATATATGTATAATATTACTGTTAAAAAGAATTTATGATTCGGTCAATGAGTCTTAGAAAGCAAAAGGAAAAAGACGTCTTAAGGAATACATCAATACTTTTTCAACTATAATCTAAAGTGTGATCTGTCTATTGATATATATTAGGAGAACACTTGTGTACCAGGCATTACAGAAGTACTTTCAGTTTCCTAATGCTTCAAACCAGTGAATGATTTGCCTATAAAATGCGAAGTTTTTGACTAGGTCAGATTTTCTAACACGTAAAAGAACATGTTATACTGTTTGTAAACCTGAAGCTAACTTTAAACAGTTTATATAACTCACAACAGAATCAACAGATGGATAAAATGAATGAGCCACATTGCTTCTGAAACTGAAAGTATTGCAGAAGGAAAACACTTAACAAATACCCTGACTATTACGGAACCTGAGTCCCACTGACTTTGATCCTTCAAGTTCTCAAACTAAAGTCTGACTTCACTGTTAGGCTGCTTAATAGGGCACCTTCACATGAAGGAGACAGCAACAATTTACAGCTATTCACATTTATTTGTCAGCTCAGATTTTTTTGAAAGTAGGTGGGAGATAAATTATAAACATGTTCTTTGTGATTATATAGCAGGTTCATTATTAAGTTAATAACAGTGGTTTCTTGCGTGCAGTTAATTTTATAACTTTGTCTGTGGTAAGATCACTTTTGGTTAACATCTTGTCACATAATGTTGCTGTTGACATTGCCTTACTCATTCTTAGCATTTTTTTGTAATCTTACTGGACAATACAGTGCTCCTGAAGTGCAGTTTCTGTTATAAAATATGAAAAGAGCAGTGCTCCTGATACCAGTGCCTGGGGGACACCAATATTTACTTGCCTCCAGCCAGAGAAATTGTTGTCCACAACTGATCTCTATTTTGCAATCAGTTTAGTGTCACTGCTCTTTAATCCCATGGTCTTCAATTCACTACACCTTGATCTGCAGCACTTCAAATGACTTTTAAGAGTCCAGTATTTCAGATCTGGCAGCTGAGGGATAAATATTGTCCAAGGCATCAAGAAGACCTGTTCTTAAATTAATAATCTTTTGCTCACACCTGAAAGAGCTAATGGGACCTCTGCTTAGTATGTCATCCAATAGTCCAGCACAACTTCAGTAAAAGACTAAAATATCAACCCCAATTATGTACTCAGATCTGAGAAACTTGAACCCACCAACTTGTAATGCTGAGGTGAGAGTGGTACCACTGAGTGAAGACTGACACTGCAGTGTCTGGAGAGTGACCCAGTAGAGTTTACCCTCTTGCTTGACTATCCTCCTTTTAAAATTATTTGCTGTACACCAAATAACTTACTACCCCTGGATGAGGGGCTGGGATCAGTAATTCAGCTATGAATCCGTGTTTCCTTGAAATTTAATCCTATGATGGCAATTTGAGTATATGACAAGATTTATTACCATCTTGAATTTAAGGTGAGCGGTTGAGGCAACTTTGAAAATATGATGTCAGGCTGGTAAGACTATGAAAGGGGGTTTGTAGTAAGCTACCTAATGAAATATTGTTAAATTTTCTGAATTTATAGTAGTGCAGAAGAAAAGAGAGGTATAGATCTCTTGTATGAAAAGACAATGCCTTCGATTTTTTTGCATTTTACATGATACAATGTTGAAAACTAACAAAAACTAATAACTAAATTAAGTGAAAAAAACAACTTCTAAAAAGCAACTATTGGGGGGGGAAAAAAGACACAAATTTTGAAGGAAGCTCACTAAATTAAATCATAATTTGTTTTTGGGAGGATATGATACATACCAGACCCTATGGTGCCCAGAGGTTGCAAAGTGCAATATTTTACATTATATAACCTAATGATCATTGTGTTTCATAATTGTGGTTTGCTAATGTTTTATAATAAAAGAACTTTGCAGATATTTTTGTGCAGTAGAGAATATAGGGTATAAAAAATTAACGTATTACGTAAAAATCTTTCTACTAAATGGCTTCTGCAATTTTCTTAATTTCTAATTTAATCTATAACATAATATTGCCGCTTAGGAAATATTTGGGTGTTAAGATTGTCTGAGAATAAAATGAACATTATTTATGTCAAATTAAGCCAGTAGTGATGTACATGCATTTAGTAAATGAAATAACTCCACAAAGACTGGTATCCCATCACCAAGTCATCCTTTACTTACACATGGAGACTCCTTGACACTGATCCAGCTCCTTCTGAGCCAGCTCTGTGTCAGGATGTCTGATGCTCCTCTTTTTGTCTGTTAGTTAAGACTCCATAACGGGACCAGATTAACAGACCTAAGGAATGCACACTCTGAGGTCCACCTGGTTGACCTCAGTACAATCACTACATCTCTCTCTGTCTTTCTTTTTGTAGCCCCTCTTGGGGTGTTTTACCTTGGGATGAGGTTCCTCCAACTCAGCCTCTGATATGATTGGCATGTAATGCCCAGTAGCTTGCCTCTGGTGCGAAGAATTTCAGAAGAAATTCATTCTTTTCTTCAGGTATGGAGCTGTCCTTGTATTGTGGAATACCACATAGAAAATACTCAAATTCTCTGCTGGTAAACAATAGCCTGTTATCTGTGACCAACATTTCTGAGAGTCCGTATAATCCAAAACGTGCATGCAATTTTTCTATCATTGCCCCTGTGATTGACAAACGAACTGTGTGCACGTCCAGCCACTTTGATTGGGGATTCACAATGACGAAGAACACTGAGCCCATGAAAGGACCTGCATAGTTGATGTGCAACTAAGTCCACGGTCTACCTGGCCAGTTACACGACTGTGGGGGAGCTCCTGGCAGTAGTGGTTCTTGTTCACAACCTGGGCACTGCTCCACCAATGCAGCTATGTTTGTATCCAGCCCCGGCCACCAGACGTAAATTAAAGTCATAGAGTTGTACAGCACAGAAAGAGACACTTTGGCCCAACTCGTCCATGCTGACCAGGTATTCTAAATCAGTCTAATCCCATTTGCCGGAATTTGGCCCATATCCTCCTAAACCCTTCCTGTTCACGTATCCATCCAGATGCCATTTAAATGTTGTATTTGTACCAGCCTCTATCACTTCCTCTGGCAACTCATGCCTCACACACACCACCCTCTGACCCGAGGTCCCTTTTAAATCTTTCTCCTCTCACTTTAAACCTGTGCCATTTAGTTTTGGGGGAAAAAGACCTTGACTATTCAACCTGTCCGTTCCCCCTCACTATTTTATGAATTTCGACAAGGTTACCCCTCAGTCTCCGCTTCAGGGAAAACAGCACCAGCCCATTCAGCCTCTCCCTATAGTTCAAATGCTCCAAGCCTGGTAACATCCATATAAATTTTTTTTCTGAACCCTTTCAAGTTTAACAACATCTTTCCTATGGCAGGGAGACGAGAATTGAATGCAATATTCTAAAAGTGACCTAAACAATGACCCATACAGCCAAAACATGACATCTTATCGCCTATACTCAATGTCATGACCAATAAAGGCAAGCATACCAAATACCTCCTTCATTCCCTGTCTACCTGTGACTCTACTTTCAAGAAACTATGAACCTACGCTCCAAGGTCTCTTTGTTCGGCAACACGCCCCAGGACCCTATTATTAAGCATATAAGTTCTGCCCTGATTTGCCTTACCAAAATGCAGCACCTCACATTTACCTAAATTAATCTCTATCTTTCACGCCACCAACAATTTTGGTGGCATCTACAGATTTACTAACGATTCCTCCTATAAACACATCCAAATCATTTATATAAATGACAGAGTGCAATGGATCCGGCATTGATCCTTGTGGCATACCACTGGTCACAGGCCTCCAGTCAGAAAATTAACCCAGCACCACCAGCCTCTGTCTCCTATCTTCAAGCCAGTTTTGTATCCAGATGGCTAGCTCTCCCTGGGCTCCATGTGATCTAACCTTGCTAACCAGCATACCATGTGGAACCTTGTCTGCCTTTGTCAATCTTCGTCCTTTTTTCAAAAAACTCAATCAAGTTAATGGGATACGATTTCCCACACGCACAGCCATGTTGATTATCCCTAATCTGTCCTTGTCTTTCCACATATGAAAACCCTGTCCCTCAGAATCCCCTCCAACAACTTACTTGTCAGTCTGTTGTTCCCTGGCTTTTCATTACAGCCTTTCTGAAATAGTGGTACCACATTAACCACCCTCCAGACTTCAGGAACCTCACCCGTGGCTATCGATGATACAAGTATCTCACATGAGGCCTGGCAATCACTTCCCTGTCTTCCAACAAAGTTCTGAGATGCACCTGATCAGGTCCTGGGGATCTCTCCACCTTTATACATTTTAAGATGTCCAGCATCTCTTCCTGTGTAATATAGACACTTCCCAGGATCAGTACTTCTCCAAGTTTTCTAGACTCCATTATTCTCCTCCACAATTGATACAAAATACTAGTTTAGGATTGCAACCATCTCCTCTGGTTCCACGCATGGATTGCCTTTTGATCTTTAAAGGCCCTATTCTGTCCCTAGTTACTCTTCTGACCTTAAATGTATTTGTAGATCTCTTTGGATTCTCCTTAACCCTTTGTGCCAAAGCTGCCTCATGTCCCCTTTTAGCTGTCATGATTTCCCTCTTGAGAATACTCATACTGCTCCTATATTGCACTAAGGATTCACTTGCTTACAGCAGGGTCTATACCTGACATATGCCTCCTTTTTACTTGACCAGAGCCTCAATTTCTCTTGTTATCCAGCACTCCCTACAACCATGTCCTGCACACTAACAGAAACATACTGCCTCTGGACTGTTGTTACCTCGTTTTTGAAGACCTCCAACTTTCCAACCATCCCTTTACCTGCGAATAGCCTCTCCTAGTCAACCTTTGAAAGTTTTTACCTGATAGCATCAAAATCGGCCTTATTTCAAGTCAGAATTTTTAACATTTTGATGATGCCCATCCTTTATCGTAACTATTTTAAAACCAATAGAATTATGGTCACCAGCTCCAAAGTGCTCCCCCACTGACACCTAGTCACTTGCCCTGCCTTATCTCCCAAGAGAAAGTCTGGTTTTGCTCCAAAATCTTGCCAGCATCATCATTTTGGAAATCCCTAGGTGGCCCTGGTAGAATTCAGCCAGTATCTGGTGGCGACTTTTTGCTTGGGACAATCACTCTTGCTCCCCATGATAATATGTCATCTTCTACTGTGACCTGGCCTCTCTGGGTCCAAAAGTATTTCAGTTCTGGTTGTGACACCCTTTGGTTTCCCCCATCATGACCAGCTCTTTTCATTTAGCCAAGACTGGATCTTCCTGTGTCAAAGTCTGATATTGTTAGCTGTAACTGAAAGTGCATCTGGAAACTTTAAAAACGTTTTAACTCTTCCAGTGGCGGTACCACTTGTGGTATATCTGCCAGTGGAAGGCAGTTCAACACATCCGCATTTGCTACTTGGTCTTCTGAATGGTGTGCTTACTTGTAATTATACACACTTAGTATTAGCCCACCGTGTAAAGCAATGGGTGGCACTGCCTTGACCTCTTTAAGTACACCTAGCAGGGGTTTGTGGTCTGTTTATAATTACAAATTTACGTCTGTGAAGGTATTGGTGGAATTTCCTGTTTCCAAATATGACCACTAAACCTACCTTCTCTATCTGGGCATATTTACCAGAAGTTTTGGATGCATATGCTATTTGGCATTTGTCTCCATTGGGCCATCTGATCTAGATAAATGATGACCTGGGGTAGGCCTTTTTAAAATGTTCCCCATCTGCTGAAAAATTGCACAGGCTGGTGATACCCCAGTTAGCAGTCTCATATATTGGTACAGATTCTTTTGGGTATTAATTGTAGCATATTTCTGGGAATCCTCATCTAACAGCAATCACTAGTATGCATGCTCATGTCCACCTTTGTGAAGGACAGCCTTCCTGGCAGCTTTTGAATCAAAAACAAGAAGGCAGATTACTGCCTGAATTGGCTGTAAATTGGGAGAGGGAATTGTGCAGCGAGTTTTGGGTGTACTTGTGCACCAGTCGCTGAAGGTAAGCATGCAGGTGCAGCAGGCAGTAAAGAAGACAGCTGGCCTTTGTGAGAGGTTTTGAGTACAGGAGCAGGGATGTGTTGTTGCAGTTATGCGGGCCTTGGTGAGTACACACTTGGAATATTGTGTGCAGTTTTGGACTCCTGTTCTGAGAAAGGATGCTTTTGCTGTTGAGGGAGTGCAGTGGAGGTTTACCAGGCTGATTCCAGGGATGGTGGGACTGACGTATGAAGAGAAATTGACTAGGTTAAGATTGTTTTCACTGGGGTTCAGATTAGTGGGGGGGAATCTCATAGAAACTTACAAAATTCTAACAGGACTATACAGGGTAGATGCAGGGAGGATATTCCTGATGATGGGTCTGTCCAGAACGAGGCCTCACAGTTGAGGATTTGGGTTAGACCATTTACGGCCGAGATGAGGAGACATTTCTTCACCCAAAGAGTGGTGAGCCTGTGGAATTCATTACCATAGGAAGTAGTTGATGCCAAAACATTGAATTCAAGAAGTGGCTAGATATAGCACGTGGGGCGAATGGGATCAAAGGTTATGGGGAGAAAGCAGGTTTGGCCATTGAGTTGGACAATCATTCATGATCGTGATGAATGGGTGAGCGGGCTTGAAAGGCCAAATGGGTATTTATCTATCTGCAAAAAGTGGTTTACAATTTGTTCAAAATGCCCACAAAAGCAAACCGATTCATCGGGCTTCATAATGTGTATGACCCATGCTGCCCATTCCACAGACTGGACTGGTTTGATGATTCCTTTGACTTCCAGCATTCTGATTTTTGCCTTTAGCTTTACCTGTCAGGCAAATGGTACTGGGCGGTCCTTGCTGAATTGTGAATTGCTTCCTGGTCAACATGCAAGGTGACCTTGACTCTTTCGATAGTCCCTAGAACGTCCTGATAATCTGTCAGGTATTTAATTTGGACTTCATTCAGGCAGCCATTTTCTAATCAAAAACTGTTGAGACAATCTCTGTGAATCTTTTCAACCAATTTCGTCCCATTAGTCTTGGGCCTGAGCCTTTTACTGCAGTCACTGGTAACCGAGACTGGAACTGCAGTTTGTATACCCTTAATCTGTAAAGGTTCTGAGTCTATCTGAGGCCTTGAGGTCTTGTACAAACTTAAGGGTTGGAGTCCAGAGCAAATTTTGTTAAAGACTGGTTCTGCAATCACTGAAATGACTGCGCTGGTATTGACTTGCATTAGAAACGAGTAACCATTTAACATTTGGTTCTGATTTGGATGTTGCTAAGCAATTTAACTGTTACAGACGAGATGTAGGTGGACTTTCCAGGTTGTGCACCCTCCTGGATACCAGCCTATCAGTTCTCTTGCTCAATTCAGGTCTAGTGGGACATGTTGTTGTCTCGAGTTGGTGTACTGGCAGCAACTACAATGGCTTGCTGCCCTGATCCGAAAGCAAGTGTTAACAGTTTGACTGAGGCTTGGCTTTGTTTCAGTGTGCTCACCTAAAGTCCTTCTGTTTTATGTCCTGAGTAGGTTATGTAGTTGCTTTCACTCCAGTAGAGTTCCCCAAGCTCAATCTGACTGGCGAGAATGTCCACTTCCATAGGAACACCCTGCAATTCATGTTGCACTAGCTGCATTTTCTAATGGTAAAGCCAGTTGTAGTGCCTGATGGGAATCCAGTTGGGCTTCAGCTAGTGGATGCTTCTGCATTGTTACATCATTAATCCAACATACCAAATGGTCTCTCAGCATCTCTTTAAAGTCACACTCAGCCAATCATCTTAACCTAGTCAGAAATTCCAATTCCAATTCCCTTGGTTCTCTAATTGTGGAGTAAAACCACAAGCATCACAGAATTAGAGAAGGCTTGAGGTTGTAATATTCCTTAACTAAATCAGTTAACTCTTGAAAGGTTTTCGTATCTGGTGCCGCAGGGAAAATTAGGCGTCTAATAACCGAATAACCAGCTGCAGATCTACAAGCTGTCAGTAGAATTACTCCTTTTTACCTGCCCCAATGTCATTTGTCTGGAAAAAATAATGCATTCTTTCCACATTTTGGACCCTGTCTATTGCAGGTTTGAATGAGTCAAGCTTCCTAAATAGCAGCATGATGCCAGAAGTGCTTACCCCAACTCAAAGATGACTGTTGTGGCAAATTTCTTCAGGATTCTACTTTTCTGTCGTTGCTACTAAGTAACTCCAACAGAGGCTGGTGCCCCGTCTCCAAGTCATACTTTATTTACATGTAGAAAGACCTTGACACTGATCCATCTCCCTCACAGCCAGCTGTCAGAGTGAATAAATGTCTGACACTCCTGTTTTTATTTGTCAACTAGAGCTCCCTGATTAGACCAGATTACCAGCTCCAGTCAGGGAACTCATATTTTATGAAGTCCATCTGGCTGATTGGGTTCCGTCACCACAGAAAATGCATTTAGACCTGAGTGTTCCAACATTTGGTCACAAACAGTGCTTGAAGTACAAAAAAATAGAAGTGACAGATTCTGGAAGGGGGTGCTCCTTCAGTCACAGGCCAGTTCTAATTTTGCTGCTGATTAGCTTACTACTGAGCTTGGGAACTGCAGTATGGCAGAGAAATAGGCTGTGTTTAGAGGAGCAGTGAGCATTGTGAAGCTTCATTCAGCCTGAACCCTAAATGCTGGAGTGGTGACAGATGAATCTGAGAAAAGGAGAGAAGCTGAAGATGGAAGGGTCATTGGCAGTGTGTGCTGCCTGGAGGATAGTGTGGGATATGGAAGGCAGCGGCTTTCAACTGGAGAATGGGGCTGTGATGGAGAGGCTGCTGAGGGATTTATGGGGAAGAGGAGCTGCAAATGAGTGGCAGCCTGCATGGAGATAGGGAGGAAGACAAAGGCAGGGAGAGTACAGTAAACAAGATGTTGAGCCCTGGGCCCTTGCCTTAGGGATGCTTCGATGCATTTTGCAGCTTTTGCCTTGACTAGTAGTACCACCCAACAAGTGCTTGGGTTTGTGCTAATATTTGTTTACACAGTTAGGGTGAGTTCTTCATGTTGTCTGCTTAAGGGCACAAGCTCTCCCTCCCATGGAGGTGTGGCTTCCCTGATTCTTTCAGAGTCAGGTTGGCAGAACGTGTTAAGAAGGCCTGATCATGATTCCCAAACTACCTTAATCCAGGGTATGTAAGTGTAAGAAAGTAAAGGACAAATGTGGGATGATTGTTTTGGGCATATAGAGAACAAGGAAGGAGTCCTGGAAAATTAGGTAGTTGTGATCAATGCCTTCCTGTCTCTGACCAAGTAATTTTTGGGCAGAAAAGCCCGAGTCTTAATCCATCTCCACTTAAGACCCTTATGTCTTCAATTAATGACCATTACAGCACTATTCTCACTGAAGCTCCAATTATTTTAGCTCCAGGCTGTGGTAGCCTGAGAGTTGCTGAATGGGATACCTTTGATCTTGAGTAATCTGTGTATGACTGAAGGCATAGACATGGAACAGGATGATGGCAACTGACAGTTACCTCACTGCTGTTACTTGCAACCCCAACCATGTGAGACCACACTCTCACCGCAACACCTACCTCTGTCTATGGTGATTGCTACAGCCTGAGATACTGAAGACTGCTACAGCTTCCTCCATGGTACTATTGAGTGCTGGACCTGATCGCCTCAGGTTGGCTGTAGATCAGGAAGAATGCCTCTCTTTGTCCACTTAATTGCTTAATGGGCATAATATTTGATAGACATTCCTTCTAAGAGTCAGTATTGGTGTCTCTACACTATAGCAGAAAGTGCATGAAATGCTTGCCTTAGTACAAGGATTCTACCATATGAGTGTGAGAAAGCTGGGCACACACAGACTGTTTGTTCTTGTCCTCCTCCTATCTCCTCAAAAGCCTACCCATGTATTGTGTCAGGAGAGGTGGGAAACCTAGGTTGAAAGTCAGCTGCCTCTGACTGACCACACTTTCACGTGAATTCCACCAAGTTCATGCTGTGCCCCATCAGAGGTAAAGATACGGTTGGGGTTGGTTAACCCTAACTCGATCTCTTGGCCCAGTCCTTCCTCCAGTCAGGACTTGGAGCTGCTTGACACCTTTTTATAAAGGTCATTTTTGTGATTTACTCATTTTTTTTAAAAAAGATGATCAATTAGTTTTTCTTTGCTGTGCAGCTTCTTTGTTTTTATGAACCTCATTTTTTTTCTTATGACATTTATTTAATGCTGTACCAGACTAGAGCTCGGGCTGCTGGGAATCAAATACTCACAAGCAGTGAGTGCTTTATGGAAGACTAGCAGAAGGGATTATTTTCACTCCAGTAGAAATGGGAAGTGTTAGCTCAGCATGTCTGGCAGTATCTGTGCAGAGAGAAACAGAAGTCACCTGGTAAGAACTAGTGAAGATTGTAGACCTGAAGTGTTGACTCTCTTTGTCTCTCTGTAGATGCTATCTGGCCTACTGAATACTTCCAGCAGTTACAGTTCATACTTCCAATATCTAAGTACTTTTATATGTTCCAAATACACCTAAAATAGTCAACTTGCCTGGTTTGTTTTGAACCAAGTGTATAGCTCTATTGAATATATTTTGGCTCTTTTGACGATAATCTTCTCGTCAACCTCAACACTCACACTCTTATTATAATTCGGGAGAGAGGAGGATCGGGTTTGTATTGATGTTTTCTTTCAATTTACTTTCTAAGAAGTACATTTAAGCATATTGCAGAGAAATGCCTGTAGCGCTATTCTGATCAATTTTTCCTTACCTAGAGAACTCCCAGAGATCAGGAAATATACCTTATAGGAAAAGGATACTCTTTGGATTAGCTAGTGAATGTTCAAATATTTTGGTGAAATTACTAACATTTGAGTAGGTAACACAGCACATTTGTGGATATGTTCAGGGCAAGGGGATGTGCAGTCAACAGAGTTATGTAGTTTGCCTTGATTGAATAACATTTTCAGTTAATAGGTCGCTCACTAAATTCGTTTCTTTTGAGATATGACTGTCTTCAAGTTTAAGATCTATCATTGCAGCCACTGGATCTATAAACAAGTAACTCGCATTATGAAAGTGAGGGTTTTTTGTTTTATTTATTCACTCATGGAACTTGGGCGTCACTGGTTGGCCAGCATTTATTGCCATGCTTAGTTACCCTTGAGAAGGTGATGGTGAACTGCCTTCTTGAATCGCTTCAGTCCACATGCTGTAAGTTGACCCACAATACTCTTAGGAAGGGAATTCCAGGATTTTGACCAAGCAACAGTGAAGGAATGGTGTTATATTTTCAAGTCAGGATTGTTAGTGGCTTGGAGAGGAACTTGGAGGTGGTAGTGTTCTAATGTATCTGCTTCCCTTGTCCTTCTAAATGGAAGTGGTCATGGATTTGGAAGGCGTTGTCTAAGGATCTTTGGTGAATTTCTGCAGTGCATCTTGTAGACGTTACACTGCTGCATCTGAGGATCTGTGGTGGACGCTTGTGAAAGTGATTCCAGTCTACTGGGCTGCTTTGCCCTGAATGGTGTCAAACTTCTTGGAGTTGCACCTGTCCCAGCAATTGGGGAGTATTCCATCATACTCTTGACCTGTGCCTTGTAGATGGTGGGCAGTCTTAGGGGAATCAAGCTGAGTTACTTGCTGCAGTACTCCTAGCCTCTGACCTGCTGTTGTAGTCACAGTATTCAGTGGTGAGTTCATTTGAATTTTTGGTCAATGGAACCCTTGAGGATGTTGATAGTGGAAGATTGAGTGATGGTAACACCATTGAATATTAAGGAATGGTGGTTAGATCATATCTTGTTCACAATTGGATGTGGCAGGACTGCAGAACTTAGGCCTAATTTGTTGATTGTGGGATTGTTTAGTTTTGCCTGTCAGTTCATGCTTATACTGTTTGGCACTCGGGTAGTCCTGTTTGGTTAACACCTCATTTTCAGGTATGCCTGCTACTGCTCCTAGCTCACCCTCCTGCACTCTTCATTGAACCAGGGTTGGCCCCCTGGCTTGCTGATAATGGTTGAGTGACAGATACGTCAGGTTACGAAGTTGCAGATTGTGCTTTGGCTTAATTTGCTGCTAATGATGGCCGTTAGCACCTCTTGGATGCTCAGTCTGTTCAAAGTCTGTCCCATTCAGCACAGTGATAGTGCCACACAACACGATGGGAGGGGGTATTGTCAATGTGAAGGCAGAACTTCATCTACAAAAATATTGAATGGTGGTCACTATTACCAACACTGTAATGGACAATTGCATCTATAGCCAGCAAATTAGTAAGATTGAGGTCAAGTATTTTTTTTTCCTATTCGATCTACTTACTACATGTTTTTTAAATTTTTGAACAGACCCACCAAATGTGCACATCATTGGCAACCTTCCTTTCAGTGTTTCAACACCTCTCATTATCAAATGGTTGGAGAATGTTGCAAATCGCAATGGACCATTCGTCTTTGGGAGAACACAGATGACACTAACATTTCAAAAGGAGGTTGCAGAGGTAGGTTTTGGATTTATTTCTCTGTGTGGTTCTTGAAATGAGACAATTAGCTACTTGTAGATTGAGATATCAATCTGAGTATCTCAGATTCCTGAGACTCCTGATTATTTATGGAATGCTCTTCAACAACTCATTTGCTTTAACATTCCTCTTATTTACATGTACGTGGTAGTTTATTAGTTACAGTGATGTAGTGTAGAGTAGCTAAGGCTCTCTTTTCACATAATCATTCTAGACTGGTCTGTTACTGATGTTAGATTCATGTGATCAGTTAATCGTCAAGATTTTTTGTGCATCTCCTCACATCCGATCTACCCCCGAAGTTTTTGTCTACTTGGTCTACATTATTCTAGTGCTTTCCAATTGGTTAGTTGTGCAGTCTTTGTTATCATTAACGTCATCACCGCACCAAAGCTCAAATCTTAAATCGCGAGACAATCTGGAGCTCTGACTGGATGTCCCAGTCTGGTTGACTGGAATTGGGTGCTAGGATGATGGTATTGTCCTGTATCTGGAACAGTTGTAGCACACTATACATTGTCTAATATAGCTGTACCACATCCCATAGTCAACATGTTTGGTCTCATTTCTTGGCTGAATTAAGATCAGTGCCTTCCCATTCACCTGAATATGCCTTCGGGCATTCTCACAATGTAAGATCGCAGGTGGTCTGTTTCTCTAATGACTGTGGCTTCTGAATTTCTGTCCCTTACCCACACTCTCCACTCTGGCTTTAAGGTTGACAGAAATTTTGTCCTACGTCTAGAGTTGTATCATCTCTGCTGCTTTTGACTGTGGCTTTACTCTTCTAACTTCTTTTGGCCTCAAGAGGCTATGTCTGGTCTGAGATTGTGTTCTGCAACTGGTATATCTGTTTTTAGCCTCCTGTCCATTAACAATTATACTGGGTATGTTTTCCGTGGTGTTGTTCTGTAACGAAATAGAATTAATTCCCAGTCTGGAATCTTACATGGATTTTCATTAACTCAATGATCTTGACTGTACTTTCTGCTTTTCTGAGTAGGGATGAAGTGGAGAAATTGTCACCTGGTTGATGTCTACTTCTAACGTAAACAACCTGAAATCCTTTTTGTTGAATTGATGTCATTTTCCGATATTTATTTTTCTGGGAAACCATGTATTGCAGAGATCTTTTTCAGTGATCTAATCACTGCGTGCTGTGGCTGAATGAAGTTTTGTCACTTCAGTTCATCTTGAATAATGGCTGACTCAAATACATCTTTCCTTTAAAATTAAACAAATCCATTTCTAATCTGTACCAAGGTCTTTGTGGTTATCTTAATTAAATCATTTGGTTCTGTAGATACTTGGCTATCTATGGCACATTTGTCATGAGGCAGTGTAATCCTTTATGCCCAGCTGTCACACTGATTGTTGTGTTCTTGCTCTGCCTTCGTGATACCTAATTTCCAAAAGCAGGCCAGTAGGACTAGTTCGGTTTTGGAAACCTGTTTGCCATGGATGAGTTGGTCTGAAGGGCCTGTCTTTGTGCTGTATGACTTTCTAAATATCCCTCCTGGAGTTTCTATAGGATTTCTCTTCACACTGAACTTTGGTATTCAATGTTTGTACACCACTACATCTCCTGTAATTGTTAAATGTAATTTCTGTTTTTGGTGTCTTTTCTGCATTTGGTCTTCTGGACTATATTTCAACCACCCTGTAGACAGAGCTGTCTGACATTTGTGCACTTCTTGTCAAATTTTTGAGCTACATAATTTTGTCTGAGTTTTACTCAGGTGTTTGTTATTGCTGTAAATTCTTCTGCAAGAAAGCCTTCTTATTTTGCTCAATGCCTTTCTACTGTAGAGAGTGTACCTATATTTGTGCCTTACCGAGAACATAGACTAAACCATGTTTGTGCCTTCCCAGCCTAAACCCGAATCTTTGTTTGCATGGAGGAATTTATTTTTGAGACTTCTTTCAATCTCACTTGTATTACCAGTAGCCTGTGGTCTTTCTCAAGTTGAAAGATGAATGCCATAAGGTAGCCTATGAACCTGTCATACCACATGTACCTGCTAATGCTTCCTCTTCTGTCATTGCATAACTCTTCAGTCTCTAAAGTACCTTAGTACACTAAAGTACTTCAGTACTCTTCACTAAAGTACCCAAAAATATAGTGGGTTTCACATTCAGTCAGTATGCACTTGAATAAGGGCTGCTCCAACAACTGTGACTGTTGCGAACAAGCCTAGATTGTAATATGCTTAAACGTCGATAGAAAATAACTTCTGTCTGATTCTTTCAAAAGCTACGGTTGACTCCAGATTCCAGTAATACTTGGGCCAATTTTTCTTAATCAGCTTTCTTATGTGTTGAATGAGACTGGCTAAGTTGGATGAATTTTCCCACTTTTTCACCATGCCTAACAATGCTGTACATTATTTATACATTTTGCTGAAAAGTCACCCATCATGAGGCCTTGTTGAATAATGCACCCTAGAAATGTAATTGTCCTTCTCTAGAATTTGCATTTCCCATTCTGTGTTGCCTTTAACATGTCCCTGACCTGCTAGTTGTGTTCCCTTTTCACTCTAGTATGCACTAAGTTCTATATTGTAATGCTTCCCCCTTCAACTTCCAGAATTCTAGACACTGACCTTTGGAAAACCTCTGGTACAGAAGAGATCGTAAATGATAGTTGATTGAAGCAGTTCTCCTGAAAGTGTAAATAATGTGGTGATTTTGACTTCTGATCTCATGCTGTCTGCCAGAGCCCACTGTTGGCATCCTGTTGTGTGAAAACTTGCTTTTGTCATTTCTTTTAAACTGTCATCGACAGACGAAATATGTTGGATTTCTTTCTTAATTTTTGCTTAATTGAGTGAGATCCATACACAGTCTACCATTTGCCTTTGGAACACTTACCAGCTTTGAGTACCCATGTGCGTTTTTTGACACTGGAAATGTAAGCCTATTTTCAACTCTGCTGACTAACTGAGATTATACTCTTCCCATCAAAGAATTTAGAATTTTCCTGGGAGGATGTAGGCAGATGGACTTTGCATCATCTTGTATTGCAATGTAACAATCCTGTTTCTATTTACCACAGCCTTTAAATAGTTTTGGAATCCACCCTCGAAGAAATCTGGACAAGCCATGCATTTCTGCTCAACAGTGAGATATTCTGGTTCCTTAATATCTACTGTTTTACTGACATTTTAGCCTCTCTAAGTTTCATGGTGATTTAACCATACACCTGAAGATCTGTGTCTCTCGAACCTTGAGGTTAGCTGATCTCTCTCTCGCAGACATCAATCAAGGCTAACTGTCTGGCAATGTTGTAGCATCTACTCCTGGGTTGAGTTTCAATTTTGTTCCAAAGCTTATACCTTCAAGTGGATAACCAGCATCTGTTTTAGTTCTTTCACTTCATTCATGAAGGTTATTGTTTCATTCTATATCATGTTTCTTCATCAAAGTCATTATTAGTGATAGATGGGGTCCAAGAACGGATCCCTGCGTTACTGAGGAAGGGTCACTGGACCCTAAACGTTAACTTTTTTTTTCTCTCCTCCACAGATGCTGCCAGGCCTGCTGAGCTTTTCCAGCAACTTTGTTTTTGTCCCTGCATTAATTCTAGGGCCCTCCTAGTTTGGATCACTGTACTGTAGCTCCTTATGTACTTCAAAACAAAAATAAGACTTTCAGAACTATCAGCACTAAAGCACCATAAAACTTATTAAAATAATATAAAACAACATGAAGAGTAATAAAGTTCGTCAGCTGGTTGTTCTTGCTTTGTGTCTCTGTGGAATCGTGACTTCAGTACCAAGGCGCTGCCGTGGATGTTGCAGCCACGTGCTCCTCGACGCATGGCTCGCAACCATGCTCACTGCTTGCTCTTTTAATCATAGAAATGCCTGGCTCGCTGCTCGCTTTCTTTAAACAGTGAGGCTGATTTTCTAGTATCAGGCATAGAGCTTGAATTGGGTCAGGACTCTCTCAACGCCCATTTTTGGTTTTAATTATGTAAAAGATGTCATTTTAATAATTTCCAGTATCTCCATCTGCTGTGTTGACTCAAACTAGAAGGAAATGAAGCACATCTGTAGTGGATTTGTAAAAGAAAGCTTGGTCAGTGGTCTTCAGATTGACAGGGGGAAGACAAAATAAGTTTGTGCTACAGTTTAAAATTGCTGTCTGCTATGTTCCTCTTGATGGGATATAAATCACTACTAATCATGAAATGATTGATGACTGTGGTATCACTGATGTTGTTAATGGCATCGCTGATGATGTCAATGGCGTGCCCACAGCTAACAGAATGAGAATTGATAATTTGATTTCCTAAGCTCTGGCTGTTAGGAACTCAGGTCATGGCTTTTGCCCCTTTCTGGGAACTGGAAAATTCTGACTATCATTTAATGTTGCAATTGATTACTTGATAACTTACTTGAAAATCAAGGAGCTTTGAATCTCACTAGAGGACTGCTTATCGGGAGAGTGTTGTAGAAAGCTTTCGTTTTATGAGAGATTGGTATCAGTCCTAGAGAAGATTTGAACTATTTCACTGCCCTAAGCTCTGTTTGAACAGGAAGGAGTTTGTGTCATAAACACAAGGAGTTTATGAATCGACAAAATTGATGTACAGTGGAGCGAGAAGGCATTTAAACTTAGAAGCGGGGCTTGGGGAAAGGATGAGGAATGGAGGATGAAAGCAGTTAGAAAGTACAGAGTACAAAAAGATGAAGCAAAGATACAAATCATTAAAATGTGAAAAATATAACATGGAAGAAAGATTCCAAACCATAAGCCGACCAGACACTGTTGAGACAATGGTGGGCCTTCTCCTTGACTGAAGACCCTGGGGACAGATCTTGCTACCTGAGGGCTGCTGGCCAATCACAGACCACTGTTCTTATGCTGAACAGTACTACAGGTAAGATTGTGGCTGCTGCAGGAAAAACATCTACTAGGCAACATCTCCTCTTCAAACCGGGCAGTTTACAACCTTTAGGGCTCAATGTTGAGTTCAGCACCTTTAAATTATGAACCCATTCTTTCTTTCCTTTTTAGCTTTGCACGTTACATTATTTGTTACCCTCTCTTCCCTTCCCCCAGCCCAGTGGGACTGTCTGCTCTTTCCAGTCTGGTAGTTATGCACACCATTATTTCACCATTCTCACATTTCGATAATTTAATCTGAACTCTCAACATCCTTTCTTCCCCCAGCGTGCCAATCTTCCTCCCTCCCACTATTGCATAAATGGTGCCTCCTCCACATTTCATTTCAGCTCTGCTGAAGAGTCATCTTGGCTCAAAACATTAGCTTGCTTTCTCTCCATGGATGCTGCCTGACCCACTGTGACCTCCAGCATTTTATGTTTTCCCTTCAGATTCCACCATCTGCAGGAATTTGCTCCTCAGTCAGTAATGTAGATTGGGCTCAGCTCTCAGGGTCATTGGGAGAGGGATGGAGCTCAGCAAGTGCAGGGTTTGGCGTTCAGCAGGATCCTTCCTTTCCAATATCCATCTCCCCACTCATGCACTGAGTAACCCCTCCCCCTGCTCACACCCCCCCTCTGCCCACTTCCCTTCCACTGACTTAGCCTCTTGCCCTTTCCCTGCATCTTCCCTTCCCTTCCCTGTTCCCTTACCTCTTCCTCCTTACCTGTTCCCCTACCTCTCCCTTACCCTTCCACCCTCTCCCACCTCAGCCTTCCCCCTTTCCCCCAAGCCTCCTTCCCCAAAACCTTTGGCCATCCAGGGTAGAATGGAGCAGGGTGGAGGACTTATCAAAGGACCTCCTTTATGGGCCTGCCCCTGAGCCTGCTAAGGTGACCATTAACCTTGTTTCAGGCAGCACGCGATGGAGAGCGTCATTATACCTGATTGCCTTCCTTTCTTCCATTTATGTCCATGTGTTGGCCACTAGTATTTGAGGTTTTCCATGACAGATAGCTGCTGCAGGGCTTCATATTTAAATTTAGTTTTGTGAATTTCCTTTTGAAGATTCTGTTTTTGCTACAGGGCCCTTTTAAGTGGCTGTCAAGTATTTGCTTAATGGGGCTGTCAGATGTCAATTAGCCAATTTTTTGCTCAAAGATATTACTGCTGTCATGACAACTGGATGGTCTTCAAATCAAATTAATTTTACCTGATTTGTTTGGATCTAGTCAATACTTTGTTGTTGTAAGGCAGCACTATCAAAATGTGTTGGGAGACTACATTTCTCTCTTTTTGGGCCAATAAACTGAAGTGGACTGAAATACTAGGAGAGTTTTGCAATTTGAAAATAAAATGCTGCATATTTTTGCATTGTGCAGTGCGTTGTTGTTGCTCTTTTTAAGCCCTGAGGGGGAGAATTCTTTTCCAATATCCATCTACCCACCCATGCACTGGAGGTAAAGGTAAGTGTGCCTGATGACAGCCCTCTGGTTGGAATCCAGAATGTTAAAAAGCTGTTAGTGCCAGAGTAATATAGAGAAACTTCCTGCAAATTGGAATCAACCATACTTCTCCTCATTCCCATCTCTTGTCTCTCTCTGTCTCTGGTGACTGTCTGCCTGTCTCTCGCTCCCTCGCTTGAAAATCAAGCAATCTTAAAACAAGCATTCTAGTACAAGAAAAGATTTGGGTTGACCCAATCAGCTAACAAGACAAAGAATGTCCATCACGCTATGGACAACAGCGTGTCATCAGTGTTAAAAAATTAAAAGTACTGCGTGAGAAAACTTAACTAAGCCTTAATCTTGATTTGTGATCTTCAGAATTTTATTTACTGTGTTATTTTTCCACCCAATGTAACTGTGTCAAACTTATTTGTCTTTTTTTTTAATCGAGTGTGTGTATGTAGAAATTCTTTCTTTTCTCTGATGAAGGTTAAAGTTAAATGTTACAACAAATAGATATTTTCTGTTAATGATGAAAGTTAGTATGAATGGCTTCTGTCCTTACTGGCAACCGTCAGGTAAATCAGTTGTTCTGATGGCCTAACTGGGATTTTCTACATTTTGGAGTGCCTTACAGAGCAGTGTGGCATGATTATTCCTGCACTGTTTGCCAGCTCAGTCTGTTGTCAAAGTCAGCTCATCATTTTCTTTTCTATTATGCTAAACAGTTTAGCATCAAATGGTATCCCCTTACCTTAAAACTCTAATAGATTGGCTGGATTTTCACTGCTGATGGTCAGACACACTCAGTGACTGGCAAAAAAAAACTAAAGGCGAGGGAGTGCTGGAGACGAACAAAATGGCTGGAGAGATCCAAGGGACAGCGACGAATGGACTAAGGGCTGGCACGGTGGCTCAGCGGTTAGCACTGCAGCCTCACAGCACCAGGGACCCGGGTTCGATTCCAGCTTCAGGCGACTGTCTGTGTGGTGTTTGTACATTCCACATGTCTGCGTGGGTTTCCTCCGGGTGCTCCGGTTTCCTCCCACAGTCCAAAGATGTGCAGGCTAGGTGGATCGGCCATGCTAAATTGACCGTAGCGTTCAGGGGTCTGTGGGCTGTAGGTGCGATGGGTCTGGGTGGGATGCTTCAATGGGCGGTGTGGACTTGTTGGGCTGAAGGGCCTGTTTCCACACTGTAGGAAATCTAATCCAATCTAACTATGAGATTTCCAACACTGATTTGTAAGCAGCAATGTTGAAACTGTTGCTGTTTTCAATGATTGACTGTGAAGCTGGAACACATTATGCTGTTGTGCAGCTTTAGTGGAAGACTGCATCATCAGGATTTCTATGCAAATCTGTAAATATTGACATCCTGAGGTTGGAGTCACTTTCAGAGGGCAAATGCTGACAGAAGGACAGCAGCTACAAGCCACTTTGTAAAGTCTAACCCATTTGTTTTTGTGGTTGAAAATGAGGTATAAAAATTAAACATGTATCAAGGAACCGTACTATTTTCAGTCGGTGACTTGTTACTTATCTCTGAAAGGATGAAATAACTGCAGCCAGTGTCTGGTACTAATAAATTTAAAGGTGCCTTCACTTGTCGTGACTGAATACAATATAATTCAGTGACTGTTTTATTTGTTCTTGAGCTCACTTTATGCTCATGTAAGTAAACTGTACAACATTACTTTTTAAATGTATGCATTATAGATTTTGAAATTACATACTTTCTTTTCCAGCGTCTCACAGCAAGTACAGGCAGTAGGCAAAGAAGTAGACTGTCTATAATGGCTCAATACTTGTGTAATGTAAAGAGCTGTTTTACTATACCAGGCAGAGCCTTTGTTCCAAAACCTAAGGTAAGGTGCATCTAACTAATGTTTAAAGAGTCCATAATGTGAGTTTGATTTTGTTTTTGAATTGATTTGTTTTGATTTATTGTCATATGTACCAAGTACAGTGAAAAGTTTAGTTTTGCATGCAGTATAGGCAGATCATAACATACAAAAATGTGCAGATCATAACACAAAGTTGTACAGATCATAGGGTGATTGAACAGAGAGAGGCATACAAAGATGTGGATGCACAGAATGTGTACAAAAGTAAGATCAATATTAGAAATTTTAGAGGCCCGTTCATTATTCTAATAACAGCTGGTCAGAAACTGTTCTTGACCCCGTTGGTAATTGCATTTAAGCTTTTGTATCTTCTGTCTGTTGGAAGAGGTTATAACCAGGGTGGGAGTGGTCTTTGATAATATTGGCTGTCTTTTCATGGCAAAGAGAACTGTAGATGCAGTCAGTGGATGAGAGGTTGGCTTGTGTGATGGTCTGTGCTGTGTTCACAACTTTCTGTAGTTTCTTATGGTCTTGTGCAGAGCAGTTGCCATACTAAGCTGTGATGCATCCAGATCAAATTCTCTATATGATACATCTGTAAAAGTTGATGAGGGTCCTTATGAATATGTTGAATTTCCTTAGCTCCCTGAGGAAGAAGAGATGTTGTGTCGTCTTGACTGTTGCATCCATGTGGGTGGTCCAGGACAAATTATTGGTTTTCGTTACTCCTAGGGAACTTAATACTGTCAACCCTCTCCAACTCAAGTCCGTTGATATAGATAGGGGCATGTCCTCCTTGCTTCCTGAAATCGATGATCAGCTGTTTAGTTTTGCTGACATTGAGGGAGAGTTTGTTATCTTTGCACCACATCACCAACCATTCTGTCTCCTTCCTGTATTCTGTCCCGTCATTGTTTGATATCTGGCTTAAAAGTTTGCTGTCATCGGCGAAATTGTAAATAGTTTGAATGAAGTGTCAAGTATACACCCTTGCAGGGTGCCATTGTTGTTGAGGATTGTTATTGAGGAGATGCTGTTGTTATGGATCAGGAATTTGAGGATCCAGTTACAGAGGGCAGAGCAGAGACCTTGGTCTCTGAGTTTGGAGATTAGTTTGGTTGTGATTGTAGTGTTGAAGGCAGAACTGTAGTCGATAAGTAGAAGCCTGACATAGGTAACCTCATTATCCAGAAGTTCCAGGGAATGATTGTAGGGCTAGAGAAATGACGTCTGCCGTAGACCTGTTGTTCCAACAGGCAAATTGCAGAGGATCGCGGCAGGCTGGGAGGCTAGATTTGGTGTGAGCCATGACTAACCTATGGAAGCACTTCATAATTATGGAGGTCAGAGCCACTGGGTAGTAGTCATTGAGGCACATTGCATTGTATTTTCTTTGGTACCAGGATGGTGGTGGTCGTCTTGATTGTTGTAAGGAGAGGTTAAAGATGACAGTGAATTGTCCCGCCTACAGGTTCTGAGCGTACAGCTGTGGTTCCAGTCTGGGTCCATCACTTCCCTTGGGTTCACTCTCAAGAAGGCCGATCTGATGGCAGTAGCGGTGACTGATGGATCAGGTGTATCTGGGACTGTTGGTGCAGGTGACACAATTCCACTGGCATTTTCCCTGATCTGCGTGTAAAAAGCATTGAGTGCATCAGGGAGGGATGCGTCTTTTTCTGCTGTTCTGTTCTGCTTTATTTTCCATCCCATTATGTCGTGTAGGTCTCACCATAGGCAGCAGATGTCCATGTGGTTAGTTTGGGTTTCTAACTTAGTCTGGTACTTCCTCTTAGCATCTCAAATGGCCTTGTGGAGGTTGTTAGAAGTGCACTCCTTGATTTATATTTCAGGTTTATTCCATCTACTTGCTGCAGATCTTATGGTACCTTGCAGCGCAGAAAAGTGCCATTCATCCCTTCTTTGAAAAAGATGTCAGTTTATTCCCACGGCATTCCAGCTTTTTCTCGTTAACCCTACAAACTAGTGCTTTTCCAACCACATGTTCTATTGACTTTTCAGTGCTCAGTGGAACCTGGTTCTTCTACTCTTTCTATAATGCATTTTGGATCACAGAACACTGTGTAAAGTAATTTTTCTTTATTTATATGCTAAGTTCCTTTACAAATAATTTAAAATTTATTACCTCTGGATGCCAACTTACATGTGCATCAAAACGCCTGATAATTTTGAGTAATTATAGACAAATAAGGGAAGATCTAAATCTGTGGTCTTTAAGGAAAGCGACTATAATGCTAGCAATATCTCTGTACATACCAGAAGGCCATAATCCGTGTGAAGCTCCTCTGTACCCTCTCCTGAGCCTTGACATTATTTCTAAAGTAAGGTGCCAAGAATTGCACGTGATACTGTAAATGAGAACTAATCAGTGACTTGTAAAGGTTTAACATCACTTCCTTGTTTTTTCATTGTTTTGTACCCAAAGCCAAGTATCCCATATACTTAATTAACTTTCTTTGCCCCCTTTAAGTTGTATGGTTATGCAGTGATTCTCCTTTTAACTACATGTTGTCTCCTGTTTAGTTGAGGAACGTTTTGCTTGTCCGATATACTTGGCTGCTGCTGCGTGGGGTTTATGATGCTTAGTTGCAATGTTATTGTCTGAGCAATATTTGTTGAATCTCTTGATCTCAACTATTTTTATACATTCATATGTAAATTCTTGTTTCATAGAATCCCTACAGTGTGGAAACAAGCCCTTCGGCCCAACAAATCCACACCGACCTTCAGCATCCTACCCAGACCCATCCCCCTATAACCTAATCTACACATGCCTGAAAACTACAGGCAGTTTAGAATGGTCAATCCACCTAGCCTGCACATTTTTGGACTATGGGAGGAAACCGGAACACCTGGAGGAAACCCACACAGACACAGGGAGAATGTGCAATCTCCACACAGATATTGCCCGAGGTTGGAATCAAACCTGGGTCTCTGATGCTGTGAGGCAGCAGTCCCCACCACTGAACCACCATGCCGCCCCTGAAGTGATGAAAATATTTTAGC
This sequence comes from Stegostoma tigrinum, assembly GCF_030684315.1. Taxonomy (NCBI): domain Eukaryota; kingdom Metazoa; phylum Chordata; class Chondrichthyes; order Orectolobiformes; family Stegostomatidae; genus Stegostoma; species Stegostoma tigrinum. The sequence goes on from NC_081362.1 coordinate 37,403,816, forward strand.
ATTTTTAAGCATTTGGTAGATAGCTAATTTATTCTTCATTGCTTGAAAGCTCTTGCCCACAAAAGCTGGTGATTTTAAAGGAACATTTTTTTGGCAATTTGACTGAATGAAGCTCAGTTTAAACCAATTACATTGTTTACTGATACTCTAAGATGTGGTTTAAGTACATTCTCTGAAATGAATACTGAGCATGACATTTTTACTTGAAATTACTTTGTAGCATCCCAGCTGTGTAGAATGTAGCTAAAGTCTGTTTGAACCATATGAAATATAGTATGCCATAATTGTAAAAAAATTCTTAAGTAAAGCTAGTGCACAGATACAGTTTCTGTATGACTGGAGCTACAGATGGTGGTGGTTGATTTTATGTGGGGAATGGGAAAACGAACTGGAGTTCTTAAAGGTTATTCAGATACTGTTTTTCATAATTTTTCTTTGATGTTTGCACTCTGAAATGAGGCCACATGGTTTTGAATGAAAATTGCAGCTGCGTGCCATAAATGGTAACAGCAAGGCTGAAGGCAAATATATGAAAGCAAAGACAGATCCCGATACATTCTGTAACCATGGTTATGGTTACAGTGAAAAGCAGGGATTGAAAAGCAAGGACAGCTGGAGCTCACTTTTTAACTGAACAGTGAAGGTCTCAAGCAGAATATGTTCGCATTAGAGCGAATCCAGGCTGTGAAGATGAATTTGTGCTTAGTTCTTGTTCTGTTTGTTTTTCAACTCTTCTGTATCCATCTCCATATCACCTCTGGTTGTGTTTTGCTGAGAATTATGAAGTATTAAAATACTATTGTGCCAGTTAATCTTGAAAATGTTCCTGCCCATCGGTTGCCTGTCACCTAATTAGTAAAAGCATATAAGCCTTTTTTTTTCTCACTGTTAGCTTGAAGAGTTATTATATTAAAATGGCCTGCTGTAATTATTTAATCTGAACATTTAATTCTGAGGAAGGGTCACCAGACCTGAAATGTTAACTCTGATTTGTCTTCACAGATGCTGACAGACCTGCTGAGCTTTACAGCATCTGCAGTCCTTGTGGTTTTTACAAAAATAAACATCAGTGATTTTTTTTTAAAAGAGAGAAGCTTCCATGCTTACTAATATGTATTCCATTTTTACATAGCATTACACAAGGTTACACAGCATGGCATCAGGCCGTTTGGTCCAATCAATGCTTGACAGTGTATACTACATTTAAACCCCCTCCTGCCCATCCTCATCTAACTCATGTCAACATAATCTTTAATTCTCCTCTTTCTTACATGTTTTCCTAACTTCCCTTTAAATGTATCTATGTAGTTTGTCTCAGATAATTAATGTGCCAAACTGTTCTTACATTCTGAGTTACTTCCAGTTTCTCTATTTGATGTATTATTGACTCCTATCTTGATAGCCTTTAAACACAGTGTATACCCCATAAAAATTAAACATTTCAAAGACTTCTAATAGGTCACTTCTCAAACTACGAGAAGAGGGCTCAAAATAAACCTTATTTATTCTTGCTTAATTGCTATAACATCAACCTTTTAAATCCTTTTGTAACCTCCAGTATGTTGACAGTCTGCTTGACATCTTGCCAAAACTGTGCACAGCACTCCAAGTATAATCTTACCATCATTCAATGTAACGGGGCGACCAACTTTAGATTTACAGAGAAATATTGCATATGCTGTAATTTATTCTAGTGACAAGCATAAGATTTTGAATTCACTTGAACAAAATGAAATTGGTGTTGCAGTATTTTCTTTAATTACGCAGCATTATTTTTGTTTAATAATGGTTTTTATAAATCAGTACTTCACATTATTATTAGAGATAAATGTCATCTTATCTGTACTGATCCAAATGTAGCCTATAACCGACCAAACAAGTTTATTCAATGGCTGTATTTTGTTCCATTGCCTAAAATGATTTTGCTTACAAAATTAAAAAAAAACTGCCATTAGAAGTTGCACTCTCATGTTTGAAACCTACTGGAAAAGTTTTTTTTTAATTTAGACAATTGAACATTTTTTACAATAGTTGACAATAATCTTCAGTATCTGCACATTCTTGTTGTGAAGAATAAATTGAAACTAAGAATATTTTTGTCAGATTTCCAAGCAGCAGTCTTAATAACATGACACTGTAAGACATAGCTACAAGTGCATTGTAATTCTTTACACATCATGTCGAAGAGAGTAGTCTGTCTCATCTCCCAAAGATTGGTGTTTGGGGTAGTGCCTTCTGTTTGAGTATTCAACATTTTCTCTTTGTGGATTTCTGCACGATGTGCAGAAAATTGCACCTGCAATAAATAGGAACCCTGCAGAAATACATCCAGAGTATATTGCTCCTCCTATTTTATATCTGTTTTCTTCTGAGACAGATGGTTTGAAGAAGTGGCTTATGAGCTCAGCTGTGAACCAAGACACTGAAACTAAACACATTATACCTGCAGTAATGAAACAGACCCCTCCTGTTACAGCAGCACAACGTTTTGAGCCTTGATGTCTTCCGCATCTTATACACGTCATACCAGGCAGGGAAATCCCAATTCCCACCAATGATATAATACATGACAGAAGCATCAAAATCTGGCAGGCATGCATGTACACTGGCTGGTCTAAGATGGAGAAGTTAAACCTGCAGCTGAAGAGCCCTGTACTATACCATGTGCAGTCCATCCACAGACCTTGCATCTGTTTTGTTGTGGAGATTACATTTGATTTTTCAAAGGTATTAACCTTCCAGTTTGGAAGTGCTGTGGTTGCAACTGCTCCTAGGAAAGCAAATAAGGACAAAAAAAGTGCAAAAATCTGCAGTCTTGTGGAAGCCATTGTTATCTTCTGACACCTTGTGTTTGGAATCTCCAGTTCAGTCCTGTTTTATTGGAATAGAATTAATCAAGCTCTTTTCAGCTCTGCTTAAGGGTATAATACTTGTTGTAAAACATGGTTTAAAATTTCAATAAAATGAAAATGATAATCATGGTTAATGAAAATTTAAGAAAAAAATTACCTGTAGAAATTGTATCCAGAACTGCATGAATGATTGAGAGCTAAATTTAGTACTACTGCATTGATAAGGCTTGCTGTCAGCACAGCTACCTACAGAACAGAGAATTTACAAATTAGTGTGAATAGATCAAAGTGGCATTGGTTTGTCCTTAGCATCAGTGCTGCTTGCTTTCGAAAATAGAAATTTATGCAATACTGCGAATTGTTCAGTTAATAAACTGAATATTTTATTCAATACTGACATGCTGCCTTTGACTGACTGTTTGTAATATGATTTTCTGTATTGTTGATAAGAGCTATATTGCTTTAAACTTTTCTATGTTTTCTTTTATTAATGAAATATAAAAGTAGCCATAAGTTGTCTCTTCCCCTCAGTATCCACCTAACCCAGATACAAAGTAATGAACTGATTTCATGTCTCATCACTTATGTGCTGTTCGTAGAGGAGGTTGGTTAGCTGGTTTGTGATGCAGAGTATCACGAACAACATGTATTCAATTCCCACACTGCCTGAGGTTACCAAAAAGGTCCGCCTTCTCAACCTTGCCCCTTGCCTGAAGTGTGGTGATCCTCAGGTTAAACATCCTCGAGTTAAACTCGCCACCAGTTGTCTGCCACTGATGAGAGAGCTGTCCTCTGGAACTGTGGCAAGTTTACTGTTTGTAGCTGTGTGGTGGTGTCTGAGCTACTTTAATTATACCAACCCTGGCAACTTTGTAGGATCATAATTCATCTGTGGTTTGAATTATTGTTTCTAAACCTAGATATCACGTTTTAGGAAAGGGGTAAGATTTTCAAGCGGGTAAAGGTTCGATCTACTAGAATAATACCATTGTGGATAGCCTGGAGAAAATTAACTGTTTTCCTTAGTATGGTGAATGCAAAGTAGAGATTTGATAACAATTAAATAAATTGTTTCCAGTAACTTTAAGTTTGTTAACCAGAAGATTTGAGATGATCCATACAAGATCCATCAAGGTGACATGAAGAATAACTTGTTAGGATTTGAAATGCACTCTCTGCCTGATAGAGTGATGGAGAAAAGATTTATTTATAAATTTCAAAAGCAGAAGGGATAACTATTTGAAGTTCAAAATAAAATGGAGGGTTGTGGAGGAATTATTAAAAGAAAGAGGTTTGAGTCTAATTGGATTATTATTTGAAACAACTAGTGCAGATCAAGTGGACTGAATAGTGTTATGAACCTATAATTTTAATTTAATAGAACTTTTTTTTAAAATCCATTAATTTAGGATTTGTTTTTAATCAGTTATCCGGTGCATAAAAATTCCCATGTCACTTGGTATTTATATTTGAAATGTGTTTCTAAAATTTTAATTCAGTATTGGATTTGGAAATGATGTGAACATACTATCAGGTGCAATTTTTTTAAGAACTGATGAGAATGGAATATACTCTTGATTAATGAAATATGACATTCAAGTCCATTCAGCATGAAGACAGCAGCTTGTTTTTCAGTAAGAATGTGTAAATAAGGGAGAACAATATGGCCATATGGCTAAAAGGAGTTGAACTCGAAGATTCCTAGCCTGTGAATAAGGACATTAGTCTTCCTAAACTACTGAGTTTCTTAACAAGTGACTGAGAAAGTCTGCACTGGTTATTCCTGGTCTAAAATGTTAGCTGATATTGTTAACATCTCTTTTCAAACACTGCCCCTCCCTCCTCCAGATTGCCATGCACAGCTATCCCCTCAAAAAAAAATTATCCTCATAAACTGCCAACCTTCTTTTCCTCTCAAACACTTGAATATGTTGTTTCATCTAAAAATTTGTGTCCTTGAAGTTCCCACTCCTTCACAGGACTGCAACAGCTATGATATTAGACAAAACCACCAAAATATTACAGCCTAAACAGGGACCAGTAATATCTTTTAAAGTAGATAAAGTATAAGATCCCAAGGACAGACAACGAGAATAAAACCACTAAATTACACAATTTTGAGCAAGCAAACAAAAATACCTATAGGTATTTCTGCTATAACATGTGTTTAGTTAACATGAATTGGTTATAACACGATTTATAAAGAATGGATGATATTTGGATAACACGAAACTTCGTGCTCTATAGGTGTAGCAATTTTCTGTGGCAATTTCCCTGTAACACGATTTTCTATGGCTATTTTCTACAGTGCGAGGTCAAGAACGCAACTGTCGTGTTACAGGAAAAATACATCTATCAAAGTTAGAACAGTAAAACATTATCACCTCATTCCATCGCCATCTCAAGCTGAACTCTTCCAGGGACAACTTTACGAAACCTTCTTTGTTGACTTCAGCACATCTTGTGACTCCTTGCTTCCCTTTCTCCTTCCTAGCAAGCTGCACCCCTTATCTTGCCCCTCAACTCCTTTAACTATTGGCAGAATGCTATTACATACTTTCCAATGCATTCTCTCAGTGGCCTGCATCTTCATAGACTGCAGCAGTTCCCTTCAGGAGCTGCAAATCCTTTCCAGATTGTATCAGAGTTCTAAATGTTCATCAATCTGGCTTTTAATTCTGCATTCAACCAGTATTCTGATTCATCAACAGTTCCTTCCCATGCACGAGGCATTTTTCACATTGTTCCATAGGCATTTGCTAAAATACTGTACACGAGTCCAATGATGTTGGGGGTAGTATATTAACATGGATAGGAGATTCACAGACTAAGAACAAGAGTTGAGATAAGGGGATATTTTCAGGATGGCAGCCTGTAACTAGTGGAGTACAACAGATATCAGTGCTGGACCACAATTTGTATACAATATCTGTTAATATATACTGGATCACAGTAGTAAGTGTACTATGTCCAAGTTTGCAGCTGACACAAAAAATAAGTAGAAAGGCACTTTGTGAGAATGACACGTGGAGTTGTTGAGGGAATAAAGGCAGGTTAAATGAATTGGAAAAATAACTTTGCATTTGGAATATAAAATGGGAAATGAGGTTGTGCATTTTGGAAGGAAGAGTAAAAGAACTGAATATTATTTAAATGGGGACAGACCACTGAAAATTGCAACTCAAAGGGATTTGAGTGTGCTAGACCATGAATGGCAAAAAGCTAGCATCCAAGTTCAACAGGTAATGGGGAAGGCCAATGGAATATTGGCCTTTATTTTGAAAAATATGAAATATTTAAAAATTGGTAAGGGTTGTACCTAGAATGCTCTGAAAAGCTTCATTCCCTTTATCTCAGGAAAGACATACTGATGTTGCAAGCAGCCAAGAGAAGATTAACTAGTTCAATCCAATTATGGAGGGATTTTCCTATGAAGATCAAAGGCTATGGGGAGTTAGCAGGAATAGGGTACTGAGTTGAATGATCAGCCATGATCATATTGAATGGTGGAACAGACTTAAAGGGCTGAAAGGCCAATTCCAGCTCCTATTTTCTATGTTTCCAGAAATAACTGTAATGAGAATGAAGCAGGAAAGTGGAGTTAGGAATGGAAGATTAGCCATGATTTCATTGAACTGGGGAGTGGAATCAATGGGCCAAATAGCCTATTTCTGCCCCTCCATTTTATGTTCTCAACCCCCATTAAAGTTATCGTGCCCAGTGATTGATGCTCAACTGTTGTCACCAGTTCACTTGGTAGATTCATCATTGTTGTGGCGAAAAGACCACTGTCAAGTCTTTGGGATTCAAGTAAGCCAGAGTTTTTATTTCAAGCATTTAAATAAGGGACCACAAGTTCCGGTCTGAGACCATGCTCCATTTTACAAAGCTCTGCTACTTGTTCAGGCAGTCCTGTGCTCCACTACACCATTTTGCAATGTTAAAACTCATTTGTGTTCTGGCATCTTGTTTCTGGGACATTTTACTTTGCATTTTTCAAACACATCACAAGCAAATATTACCATAACATCTAATATTAACTTCCCTTGTTGTCTCCTTACAGTGACAGCTTTTCAATCTCTGTTCAGGCCAGTAATGACACAGGAACATTTCTCAAGAACTCCCACACCCTATTGCCTCTAGGATCTGACTGGATTTCAACTAACTTCAGCTCTCATATATTCTTGGTGTCACCAAAGTCCTGATGATGTGAGCTAAACTTGAAACTTTTCTCACTTAAATGATATCCCATCCTTACTTCCTTCCTTATGTGTTAACTGTGGAGGATTCTATAGTATATCCCTGTTTTCCATTATCACCATTTGTATACGTCATGAATATCATCAGCATTTGGTCAATGAGTGTTGTTTTCTGGTCCCACTGGTTAAACAGCATTCTTGCCACTTTGGCTTAATCGCTGTCATATTACTCTCATAATTTTGCAGCGCCTAAACAAGATCCACTCCGAGCCTTCACCTTGTGATTGTCTGATGGCTGTTCTGAATAGTTGTGTTATTCGTGACTGAAGTCTTTTCCATTACACCCGGACTACATTTCCAGGGTCTTGTTTGTGTTTAATGTGTCATTCCACCATGGGCTGATCACAACCGGTAAGAGCCCTGCCCATGAGGCAAAAGTCTCAATGTATACAGAAGGTGTGGTCATTGCCACATCCCAGTCTTTCATAGGTGCGTATCATCCTTTCGGGATGTGTAGATTAGCTGGGTTATTGGGGGATGGGTCTGGCTGGGATGTTCTGAGGGTCGGTGTGGACTTGTTGAGCCAAAGGGCCTGTTTTTCCATACTGTAGGGATTCTGTGATTCTATGACTTTTCAAGAGAACTGGCTGAGGCAGAATCACTACTGATGGGGTTTTAGAGTATTAGAGGAGCAAATGGTGTAGTGCTATGTTTTGGTACATATTTCTTCTGTGGCCATCTAGAGAGTGTATTTCAAACTTTAGGAGTGAATTGTAACACATCTCCCTAGGATCTTTCAACTGAACCACTGTCGGAGATTCAAACATTTACAACTTCCATTTTCATGTTCCCATTGCACAGCCATCAGGAACCTGCTCATGTTTGTCACGTTCATCATTCTGTCAAGCCATAGACTGTGTGACCACTAGTTCCTACCTCTCCTGAAGTTGATCAAGAAGATCTAATGATTGTACAGCTTGATGTTTTTGTCAAGATGCAGTTCCAAATCTTATCTCCAGTATATGGTTGAACATTATCTATTAAATTCTGAGCCACATTACTTGGACTGGGAGTCAGTGATTTTACCTAGGACAACAGGTTAAATCCTTTTTATACCTTCTCTTTGCACATATATGGTTGTAAGAGCATATTCTGCACCCTGGATTGTGAATCACAGTTCTTCTGTGCACCCTTGCTGTTACCCAATTCTAATTATCCCAACCTCAGCAGATGATACATTGGTGAGCACTTAATGGGTCTTTGCAGCAAGTTGGTAAATTTGCTACATCGTACAAATCACTACACCAAAGCTGATTAACACATGTTTTTTGCTGTTCACAATATTGTGTCTGTAATCATGGCTCCCAAAGAAGTGGGAGTGAATTAGTCCACCCCAAGATATCATTTAGGATACGAATTACTAACCGTTAAATGAGCCCCCACCTTCTCACAGCAAATCTTCTGTCTTCCCAGTGCTGCATTATTGCTGTGCGTTCTCATGACTGGCAAACATCTGAGAGTTTCCGTTGTGGTTTTCTTAGCTATGGATGGGGTTGTAGATGTGTGTTCCTTTTGATGTGGACTACTGGGGATTCCCAAACTGTGGCTGTCTGCTCTTGGATGGTAGTTAAAGTGGCAATCTTCCAGGCTGTCATCACCCTAGATCTGTCCGAAATAAAATCGTTAAGAGAATGACTCGTTTCTGCCTGGCTGACGGAGACAGTTTGAGAGTTATTAGGTTTTCTGTTTCGGTTGTCTGACATACCTAGACACATTCATCTGGTCTTCAGTCACCTCACATATTTTGCCATCAGGGCTCTTGTGGCACAGTTGTAGTGACCCTACCTCTGAGCTAGGAGGCCTGGGTTTAAGACCCACCTACACCAGAAATATGTAATAGCATCAGACCGAGCAGATTGATTAGAAAGTGTCATCCCACAGTGAGCCCAAGCCAGTCATGGGACTTCTTTACCATAAGCTATTCTCCTGACTTCAGTACATTCAGTGATTCCTTACTTCCCTTGCTCCTTTCTTGGTCCCGTATCTCTTGTTGGTCACTTATTTGAACCTCAGTGCGTTTAACTGTTAACACAGTGCTACTGCTTGCTTCTAACTCTCTCAGTGGTACTGCATCTTCATTATTTGCAGTTGTAACGATATGTGAAATATTAATTTATCCACTTGCGACGTACAGAATACATGTCCAGTAACATAGCATCCTCTGATGGTAGGACAGTTACAGTTGGGAAGAGAGCACAGGAGACTGCAATTTGCACAGCCCTTTCAGCCATTAGTTCAAATGGTGTTAGTTTGGAAGTGATAGGAATCCAGAATCCCAAGTGAAAACTCCAGGATCACTGGTTCAAATCCCACCATGATGCATGGTGAGATTTGAATCCAGTTTTAAAATAATTCTGCAATAGAGAGCCATCATTGTTGATTGTCATAAAAACCTATCTGGTTCACTAATGTCCTTCAGGGTGGAAATCTGCTGTGCTTACCTAGTCTGGCCTGTATTTGACTCCAGGTTGCCCATAGTGTTTCGGGATGTGCAGATTAGGTTGTTTACAGGGGTATGAGTCTGCGTGGTTGCTCTGACGGTCATTGTTGACTTGTTGGGCCAAAGGGCCTGTTTCCACGCTGTAGGGATTCTATAATTCTGTACTTTCCATGTCAAGAGAGTCCCTTGATCTGAGTATTCTTGGAGGAGCGTTCCCCCGTTTGGTATTACTTCTGTCAGGAATTTTGCTACGTTGAAGGCCGAGCAGTCCTGTGTTGGAATGCATCTGCCCTTCAAGTAAAGTGATCCATTATAACTGGGCAATATGTTTGTTCCTTGGCTGTTGGGTAGGGTACCCATAAAGTCTATGTGGAAGTTCTTCCACAGGCTGTTTGCTCTCTGCTGGTTAACTAATTTTGATTTTAATGGCCTTTCCTATTTTATAACTTTGCATTGATGGAGCACCTCTGACAATATTTGATCAAGTCCCTGCCAGCCTGCCAGGCTACTGCTAGTAGATCTCCAGAAATTTGACCATGACATTTCTTCCTTGGTGTACACTCATGTATTTTCAGCAAATTTGTCTGACACAGTGCATACTGCCACTCCATCCTCCTCTCACCAAATACCTCCCCTCGCCCCCGCTGCTTTTTACAGGCCCTTTCTCTTCCCACTCTTCCTGTTCTTCTTGAAGTGCACTTCTTAACATTGTTCTCCACTGGGCTAATAACAATTACAGCCCTGGATGGTGAAGTCAGGATCATAGTTTCTACCTACTGATGTTCCTGCTGAATTGAGTCATTGGTTTTTCAGTGGGCCTTAACTTCAGTAATTTTTCCTGGGAGGCTTGCAATCTGTAGCAGTGATAGAACAATCTGTTTGTGTTTGTGAAGTTATGTATTTCCTCCTTCCCATGCTGTTAAATAATCGTGCTATTCTGAAGGCATATTGACTAGCTATGTAAAATTAACCTACTTCCCATCACATCACTTTATTACTTTGGTGAGTACCACCAATTCAACTACCTGGCAAAAATATCCCCCATCTGTGTGTCTCTTTGTTTCGCTATTTCTCAATTTAATTTTACTACAGCCCAGCCAGTCTTTGGTTCCACATCTACATATCTTCTAGCTCCATCTATAAACAGTTCCTCTGGGATGTTCCTAACTCCGCTGCCATCCTCCTCTTTAACCAGTATTTCATAATGATGGGCTTCACCCTGTAGCAAAGTCATTTCTGTGGGAGTTGACCCAACACCTTGCAATATTTGCATGAACCCGTCTTTGGGAATCAAAACCATTTTCCATTTGATTCTTCTGCTGTTGTTACTAATCTTATTTTGCCTCTGTTTAACAGTTTCACCAAAGTATGACAGGTACGTAGGGTGACATCACTGGTTCACTGATCAAAAATGCCCAGGCAGAACAATCCAATGCTACTGTGACTGGGAGAGACCATAGTTACCGCAGACCTCTGGATGGTGTAGTAGACCACTTTATTCACTATACCACTGCTCAAGGACAGCATTGCAATAATTTCTGAATGGAATAGTCTGTCCAAATCCAGCACTCCTGACCAGTGGTTCCTTTATCTTTGTATACCTTTTCCTGATTCTCCGTGATTCTATCTGTTCTCAAGTGGCAAACCCTGTCTTTGCCAAATATTCTGTAGGCTGTACCAGTGATGTGAAATTGGGGTAAGATTCTGGTAATAATGAAAGAGTCTGAAAACATTTCTGATTTCCCTCACACTCATGAGTCAGGGCCTCCTGGCAGTCACAGCATGTTAGTCCTCTGATGTAGACCAAAGCATTGCCAACCAGTGTTCCTGCAGATGCTGGGCCACTAATTGTCCAGCCTGTTGTCTTGTAATTAACAGTGACTGTTACTTGCAGCACTAGCAAAAGATAAGCTAGTTATACATACTGCCCACCCTTGATCTTAGATGTTATCAGAAGATGCTGCAACAGAGTGCTTTCATTGAAGGACAGGTTCAGCATTGTCAGGACCCCATTCACTGCCTAGTGGAATATAGATTGATTGTTGTAGGACTCTGGGGATGTGGATCCATGTGTATTGCTTTTCTCCTGTGAAAATTTATTTATTTGTGATTCTGAGACAAAAGGAAAGGCCCAGAAACAATTAGGGATATCTACTGTTGTGAGTACCATATGATCTGGGCTTAGCCTGTTCAAGATCATTGCAGGGTTTCCATCATTGGCATATAAACAGCAGGGTTACTTTACTCGAACAATATGATCAGTTGTCAGTCTGAGTGATCAGCTACATGGTAAGGAGTTGAGGACATATTGACTAATATTGAGTCAGGTAGAAAGGTTGAACATGCCCAATGTTTGTTGCATCAAACCCATTTTACCATCCAATAGATACATTTTAAAACATGACATTTTAAATGTAGATTTTCTCGTGTACTTAATGTAATCTAATTTTTGATGTCTAGGTTGATGTAGGAGTTGTGCACTTTGTGCCTTTGGTGCAACCACAAATTAACCAACCCTTTAAACTGGTGGAAAAAGTGGTGAGACATATCTTCAGCTTTAAGAGAAAGTACTGCCGAAGAGGAGTTGAGTAAGTTTCAGTTTTGTATCTATCGATTGATCTATTTTTGCAATAACTAAAGTAAATTCATCACGGTGATAATATTATTGTATCAGTTGTAATACATTAAACCAATGTCTCATGAGGTAGTGGAATATGGAATTCAGAATTTTCTTCCTTTCTCTTCCTCTACCACCACTGTACCTAATCATTAAGGTATTGGGACTCTAAATGTGTTGTAGCTTGTTGGACAAATTGTTACTGTACTGAGAGATTGGGAGCATCTTATCGAAACTCATTGTCAGTGCTGCTGTGCTGAATATATTCCAAAGTCGTCTCTTCAACGTTTGTGGGAAATGAAATATTTGGCTGACCATATGTGGATTGATACGAATTTGGCAACATTCAAGGGAAGATTGTATTTTTTGTATGCAGTACTGAAGAGAGAGACGGTGGCTTACAAATATGGTGCAAAGTGCATTATGACATTGCAATCATCTGCAATCTGTGCATCATGTGGCAGGGTAGCTCAGTGGTTAGCACTGCTACCTCACAGCGCCAGGGGACCAGGGTTAGATTCTACCCTCGGGCAACTGTGTGTGTGGAGTTTGCACATTCTCCCCATGTCTGTGTGGGTTTGCTCTGGTTTCCTCCCACAGTCCAAAGATGTGCAGGCAGGTGACTGATGCTAAAGTGTTGCCGTCTAGACTATATTTAATTTTGGCACCATAGCCAATATCACTTTCAATGACTTGACAATCTACGTGTTGTCAACAAATTAATTACCATCCGTACCACATTCTCTTCTATATCATTTATATATGTCATGAATAATAAGGGACACTGCACTGATCCTTGTGGTATGCCAGTGGATACTGGGCTCCAGTCAATCAAACAGCCTTCTATCACCACCCTCTGTCTGCTACCACCAAGCCAATTTTGTTTTCCGCTTGCCAAATTACCCTGGATCCCATGTGCTTTTTCCAACCTTATCAGCCTGTCGTGGGATCTTTTTAAAGGCTTTGAACAAATGTTGTGTGATCCTCCCCCGTTGAAGTGGATTTGGATTTATCTGGCAGGAAGGAACATGACAGAAGCTCCAACGAAAGGTCTAAAGCCACAGTATATCTGGCAGGATCTCCCTGGCCACAGGAAATAGGCAATTCATGATCTTGCAGCAATGTACTTGATTTTCCTCCTAAATCCATAGGCACAGTGCATGGGGCCTTGATAGAAGTAAATATCTGTTAGCTTTGATGATCACAGATGGAATACTGTTGGTGCCCCAAGCATCTGATTGCTATTGCTACTCCTCTCTCAATGCTACAGATTCACAGATAACTGGTTAATTGTAATGGAAACAAAGAAGATAGGAGCAGGATTAGGCCATTGTGACTAGAAAAGTTGATGACGGTTGAGCTGTGGATGTGGTGTATATGGACTTCAGTAAGGCATTTGATAAGGTTCCCCATGGTAGGCTCATTCAGAAGGTCAGGAGGAATGGGATACAGGGGAACTTAGCTGCTTGGATACAGAATTGGCTGGCCAACAGAAGACAGCGAGTGGTAGTAGAAGGAAAATATTCTGCCTGGAAGTCAGTGGTGAGTGGGGTTCCACAGGGCTCTGTCCTTGGGCCTCTACTGTTTGTAATTTTTATTAATGACTTGGACGAGGGAATTGAAGGATGGGTCAGCAAGTTTGCGGACGACACAAAGGTCGGAGGTGTCGTTGACAGTGTAGAGGGTTGTTGTAGGCTGCAGCGGGACATTGACAGGATGCAGAGATGGGCTGAGAGGTGGCAGATGGAGTTCAACCTGGATAAATGCGAGGTGATGCATTTTGGAAGGTCGAATTTGAAAGCTGAGTACAGGATTAAGGATAGGATTCTTGGCAGTGTGGAGGAACAGAGGGATCTTGGTGTGCAGATACATAGATCCCTTAAAATGGCCACCCAAGTGGACAGGGTTGGTAAGAAAGCATATGGTGTTTTGGCTTTCATTAACAGGGGGATTGAGTTTAAGAGTCGTGAGATCTTGTTGCAGCTCTATAAAACTTTGGTTAGACCGCACTTGGAATACTGCGTCCAGTTCTGGGCGCCCTATTATAGGAAAGATGTGGATGCTTTGGAGAGGGTTCAGAGGAGGTTTACCAGGATGCTGCCTGGACTGGAGAGCTTATCTTATGAAGAGAGGTTGACTGATTTCGGTCTCTTTTCATTGGAGAAAAGGAGGAGGAGAGGGGACCTAATTGAGGTATACAAGATAATGAGAGGCATAGATAGAGTTGATAGCCAGAGACTATTTCCCAGGGCAGAAATGGCTAGCACGAGGGGTCATAGTTTTAAGCTGGTTGGTGGAAAGTATCGAGGGGATGTCAGAGGCAGGTTCTTTACGCAGAGAGTTGTGAGAGCATGGAATGCGTTGCCAGCAGCAGTTGTGGAAGCAAGGTCATTGGGGTCATTTAAGAGACTGCTGGACATGTATATGGTCACAGAAATTTGAGGGTGCATACATGAGGATCAGTGGTCGGCACAACATTGTGGGCTGAAGGGCCTGTTCTGTGCTGTACTGTTCTATGTTCTATGTATTTGTGTCACTTACAAATTTTGAGATCTTATGTTTAGCTTGGTCATCTAAATCGTTGACATTTTGTGAATAGTTGGAGTCACAGTACCCACTCCCTGCTTGTTTCCTGGCTGCTGACCAATTTTCTATCCATCACAATACACCAGTCCTAATCCCATGCACTTTCACTTTCACTTTACACATTAATCTCGTACACGGGACTTTGTCAGAAGCCTTCTGAAAGTCCAAGACTTTTTGGTCTGTAAACTCCTCTTTTCTCTCCACCTCCCTTTTCAACTGGAGGATAGCTACTTTTGGACCAGCTTATGGAGGAGTCCACTAAGGAACTGACAATTCTGGATTTAGTGATGTGCAATGAGGCAGTCTTGATAAGGGAGCTTAAAGTGAAGAAGCCCTTAGGAGGTAGTGACCGTGATATTATAGCATTTACTGTTGTGATTTCAGAGGGAGAAGCTGGAATCAGACGCAACAGTATTACAGTTGAATAAAGGCAACTACAGAGGCTTGAGAGAGGTGGTGACCAGAATTGACTGGGACAGCCTAGCAGGAAAGACAATGGAATAGCAATGGCAGGAGCTTCTGGGAGTAATGCAGGAGACACAAAAAAAAAATTCCAAAATTTGAAGACAGTCGGGAGGGGTTAGAGGGGGGAGGCAGAGATAAGTATTGGTGGCCATCACCAAGGAGAATGTGCTAGAAAAGCTGAAAGGTCGGAAGGTGGATAGATCACTTGGACCACCAGATAGACTACACCCCAGACTTTTGAAAGGTAGAGCTGAAGAGATAGTGGCGGTGTAGCAGTGACTAGTCAGGGAGGGGTCCTAGAGGACTGGAAAATCATTAATGTAACCTGTCTGTTTAAGACAGGAGTAAGGCAAAATATGGGAAATTGCAAGCCGATCAGTCTGACCTCAGTCATTTTGGAATCTATTTGTGAAGTGAGATTTCAGAATACTTGGAAGTGTTTGATAAAATAGGGCAAAGTCAGTATGGTTTTATCAAGGGGTGGTCATGCCTGACAAATGAATTCGTTTTGAGGAGGGGTAATGAATGGATTCAACAAAGGAGAGCCAATGGATGTTATCTACTTGGAATTCTAGAATGCCTTCAATAAGGTGCCGCATAGGAAGCTGCTGAGTAAGAAAAGAGCCCATGATGTTAGAGACAAGGTGCTAGCATGGATAGAAGATTGGTTGTCTGGCAGAAAGCAGTGAGTGGGGATAATAGGGATCCCTCTCAGGATTACAACTGATGACTGGTGTTCCGCAAGTGTCAGTGTTAGGACCACAGAGTTTCACTTTATATGTTAACAATTGAGATGAAGGAACTGAGGGCATTCAGGCTAAGTTTACGAATGATGCAAATATAGGTGGAGGGGCAGGTGGTATTGAGGTGCTGGGGAGGCTGGAGAAGGATTTAGACAGGTTAGGATAAAGGGCAAAAAAAGCAGCAGATTGAATACAATTCTGAAGCGCAAAGGGACTTGGGAGTCCTAGTCCAGGATTCTGTTAAGATTAACTTGCAGGTTGAGTTGGTAGTTAGGAAGGTAAATGGAGTGTTGGCGTTTATTTCATAATGACTAGAATATAAAAGTAGGGATGTACTTCTGAGGCTCTAAGGCTTTGTCAGACCACATTTAGAACATTTTGGGCCCCATACCTCAGGAATGATGTACTGGCCCTGGAGCGGTTCCCTAGAAGGCTCACAAGAATAACCCAGGAATGAAAGTCTTAACATGTAAGGAATGTTTGAGGACTCTGGGTCTATGCTCACTGCAGTTTAGAAGGAAGGGGGGAATCTAGTTGAAACTTACAGAAGACTGGATGGCCTGGACAGAGTTGGACGTTGGGAAGATGTTTCTATTAGCAGGAGAGACTAGGATCTGAGGGCACATTCCTAGAGTAAAGGGGATATCCTTTAGAACTGAAATGAGGAGAAATATCTTCAGCCAGAAACTTGTGAATCTATGCACATTATTGCCTCAGAAGGCTGAACAGGCCAGGTTGTTGAGTCTATTTAAGAGAGATGGCACTTGATTGTCAAGGGGATCAAAGATTACAGAGAGAAAGGAGAATGGGGTTGAGGAAATTAACAGCTGTGGTTGAATGGCAGAACAGACTTGATGGGCCAAATTTCTGTTCCTGTGTCTTGTGGTCTAATCAATAGGAACTGTTCCAGAGTCTAAAGTATTTTGAAAGATGATCATCAACACATCCACTACTTCTGGGGCTACTTCCTTAAGTAACTGAGATTTACAAGGTTTTGGGGATTTATCAGCCTTCAATCCCATCAATTTCTCTAACACAGATTTACTTCAGTTCCTTCCTCTGACTAAACTCTGTTTCCTCTCATTTTATGGTACATTATTCAAGTCCACCCTAGTGAAGTATGAATTTAGTTTGTCAACCATTTCTTCATTAATTCCCCCATTTTTGACTGTAAAGGACCGATTATTAGTTTTCCAATTTTTTTCTATCTACAAATTGAATATCATCATCTCTATAGGTATGTTCCTCACATACCTATTCTCTTTAATCAGACCCTTCACCCTCCTTTGCTGACTTTCTAGAACTATTCCCAACCCTCAGGCCTTTTTCTTTTTTTCACGAATGTGTATGCTGCTTTTTTAAAACATCTAATTATCTGTAACTTCCCTTGCAAGACATGGTTTGACCACTGTTATCTTTCCACTCTTGTGACCATTAGGAATTAACAATCTGTGTTTGCTGTTTTTGAAGGTTTGGCATTGCCTATCCATCATCATTCCTTTCAATAACATTTCCCAAGCCATCACAGCTATACCATCATAGCTTCCCTTATGAAGGTTCAGACCCTAGCCTCAGAATCAACTGCCTGACTCTCCATTTTGATGAAGAATTCTGTCATATTATGGTCACACGTCACTAAGGGGTCTCTCTCAATTACATTACCAAACATTCCCTTTTAATTTTTGCTTTGATGTAAAGAAATTAGGAACATAGTCCAGCATAGTTCTAAGAGATACATTTAATTTAAATGTAAGTTAAATTAATTACATTTAATTTTTTTTTGTTATTAGAATTTTATTTCCTGAAGCTCAGAGATTACAGCTAACAGAACAAATGCTTTGTCTCGCTGATGTCGACCCAACACTCCGACCAGGTGAACTTTCTATACCTCAGTTCAGGGCTCTTTGTGATGCATATTACCAACTGTGCAGTGAAAACCAAAATCTTTTCAATTACAACTTCAGAGAAGAATTACAACAGAAGAAGCTCTTCCATTAACGGAAATAATCACGAGGAGTGTGCTATAAGTGAAGGTTAAAACATCTAAAACCTGGATCTTTGTATTAGTTACTAAAACTACATCAAATTGACATTCAATAAAAATACCCTCAATCTGCTTTGACATATAATTATTACCATCTTTCAAATAAAATGCTTCCATTGGAACTGTTTATATCTTATTTGGGCTATGCACTTGTAATGGAAGGGACTGAAAGCTTATTTTTATGGTCTGCACAAATTGTTTGTTTTATCCAACGTATGGGTTTTCCAGCACAGTAGGCAAAAGAGTGAAAAAACTCTGGGACTGAATAACTGTCAGTGATTTCAAACTGTATTCACTTTGTACTGATGTTAATCCAATAATCAGTTTATAAATATGGGTTTATGGCCATAGCTTCCCAGACAGCTATCATTGCCTGAGAAGAAGCTGTTAAAATTTTTAGAGGTGAAAGTGTGGACCAGTGTCAGGAAATATTAGAACATAGAACAGTACAGCACAGAACAGGCCCTTCAGCCCACAATGTTGTGCCGACCATTGATCCTCATGTATATGGTCACAGAAATTTGAGGGTGCATACATGTCCAGCAGTCTCTTAAATGACCCCAATGACCTTGCTTCCACAACTGCTGCTGGCAACACATTCCATGCTCTCACAACTCTCTGCGTAAAGAACCTGCCTCTGACATCCCCTCGATACTTTCCACCAACCAGCTTAAAACTATGACCCCTCGTGCTAGCCATTTCTGCCCTGGGAAATAGTCTCTGGCTATCAACTCTATCTATGCCTCTCATTATCTTGTATACCTCAATTAGGTCCCCTCTCCTCCTCCTTTTCTCCAATGAAAAGAGACCGAGCTCAGTCAACCTCTCTTCATAAGATAAGCCCTCCAGTCCAGGCAGCATCCTGGTAAACCTCCTCTGAACCCTCTCCAAAGCATCCACATCTTTCCTATAATAGGGCGCCCAGAACTGGACGCAGTATTCCAAGTGCGGTCTAACCAAAGTTTTATAGAGCTGCAACAAGATCTCACGACTCTTAAACTCAATCCCCCTGTTAATGAAAGCCAAAACACCATATGCTTTCTTAACAACCCTGTCCACTTGGGTGGCCATTTTAAGGGATATTCAAGCTAACTGGTTGAGGTGAGCTGAGCCGAGTGGCAGATGACAAAGACACAATGGTATTCGATACGTTTCTATGCCATGATGATGTGTGCTTGGGTTGTGAGTTTACAACAGATTGTGCAGTAGTATTGTAGAGATTGATCTGTAATTATGCCCATGTGTACCAAATTACATTCATTTCTTTCCCTTCCTCCCCTGGATATTAATCTAACTTTGAAGATCTCCAACTACAATATGGTGACTTACCTTTAAGTACTTTTCCACGAGTTTGGATTAAACAGATAGTATGTTGATGCATCAATTGAACAACAATGCCTACACCAGTGTAAAAAGAGTATGTTTAATTTCAGCAGCTTATCTCACAAGCTGAATTCTGCAACTGATTGATTGCATCATAATGGCATTAACAGACAGCATAATTGATCTCTACAGGACCCTAAGTGATCATTCATAGACTTTTTTTTGCTAATGAAGCTGTTCAGAGGTGGTCTTACACCTCGGCCTCCTGGTCCAAAGGTAAGCACACTACTGCAGCATCACAAGTGCCTGTTATTCATTGAAAATTGCAAAAGATAAAAACTGCAAAATTTTTACCATGTAAATTATTCAGTTGTCTTATGTCTCTGAAAAGATTCATTGACTGGACCAATATGTATTTTCCAGAGGATAAGTGGTGTTTCCTTTTGATTGTTTAGTTGCTTGACATTCCAGTTTTGATGCAGTATATTTGAAAAATTGTTGACTATTCTGTATATGTATGTTTAGGAAGTTTATTAGAAATGCTAGAACAATGGTGAGGAGGTTTTGGGGTAAGTTGGTATGGTCAGTGGTGTTAAAGGCTAGATGTAGACAAATTGGAAATAATGAGAGGGGGTTATTTTACCTACGTCATCTTGGTTAACCAGATTGTTCACAGACTGTCAAATGTGGTTCCAAGATGAGCTTTCAACTGAATATCATCAAACCTGCCTATTTCCATTCTAAAACACCACCTCTGTCTTTTCTCCCATCTCAGCTCTGCTGCTAAGGAAATGATCAGCAAGGGCTTTACTTGTAGACCCAACCATTCCAATATACCACTGGCTGGTTTCCTACATTCATTTCTGTAAACTTAAACTCTGCTGCTCCTATCCTAAGTCATATGAAATACCTGTTTTTCCACAATTGCTGTTCTCATTAGTCTGCAACACCTATGGTCAATGCTTTAAGAACTCTGGCCTCTCATACATGTGCTCATAGTTCTAGAATCTCCTTACCTGTCTTTCCTTCAAAGAATAACCTAAAAGCTACTTTTTCTATCAATTGTTTTATCATTATCCTGATATCTGTAATGTGCCTCACTGTCAGGTTTTCTTTAACGCACATAACACACCCAAAGACACTATCAATGCAAGTTGCTGAATAGTGTAAGCCTAAGATGGATATTTTACATTATCTTGCAATTCTGCTAAATGGGGCAAGACAGCAACTGACTGTTATGGAATCCCACCAGTTTATCCAGGCAAAACTAGAAAGAGGACATGGGCAAACACAAACATATATTTTTCTATTTCAGGGGAACTATGTTAAAACTCTAAAATAATATAGAAGTTTGTAGTGTGAAGTAGGATTTGTTCCAAAAATACCCTTTTTCAGTAGCTAATCAAATTTACAAATGTTTATAAGAAATTTAATTGGACAAGGTACTTTGGCAACAATTTGACAATTTCTTCACTTTAAGATCATCACTAGCATAGCAGACATCTTGAGTAAAATGTGAATATTTATTTCACATCCAACACTTCTCAGCATGTGATATCAAGTAGTCATTCAAAAGGATATAACCAATTAAAACCAGCATTACAATGCAGACAGTTTTCATAAAATTACAATATACACAACCTCCAAAGTTTATGTACAAAGCAAAAAAAGACACCTTAAGAATGTGAGCACAATGAGGCACATATATACTGCTGCCTCTTAAAGCTGTAGTGCTGAAGAGAGTGTTAAATAAGTTGAGCTCTGTGTGTCAGGCCGCCAAAGGTTTACCATGGCAAACAGTGCCGTACTTTGCTTTCTAAAAACTTAAAACCAGACACAATGGAATAAATTCCATTATCTTGATGCTACAAATATAAACCAATATTTTCCATCTATAAATAAAATTAAGATTTACAGCTTATTAAAATAAGCAATTTAACTTCTCATTATTTTAGTTGTTCAATACCTGCCTCATTTGTAATTCCAATACAAAATTAGTGTATTGTAGAAACTAAACAATTATTTTATACAACTGACAAACTATTGGCTAATATGCTCATTGTTTTTGTTAACAAAAACAAGAATTAAAATCTATGTTTCTGAGGCTTTGATCTAAGTGTAGTCAGCAGTAAACATTGCTTTTCTTTATAAAGTTTGATCTTTACTTTCAAAGTCAAAAACTGACTAGAACAGTACAACATGAAGATTTAAAATAAAGACAACAAACTAACTTCAATACCTGATCATTATATAAACAGCAGCACTCAATTGAGATGCTGACTTTAGGGTTCACCATTACTTTCAATGTTTTCATAGAAGCAGTCTTCATTAACTACAGAAGTTAGGCTCTGGACACTAAACTCTCTCTCCAAAACAGAATTCAAGTCAATGTTTGGCCCATCAGATTGACTATCCAGAGATCGGTTGTGCTCATGCATGGCCAACAAATTACCTTTTTTCTTCTTCGTACTGGTATTTTTTCTTTTGATTGGACAGAAGTGGCCTCGCACAAGCCTGGGGTGACCATCTGTTTGTTCCAGCTCTTCTGTATCCAGGTGGTTATTATTTGATGCCTGCTCTACATCCACTTTATCAACATCAATTTGCATTTTCTCAAATTGTTCTTTGATTTCGTTTGTCAAATTGTCATCTTTTGATTTGCAGCAATCCTCTTCATCACTCAAAATGTCTGATTCTTTTACTTCATCTTCCTGTCGTTCTTCTATACCACTGTGATCTTGTTTTGGATATGGAAGGTTACTGTGCTCTAGTCCACTCTCTGAGGTATGGCAGCCACTGCTTTGTGTCCCACTGCTTAGGCTACATTCGTCAGAATCAATAGCATTACCTCTCCCAGAGTCCTGATTCCAATAAGATGGAGAATGTTTGAACAATTTTGATGCTCGTGTTGATGCTGAAGCAAAGAACAATCACAATATTGAACAGTTATAACTGTTAGAAAAAAATGGAAACCATATGTATGTTACAGACTAGATGGTGTCTAAATTTTGTTTTTGGTCTGCACATGACTTGGAGTTTATGTGAAATTCTTCCAGGATTTCAAGTGTAATCCTGTTTTACTAAACAGTATAAATTAGTAATGTGCAAACTACTTTGAAGGGAGTTGGCAAATCTGCAGGTACACCAATTTGACCTTGGTGCATTAAGAAGGATCAAGAAAAGCTGTAAAGGTGATCATTAACAAGCGTAACTTAAGTGAATGTATCATCCTTCAAACAGATATCATTCTCTCAGCACATATAAAGCTTTGGCAGTCTATTCAACAACATTTTTAATATTAATCCAAGAAAAATAATTAAATTAAGTTTGACAATATAAATGAGTTACTTAATTCCCAGAGAATTTAGTTTTAGCAATAGTGAAATCAAGACACTGCTGTATGTTATCTTACCAATTTTAGCAGAGGATGGCACTCTGTTTCTCAGAGGAATTATATGATCTTTATTCAGTTTCTCAAACAGTACTTCTGATTTGGACATATTGCGGCGAACATTCTCTCTCAGAATTGAACGTATCACTTTAATTATGTTTGTTTTACTCTCAGGATCACTGGAAATAAAATAATTTCTGTTGCATCAGTTCATCCATATCAGAATCATACAGCACATTGAAATGTACTGCTGAAAATACAGTACTGCCCACACTAGTCCCATTTATTTTGCAGTGCAGTCATAGCCTTGAATGTTACAATATTTCAAGTGCTCATCCAAGTACTTTTTAAAAGGTTGAGGTTTCCTGTCTCAATTATCCTCCCATGTGGTGCATTCCAGGGAGTCACCACACTGCATGAATACATTTTCTTTCCTAAATTTCCTGTAAACCGCTTGCTTTTCACTTGAAAATTATGTTCCCTTGTTACAGACCCTTTGACCAAGGGTAACAACTGCTTTCTCCCAACTTTTTCCAAGCTGTCCTTCTGTTTATAGACTTCTACCAGGTTCTGCGTCAAACCTGTTTGCTCCAAAGAAAACCAGGGTTTATTCAGCCTTTCTTTGTAGATGAAATGCTTGACCCCAGGCAACATCTTGGTGAATCTCCTTTGCATGCCTCCATTGCAATCACGTCCTTCCTATCATGTAATAACCAGACTGGCACACAATATTCTAGTTGTGGCCTAACCAAAATTCTGTACAGCTGCAACATGACCTCTCTACTCTTATAATTTATGCCATGACTGATCAAGGCAAGCATCCTTGTAAATATTTATTAGTAGTAATAGGATGCTACTTATTGGATAGGGTAAACTGCGGAGCCAGGGAAGTGTCTACAGCTCCAACATAAGGGGAAGGAGTTAGG
Organism: Stegostoma tigrinum; assembly: GCF_030684315.1. NCBI lineage: Eukaryota > Metazoa > Chordata > Chondrichthyes > Orectolobiformes > Stegostomatidae > Stegostoma > Stegostoma tigrinum. The sequence goes on from NC_081362.1 coordinate 37,427,462, forward strand.
GAGGGCAGAACCAGTAAGTGGGGAGCGTACAGGAGGAGAGGTTGAGTATGGACCAGTGGAATAAGAGCCATTTCCGGCCAAGGGAAAACAGAGTGTATTTCCAGAACCTGAGATAGCTGCACCTGGGTGGTTCAAATTACAGTCTAGGAAGTGTAGAGTTAGTTGAATAGTTACACAGAGTTAGACCATGGAATTAATGATCTAACTTTTCCTCAGTAATTATTTACTCAATTCCATCAGAACCTTCCAAATTCTGATTTAAACACAGACTTTGGGAGCTGCAGGCATAAAGGAATTGCCAAGTGTAATTTTCAATTTCCAGGGCAATTCTTTCAGAATCTGCTATAACGAGGATTCTTCAGGAACCCGTGCACGGTTCACATTACACTGGAATAACAACTGCCTGGCTATCGGAAAATCTGGACTAATACGTTTCCATAGAGTAGCAAATGATTAAGCCCCAAAATGTTTACGATGGACAAGTGGTGGCCAAGAGACATTGTAATAACTGACTCATACAACTCTTCGAAGATAAATAACTGTACTGAACAGTTAAAGCTAAGTAGAATGTAGTGAAACACAAAGCCATGTTTAAAACTCTTCTAGATGGTGATCTTGCACAATTAAAAATTCAAAAGGCATTATTTACGTTACCTGCTACACAACTGAAAAATTGTTTCAGGCCGTCCTTCTAACTCAGATTTAGTGTGGATTAATTCCCAGATGCAGTTGGTATCTGTGCCTGAACAAAAAGAAAAACAGGTATGGAAGGCAACTGCAGAAAGAAAAAGTCTCTTGGAATGTCTTTATGCTGCTTCCAAATTCTGAAGTTTCTGGAAGAAGAGCTATAAACAGTGACCCATAAAAAGCTGCAGGGGCCTCTAAGATAATCAGGTCTTACAGGAAAATCTAATCAGGTTCATTGAATGGTTCCTGAAGGGTACTGCTGGTAAAATCAATCTCTGTGCTGTTTTACAAAAAGAAAATAGTTACAGCTCTGTGCAGGACTTTTCAACAGAATAAAATGCTTGCTTGTATTATCATACATTTGGGTGCGAGAGAGTTTAAAAATGAACTTAAATACAATTTTACTTTCCATAATTATGTGGTGTACATTTTCAGTGTAGTTGCAAAACAGACTGTAAATTGTCAGAAAACAATCTTACATTGTGCCTTTCTATTGATTTATGCTAATTCTGAATACCAGTTACTCTGTCTTAATCCTCTCATTTATCATAGCTAGCACGTTAGTACCATTACCTTCATGTGAATGAAATTGACCATTATGCAGGCAAACAGTAAACAAAACCCAAACTGTACTATCTTCACATATACTCCATCACTCCCCTCCATGTTTGTTACTACCGATGACATTTCTTCTGTTCCACTATCACAGATATAATCAGAGGAACGAAACAGTCTTGGCACATAACCTAATCTCACTAGAAACTAACAAACCATTGTTAAAGGAAAAGGAAGAACCTTAGATCCTAAAAAAAAGTAAGTTATGTAAAAACAATCCAAATCTATGACGTGCTTCACAAAACCATATTGTTACAAATAGGGTGCTGGGATTATATTTTTTAAAAAAAACACAAGATATACAAGTAAACAGGTCATTTGGCCCAACTAGTTCATGCTGGTGTTGTACCTGAACCTGCTTCCATTTTTTTGTCCTCCTAAATCTAATACTAGAACCATATATTTCCTTCTCCCCAAAATATTTGTCCAGCTTCCCCTTAAAAGCATCTGTCATATTCGTTTTGAATGAGTTCCACATTTCACCTTTTTTTTGTAAAGAAGGTTCTTCTGAAATCTATTGGATTTTTTTAATATTGAAAGCCTGATGTTATGTGCTTTCATAAGAGGAAACATTCTTTCTGTATGTACTCTGTCAAGACTCTATCGTGGTTTTAAAGAACTCTTATTGGTACCCCACAGTCTCTTTATAAGTAGTAAACTGGCCTATCAAGTCGTTCCTGATGCATATACCCATAGTGCCCATACAGGTTTAGCATAACTCCCCATTTTTCCCCCATATAAAGGAAGTCTAGTGTTTATTCTGTCAGTTTACTATTATTGTCCTATCATTTGTTAAATTCTCTTTAGTGTTTACAACCTCCTTATTTAATGCTGTCAGAAAATTTTGAATTTGTTCTTTTAATCCCATAGTCCATTGTTAAATGTAAATTATAAACTGCTATTTTACATTAACATTTGACTTCACACATTGCGCCACTCTGAATCTTCTCTGCATTCTCTCCAGATTAATTATGTCCTTTGTGTAATGTGGTGACTATGGAGCGGCATGGTGGCTCAGTGCTTAGCACTGTAGCCTCACAGTGCCAGTGACCCAGGTTCGATTCCAACTTCGGGCTACTGTCTGTGTGGAGTTTGCACATTCTCCTTGTGTCTGCGTGGGTTTACTCCGGATGCTCCGGTTTCCTCCCACTGTCCAAAGATGTGCAGGCTAGGTGGATCGGCCATGCTAAATTGCCCGTAGTGTTCAGGGGTGTTTGGGTTATAGAGGGATGGGTCTGGGTGGGATGCTTCAAGGGGCGGTGTGGACCTGTTGGGCCGAAGGGCCTGTTTCCACACTGTAGGGAATCTAATGTAAAACTGCACATTGTACTCCAGTTGTGCCCTCATCGGTTTCATTTCTACAGTTTCATTTTCTGTCCCTACTTATGTATTCCAAACATCTGCCAATGAATAAGAGCATCACATATGCCTTCTTTAAAACCCTATCTACCTGTACTGCTATCTTTTGGGACCTGGGCACTTAGAATAGATCACAGAATCCCTACAGTGTGGAAACAGGCCCTTTGGCCCAACAAGTCCACAGCAACCCTTTGAGCATCCCACCTAGACCCATCCCCCTGTAACTCACCTAAGCTACATGTCCCTAAACACAATGGGCAATTTAGCATGGCCAATCCACCTGGCTTGCACATTTTTGGACTCTGGGAGGAGACTGGAGCACCCGGCAGAAACTCATGCAGACATGGGGAGAATGTGCAAACTCCACACAGACAGTCACCCGAGGGTGGAATCGAATCTAGGTCCCTGGCACTGTGAGGCAGCAGTGCTAACCACTGAGCCACCACGCTGTCCCATGATCTCTAACTTCATTTTCCCCTCTTTGTAAGTTCTACTTATGTATTTTAACTGTTTAATCCTAAACACTTTACCTCACACTGAAGAGTTGAGCTTCCTCTTCCCTTACTTTCATGTTCTGCCTTCTGTCTCAAAATCAGCCTTTTGACACTTGTCCCATCACTGCCCTTTCATTCATCTTGCTATTAGTCTTTTATGGAGCAATTTATTGAAGGTTTGCAATTTAACTTCAACCACTAAATTGAATTACCTGCAGCATTTCCCAATCTGACCTGAAGAGCTGACAGTGGAATCAACCATCTGAATTTAAACTGATCGATATCACCATGGATGTAGGCTGAACGTGGAATTGTTCCCTAGGAAAGAAGGTAAGTTATGCAAGTCAAAACTTCAAACTCAATTAGAGAATACTTTGACAGTCAAGGGCAAGGTCAGTTGCAAAAAAAGAGGTGCTGTGTATGCATCGATAATGAGTTAAATGTGTCACTTACAGTTTTCTTTTTAAATTTGTAGAGCTCCTTATAAACCAGTATGACAGCTCGCTTAAAAACTAGGGAATGAAAAAGGTACATTTGTTAATCTCAGCCTCCTGACTGCTGACTAAATAAAAGAAAGGTTAATAGGAGTTGAGGGGGAGTGACAACTCTACAATTAGGCTGAATGTCATTTTGCTACAAAAGACAGTGGAGAAAAAAATCTTGAAGTTAATTGTAAATACAGAATGAAGCCATGTTTCTCTCTACTGAAAAGGAAAACAAAAATAAAATTCTGAAAACTTTAAAGAGCAGATCTTTTTGAAGTGCTTCCATTGGGCATTTTTTTCCATGATGCTTTAGTAAAATGTAAATATACGATCTGCATTTCAAATAGGAAGATGATAGGAAAGATGGTCGTAAACTGTGTTAGCTTCTTGCTCAAACATGAAGTCCACAATTTAAAAACCAAGTACCACATAACAGCAATGTGGCTGATTCTTAAACGTCATCTGGGAAATTGGGGATGGGGAATAAATGCCCATGTCCCCTCAATGAACAATAAAAACAATTCTTAACTTGCTGCCTGCTAAATCAGTGGATAAATCTATTATGAAACTCAGGCATCCACATGAGGTCAATTTATAAGTCTGATCCCTGGTCTGGAGTAAATTTGGTGATCATAAGTGTAAAAGAAGTGATCAAGGTAAGATGCTGCTACAGTAGCCTGATTGTTCCAGGCAAAGGTGCAAAACTGACTTAAGTTTGTAGTTTATTCATTATCTAGTGATTCATTCTGGAAGTATGCATGTTTGTTGAGGACTTGATCAGGCTTGGCTGTGATCTGTTTCTGCAGCCAATTTGTAACCTGTCCAGATTTATACAAGGAAGATAGTTGCTTGTTGTGCCAAACAGTTGTTGATATATGAAATTTTTTTCTACTCCCTCACCTCTCATCCTAAAGTAATTAAGAAATTTTCTGTTGCATTGCACTGCCGATTTCCAAATAGAACAATAGAAATGATGCAGCACACTTTCAGTCCATGTTGACCATGCCAACTCAAAGACACCCAGATGACCTTTCTAAGCCCATCTTCCTGAATATGGTACAGAGGTCTGCAGTTCAGAGCACTTAAGGTGCAGATCCAGGTTTTTTTTAAAGAGTTTCTCTGTCTCCACCACCAACTCAGATAGCAACATCCAGACACTCACCACCCTTGGAGCAAAAGGGTTTTTCCTCATCCTAGATAACAAGGTGTAGGGCTGGATGAACACAGCAGGCCAAGCAGCATCTTAGTGGCAAGAAAGTTGACATTTTGGGCCTAAAGGGTCTAGGCCCAAAATGTCAGCTTTCCTGCTCTTAACATGCTGCTTGGCCTGCTGTGTTCATCCAGCTCTACACCTTGTTATCTCGGATTCTCCAGCATCTGCAGTTCCTATTATCTCTTTCCTCACATTCTGTTGACTCCTGCTTAGCTTGAATCTATAACCCTCAGTTCTGGAACTGTCTGCCAAGGGAATTAGGTCTCTCCTGTCTGCATCATCTCGATCCCCTCAGAATTTAGTATACCTCAATCATGTCACCCCTCAGCCGCCTTTGTGCTGAGGAAAACTATTCCAACCTATCAAATCTTGTGTCATAGCTACAATTCCCAAGCCATGGAAAATTATAGTAAATCTTCTGTGCACACACTATACTTTACGTCCTTCATGTAATGCAGTGACCAGAACTGCACACAATACTCCAGTTGTGGTCTCACCAGTGCCTCAGGCAGTTTCATTATTATATTCTTACTTTTATATTCTATACTTCTGCCAATGAATGAGAGCATCCCATATGCCTTCTTCACAATCTTATCTACCTTACTGCTCCCATATGGACCTGTGCACTTGCACGGCAAGATCTCTTACTTCATCTACCACACCCCCCCCCCCCCCCCCCCCCCACCCGATGTATTCCCATTTATGTATTTTCCTGTTTGATCTCCCTAAATGCATTACCTCACACTTTGAATCTAACTCTACCTGCCACTTTGCCGCCCACTCCATTAACCCATCTATCTCATTTCTCATTTTGGAGCATACAACTTACCTCTACACTATCCATTTCACGATCAACTTTTGTGTCGTTTGAAATTTCCCATTGTGCCTCCCAGGTCCAAGTTCAAATCGTTGAAATATTTAAAAACACAATCGTTGAAATATTTGAAAACACAGCAGGGGTCCCAGCACAGAGCCCTGCAGAACACTACTTCAAACAGCTTTCCATTCACAAGTGCAGCCAATTATTATTCTTTGCTTCCTGTTACTAAGCCAACTTTGAAATTGATTTGACAGATTACCCTGTAACCGAAGGGGTTTTTTTTGACCAGTCTGCCAAGTGAGGCCTTATCAAATGTCTTACTAAAATCCACAAAGACAACATTCACTGCACGACCCTCATTGATCCTCCTTGTCACTTCCTCAAAGAATTCAGTCAAATTTGTAAGGCATGACTTTCCCTTAACAAAGCCATGCTAACTATCCTGACTAGTCCATGCCTTTCTAAGTGACAACTATCCAATCTCAGGATTGATTCCAACAATTTGCCCATCACTAAAGACAGACTAACTGGCCTATAATTATTTAGAATTTCTTTTGTCTTTTTAAACAACAGAACGACATTTGCATCCTCAGGTCAGAGGACTGAGAAACATACACACAGACTTAGTCTTCTGCTACAATGTGAATTTGTATTTTTCTCAACCATAAATGAAAGTTTGGTTATATTACTCACTCAGTCTAGTAAAGCTTAATTAAATCAAGGAAAGCCTTCCATCACCCCCATATTCAGCACTTACCAAAGACGGTCAATTCAGGATCTTTTCTCAATCGACTCAGGGATGGAAATGGATTTAACCAAGTAACTGAAGAGTATAATAATAGCTCGCCCATTGAAAGTTCTGTGACCTAAAACAGCAAACATGATATTTAAGCTCCAGAACAAAAGCAAATCCCTCTGGAGGTAAGTAATAAAAGACTGCTAAAAGTAAGGGCGGCATAGTGGCTCAGTGGTTAGCACTGCTACCTCTCAAAATTAGAGACCCAAGTTCAATTCTATCCTTGGACAAATGTGTGGAGTTTGCACATACTCTCCATATCTGCATAGGTTTCCTCCAGGTGCTCTGTTGCCTCTCTCAGTCCAAAGATGTGAAGACTAGATGGATTAGCCATGGGAAATGCAGGGTTACAGGGATGGGATGGATCTGGGTGGGATGCTGTTTGGAGGGGCAGTGTGGACTTGATGAGCCAAATGGCCTGCTTCCACGCTGTAGGGTTTCTACAACTCTAAAATGCAAAAATTAGAACAGGATAAGATTAAATTTGCATGGATCTACTTTTTCTTAATATAATGGAGAGATGAAACAGAATACACCAGAGTGCATCTACATGGACATGGAACGGTTTTTGTTAAATTATTGATCATCTGCCTGTCCTTCCATACTCGATGTCAGTGCAGATAGAAATATAACCTAATTCAAGTTAACATGCTCTGCCCTGTAAGAATATGTAGCTGAATCTCTTGAGCTCTTGCTACTAAACAAATAAAAATCAAACTACATAAGTGGACCATCTTGAGTGATAAGTAATAAATATATTCCAATGAAATTGACACGATCAAAATTACAATATCAGCTGGTATTCATTTTCAATGAGTCGCTTGTGAAATTATTCTAGAATAGAACATACACACAGGATACAAGAACACTTCCAAAGCCCTGGCACTCTCAACTGAAGTTTGGATGCCTTAGACTCTAAAAATAATGATTTCTTTAACTACTTTAACTACTCTGGACAGACAATAGTAATGTCCAAGAATGTTAATGATGTAATTTCCAAACGCTCTGTTGCACATTACTGCCCAAAACAAGCCATCCAGGTTTGATTTTCAGAATACAAACAATCCAACCAGACCTGGAAGTCTGATGTCCATTTCATGTTGAAGATATTTGGTTCAGTTACACCTGAAATAGAGGTGTGCCAATTTGTTTCAGTTTCTTAGGGATAGGTTTAAAAAAAAAAACAAAATTCAGTTGAGATTCTCACTTCTGATTGCTAACTAACAACCCCAAATGGAATTGTATGATTGGGGTCCATACTGGATTTGACTGTGATGCCTTTACATTATGCAGAGGCTAACGGTCACAGTTTAGTTGCAAGGTGTGTCCATTATGCAGAGGCAGCAAAGGGTAGCCTGTCTTAAGCATAACGGCAGCAAGAAGAGGCAGAAATAAAATAGCCGATGCTAACAATATTACCTCTTTTTTAGTTCCAGGCTGTTCTGCAACTAACTGATCAAATACCATGCCATAGTCATCATAGATTTTTTGCATCTCGTTAATATGACTGGCCACCTTCTCCATTGCCTTTAGAGCTTCTAGGATAGAAAATAAAACATTCAGCAAAAAGTCACAATTGCTGGCTTTTATTCTTAAAACTTGCAACTAAAATAAACAATGTTTGGCAGCATAGTTTTTACAGATGGCTGCCTGATTTGGTGATTTAGCTTGGTTTTTACTGATCAAAGTGAAAGATGTTAAGTATCAGAAAAAAGGTATTTTGCTTCACTTCAGCCACCAGAAGTGAGCAACCACTGCTGGTTAGTACAACTTTCACTATCTGTGCTATCTTTAATATACTGTTATCGCCTCATTAAAAGACCTTCCAATGAACCAGGTGATATCTTCTACTGATACAGAAGATACTTTTTGTGTGAAACCAAAGATTAACAGTGAAAAGAATCTCACCTCATTCATTGCAGTCATCTGAGTTAAATCACTATGTATAGACACTTTACCAAATTGGAGGAAAGAAACTCCAAGGGAAAATCTTGCTAATCGATCTTGTAAATTTTTAATGATAAGGCATAAAGTCACTGGATTATGCTTTATGCTTTTCATTTCAAGCTGAAAATGGGCATCACAAAAAGAAATCTCAAAATATTTTTCAAACCACAGTAAGAATTCTTCATTATCTGGAGGTTGAGCTTCAGGTGTACATAGGATTGTTGTACTTCGTTACTTTTCACAGACTTCAGTTGTTATCTGTGGAATTCTTCACCACAAGACTCTGTTAAGGCTGGTTCATTAAAGTATTAGCTTTTTAATGAGCAAAGGAATCAAGGGTAATGGAACAAAGGAAAAAAAGTGCTGTTCAGGATTTTCAGATCAGCTATGATTGAATGGTGGAGCTCACTTGATCGGCCGAATGGCCTACTTCAGCCCCTCCATTTTATGGTCTTATCATGGTGTACTCCTTTCTCCCTCAACTCGCATTCTTCCTTAGATTCCAACTCCCAATTGCTCACAGCATTTATTAGAGTAAAACAGAAGAGTGACAGGTTAGGAGAGGTACTGGTGAAAACTCTCTGCTACTTGGCCAAAGCATGTTTGTGCAGCAATCCATAGTATTGCACTCCCTCATGGGAGCTAGTTGTGGAATGGCAGTGTCACTGAACTAGTAATCCAGAACTCCAGACTAATATCTTCGGGATATATGTTCAAATCCCACCATAGGCTGATGGTAACGTGAATTAAATAAAAAAGAACCTTATATAAAAAGCCTGTTCAAAGGTGACCACTTTTGATTGTTATAAGAAGCCATCTGATTCACATGCCCTTTCAGGACAGAACTCTGTCATCATTACTTCACCTGGTGCCTCTAGACCCAGAGAAGTGTGGTTCATTCCTCTGGTGTGTACATCCCATGAATGAGCAAACAACATAGAAAGATAAAAGATGATAGCATCTCAAAATCTTCACGAAATATCTATTCATGTATCAAAAATAACGTAGAATGTTGGTGAAAGTAATTCCATAAGGTAATGACTGAAAAACAGAGCAGCAGGGTGCATGTGCAGCCTTCCTTTGACAGAGATGGGGGTGTCGAACTGAGATGGGAGGATTTACATACAGCGAACTCAAACCAAGAGAAAATGTTCCTCTCTTGTGGAAATCATTCTTGGAATGACAGTAATGGATTTTGTTTTGCCAACCATTTTCAAAGGACATCTTAGGGATATGCGCCAAATGCAGGCGAATGGGAGTTGTTCACTTTGGGAAACATGGTTGTCATAGACAATTTGAACGAATGGTCTGTTTCCCCTGCTGTATGACTATGAATGTTTGTATGAAAGTTTCTAAATGTAAATCTGATCAAAGCTCTTCCTGTAAATTGTACAGAATAATTTTAGATTAAGCACTTTCCACTCCTTTTCAGTTCTTCTATTCATTAACCAAATGCAGGGACCACGTCGGCAAACCGAACACTCCTCACCCCCTCCCACATCTGGAAATAAGGCTTTTGGGTAAAATGAAATTCAATGGGATTATAATGCTAATCATGTCTTGATCTTTGGCTTGTCATTTAGCACTGACCTGTTAGATGATAATGCTCCTCACTCTCTGCATCGGTTAGAGACACTAGCTCTTTCAGTAGCAGTGGATATTTTAGAACACGTTGAACAGGCTTGATCAGATAAGACTCCAGGGTAAAAGAATGCTGTTTTGTTGGATTCCGGGCATCCAAGAATTCTTTGAAGGCTTTGTAAGTTTTAGCTGGAATTAAAAAGACTTAATCAGGCATAGGTTTAAGGTGAGAGGATAAAGATTTAAAAGGGAACTGAAGGGCAATCTTTTCTACACTGAGGGCAGTTTGTGAGTGGAATAAGCTACCAGAAAAAGCAGTAGATGCAGGCAGTTACATATTTAAAAGACATTTGGAGAGGTACACATATACAAAATGTTTAGAGAGATATAGGCCAAACACAGGCAAGTTTTAGTTGGGAAATTCGGTCATCACGGACAAGTTGGACCGAAGGGTCTATTTCTGTGCTGTATGACTCTATAATTCTAACATAAAATCCCTACAGTGTAGAGACAGGCCCCACACCGATCCACACAGCACCCACCCAAACCCATACCCTTTAACCTACAAATTCCTGAACACTACAGGCAACTTAGCCTGACCAATCCACCTAGCCCACACATCTTTGGACCAGGAGGAATCCCATGCAGATGCAGGGAGAACGTGCAAACTCCACACAGTCGCCTGAGGGTGGAAGCGAACCAGAGTCTCTGGTACTGTGAGGCAGCAGTGCTAACCACTGAGCCACCAGGCGGCACAGTGATTAGCACTGCTGCCTCACAGCGCCAGGGACCCACCATTGGGCAACCGTCTGTGTGGAGTTTACACATTCTCCCTATGTCTGTGTAGGTTTCCTCCGGGTGCTGTGGTTTCCTTCCACAGTCTAAAGCTGTGCAGGCTAGGTGGACTGGTCATGTTAAATTGTCTGCATTGTTCAGGCATGTGTATAGTAGGCGGGTTATAGGGGGATGGGTCTGGGTGGGATGCTCTGAGGGTCGGTGTGGACTTGTTGGGCGGAAGGGCCTGTTTCCACACTATAGGGATTCTATGATCTAGGATCATTAAACACACTAAAATGAGCCAGATTAAAAGGAAACACAGTCTTAAAAAAAATGATACACGGCTAAGTCTTTCAGGGGTATCTCTGCTGAAGCGATTTCAAGTACATGGACCGTAACTCTATGGAAAGGAACAGTGATTGTGTTGACTGTGTTTTTAAAGACACAACTTTGTTTTTAAGCACTTGCTGTATGAGTTACTGAAATTAGAAAGCTGTTTTCAAACACACTTCTTGTTAATTTTTATCTTTTTTCTGAACTGTGATTTTTTTATTGATATTTTCCATACTTGCTGGTGGGCCTCCTGTGTGTCAGTATGTAAGTTATTGCTTTTGAGAGTAAAAGTTTGAGTATTCAGTTATCAATGTAATGGCAGGGACTATAACAACAAAAACTGTTTATTCATAGGAGTACAAAAACAGAAATTACAGGAGAAACTCAGGAGGCTTGGCAGCATCTGCGGTGAGAAAGCAGAATTAATGTTTCTAGTCCAGTGACGCCTCTTCAGACTGATAGTAGCCTGGAGAAGGCTGTATTTACGCTGATGAGGTGTTGGGGGGGGTGTTGGGGGGTGCTGCTGGGGAAGAGGAGGAGTAGGTGGGTAGGTAGGGATGGAGCCCAAATTTAGATCTACATTTTTTTATATGTCACATGTACTTTGTATAGGAATACAAAAGTACAATGAAAAGTGCACAAAGTTGCCATTCGCTGGTACCCACTTGATTACAAAAACCAGAATTAAAAGATTTGACAAAGCCAAAACACTGCCCTGCTCTCACCGCTGCTATCGCTCCAACCCACGTTCAACCTGCTGTTGCTGCAGAACAAAGCCTGCGCGTTCAGCTTCTACTATGTGGCTGCCAGTCATGACCTGGCTGCTTAGGAGGTAGCTAAAAGGGATGGGGTGGGGGTTGGGTGGTGGGGGATCGAATTACTGTAGAGAGAGAAGAAAAAACAGAAAAAGGAACTGGTGAGCAGAACGGAGCTCTAAATGGAGCAACTTACCCTGCCACCATCTTGAAATCAGGCGAACAAACGGATGTGTGAAAGCAAGAGGAGAAGAAAAACTGATAACAGGGACCGTAAATAGGTGAAAATGGGGTTAACTGTGTTGACAGCAGTCCATGCCATGACAAGGCCTTGGGGTATAAGGGTGGATAAAGATCAGAGGTGGTCATGTCCAGTCTCTCAAATTGTTGAACTCAATATTGAGTGCTCAAAGTTTAGGGTCCAGAAGCACAAAATGAGATGCTGTTCATGCAGTTTGCATTGAATGTCACTAGAGCACCGAAGCAGGCCCAAGTCAGAAATGCTGGCCAGGGAACAAGTTGGTGTGTTAAAGTGGCAGGTGACTGGAAGCGTGATGTCATTCCTGCAAACAGAACACGTGAACTGCAAAGTGGTCACCCAGCCTGCATTTTGATATCCAATATATAGGAGACCACATGTGAGCAACAAATGTAGTAGACTAGATTGAATGAAGTGCTGGTAAATCAATGCTTCACCTGGAAGGTGTGTCTGGAGCCATGGGTAGTGCTGCACCTTCTGCTGTTGGTGCCATGGGGAGGTACTGCGAGTGGAGAAGGTGTGATCCAGAATAACCTGGAGAGACCCGTTCCCTGCAGAATGTTGACGAGAGGGGAGGGGAATACATGTCTGCTTGTACCATCCTGCTGGAAGTGGCAGAGGTAGTGGCTTATGATCCTGGTAGGGTGGGAAGTGAGGATCGGGGAACCCTATCCCTGTTGTGGGAGGGGAAAAGGGGTCAGGGCCAAACTGTGGGAAACTGATCAAATATGGCTGAGGGCCCTGTTAACTACAGTGGTGGAATCCTCAGTTGAGGAAAATGCTGGATATTTTTGTGGCCCTACCCTGTGGAAAGGGCTATCATCAGAACACATGCAACAGAGACTGAGAAACTGGCAGAATGGAATGGAGTCCTTATAGGAAGCGCAGTGAAAGGATATATAGACCAAGTAACTCGGAGTCGCTGTGCTCGTAGTGGATATTGGTGGTCAGCTTATCCCCAGAAATTGAAACAGAGATGTTGAAGAAGTGAAGAACTGGTAGACAAAGTGGTTAAGAAGCTGTTTGGCACACTTGCCTTCATTGCTCAGACCTTTGAATATAGGAATTGGGAGATTATGTTGGGGTTGTAGAGGATGTTAGTGAGGCCTCTTCTGGAGTACTGTGTGCAGTTCTGGTCATTCTAAAGGATATTACTAAATTGAGCGGAGCTCAGAAAAGGTTTAGCAGTATGTTGCCAGGAATGGAGGGGTTCAGTTATAAAAATAGGCCAGGATGCTTTTCACTGGAGTTTAGGAGGTTGAGGTTTGACCTTACAGAAGGTTTATTAAATCATGAGGGGCATAGAGAAGGTGAATCATGAGGGTTTTCCCTAGGGTGGAGAGAAATCAAAACTAGAGGGCATATTTTTGCGGTGAGAGGAGGAAAAAAGTTTTAAAAAGGACGAAAGAGAGAACTTTCTTTCAAAAAAGAAACAAAAGCGAGTAGTTCCTGTTTGGAATGAACTGCCAGAGGAAGTGGTGGATGCAGGTAGCTACAACATTTAAAATACATTTGGGTAAGTACATGAATAAGAAAGATTTGGAGGGATACGGGCCAAATATAGACAAGTGGGACCAGTTTAGTTTTGGAACATGTACCTGGACTAGCTGGACCAAAGGGTCTGTTTCTATGCTGTATGACTCTGTGAAGATGTCAGAGATGGACGGTGTGGAAACTGGAAGTGAATTTGATCAATTTTTCCAATTCCAGACGAGAGGGAAGTGCCACTGACGTATTGGAGATAAAGGGCTGTGGGGAGGAACCAGAGTAGGATTGGAACAAGGAACATTCCCACATACCCCACAAAGAGACAAGAGTAACTGGAGCCCCTGAGGGTACCCATGGCTACACTGTTGATCTGAAGAAAGAGTTAAAGGAGGAGTTGTTCAAAGGGAAGATAAGCTCAGCCTGGCAGAGGGGGTGAAGGTGAATGGGGACAGTTCAGGCCTTCCTGCCAGGAAAAAATGGATAGCCTTAAGACCATCCTGATGGTGAATGGTCATGTAGAAGGATTGCACCATGGTGATTCCATGGTGAAGAGGTGGTGGCTGGAGCCCGCAAACTGGAAGTTTTGAAGTTGACATAAAGCACCAGAAGAATTGTGGAAGTAGGTGGGAAGGGACTGGACAAGGGGAGAAAAGAAATTGAGTCAAGATAGGAAGAAATAAGTTCCATAGGCAGGAACAAAGGGTCTGCTTGGACAATGCTGTATGTGGATTTTGGGAAGAAGGTAGAATCGTGCTGTACAGCATTGTGGGATTATGAGCTTGGACACTGAGGGGGAGTAGGGGTGGTGGGGAGGAGATCCCCAGGTAAAATGAGATTAGTGACTGTTGTGGACACAACAGTTTATGTTTGATGATGGGGTCATGGTCCAGTGGGAAATAGCATGCCTTTAGTATAGTTAAAAGTTCCTAAAACCTTCATAGGAGAGTTGCGAATGATCAGGTTCAATCTCAGACTATGGCTAAGAAAGGATTAAGTTAGGGAATGGAGTTCATAGCGTGGACTGAAAAATAATAGGTTATGTTCTCTCAATATTTAATGGAGAGAAATTTCTGCTCATCTACTACAGGATATTGGAAAAGTAGTCCAAGGAAGGTAGAACTGTATTGTCAGTGCACATGGGAACTGACATGTCTTTCTGGATAATGTTACCGAGGGTTGCATGTAAATAAGAAATAGAAGGGGGCTAAAGATAGAAACTGGGAGATCAGCATCCTGGAGGTAATTGCAAAGAAGGAAGAATAAAAATATGGCAAGCAAAATCCAAATTTATTAGATACAATGGAGGAGGTTGCCATACAGCTGTACGGAAAATACATTGGAGGAGGAGGATGTAGTCAACCATAACAAAGACTGCAGATAGCTTGAGAACAATGAGGGAGGAAAGTTTATTTTTGGCAATCGCACAGATGCCATTTTTAACTTTGATACGAACCATTTTGATGAGCGGCAGAATGGAAACATGATGGAAGGGATTCAAACATGGATAGCCAGTAAATTGGCATGGGCACTAGAAGACAGGCAGTATGGGAGGACAAATGCTGCCATCTCTAGACAAATGAGGAACATTTAAGAGCAGTCATAATGGATCTGAAGATGAAGTCATAATGGAACTGCTGAAAAATCACAGCAAGAAATTATTTACAAAGAGGATTGATAACTTGGACACCCTATATTTAAGATTAAAATGTCATTGTCGTGGAATTTGAGGAAGGTCAGAAACAGATAAGGCAGTTGCAATAAATAATTAACCCATGCACACTGCTTCCATCACAGGCAGCATGCAAATTTTGTGCCAGTGTTTGAATGTACACTCGAATAGGGGTCACAAATATTTGAGAGGCTAAGACTATTTGAATCTAGTCTGAACAATTTAAAACTGGCATCCATGCCTTAATGAAGAGGTGCACTCAGTAGGTGCTACAAGAAATTGTGAAGAATGCCCAAGTGGGAAGAACTTTTAAGAATTACAAAACAGGGCTGACAGTGCTCCCCCGAGACAAGTAGTTTCAAGTCTTGCTGCATTAAGTGCATAAGGCAACAAATAGGTCCATTCACAGAGGACCAGGACGCTCAGCAGATAGATGCTTAAGAAATAAGAGACCACCATTGGCATCATTACAACTATGAAGCTCCATGGGCTGCAATAAGTAGTAAGTGACAATAAGCTTCTAAAATATCACTGGCTTCACGTATTACTCCATTCATCATTACCCCTTCATTATCCCCCAACAATCTTGATCAATCATGAATCATACCCAACATTAACCTTACACTTGTTTTTCTCAGCTTGGACATTCTGCCAATTATTCAACCATACTTTAGATCCACTAATGTGTCTCCTAGCATAAGGTGGGGCACATTGCAGGGAACAGAACCTTTTGCTAATGGAGGAAGTGGTGCTCAACCATCAATGGAACAACCATCACGACAGCCTCTCTGGCAGCGAGGCTGAAAGCATCAAAGATGACAGCATACTCATAACTTATCCTCCTCCTTGCATTCCACTGCCTTCTCATCCCCTGGCTTAGACAATGACACTTAGTGTAAGCATCTACCTCTTGCATTTCTTCATCACAATCGTAACCTGTACCTTTTCCCTCTCAGATACCAAAGGACTATATCCTGCCCAAATAATGGTGGAACAACAAGTGGAAAGGAAGAAGAGATTGAAGAAACACTGCCCCTCTCTGCTTAGATACTACCATAGTACAGTGTAGAGGTAGGTTTAGTAATGGGATCTGCATCAGGTGAGACAAAGGTACATTTAACCTGCAGCTAGGGCCAGAAAACAGGGTACTGCAGAAGTCAGCATCTTTAGAAAATGGATATAACAAATTGGTTCAGTTTGTCACCATGAACATTCATGTGTTGCTACCATATTAGTGTGCAAAGTAGCTTGCAGGGTTGCATGACACAGTAAAACAATCAGTGCTGCAGCACAGTAATGTGATTTTTGAGGGTCCTTCTCAGGGTGTAACATAGGACAAAAAGTTGGTGTCATTCTCAGGATGACAGCATTTAGTCTTCAAACCAGGAATGGTAAGATATGGCCTTCATGTCTGTCTGCATTTGATGTTTAATGAAGATTTAATGAGCAGATTCTCAAAACAGAATTTCATGCACTGAACCCTACATAGCATTTTCAGACCTATGATTACTGTAGGGTACATATGCATACTGATATACTGACAGATAGTTCCAACTGTGCAGCTGGGATTTGGCACAAGCCCCAATTTTGGCTGGAGGTGAACTTTCGTCTCATTGAGAATCAGATGTACCTATCTGGTACATTAAGTATCTTCCAACAAGTCGAGGGTAGCCTGTAGGTCATCACCTTTATGAACCAGGTATCACAGTCAGTTTCATGACAGTTTAATGCAGCCTCCAATATTAACACTTTCAGAATAACCTTACACAAAAAGCAGCTTTAAGAAGCAAACACAGACAGGTGAACTTGCAGAGAGGCCTCAGGTGTCATCTTTCCATAAACATGCTCATGTCGGTTCTCCTGTGGGCAGCCTTTGCAGGTCTGTGCTGAAATTTGACATACGGCAGTCTGTCAAGCAGTAATCAGTACCATACATCACTTGTGGTGTGGGCATCTCCTTGCTCTCGAGTGCAGGTGGTGATGTAATTTGTCAGTTGCCATCAGGAGTGGGTGTGCTTCCAGGTGGTCTTTAACCTGTCACGATGGCAGAACATGTTGCTGGTAATTAGAGTTCAAGCATCCTCTCCCCTCCTTGCCAAGTACAAATCACACGCAACTGTGGCACTGAATGCTTCAAGATGGGTTATCTTTTGGAACACCAGGTTGTGTAGTTCTATATTTGAATACTTCCTTGGTATTATCCTCAGAGTTTTGGGTGTAGAGTGATCAAAATAACTCAGTATCAGGCAAAATCTGAGGATCGTCAGTCCTTCAATTAGCCCCATTGCTTGTCCTGGCATCTAGTGGCAAAATCACTCCAAAAGGCAAAGGGGATACCATGAAGTTCATGCCTTACTGAAACAGAGTGATCATTATCACCCGCCTCCTAGTTCCCTTGCAATGGTGGTAAGTTTATCTGTGGGGGCAAAACACTTGGAATTTCCAGACTGTTACCTTGCTGTTGCGGATATGATTTCTGGGCCAGTGAACTCTAGATCTCCATCTGGAGACAGGTGTGCCTAGTAGTGTCACCCTGACAAGTAGGCTTGGGGAGAAGTTCTGAACCAAACATGATCCAGAAGAATTCAAAACCTCAGTGGCAGATCAGGTGGAAGGGAAATCCTTAATTCTCAATTGTTGTGATGATGGGTGCAGGCTACAACAGAAAGTCAACTCACCAGCCATCTCTATCTCCATCTCTAAGGCCATTGATTCAAATCACTCCCAGTCAAGGTCCCATTTGGTAGCTGCAGGAACAATAGTCTTCCCTTCATAAAGGCTGAGCCTGTTTCTTCTTTCTCCTTTATTTTAAGAGGTTTGGTAGCCAGAGTCAAAAAAGCATGGAAACAGGAACTTCGGCTCAACTCATCCATACCAACCAGTCCTCCAAAACCAAACTAGTCCCATTTGCCTGCGTTTGGCCCACATTCCCTTAAACCTTTCCTACAGTACCTGTCCCAATGTCTGCTAAATGTTGTAATTGTACCTGCGTCTACCACTTTCTCTGGCAGTTCATTCCACATGCACACCTCCTTCTGTGCGGGGGAAAGTGTTGCCTGTCACGTCCCTATTAAATCTTTCCCCTCTCACCTTAAACCTATGCCATCCAGTTTTAGATTTCTCTACCCTGGGGAAAAGACCTGGGATATTCACTTTATCTATACACCTCAATTTTATAAACCCCTTCAGCCTCCTACACTCCAGTGGGAGAAAAGTCCCAGCCTATCTTTACAAGTCAAACCTTGCAATCTCTGTCGAGGCAGTGATGGGGACAAAACTAGTGGATGTAGAAGTCCTTCACCTGAAATATGCTAACTGATGATTGCGAAGTGCCTAGTTAACACAAATTGCTTCTTAGCAGTGGATTCTCTGCCTGAGCAGGTTTCTTAGGATTTCGTCTGTTCACCCTCCATGGGAAAACACTTGTCAAGACAGCTTTATCCAGTTCTGACTGGACAAACATACCCAACAGGATCATACTTCTGTGGTCAAAAACATTAGCACATAAAAATCCAGAAAGCAAACTTTAACCTTTGTGAGCTGAAATGCATGCATTTTATAGATACTGATGACAATGTTCACCTGTTTATGTTATAATGAGGTTATAAATGCAGATGAAATAGTGAACAGTTATCGCAATACCAGTAAATTTGCTGCATGACATACCAAGTATGGTTACACATTTGCTGGACAGAGAGGGCGCTAAAACATTTGCAGATACCATACGTCTGAATTTACATACAACTGCAACAGAGCAAGCGTTCAGAGCGAGAGCGGCAGAGCGTGCGTGCAAGAGCAAGCACAAGACACAGCGTGAGCAGATGCTGCATCATATGGAAGGGTATAACCTTAATATAGTCTTCTATCTGGGCAAATCATGCACATTTTCCACCACCTTTTCTCAAAAAGTGAATGTGATGTATTGTCCTCTAAATCACTGAATGTGGTTGCCAACTTGGAAGCAGCCTTTGGCAAATCAATTTACATCCTGCTCTAGGACTCCAGTTCTTCCTGTAACAGGCTGCAGATTTCAGGAAGAACCTCCTTAATATACAAGCACAGATCCTTGCTGAAGTTGCAGTTGTAAAATTACTCCCTTAAATTTCGATAGATTTTGTTTACTGCTTAAGTTTTTTTCTGGTTCGTCTTCCTTTGACATCCAGTATTTCATCCTCCTCTGTCTTGTCTCTGCTTATTCTGTCATGTCTAAGGCAGAGAAACTGCAGTATCCATGACTTGGAGAAAGTCAGAAACTTGCAGTGTACTGCATCACTTCTTTCAGACTTCTTCAAATTTTAAGGACAAACCTTAAGTATCTAAGAGAACAACAGTCAATCAAAACCTAGAACCAAACCATCACTGATGGCACCAAATCTTTGGGCACTATCCAATCTAATTTGGTAACTAATGATTCTACCAATCTCAATTTGGCAACCAAATGCATTCATGAGAATGATCTACATAGTTCAGTTCTTTTGCAATTCCACACAGCTTTCTGCTAGGAAGTGCCTTGATACTGGCTCCAAAATACTAAACTGCTCCATAGGGACAGTAGAAGTATCAATATGTCATTCCCTGTAGTCATGCTTCGGGATTGTAATGAGGTTAGCCAGCTGGACCTCACAATGAGAGTTCCTTGACTGGGGCTATTAATCTGGTCCAATCAAGGAGCCCTGGCTGACATAACAAGTGGAGTGTCAGAGATGATTACACTCTGGTACCTGACTCTAAATGAGGCTGTACTAAAGTCAAGAATTGCTCATGTGTAAGTACAGGGTGATTTGGTGATAGAAACCAGCTTCTATGGAGTTCTTTTAATACAACACAGACTGGGATTTAAACGATGTTGTCGCAGGATTTTATGCGAGGTGGTGTGATGGTGGTTGAATTCATGGTACTTCAGCGCAATACATGTGACCACGGATAAAATAGGTTCTAGTGGCTAGTAAGTGTGTAGGATCTTCCAATGTAAATTTTGTCATGCCATCTCCTTTAAACACTTATAGGATGGCACAAAGTCATCCCAAATTCTCACATGTAGTTTCTAAAATAACAGTGAAACTATCAAAATAAATCTCAAGTCAGAAAGAGAAATGTCTCCATTTCAATTCACAAGATATTGGAACAACATACTAGTATAGGCAGATGGGGCTATAACCATAAATCTTCAAAATTTGAGGGAATTGAAAATTATACTCTGCATTTAATTCTAGAAAGATGTAAATCAGAAACAAACAGAAGCACTGTATCAATGAAAAAAAATAACGTGCCTTCTCCAGATAGGTGTTCAATGTCAGTAATTAACTGATAAATACACATTATGTGGCGCATAATTGGCAATTATTGATTAATAGAGTTACGGTTTTTCTCCTCAGTTTCTACATTTAATTTTCTCTGAGAAAAATGGAACAGCAAGTCAGTTTTCTGTGTATTCTTAAAGCAACAGTGAGTTTTCATTCAATAACTGAGGTAGAAACCCATTCTGAAGCTATACCTGTCAATTAGTACTTCTGACCAAAGTAGAGCACTTCAGAGATTCTGCACTGTTCACTTAATAGACCAGATTTTCCAATATGGGATGAGGCCTCTGATTCAATATCTGTAACTCTCCTGGACCGAGGGACTTCTGATGTAAACATATTAATGGCACTTACATGGGAAGTTTAAACTTCCAGTTGCTGGTTTCACCCTTCCGGATTGCCCTGCTCTTTTACATGGATTTACTTTGCTCTTTGTGGCTGCTCTAAAGCCTGTTGAGTAGTGTACCTCTTGGTAATTTGGCTGCAATATTAAAGCTGTAGTAACTGAAGCAACACTTAGCATCCACACAGCAAGTATTGAACAACCCCCACCCCATCCCCTCAATACTTTCATTACTTGCACCCTTCCTGAAACAAAGACAGTGCTGATATCCACCTGCACCCTACCCACCTACCAATCAAGTCACGAACAGTTCTCACTCACACCTCTCACATCCTCAAACCAAGACTGTTTTTGCACTCACCCGTTCTTCCACTCCTTGAACCACAGACGATACTGAAACCCTTTTCATATCCTCTTCAGTCCTAGACAATAATCAGGGCTCACTGTCCTGTGTCTGCCCTCCTGGTGCATGTTCTCAAATCCCTGACTTCTATCCAGAGCCAGACTCTGACTCAGAGCCAAATTTGTCAGGAGGTATGAGGGGAGATCACTGTCAGGGGACAAGGGGAAAGATTTGATCACAGACAGAGGAGAGCAAGGGATCCTAACCACTCAATGTGGCTGAGTGGGGCTAATCATTGTTGCGGTAATAAGAGAATGAATATCACCTTTGGGGTCACTATCGGGAAGTGAGGAGTGAGGTGATCATTGTCGGAAGGAGTGAGGAGAGATAAAAGATACATAGGAGCAGAGTAACCACTTTCAGGACAGCAATGAAGAAACGTTGAACTAGGTCCCAATGCAAAAAGGTGTGGAGTGGTATTCCAACAAGTGAGAGTATAACAACACTTGCTTGCCATGCCAAAGAAAAAACACAAATTCAATACTTAATCGAGATTTCATAATATTTATTCTTTATGTTAACTTACCTCTCTCTAAAACTTTCTGGGCCTTTCTGTGATTTGCACAAAAGCCACTGTAGAGTTTGAAGTGGTCAGCATAATAAAGGAATGAACCACCCAGGGAGAACAAGAGCTTCTGAAACAAACACATCAAATGATTGCAATGCTAAGTGAACACAGTCTTAATACTTGCTGAACTAAAATCCTGAAGCTACATGAATTGTGCAAATTCTGTTCAAAGCATCGCATACAAATATGTCAGAGGTTGAGGTGCAAAAGTTTAAATTGCAGTACTCCTAATGTGCGATGAAGAATAAGCAGCTCTGATTAATAGGCTGAACACCTATTTTCAGTGTATATTTAGTCAGCATCAGTTCAGACACAAATCCACCGTTCAAAAGAGCAATAAAACTGGAAGAGACAACAAGAATGGTTGGTGGGAAATGGAAATAACTGCATCATCAAGCTCTCCTGCAGGTGCTGGCTGTTGTGACATAAATCCATTAACCTCCTAGTTCTCTGGGACTTTGTTAACCAGGTCCAGTTTGATGTGCAACTGGACAGGAAACGTTGACAGATTGCTTTATGTGGACATCATTCCTGATTACTATCCAGTGACCCCCACTTTACACTGTACCTTCACTGAATATTCAGGGGAGATCAAGGAAAAAACTTCGTTATTACATTTGTGCATTGACAAATGCTTAGTGGCTTGATCATAATTCAAAAATCTTACATATATAGTAATTATCATGTTACAGAAATCAGAGAGACTGTGTTAACTTCACATCGCATTTAATTGCTACATAACTTTGGAAACCATTCATTTCCTGTGACTATACACTGATGAACCAATGGTCTATGGTAATGTGGCAAAGCAAAGTTTTTATCTTGATCTCATATGATATAAACTCAGTGGGAAGAACCTTTTAACAATGGCCACTGTATAAAAATCTGATGTGTAAATGCAGGGTGCTGCTGCTCTACATCTGTGATCAATTCTACACATTTCAGTCTGACTGCCCTGGAGCGGATTTTCATTTTCTAGTTGGCTACATAATTTTGTATTATTTTGTCCAACCTGAACCCAGTAAAAACAGTAAAATATCTAAAAAATTCCAACATGTCTTGTGGAAATGAAGCATACACCATGGGAAACATAAGGTATGATAACTATTATTCTGCTGGGGGTGGGGGCAAGCACATGTCAAATAAACAGCATTGCACACATTATGCATTTAATATCCAGCTTGTAAACTTCTCAAAGTATCAGTTCTTTTTAACAGACCAAGAAGGGAATTGATATTTCCACTAAATTAAATAGGGTTCTAGAGGTCGACAAAGTAGCCAGGAAGGAACTGAAGAAGGGGCTGAGGAGAGCTAGAAGGGAGTATGAAAAATCCTTGGTGCATAGGATCAAGGAAAACTCCAAGGCATTCTATACTTATGTGAGAAACGAGAGGATGGCCAGCGAGGGGGTAGGGCCAATCAGGGATAGAAGAGGGAACTTGTGCTCAGAGTCAGAGGAGGTCCTTAATGAATATTTTACTTCAGTATTCACCAGTGAGAGGTACCTTGATGTTTGTGAGGACAGCATGACACAGGCAGATATGTTTGCATAGGTTGATGTTAGGAAGGAGGATGTGCCAGAAATTTTGAAAAACATTACGATAGATAAGTCTCCTGGACCAGACAGGATGAGAACATAAGAACTCGGAGCAGGAGTAGGCAATCCAGCCCCTTGAGCTTGCCCTGCCATTTAATAAGAACATGGCTTATCTTTTTGAGACTCAGCTCCACTTACCTGCCTGCACACCATATCACTTAATTCCTTTACAGTTCAACAATTTATCTAGTCTTGCCTTAAAAACATTCAGCGAGGTAGCTTCAACTGCTTCACTGGGCAGGGAATTCCACAGATTCACAATGCTTTGGGTGAAGAAGTTCCTCCTGACCTCAGTCCTACATCTGCTTCCCTTTATTTTGAGGCTATGCCCTCTAGTCCTAGTTTCACCTGCTAGCCAAAACAACTTCCCTGTCTCCACCTTGTCTATTCCCTTCATAATCTTGTATGTTTTTACAAGATCTCCCCTCATTCTTAGTATAATCCCAGCCTACTCAGTCTCTCTGCATTATCCAACCCTCTCAACTCTGGAATCAACCGAGTGAATCTCCTCTGCATCTCCTCCAGTGCTAGGATATCCCTTCTCAAGTAAGGAGACCAACACTGTGCACAGCACTCTATGTGTGGCCTTGGCAGGACCCCATACAGCTGCAGCATAGCCTGTGTTTTTAAACTCCATCCCTCGAGCAATAGCAGACAAAATTCCATTTGCCTTTTTAATTACCTGCTGCACCTGCAATCCTACTTTTAGCAATTTATAGAACATAACAGCATAGTACAGGCTCTTCGGCCCTCGATGTTGTGCTGACCTGTCATACCGATCTCAAGCCCATCTAACCTACACTATTCCATGTACATCCATATGCTTTTCCAATGACGACTTAAAATGTACCTAAAGTTGGCGAATCTACTACCGTTCCAGGCACAAGGACACCCAAGTCCCTCTGCACAGCAGCATGCTGCAGTTTTTTTTAACCATTTAAAACATAGTCCATTTTGCTGTTATCTCTACCAAAATGGATGACCTCAAACATTGTACTCCATCTGCCAGACCTTTGCCCACTCACTTAGACTATCTACATCCCACTGCAGACTTTCAGTGTCTTCTGCAAACTTTGCTCTACCACTCATCTTAGTGACATCTGCAAATTTTGACACACCACGCTTAGTCCCCAACTCTAAATCATCGAGATAAATTATATACAATTGCAGTCCCAATACTGATCCCTAGCTACTGACCACCAACTAGAAAAACACCCATTTACCCCTACTCTTTGCCTTCTACTAGTCAACCAATCCTCTATCCATGCCAATATATTACCTGTAATACTGTGCAACATGCTCTTCTGTAGCAGCCTTTGGTGTGGCACCTTGTCAAATACACCACATCCACAGGTTCCCCATTGTCCACCATGCAAGTAATGTCCTCAAAGAACTACACCAAATTAGTTAAACATGACCTACCCTTCATGAACCCATGCTGGGTGTTCCCAGTTGGAGAATTTATATCCAGATGTCTTGCTATTTCTTCCTTAATGATAGATTCAAGCATTTTCTGCACTGCTGAAGTTGAGCTGACTGGCCTATAGTTACCTGCTTTTTAACTACTTCCTTTTTTAAACAGTGGCATCACACTGGCTGTTTTCCAATCTGTGGGAACCACCCCAATGTCCAGTGAATTTTGGTAAATAATTATTAGTGCATTTGCTATTTCCCCTATCGCCTCTTTTAGTATCCTGGGATGCATTTCATCAGGGTCAGGAGACTTGTCTACCTGTAGCACCATTAGCTTGCCCACCTTTAGCCCCATTAGCTTGCCCAGCACTGCCTCCTTCATGGTAATGATAGTTTCTACGTCCTCACCTGCTATAATCTTCTTGCCATCAGTTTCGGCGTGTTATTTGTGTCTTCCACTGTGAAGACCGACAAAATAATTGCTTAATGCCTCAGCTATTTCCTCATTCCCAGTTATTAAATTAGCCTTCTCATTCTCTAAAGGACCAATATTTACCTTCGCCACTCTTTTACAACTTACATATTTATAGAAACTTTTGCTGCCTGTTTTTATATTCTGAGCTAGTTTACTCTCAATCTATCTTATTTCTCTTTATAACTTTTTTTGTGGCTTTCTGTTGGCCTTTAAAGATTTCCCAGTCCACTAGTTTCCCACTAACCTTTGCTTTTTGAATGTGTTTTTTTTTTCCAAATCTGATACTTTCCTTTATTTCCTTAGACATCCATGGCTGGCTCTCTCTTTTCCTACAGTTCTTCCTTATCACTGGAATATACTTCTACTGAGCACTGTGGAAAAATTGTTTTGAAAGTCCTCCACTGTTCCTCAATTGACCCACCCCATAAAGTTTTTGCTCCCGTTCTACCTTAGCTAAATCCTCTCTCATTCCTTCATAGTCTCCTTTGTTTAAGCACAAAACATTGGTGTTGGATTTAACCTTCGCACGCTCCATCTGTATTTTAAATTCAACCATACTGTGATCGATCTTTCTGAGAGGAAAACTAACTGAGATCATTATTCATTCCTGGCTCATTATACAGGACTAGATCGCGGATAGCTTGCTCCCTCTAGGTTCCATTACATATTGTTCAAGGAAATTATCATGGATACATTCTATGAATCTCTACTCAAGACTGCCATGACCGACCTGGTTTGACCAATCGATATGTAAATTAAAATCCCTCACGATAATGGCTGTACCATTTTTGAATGCATTAGCTATTTCTACGTTTATCGCCTGCCCCACCACGATGTCTCTATTTGGTACCTTATAGACCACACTTATCAATGACGACTTCTCCCTGCTATTCCTAATCTCCACCCAAATGGATTCAACCTTTTGTTCAGTAGAACCTGTATCATCTCTCACTCCCACCCTGATATCATCCTTAAAAATCAGAGCGACACCACCTCCTTTACCTTCTTGTCCATCCTTCCAAACAGTTTGATACCCCTGGATATTTAACTCCCTGTCATGACTATCCTGCAACCATGTCTCTGCAATGGCTACTAAATCATACCTATTTGCCATGATTTGCACCGTCAACTCATCCATCTCATTTCGAACGCTCCGAGCATTCAGATAAAGTGCCCTTATGCAGTTTTTGCACCTTCTTTTCGGGTTCTGTCACCTCCATTACTAACAGCTTCAGTTCTCCTTCCCTTTAACATTTTTCCCCAATTTTCAATGGATTTGAAGCTTCACCATCACCTGCCAACCTGCTGCTTTGCCTTACATTAGTTGTTATACTCCTTGCACGCTCACTCCTCCCATTCCCCCCTACTTACTAGTTTAAAGTCCTATTAACCAGCCTATTTACCCTTTTCACCAGAACACTGGACCTGGCCCTGTTCAGATGGAGTCCATCTCAGCAATATAGATCCCTCCTGTCCCAGAACTGATGCCAATGCCCCATGAAAAGGAAATCTCTTTTCCACACCACTCTTTTAGCCACGTGTTTCTTCCATGATCCTTGCTTTCCCTATGCCAATCTGCACGTGGCTCGGGCAGCAATCCAGAGATTATGACTCTTGAAGACCTGTTTTTTTTAAAAGTTTTATTTTTTTAAAAATTCATTATCCCAAAACAGGTGTTTTTACCTAGTCCTGCCAATGTTGCTAGTGCCTAGATGGACCACAACAACTGGATCCTCCCCCACCCTCTCCAGTATCGTCTCAAGCTGGTCAGAGATGTTTTGCACCTCGAACACAGGCAACACACCATGCAGAATTCTCTATCCTGCTTGCAAAGGATACTGTCTACCCCCTTGATGATGGAATCCCCTACAATTACAATCTGTCTTTTAGCTCCCCCCCCCCACCTTGAATGGCCTCCTGGACCATGGTTCCATGGTCAGTTGACTCATCCTTCCTGCAGCCCTGTTCCTCATCCATGCAGGGAGCGAGTGCCTCATACCTGTGGGATAATGTCAAGGGCTGTGGCTCCTGTTATCCTGTCTGCAGGGTCTCTCTACCTGCCTCATTCACAGTCACACACTGCTGTCCGTGGCTACTGATCAAATTAACATTAGTTAATCTACTAGGTGTGACTGCCTCCTGGAACACAGTACCCACGTATCTCTTCCTCCCCCACTCCCGGATGTGCCGCACTGTTTGGAGTTCGGGTTCGAGCTCATCAATTTTGAGCCGAAGCTCCTCAAAAGCAGCCAACATTTGCTGCAGATGTGGTCACTGCTGTTCTCAATGGGATTAGGTAGCTCCCACATCATACAGCTACATCACCTGACTGCCATCTCTACTTAGTTAATTATTTAAAATTAATTTTTTTTAAAAAAAGTTTTGCAGTGTTTTCTCCACCAGTAAGTTTACTCCTTTTTATACTCAAACGATCTTCCCAAATTTATTGGAGAAAGATAACCGTTACCCAGCCGACCACTTGAACCAACTTTGGCACTCCTCTTTTGCAGAGCAACTGAAGGCCACAGCCACACGAGGTAAAACTTTTGTAACTAAAGCTTACCTTCCTTGGGATATACCCAAGGTTTCAATGGGAAGAGTGTGAAGAGATTGCTGCCCCTTTGGCGATGATCTTTGCAGCCTTACTGTCCATTCGAGTAGTACCAGATGATTGGAGAGTAGCAAATGTCATTTCCTTGTTCAAGAAAGGGAATAGGGATAATCCTGGGAGTTACAGACTGGTCAGTCTTACTTCTGTTGTGGGCAAAATACTGGAGAGGATTCTAAGTGATAGTATTTATGATTATTTGGAAAAGCAGTTTGATTAGAAATAGTCAGCATGGCTTTGAGAGGGGTAGGTCATGCCTCACAAGCCTTACTGAATTCTTTTGAGGATGTGACAAGACACATCGATGAAGGCAGAGCAGTGGGATGTGGTGTACATGGAGTTTAGCAAGTCATGTGAAAAGATTCCCCATAGTTTGCTCATTCAGAAAGTAAGAAGACATGGGATACAGGGAAATTCAGCAATCTGGATACAAAACTGTGTCCAATAGAAGGCAGAGCATGGTAGTAGATGGAAAGTATTCAGCCTGGAGCTCGGTGATCAGTGGTGTGCAGAGATCTGTTCTGGGATCTCTGCTGTTTGTGAACTTTATAAATGACTTGGATGAGGAAGCGGAAGGGTGGGTTAGTAAGTTTGCTGTTGACACGAAGTTTGGAGGAGTTATGGACAGCATGGAAATCTGTTGTAGGTTGCAACGGGACATATGACAGGATGCAGAGCCGGGCAAAGTGGCAGATGGAATTCAACCCAGCGAAGTGTGAAGTGATCCATTCTGGAGGATCAAATCTGAATAAGACCATAACACCATAAGACATAGGAGTGGAAGTAAGGCCATTCGGCCCATCAAGTCCACTCCACCATTTAACTCATGGCTGATGGGCATTTCAACTCCACTTCCCTCCACTCTCCCTGTAGCCCTTGATTTCTTCTGAGATCAAGAATTTGCTGAACTCTGCCTTGAAGGCATCTAATATCCCGGCCTCCAATGCACTCCATGGCAATGAATTCCACAAGCCCACCACTCTCTGGCTGAAGAAATGTCATCTCATTTCCGTTTTAAACTTACCCCCTCTAATTTTAAGGCTGTGCCCACGGGTCCTAGTCTCTCCGAATAACGGAAACAACTTCCCAGCATCCACCCCTTTTAAGCCATACATTATCTTGTAAGTTTCTATTAGATCTCCCCTCAACTTTCTAAACTCTTAATGAGTACAATCCCAGGATCCTTAGCCGTTCATCATACAAAAAAACCTACCATTCCAATGCAGAATACAGGATTAATGGCAGGATTCTTGATAGTGTGGAGGAACAGAGAGATCTTGGGGTCCATGTCCACAGATCGCTCATAGTTGCTACCCAAGTTGATAGGGTTGTAAAGGCGGCGTATGGTGTGTTGGCTTTCATTGGCCAGGGGAATTGAGTTTGAGTTCAAGAGCCATGAGGTTATGCTGCAGCTCTGTAAAACCCTGGTTGGTTCACACTTGGAATATTGTGTTCAGTTCTAGTCGCCTCATTATAGGAAGGATGTGGAAGCTTTACAGAGGGTGCAGATGAGATTTACAAGGATGCTGCCTGGACTGGAGGGCCAGACTTACGAGGAAAGGTTGAAGGAGCTAGGGTTTTGTTCATTAGAGTGAAGAAGGATGAGAGGTGACTTGATGGAGATGACAGGCATAGATAGAGTGGATAGCCAGAGACTTTTTCCCAGGGCAGAAATGACTATTACCAGGGGGCATAATTTTAAGGTGACTGGAGGAGGGTATAGAGGAGATATCAGAGGTAGGTTCTTTGCAGAGTGGTAAGCATGTGGAATGCGCTGCCGGCCGTGATAGTGGAATCAGATACTTTAAAAACTTTAAGTGACTCTTGGAAGGGTAAATGGATGAAAGTATAATGTAGGGTATGCAGGATAGTTTGATCTTAGTAGGATAATAGGTCAGCACAACATTGTAGGCTGAAGGGCCTGTACTGTGCTGTACTGTTCTATGTTCAATAGACTTATTTCCATAGTAAATGCAACTTGTCATTGTCATGCTGCACACAAACAGACCTTTCAGTCCAACCAGTCCATACCAAACATAATCCCCAACTAAACTAGTCCCACCTGTCTGCTCCTGAGCCATATCCCTCCAAACCTATCCAAATATCTTTTAAATGTTGTAATTCTACCCACATCCTCCACTTCCTCAGGGGAGTTCATTCCACACGCAAAGCACCCTCTGTGTAAAAAAAATTGCAGCTGATGTCTTTTTCAGATCTCTCTCCTCTCACCTTAAAAATGTAATCCCTAATTTTGAAATCCCCCATCCTAGAGAAAAGACAACTACCATTAACTCTATCTGTACCTCTCATTATTTTGTAAACCTCTATCAGGTCACCTCTCAATCTCCTACACTTCAGCGAAAAAGTCCCAGCCTATCCAGCCTTTCTTTATAACTCAAACCTTCCATTCCAGGCAACATCCTGGTAAATCCCTTCTGCACCGTCTCCAGCTTACTAAATTCCTTCCGATAACTGGGTGACCAGAACTGACCTCATCTATGTCCTGTAAGACTTAAGCATGACTTCCCAACTCCTACACTGACAGGAATAAGCAATGAAGGCAAGCTTGCCAAATGCCTTTTTAACCACCCGTTAAGTTTGTTGCAGTGCTGGGAACTCAGCAGTTCACAAGAGATAACTGATGACATGGAAGAATAAAGTGTATTGTGGCTTTTAAAAACAAATTTCTGGAAAAGCTCAGCTGGTTTGGCGGCATCTATAGAGAAATCAGGTTAATATTTTGTGTGGCCCTCAGAACTGTGGTTAAATTTGCAGATGACAAAAAATGGATGGAAAGGCAAGTTTTGAGGGGGATATAAACAGTTGTCTAAATGGTGTATAATGTGGGAAATCATGAAGTTGTTCAATTTGGAAGGGAGAACAAATGAACTGATTATTATTTCAATGGAAAATAACTACAGAAAGCTGCAACACAAAAGGGCTTGGGTCTAACTTGCACAAAATACAGAAAGCTAACACACAGATGCAGCTAGTAATCAGGAAGGCTAATGGAATGTTGGAGTACAAGAGTAGAGAAATCTTAATATAACTGTACAGGGTACTGGTGAGGCCACCTCTGGAGCATTGTGAGCAGTTTTGGTTCCTCCATTCAAGCAAAGCAACTATTTAATTGGAGGCAGGCAGCTCAGAGAAAGTTCACTAGAATTATTCCCCAGTGTGGAGCATTTGTCTTACCAGCAAAAGTTAAAAAGGCTGAGACTGGTCAATGGAGTTTAAAAGAATGGGAAGCAATTTCATGGAAACAAATGGGATTCTCAAGAGGCTTGACAGGGTAAATGCCTGCTCCTCTGATGTTGCTTGGCCTGCTGTGTTCATCTAGCTCTGCATCTTGTTATATTGCCCCTCATGGGTGTGTCTCAGAATAGAAGGCAAAGACTCAAATTGGAACTCATTACCGCAGAGAGCTGATAGGGCAGATTACTTGTGTATATTTAAGGCTGAGCTTGATAGATTCTTGAGCAATAGGGAAATCAAGCGATATGGGGGCAGGGCTGAAAAGTGAATGTGAGGGTTGTGGGATCAGCCATGATCTTATTGAAAGGCAGAGCAGGCTTGTGGTGCTGAATATGTATTTCTGCACTTGTATACGAATTCAAATTGTTCTATGGAATGACTGAGAAAGGTTCTGTTGCATTCTGATTTGACAGCTCCAATCAGATCCCCTAAACGAACAGACCTTTTCTAGATCTAACATTATACCTGGGACTGTGTAAAACCCTGAAATTAATTGCACTGAAATCTACCTTTTTATTTACTGAAGTATAATGACTCCCTTCGAGCCAGTTCATAGGTATAGATAATATGTGGCCAGTTGGAAAAGGTCTGGTCCTATGGTTGGCTGATTGGAACATTAGAGTACAACTGAATTATTTTAGACCAAACTTTGCACACAATTCATATCACAATTCATGCACGTTTGATGCCAATACTCCTGTAAACAGTGAAAGATCCTTGAAACAATTTCCACGCAGATCAGATATTTTAATTCCTATCAGATCAGATATTTTAGCTTTTAGACCTTAGGAATACCCCATATAAGATTTATTTAGATCCAATACAATATACACCAAACAATTATCCTAGTTTTGTAATGAATCTTATTGGGAGTCATTGTAATTCTATTACATTGTTATAGATGTATGTAGCAGCCCACTTACTGAATTATCCCCGATTCTGCACTCAAATTGCTCACTTACTTTAAATTGCGATGGAGTTTCCAGCTTGCTAAAATCAGGTGATAAAGCAATACCATCATCAAGTGTCTGCAGAAACATCTTCTGAAACTGGAGCATTTCTGGCAAACTTCCAAACAATGACTCCATCTGCAAAAGTGTGGAAACAGAGGATATCTGGTATTCTGAGATAGCAGGAACTGTAGATGCTGGAGAATCTGAGATAACAAGGTGGTGGGCAGGATGAACACAGAGACCCTTCTTCAGAAAAATGGGTTTGGGCCTGAAACATCAGCCTTCCTGCTTCTCTGATGTTGCTTGGCATGCGGGGTTCATCCAGCTCTACATCTTGTTATATCTGGTATTCTATTCAGTACAGAAATTCATTACAATCTGTCTACCTACCTTAGGTATAGGAAGCATAAATCCAACTACTGAATATATGAATGCTTCACCAATGGTTCACACAGGGCTTGAATTTAACTTCAAATCAGCAGAAGATACTTATGACTACAATAGCCTTCAGAAACCAATTCAAAAAAAACAATTGAAATGAAAAAAATTAAATATACAACAAAGCTAACGGACTGAACACAAAATGATGGGATTGAGAAACTGGACCATTCAAGTCCAGCGTACAATACAATTTAAACAGTACCATTAAAATTTTCACCAAATTCTAACCTAGACTTTTAATTAAAACAAAATTTTTAAAAACTGTGTTATTAGCACATAAAGAGGGTAAAAATAATAACATCACAGTTGTGCATTTGTTTAAAAACATAGTACAGTGTCAACGTGCAATACCTCACCCATATTTCACAGGTCAGGATAGTTTTTCCCCCACTTTAAACAAAACTGTTGAAATCCTCAGCTTTAGTTAGTCAAGTAGTTACAATATGTTGCTATTGCCAAATGTTTCGATGCAGGGATTTTACTTGCCCCTCATTAGTGGTAAGGCCCATGCTGTAAAGGGATACTTTTATGAAGTCATCCCACTTGTTGCGTCTAGCACTTGACCTCTTCCACATTGATGTTGATTATGGTCCAACTTGGAGTGCAGCAAGAGCTGGTGACATTAAATCAGTCTGATTTGCAATCAGAGTTTGTGTTTTAGTTATTAAAAAAAGAAAAATAGGAACTGAAATGAAGTAATTGTTTTGGAACCAGTATTTGAAAGGGTATAAGTTTTCAAAAGCAAGTAACCTTACACTCGTAGCTAGATTTATAAACAAATAATTGAACAGACAGTAAATGCAGTTTCAATTGTAGACAATTTGCAGTTACATGGTATACAAATGCAACTTTTACAGGTAACAAGTTGATGATCCATGGACAAGTGACCAGTTAAGAATGGTAACTTCTTTGGCGATCAACAACTGGAGATAGGTTCTCCGATAACTGAACAGTTTGGAGCTGAGAACAACTTAGACAGAGTATTTCCCAGTTCCAGAGCAGGCCATGTTTTCTGCTGTTAAAACTTGCGACAAACTTGAAAAAACTGTTATCTTTCCTGCAATTGTTGTTGTAAGCTATGACTTTCTTTTATAAAAATCACTAATTCGTTATTGAAGAGAACCAGTAACCTCTCACCAACCACTTGAAGCATCCAGCGAAAGACCACTGAAGCAATATAGTAACTGATAGAAAAAGTCATAAGGATCATATCAACAAAGATATCTCAGAACAAAGACTACTGAACCATCCTTCCCGTCTTTCCCCCTCTGTCCACAACCTATTTCTCCCTGTCTGCTTGTCTTGTGTATAGAAGGAGGACTTTATAAAGAGATTAGAGTATTAATTAATAGTATTATAAGCAAACAGTTTATAATGATTGACCTGGAACTAGAGTCTAATTACTTGCAAAAAATAGTGGTTCTTATTCAGTAAAGAAACCTGGTCCATGCTTTCTATCAACATGGGTCAGAAAGTAAGATAAATTTAGGAACTTTGTGTACTTTTAAAATCTTCAACTTTTGTGATGACTCCAGAATTTTGGGGTTTGATTTCAAGCACACTATCCCAGCAAGTTACATATTTAGTGTGCATAGCAATTGTAAAATATATTAATACAACTGCTAATGTGTTTAACTGAAGTGAATTTTCATTGAAGATTTTACTTAGCGTATCAAATTCATCCGATTGGCTAGCAATGCATTGTTCTGGCTATTTCCATTTTGCTATGGAATCAACTCTAATTATAAAATAGAAAGGCTTGAATGACATTTGCATTTATGTTTTACAGAAATGCCACTTTAGGCAAGGCTATATTTAGCTTGTATTGCTTTGGCTTCATGCTGTCCGCTTTATAACTGTAACCAGGTGTGAACTCAAACAAAACGATCTGAAGTGTTCCCAATAAAACTTTTCCTAAACTTTCTGAACATATTTAATTCTGAAGATTGGCTTCAGTAGTCTTTCGCTGGATGTTTCTAGTGGTTGGAGAGGGGGTACTGGCTCTCTTCAATAATGAGTTAGTGAATTTTTATAGAAGGAAGTCACATCTTACAACAATAATTGCAGGAAAGATTAACAGTTTTTTCAACCACATCTGTGGGGTTCCTGGGGTAGAGTCACAGCTGTCAGGTAGCAACACAAACTTAGCCAACAAGTTCTGTGCTGTTCTTTACAGGTACTCAAGTAATTTATATTAGAAATAAACATATTTATATTGCACTTTTAACATAATGTCTCTAAGGTGTTTCACAATCTATAAGTAGTAGCAGTAGGATATGGGGCACAAGATACACCAGACGATAGAACCAGTGTGTGAGAAAAGGAAGTTACAGTGATAAGTATGCAGGTTGACTGGGAAAAATCAGGTTGGGTAGTGGATTGCAAGAAAAGGAATTTGTGGAAAGTAGCGGCTTGTGGTGGAGTCCACTAGGGAACAGACAATTCTGGATTGAATGTGCAATGAGGCAGGCTTGATAAGAGAGCTTAAAGTGAAGGAACTCTTAAGGAGGCAGTGACCATAATATGATAGAATTTACTCTGTGATTTGAGAGGAAAAAGCTGGCATCAAATGCAACAGTATTACAGTTGAATAAAGGTAACTACAGGCGCATGAGTGAGGTGCTGACCAGAATTGACTGGGACAGGAACCTAGCAGGAAAGGCAGTGGAACAATAATGGCAGGAGTTCCTGGGAGTAACTTGGCAGACATAGCAAAAATTCATCCCTAGGAGAAAGAAACATAGTAAAGGGAGGATGAGGCAACCATAGCTGACAAGGGAAGTCAGGGATAGCAAAAGAGAAAGCATATAAAATGGAAATGTCAGTGGGAAGTCAGGGATAGCAAAAGAGAAAGCATATAAAATGGAAATGTCAGTGGGAAGCCAGGGGATTGGGTAGTCTACAAAGATCAAGAGAGGACAACTAAAAAAAGAAATAAGGAGGGAAAAAATTAAATACGAGGGTAAGCTAGCCAGTAATATAAAAGAAGATTGCAAAAAGCTTCTTTAGATATCTAAAGGGAAAAAGACAGGCAAAAGTGGACATTGCACCTCCATAAAACGACACTGGAGAAGTCATAATGGGGAACAAAAAAATGGCTAAGGAAACAACAAGTACTTTGCAGCAGTCTTCACGGTGGAAGACATGAGTGACATCCCAAAAATTCAACAGTCGGGGGCAGAGGTGAGTATCAGTGGCTGTCAATAAGGAGGAGGTGCTAGAAAAACAAAGGTCGGAAAGTGGATAAAACACCTGGATCAGATGGACTATACTTCAGACTTCTGAAGGAGATGGCTGAAGAGATAGTGGAGGCATTAGTGGTGATCATTTGGGGATGTCTGGAGTAAGGGAGGGTCCCAGAAGACTGGAAAATTGCTAATGTAACCCCTGTTTAAAAAGGGCAGAAGGTAAAAGACAGGAAAATACAAGTTGATTAGTCTGTTTGCAGTCATTGATAAGATTTGAGTCCATTGTGAAGGATGAGATTTCTGAATACTTGGAGGTGCATGATAAAACAGGGCAAAATCAGCATGGTTTCATCAAGGGGAGGTCATTCCTGACAAATTGGTTAGAATTCTTTGCAGAGGTAACAAGCAGGATAGACAAAGGAGAGCTAATAGATGTTATCTACTTAGACTTCTAGGAGGCCTCAACAGGGTGCCACACAAGAGGCTGCTTAGGGTGTTAGAGGCAAGGTACTAGCATGGATAGAAGATTGGCTTCCCTGGCAGAAAGAAGACAGTGGGGATAATAGGGTATTTCACAGGATGGCAGCCAGTGACTAGTGGAGTTCTGCAAGGGTCTGTGTAGGGACAACTTTTCACTTTATATGTTAAAAATCTAGATGAAGGAACTGAGGGATAAGTTTGTAGTTGATACAAAGATAGGTGGAGGGACAGGAGGTATTGAGGTGCTGGGAAGGCTGCAGAAGGATTTTAAAAGTTAGGACAGTGGGAAAAAATGTGGTAGATAAATACAATGTGAGAAAGTTTAAGGTTGTGCACGTTGGTAAAAAGAATGAAGGCATAAACTATTTTCTAAATGGGGAGACAATTCAGAAATGTGAAGTGCAAAGGGACTTGGGAGTCCTAGCCCAGGATTCTCTTGAGGCTAACTTGTAGGTTGAGTCGGTAGTTAAGAAGGCAAATGCAATGTTGAAATTCATTTCAAGAGGATTAGAATTTAAAAACAAGAATGTACTTCTGAAGCTCCAAGACTCTGTCAGATGACACTTAGAGGACTGGGAGCAATTTTGGGGCCCATGCCTCAGGATGGATGTACTGGACCTGGAACAGGTCCAGAGGAGGTTCACGAGAATGATCCCAGGAATGAAAGGTTTAACATGAGAAGAAAGTTTGAGGACCCTGGGTCTATAATTGATGGAGTTTAGAAGGATACTGGAGGTTGAACTGAAATTTACAGTCATTGAAAGGCCTGTATAGAGTGGATGCTGAGAAGATGTTTCCACTAGCAGGACAGACTAGGACCTGAGGGCATAGCCTTAGAGGAAAGGGAAGACCCTTCAGGGCAGAGATGAGGAGAAAATTCTTTAGCCAGGGAGTGGTGAATCTATGGAATTCACTGCCGCAGAAGGCTGTGCAGGCCAGGCCATTGAGTCTATTTAAGACAGAGATAGATGGGTTCTTGATTGGCAAGGGGATCAAAAGGTTATGGGGTGAAAGTGAGAAAACGTGGTTGAGAAACTTATCAACCACGATTGAATGGCGAAGCAGACTTGATGGGACGAATGGCTTAATTTCTGCTCCTAAGTCCAACAGTGTTACAGTCTTATAAAGTAAGAATTGAAAACAAATTACAGATGGCAATATTATGGCAAATGGCAAAGTTCAATGGTAAAGATTTCAAGGTGCATCTTAAAAGGAGAGGGAGGGTCGATTAGGGAAAGAATGCCAGAGCTTGGGGAATTTGACAGGACAACCAACAGTGCTGGAGTAATTAAAACCATAGATTTCTTAGAGGCTAGAATTTGACGAGTGTAGCTGTATATGGTCAGGAATGAGAGATCACGTCCGGAATAAGACTCAGTCCAATCTGTAAGTTCTTTTAAACAGGATAAATTGAAGCCCAGTATCAGAAGCCCAGCACAAGAGTGTGACATCATAGGAAAGCCTTAACTTAATCGATTGGTGCTAACTACTGACTTGACTATTACAGGTTACTCTCAGATTGAATGTAAATTGGAAAAATATTTACAGGTTACAAGCTAAAAGACCAGTAGGTAATTTTAAAAAGTCACTAAGTAATAAGACAGATACCAGGCCAGGTATTGCACTGTATTTGCATGCTATGGGAGATGCTGGACCCCATTGCAGTTCATAGTTACCACATCCACATCAAGTGTTGGTTGCTTTAGGAACTCTGGCACAGAGTTGATGAACTGAAGTCGAGCATCGAACACCACAACACATCAGGGAGGGGCCAAGTTACTTGGACACCACGTGTCAGGAGGCAGTCACATCTCTTAGACTATCTGCCTCAAGTTCGGTCAGTGGTCAGGGACAGGACAATGTGTGACTCTGAGTGTGGTAGATAGAAGGATCCAAAAAGTAGTGCTGAAGGAGCTTCAGCTTGAACAGGTTTGAGATTCTTGCTCCCTGTGTGGATGAGAGAGTGATGGACTCCAAGTAGGATGAACAAACTTATCATAGCACTGAGGTACAGGGAGCCATTCAAGACAGGAGAGAAAACAGAAAAGTAGCTGTCATCAGGGACAGTATAGAGACAGTAACAGACACTGGATCAAAGAGTCCTGAAGGCTATATTGCCTGACTGGTGCCCGGGTTCAGGATATCTCATCTGAGTTACAGAGGAATTGGAATGGGAGGGGAAATGATTCAATTGTCATGGTCACAAAAGTAGCAACACTAAAAGCAGAGAGAGGAAAGAAGCTCTGCTGAGAGAATATGAGCAGCTAAAGTCTTAAATGAAATACATACTAAAAAGGTAATAACCTCTGGATTACTACCCTAGCCACAAGGATACTGGCACAGGTCAACAAGACTAAAGAGGTAAATGCATGGCTCCAAGATTGAATAGGAGAAGTGGGTTTGAGCTCATGGACATTGACACCAGTAATGGGCAAGGAGGGAGCTGTTCCAATAGGACAGGCTCCATCTGAATCATGTTGGGACCAGAATCCTGGTTAATCACATATGACTGTAGTTAGGGGCTTAAACTAAATAATTGGGTAGGGCGGGGGTTCTGTTGCATGGAAAATTATGGAAAAAGCTAAGGCTGGTACTCAGCAGGGCTTATGAAAGTTTCCAGAACAAATAATAGGACTGTATGGAAAGGATCAGGAATCTAACTTAAGACACACCAGATGAAGGGCGGCAGTCAACAAAGAACTAAGTGCTATACATAAATATAGTCAGTATGCAAAACAAGGCCAGTTAGTCTGATCTTGGTCGTAGGTAAGATTCTCCATTATTAAGGATGAGATTGTGGAGTACTTTGAAATACACGGTAAAGTACGGCCGAGTCAGCACAGCTTTGTCAAAGGGAGGTCAAGCCTGACTAATCTGTTAGAACTCTGAGGTGGTAACAAACAAGTTAGATAAAAAACCACCAGTGGATACAATCTATTTGGATTTCCAGAAGATGCTGGATAATGTGCTACATAGGAGGATGCTAATAAGAGCCCATGGTGTAAGGGGCAAGGTACTAACATAGATACAGGATTGCTTGACTGGCAGAGAAAAGAGAATGGCGATAAAGGGATCTTCTTCAGGATGGCAGCCAGTTCCACAGGGTTAATGTCAGGACCACAACTGTTCGTATTATACATTAACAATCTGGATGAAGGAACAGAGGGCATTTTTGCTAAGTTTGTAGATGGCATGAAGATAGGTAGAGATGCAGGTAGTGTTGAGGAAACAGGGAGGTTGCAAAAGAATTTGGAAAGTGGGCAAACAAGTGGCAGGTGGAAAACAATGTGGGAAAGCAAGAGATTTCCACAGAAATAGAGGCAGACACTATTTTCTAAATGGGGAAGGGTTTCAGGAATCTGAAATGCAAAGGGACTTGGGAGTCTTTGTTCAGGATTCTTAAGTTTAACACACACATTTGGTTGGCAGTTAGGGAGGCAAATGCAATGTTAGCAGTCATTTCAAGAGGTCTCGAACACAGGAGAAGAGACTACTGCTTAGGCTATATAAAGCTCTACTCGGACTGCATTTGAAATATTTAAGTAGTTTTTGGTCCCACAGCCAAGGATGGGTGTGCTGGCATTGCAAGCAGTCCAGAAATGGTTTGCAAGAACGATCTCGGGGGTGAGGGGCTAGTCTTGAGGAGTGGTTGAGGACTCCGGGTTTGTACTTAGTGAAGTTGAGAAGGATAAGTGGGGATCTGTTCAAAACCTACAGAATACTGCATGGCCTAGAAGTGAAGGACCCAGGGGCACACCTCAGAGTGAAGTGACAATCCATTAGAACTGAAATGAGCAGGAATTTCTTTGGAGGGTGGCGAATCAGAGTCACACAGCATGGAAACAGACCATGCCAAACATAACCCCACACTAAACTAGTCCCACCTGCCTGTTCCTGGCTCATTTCCCTGTAAACCTTTCCTAGTCATGTATCAATCACAAATGTGTTTTTAAACATTGTAACTGCACCCACATCCACCACTTTCTCAGGAAGTTCATTCCACATGCAAACCTCTGTATTAAAAAAAAATCTACCTCATGTCTTTTCAAATTTCTCTCATCTGAAAACGTACTCCCTAGTATTGAAATCTCCCATTCTAAGGGGAAGACAACTACCAATCAACTCTATCCATGCCTCTCATTATTTTACAAACTTCTATCTCAACCTCCTATGCTCCAGTGAGGAAAGTGCCAGCCTATCCACCCATCCTTTATAATTCAAACCTTCCGTACCCGACAACATCCTGCTAAATCTCTTCTGAGCCCTCTCCAGCTTGATAAATCCTCCTGATAGCTGGGCAACCATAACTGGACAAAGTATTCCAGAACAGATCTCACCAAAGTCCTGTATAGCATCAACATGACTTCCCAACTCCTATGCTCAACAGATTGGGCAATGAAGACAAGTGTGCTAAACGCCTTTTTAACTGCCTTTTAACCACTATATGATGCAAACTTCAAAGAATTATGCACCCTTAGGTGCAACACTAGTCTACAACACTACCCAAGGCCCTGCCATTAATTGTATAAGCCCACGTTTGTTGATTGTACCAAATGCAAAACCTCACATTTA
This sequence comes from Stegostoma tigrinum, assembly GCF_030684315.1. Lineage (NCBI taxonomy): Eukaryota > Metazoa > Chordata > Chondrichthyes > Orectolobiformes > Stegostomatidae > Stegostoma > Stegostoma tigrinum. Next base: position 37,468,336 of record NC_081362.1, read on the forward strand.
TCCAGATTGATCTCCATCTGCTATTTTTCTGCCCATTGATCAAATGGGTCAATGTCCTCTTTTAACCTTAGTGGACAGTGAAGGTGGTTTACTATGACACTAATTTTGGTGTCGTCCACAAACTTATTAACCATGCCTTCTATATTCTCATCTAAATGATTTATATAAAATGACAAAAAGATGACCCAGAACCGATCTCTGTGGAACACTGCTGGTCACAGGCCTCCCACCTAAGAAGTGGCCATTCGCCATTACTCTGTATCCTGCTGTTAAGCCAGCTATGTATCCAACTGGCAAGCTCACTCCAAATCCCATGAGACCTAACTTTACTAATTAGTTCACCATGCAGAACCTTGCGAAAGGTTTTTCTAAAATCCAATTAAAATGTCTACTGCACTGCCATCAATCTTTTTGATAACTTCCTCAAAGAACTCAATCAAGTTTGACAGACACCATTTTCCTTGCACAATACCATGCTGAATATCCCTAAAGAATTCTTTCCTCTCTGTGTCCATAAATCTTTTATAATCACCTCCAACATCTTACCCACAACCAAAGTCAGACTCACAGGTCTACAGTTCCCAGGTTTCTTCTTGCAACCTTTCTTAAACAAAGGTACAACATTAGCCACCATCCAGTCATCAGGCACTTCACCCATAGTTATAGATGATGCAAATATTTTTGCAAGGAGTCTTGTAATTTCCTCCCTTACTTCCCACAACATTTTGGGATACATTAGCTCAGGTCCTAGAGATTTATATTCTCTAATATTCTTTATATTCTCTAAGACCTCCCGAACTTCCTCTTGTGTAATGTGAGCTGTTTTCAAAACACCAGCGTTTACTTCTCTGCATTCTTCATATTCTGTTTCTTTCTCTACAGTAAGAACTGACGTGAAATATTCATTTAGTGTCTCTTCCATCTCCTGGGGTTCAACACAAAGATGACCTCCTCGTTCTTTCAGGGGACCTACCCTCTCTCTAGTTACTCTCTTGTTCTTAAGCGTATTCGTAGTATCTCTTTGGATTATCCTTAACCTTATTAGCCAATGATATGCTGTATACCCTCTTTGCTTTCCTGATTGCTTTTCTTAAGAATGCCCCGACACACTTGATGTTAAGAGATGCAATTGAAACAAACTGTCTATATCTAAAATAAAATTTATTTATTCTTGACTAGAACCTAAATATCATTATTCACCCAATGTTGCTTAATCTTACCAGCCTTACCCTTCGCTCTAACAGGAACATAATGCCTCTGAACTCACATCACAATCCATGGAATTGATTGCCAGAGAAGGCTGTGGAGACCAAATCACTGACTGTATTCAAGACAGAGACAGATAGTTTCTTGATTGTTAAGGGGATCAAGGGTTACTGGAAAGCAGAAAAATGGGATTGAGAAATATATCAGCCATGATTGAATGGTGGACTATACTCAATGGGCCAAATGACCTATTTCTACTTTTGTATCTTATGGTTTTAGAGGGTTTCAGGGCTGGAGGAGAAGAGCTGGACAAGGGAAAGTTCATGGCAGGGCAGGGGGCCTTTAAAGTAAGGATCAAAAATGTTAAATTGAGGTGTTGCATGTGCAGGAACTTACGTAGATCAGTGAGCACAAGTGTAATGAATGCATAGGACATAGCGCAAGCAGAAATTTGGATGCCCCCAAGTTTGTACAGAGTAGATATAGATGCCATCCAGGTGTCCTGCGCAGTTGTGAAGTTCATAAAGGCATGGATGAGGTTTTCAGCAGCGGATAGTCTGAGGCAATGGTCAGGTTAGAAATTTGCAGTCTCAGCAACAGCATAGATGTGTGTTCACAAGCTCAATTCAGGGTCAACTGGCAGGGAGAGTTATGGAGTCCATAGATTGCTCCTTACAACTGATTTTGTTCGCAAAGACAATGGATTTGGAAACTCAAAGCTCAGCTTAGAAAATGAACTCTAGCCATCCAGTAATGGATGTCGGATTACCAGTTTGATCATTTTTTACAATGTTAAACCTTTTTTTACAAGGAAGGGCAGCATACAGATGAGAAATATGAGGTGAGCAAGAATGATCCTTGGGGAATACCTGAAATAACCACGTGTAGAGAGGAAGAAAAGTCATTGCAGGTGATTTCTAGCTACAATTAGTTGGTTCCGAAAGGAACCAGGTGAGTATATGCATACCAATTTTTATGACAATGAAAACATGACATAGGAAGATGTTATGATCATCTGCATCAAAGGTTGCAGGCAGATCAGGAAGGATGGGGAGGTATAATTCTAGATGGTTCTGACAAAGATGAATGTCTTTTGACAGTTTGATATGACTTATTTTGGTACTATTTAGAACCCAAATTTCAAAGATTCAAACATGCAGTACCAGAAAAGATGAGCATGGATTTGGAAGGCAGTGCGTTCTAGACTTGAAAGGAAATGGTGGTTGGAGATGGGACAGTGGGAAAGATGGAGTCAAAGGTTGGTTCTTTGAATGGTCCTTCACAGTCAGAAACAGGAATTTATAATGGGAAACAGAAGAAATGCCTGAACAGCTAAATATATACTTTGGTTCTTTGTAATAATGGCAGATATGAAACAGAATAATAGCACGTGGGGAGGGAGAAATATTCACACAAACTAACAATTGTAGTGAAATGATAGGCAAAGGCCTTAAACACAAGAGTCCTGAAAATAAACATTCAAGCATCATACCTCATCCTGTGTTAAGAAAGTTTCATTTTGTAGGGGATCCAGGTACACTTCAAACAGACAATTCAGATCCTACAAAGAGATACAACTTTAAATCATACAAAAATACTGAAAACTTCATTCATCTTAAAAAAAAGCAACTACTTTTGTATTACATTCAAGAATTCTACCATTATTGAGCACTTCACTTCATCAATCCTCTTAAACATCTGAACAATTTCATCCATCATTTGTTATTAAACATGAAAATTCACAGTTCCTTTCTAATACATCTGCAGTTGAGTATTTCCTCAAATGATCATTCTAGAAGATATAGAAATGGTTTAAGAGAATTCCATAAAACATACCCACGATAAGCAATTAATTGCAACTCAAAACACAATGTAAACTGGCATGTGCAATTTGGGCATTGAAACCTTAAAATTTTCAAAGGCACTATTATCTGAAATAAAATGTTTGACACTACCGAGAAGTGGTTTTGATTGAGACTTGAGTTCAGTACAGGGGACAAAAGTCCATGTCCTCTAAACGTGATGATCGTACTATCAGATGTGATTATACGGTATTAATCCTGTTAGTTCCTCCATGGGCATGGGTCTCCACACACAAGTATCCCTAATTGACGATCTTTCTCAAAGACAACATTGGATCATCAATGTAGGATATGGTACAAGGATGATATTGATAGAGCTGTGGCACTCATTTAAAGTCTGAAGCAAGGCATATTATGAGGATACGCTAGAGGAGGTTTTACTTTGCGTTTGCCTGTGCTAGCTACGGATGCCCTGAAATAGTTCCTTTCTTCAAAGCAGTCTTAACCAAGTTGAACACTAAAAAAAAGGAAAATAAGTGACTAAAGGAAATGACCAAAACAACCGCTCAAATTTCTTAAGCAAAATAAGAGTATGAGAGTAAGCTTGCAGGAAACAAAATCTGACAGTAGCAGTTCCTATATGAGATGAAAAATTAGTGAAGACAAATTATGGTCCTTCACAGTCAGAAACAGGGAATTTATAATGGGAAACAAAAGAAATGCCTGAACAGCTAAATATATACTTTGTTTGTTTGTTCACAAAGGGGGACTTAAATAACATAGCAGATGTTAAGAAACACAGTTTAGGGAGAAAAGAACTGAAGGAAATCAGTATCAGTAGGGACTTGTATCAGAGATAATGGGAACTGCAGATGCTGGAGATTCCAAGATAATAAAATGTGAGGCTGGATGAACACAGCAGGCCAAGCAGCATCTCAGGAGCACAAAAGCTGACGTTTCGGGCCTAGACCCTTCATCAGAGGCCCGAAACATCAGCTTTTGTGCTCCTGAGATGCTGCTTGGCCTGCTGTGTTCATCCAGCCTCACATTTTATTATCAGTAGGGACTTGTGTTGGGGGAAATTGATGGGATTGAAAGCAGATAAATCCCTGGGGCCTAATTATCTACATCTTAAGGTACTTAGGAAGTGGTCCTAGAAATAGTAAATGGCTATCTACCAAGATGCTTTAGAATCTGGAACAGTTCCTACAGATTGGAGGGTAGCTAATGAAACCTCTCTATTTAAAAAGAAAGGGAGAGAGAGAAAAAAAGGTAATTATAGACCACTTGGCCTGATATTGGCAGTGGGGAAGAATGCCAGAATCTGTCAGGAAAGATTTAATAGCTGTGCACTGGAAAACAGTAGAAGAGTCAGCATGGATTTACATAAGAGAAATTATGCTCAAGATATCTACTGGAATTCAAGAATGTAACTCGCAGTGTTGTTGAGGAACCAGTGAATGTGTTTTATTTGGATTTTCAGAAGGTTTTCAACAGTCTCATGCAAGAGATTAGCATGATAAATTAAAGCATGTGGGATTAGGGTAGTGCATTGAAATGGATAGAAAGCTAGTTCATAGTCAAGAAACAAAGAGTCAGAGTAAACGGATCATTTTCCACATAGCAGGCAGTGACTCATGGGGTACCACTGGGATCAATCCTAGGACCCCAGCTATTCTCAAAGCATATTGTCTCAGATGAGGGAACAAAATATAATATCTCCAAATTTGTAGATAATACAATGCAGAGGTGCGTCTATGTGAAAATGCATGGTAAATGCAGTATAATGTGAATACCTCACATTTTACACACTTTGGGAGCAAAAAAATAGGAAGATGGATTATCATTTCAATGGCTACAAATAGAAAGGTGGTGAATGTGCAGAGACCTGGGTGTCCTTGTACCACCAGTCACCGGAAGTAAGCAGGTGCAGCGGGCCATCAATGCAGCAAATAGTTCATTGGCCTTTATAGCGTGACTATTCAACTACAAGGGCAGACATGTTCTGCTGTAAAGATAAAGGGCCTTAGTGAGACCACACCTGGAATGCTGAGAGAAGTTTTGGTATCCTTAAAGAAGAATAGAAAGAGTAGATGCAGGACGGCTGTTCCGATAACTCCAAGATCAGGGGTCACAGCCTAAGAATATGGGGTAAACCATTTAAAACTGAGATGAGGAGAACTTTTTTTACCCAAAGGGTGGTGAGTCCATGGAACATACTATCACTGAAAGCAGTCAAGGCCAAAACACCGTATAATTTCAAGGAGGATTGGATACAGCACTTGAAGCTAAAGAATAAAAAGCTGGGAGGGAAAAACAAAGAAGCTGTGGAGTTGGATGATCAGCTGTGATCATAATGAATGACGGAGCAGGCTCAGAGGGTTAATGGCCTACTCCTGTTCCTATTTTCCATGTTTCTGGGTCAGCTAGAAAATTTAAACATGTCATTGTTAATTAGGAAATAAATTTTATTAAAATTCTTCAGCATCTAGAAATCTTGCAAACAGAAAGATATGACATCTCTTTGGGATTTTATATTTTTCGACTAACATCAAGATACTCTTGCGGATTTCTCTACAGAACTAAGGAAAATTATAAACTGGTATAGTAGGTTCAACCCAGCTCAGATTGCTGGGATAAAAGGCTCCTTTGACTGCTGACTGTCAGGGTCTTATATGGATTTAGCCACTAACTCAAAAGATGTTCTAGCTTGGCACTCTCTCGAGGCATAGTACACTCCCTTGGAAAATGCTGAAAATGCCACACTGATACAGCAATATTGTTCTTCTGAAGTTGGAACCGATTTTACTTTATTGAGCAGAGGAAGCTATACTCCACATCTGAGTGACTTACATAAATACAGCTTGATGTTAACACGTGATGCGTGAAGTTTTATTACAATTAACATGCAGCACTTTACGAGCACAATAAGTGACCATCTTTAAGAACAGTCACAATTGCAATTATTAAAATGTTCATTTGTTTTAAGCACTCCTGCACTAAATTATATCAAAAGAATGGCATGAGCTTTCTCTGTTACTACATTTACACTTTTTTAAAAAATTCATTGATGGGTTGAGGGTGTTACTGGCTAGGCAGCATATATTGTCCATCCCTATTTGCCCAGGCAGCATTTCAGAGTCAGCCACATTGGTGTGGGTCTGGGAGTCACATGTCGGCCATACCAGATAAGGATGGCAATTTCCTTCCCTAAAAGGAAATTTGTGAACCAGATGGGTTTTTCTGACAATCGACAATGGATCCATGGTCATCAGTAGATTCTTAATTACAGATATTTTGTTGAATTCAAATTCCACCATCTGCCATGGCTGGATTCAAACCTGGGTTCCCAGAATGTTATCTGGGTCTCTGGGTTTACAGTCCAGCAATAATACCACTAGGCCATTGACTCCCATTGTCCATTGGAACAATTAGAAACTTCCACATTCACTCAGCTGTGTGTCATAAATGGTCAGTTCCTTGCCGCAAACAAAAAACAGAAGTTGCCAGAAAAGCTCAGTGGGTCTGGCAGCATCTGTGAAGAGAAATCAGAGTTAACATTTCAGGTCTGGTGACTCTTCTTCATAGGAACTCCAGCAACTCCTGTTCTGGTTTCTGATTTACAGTATCTGCAGTTTTTTTGGTTTTTAATTTAGTTCCTAGCCATAGTCTGATAACTGAAGGAAGTGAATATTATACAGACGGAAACAATGAATATTTCAGGATGGAGTACACATTTCTAAAGCAGCTGGTATAGAGATAATCCTTGCACAAGGTGAAACAAAAAGGGTAGATCTACAGCATTTTTTTTGTTTGATGGATAAGAAGTTAGCAGAGCAATGAACGTGCGTAAGTTAAATACATTGGGCTCTTTTCCTTAGAGTCCTCGTTTAAAATCTCAGGCAATGATCTGAAGCTCAGAAACCTGGAGGGCAGAAGGTAGTCATGGTAATGAATCACAGGGGAAGGAAAATCTTGATGTGAAGGACTGAGTGAAAAAACAAATTAGGTACAGATTACTGAATTTTAAGAGAAATGAATATAGATGACTCTGTATATTGAAATATATGGAGTGAAAAATAAAGATTGCTAATTTAAGAATCAGACAGAAAACAAGCAAATGGTAAGAAAAACTGAAAGAATGCCCCAAAAAAATGCAACCAGAGGTGTTCAAAATATAAAACAAAGACGAAAAATATAAAGATTAAAATATTTAAAACAAAGAAAATTACAGTGGAACGAACCATAGAGTTGTAATACAGAGAAGACTATACAGCTGAGCACAGTAACAGAGAATAGCGGATAGCAATGCATTGTTACTAGTTGCAGATCTCATTGTGGGCTGTGGAACTCAAACCAAAAGAATAAACCCAAGCAATTTATAATTATTGTTTAAACTCTGCAATCAGAATTCAGCCTTCTAACTATACCCACATGTTTTGAACAATCCACTGTCTGAGGACTTATGGTATAAGCAGGAGAGATGATAGGCTGCCTGGTTAGTTGATGAGTGATGATTAACTAGTGGAATATAATCACAAGCTGATCAACAGGAAATAGATCTGAAAGCTCTATTCATGAACAAAAACGAAGAAGAATCAGCCTCTTTCATTAAGTTTCAAGTTGAAAGATCACTAACAGAAGAAACTGACAGTTTTCAGGAAAAGTTGATGGAAAAGACTGTCAAAACTTTTTCATGGATAATCTTCTTGTCTGGTTCTACAGAAACTGTCAGAGTTCAGTTTTTTTCAATCTTACTCTCCACGCTTTAGACATCATCAGTGGTAGTTACTCAAGAGAAATAAATTGGATCTTGGATTCTCCTTCTTCATTTCATTGGAGTTTCCACGAGTGATATCAAAACTATGCCATCTGGTTATGATTCAGACAAATGGACTTTTTAAGTGTGGCTGGAAGTTAACAAATGTGCTTTCTTTACTGACTGTCAAATTCCTTTCCAGATGAAAGGACAGATTCCCAGATTAACCCATGTTTGTGCTGTATTTTGGAGCATAGGCATTCAAACAGCAAAATTAGCTGTCCAGTCATATTAGTCATCATGACAACTTCACTGAATATACTTCACTTCTGTTCCGAGGCTTTGCAGTGATGTTTGATTGAGTGGCTGGAGAAGGCTTGTAGATCAGTGTAATTGAACTGAAGTGTGACTCAGTTGGTATGCTTAATTCCCACTCATGGTACTATGTTAAATGAATAGTGTTCTCCTTAAACATCATCTCATACATGATGCCCACAGATTTGACGTATAAAATCCTTCTCTTCTTTACTTTAAATCTCATATCATCCAATGTTGATATTTATAGAATTTAATCATTGGTTCAGGAGCTCAAAACAAGTATAGAAGACATGGATATCTATTTATTTCCAACTTTCATGTCACAGAAATTTTGTGTCATGTAAGCCAAACGATAGTGAATTTTATATCAGGCAGAGGTTCACAAGACTGACAAGTCTCTCTTGGGACTAGGTCATTATTATCCCAATTAATTGCATTATTTTCTCTGCCACTTGTTATTTGATGACCAGCAATTATTTTGTATTGCCTCCTCATGCAGCCTATTTGTGTACTTGTGTTCATTATGATTATCCCAACACCTTTAATGCTGTACTTACTTAAGTAAAATTATCCTGAGACCAGGAATGTGTTGATTGATCAAATATGCCGAATAATCAAGAGGTCCACATAATCAATGTAAAAAAATACACACTAGGTAATAGAAACATTATACACGGGCTACACACATCACTGTTACACTTTATTAAAAGCATTAATCACAAATAATAATGCAACTTTGCTTTAAATTAAACTTAGCAGCCCAGAGCCTTCTCACTTGCATCGCAAGCTGACTACTCAAATCATAGTGGATTGTGATTATTTGAGGAGAAATTGACTTGAAATTGAATCAACTGTTGTTATTTCATGTGGTCATCTGATTGAACAAGTATATTTACATTGAGGTAAATAGATTTTAAAAATATAATAATTGAACAGAATAATACAGTAAACTTCATGGTACTTGTGGTATATAATTTTTGCCAGTTTATGAAGAGTGATGGCTCATAAGATGCCAGTTGAAAGAGTTTGCTGTATTGTTTATGCCTAAAGTAAATGAACGCAGGAAAATCATTTTACAATACAGGTACAGTGTCTCAAATCTTGATATCTGAAAACTGGACTTTTGTCAAGCGGCCATGCAATGATTTTTAATTAATATTAAATGAGTAAAATACTTACTCACCTTTGACTAGGTGCTGCATTGGAGTGGTAGTGTACTGATAAATATTTAGTTTCCCATGTCTTTGTTTTCCTGTGATCCAAGCAACCCATGACGACACCCAACACAGTTCTGAAATCCAACATGGATGCAGCCTGATGGTGCTGGTTTTGAGACATTGTACCTGTACATTTTTTCCTGTATGCAACTGATAGATTCTATTTAAATGGGGGGGACAATCTAGTCGCACATTATGGGTTGAAAATATGAAGCTGGATTTTACAGTCTTCTGTGGGCAGTGGGATTGGCAAGCCTTGGGATGGGGTGGGGGTGTACAAGATTGGGCATGCCTACCTTTCCTGGTGCTGACTCACCTAAGACCATAAGACATAAGAGTGGAAGTAAGGCCATTCAGCCCATCGAGTCCACTCTGCCATTTAATCATGGCTGATGGGCATTTCAACTTCACTTACCCACACTCTCCCCAAAGCCCTTAATTCCTTGCATGATCAAGAATTTATCAATCTCTGCCTTGAAGACATTTAACGTCCCGGCCTCCACTGCTCTCCGTTGCAATGAATTCTACAGGCCCACCACTCTCTGGCTGAAGAAATGTCTCATTTCCATTCTAAATTGACCCCCTCTAATTCTAAGGCTGTGCCCATGGGTCCTAATCTTCCCACCTAACAAAAACAAATTCCCAGCGTCCATCCTTTCTAAGCCATGCATTATCATGTAAGTTTCTATTAGATCTCCCCTCAACCTTCTAAACTCTAATGAATACAATCCCAGGATCCTTAGCCATTCATCGTATGTTAGGCCTACCATTCCAGGGATCATCCGCGAGAATCTCCGCTGGACACACTCCAGTGCCACTATGTCCTTCCTGAGATGTGGGGCCCAAAATTGGACAGTGTTCTAAATGGGGCCTAACTAGAGCTTTATAAAGTCTCAGAAGCACATCACCGCTTTTATATTCCAACCCTCTTGAGATAAATGACAACATTACATTCACTTTCTTAATCACGGACTCAACCTGCGAGTTAACCTTCAGAGAATCCTGGACTAACACTCCCAGATCCCTTTGTACTTTGGCTTTATGAATCTTCTCAGTTTAGAAAATAGTCCATGCCTGTATTCTTTTTGCCAAAGTGCAAGACCTCACATTTGCTCACGTTGAATTTCATCAGCCATTTCCTGGACCACTCTCCTGAAATGTATAAATTTTTCTACAGCCTCCCCACCTCCTCAGTACTACCTGCCTGTCCACTTCGTATCATCGGCAAACTTCACCAGAATGCCCCCAGTTCCTTCATCCAGATCATTAATATATAAAGTGAACAGCTGTGGCCCCAGCACTGAACCCTGTGGTACAACACTTGTCACTGGTTGCTATTCCAAGAAACACCCTTTTGACCCAACTCTCTGCCTTCTGTCAGACAGCCAATCCTCAATCCAAGCCAGTAGATTTTATAGAACATTACAGCACAGTACAGGCCCTTCGGCCCTCGATGTTGTGCCGATCTGTCATACCGATCTCAAGCTCATCTAACCTTAACTATTCCATGTACGTCCATATGCTTATCCAATGACGACTTAAATGTACCTAAAGTTGGTGAATCTACTACCGTTGCAGGCAAAACGTTCCATTCCCTTACTACTCTCTGAATAAAGAAACTACCTCTGACATCTGTCCAATATCTTTCACCCCTCAATTTAAAGCTATGCCCCCTCGTGCTCGCCGTCACCATCCTAGGAAAAAGGCTCTCCCTATCCACCCTATCTAACCCTCTGATTATTTTATATATTTCAATTAAGTCACCTCTCAACCTTCTTCTCTCTAATGAAAACAGCCTCACGTCCCTCAGCCTTTCCTCGTAAGACCTTCCCTCCATACCAGGCAACATCATAGTAAATCTCCTCTGCACCCTTTCCAAAGCTTCCACATCCTTCTTATAATGCGGTGACCAGAACTGTACACAATACTCCAAGTGCGGCTGCACCAGAGTTTTGTACAGCTTCACCGTAACCTCTTGGTTCCGGAACTCGATCCCTCTATTAATAAAAGCTAAAACACTGTATGCTGCCTTAACAGCCCTGTCAACCTGGGTGGCAACTTTCAAGGATCTGTGTACATGGACACCGAGATCTCTCTGCTCATCTACACTGCTAAGAATCTTACCATTAGCCCTGTACTTTGCCTTCCAGTTACTCCTACCAAAGTGCATCACCTCACACTTGTCTGCATTAAACTCCATTTGCCACCTCTCAGCCCAGCTCTGCAGCTTATCTATGTCTCTCTGCAACCTACAGCATCCTTCGTCACTATCCACTACTCCACCAACCTTAGTGTCGTCTGCAAATTTACTAACCCATCCTTCTACGCCCTCATCCAGGTCATTTATAAAAATGACAAACAGCAGTGGACCCAACACCGACCCTTGCGGTACACCACTAGTAACTGGTCTCCAGGATGAACATTTCCCATCAACTACCACCCTCTGTCTTCTTTCAGCAAGCTAATTTCCGATCCAAACTGCTATATCTCCCACAATTCCATTCCTCCGCATTTTGTACAATAGCCTACTGTGGGGAACCTTATCGAACGCCTTGCTGAAATCCATATACACCACATCAACTGGTTTACTCTCATCTACCTGTTTGGTCACCTTCTCAAAGAACTCAATAAGGTTTGTGAGGCACGACCTTCCCTTCACAAAACCGTGCTGACTATCACCTTGAACACCATTGGCCCTCACCTTACTCAGCAGCCTTCCATGAGGCACCTCAAAGGCCTTTTGGAAGTCTAGATAGATAATATCCACTAGGTTTCCCATCACTAGCCTTCCAGCATCAATTTGGAACGGCCCAATGTCTACTTTTGCCTCTCATTTGTTTCTTATGTACTGGAAGAAACTTTTACTGTCATTTCTAAAATTACTGGCTAGCATGCCTTCATATTTGATCCTCTCCTTCCGTATTTCTCTCTCTCTTATCCTCTGTTTGTTTTTGTAGCCTTCCCAATCTTCTGATTTCCCAGTGCTCTTGGCCACTTTCTCGGCTGTCTCTTTTTCTTTGATACATTTCCTGACTTTCTTTGTCAGTCATGGGTGTCTAATCCCCCCCCCCACCGATAATCTCTCTCTTCTTTCGATGAACCTCTGTACTGTGTCCTCAATTACACCCAAAAACTTCTGCCATTGTTGCTCTACTGTCTTCTCTGCTAAGCTCTGCTTCCAGTTGATTTTTGTCAGTTCCTCTCTCATGTCTCTGTAATTACCTTTATTTAACTGTAACACCATTACATCCGATTTTGCCTTCTCTCTTTCAAACTGCAGACTGAACTCTACCATATTATGATCGCTGCCTCCTAAGTGTTCCCTTACTTTAAGATCTTTTATAAAGTCAGGCTCATTACATAGCACTAAGTCCAGAATAGCTTCTCCCTTGTGGGCTCCATCACAAGCTGTTCCAAAACATTCCATGAGTTCCCTTTCTTTGGATCCACCGGCAACATTTTTCACTCAGTCCACCTGCATATTGAAGTCCCCCATGATCACTGTGACCTTGCCTTTCTGACATGCCCTATTTCCCGGTGCATCTTGCGCCCCTGGTCCTGACCACTGTTAGGAGGTCTGTACATAACTCCCATTATGGTTTTTTGGCCTTTGTGGTTCCTCAACTGCCCCCACACAGACCCCACATCATCTGACCCTATGTCAGTCATTCAGTGCCATAGATTTAATTTAGTTCTTAACGAACAAGGCAACCCCGCCCCCTGTGCCCACCTCCCTGTCTCTTCGATAAGTTGTAAATCCTTGGATGTTTAGCTGCCAGTCCTGAAGCCCCCGCAACCATGTCTCTGTGATGCCTGCCACGTCATAATCATTCAAGATGATTTGTGCTGTTAATTCATCTATTTTATCACAAATACTATGAGCATTTAGGTAAAGTGCCTTAACGCTAACTTTCTTATCATTATTAGAGATATCGAAAATCATAAGATGTCCTAAGTTATCCTTCCTTTTTGCTGCATTCCTAGTCTGCCTCAAGCTTAAACCCACCTGCACACATGCTATCCTGCTGCTTATCTTTCCACTTAACTCCATACTCCCTGTCGCTTTTGCTTTCCCTTCCCCCCGACTCAGAAGTTTAAAGCCCTACTGACCACCCTATTTATCCTTTTCACTAGAACACTGGTTCCAGATCGATTCAGATGGAGACCATCCCAACAGTACAGATCCCCCACCCCGGTTCCAAAACTGATGCCAATGCCCCATGAAATGGAATCCCTCTTTCCCACACCAATCCCTTAGCCACGTGTTTATTTCCCTAACTTTCTTATCCCTTTGCTAATTGGCACATGGCTTGGGCAGTAATCTGGGAGATTATGACCCTTGAGGACCTGTACTTCAATTTCCTTCCTAGCGCTTGATATTCCCTGAACAGGCTCTCTACCCTAGTTTTGCCTATGTTGTCAGTTCCAACGTGGACCACAACGACCGGATCCTCCCCCTCCCGCTCCAATATCCTTTCATGCCGGTTGGAGATGTCCTGCACCCTGGCACCGGGCAGACAACACACTATGCGGACTCCCGAACCGGCTTGCACAGGATACTATCTGTCCCCCTAATTATAGAATCCCCTATAACAACTACTTGTCTTTTTGCTCCCTCCTCTTGAATGGCGTTCTGCACAGGGAGCAAGAATCTCATACCTGTTGGACAAGGTCAAGGCCTGATGTTCCTGCACTCCTGAACTCAATCTCCCTACCTGCCTCACTTACAGTCACACCCAGTTGTCCCTGAACACTTACTGAATTTGAATTACTTAATCTACCGGGTGTGTCTGCCTCCTGAAACAAAGTGTCCAGGTAATGCTCCCTTCTCTACATGTGAGGGAAAAAAGGCAAAAGAAGCTTCAAAGAAAGAATTTGAATAAAAGAAGAGACTTAGATCCACCCAATCAGCTATTAAAATGAAGAACCCTGGTTCTACAAACAACTGTGTCATCATTGCTCGAACAAAACAATTTAACCCACCTGAGAGATCAGGACTTTATCTTCAGAAATTTGTTTAATCCACCTATGAGTGTCAAAAAGGTTGTCGTCCTTGGCATGCATTTGGGATTTGAAAGGGGATAATTAAAGCTATAAAGATCGTGGATTAGTAATTCTTTTTTCAGACTGCCATTTTATAAATAATAAATGTGTTTACAGTAAAGAGATATATGACCAGGAGTAGTGTGCGCAGTTTTGATTGCTGTTCCTGAAAAAAGGATGTACCTGTCATTGGAGGAGTACGGTAAAAGTTCACTAGGCTCACACAAAGGATGCCAGGACTGTCCTGTGTGTAGAGATTAATTCAACTGGGCCTATATTCATGATTGTTTGGAAGGGTGAGAAAGGACCTGACTGAAATACAAAATTTAACAGGACCGAATGGGGAGATGCAGGGAGGATGTATTACCTGGTTGGGAAGTCTGGAACCAGAGCCACTGTTTCAAGATACAGAATTTCACAGGCTTGCTACTCTGTGACAGAAGGCTGTGTAAGCCAAGTTACTGGATATAGAGACAGATGAATTTCTAGATTTTAAAGGTATCAAAAGGTATGGAGAGGAAAGCAGGGTTTTGACATTAAGATTCACGATCGTACATGAACGTCTTGAATTGCAGAGCAGGCTCAAAGGGCTAAAAAGCCTATTCCTGTTCATAGTCTCTATGTTTCTGTCTACTGCTTCTGTCCTGAAATCAGTCAAACAGGCAGGTATTGAGGTATTTAAATGAAAATATAAACCAGCTCTTAAAATTATGGGAATAGAAATAGAATGTATTCCGTCTACAAAGGAAGATGCAGGGAATAGGCTGTAGCCCAGTAACAGAGCCTAAATGAAAATGTCTGAAGAGCTTTAGACATTGAACCTCATTATATAAAAAAAGGTGGTGTGGTATCAGAGTCTGCCATTGCAGAGTTGTCATAAAATCAGGCCACTCAGTCATAGAATCAGAGCACGAAAACTGACCCTTCAGTCCAACTGGTCTGTGCCGATCATGTTCCGCAACTAAACTAGCCTGCATTTAGCTCATATCCCTGCAAACATTTCTTTTTCATGAACTTATCCAAATGTCTTTTAAATATTGAACCTGTACCTGAACCCACCACTTCCTCTGACAGTTCATTCCACACAGGTTGCCTCATATCCTTTATAAATCTTGCTCCTCTCACCTTAAAAATATGACCCCTAATTTTGACTTACCCCACCCATAGGTAAAGCTCTTGTCATTCACCTTATCTAAGCTGCTCATGTTTTATAAACCACTAAGGTCACCGCCTCAATCTCCTTTGCTCCAAAGTAAAAAGTCCCAGCCAATGCATTCGGTTTTTATACTTCAAACTCTCTATTCCCAGAATCATCTTGGTAAATCTCTTCTGAACCCTTTCTAGTTTAATAATATCCTTTCTATAACAGGGCAACCAGAATTGTGCACAGTACTCCAGAAGAGACCTCACCAATGTCCTGTACAACCTCAACATGACATCCCAACTCCAATACTCAAAGATCTGAGCAATGAAGGCACCTTCTTAACCATTCTGTCCACATGTGACATAAACTTCAAATAATTATATACCTGAACCTCTAGGTCTCTATTCTACAACATTACCTAGGGCCCTACCATGAATTGTATAAGTCCTGCCCTTTGTTTGTATTACCTCATATATATCCAAATTAAACTTCGTCTGCTACTCCTCAGCCCATTGACCCAATTGTTGAAGATTTCTTAGTGGTCTTAGATAACCATCTTCACTGTCCACTATACCAATAATTCTGGTTACACCTGCAAACTTACTAACCATGCCTCCTTTATTTTCATCCAAACCATCAAAATAAATGACAAAAAGCAGTCAACCCAGTCCCCATTCTGACAGAATACTGCTCCATGGGCCTCCAGTCTGAAAAACAACCCTCCACCACCATCCTCTGTCTCCTACCATAAAGCCAATTTTGTATCCAATTGGCAATCTCACCCTGAAGCCCATGTGATCTAACTTTACTAAACTTTACACTTTGAGCATCATGGAGTTCCTCTAGTAATTGGGCACCCATGTTGATAAATTATGTCTGGCCAAACAATCAGGAAGTTAGAAGTGGGAGGTGGGGGCTCTTGGTGAATAGCAGAGAATGGCAGGATTGGTTGCTGAGGCTGGAAAGGGAAGCACAACGGGATAGGGTCAGCAAAAATCACAGACTGACAGTCAACACTGAGGAAAGAATGGGCAGTAACAATTGATCGCTTCGAGGGGTTGGTGAAAGCACTTTTTCTTTGCTCCTCCCACCACTTCCCCAAGTTGATGCTGCATACAGGAAAAATTAGTCCTGTGGCTTGCTTGTGACAAAGAATGAGCAAATTACCTGGAAATGGCACTGGGAGCAACAGAGCAAGAGAGGACTACAAGGTCAGAATCCCAGGCTAATGTTTAGGGGACATGGATTTGAATTTCTGCCATAGCAGATTGTGAAATTTGAACTAAATGCTAGTCTAATTGTGAACATGTAACCATTGATGATTGACATTAAAAACTCATCTGGAGCATTAACGTCCTTCGGGAAGATAAATCTGGCCTATATGCTATTCCACACCCATAGCAATGTGGATGACTCTTAACTGCCATCTGGTAAACTAAGGATGGGTGATAAATACTGTCCCAGCTGGCAATCCACACAACCCTGAACTAACATTTAAAAAAAGACACTGGCTGCCTCAATATAAACCTACCTGAAAAGGTCCATTTCCATTTGCAAATGGTCTGATGTCACCCAAGTGTGGATAAAGGACTCTTTTCCATCATGATAGTGGCAAGACCTAAAGAGGGCAGGGACTTTGGGTGGGACACAAAACATGGGGGCCTAGTCTCAAGTCTGCTGACTGGCCAGCAATCCTCCTCCTGCTCTTCCAACACAAAGGCAAAGTTCTACAGATTAATGCTCAATTTCTTTGGTTGTGTTGTAAATACACCTTCTCTGGCCATCAGATCTTTGAGTGGGACTTGATCCTAAGCTTTTGGCTCAGAGGCAGTAACACTTCCCACACTATCACCTCTAAATCTTTGTACATATAAAATATATACCTATTAAATTGTAATAAAGTTGGTACTCTGTGCAAAGAAATTGAAATTCCAGAACAAACAGAATTATCAAATTTATTCAAATTCAATAATTCAAAGTTATTTTAGAATGTGATCACGTGGCCTAGAAATCAGAGGACAACCAAGCCCACGATTTTCTCTCTCTAGCCCCTGATGGTTGTACTCCCGGATTGATGCATTTCTATGTTTCCCATTTTTCTAACTGGGAGTTCGTAGGCCAAATAGCTTGAATGAAACGTGCACGTTTGGCATGCTCAGTTGCCACAAAATGTACACCATGAAGTGTAATCTTTAAGACGTCTATGGATTACTATTCTGAGGGTGGTGTTTAGTGATGTTGTTGGCATAGGGAAAAATGAAGCTTCATTACAGGTTCAATTAAAATATACATAAACAGAAGAAAGTCTTGCTTCTGACACCAAGAGCCTGAAATATAAATGGCTCCACGTTCCCCAGCTCTAACAACTCACTTTGCTGAGTGCAAAACGCACAACTGAAAAAAGAAGCTGAGTGATCTTTGTCCAAGGCCTTGTTCAATCCTCAATTGTGCTTTTGGAATGATGTAGTAGACATCATGAGTTTAACAGGAAATCGGGCAATTAATCAGGTTCTCTGTGGTGCTCTAATACTTTCTGTCCATGTCATCTAAAACTGCAATTCATTTTGTAAATATTGACACACAAGGCACTGACTTTCAAGTCTCCTGAGCCATCAATCACATGCTATTAGATCATATCACCATTCCCCTTAAAATGCTGGGCGAAGCAGTAGAAGAAACAATTAATAGGATATTTTGTCTTTAACATCAGAGCTTTCAAAAGTCAGGTCATACAAAGAATACGTGTAATTAATGCTTAGAAAGTTACTTAAAAGCGATTACTTTAAATTCTGGCATCATAGAGCAGTGTTGCATTTGCTGTGACGCAAGTAACTTTTTTGTACTCGAGACTTCCTGATGCTTCAGTGACTAAGTAGCATAGACCAGAAGATTCGGGCATAGGTTTGTGCCTCCTCAGGGGGAGAATACAAGTGGCCTGAATTATTGTGTTGAAAGAACAGTCATGATTTCCATTCCTCGTTATTATTTAGGGACCCTACTACAAAATGCACACTAAAAGTTAGGTCATGGCAGAATCCAGTTCAATGGTTTACAGACAGAAAGTACAACAATTTGGGTAGAGAGATGTTGGATCTGTGGCTGTGGAATGATATCTGAGCTTCAGTCAATGGCATAAGGAAAAGGAGGGAGACATTTCAAGAAAGTCAAGAAGTCTATTTAATGACAAAAAGCACGGGCAATTCATTTTCAAAGCTTAATTTCATTTATAATACATCAATGCCATCAATTTAACCTTTACACGTACCTTCACGTAAGATTTCTCTGTGTCTATAAGTTCGTGGATAACTTTCCGAAGTCTCTCTGCATCAGAGAGATGCCGTGCTAATGGTCTTAGACTTTGATCAATGCTCTCCTTCTGCTCATCCATATTAGATGATTGCAGCTCGTGTAAACTTCGACAGAATGTTGAAACCAGCTCTGTACTCTGGAGAAGGGGAGAAAAAGGACAGTAATCAAAATGAATTAATAACTAAGTTATACCACTTCATATTCTAGTTTTACATTAGCTCATTTGAAAATGATATGGAATTGGATTACCAAAGATAAATTTACTATTTGATGACTAATGTAAAACACAAGTTTAAGGTATATAATTGTGGACTCAATGTAGGGGGAGATTGATGTCTGGGACTTGGCTAACTGGGATGATCCAGGTCAGTGTCAGTTCAAGAGAAAAGAGCCAACAGTACTTGTTCCTGAAACTGAAGGTGTGCAGACTGGATGGATGTCTCAGTCAACTATAATCCATTTTAGTTAATGCAAAAATAGTATATGCACATATATGGCAGTACAATCACCAAACAGTGAAATTGAGAACATGAAAGAGAAGAGAAAGGAAACAAAATTGTTCTTTGCTTTGGGTCAGCTCAGTTTAATTTCACTAAAAACTCACTGCTCAAGGAAAAGGTCTTCAGTGGAATAAAATTAACAGAATTAAACAAATAAGAAAAGCTATGACTGCAATTATTTTACAGTTTTAAAACAATAATATGCACAAAATATAAGGATAATCTTAAACAATCCTAGGTCAAAACTTAGGTGAGGTGCAGTCACTAGTCCCTGTTGTATTATGTTCTTTGATTCTTTTTAAAACAAAAGATAAAATTAATTTAATTTGCTTTAATACTTGAAATTCATTGATTTAACTGCACCAAAATTCAAATAAATACCTGAGTGAAAATTGGTCCCCAGCCTCTAAGTATCCACGTCAGTTTATCACTGTCCTGATCTCTACTTCATAGACAAAGAATAAAATGCACTAGGCTGTGTAGACAAAGTAACAGATGCACACCACACCCAAGTATACAGTACCCTTGGGATTCAAGCCTTCTGTGCATCACAAAGGTGTGTGTTCCACTGAATGTAATGTAACAAATGCAATTTGAAAAATTTGTGAATCAAAGCCAACTGAAGTAAATATTAGGAGTTGAGTTGTAAACAGGGGTTACAAGAAATACATTTTAACTTCAGTACAAGCACCTGATAGAAAAATTGCTACTCTATCCAGTAGTGGGTCTGTTTCACCCAAAAGAATACAGTGAGAACTGCCAGCTTTAATGCTGTAATGACACAATTAGATTTGTGACTTGAGTCCTTATATGGATTAGGGAAAGGACCAGGAACAAGCAACATTAAAGAGGTCTTTCAGTGTCGTTATAGTAATTAGGATCTAAAATTCACCCAATTTTCCCCAAATTTTATTGTTTAAAGGTACATAGTTACATTTCTAAATCTAGAACATGATTGCTCCATTTCAATAATTGTCACTTCTCTCGTGACATACACTGTACACTCTAATTTCTTCAGAATTTTAGTATTGCGTACTTCCATCACAAGTATTATGAAATCACAAGTTGGAGCTTATGCTTGCAGTCAGGCTACATGTCATCCATTTCTGGCTTTTCTTTGGATTGGATTACAAAATGCCTGCAGATTGATGCAAAGTCTTAACATGCACAGTTAATTAAATTTATTTTCTGCTAACTTGGAGTTTGGAATACACCAGTAGTTATGTATAAACTGCCATATCTATATACCATTTAATGTTCATAGTTCACAAGTCAATGTTACAGTTTTTGTCAGCTCTAGTTATTAAAATGTAAAGAACAGCAGAGATGGTGACGTAGTAGTATTATCACGTGATTTAGTGATTTAGAAGTGGAGGCGAGTTCTCTTGGGTCATGACAGCTGGTGGAATTTAAGTGCAAGTCATCAATCTGGAATTTAGAGACATTGAATTCTACAGAATGGAAAAAGGCCCTTTGGGCCATCAAGTCTATGCCTGTCAAAAAAAATCCCATTAGAATTCTGTTTTTCATCACTTTATCCATTGTTTCGAATGCCTTGGCATTCACAAGTATACAACTAAATACTTCTTGAATGTTCTGAGGTTGTGTCTCTACTACCCTTACAAGTAGTGAGTTCCAGACTCCACCGCACCCACATCCTCGAGTTGAAAAGAAATTCCTCACATCCCCTTTAAAATGGATGGGAAAACTGTGTAATCTCTCTCTAACGAGCAGAAAGACCTCACAAACAGTACGGAACACCAAGTGCCGAAATAGGACACAGTTACAGAAGTGTAGAAATGGAGCAGTGGAAGAGTTGAAGATGTTTACGTAATTCACCAATAACTTCACTTTTGGAGTCTGCATGCAAGGAACAATTTCAACTTCAGTAGAAAAGCAAATCCATTTCAGGAGGTAGTAACTCACCTCCTGAATACCCAAAGCATGCCCGTTAACTACAGGGTAAAATCAGGAATGTGACAGAATATGCTCAGTTGCCTTGATGAATGCAGCTCCAACAATTTAAGATTGCCATCTTCCAAAACAAAGCTGTCCATTTCACCATTAACCGCAACAACTCAGATATCCACGGCCTCTGGAACCTTCCTCTCGTCCCCTTCCCTGACCCCAATTCCTGTTAGGTATTCACCATCCCTTCTAACCTTCCACTCTGATGCTGAATGTTCTGTATTCAGCAAAGGCCTCAACTTTATTCTGCTACATTCCCACCTAAATGAGTTCCGGGCACAAACATGACGTTGAACTCTTCTTCTGCCGTCTTTGCCTCCATGCCCTTTTCTTTGGGCAGGGGTCCACTCCCTGTCCCACAGATCCCTTCACCCAGTTCCAACACTTTGCCTCCACCTGGAGCCCTCCCTTTTACCTGCAATTGATCTGTTCATTGAAAACTGTCGACATGATTTTGGTCATCTCAATTTCTCTGAACCCCTCACCAAATCCAAGGTATCTCCCTCCAAACTCACTGCACTCTGTGCACTTCGATCTAACCCTGACTTTGTTATTAAGCCTGTCAATAGGGGTGGTGCTGTTGTAGTCTGGCATACTGATCTCTACATTACAGAGGCTCAGTGGCAGCTCTCAGATATCTTTCCCTGGACCATGACTCCACCATAACACATCAGGCCATTGTATCAACTACATTAACAGATCTCATTTCATCTGGGGGCCTCCCCTCACCACCGCTGCTTCCAAGCTGATAGCATCCCCAGCCCCGCAGAGCTCGCTTCTATCGCCTTCCAAAATCCACAAACAGGACTGTCTGGAC
The DNA here is from genome assembly GCF_030684315.1 of Stegostoma tigrinum. Classification (NCBI taxonomy): domain Eukaryota; kingdom Metazoa; phylum Chordata; class Chondrichthyes; order Orectolobiformes; family Stegostomatidae; genus Stegostoma; species Stegostoma tigrinum. The sequence continues at coordinate 37,490,419 of NC_081362.1, forward strand.
AAACCCATTGTTTCAACTGCTCCTGCCCCACAGAACTCTTCTCTTCCTACCTTGACTCAGTCTTCTCTCCCTTGGTCCAATCCCTGCCCACGTACATCTGTAATTCCTCTGACACTTTACGCCTGTTTCAAAACTTCCAGTTTGCAGGTTCGAACTGCCTCCTCTTACCATGGACATGCAATCTCTTTAGACAGCCATTCCCCACCAGAGGCTCTTAGGGATCTCTGCTTCTTCCTGTAGCAAAGGCCTGAACCATTCCCACCAACCACCATCCTCCTCTGCTTGACCAAGCTCGTCCTCACCCTCAACAATTTCGCTTTTAACTCCTCTCATTTTCTTAAGGTCAGAGGGGTGGCTATTGGTACCCAACATGGGCCCCAGTTATGCTTGTCTCTTCATAAGGTACGTGGACTATTCCTTGTTTCAGTCCTATTCCGGCCGCCACTCATACCTCTTTCTCCGATATATCAATGATGTCATTGGTGCTGCTTCCCTCGTCCAGAAGTGGAAAAGATCATCAATTTCGCTTCCAATTTCCACCCGGCCCTCACTTTCATCTGGTCTATCTGACTCCTCCCTTCCCTTCCTCAACAGCTCTGTTTCTATTTCTAGGGATAGATTGGCCATGAATATCCACTATAAACCCACTGACTCCCACAGCTACCTGGACTATGTATCCTCACAAACCGCGTCCTGTGAAGACTCCATCAAATTCTCTCAGTTCCTCTGCCTCTGTCATGTAGTTCAGATGAGGCCAACTCCAACAGGGAGCCTTTGAAATGTCCACCTTCTTCCTCAACAAAGGATTTCCCAGCACTGTGGTTGACAGGGCCCTCAAACGGGCCCAACCGATCTCCCATACTTCTGCCCTCACCCTCTCCGTTGCCGCCAAAACCACGATAGGTTTTCCCTTGTCCTTACCTACCATCCCACCAGGATACACATCCGGAAGATCATCAGTCACCATTTCTGCCACCTCCAATGAGATGCCATCAGACATACACTCCCCTCCACTCCCTGGTCTGCCATCCACAGGGACCGTTCCCTCCGGGACATCCTGGCCCACTTCTCCTTCACCCCCAACACCTCCGCAACAGCACCTTCCCCTGCAACTGACAACGGTGCAACACCTGCCCTTTTACCTCCTCCCTCCCTACTATCCAAGGGCCCAAATATACCTTCCAGGTAAAGTAATACTTCACCTGCATTTCTCAGAATCTAGTCTACTGCATTCGCTGCTCACGACATGGTCTCCTCTACATTGGGGTAACGAAGCGTAGACTGCGTGAATGTAGAACACCCACTTTCTGCTCACAAGAAAAGACCCTGAGCTTCCAGTTGCCTGCCACTTCAACACACCACCCTGTTCCCTGGCCAACATCTGTGTCTCTGGCTTGCTGCAGTGTTCAAGCGAAGCTCAATGCAAATTGAAAGAACAACATCTCATTTTCTGCTTGGGAATGCTGCAGCCCTCCAGACTCAATATCAAGTTGAATAATTTTAGGACCTAACTCTCCCATGTCCTAGCCTCCACCCCAACCCCCATGCTACACACCTGGCCTTGTTATCACATAGCTTGCCATTCCACGCTACCTATTGTTAGTCACCAACAATCCCCATTAACAACTATTCACTCTTCTAGCCATATCATCGTCAACCCCTTTGTCTATCCAACCGCTCTTCTCCGTCTTTGGGCTCTATCCTGCTGTTTACTCCTTACTCCAACCCCTCCCTATTTTCTGCATATAAACCAACGTTTTCCCAGTTACCATCAATTCTGAGGAAGGGTCACCAGACCAAAAATGTTAACTGATATTTTTCTTCACAGATGCTGCCAGATCTGCTGAGCTTTTCTAGTAACTTCTGTTTTTGTTCCTGATTTACAGCATCCACAGGTCTTTCAGTTTTTATTTTGTCCATTTAACCAACACCCCTATCCACCACCTTAAACATTCACTCTCCATGCAGTATAGAGAATCAGAAGTACATATCATCTAAAATATGCGCTACAACAACTTGCCAAATCACCTTCCAAATCTCAACCACCCAGAGGGACACTTGTATAGGAAACATCACATGCAAGTACACTTCCAAATCACCACCATTCTTAAGTGAAAATGTATCACTATTCCTTTACTGCCCCTAGTTCACAGCTCTGGATCTCTCTTCCAAAAGCACTGGGAACATATTGATATCACATGGACTACAGTAGATCAAGGCAGCAGCTCATCATTATTATGTAGGTAATGATTCAAAAAGGATTTCATTTCACATTGTCACCATCCTTTTATTTTCTATGTTCTTGTTCTGTAGATACTCTCGTGGTGTTAATCAGAACTAACAGCCCAAAACAATGTAAGGACAACAGAGGATTGGTGGCAGAAAATTCGTTCCAACAGTGCACTCCTAGTAAGATAAAGTTGACACTGTCTATTGAGAGATAGCTAATGGTGTATAAACTGAGGGTCACCACACCTCCAGCGAGCAGCAGGGTTCAGAAGGTTAGGCACTCATGGTGACCTCAGCCCGTACAGGAATTGAACTCGTGCTGTTGGTGTCACTCTGCTTTGCAAAGCAGCCATCCAGCCAAGTGAGTTAACCCACTCCTGTGCTAACAGGGGTAGCGAATACCAAGGTGTCAGGAGTGGTCGTCTGGTAAAGTACCTCATAGCTGCAGTGATATGGATCTGACACCCTCACATAAGGAGAAGAAATCCACAAGACCCAGAAGAAAATAAATTGCAAAAAAGTAAGTTCACCACTTTAAAGTGCATTACTCCTTCAAGATAGGTGAAACCTGATTATCCGAGATAGCAGTAATTGCAGAAAGCAACTTCAGCATTTTGAAGGTAAAACTTTGTTCAGATACTGATAAGTAGCACCAGAGTAGGGGTGTGGACTAGGGAAAGAGAAAACAGGAAATAGGCATTGCAAAGGAAATGAGGGAGCAACTGAATGCTCCAGGAGCTAAGGTTAGCCATTCCCAAGAGAAAAATAAATAACTACGAAAAAATAGCACAGAGAGCAGAAAGGAAAAACAAAGCTGTGTGAAAGTGAGTTCTCACCTCTCTCAATGAACTTTGGTGCCATAGACTTTAGGCATTCATGGGGTACAGCTGCAAGGAACAGTGAATAGATCAGAAAATAAAGTTAGGCTGGGGCTAGAACACCAGGAATACCTCAGAATTTATTTAGGCTGAATGTGAGAACAGTTATGGAAATCTTGTGAAATAGTCCAGAATTAGTGGCAGTTAGGGAATGTTAAATATTTTAAAGAATGAGGATTTCATAATTAAGCAATTACTTCGGCAGGAAGATCTATAACAATTGCAGCCAGAGAAATTAGTTTAAAATTACTGTGGGAGAAATTGATTGAGGTTTTCAATTGAGACAGATGGAAAAATGGCCATTTTACCCAGGGAGATGGAGCGAAACAACATCTGCATAAAGCAGGGATACCCAAGTGAGTAGCCATCATTTTGAGCAGTAAAATGGATGGGAAAACTGTGTAATCTCTCTCTAATGAGCAGAAAGACCTCACAAACAGTATGGAACACCAAGTGCTGAAATAGGACACAGTTACAGAACTGTAGAAATGGAGGAGTGGAAGAGTTGAAAATGTTTACGTAATTCACCAATAACAATCTTCACTTTTGAGTCTGCATGCAAGTAACAATTTCAACTTCAGTAGAAAAGCAAATCCATTTCAATTAACAGCTAGTCCAGAAACAAACTTTTGTTGATCAATTGGTTAAGAAAAAGACACAGAAAAAGATTTCACTAACTTCCTAGACTCATGGCAGAACCCCAAAAAGGAAGAATCTGTGGAGATTACCTATCATAACAGACACAAACTGCTGAGAAGAAAGTAGCGAAGACAAATCAACTAAATTTGACAAGTACAGGAATGGGTGACCAGTCAGCAGGAGGAAAGCAGGCAATTAGTCAGGAAAAGTCCTGACTGTATTTCACTCAAGAATATGTGAACATGTTGGAAAACAGTGAGAGCAACAGCTCCTCAAGTGCCAGACATCAGCAACTACAACAAGGGGATAGGAGAACAAAGGGTCAGCAATAATAGTAGGAGATGCAATAGTGAAGGGAACAGACAAGGTTTTCTGCTAATACAACTGTGAATCCAGGATGGTATATTGCATTACTGGGCCAGGGTCAAGGATGGCCCTGAATGGCTGCAGAGCATTCTGACGTGGGAGGGTAAACAGAGATAGTGATTCACATGGAACCAATGATATAGGCAGAAAGAGGAATGAGGTTCTACAAAAATTTTTGGAGCTAGGTGACAGATTGAAAAGCAGAACCTCAAAGGTCATAATCTTGGATTATTCCAAGACCTACATACCAGCGAGTACAGGAAAGGACGCAGATGAATATGCGAGTCTGAACAGTTGTTGCAGGAGGGAGGACTTTAGATATCTGGATCATTGGATCCATTTCTGAGGGAGGTGGGACCTGTCCAAGTCCGATAAAGGTGCGTGTGAAATGGAATGGTACCAGCATCCTCGTTTTAGGAGATGTGGGTGGTATTGGCAATGGGTAGGGATATGAAGTTGGGAAATACTTGGGAAGACGCACAGACAGGTCCAGAAGAAAGACTGTGTTCAGCAGGCAGAGTGTATATTGCCAAGAAAAGACATATAAAAGCAAGATATGGCTAGAATATCATTTATTTAAACACAAGGAGTTTTGCAAGTAAAGCAGATGAGTTAAGGGTGTTGACTAATAATGGAAACATGATATCACTGCCATCAAGACGACATGGATGAGGGAAGGGCAAGACCTTTCTAGGGTATAGAATCTTCAGGCCAGATGGGGAACTGGAGTGGTGGTTGTTAAGGTGGAAATGGTGTTGCAATATTGCTCAAGGAGTCAATTGCTACAGTAAGGAGCAATCAAATCTTAAAAAGTTCCTCAAAGGCAGCCATGTGGCTCAGTCTTAAAAACAAAGGAGCAATCATATTGTTCAGTGTACTATATATGCCTAGGCAGTCATGCAGAAACACAAATTATGTCAGCAAATCTCATAGAAGTGTAAAAATTATACAGTACAATTAGGGGATTTCAACTTTCCCATTATTAACTAGGATAGACACAGATAGGAGGGATGGAATTCCTAACGTGTGCTTCTGGATATACTTTAAGTTAGCATGTAGAAAATCCTAAAAGATAGGTGGTGGTGCTGGATCTAGTTTTAGGGAAAGAAACCAGGCAAGTGGTAGAATACTCAATGTGGGAGTATTTCTATAATAGTGATCATGGCTCATTATGATTTAAGGCAGTTATAGAAAAGGACATAGGGTGGGGGATGGAGAGGCTGATTTTAATAAGACAGGATTTGTCCAAAGTGGACTGGGAGCAGCTACTTGTAGTTGATACAGGAGTGAAAATCAAAGAGGGAACAGTGAGGGAGACAGGGCTAACATGGCCCTGTACCAATAAGTCCCAAGAACCCTGAACATCAAGAATTGGGTAAGGTGTAAAGAGAGAAGCTTATGGCAGATTGTGAGGGTTCAAATCAGCAGAGTATGGAAAAATGCAAGGATTCATTAAAAAAATTGAGAGCAGAAACAGACCATGAAGCAACACGGGCAGATAAAATAAAGAACAATCCAAAGATGTCTTATAAGTAAGGGGCAAGAGGATAACTGGGGACAGGGAAGGGCCAGTTTGGGATAAAAAGTGGCTGTGTGTTGGGAGGTACTAAAAGATTGGTCAAGATTTGAATAGGTACATTGCATCTGCATTCACAATAGGGGGAGAAGGTATTGCATTTTTAGCATGCTTAGAAAGTGGATAAATATCAAGGTCCAGATGAGATATTTCCCACAGCAATTCGGTATACAATTAAAGAAACAGGAGAAACTCTAACCTTCATTTTCATATTCTCTACGGCCACAGGATAGGCGCTAGGAGGACTGGAAGGCAGGAAGTCTGGTAGCATGGATCGTAAAGTGCGGTGTTATGGTGGAGTTAAAGGTAACATTTGTTGGGCCACTGCTGGAATTCTTTGTTAAGTTCTGGGTGTTGCTCTATAGAAGAGATATGATTGCAATGGAGGGTGCAGAGGAGATTCACCAGAACAGTGGCTGGGCTGGAACATTTCAGCTATCAAGGGAGACTAGATATGTTGGAGTTCTTTACTTTACAGCAGAAAATATGATAGGATTAGGGGCAACCTGATTGAATTATAGGGTCCTACAGCACAGAAACAGATCCTTCGGTCCAACTTGTCCATGACAACCAACTTTCCCAAATTAAAACACATCCCACTTAGCTGTGTTTGGCCCATATCCCTCCGAGCATTTTGTATGTACCTATCCATGTACAAAATGGTGATCAGCAATAATAGAGTAGATAACAAACTCTTCCCCTTAGTAGGGAGAGTGGTCAGTTACAAGTAACTATAGATTTAAGGTAAGGTGGCGGGGATTTGAGAGAAAGGTTTTTCACATAGCTGGTTTGGTCGGGGGAGGCGGGGGGGGGGGAGAGCGATGAGAAGAGGACATCTGGAATTCACTGCTTGTAAGGGTGGAGGAGATGGGACCCCTCAAGATTTTAGCAGTATTTAAACAACCACTTGAACTGACATCTCACGCAAGGTAACAGATCAAGTGCTAGAAAAGGAGATTAAAGATGATAGGTGCTTGATGACTGGTACAGACAAAGTAGGTCAAAGGACTGAGGTTTTTGCAAAGATTTCTACCTCAGGTTGTGAGATTGTTGACTTGCTCACCAAGCTGGCTTGTTTTCTTTCAGACTTTTTGTCACCATGCTCGATAACATCTGTGAGGTCTCTGATGAAGCGATGTTGTTCTACTCAGCTTGGAATTTATTCTGTATGGTCTGTTATGGTGAAGTGCGTTATTTCCAGTTTGTTCTTATGGGTTTGTATATGGGGTCCAATTCTGTGTGTTTGTTGGTTGTGGCAGTCGTTGCATGGTATTTTGTAAACTATGTTGATTCTGCATGTTCGAGGTATGGGGTCTTTGTGACACAGTCACGAGGATTAAAAACTCCATACTGATGACATGCAGAACCAACGCAGTTTACAAAATACCATGCAACGACTGCCACAAACATTACATTGCAATGAAGGAAGGAAACTAGCCATCAGAATTCATAAGCATCAGCTAGCAGCAAAATGACATGATATACTTTCCCAAATAATCAATACATTGTACAATGAAAGCCATCAGTTTAACTGGGACAACGTAACCATAGTAGCCCAAGCCAAACATAGACACGTATGGAAATTCCTAGAGGCAGGGATCTCAACCCGTATTGCAATCAACACAAAGAATTGGACCCCATACACAAACCCATAAAGAACAAAACCAGAAATGACACTACTCACCATAACAGATGTATAAATTCCATGCAGAGTAGAATGACATTGCTTCATCAGAGGTTTCACTGAAGATGTTATCTAGCATAGTGACAAAACATCTGAATGAAAATAAGCCAGCTCATCGCACAAGTCAACAACCTGGGTTGAAGGATCTCTATGACTGCCTCTTAGTAACACATAGTAATAGAAGGGACAAACACAAGAGACCAGGAGTGGTCATCTACAAAAGTTACACAACCACCACCTACTTGAGAAAATCTACAGGGAGGAGACAAATGTTGGCTTGTCAATGACACTCACGAATAAGCAAAGCAAAAAGCTCAAGCTGACTCTTTGAAAACTATCCAAGTAGTGCCAGTACTGTGCTCTTTCCCCATATTCCTACAAGCTTTCCAAGTGCATACCAAATGATTTTATTGAAAATTGCTACTGAATCTCCTTCCACCTTTCTTTCATACAATGCATGTTAGATCATAAAAAGATACTTTGTAAAATGATTTTACACATTTCCACTTTTCTGCGATAAATTATCAACCTCAATTTTTTGAAAAAAAATCTTAATCTGAACTGTGTACCAAAACTATTTCCATAAACCACAGATGCTATACGCATAGATAGGCTACATTATTCAGGAAAAACAATGCTCAGAAAATCAAATCTTTGGATGCTAAACAACAGAAATCAGGTCAAATTACACAGGTGTTGTTTTATACAGGAAGCTTGCTCTCCTGTAAATTGCTTGTTGCTATTGTAAAGCATTAAAAACTTGCAAGTACGTGATAGTGAAATGATAAATCGAATGGGGAAACTTTAATGTTCCAGGACAGATGGAGAGCAGCAGCGTTAAAGGCTTAAAATTGGGCAAATCAACCCGAATCCATTCTGAATGGGTCAACTTCCAGTTTAAATAGGAAAGGTTAGAAAGGCAATTGAGAAAACTCACTAAGAGACAGGTTAGTCAGTCATTTGGTGTCAGTAAGGCTACGTAACCCAGATTTTAGCAGCCTTTGAGTTTGGGAGCTGTGGACCAGATTTGCCAAGACTCTGAAAACCTGACAGTTAAAGCGAGGTGGGAACTGCACATTTCTGGTCACTGGGTGTCAATCCTGTTCATTCCCCATAAAATTCAGGGCCAATATATTTTAGAGCTGAATGTGATTTTAACACGATACATTCACTAACTGAAGAAAAATATATTCTGGCCGTGAATCCTAGCCCCTGACACCAGCAGTGACCCAGTCCTTAACCACACTCAAATGGAGAGCACCCTGCTTACTGGGGCCTGGTGTGTTGGCGTCCTCCTCCCTGCCCGAAAGGCAGCAGGGCAGATATGAGGCCAGAGATGGGTTGAGTATGAAAGCCTAAAGAGTTGCTGAACTAGACAAGTGAACATGTGTAGAAGTTACAGAGAGATTTAAATACAGAATATTTAAATTCAAGAGTCAACTGATCAAGATTCAAAATAAATCAGCAAACTGAAGTATGACGACTGTGCATGACTTGCTGTCATTTAAGGAAATTGGCAGCATTTCAGATGAGCTCATTTATGAATAATTGGAAGGTATTGAAATTGTTGAGATAGCTGATAACAAAAGACATAGATGGGAGCTTCATCAGCAGTTAAGGTGAGGTGGGATAGTGAAGGATTTTGGAATAAGCAGATTTTGTCAGAAGCAGGATATAGGTTGGAAGCTCATGTAAAGTTATCATATGATATTGAGGATGCAGTCTTATATAGCCAGAGACGGTGATTGAGGAATGAGATGGGATGAGTAGTGAGGGCATTGTGTTTCTGTTAAGGACCAAAAGGCAATTAGTTTAATCTTCCTGATGGTCCTCCACTTGTTCAGCGGCAGGAGTCGGGAGAGAGTGCGAGCGGACTGCTGGGAAGGTGAGCGTTTCATTTTAAAAGAGTTACCTCGTGGAATCAGCGCCTCTATTTTTGCAGCAGCAGCAGGAGCGGTGCCGGGAAGGTACGTTCTAAGTTTTGGCAGTGGAGCTGAGTGGGAGCGGTCGAATTGCGCTCTCGGAAAGTGAGTGAACTGATATATTTGGGCAGTGGCTAAACCTGAGACACTACAAATGGAGTGTCTCCCATCCACCCTCCTCCTCTGACCAAAAATGACTCTGGTCTGTGTTGATAAGACAAGGTATTTTTTTTAAAAAAAAAGATTGTGTGCTGGTAAATAGAATGATTGGCAAAAGTTTTTTCATTTCATTTATGTATTATTTGATATTATAGTAGGACGAAGTTAAGCTTGAGTAAAAATGGCAGGAGATCCCAGACCTGTGTTATGTTCCTCTTGCTCAAATGTGGCAGCTCGGGGACGTGGCTGATGTCCCTGACTCCGACACGTGCAAGAAGTATGTCCAGCTGCAGCTCTCATTAGACCACATGACAGCTCTGGAGCTGCAGATGGACTCACTTTGGAGCAGCTGCGATGCTAAGGAAGTCATTGGATAGCACGTTTAGCAAATTGGTCACACCGCAGATTACGATTGATTACGGAGAAAGGGAATGGGTGACCAAAAGGCAGAGAACAAGCAGGAACGCAGTGCAGGTGTTCCCTGTGGTCATCTCCCTCCAAAAACAGGGTTTTGGATACTGTTGGGGGAATTTGGCTCACCATGGGAAGGCAGTAGTAGCCAGGTTCGTGGCACGGTGCCTGGCTCTGCTGTATAGAAGGGCGGAAAAAAGAGTGGAAGGGCTATAGTCGTAGGTAATTGGATTGTAAGGGGAGTAGTTAGGCGGTACAATGGTCGAAAATGAGACTCCCGAATAGGATGTTGCCTCCCAGGTGCATGGGTCAGGATGTCTCAGATCAACTGCAGGACATTCTGAAGGGGGAGGGTGAACAGCCAGCTGTCATCGTCTATATAGGCACCAATGATACAGATAGAAAATGGGATGAGGTCCTACAAGCAGAATTTAGGGAGTTAGGCGCCAAGTTAAAAAGTAGGGCGTCGGAGGTCATAATCTCAGGATTACTACCTGCTCCACGTGCTAGTCAGAGTAGAAATGAAAGAATAGGAAGGACAAATGAGTGGCTTGATGGATGGTGCAGGAGGGAGGGGTTCAGATTTTTGAGACATTGGGACCAGTTCTGGCGGCGGTGGGACCAAATCAAATCAGATGGTCTACATATGGGCAGGACAGGAACCAATGTCCTCAGTGGTGCTTTTGCTAATGCTGTTGAGGAGGGTTTAAACTAATGTGGCAGGGGGATGGGAACCAAATGAGGATGATAGCGGACAGTAAGGAGGTAGTAACTAAAGCCTGTAGGGAGCTAGATGATGAAGTCAGTGTGACTAAAGGGAAGAGTAGGCAGACAGCAGATGATGAACGCAAAAGGAACAGGTAGTCTGAGACGCATTTGTTTCAATGCGAGAAGTGTAGTAGATAACACAGATGAACTTAGGGCTTGAATTGGTACCTGGGAGTATGATGTTATTGCTATTACTGAGACTTGGTGGAGGGAAGGGCAAGATTGGCAACTAAATATCCCAGTATACAGATGCTTCAGGCAGGATGGAGAGGGAGGTAAAAGGGTTGGAGGAGTTGCATTACTGGTCAAAGAGGATATCACAGCTGTGCTGAAGGAGGACATTGTGGAGGACTTGAGCAGTGAAGCAATATGGGCAGAGCACAGGAATAGGAGGGGTGCAGTAATAATGTTGGAGCTGTACTACAGGCCTCCTAACAGCGAGTGTGAGATAGTTGAACCTCTTTGTACACTATGATTGTTGACAGATTTAGGAGCAACAGGGTGGGGTGATGGGAGATTTTAGTATTCCCAACATTGACTGGGATTCACTGTGTGTTAGGGGTTTAGACGGAGCAGAATTTGTAAGGAGCATCCAGGAGGGTTTGATAGAGCAGTATGTAAATAGTCCAACTCAGGAAGGAGCCATACTGGACCTGGTGTTGGGGAATGAGCCCGGCCAGGTGGTTGAAGTTTCAGTAGGGAATTACTTTGGGAATAGTGATCACAATTCTGTAAGTATTACAATCCTCACGGACAAAGATGAGAGTGGTCCTAAAGGAAGAGTGCTAATTGGGGAAAGGCCAACTATAGCAAAATTCGGCAGGAGCTGGGTTATGTGGATTGGGAGCAGGTGTTTGAGGGTAAATCCACATTTGATATGTAGGAAGCTTTTAAAGAGAGGGTGACTACTGTGCAGGACAGGCACGTCCCTGTGAAAATGAGGGATAGGAAGAGCAAGATTAGGGAACCATGGAAGACAGGTGAAATTGAGAGACTTGCAAAGAGGAAAACAGGAAGCACACATAAGGTCTAGGCAACTGAAAACAGATGAAGCTTTGAAAGAATATCAGGAAAGTAGAATCAATCTGAAACAAGGAATTAAGAGGGCTAAAAGGGGTCATGAAATAGCTTTAGCAAACAGGGTGAAGGGAAAATCCCAAAGCCTTTTATTCGTAACATAAGGAGCAAGAGGACAACTAGAGAAAGGGTTGGCCCACTCAAGGACAAAGGAGGGAAGTTATGCGAGGATTCAGAAAAAAATGACTGAGATTCTTAATGAGTACTTTGCATCGGTATTCACTGAGGAGAGGGACATGTTGAGGTTAGGGATAGATATTTGATCACTCTAGGTCAAGTCAGCATTGTGGGGGGGGCGGGGGGAAAAAAGAGTGGGGAGTGTTGGGTATTCTGAAAGGCATTAGGCTGGACAAATACCAGGTCCGGATGGGATCTATCCCAGGTTACTGAGGGACGAGAGAGGGGAAATAGCTGGGGCCTTAACAGAACTTTGCGGCATCCTTGAGCACAGGTGATGTACTGGAGGACTGGGGAATTGCTAATGTTGTCCCCTTGTTTAAGGAGGGTAGCAAGGATAATCCAGGTAACTATAGACTGGTGAGCCTGACATCAGTAGTGGGGAAGCTGGAGAAGATACTGAGGGATAGGATCATTTGGAAGAAAGTGGGCTTATTAGTGATAGGCAGCATGGTTTTGTGCAGGGAAGGTCATGTCTTACTAACTTGATAGAATTCTCTAAGGAAGTGACAAAGTCGATAGATAAGGGAAGGGCTGTGGATGTCATATACATGGACTTCAATAAGGCGTTTGATAAGGTTCCCCATGGTAGGCTGTTGGAGAAAGTGAAGTCGCAAGGGGTCCAGGTTGTACTAGCGAGACGGATAGAGAACTGGCTGGGCAACAGGAGATAATGAGTCATAGTGGAAGAAAGTTTCTCAAAATGGAGACCAGTGGTATTCCACAGGAATCAGTGTTGGGACCGCTGTTGTTTGTGATATCCATAAAATGATCTGGAGGAAGGTATAAGATGGTCTAATTAGCAAGTTTGCAGATGCCACTAAGATTGGTGGAATAGCAGATAATGAAGGGGACTGTTGGAGAATGCAGCAGAATATAGACAGATTGGAGAGTTGGGTGGAGAAATGGCAGATGGAGCTGAATCAAGGCAAATGCGAGATGATGCATTTTGGAAGATCCAATTCAAGAGCAAACTATACCATAAATGGAAAAGCCCTGGGGAAAATTGATGCACAGAGAGATCTGGGTGTTCAGGTCCATTCTACCCTGAAGGTGGCAATGCAGGTCAATAGAGTGGTCGAAAAGGCATATGGCATACTTTCATTCATTGGACGGGGTATTGAGTACAAGTACTTGGCAGGTCATGTTACAGTTGTATAGGACTTTGGTTCGACCACATTTGGAATACTGCGTACAGTTCTGGTCACCACATTACCAATAAGATGTAGATGCTTTGGAGATGGTGCAGAGGAGGCTCTCCAGGATGTTGCCTGGTATGGGGGGTGCTATATAAAGACAGTTTGACTAGATTAGGTGGATGCCTGGAATATGCTGCCAACAGAGGTGGTAGAGGCGGGCACGGACATGTCATTTAAGATGTATCGAGACAGATACATGAATGGGCAGGAAGCAGAGGGTTACAGATCCTTGGAAAATAGGCGACAGTCTTAGATAGAGGATCTGGATCGGCACAGGCTTGGAGGGTTGAAGGGCCTGATCCTGTGCTGTAATTTTCTTTGTTCTTTGTCTAATTGGAGGAAATTACAATGCATCCAGTTCTTGAAATGTCCTGTCAGACGTGGCTAATGGCTCAAGATAGAGGTGGTAGATGTCAAACTGGGAGCAAATGCCTACGTGCAAAGTGAGTGCATTATGTTTGAGAGACAGGCAGGCAGCACGTAGATGGGAAATAGGAGCAGCAGGGCCACGGCAGAACTTTGGAGGACACAAGAGGCAAGATGGAAGAGTAGCAAGAGAAGCCATTGCAGATACTCTCACGCCTATGAGTCAACAGTTAAGAATGGCATCAGATCCACTCAGCGGGACACCAGAGTAGCAGTTTTAGAGAGGGGTGTAATCAAAAACATCACAGATTTCATACAAGTCAAAGGAGGAAGGAAGCACACCTTGATAGAGGGAGCCATTTGCAATATCAGCTAATGTCAGGGAAGAAAGTTGGGTACTTAACAACTTAGTGGGAATAGGTCCAGGATAGCATGAAAGTGTGGAAATGGGGAAAGTAGCATGGAATTGAAACAGCCCAAAGCTTGGTTAAAGTTTTGAATTAGAGACGCTGTGTAGGCAGTTCCAATATTTGTAGCTAATCTACAGTAACCTATTTTATATCAAAGCACATTACCAAAAATCAAAGAATGTCAAAATACCTACGACTTTAAAAAAAGGTGAGGGTGGTGCCCCCACTGATTCTGAAATGAGCATTGTCCATTTTAACACCTGTCTTTCCGTGAATGGCAAATAGGAAAGACTGACCTATAAAGGGACTCCATAACACCACATTAATCTCTACAGTACAATTGCTATCCATGCTGATTTTCAGAGAGAGAGAGGAGAAATTAACACATCGCTCCTTCCACTTTAATTTTAGGTTTCAGATAAACACACCGCAACTCATCTCATGTGAAAACAATAAGAATCAATGTCATCAGATCAGCAAACTTTATAAGCAATTGTAGTACAGTGTTAAAAAATAAAAATACACAATTGTTTTCTAATAAATCTTGAAGGCACAGATAGCAGAGCCATCAGCAAATAATGTGTCTGTTATTGACCATCTCAGTTTTCAGCCTTTAAACTGCAAGGAAGAATCAATGCAGCCCAGTCCCTTCTCACTTACATCTGATTCATGTTAGTTTCATAATTGATTTATGCCGGTTTCAGGATTTTCAGGTCACCAGCTCCACCTGACTCCTCTTTACCCTGAACGCACAATCTCTTTAAACATCCATGCCCCATCAGAATGGTCTCAGGGCTCTCCGCTTCTTCCTGGGAAATATTCCTGAACGGTCCTATTAAACACCATCCTACTCCACCTGACCAAGTTCGTCCTCACTTTGAGCAACTTCTCCTTTCACTCGACCCACTTTATTCAGGTCATAGGGACGGTCACAGGTACCCGCATGCACCCCAGTTATGCCCGTCTCTTTGCGGAAAATGACGGACATTCCCTTGTTCCAGTCCTACTGTGGCCCTCACCCACAACTTCCACTAGTACATCAATGACATCATCGGTGCTGTTTCCCTCATGTCCAGAACTGGAGAAGTTTATCAATGTCACTTCCAATTTCCACCTTGCTTCACCTGATCCATTTCCGATTCCTCCCTTTCCTTCCTCAACATTTCCAGGGATAGTTGGACATGAATATCCGTTACAAACCCATCGACTCGCACAGCTACTTCAACTATACATCCTCACACCACGCTTCCCTTTCTCCATCTTCATCGCATCTTTTCCAAGATGCCACCTTCTTTCTCAACAGGGGATTCCCCACAGAGGTTGACAGGGTCCTCATGTCTAACCCATTCTTGCGCTTTGGCTCTCAGCCCCCCTTCCCTCTCACATCATCGAAGGGGTTCCCCTCATCCTCACTTACCACCCCACCACCATCCACATCCAAAGAAGCATTAGCCACCATTGCTGCCACCTCCAGTAGGATGCCACCACCAAGAATATATTCCCCTCCACTCCCTCATTACCCTTCTGCAGGGACCATTCCCTCTAGGGCATCTCGGTCCACTCCTCCTCAATTCCCAACACCACCCCATGCCCCACAACACCTTTGCATGCAATTGTGCAACATGTAACACTTGGTTTACTTCCTTCTTCGTCACTATCCATGACCCCAGATACACCTTTGAGGCGAAGCAGCAATTTACTTGCACTTCACTCAATCTCGCTACTGTGTTTGCTACTTACAATGTGGTTGCTTTTACACGGAGAAGACAAAACGCAGACTTGGTGACCATTTTGTGGAACACTCAAGTTCTGTTTGTAAAAATGATGCCTAGCTTCCTGCTGTATGCCAGTTCAACATACCACTGTGCTCCCTGGTTTTATTGAAGCTTAAACTAGAATTAAGTAAAATCACTTATAAATTGTGCTTGGTGTGTGTGCATGTTGTGATCTAAAGATTTTAGAAATTCAGTTACACTTTTTGCCATGGCTTGCATTGCTCACTGCTTTTAGGAGGTGCTGGTATTTGCTAAGGGGCTGGTCAGAGGGAAGAATTCATCCAGTGAGTGAAGCGCGCCTAAATTGATAAACCTAGTGATGGGAAACTTGCTCAGTACTGATTTGCTGTCAGTCTCTAGAGGATTGCTGATCTAACATTCACATATTAGATCCATCTTCCAGCTCCACTCACTAGGAGCTTGTAATTTTCTTCTATATTCAGTACTAAACTCCAAATGGTTGACTGGTCACAGCTGCATAAGCTGGCAGAACCTACCTGAGCTATATGATTTTTGATGATTATGAGCCACCAATTCTCAAACACAAATAGGGGTTCAAAAGACATACCTGTGTAATCCCTTCCTAAATTTGCTTAGACAAGTGAGGAATGTTCCTACAAGAATGGCAAGTTTTGACTCATCAGCCAAGATGGAGTCTACTGATATAGATTTCTAATCTGAATCTGTGTAATTTATTCCTTCCTCCCATCAGACATGCAACTAATTGAAAAGCATTGTTGAGTTTAGCAGTCAGAACTAGTCCCCAAAAGGTTTAAATGCACGGCAGAAAATTGTCTGTATTTAAACACTCAATGACAGTATGACTAGAATTTAGTAATATAAACAAAGCTGAATACTGATAGTGTGTTACAGTGTATTCCCATAGTCATCTTTTTGATGTACCATTTAACTTATGATCTGAAGATATTTTTCATGAGATTTACAGAAAGGTTATTTACTTTCCTCCGCTTTTAATTAAATATTCATCACAGCATCCACTCCCACACATCTCTCCACTGTCTTGATAAAAGTTTTTTAAAAAATTTTGTGGGGAAACCAGCCTAGATAATAAATCAACCACACCAAATTTAAATTATTCTTTAAACTCATGGCTCATTTGAAAGGAAGTGAGCTGTATGCAACATCCTAGACCTTCCCTCGAAGATCAATTTACATTTCAACTAGAACAGTGGCCTGACAGCAAAGAAAATAATTTGTAATGGTGTACAATTGAAATCCTCTGTAGAGTGCACTCTTTGAAGACAAAGAATAATGAAGGCTTAAAATGAAACTAGTAATATAGTAAAGGATGGAATACCCGTATAAAATTAGCAACCTTTCAATCTACAGAGGAAGTTAAATACCTACTGCCAAGTCAACATAACCAATAAAGACTCAGTTGAAAATTAGATCAAGGTAATAACAAAACCGAAAATCAAAGCAATAGGGCCTGAACAGTGAATACCTATTCTAAAAGGAATGAAAAGACAGATGAAAGCTCATGTTGTACACAAATGCAAGAAGTTCCTTTTTAGTGATACTCTAACTTATTTTAAAACCTTCTGCTGGTAATATCAAATTACACAGACTCCTTCAACGTCAGAAAGTAGCCATGTACATTACTGAAAACTTTGCTGCGAGTACACTGTTCCTTTTACCACATCTGGAAAATTAAAAACATCAAAAGAATGAAGCACCTGATTCTAGCTAAACTATGGAGGCATGACAGCTTTCCTTACCAAGTTACACCACAGTTGAACAATCTCATTCTGCATCTCAGACAATAAATTTGTATGATTTACAAAGGTGATTTACATTCCTGAGTTGCTATACTTTCTTTTCATTATTATTGCCAGAATCTGCAGGTAAATGAAATGGAACACACAAATCTCTACAGCATTTAAGGTCAATACAGGTAGAAAAAAAGTCAAATTGCTTGTGATTTCTGGAGGACGAACTACAGTCAATACAGTTATAAGTATTCTCCCAGCACAAATGGTGAGGTCTAGAGAGCCGTAGATATTAGGGTTCAAACCTTACCAGATGATGCTTTGGTACTGGTGCTATGGCAATTCAGTGTTATTCATTTTGTGTCTTTCATAACTCAAAATATCCCAAAGCAGCTCATACATAAATAAGTACTTTCAAAATGAAACTGCTGCTGTAACTATAGGCAAACAGAGCAGTAAATTAGTGCACAGAATGCTCCCATGGGAAACAAGCAATTTACAAGAAATTTCTTCAACAAGTCTAATGGAAATTTTGCCTTCAAGATGGCAATCAAGATCTGAATTTCTACCATTTTAAAGAATCAGTTTAAAAGTTTAGCTGAGCAGCCATTGATAATACCCAGGCAGACTGCGATAAATATGATGAGGCAAGTTTGATTCTGTGAAGGACTTGGGGCTGAAACTTCTCAATGGCTAAGCCATTATTTTAGGGAGTTTCATAGAGGTTCTCTCTCCATGAGCCCTACAGACTTTTCTCATGCAATTTTACGCTGCTCACCTTATTGTGAGCAATTGGCCTCCAAGTGGAATGTTGCAATACCACTGACTGTTGCATGCAGCATCATTCCTCATTGGATCTCACCAACCTATTCCGCAAAACTACTAACACTTCTTATGTTTTGCTTCCTACTCACGCAGGGCACCCCATCACTATTCCCGAAGAAGGATAGATCCAGTCGCTGACTGACCATAATCCCGTTTGACCAAACTAAGTCATTGTCCCCTTAGTTTCAGGCACATGCAGCCTGTTTGCCACAGCAGTTAGCACATACTTTAGGTGTGACATTTATGTAGCATGGTACCCTATAGTAAAATGCCATCCCTGTAAGGAAGTATGACAAACTACCTCAACTTCTGTTTGTACTAAAAGACAAGACAAGGCAGAGATGCTGTGATCGTCCAAGTAAACACAAAGTGTGCTAAAAAAGCAAGCTAAAAGTCATAGATGCAGCTCGTCCTGATGCATGAGATAGGTGCCTGTTTGTGTGTGGCCTTCAGGAGCATTACAGTGGAAGGTATAAGTGAACTCCAAAATGGAGTACTGAACTGCTGAAATGTATTATAAGTGTGTCGGGATGTGCCACGATGTAGTAAGGCTGCTGCTTTTCCAACACTGATCTCCATTAAAAAGTACTGGTGGTCCTTGTCCACAAATTGTGCCCTGAGATGTTAATGAATGCTAGCCAAAATAGGTGCCCAGAAAAGATGCCACAAGCTGCACCTGTCAAGTTACTGCTCTGATTCTTGAGTTGGGAATTGATACCATCTAACTTTGCTCCTGTATCTGGGAAAACAGAAACTACAAACATGAGCTGAGACTAGCTAATGAGTGTTAATGTGTGCAAATAGGCCTGTTGCCTCTTACTAGAAAGATTTCAACCACTAGATGAGAATCTTAAGTGGAAAGCTTTACCGTTGATATCAAAAATTTCATTTCTTCAATCCTGCCATTTTTTCCAAACCATTGTCATTTCCCACATCTTTCAGAGAGTCTATAAAGTCAGTTCAGTTTTCCAGTTAGGACTATAAAACACTGATGAATAGTAAAAAAGAAAATTGATCAGCTTTGAATGATGCAAATGCTGACTATTCACATTACTTAGGACCTGTTTGTTTTTGATTATCCTCACGTGGGGTCACTGAAGTACTGACCAATGGAACCAGACAAAACAGGGTTTATTGTCATTGTGCCCGCTGAACAGTGAACATAAAGTGAAATTGGGGAGGAATAAATAAATGAGCATACCAACAGCCTACAGGAACCTCCAGCAAATGCCAATCAACCTCCACATGAAGATGTTGCAGAAGAAAAGTCCCCTAAGAACGTGGAGGTGATAGGAGAGGTTAAGAGTTTATCGTAGCTGATGCCTTCCACAGACTGAAGATGCCATATCCACTGGAGCAGGAATTTCAAATCAAGGGATAGATGGTCACGCCAATTAGAATTGAGGGGCAAAGAATTTTATTCTCCCAGAAGGCAGTGGATGTCTGGAGTTTTCAATCCCAGAGAATTGTGGAAACTAGTTGACTAGAAGAATTTAAAACAGGTGGATGATAGAATTTTGTAATATTGGGAATTGAGGACGATGATGAGTTGGCATGAAAGAGGAGTGAAGACCGCAGACAGATCGTGTTGAATTACACACTGGGTCTGAAATCTCTATTCTGTCTCCTATTTCTTACGTTTTAATCATGGTGGCCATCAAAATGACAGCTGTGTTAAATGTTTATGCAAAGGGGTGCCTTCAAATACCCACTGGGGACTTGTGTGGAATTTCTCAATCTTCAATAAGTCAAAAACTGTTAACAAAGCAATTTGTGCAAGATCACATTACTACAACTCATTCTTACCCTTTCAAGGTCAATGTTGCAGCACGGGCAGTAGGCTTTGTCAATATGCTGGTTTCTATCAGGTGCAGGGATCTATAGACTGTACATTTCAAAGACAACCCATTTCAAAAATAATTGACTTTATCAACAGAAAAGGGGTCTCAATATACAAGCCATCTACGATCACTGTTATTGCATCTTTCAAATCTGTGCCAGGTACCCTGAAAGTTCACATGATGCCCCAAATCTTTAATAATTCCAAAAGGTTCCTGGGCTGGGCATTTCACGGGCTGAGTACCTTTCAAGGCTGGAGATGAGGGCTACCCTCTGAAACAATGGCCAACAACTCTATTATTCCATTTCTGGTTGCAGCAGCAGCGCGAACGGGAGCTTGGAGCAGGAGCCTGTCGGGAAGCCGGTGAGTCACTGTTTTTGAATCTATAAAAAGCTTACCTCGTGAATAGGCGGAGGTCCGCTGAGCAGGAGCCGACACGGGACTGGTGAGTGAGGTAATATATTTGTGTGGTTGCGTTACCCGAAACGCTACCCGGGTAGTGTCTCTCACCCATCC
Source organism: Stegostoma tigrinum (assembly GCF_030684315.1). Taxonomy (NCBI): domain Eukaryota; kingdom Metazoa; phylum Chordata; class Chondrichthyes; order Orectolobiformes; family Stegostomatidae; genus Stegostoma; species Stegostoma tigrinum. Next base: position 37,510,966 of record NC_081362.1, read on the forward strand.
TCCTCCTCTAACCAAAAAAAAAGTTCTGTGTGCCTGATTGGTAAGGTAACAAGTTTATTTTTTATTCATTATTATTTAAGTCTTGGGAATTTAGAATAACGGGAACGGAGGTCGGGGCAGTTGAATGTTCCTCCTGCAGAATGTGGGAGGTAAGGGTCACCTGCGGGAAGTGCACCCAACTCCAAGTCCTTGAAAACCACGTTAGGGAACTGGAGCTGGAGCTGGATGAACTTCGGATCATTCAGGAGGCAGAGGGGGTTATTGAGAGGAGTTACAGGTAGTCACTCAAGTACAGGAAAAAGGCAGATGGGTTACGGTCAGGGGACGGAAAGGGAACCGGCAGGCAGTGCATGGATCCCCTGTGGCCATTCCCCTCGACAATAAGTATACCGTTTTGGATACTGTTGGGGGGGGGGGGGAACTTACCAGGGGAAAGCAGTGAGGCACAGGTCTCTGGCACAGAGTCTGTCCCTGCTGTTCAGAAGGGAAGGGGAAAGAGGAGCACAGCATCAGTCGTCATTTGAGACTCCATAGTTAGGGAGACAGATTGGAGGTTCTGTGGGGACAAGAGAGACTCACGGTTGGTGTGTTGCCTCCCAGGTGCCAGGGTGCGTGATGTCTCTGATCGTGTTTTTGGGATCCTTAAGGGGGAGGGGGAGCAGCCCCAAGTCGTGGTCCACATTGGCACCAATGACATAGGTAGAAAGAGAGATGGGGGTTTAAGGCAGAAATTCAGGGAGCTAAGATGGAAGCTGAGAGCTAGGACGAACAGAGTTGTTGTCTCTGGTTTGTTGCCCGTGCCACGTGCTAGTGAGGGGAGGAATAGGGAGAGAGAGGAGTTGAACACGTGGCTACAGGGATGGTGCAGGAGGGAGGGTTTTGGATGCTTGGATAATTGGGGCTCTTTCTGGGGTAGGTGGGACCTCTACAAGCAAGATGGTTGTCACCTGAACCAGAGGGGTACCGATATCCTGGTGGGGAAATTTGCTAAGGCTATTCGGGTGGGTTTAAACTAATTCAGCAGGGGGCTGGGCACCAAAATTGTAGTTTGACGATAGAAAAGGTTGAGAGTAGGGTGGTCCGAAATAAAGTTTCAGGGAAGCAAGATGGCACCAGCAAGCAAGAAGTTGGCTTGAAGTGTGTCTACTTCAATGCCAGGAGTGTCCAGAATAAGGTGGGTGAACTTGCAGCATGGGTTAGTACCTGGGACTTCGATGTTGTGGCCATTTCGGAGACATGGATAGAGCAGGGACAGGAATGGTTGTTGCAGGTTCCGGGATTTAGATGTTTCAGTAAGAACAGAAAAGATGGTAAAAGGGGCGGAGGTGTGGCATTGTTGGTCAAGGACAGTATTACAGTTGCAGTAAGGATGTTTGGGGACTCGTCAACTGAGGTAGTATGGGCTGAGGATAGAAACAGGAAAGGAGAGGTCACCCTGTTGGGAGTTTTCTATAGGCCTCCGAATAGTCCCAGATATCTAGAGGAAAGGATAGCAAAGATGCTTCTCGGTAGGAGTGAGAGAGACAGGGTAGTTGTCATGGGAGACTTCAAGTTTCCAAATATTGACTGGAAACACTATAGTTCGAATACTATAGATGGGTCAGTTTTTGTCCAGTGTGTGCAGTCGGGCTTCCAGACACAGTATGTAGACAGGCCAACAAGGGGCGAAGCCACATTAGATTTGGTACTGGGTAATGAGCCTGGCCAGGTGTTAGATTTGGAAGTAGGTGAGCACTTTGGTGATAGTGACCACAATTCTGTTAAGTTTACTTTAGTGATGGAAAGGGATAGGTGTATACCACTGGGCAAGAGTTATAGCTGGGGGAAAGGCAATTACGATGAGATTAGGCAAGATTTAGGGAGCATAGGATGGGGAAGGAAACTGCAGGGGATGGGCACATTAGAAATGTGGAGCTTATTCAAGGAAAAGCTCCTGTGTGTCCTAGATAAGTATGTACTTGTCAGGCAGGGAGGATGCTGTAGAGTGCGGGAGCCGTGGTTTACGAAGGAGGTGGAATCTCTGGTCAAGAGGAAGGTGGCGGCTTATGTTAGGATGAGATGTGAAAGCTCAGTTAGGGCAGTTGAGGGCTATGAGGTAGCCAGGAAAGACCTAAAGAGAGAGCTCAGAAGAGCCAGGAAGAGACATGAGAAGTTGTTGGCGGATAGGATCAGGGTAAACCCTAAGACTTTATATAGGTATTTAAGGAATAAAAGAATGATGAAAGTAAGATTAGGGCCAATCAAGGATAGTAGTGGTAAGTTGTGTGTGGAATCAGATGAGATAGGGGAAGCGCTAAATGAATATTTTTCAACAGTATTCACTCTAGAAAATGACAATGTTGTTGAGGAGAATACTGAGATACAAGCTACTAGACTAGGTGGGATTGAGGTTCACAAGGAAGAGGTATTAGAAATCCTTCAGAGGGTGAAGATGGATAAGTCCCCTGGGCTGGACAGGATTTATCCTCGGATCCTCTGGGAAGCCAGGGAGGAGATTGCCGAGCCTTTGGCATTGATCTTTAACTCGTCTTTGTCTACAGGAATAGTGCCAGATGAGTGGAGGATAGCAAATGTGGTTCCCCTGTTCAAGAAGGGGAGTAGAGACAACCCTGGTAATTATAGACCAGTGAGCCTTACCTCAGTTGTTGGTAAAGTGTTGGGAAAGGTTATAAGGGATAGGGTTTATAATCATCTAGAAAAGAATAAATTGATTAGAGATAGTCAGCACGGTTTTGTGAAGGGAAGGTCGTGCCTCACAAACCTTATTGAGTTCTTTGAGAAGGTGACCAAACAGGTAGATGAGAGTAAAGCAGTTGATGTGGTGTATATGGATTTCAGCAAGGCGTTCGATAAGGTTCCCCACAGTAGGCTATTGTACAAAATGCGGAGGAATGGAATTGTGGGAGATATAGCAGTTTGGATCGGAAATTAGCTTGCTGAAAGAAGACAGAGGGTGGTAGTTGATGGGAAATGTTCATCCTGGAGACCAGTTACTAGTGGTGTACCGCAAGGGTCGGTGTTGGGTCCACTGCTGTTTGTCATTTTTACAAATGACCTGGATGAGGGCGTAGAAGGATGGGTTAGTAAATTTGCAGACGACACTAAGGTCAGTGGAGTTGTGGACAGTGACGAAGGATGCTGTAGGTTGCAGAGAGACATAGATAAGCTGCAGAGCTGGGCTGAGAGGTGGCAAATGGAATTTAATGCAGACAAGTGTGAGGTGATGCACTTTGGTAGGAGTAACTGGAAGGCAAAGTACAGGGCTAATGGTAAGATTCTTAGTCGTGTAGATAAGCAGAGAGATCTCGGTGTCCATGTACACAGATCCTTGAAAGTTGCCACCCAGGTTGACAGGGCTGTTAAGGCAGCATACAGTGTTTTAGCTTTTATTAATAGAGGGATTGAGTTCCGGAACCAAGAGGTTATGCTGCAGCTGTACAAAACTCTGGTGTGACCGCACTTGGAGTATTGCGTACAGTTCTGGTCACCGCATTATAAGAAGGATGTGGAAGCTTTGGAAAGGGTGCAGAGGAGATTTACTAGGATATTGCCTGGTATCGAGGGAAGGTCTTACGAGGAAAGGCTGAGGGACTTGAGACTGTTTTCATTAGAGAGAAGAAGGTTGAGAGGTGACTTAATTGAAACATATAAAATAATCAGAGGGTTAGATAGGGTGGATACGGAGAGCCTTTTTCCTAGAATGGTGACAGCGAACACGAGGGGGCATAGCTTTAAATTGAGGGGTGAAAGGTATAGGACAGATGTCAGAGGTAGTTTCTTTACTCAGAGTAGTAAGGGAATGGAACGCTTTGCCTGCAACGTTAGTAGATTCGCCAACTTTAAGTACATTTAAGCCATCATTGGACAAGCATATGGACGTACATGGAACAGTTAAGGTTAGATGGGCTTGAGATTGGTACGACAGGTTGGCACAACATCGAGGGCCGAAAGGCCTGTACTGTGCTGTAATGTTCTATGTTCTATGAAGTAACTCATCAGCTGAGGCTGAAAACAAATGCATTGCAACCCATTCTTTGACCAGGGCCATAGCTGAGCAGATAAGCCTCTTGAAGATGGGATTCAGTGGCCTAGATCAGACTGGGGGAGGGCTGTGGCTGGCAGTGCACTCCAGACAGACTGCATGGCATATTCCTTTCATTCTGTGCTCTGCACAACTGGAGCAGACAAGGAAGGGAACGTGATGGACTCCAAAGAGCTGGGAAAGCAGCAACCATCTTCTGGGAAGGAAGAATAGGACATTGAACAGGTGGTATCAGTTTCACCACAATAAATGCAGTGCAACAAGTCAGACAATTGACACTTGCAACCAATAGTTTGGAGTTACATGAAGTCACCATTCATTGACTGTAAAATGCTGTTGGTTGAAATGCAAGCAGCCCTTTAAAAACAATTGCAGCATTTTGTTCAGAGATAATGGGAACTGCATATGCTGGAGAATCCAAGATAACAAAATGTGTAGCTGGATGAACACAGCAGGCCAAGCAACATCTCAGGACCACAAAAGCTGACGTTTCAGGCCTAGACCCTTCATCAGAGAGGGGGATGGGGTGAGGGTTCTGAAATAAATAGTGAGAGAGGGTGAGGCGGACCGAAGATGGATAGAGGAGAAGATAGGTAGAGAGGAGAGTATAAGTGGGGAGGGGATAGGTCAGTCTGGGGAGGACGGACAGGTCAAGGAGGTGGGATGATTCCTTCGACGATGTGACCATTATGGGCCTCCTGCAGTGCCACAATGATGCCACCCAAAAGGTTGCAGGAACAGCAACTCATATTCCACTTGGGAACCCTGCAGCCCAATGGTATCAATGTGGACTTCACAAGCTTCTAAAATCTCCCCCTCCCCCCACTACATCACAAAACCAGCCCAGCTCATCCCCACCTCCCTAACCTGTTCTTCCTCTCACCCATCCCTTCCTCCCACCTCAAGCCGCACCTCCATTTCCCCACCTACCAACCTCATCCCGCCTCCTTGACTTGTCCGTCCTCCCCAGACTGACCTATCCCCTCCCCACCTCTACTCTCCTCTCCACCTATCTTCTCCTCTATCCATCTTCGGTCCGCCTCCCCCCTCTCCCTATTTATTTCAGAACCCTCTCCCCATCCCCCTCTCTGAAGAATGGTCTAGGCCCGAAACGTCAGCTTTTATGCTCCTGAGATGCTGCTTGGCCTGCTGTGTTCATCCAGCTACACACTTTGTTACGCATCATTTTGTTTGTGGTGTCCTCTCTTTTCTTACTGCTTAATTATAGTCAATGTTAACAACTATTTGAAAGCTTTTCAACATGCGATGCTCTCATATTCAACTGGAAAAGAATAGCAATCCTTCAGAAAGGATTCTAACATGGGAAACTGCCCATAAAACTACCAAAAATTAACACTTAGCTGATTGCTGGGAAACTTTAGATTAGATTAGATTCCCTACAGTGTGGAAACAGGCCCTTCAGCCCAACAAGTCCACACTGCCCCTTGAAACATCCCACCCAGACCCAGACGCATCCCCCTATAACTCACACACCCCTGAAAACTACGGGCAATTTAGCATGGCCAATCCACCTAGCCTGCACATCTTTGGACTGTGGGAGGAAACCGGCGTACCCGGAAGAAACCCACGCAGAGAGGGGAGAATGTGCAAACTCCACACAGATAGTTGCCCGAGGCTGGAATCGTACCTGGGTCCCTCGTGCTGTGAGGCTACAATGCTAACCACGGAGCCACCATGCCACCTTTAGCCATAGGTCTGAGTGAAATCATTCTTGTAACTCAGTACTACCCTTATCTTACTTGCCTAAATGTGAAGTCAGCCAAAGGTAATGGTACGAAAATGTAGATTGTGAAAAAATGTTTTCATTACAGGTAAAAATGCAACAAAATATTCAAACGAATATTTTAAATGGTCCCCATGAGCATCTAACATGCGAATGAGATTGAACATTATCTATTTTGATAGCTATACACATTACAAATTGAAATGCCTCCTCTTCATTTGTGACCTGCTTGAGGTTAGCCGATTTGAGATGGAGTACCACAACAGCTATTACAATTGGTCTGACTGAAAACAGGGAAAAAAATAGAGCTAGCATTCTCCTTCTCCAAACTAATTAATCCTACCTGAAAAAATGTGTTGAGTGTGGAACGTATTCATTTCTATGCTTGAAATATTTGTGTGCTGACAGCTCACTAACTGTGGGCATATCACAGCTGAGGACTTGTACATTTTTGATCAAGTTGATTTATTTATTTATTGAAATAAATACATCAATAAATAAAAACAATAAATCATCTTAACCAAAAATGGACAAGTCCTCAGCTGTGATGCGTCCACAATTAGCAAGCTGTAAACACAAATATTTCAAGCATAGAAATGAATAACACACAACAGAAGTAGCAGTATTCATGCAAATATAATTACAGCAGATCAATTCCTTTAGCTATTTAGCAGAATGTTAATAGTGAGAAGAAAAATTTCCACTGTAAATAAACTATCATTGAGATGTTTAACAGAAATAACCAAACTGTTCCAACCAAATTGCACTTTAAGTATCTATTAACCTTTAAATGACAACTAGTTTTCAACTCACCAAATTTAGCACATGAATTATATATGTGTACGACTCACAGGAGATATACAAACACCAACTCCATAACCAGTCAAAAGAGCTTGTTTTCTCTGACTGCTAAAAAAAATGAACATATAATTGACATGATTATCATGTTTTCCTTTTCTTGGAAGTTCCTCATTCTTTGAGGTTACTGCATTTGTTGTTCCTACAAATTATCTACCTCTTTGTTTATAAATATTCTGTAAAAGTTAAAACTGCTACAAGCTCTGTTGCGCAGTATCATACACGAAGGTATTTCAGAAGGCATGTGAAATAATCTAAGATAGGAGGCAACTGTGTATGCAGTAATAATTGTGTTAAAGTAATATACTTCAATTTGTACAAACGAGAGCTGGACATATTTGGAAGCTTATATGAAAACTGCACAGTTGCTAAGTTGTACATTTGTCATGGATGACGATTGGGTACTTCCAACATTATGGTATTTTTATTATTTAGAAGTAGTATTACATTTCGAGGCGTTTTAAGTATTTTTCTTCCATTTGATTACTATATTTCAGAACTTTACTTCAAACAGTGCTGTGACATAGTCTTACCTGTGCTGTTGTTCAAAGATCCACTTCTAGGGGGATTAAAAAAAATACCATCTAGCTGAATCCACAGAGTCATCTGACACCCACAGTGTTTTAAAACTTAAGAAATGGACAATTCAGAGGAAAAAAAGCAAAGCAAGTGTCACAAAATCAACTTTAAAAGAGCCATAAACAGAAATAGAGATGCTTCACAATACTTCCTCCTTGCACTCAATGCCTTCAAACATCATTGTCCACTAATAGGAAATGGTTTGATGACAGATAACATCAAATGTATAAAGTTCCCCTTTTTGTCACCATGCATAATGTTCACAAAAAGGTTCACACTACACAGTGCTGTTATAGATGCAACTGCAGTATGACACAAATATTATTTTTTATTTCAAAATTACTTATAGATTACTTATGTGGATGAAGCCTGTCTGTGGGTTCACTTAAGCTACTAGTAACAAGTAGCCTTTTTTGGAAAAGATCATTTGTCTTTTTTTTGCGCCAAAGTACAATTCTCCTGTCACATTGTAATTTTATTCACAGCTCAAAGACTACACCAGTGGAGCTGACAAAGCTTGAATGCAGCATTGACAGTAATGGGTGCTTTCACACGATAATGATACAAAAAATTACATAGCACACAGTGGTAACATGAATGCTGAGAAACTGGCACACAGCTGCAATTCATTAAGCCACATTTTGCTTAAGATCCCGAGGTTACAAATCAGCACTGAAAATGGATACTGTCCTCTAGCACCTTAACAATATCCGAAATTTCACTTATGAAGATGTGCTAAGATAATTTTATCTGAAATGAACTATGATCCTACTATATCTTCAATGACTAAGAATTATATACTTATGGAATATGGCCCACATCATTTTTTAAAAAAAACCTGTTCATGAAAACACAACACAATTTCTTACTCGACAACTGGTTATAGAGCTGCTTAAAGATTCTGCACCAGATAAGCAGCTTGCAGTTCTAATTTAAATGCTTGTCTTGACTTTTTTTTATTGCCATTTACTCCTGCATTTTGTTTTAGGATATGGACAGGCTGCTGAATGAAAATTTTACTGAGGTAGGGTTGTATCTCTTAAACAAGGAAGTCTGAAGATTATGTAGTGTCACAATTTGAGCTGAAGGGATACCATCCTGATCAACCTGTTGTGTTATGAGACCACTGGTGCAGGTGGTGCTTGAACCTGGGCCTCCTGCCTCAGAGGTAGACAGTAAACTACTGCCATGCCACAAGCACCCTAAGCTGAGGGAATGAAGGGAGAATACTTAAATAAGTTCTAAGCCATATTACTAGGGTGACACCAGCTGCAGTTCTTCACATTTGATACAGGATATTGAGTTCAGGTTGCACTGCCTCCTTGTTAAATCCAAATTACAGCAAGCAGGAAATGCAAATACTTTCACAGCCTTAGTACAAAGTTCAACCACAGATCATCATGAAATTCTGTTTATTAATTTGAAATGAAACTTGGAGTTTTGCTTATAATGCTCATTTAAAATTTCAGTTTCATTGTGACATTGTCTTAAATTCAAATTAAAGTTGAAGAAATGAGGAACTCTTACAAACATGACAATTTATTTTTAAGACAAATACAGGAGGATTGTTCAAATGAAAGTGATTACTTTATTGACATGCAGATTACAATTTATCATCAATTATCTGAGACATATTGTTCATACTTCATCCACCTATTGTGCAATGTATTGCATGCTGTCAGCTTGCCAAGATCTAGGCTTCCATGTTCATGGAATAGAAATGCTATTTCATCAAGGATGACCCCTTTTGGGTAATATGGTAAATTAAGATCCTATATCTGCCTATTCTAATAGTTCTTCTGCACGTGAAAGATTCCATGACACTATTTCAAAACCCAGGAGCCCTCTGTGTCAGTGAACATTATTCTATGACGCACACAATCAAAAAGAGTCACAAATCACTTATGGGCTATTTTACGGACTTTTGCTGTACCTAAAATGGGTGCAGTTTTATCCAAATAATTACATACAGCAATTCTCTTCATGCAGAATTCATCTGGATTTCTCTAGGGCTTTGACGTGATGCATACAATGCAGTTTCTTCATTTGGAGGCATAATGATTAACATTACAACATAGAACATAACAGCGCAGTACAGGCCCTTCAGCCCTCGATGGTTTCACAGGTCGGCACAACAATCTGAAGCCCATCTAACCTACACTGTTCCATTATCATCCATATGTTTATCCAACGACCATTTAAATGCCCTTAAAAAGTTGGCAAGTCTACCTGTTGCAGGCAGGGCATTCCACGCCCTTACTACACTGAGTAAAGAACCTACCTCTGACATCTGCCCTTTATCTATCACAGCTCAATTTAAAGCTATGTCCCCTCATGCTAGTCATCGCCATCTGAGGAACAAGGCTCTCACTGTCCGCCCTATGTAATCCTCTGATCATCTTGTATGTCTCTAAGTCACCTGTTAACCTTCTTCTAACAAAAACAGCCTCAAGTCCCTCAACCTTTCCTCATAAGACTTTCCTTCTATACCAGGCAACATCCTGGTAAATCTCCTCTGCACCCTCCAATGGTTCCACATCCTTCCTCTAATGCGGTGACCAGGACTGTACGCAATACTCCAAATGCAGTCGCATCAGAGTTTTGTACAGCTGCAACATGACCTCGTGGCTCCGAAACCTAGTCCCTCTACCAATAAAAACTAACACAGCATTCGCCTTCTTAACAACCCTGTCAACCTGGGTGGCAACTTTCAGGGATCCACGCACATGAACACAGAGATCTCTCTGCTCATCCACATTACCAGGAGTCTTACCATTAGCCCAGTACACTCTATTCCTGTTACTCCTTCCAAACTGAATCACCTCACACTTTTCCACATTAAGCTCTATTTGCCACCTTTCAGCCCAGCTCGGCAGCTTATCTATGTCCCTCTGTAACCTGCAACATCCTTCTGCACTATCCACAACTCCACCGACTTTAGTGTCATCTGAAAATTTACTAACCCATCCTTCTACACCCTCATCCAGGTCATTTATAAAAATGACAAACAGCAGTGGCCCCAAAACATATCCTTGCAGTACACCACTAGCAACTGAACTCCAGGATGAACTTTTCCCATCAACCACCACCCTCTGGCTAGCTGTAAGACAATTTCTGATCCAAACCGCTAAATCACCCTCAATCCCATGCCTCCATATTTTCTGCAATAGCCTACCATGGGGAAAGTTATCAAAAGCTTTACTCAAATCCATATACACATCAACCACTTTAACCTCATCTACCTATTTGGTCACCTTTTCAAAGAACTCAATAAGGTTTGAGAGGCACGACCTACTCTTCACAAAACCGTGTTGACTATCCCTAATCAAATTATTCCTTTCGAGATGATTATGAATCCCATCTCTTATAATTCTCTCCAACACTTTACCCATTACCAAACTAAGGCTTACTGGTCTATAATTACCAGGGTTGTCTCTACTCCCCTACTTGAACAAGGGGACAACATTTGCTATCCTCCAGTCTTCTGGCACTATTCCTGTAGACAATGACAATATAAAAGATAAAGCCAAAGGCTCTGCAATCTCCTCCCTAGCTTCCCAGGGAATCCTAGGATAAATCCCATCCAGCCCAGGGGACTTATCTATTTTCACACTTTCCAGAATTGTTAACACCTCCTCCTTATTAACTTCAATGCTGTCTAGGCTAATAGCCTGTATCTCCGTATTTGCCTCGACAACACTGTCTTTTGCCTGTGTGAATACTGATGAAAAATATTCATTTAGCACCTCTCCTATCTCTTCAGACTCCATTCAAAACTTCCCACTACTGTCCTTGAATGGATAATCTTACTGTAGTCATTCTTTTATCCCTGGCATACCTATTAGAAAGCTTTAGGGGTTTCCTTGATCCTACCTGCCAAAGACTTCTCATGTCCCCTCCTGGCTCTTCTTAGCTCTCTCTTTAGGTCCTTCCTGGCCAACTTGTAACTCTCAAACACCCTAACTGAGCCTTCACGCCTCATCTTTACTTCTTCCTCCTAACAAGAGATTCAACTTCTTCAGTAAACCACAGTTCCCTCGCTCGACCACTTCCTCCCTGCCTGACAGGTACATACTTATCAAGGACATGCAGTAGCTGTTCATTGAACAAGCTCCACATTTCAATTGTGCCCAGCTGCTGCAGTTTCCTTCCCCATCCTGTGCATCCTAAATCTTGCCTAATCACCTCATAATTGCCTTTCCCCCCAGCTATCGCTCTTGCCCTGTGGTATACACCTATCCCTTTCCATCACTAAAGTAAATGTAACTGAATTGTGGTCACTATCACCAAAAGTGCTCACCTACCTCCAAATCTAACACCTGGCCTGGTTCATTACCCAGTACCAAATCCAACGTGACCTCGCCTCTTGTTGGCCTATCTACAAACTATGTTAGGAAACCCTCCTGTGCACATTGGACAAAAACTGACCCATCTAAAGTACTCCAACTATAGAGTTTTCAGTCAATATTTGGAAAGTTAAAGCCCCCATAACAACTACTCTGTTACTTTCACTCCTATCCAGAATCATCTTTGCAATCCTTTCCTCTACATCTCTGGAACTTTTCGGAGGCCTATAGAAATCTCCCAACAGGGTGACCTCTCCTTTCCTATTTCTAACCTCAGCCCATACTACCTCAGTAGACCAGTCCTCATCAAGCGTCCTTTCTGCCACCGTAATACTGTCCTTGACCAATAGTGCCATACTTCCCCCCCTTTTACCACCTTCCCTGATCTTATTGAAACATCTAAACCCCGAAACCTGCAACAATCATTCCTGTCCCTGCTCTTAAAGATCATTTGAACAAATAGATCACTTCTCCAATGAAAAAATTATGGAACATATTTGTTAGCCCAACTCCATTCAGGAAGCCACCTCTCAATTACAAGAGCTTTGTGGTGGGCATCAGTTCTAGAATAAGAGTCTAATGAATTGGAAACTGCAGGGGCTGGGCACAATCGGTTTACAAGAGATGCGCAATGACTCACCCTTAGGTTCAATGTAGAAGTTTCAAATTGATCTGACAGCACTGTAACTGAATTTGCATCTCAGCTCACTGATTCTGAACGGTATTTAGTCAGCCAGTTTCAATCACAGACACCAGTAAATAAAAACAAACTTCTGGAAATACGCAGCAAGCATTTTGAATATTGAGAGAAGTGTGTGATTAATTTGGTGCATCACATGGTTACAGTACTTTAAACAAAGCTTTGACAGCCGAAAGGATAACAGCTGGATAGGGAAATCATAGGTTGAGTGACTTGCTGTGTACTTTCTGCAACAATTGAGTTTTTTTTTAAACCTTTAGCTATGTAATTTTATTGTGACAAGTTTGGTTTGCAAAACGCTTCTGCCCCTCCTGAACAGTTCACCTAATACGTAACAGGAGATTTTATTACATGAAATTTTTAATGAACAAGTCCTTTATTTCTGCATTTTGCCACACCTATTTCTGTAAATGTCAACAGAACTTTGAGTGAATGCATTTATTGACTGCATCAAGACACATCAGTGGGCCTTAGAGTATTAGTATAATGAACCTTGGGGGGGGGGGGGGTGGTTAAAAGAAGCAGAAAACACAGGCTAGTTCCCTTTCATATGGTTTCATCTTTTACAAAGACTCAGAAGATTAATTTCCAATTTTAGAAATGTGCATGTGGATTGCATTTTTTTAAATAACAATCGTCATAGATTTTGAAGGACTATCTTAAATATCTTTGAACAGTTTATTCTGCAGGCACGTTGAATTTCCAGTCCTAGTTTTGATTACCAATTGTTTAAAAAAAAAGAGTAAAACACACAACTTATTTCAATAAGGATTTAACAGCTTGATTTAAAAGAGATTGACACACTAAATTTCATGTTACTTAGCATGACATTCTGACCACAACAACTTAACCAATTTCACAAAATGTATATCAACACTGAGCCAAATAAGTACAATGCTTGTACAACTAAAAGTTAAATATGAACAATGCAAAAAATATTAACAATGGGTTACTTCCAAACAGATTGGGATGAAATGCTACTCAGACTGTACTTGCACAGCTAGTTCTAATCTACAATGGTCTGTTGAAAACAGTGTTCTTGGGGCTATAATCCAATTACATTCACCATGAATAAGGAGAAAGACACAGAGGGAATGTTATCAACTTTTACGTAACTCAGCCACTTGGACCACCTAGTTTCTGAAATATACCTAGTTAGCAAAGTGCAAGTCAGTCTAAACATTCTGTATCACTAGGTAGAGGAAACTAAACGGCCATGATCCCTGCTTGATTGTGAGTGAGCAAGGGCTCCTAAAACCAAGATTGGATGCAATACCCTTCCTGGTGGAACAGCCTAATACCTAATGTTTTAAATATTGGTCACTTGGCTGAGATGCTGAAGAGCATACAACAGCCTTCTAACTGTACTTCAATTAAGAATGAAAGACTTCTAATCAGGCAAAATCGAAAAGAGAAACGAGTCATTAAAAATACAACATACATCAAAAAAGATGAGAGCTGCTTGCATTTCAATCCTTTCAATGCAGAACTAAGAATGAGTACAATTTTTGAGAACAGGGAAGGAACAGCAAATCTAATCGTTTTGAAACATGTTTGCAAAAGCAAGACATTTAACATTAAGTTTTGAAAACCACTGTTCAGGCAAATGGAAACAGTAAAGATGGACAGGTATTAACAACTGAATTAAGTTATGTTGATTATTTTTAATGAATGTCAGCATGGAAATAAAACATCATGTTTTTCATTGTTGTTTTCTTGGAGCCTCATTAAAAACAACCTAAAATTTGCAACATCTACACCAATCTTGCTGTCTCAGTGTATACCATATATTCTGCCATTCTAATTATTTATTTCAGATCTGTACCAAAGCCTATCAAAGCAACATACCAATCTATGAAAAACTTAAAATGCTTATTCTACATAATGTAGCGCTTTGTTCAGCGATGTAGCTCACTCTATGGGCAACAAAGCACGAACAGAATGCTAGCACTTACCTTTAAGAATGCTTCGGTATTTTCATCCTGATGCAATGACGCTACAAAGTCTGTTGTGATACATCTTGTTAGAGCTGGTACATCTGGTACACTAGTGAAATCTGAAATTTACAGAAATTTAAACACTATATAAAATACTGTATAAAGAAAACAACTGCATGGGACAGAGCTTTTTTAAAATCAAAGCTTACAAGAAAATAAAAGGGCAAAGCACCATTCATTTACTCAGAAGCAAGGCAACAAACACCTCAACTGTTCAATAAATTGCCGTAAACCTACCTGGCTGTAAACGACACCAACAAGAATGTAGTGAAAATACTGAGTAATAACTAAATTCAGAAATATAGTAAACTACAGAAACCTGCAATCAGGGAAGAACCCAAACATATGAACTATCCCTTGGTTTCTTTTTCAAGGAGATTGCCAGAACCTGCTAATATTACCCTGCTTCAAGGGTGCTGGATCAATTTTCTTTTCATACAATGTGCTCAATAGCAGCCCATCATTCTGTAATACTTTCTTTTGTACCCAATTCAAAATTTATTTCTATGAAGCATTTGATACTTATTGATACCATAAAATACTTCTGATCTTCAACAACTAACTCCTAAATCTGACTGAAACTTCCTTGAGAGACATCTTACACTGCAAATGTCTCGCATCCAGTGCCAGCAGATGTCAGGGGCCTGTGTTGGTTAAACAGCAGGAACATTGGAGATGCGTCATGTAGGCTTCACTCCCATTTGTTGCAAATTAGATATTTTAATCCATTCTGCTATACAGTTACTCTAGTCAGAACTTTTAAAATACTCATGTTGCTGAAGGAAAACATCCTGTTACATTGATAAGCTATTAAAAAGAGAAGAATTTTCAGTAGTTATGTACATGATTTCTTTGAAAAACAGGACTTATTAATAGTATGGGAAACAGTACAACTAAAACTGCATTGCTGCTGCCGCCCAAGTCAGTTTGCTGTTTGCGATGATTCAGTTATTATATTGTATGAACAGTCACAGATAGTCCCCAAAATGAGTGACAAAATATAGAAAAGACTGTATTTTCACATTTCAACACCAATACTGTTTCCATACTGAGGTACACTGCCGCACATAAATATTATCCTGATCAGAAAATTAATTTTTAGACATAACATAATAAAACATTTCATTTTGATAAAAGCCCCTTTACTCCAGTACCAAAATAGAAAGGCTCCAGTCAACATTGGACATACACTTAATATCAATGTTGCACTGTCTTATTTGTTTACTGATGTGTAAATGCATTTGAGGGCAAATACTTTAAATGTAATGCAGTGCTTAATTCAGTTGTATAAAGGATAGTTAAGTCCCTAAAGAACTTGTAACAATTTGAGGCAAATTTAGATGGGTCGAAAGTTGGAATGTACATAAACATTATATGATTTAAAAAGTTGCAGTTGATTCAGTTTACCAGCAAAGTGCTATGTGTCATGCTCTGAATATATAAAAGGGCAAACCAAGTCTGAGGCTACACACTTGTAATGCTGTAGTGATTTTATCCAAAGCCTACTGGCAACAATTTCATATGAACTAATTTGCCTTTGGGCAAACTGCTACTTGGGTCAACAACAAAATACATTTTTTAACATAAAGCATCCTAAATGCTTCACAAAAACATTAAACAAAGAGACTGAGAACATGCAAGTAGATATTAGGATGGCTTGACAAGACCTTTGTTGAAGTTTTTTACAGCATCTTATAGTAACAAAACCACACCGAAAGCAAAAAGAAAACTCGCAAATTGACAAACATGAGAACAGCATGATAAAACTGGAGAACTGTACTGGTTAGATCACTCAGAAAAAGCTACAGGACAAATCAGTCTAATTTTGTTGCTGGCGGAATCTTTAAGCAAGGATGGACTGGAGTTTGCTGAGATACTTGGGATGCCAAAGTCTGAATCACAATAATCTGGGCCACTTCTATGTTCATGACAAAAAGTTGGTCACAATTCCCAGAGACTGCCAATTACAGATCCAATTAAATATGCCAAGTATACTAGGAAACCAACAGCCCAATGAATGAGCTCACAGCAATGTGCAACCAGCAGCACCATCAGAGGAGGTATCAATGTAGATAGAGGTACCCCCTGAAGACCTGCCACAGGATTGTTAAAACTATACGTGTGGCCCTCTGACACCCGTGGCTATGTGGGGTGGGGGCATATTAAAAGAGACAGCCTCTAGGGAATTACTGATTTCAGCCTTAGCAAGGGGAACTGTTTGCTGTCATGAAGGTTCTAACATCAACAGTTCTAACCCAAAGTTGGCACTTAATTAGGCCCAGTCAGTGAGCCACCTCTGCCGGTTAGACTCTGCCTCAGGAAAGAGCATTCAGAAGAGGGATTGCACTGGAGAGCTGCCCCAAAGTGAGATAATCTAATTTGCACCTGGTTCAAACTTCAAATTGTTTCACAGGCCTGAAAAAATTGAGCTCAATAATCAGAGCAAAATTCATACCTAGACCAAATTAAGGGTTTTGGAAGATAAACAAAACTGAAATAAAAAGGTTCACTGAGGCACAGTTGCATGATGGACATCACAGAGTGATTATTGTCGGACAAACTACAGTGCACGTAAGGATGCAACAAGAATGAGGGGAGATCTGACAAAAACATATAAGATGAAGGACACCACTTTGATTGGGACAACACATCCATCCTAGGACAAGCCAAACAGAGACACACACGAGAATTCCTAGAAGCATGGCATTCCAACCGGAACTCCATCAAACACACTAATTTGGAGCCCATCTACCACCCTCTGAGAATAAGAACGGGAAACGACATCACCAACCCAAGGAAACCTAAACACATAAATAGAAAGCGGGACATAACACCAGTGCTTCACTGGAGGCTCACTGATGATGTTACCTAGAATGGTGACAAAACATCTGGGAACAAACCTTCAAGCTCAGTGAACCAGCTTACATCTGGAACAAAATAAAGACCCACTCTCTCGTGGACCGAGAGGAGGAGAGTGCTGTCTTGGAGGTGAAAGGAGGACGTCGGATTGGCTGTGCACCCTTGCAACCAGTGGATCTTAATGCTGGCTTCGGCCTAACGCTGGTTCAGGGGAGCAGCCAACCTGCAACAATGGCTGCGGCAAGTGCCCGTGCTCCAGGTCAGGGGGTCCGGAACACCATCCGTGTTTCCGTAAAGAAGGTGGATGAAGGCGCACCTGTGGACCGCACCTTCTTCGTGAAGAGGGTCCTGTTGGACTGTTGTGGGTTCGCTGCTGCGGACATTTACTGCCTGCAGGATTTCCCTGGAGGAGGTTTTTACGATATAACCTTCAGGAGTGCCAAGCTTTGCGAGCGCATCCTGGAGGTTTTCAAGGAGAAAGGAGGTGAGGGCCCCCTCTCTGTATTGACCGCTGTCCCACTGTTTGTGATGCCAGCGCAGAGGAGCCGTATGGTGACTGTACACATGTACAGCCTGCACGTGCCAGCAGTTGATGTCCTGACCTTCCTTGGAAGGTACGTGAAGGTGGAAGGGGACCTAACTGACATCATGGACCCCTTTGGCATCTGGACCAGTAAGAGGCAGGTCAAGGTGACGCTGAGGATGGGCGCAGACGGGAATGTCGTACACCCACCGTCCAGCTTCGCAATCGGCGGGAGCGAGGGCTACCTGACCTATGCAGGGCAACCTAAAGTCTGCCATGCCTGTGGTAGGTCAGGTCACGTGGCGGCCGACTGCAAAGCCACCATCTGCAGGAACTGCAGGGAGGAGGGACACCTTGCAAAGGATTGCCCACAAGAGAAATGCTGCGACCTTTGCAGGGAAGCGGGCCACCTCTATAGGGCATGCCCGCAGTGGGGGACTACCTACGCCGAGGTCGTCGGCAGGGGCAATGCGGGGCCAGCCCCCCCAGAGGAGAGGAAGGCACCAGGGCCCAGCAAGGACCCCACTAATGTGCAGGAGGGCCAGGTCGTGCAGGAGGGCCCAGCCCTGCAGGATGGGCCCGAGCCAGCACAGCGCCCCTGCAGGCTCCACTCCCCCCCAACAACCCGGAGTCGATGGAGGCGGCGACAGGCGACCCAGGGGAGTGGACGACGGTCCGGAAAGCGAGGAGGAAGGGGCATCGACGGGCCCAGGAACCGCAACCATCAGGCGAGAAGAGGCAGCTACAGGGGGGCTATAAGAGCTCCTCTTAAGAGGGGGATTCGGAGAGGGCCCACCCGAAGCAGAAGTTAAAGATCTCGAGGGAAAAGGAAGGCAGCACCCAGCTTCCAGGTGACGGGAGGCGTCCTAAGGCTCCCTCCGACACCCAGTCATGTGCCACTGGGGCACTGGAGGGCCCCCCAGAACTTCCAGGCAGGAATGAGGAAACAGCGCGTCCCCAGCCTGATCCAGAGCCGGACCCTCCGGCCTCCGCACCCACGGGGGGGGGGGGGGGGGGGGGGTGCCACCCGGAAGGTTTCCTGAGCCCGGAGAGCGTCCAGCAGTTAGCCTGGGCAATGGGCATGAAGGGACAGATGGAGGGGCTGGACCTTGGACTTGGGGAGGGTACTGCGGTCACTGCCCACAATGGGGGTACGAGTTGCGAGCATTAATGTGCGCAGTGTCAAGTCCACCGCAAGATGTGTATCCATGTTGGCCTACCTGTCCACCATCAAGGCGGACCTCCTGTTTCTGCAGGAGTGCGGGATACTGCACCTCGGCAGGTACAGGAAATGGTCCGGCGCTTGGACCTGTGGGCCTTCGATCTGGTCGCGGGCTAACGACTGTCGCTCCTCGGGCCTGGCTATTCTGCTGCAGGGCGCGACTTCACTATCTCTCACGTTAAGGAGGTGGTGGTGGGGGGGGGGGGGGGGGGGGGGGGGGGGCGTGCCTCTTAGTGGCTGACATCACCTACAGGAACGCTCCCGAGGCTGATCAACGTGTACGCCCCAGCAGTACGGAATGAGCGGTTGGCCGTCCTGCAGCGGCTTCCACCCCTGCTGGCTACGTCCAGGCCGGTCATCCGAGGCGGAGACTTCAACTGCATCATTGATGCAGATGGAAGATCCGGCGTGGGGACAGTCAACTGGACGTCACGTCCAGATTCCTGATGGGCACGGTGAAGGACGCCAAGCTGCTCGAAGTCTTCAGCACCCCTGCAGACGGAGCGCAGCGGAGGTACACCTGGTCGCGGCCAGACGGGCCTATCTGCTCAAGGATAGACTTCCTGTTTGTGTCACTGGCATTCTTGGTCAGGTCCACCGGCGTCGAGCCGGTGTTCTTCTCTGACCACTGCCTCCTGCTGGCCAACTGTCACTTACAGGACGACCTGCCGGCCGGCAAGGGGACGTGGAAGCTCAACACAACTCTGTTGACCCCAGAGAAGGTCGAGGAGCTTAAGAGGGAGTACGTTGGTTGGAGAACGGTGAAACCCCTCTTTGAGTCTCTGGGCAACTGGTGGGAGACGGTGAAGGAGAACATCAAGAGGTTCTTTGTCCTCAAGGGTGTTCGGAAGGCGAGAGAGAGAGACGGGGAAAGGGTGCAAAACCTGCTCCTTCTGCAGTTGATGGGGGTCGATGTCGCGGAGGACCTCCGCGAGGTGAGGGGCCAGCAAGCCTCGCTCTTCGCCGTGTAGGCCTCCAGGATAATCTTCCGGTCCAGGGTCCGCTCCGTGGAGCAAGACGAGACGTGCTCGCGTTTCTTCTTTCAGAAGGTGCACAAAGAGAGCTCTGTGCTTAGCCGGCTGAAGGAGGACGACAGCTAGGTGACGTCGTCTCAGCCCGTCATTTTGAGGATCAGCAGATCCTTCTATGCCGGACTGTACGACGCGAAGCCCACGGACAGCACGGCCTCAGAGTCGTTCCTGTCGTCTATCACGGAGGTCTTAGACGACGGCACGAGGGAGTGGCTGGACCAGCCGATATCCCTGGACGAGCTGACCAGAGCCCTCAAGTCCTTGGAGAGGAATAGGACTCCAGGAAGCGACGGCTTACCGGTCGAGCTGTATTCCGCTCTGTGGGACCTGGTTGGCTAGGACCTGCTGGAGGTGTATGATAGTGCGCTTCGGGCAGGGGAAATGTGCAAGTCCATGAGGAACGGCATCATCACCCTCATTTACAAGAGGAAGGGGGAGAGGGAAGAAATTAAGAATTGGCATCCCATTTCACTATTGAACATGGACTACAAAATCCTGGCCAAGGTCATAGCCAACTGGGTCAGGTCTGTCCTGGAGTCGGTGATTCACCCTGACCAAACCTGTGCTGTGCCGGGCAGGAAGATCGCTGAGAGCCTCGCGCTCATCAGGGATACGATCGCTTACGTACAGGACAGGCGGGTGGACACCTGCCTCGTCAGCCTGGACCAGGAGAAGGCCTTCGACAGGATCTCTCATGCTTACATGAGGGACGTCCTCTCCAAATTGGGGTTCGGGGAGGGCATCCGCAATTGGATCCGGCTGCTCTCCGCCAACATCATTAGCGCAGTCTTGATCAACAGGTGGGAATCACAGTTTTCCTGTTAGATCTGGAGTCAGGCAGGGCTGCCCGCTCTCTACTGCCTTGTTCGTGTGCTGTTTGGAGCCCTTCGCCGCATCCATCAGGAAGGACGTGAGCCTGAAGGGCGTGACTATCCCAGGCAGCGGAGGCCTTCAGGTCAAGACCTCCCTGTACATGGACGACGTCACCATCTTCTGCACCGATCGTCGGTCGGTGAGTAGGCTGTTGGACATCTGCGGCCAGTTTCAAGTGGCCTCGGGTGCCAACGTCAATAGGGGTAAGAGCAAGGCCATGTTCTTCGGGAACTGGGACGACAGTTCCTTCATCCCCTTCACCATCAGGACAGACTACTTGAAGGTGCTGGGTGTTTGGTTCGGTGGAGCTGGGGCGTGCACTAAGACTTGGGAGGAGCGTATCACCAAACTGAAGCAGAAGCTGGGCAGGTGGATGCTCTGGTCCCTCCCAATCATGCGTAAGAACCTGGTTGTCAGGTGCGAGGAGCTTTTGGTACTGTTGTATGTGGCGCAGGCCTGGCCTATTCCCTGGACCTGCGCTGCTGCGGTCACCCGGGCCATCTTCCACTTCATTTGGGGGTCGAGGATGGACCGGGTCCGCAGGGACACCACATACAAAGACCTGGGAAATGGGGGAAAGGACGTACCGAACGCCACCCTCGCCCTGATGGCTACCTTTGTGTGTGGCTGCATCAAGCTGTGTGTAGATCCTCAGTACGCAAACACCAAGTGTCACTACTTACTGAGGTTCTACCTGTCCCCAGTGTTGTAAAGGAAGGGCCTGGCCTTGTTGCCGCGGAACGCTCCGAGTAGTTGGACCGTCCTGTACCACCTGTCCTTCGTGGAGAAATTTTTGGAAGGAAACACCTTTGACCACAAGGCTGTCAGGCAGTGGTCAGCACGTAGTATCCTCGAGACCCCTCGGGAAAAGGAGAGGGTGGATCCCATCGTGTGGTTACCCACGCAGACTGCCAAAGTCTTTTGGCAGAATCCCTCATCGCCAGAACTTTCAAACAAGCACAAGGACATTTCTTGGCTGGCGGTGAGAGGGGCTCTGCCAGTGAGATCCTTTATGCATGCCCAGGATCTCTGCACCACTGCACGCTGCCCTCGAGGCGGCTGCAGGGGCAGGGGGGGGGGACGAGACTGTCGATCACCTCCTTCGGCAGTGTGCCTATGCGCAGGAGGTCTGGTGGGGGATGCAGTGGTATTTGTTGAGGTTCGCCCGAGCAGCTCCGTGGCACGGGACTCTGTGCTCTATGGGCTGTTTCCCGGGACGCACACTGAGACCAACATCAACTGCGCCTGGAGGACCATCAGTGCGGTGAAAGACACTCTTTGGTCTGCCCACAACGTGCTGGTCTGCCAGCTGAAAGAACTGACTCCGACCGAGTGTTGCAGACTGGTGCACTCCAAGGTCCAGGACTACGTGCTGAGGGACGCGCTAAAGCTTGGGGCAGCTGCCGCCAAAGTGCGGTGGGGAAAGACCCCTTGTCCAGAGAATGGAAAAAAAGGCCCTATCTGGTAACTGGGCCCAGCTGGCGCCTTCCCCAACTGGTCAGGGGGCCAACGGGGACTGTGAGGGGAGACGACTGCCGGGGTATTTTCTTTGCTTTGTTTTTTTTTTCTTTTGTTTTGTTTTTGCCTTTAATTGGTATACGTACCCCGGGTAACCGGGAGCAGCTTGCATGACTGGGTGGGTGTGTACATGTTTTTTTTGTACATTCTATGAATAAAGTATATTTTTTCAAATAAAAATAAAAAAAGTGACAAAACATCTGAAAACGAACCTTCCAGCTCAGCGAGCAAACTTATGTCAAGAACCTCAACCTGAGCTACAAATCTTCTCAAAACTCACTGAAACTAATTGGAACTTGTTTAGTAAAGCAAGTGAGACGCTTTCTAATAGTGTGCATTTGTTTTACTGCTGTTTGGTCATTGTAAATTAGGCAAGTTGCCCCAAAAATGCTGCTTCCATTTTCATTTTAAAATGTAGAGACAGCCATTGCTTCATTCACTATTTCCTTCTCTCTTGTACTTCCCACCTTCTTTCCCCAACTTCCTTCCTCCTTATCGTTTGCTGCTTCTTTCATCTAAACCTCACTCCTTCCAGTTTGCCACCGCAGTGGCAAAAGGAAACAATGAAATGATTGGAAGTCGAGGAATGAATGAGAAGGGAGTGAGCAAAGTCTCCTCGTAGCCTTCTCCCCACTAAGAAAAATGACTTCACCATACCCTGCACCTTTTCAGGGATAAGACATCATTCTCAAACCTCTTCTGCACTCTCACCAATGTGTTCATATCCTATGTAAGGTGTGGCATCAGAACTATTCATGATACTCCAACTTGCACCTTACCATTACTAATATAATTTCTGCTCAACCTCCCTCCTTCTGTAATCTGTGCCTGTACCAGTTAAGCCTAGAATACTGTATGTTTCATTACAGCTCTCTCTGCCTGTCCTACCACATCTTCAGGATACAGATGAAGGCCTTTTGTTGTTCGTACGCAATCTACACACTTGATTTCAGGTATCTTTGGTGTCAATATTTTCTTGTTAAGCTTCAGGCTTTTCCTAGTATGCGCTGCCAAGCAGTTGCACTACATAGGTCATTAATTCATAGATCAGTAATTCATAGATCAGTATACCATCAATTTTGGGATTTGGATTTTTCACTGAAGACCAATGGATTTTGCTTAGTTCTCAAACAGGTAATTCTTCTGATCTAAGAAGGTCTGAAAGTAATGTGGAAGAGTGGCCCAAACATGTCATTTCTAAGAAAGCAGGTATCTTCAGTTAAGTGTGGGGCTGGATGAACACAGCAGGCCAAGTAACATCTTAGGAGCACAAAAGCTGACATTTTGGACCTAGGCCCTTCGTGAGAAAAGCTTTTCTGATGAAGGGTCTAGGCCCGAAACGTCAGCTTTTGTGCTCCTAAGATGTTACTTGGTCTGCTGTGTTCATCCAGCCCCGTACTTTGTTATCTTAGATTCTCCAACATCTGCAGTTCCCATTATCTCTAACTTCAATTAAAGTGCCTGGCTGAACACCTGTGGTATCAATGGTTGCAAGGTGCATGAAGTTGTGTTTGTGACAGGGAGAGAAACAGGTCAGCGCACAAGTATACTTTTGCCTTCAGAGCAGCAAATTTAAGGTTTGCGTTCAGGGAAACTGCATACCCTGGCAAAAATGGTTTTAGTTTGTGAAGTGACCAGGTTTTAAGTGTTTAGAGAAGTATTCAAGTTTTTAGGACTGAAAATGTTTAAGCCATCAGAATTGTGAAAGGTTCCCACTAAAGATGGTGTGGAATTGCTTTGTTCCGTCTATCACTTGCTACTTATGCTGTTTGGCATCAAAGTATTCCTTTGTGTAGCTTCAACGGGTTGACATTTCATTTACAGGTATGCCTGGTGCAGCTCTTTGCATGCCCTTCTGCACTCTTAATTGAATCAAAGTTGATCCCTGGCTTGTTGTTAATGAGAGAGATGGGGATATTCCAAACTGAAGTTGCAGATTATATTGGAGTATGATTCTGCTGTTGATGGTCCATAGCATTCTGTGGGTGCCTAGCCTTGAGCTGTTGGGCATGTTAGGGTTAATCTATCCCATTCAGCTTGAAAGCCACTTGACTATATGGTGGTCACCCATCGATAGTATCATGGGCAGACGCATCTGTGGCAGAAGCATTGATGAGGATGAGGTCAAGTACATTTTTCTCTGATTCCCACACCACGTGCTGAAGATCCAATCCAGCGCTTTGTTCTTTGAAACTGGACTAGCTTGCTGCTGCCAAGCCACTTGTATTGGTTGACATGCAAGTTCCCCACCCACAGTACATCCTGTGATTTTGCCTCTCCACACCCCGCCAATATTTCCTCCAAGCCTTGTTCAAAATGGAGGAGTTTTGGTTTAATGGCCTCTGGTATGTGGTATGTGGTAATCAGCAAGCATTGGGGAGGTAGTAGCATCGTGGTGTTATCACTGAACTAATATTCTAGAGATCCAGGAGAGGTTCTGAGCATCTGAGTTCAGGTCCCACCACAGCAGATGGTACTATTTGAATTCAACAAAGCATGATACCTGATGCCATGAGAATTTATGGTGTCCACAATCAATATTAAGGTTTCCCAGGGCAATTTCCTCCTGACTATACACCACTGTGCCACCAGTCTCACTGGGTCTGTCCTGCTGGTGGTACAGGATGCACCTAAAGATGATGGTGGTGGTGAATGGGACATTGTAAGATATGATTCTGAAAGTATGACAATGTCAGGGTGTTGTTCGACTAATCTAAAAGGGATTAGGGTGACAAGTTCCCAGGTCCAGGTGGGATCTATCCCAGGTTACTGAGGGAAGTGAGAGAGGAAATAGCGGGGCCTTAACAGATATCTTTGCAGCATCCTTGCGCACGGGTGAGATACCGGAGGACTGGAGAACTTCTAATGTTGTCCCCTTGTTTAAGGAGGGTAGCAAGGATAATCCAGACAATTATAGACCAGTGAGCCTGACGTCAGTGGTGGGAAAGCTGCTGGAGAGGACATGGAGGGATACGATCTATTCACATTTGGAAGAAAATAGGCTTATTAGTGATACGCAGAATGGTTTTGTGCAGGGAAGGCCACAGCTTACCAACTTGATAGAGTTCTTTGAGAAAATGACAAAGTTGATGGATGATATATATATGGAGAAAGAGAAGTCGCACGGGATCCAGGGTGTACTAGCGAGACGGATAAAGAACTGGCTGGGCAACAGGAGACAGAGTTGTAGTGGAACAGCGTTTCTCAAATGGAGAACTGTGACCGGTGGTGTTCCAGGGGGATCTGTGTTGGAACCACAGTTGTTTGTGACATACATAAATGATCTGGAGGAAGGTATAAGATGGTCTGATTAGCAAGTTTGCAGATGCCACTAAGATTGGTGGAATAGCAAATAGTGAAGGGGACTGTTGGAGAATGCAGCAGAATATAGATAGATTGGAGAGTTGGGCGGAGAAATGGCAGATGGAGTTAAATCCATCAAACGTGAGGTGATGCGTTTTGGAAGATCCAATTCAACAGCGAACTATAAGGTAAATGGAAAAGCCCTGGGGAAAATTGATAGAGAGATCTGGGTGTTCAGGTCCATTCTACCCTGAAAGTGGCAACGCGGGTCGATAGAGTGGCCAAGAAGGCATACGGCATGCTTTCATTCATCAGATGGGGTATTGAGTACAAGAGTTGGCAGGTCATGTTGCAGTCATATAGGACTTTGGCTCGACTGCATTTGGAATACTGCATACAGTTCTGGTCACCACATTACCAAAAGGATGTGTAGCTTTGGAGAGGGTTCAGGGGAGGTTCACCAGGAGGTTGCCTGGTATGGAGGGTGCTAGCTATGAAGAGAGGTTGAGTAGATTAGGATTATTTACATTAGAAAGACCGACGTTGAAGGGGGACCTGATTGATGTCTACAAAGTCATGACAGATATAGATAGGGCAGATAGCAAGAAGCTTTTTCACCCCCCAGAGTGGGGGACTGAATTAGTGGGGTCACAATTTCAAGTGAGGGGAAATGTTTAAGGGAGATACGTGTGGAAACTTCTTTACGCAGAGGGTCGGGGGATGCCTGGAACACGTTGCCAGTGGGGGTGGCAGATGCAGGCACGATAGTGTCATTTAAGATGTATCTAGACAGATGCACGAATGGGCAGGGAGCAGAGGGATATAGATCCTTGGAAAATAGGCGACAGGTTTGGATAGAGGATCTGGATCAGCGCAGGCTTCGAGGGCCAAAAGGCCTGTTCCTCTGCTGTAATTTTCTTTGCTCTGTTTCCAAATTTTGGCACTAGACCCAGGATGTCAATAAGGAATTCAAGTCCAAGGGAGTTCACCAGCGTTGTGTTTGTTATTGTCATTTAAGTGGCCCATTTGATTTCATTCTTTCATGTAGGCTTTCCAGTGATTATTACATCTAAGTGGCTTGCTAAGCCATTTTAGAGGTAGTTAAAGAATCAAAAACATTCCTGTATGTCTGAAATCACATGAAAGCCAAGTCAAGTAAGGATGGCAGTTTCCTTCCACAAAGGGCACTTATGAATTAGATGGTATGGTCTGACAAATGACACTTGTTTCATGATCAATAAAATTAATTCCATATTTTTATTGAATTCAAATTCCACCATCTGCTGTTGTGGGATTCAAACCCAGAACATTAGCCAGTGCTTTGGATTACTCTTCCAGCAGTAGTAATATGCCATCCCTTCCCCAAGATACCATCCCCTTCCCAATGCAAAGAAGAGAAAAAAAGAACAGGTTGTGCAATGCTTGGATCATTTCTACTACATGCTTAAAAATCTTTGAATCTGTATTAAAAGGAAATATAGAGAGTGTCACCATCATTGTGGAATTGCAAATATCTAAAACCAAGTTTGAGGGAGAGATTTTTCTGTTTGAATACTTTGATGATTAAAATGATTACAATTTCAACTCTATTGCTGAAAGTGTAGATAAGCTCTTCTTTAAAAATTATTATAATGCTTCCAACTTAGTTTCTTCCCAGCGCTATACCGTTCCTGATGACGTTTTGTTTATATAAGCTTCAAGAACTTAATTTTGCTTCTTTCTCACAGACCATATCTTCAACACTTTATTCTGGTTCTAATAATATCTCATTCTAATTTCATTACTTTAAATTTCTTTTCTTAGCAACATTGCTTAGCACTTATTGCTCTGTTGGAACACTTCTTAGCACTCTGGAACCTGATACATGCTTCTGCCTCCAACAACTTCTGAGCTGAGATTGAAACAACCTGGAAGCTCCTCTCCCCGAACCCTCCAGATAGTTTGTAAGGAAACCTGCTAATCTCCTTGACCACATGTCTGGAGCAGGAGAGTAGTGGGACCTGTGAGGCAGCAGCTCAGTTGAGTTTGAAACTAAGTGAGAAACACTCGGCAAAGGCCAATATCCTATCAGCATTTATTTATACATGCACAGCATATGACACTGACCCAGCTCCTACAGTGAGAACCCCTGACACTCCTGTTTATATCTTTCCGCCAGGACTCCCTGATTAGACCACGTTAACAGTGGCAATCAGGGAATTCATTCTACAAGGTCCACCTGGATGACCTCCTTCCAATCACAAGTGGCAGCATAGGAAAACTACAAGTTCACACAGATGAAATTGCTGTAAATTAGGGAAGCATATTTTTAAACAAGTATCTACACTTGTATTTAACTGAGAATGTTTGGGCTAAGATAATCACATAATAAAAGTAATCCAAGGAAAATAAAAAGTTAAATCCAAAGTAAGTCTCCAAAGATTTTAAGCAGGGATTTTGCATTTAGCAGGAGTACAATGTGCTAACATAAGCATATTACTCTACTGACAAATTTTTCAGCTTGATACCGGCCTCTCTCAAATGACTACATTCTCTCCCCAAGCCCTCTTGGCAATTCCAAAGAAACTATAGATAACTGTCTCACATTTAATTAAGGGTATTGTAGTTCTTCCCCAAAAAAATGTCAACTTCAAATACTGACAAACCCACACATTCAACCCAATAACTATTATTCTACCAAATAACACCACACACACACACACACACACACAAATCTCAGCCTTATCATAATATTACTTTTTAGTTTCACTGCATCACTGATAAACATTGAATCCAAATATATTCCACTGTAAATAACAGCCTGATTCGATCCCTGGTTAGTTTCTGTTGTTGATCTCATCCATGACTTTGTCAACTCTAGGCCTGATTCCTCTAATTATTTCTGACCACCTTCCCACCTTGTATCCTCCATAAACCTTATCTCATTTTGAACTTTGTAGTGGGTTTCTAAACTCTTCACCAATTCCCATTCACTTGTCAACCCTTGTGCTTGCTGTCCTACATTCACTGCCAACTTAATATTAACATTTTCATTCCTGTTACAAATTTCCCCACAGCTACATCCTTCCTCCTTCTTGGTAACTTCTCTACAATTTAAGCAATCTTTGTGCACTTCAGATTCAGACCTCTTGCTCATCACTAAACTAATAATACCATTTCAGCTCACTAAGCCTCAACATTCCCATTAACTTCCCTATTAAACATTCAGTGGGCAATAGGGAAAATAAGTGGAATGTTGACCTTTACTTCAGACAGAATGGAGTATAAAAACAGGAATGACTGATTAAAACAATACAAGTTACTAATCAGTCCAAAGCTGGAATACTGTCATAATCTTGGTCCCCTTATGTGAGGGGAAGCAAACTGGTACTAGAGCCAGTACTGAGATTCACTGGGTTGATTACAGATTTGGAGGCATTTTCTTGAGGGGAGGTTGTGTAGCTTAGGTTTGTACTCACTGGAGTTTAGAAAAATGAGAGGAGAACCTGTTGAAGCATATATAATTATCAGGAGGCTTGAGTGGGCAGACACGGAAAGATAGCTCCTCCTTTTGGGGAATCAAGGGCTGGAGGACATAATCTCAGAATAAAGGTGGCCAGTTTAAGACGGGGGTGATGAGGACATTATTTTTGCA
This sequence comes from Stegostoma tigrinum, assembly GCF_030684315.1. Lineage (NCBI taxonomy): Eukaryota > Metazoa > Chordata > Chondrichthyes > Orectolobiformes > Stegostomatidae > Stegostoma > Stegostoma tigrinum. The sequence goes on from NC_081362.1 coordinate 37,540,195, forward strand.
GAAAGTAGTCAATTTGTGCATCTCTTTACAAAACAGGGCTGTTGAGGCTGAGTTGTTAAGTACATTAAATACAAAACAAACAGGATTTAAACATTAAGGGAATCAAGGGTAATGAGAATAAACTGGAGTTGAGGTTTATCAGATTAGCCATGATCTCATTGAATGGTACAGCAGAGTCACAGGCCTGAATAGCCTACTTCTGCTCCTACATCTTTATTGTTTATGCCTCCATCTTCTTCAAGTCACTGCATATCATATACATCCTTTGGCAAGCATTTGTCAAATGTGTTTTGGTATCAAATTTTGCTGATGATGCACCTGTGAAATGTTATAAATTGCATAAATATATTAAAAGGGTCTGTGTGATTTCTTTTTGATTATTCACAGGATGAGGCTGTCACTTAGTAGGCCAGCATTTATTGTCCAGGGGGTAGTTAAGAATCAACTACATTGCTGCAGGTCTGGAGTCACATGAAGATCTGATCTAAGAATGGCAGTTGTGCTTTGGAGAAGGAAACGAGTGAACAGGTCGGTTTTTCCAATAATCAACAATGGATTCATGGTTATCATTAGGTTCTTAATTCCAGATATTTTGATGAATTCAAATCTCACCATGATTCGAACCCAGGTCCTCAAAACATTACCTGGGTCTCTGGATTAACAGTACAATGATAGTATCCTCTGGTTCTGAGGAATTCTGCACTCATTTACACTTTTCAACACTGCTGTGTACAATTAATTAAAATACAGAATTTGATGAATCTTCTAAAAGTCCAAGGTCATAAGCTTTTTTTTAATAAAAGGAGCAAGCAATGTTAATGCAGAACTTTGTTAATGGTGATGGTGGAGGAAATTGGACGATCGCTTGAAGGGAAATAAAATTTTAGATCTACAATCAGGGAACAAAACTGACTAGATTGCCCTATGGGGAGCCACTATGAACTAAATGGGATGAATGGCATTCCCCTCCCCAAGACTGAAAATTAAGCTACATGCTCTACATGTCCTTCATATTAGAGTGCGTATATGCAAATCATTTCTATTTCCAATTTCTCACACAAAGTCTTCTTTCTTATCAGCGCAAAGAGACACCAAGTTGCATCAACCAATTGGTCACGTCAAAAGTGACAATGCATAAGGCAAAGTGAGTTGCATATTTGAGACAAAAGGAAAGAAACTATTTAACTCAAGTAGCAAATTGTGAAATAAACAAGCAACATTTTAATCCAACTGTATTGCTATGCAGTACTTGAAAATAAATATTTTCAATCATTTTGACAGTATTTATTTATGCACCTAGTCATTTGCAGCTAATGAAGTTTGTTCATTGCTCACTGATGCCACATTCCAAGATCCAAATTGCTTTGGGATGAAAAATGACCACAAGTTCCTGCACTACTCCAGAAAAGCACGTCAAAAATTTCTTCTACAAGTATCTCTTTGTAATAGAGACTCAGAGGAACAAGTGGCAGAAACAATTTAGCAAAGTGTTTTACAAACAACAATTAAGGTGACATATCAAATAAACAAAGGTTACAAAGCTGTTGTATAGAATTCAAGGTGAGCTCCAAATCTTCTGCTACTTTAAATAAGGCCTCAATTTTTTTTTAAAAAGAGGAGAAAATACACCACAGCAGCATCTTAGGAGCACAAAAAAAAGTATTTTCTTCTGAAGGGTCTAGGCCCGAAACGTCTGCTTTTGTGCTCCTAAGATGCTGCTTGGCCTGCTGTGTTCATCCAGCTCTACACTTTGTTATCTTGGATTCTCCAGCATCTGCAGTTCTCATTTTCTCTGAGAAAATACACCATTACTTCTTTAAAACATGGCACAGCTTTGTAATTACAAAGAAACCCAGAACTCACCAGAAGAGACAGGAAGGAGGTTGTCAATAAACTCATCCAGCAATTTTGATTGGTTGGGAGGAGTTGGGACCATCACATGGTTTGGTGAATTGCTGCAGTCTGTTGACATTCGGTTGCAGTCTAATGAGAACCTCCTGATAGTCAGTATTAAGTGGTTCTCTGCAAATAACGATTCAATGTGTGTATCGTGTAGATTAGCAACCATTTCACCATTTATTATCAGGATCTCATCTCCCACTCTTGCACCTAATGGAAAGAAAACAGGGACAGTAACAATATTAAAGGAAGTCTCCCAAGCCACAATTTACCCTCTACTTCTGGGTGTAAGGTAACCTACCATATTTTAGTTTTATTTCTGATTTCTCTCCTCAGTTTAAAAAGAACTTTAATATGGACGAATGAAATCATTAATATTACCAGGATTGTTATCCCATATCGATGTATCATAAATCATTTTATACTATATAGCTTGTTAAAATAGCAAGCATAAAAATTTTCCACATGCATGTGGAACCCCAATTTATTAAAAGGTGTTTTTCTTAATTTCTCTGTTTATGTTAAGTTTCCTAATGGTCCATTTAAATGCCACAGGAATGTCAGATGTCCAACACACCACTATACGGAACTAGGTACCTTCACAGGAGAAGCTGATTAACACTATTTATAAATAAAGTAGCTTGTTCAATCAACCCATTCAGAAAGACCAAGACATTTATGTCCAGAGGAGGTGGGACATGCACCCAGGCATTCTGTTAGAGGTAGGGATATTATCACTGCGTCCCAAGACCCTAGTAGTATTTTGCTGATTGTTTTATCATGTTTTCATTGAAGACACTAAGTACAACAGAAGCCATGTTTCATAAAAGCAAAGCAAGCTAGAAAGATGCAAAGTTGTAGAGAGAGTATTTCAGAGCTGGAAGCTAAGTCAGCTGAAGACATGGCTACCAATATTACAATAAAGACAAATGGAAATATCCAACAGGGTAGAATTGGAACAGCGCTGACTCTCGGTAGAATGTAGGGCTGGGAGAGATTACAAAGATAAAGAGGATTGAGACCATGTAGAAATTTGAAAATAATGGAGAATTTTAAAGTCAACACATTGGTTCTCAGTCAAGCAATGTAAATCAGTGAGCATGGAAGTGGTGCAAGTTAAACCAGGGGGCATAATTTTGACTTACCTTAGGTTTGTGGAGGACAAAATGTGGAGGCCAGGCAGATATAATTGAGTCTGGAAGTAGCAAAGGCATAAATAAGATTTTCAGCAGAAGGGATGCTGAGACAGGGGTGAAGTTGGGTGATGCTATAGAGGTGATGGTACCAAGGTTACAGACAGATTCGCTTAATCTCACACTATTATTAGGGACACGGAATGAAGCAGGAACATGGAGCAGGGAACAAAAACAGCGATTTCAGTTTTTCCAAAATATAATTCAAAGAAAATTTCTGCTAATTCAGAATTGTTGAATAAGCGGTGCAATAATTAGCAATGCATTCAAAAAAAATAACCCAAATAGTTTGGAGTATGCAGCATTTTGCGTACAGCTCTTTGACATTCAACCAATAAGCAATTTGTGTGTCAACCTAGACAATGGGTTTCGGCATACTACTCCAGTATGAGAAGATTACAGTCAAGGCCAATATTGTCCACACTCTGAAATCAAACTGTTATTTCTGGAAAGATTGCAAGATAACCATTAAAAATTCAGACACTGGATGGCAACTGGATTGTTCTGTTAATGCTAAAATCTACTACTTCAGGAAGCATAAAACCTTTTCAAATGTAATTGTACCTTCTCTATAGGCGAGCCCATCAGGAAGCACATCACTCACAAACAAAGAATTATTGTGCTGCTTTCCATCAACTTGTCCAGCAACTGCAAAACCTTTAAGAATGAAGCAAAGAAAATAAACTCTTTGCGCCAAGGAAACTTTAACTCAGTTGGTGCTTTAGTTCAACAAATGGTAAATATCTGGAGTTAAGTGCACAACCTCACTCAAAATAACCAAACTACAAAAGAAAATAGCAGTGAAGTACAAAAACTTATTCTGAATCACAGATATTTGTAAGCTGTTTCAACTCACTTACATTCAACACGAAAACAAAATGTTTTTTTAAAAAAAAGTGAAACATTATCATTAACATTCAGGATACAAGCCAGAAACTCCTTGCAAAAACAGCAGACAGAAGTTTTTTTATTCATTTACAGGATATGAGAGTCACTGGCTGTGCCAGCATTTATTCTCCATCCCTTGTTGCGCTGGTGGTGATGATGGTGATTTGCCTTCTTGAACTGCTGCACTCCATTTTGTACAGGTAGATCCTGAATGTCATTAGGGTGGGTGTTCCAGGGTTTTAGTGTTGTTTGTAGGAGAAGATAGTCCTCAGATTCAGTAATGTAGGACTTGGGGCTTGGTAGCAGCTCAGACCAATAGGTCGATGCAGGCACATTTCCAGCAGGCCTGAAGGGTCTAATCTTACAGTTTCCTGCCTAGCTGGCAGAGAAAGGGGGGCAGGGGTTGATGGTGAATTACAAAAGTGGGAATGAACTGCAAGATTGTGGCTCAAAGTTTGTGAGATGGAGTTTATTTAGAATATGTTATTCACAATAGGTTTTTACCCTGGAAGGGCATGACGCACCCTGAGTTAACTCCTGATAACAACTTGTTGAGGTATTCATCATTGCAGACTACGAATTACTGATAGCGTAGGTGATATGGGTCTTCTTTTTCCTCCCTCCACCACGTTGCCCACTCCCACCTCCAACCCCAGCTCAAGCATGCCTCCAGCAGCCAGGTACTTGACACTGAGTAGCAACTCTTACTTAGGAATTTCAGGATTTTTGACCTAGTGACAAGGGAGGAGGATAATGCATCGTGGTGTCAGTGGTGGGGGGGGGATTGCTGCTACAATACATATTCTGATAATGCGAATTGGCTATAATGTGACTGACAAATAGAGGAATGCTCTCTCTAAAACATGAGCTTCAATTGGCTAGAATGAGATTCCACTGGTGTGCAGAGGAGTATGCGTCGACATCACAATTATTTTGCGGGCTTTGTCCTGACCATGCGGTGAAAATGTCTCCGTGCTGGCATCATGTGATCATCACACAGTGGGGTACAGTACTTTTTTTTTGCAAATTCTGCTGCGTTACCCACAAAAATGTGAAGACAAAGTGACAAGAATGCGAGCAAGAAACATCCTGGTGATAAAATTGTGGGTGATCAACATAAAAGAAAGATTATAACACAAGAGAAGCTAGATATTATAAAACGTTTAGAGTGTAATGAGAGAACACGTGATATAGTTTAACAGGAATAGAAGAGTTTACCTTACTCGCCATTACAGACAATGCAAAAAAGATTAAAGCAATCTGTATTGTTGGAACAAGTCTGAGTAATAGAAAATTTGAGGTGCTTCGGACAAAGGGTCTTGAGGAAATGAACGGCTAAGTATATGGATAGAAGATCAAACGAAAAAGCGATCTGGGACCACCACTCTCACCATAAAAGAGAAAACCCTATCGGTTTATGAAGATTTAACTAAAATAAAACTGAAAATCCTGCAGATGCGCCTGCCTTTAGTGCTAGCAGTGGCTGGTTTGCTGGTTTCAAGAAATTGCTATGCTTTTCGTAACGTAAAATGACATGACAGATCTGCCAGTTCCGATAAGAAACATGCGATGGCACTACCTTCCAAAGTAAAAAAAATTAATTGACAAAGAAGGCTACAACTTAGATCAAATTTTCAATTTGCATGAGACAAGTTTATACTTGAAATGAATGCCATCAAGAAACTACTTTTGTAAGAATGAATTACACACTCCAGGCTCTAAGGTGGCAAAAGGATCGTATGACTGTGCTGCTGGGTGCCAATGCTAGTGGAGATTTAAAGCTCAAGCCTGTGGTGGTGTACTGCTCTGTCAGCCTGCAAGCCTTCAAAGGTTACCTTAAATCTACCGTAGGTGTATACTTTAGCACAAGCGAAGGAGGTTGGATAATGGGGCAATTTTTTTCTGACCTTATTGATGATATTTTGGAAGATGTTTTTAAGAGATCATCGCAGGGGGAAAATAAAGCTTGGATTTCAGGGTTCTTGTCATCCTGGATAATGCAACTAGCCATCCTCCCACCAGTACTGAGCTTTTTGAAAAGATCAAAGCACTATTTCTACTTCTAAACACAACCTCTCTCTTTCAACTCATGGACCAGGGTATAATTGCAGTTTTTTAAGCTTATTATTTAAAGTGCACATTTAACAGGTTGGTTGCAGCCACAGCGGGGGATAAGGATAGTGTTCTTTAATTTTAGAAGAGCTTTAACATCAGGAATGCAATTGAGATTATCGTGGAGGCCTAGGGTGATGTCAGTAAGGACTACTTGAATGCAGTTTGGCAGAAGCTACTCCCAGAATATTTCTCCCCCCAAGATTTTAAACCCTTTGATCAGAGGAGCTTCCAAGAATCAAAGAACATTGTGTTGATCTGGCAAAGCAAGCTGGAAATGAAGATGTGGTGAGTGTGGATATTGAAGAGCTGCTTTAGCTCCACTGTGAAGACCTGTCTACAGCTGATCTACAACAACTTGTCACTGAGGGAAAGTGGTGGCTGGAGATGTAGTAGTAGTAGTCAGGATGCAGCACCACAAGAGCTTTCCTCTTCCAGTTGTCTTCTATCCTGAGGGAAATTGAGAAGCAGTTGCTGCTGTTAGAGGACAATGATTACAACGCAGAATGCAGCTGGGTAGTAGTTTGTGGAGTAAGGTCTTATTTGACACCCTATGAACAGCTTCTTAATGAAGGAAGAAAGGGCAAAGCCGCAATAACTGGATGTCTTTAAGCAACTCCCCAAGAAACAGTCAGAAGACAATGAATCACGGCCATCCACTTCTGGATTAACCTCTAGCCCTAAAACCACAACTGCACTTGAAGGTGGTGACGACGACGACAACCATCAGCCTCAGCATTAACAACACAGTAACCTCAAACCTTCACCACTCCCCCATCAAGTCATCCTGACATTTCTTCCAAGATAAGGTGTTAAAAATTTACTTTTTTTCATTATTAGACATGAATTAAATATTTATTCAAATTGTGCCAAGCTGTGTGTTAGGCTGGAGTGATTTTTGAGTGATTTTGAGTGATATTTTTGATGGCCTTCCCCTAACCCTGCTTTTCACATAGACCCCATTATTTCTGGGTTGCGATTTTCAATAATGTGATGTTGCACAGGAACATAACCATTGCATTATAAGCAGAACTGACTACAGTTCCATGTCAGTATGATGTGTGGCTTGGAGGAGAATCTGTAGTTGTTGTTCACATATCTGCTCCCCTGGTCCTTCTAAGTGGCAGAGGTTGCAGGTTTTTGTTGGGAGTGGGGGAGGGGGGTGCTACCAAAAGGAACCTGGTGAGTTTGTTAATCTTATAGCTTTAGATTTAATTCCACTGCAGTATTTTTTTCACCCAAAATTGCTAAATTCACATTGCAACTTACATTCACTGCCGGTTTATAACCAAAGCCTCTACAGTAACAGAATTAAACACAGATTTATGATCCGTCATCAGAACTTGGAAAAATTAAAAGGTGATCAGAATTAAACAAGTGAAAATCACTTATAAACTTAAAAGGAGTAATAAGAAAGAAGAAGCGACTTGCAATTACTTTGTGTTTTTCTCAATTGCAAGATGCGTTGTGTTGTAATTCATGTTTATTAATAATTATTCATAACCGTATGTATCACTGTTCATGATTGTATGTAATACTCACTACAGTCTTTCTGTACTAGTCACCAAGTGCATTACCATATCAGAATACATTCCACTCAAAGGTCCATTCATACAATAACATGCTTTGTACACAGCTTCATTTAACGAGACCATATCATTTCACTTGAATGAAATATCAGAGGATAAAATACTTAACACATCTCATACCAAAAGCAGTGTTTTCCATATAAAAATTTAGCTTTAAGTAGGTGCAATCTCTAAACTCCTTTCCAGCCAGTGTGGCTCCAAGACTCAAAGATAACAATTGGATTTGCTCCTTTTTTTCAAAAAAACAAAATGCTGCTTTCTTTTTGCAGTCTTTCTTGCGTTGTGACTGCTATTAGATTAAACAAAGTATAATTTGTAGGTAATAAAATGTGAGGCTGGATGAACACAGCAGGCCAAGCAGCATCTCAGGAGCACAAAAGCTGACGTTTCGGGCCTAGACCCTTCATCAGAGGGTCTCTGATGAAGGGTCTAGGCCCGAAACGTCAGCTTTTGTGCTCCTGAGATGCTGCTTGGCCTGCTGTGTTCATCCAGCCTCACATTTTATTATCTTGGAATCTCCAGCATCTGCAGTTCCCATTATCTCTATAATTTGTAGGTGACTGGATTTATTTTACCTTGAGTTTTTATTCAATGTCATAAATGTATGCAAACTTTAACCTATTAAAACTAGCACCGCTATGATCAACTGCACAACTTTTAATGAATGAGCGATAATAAACAAACTTTTATTTAAAACACAGATAATCTTCCATTTAAAACTACACAGACTGACATTTTTACTAACATTTTAATTTTGGAGATATTAGGACTAACACCTTTTGAATTATGCAAGGCCAAACCAGACAGACACACTAATCTCATTAGAATAACTGTTAACATGGAGCGTTTAAACCATCTCAGATTTCCTGCAGGACAGAATTCTGTACAATTGTCACTACTTAGTATTCAAGTAGTACTCAAGTGTTAGTTTGTACATACATCAGTATTCTATGCTTTAGAAAAAAGGCTACTTTTGAGCTAGAATTTTGAGATTCTGTTTTCACTTTACATTGTGCTGCTGTGAATATACAATAAAGAGGCTTTTTTCGCCACCGACTGATATCGATAGTCTGTTTCTTCGAACACGATTTTACAATTGTCACAAACTATTTTGTTTGATCAAGTGGTTTGCTACGACAGACAATCTGCATACAGGCAACTCGTGAACATTATTAGAATGACCAGATAATATGGATATTTTTTTAAAGTGGTATTGATTAAGGGAGAGAGATATTAGGAACTGCAGATGCTGGAGAATCCGAGATGACAAGGTGTAGAGCTGGATGAACACAGCAGGCCAAGCAGCATCAGAAAAGGAGTCGCAGGGAGAAACTTTTCTGAAGGGTCTCAACATTCTGAATGTAGATATTGTCACGGTTGGGACCAAATTGGGAAGGCTTGAATGTAGGCTGTCGTCCATTGGGGATGATCTGGTTCTGTAGGCAGCTACTAAGAAAGGTGATGTGGCTGTAGTACCTGGTTTGCTTCAGAACATGACTGAGCAATTTCAAGGCCGAAGAGATCACGAGAGATTTGCAGTCGGAGATAGATCCCCTGAGGTATGTTCGGAGGGAGGATGGTAACTTCTTCAGGTTAGGCATCCTTACAAGAAGCTTCGCAGTGGGGTTAGATTGTATCAGAGATAGTAGGAACTGCAGATTCTGGAGAATCCAAGATAACAAGGTGTAGAGCTGGATGAACACAATAGGCCAAGCAGCATCTTAGGAGCAGGAAAGCTGACGTTTCAGGCCTAGACACTTCATCAAAAATTTTCCGATCAAGGGTCCAGGCCCGAAACGTCAGCTTTCCTGCTCCTAAGGTGCTGTTTGGTCTGCTGTGTTCATCCAGCTCTACACTTTGTTACCTTGATTGAGGGGTACCATTTGGGCTGGACACAGGAGATAACACCCTTATAAAGAGTTACATTTTGCACCAGAGGGCTGTTGTGCTCGTTAAGATAAGGCCTCCAAATTAGCTGGACCCAATATACCAACTACTAATAAACAAATCTGCAAGTGATGCCACCCAACACAGAAAACCAGGACACAAATAGCAAATGGGACTGAACACCGACACTTCACCAGAGGTGCACTGACGTTATCGAATATGATGATGCAACATCTGCAAACAAACTTTCCAGCTCAGCCAGCAAGTTAACAACCACGAGGCCTGGGGTGTGGGGTTAAAGTTTTAAGGCTTAAGCTCTCTTTATTGAGTCAAGGCAGCTGCAGGGTCCCCCAAGTGAAAAATGAGTTGCTGTTCTTCCAGCTTGCACTGAACTTTGCTGGAGCACCACAGCAAGCCTTAGAGGTGTCAGCCATGCTACAGCATGGTGTATTGAAGTGACAGGCATCTGGAGGCTCGATCTTTTTTTGCAGACAGAACATAGTCTACACCCAGCCTGTACTTCATTTCCCCAATATAGAGGAGTCCACTTTGTGAGCAGTGAATGCAGCAGACTAGATTATGTGAACAGCAACTTTAATCTGCATGAGATAAGTGCAACATGAACATTTCCCTTTTACTTAAGTTGTTAAAATACCACACAAACATTTCTTGCATGTGCTAAATTGTGTGAATGAATCTGTGCATGAAGTCCAATCTACTGCAGGAATTCACAAAGATTCCTTGTACAGTACCTTCCAAATCCACAACTATTACCATCTGGAAGGACAAGGGCAACAGATTCATGGGAACACCAATCCCGGCAACTTCCACTCTAAGACACTCACTGTTCTGACTTGGAAAGATGTCACAATTCCTTCACTGTTACTGGGTCAAAAGTCTGGAATTCCCTCCCTCAGGGCATTGTAAGTTTACCTAACCAAATGGACTGCAGGGAGTTCAAGAAAGCAGCTCACCATCACCTTCTGAAGGGCAACCAGGGATGGGCAATAAATGCTGGCCAACCACCGAAGCTCATGTCCCAATGAGTGAAATAGCATTTGTTGTTGAGTATCGTGTTTCTAAAAATGAACAAATCATTTTATAAATGAGACCTCAAAAATCTGTAGATTTCTTGACTATACACTTAGGGGGTTAAAACATAGACCATTCTTGTTATTTAATTCACTGGTCACAAACTTTGAAAATGGGACATAGCTTGCAGTTGTGATAGAATATTGAAGTAACATGAAACAAGTCCCAAATTCAAGACAACAGTACAAGAGAGCTGTTGAATGTTGCTTAAAATAAATTGTAAGAAAAGTTGACGAAGTACCAGTCATAATCTTAACCACTTACCATAGGCAGTTTCAGGTCCACTCCTCTCAAGGTGTAAGTGGTAAATATTCATCATGGTGATTTCTATTTCATCAAATAACTGCACCAAACAGACAGAGGATATCAATCATGAAATTTAGGCAATAGATTGATACAGGCTAAAATCTCTCGCAAGATGTTGGGGATGCTCAATCTACAAACACAGGGAGAATGATGGCCGAATGGTATTATTGCTGGATGGAACATTCTGGGAATCTGGATTCAAATGCATCATGGCAGATTGTGGAGCTTGAATATGATGAAAAACTAAAACAGTCTAAACTAAGAGTTTAATAATGACCACGAAACCACTAGCAATTGCCTGAAAAACCAACCTGGTAAATGTCCTTAAAAAGATAACTTTAATCCATGTTTTATTTTTAACCTGTTTTTTCATTTTGCATTTGCTTTAGGAGTGTTTTTCCTCCCCAGTAATGACAAATGCAAAGTGCACAGTTTCACCATCACCAAAATATCACAATTCTGCACATGTCTGTAGCACACTAACCTCATCTGTCACATCTGTGTTCTCTCATACATGTACTGCAAGCATAATTTAGGAGAACGTGCTGCCTTAGTTGCTGAACTAGTATCCAGAGAACTGGGTAACGCTCTAGTAACTGGGTTTAAAGCTCACCACAGCAGGCTGTGGGATTTGAAATTAATTTTCAAAATCTGGAATTAAAATTCTAATAATGATAAAATGACTATTAATTGTGTATTAAATCTCCTTTAGGGAAGGAAACTGTTGTCCATCAACCTAGGCTTGGGAAATTACAATGGCAAACATAGCCCCTATAACCCGACGAAGTTCCCCTTACTAACATCTGGGGAGCTACTGTGAAAATTTGAAGAGCTGTGTCTCAGATTAATCAAGCAAATGCCTGGCAAAGTCATACTCACTGAATCAAAACCTCACCGAGTCCCAGAAACCACCATCACCATCCTGTCCAACTGGCAAGACAAACTCAGCAGGGGCGGCAGCACAGTGGCAAACAGATAAGAGGAAGTTGCCCTGGGAGGTCCTTAGCATTCACTCCAGTTACCGTGAAATCTTATGTGAAAGAAAACCTCTTGTTGATTACAGTAGATTATCCTCCCTCAGCTGATAAATTAGCGCTGTTCCACGTTGAACAACAATTGGAGGAAGCACAGAGGGTAGCAAGGGCACAGAATGCACTGTGGGTAGGGACATCAATGTTCACCACCAAGTAAGAGCTCTACTCATCAAGACGGTCATGTGATAAAAGAGATAACAGCTGAGTTTTTAGTCTGTGCTAGATGGTAAGGAAACCAAGAGGGATCTCATCCTCACTAGGCTACAGACTGCAAAGGCAACTGTCCATGATCGTATCAGTAAGGCTGACCACTACAGGCCCCCTGTGGATAAGAGGTTCCATGTTCACACTGATGGGTGACGCTAGGAAGTTGTTTCCGTCAGGCAGGGAGACTAGGACCCATGGGCACAGCCTTAAAATTAGAGGGGGTAAATTTAAAACGGAAATGAGATGACATTTCTTCAGCCAAAGAGTGGTGGGCTTGTGGAATTCATTGCCGCAGAGTGCAGTGGAGGCTGGGACGTTGGATGCCTTCAAGGCAGAGATCGACAAGTTCTTGATCTCAGAAGGAATCAAGGGCTACGGGAGAGTGCAGGGAAGTGGCGTTGAAATGCCCGTCAGCCATGATTTAAATGGCAGAGTGGACTTGATGGGCTGAATGGCCTTACTTCCACTCCTGTCTTATGGTCTTATGATAATACATTAGACTATGTTGTGCGGCACTACCACTGTGCCAAATGGGACAGACTTCAAATAGATGCAGCAACTCAAGACTGGGCATCCATGGGGCACTGAGAGTCATCACCAGCAGCAGAATCACACTGCAGCATAACCTGCAAACCTTCTGGCCTGGAATATCTCCCATTCTACAATTACCACGAAGCCAGGGGATCAAACTCCTGAATAAAAACCAAAAGAACTGCAGATGCTGTAAATCAGGAACAAAAAAAAGTTAACAAAGTGTAGAGCTGGATGAACACAGCCAAGCAGCATCAGGGGAGCAGGGAGGCTGACGTTTTGGGTCTGGACCGTTCCTCAGAAATCTTTGAGGAAGGCTCCAGACCTGAAACGCCAGCCTTCTGCTCCTCTGATGCTGCTTGGCCTGTGCTCACCCAGCTCTACACCCTGTTACGTCAGATTCTCCATCATCAGCAGTTCCTACTAGCTCTAAAACAAAGTTGCTGGAAAAGCTCAGCAGATCTGCCAACATCTGTGAGGGAAAAAACTGAGTCAATGTCTCAGGTATGGTGACCTTTTCTCAGATCTGGATCACTGGACCCGAAACATTAACTGCTTTTTCCTTCACAGATGCTGCCAAACGTGATTGAATGATAAGTGCTGGAGGAAATGCCAAGAGCCACTCCAGACAATGCTAAAATAAAAGGTGCCAGCCTGGTGAAGAAAACAGGACTACTTGCCAACAGCATATGCAGCAACTGATAGACAACAAAACTAACTTACCAGATTTAAGCTCAGCAGCCCTGCTACATCCAGTCATGAATGGCGAATGATAACTGAACAACTTACGGGGGGAGGTGCTTCCACAAATATCCCTAGTGATGGGGGAGCCAACACAGCAATGCAAAAGATGAGGCTTTTGCATTTGCAAAAATCTTCACCCAGAAGCGCCAAGTGGATGATCCAACTTTTAATTTGCCAGAGGTCTCCACAGATGCCAGTCTTTGATTCACTCTACACGAAGGCTATGGACCTTGACAATATTCTTGTAATTTTACCTGGAGATGTCCTTCAAAATTTGCTGCACTTGTAACAAGTTGTTCCAGTACAGTTACAACACTGGCATGTACACTACCATTTGGAAAACGGCCTAGGTATATCTTGTACACAAATAGCAGAACAAATCCAACCTGGCCGATTACCACCTCAACAGTCTGCTCTCAATCAGTAAACTGATGGAAGGTTTCATCAACAGTGCTATCAAAGAGCACCTGCTCAGTGATGTCCAGTTTCATTCTGCCAGGGCCACTCAGCTTCTGACTTTATTATAGCCTTGGTTCAAACATCAACAAAAGAGCAAAAGTGAAGTGGTAATGACTGACCATGGCAACAAGACCCATACTTCAACTTGTGTGGCATCAAGGAGCTCGAGCAAAACTGGAGTCAATGGCCATGAGGGTAATATTCACTGATAGTTTGATAGGAAGACGTCTGTAGGTGTTGGGATGTCAGTCATCTCAGCTCCAGGACATCTCTCCAGGAGTTCTTCAGGGTAGTGCCCTAGGTTCAACCATTTTCAGCTAAAAACCGAAAGAACTGCACATGCTGTATATCAGAAACAAAAACAAATGTTGCTGGAAAAGTTCAGCAGGTCTGGCAGCATTTATGAAGAAAAAGAAATTAGAGTTAACATTTTGGGTCCAGTGACCCAGTTCCGAGGAAGGGTCACTTGACCCAAAATGTTAATTGATTTTTTTTCTTCACAGATGCTGCCAGAGAACATTTCCAGCAATTTCTGTTTTTGTACCAATTTTAAATACTTCATCAACGATCTTCCCTTCATCATGGGGTCAGGGTGAGATCTTTTTCCCAATGCTTGCACAATGTTCAGCATTATTCATGACTCCTTAGATACTGAAGCACCTCATGCCTAAACGCAACAAGACCTGGGCAATATCCACTATTGGCTGACAAATAGCAAGTAACAGTCACATCTCACAAATGCCAGGCAATGACCATCTTCAAGATGCAATCTAACCATTGCTACTTAGCATTCAATGTTGTTACTGTCACTGAATTCCCCCACTATCAGCAACTCAACTGGACTTGCCACATAAATACTTCAGTTACAAACAGCAGACCAGAGGCTAGGAATACTAGGAATACTGAAGTCATTCATTCATTGGTAGTCCGCCATAGATGAGGATGATTCTATTCCACTCTCAGGGCGAGTCCTGTATAAACTGATGTAGCTACCGCAGGCTCAATTACACTTGGGACAGAAAGGTGGTTGTGGTAAGGGGTCATTGGCTGTTGGTGTGGCTGCGTGCTCCTTTCACTGTCTTAGTCTACCTTCTGCTTCTGCCTGAAAGCAAGTCTCGAGGTGCTCAACACCTTCCCAGATGCTCCATCTCCACTTTGGATGGTCTTAGGCCAGTGATTCCCAGGTGTCTGTAGGAATGCTGCACATCACCAGTGAGGCCTCGAAGAACTCACTGAAACACTTCCTCTGTCCATCTAGGGCTCATCGGCTGTTTCAAAGCTGGGAGTAGAGTATCTGTTTGGGGATCTTGGATTGACAAGAGCCCTGGTTGAGGAGGTCTCTGAAGTGCTCCCCCCAGCATTGTTTGATGGCTTCTTAACCTTTGAAAAAAAAAGTCATTCCAGCCTTGCCTAGCAGTGGGTTGGGGCCTTGGGTGTTTGGTCTCTATGTGGTTTTGATGGTACAGAAGAAACCATGCATATTATGGTATTCCGCCATTCATTGGGCCTCCAGTGCTTTCTCCACCCACCACCTGTTCCTTACATCATGGGTTTGCAGCTGGACATTGGCCTTTAGTCACCTGCAGGCCTGCCTTTTCAATGAGTGCAGTTGTTGTTTTACACTCAAATGTCATGCACTTCTGCCTTACACAGTTCTTAGATTCCTTGATCATCAAACCAGTCTTAGCATTTCCAGGATGAGTGGCCAACCGAGTTTTTGCAGACATTGACAATGGCAGTCTTAAGGACACACCAGAAGCTGTTGGGATCCCGTGGCGTGGTGTCGCTGAGGGCCACCAGGTTTGTGGAGAGGAGTTGGTTGCATAAGGCTATTTTTACTGGGTCTTTAAGTGCTTCAGTGTTGAGCTTTTTGTGGCACAGCTTTGCTGTCTCTGCTGCGGCAGGGCTAAGTTTATATTGATTCTGGCTCGGATCAGGCAATGAATTGAGATAGGTGGCATGGTGGCTCAGTGGTTAGCACTGCTGCCTCAGCACCAGGGAACCTGGTTTGATTCAGACCTCAGGAGACTGTCTGCGTGGAGTTTGCATGTTCGCCGTGTGTCTGTGGGGTTTCCTCCAGGCACTCCAGTTTACTTACATGGTTCAAAGATGTGCAACTTAGGTGGATTGGCCCTACTGTCCAGGAACATGTAGGTCAGGTGGAGTGACCATGGGAAATGCAGGGTTATAGGGACAGGGTGGGTCTGGGTGGGATGGTCTTCAGTGGGTCAGCGTGGGCTCAGTGCGCTGAATGGCCTGCTTCCACATTGTAGGGCTTTTATGGTCTGCCCAGCAGATGTCAGCTCCTGCATGGGGTGACACAGCAGCTCAGAGGTGAGTACTACTGCCTCACAGTGCTAAGTACCTGGGTTCGACTCTATCCTCAGGCGACTGTCTGTTTGGAGCTTGCACATTATCCCTGTGTCTGCATGTTTTTCCTCCAGGTGCTCCGGTTCCCTCCCACAGTCCAAGGATGTGCAGGCTAGGTGGATTGGCCATGCTAAATTATCCGGCAGTGTTCAGGGATGTATAGATTAAGTGCGTTATAGGGAATGGGTCTGCGTGGGATGCTCAGCACGATATGGGCATGTTTCAAAGGGCCTGTTTCCACACTGTAGGGATTCTATGATCTATGATAGCATAGCACATGTGATTTCAATGCCTTTCTGATTCCTCACTCTGATGATGACATAGTCAAGGAGGTGCCAGTGTTTGGAGCTGTGAGGCTGTCACGTTGTCATGTTTTTTCCCTTTGGTAGAAGTGTGTCGGTGATGAGGTGGTTATGTTAAATGCATGCAACCTTCATTCCAACTGAAAGTACTGGAAGTGAGACAAGACAGCACTTACATAATTTATATTATATGCTTTATAAACTTTAAGGTAGAATATCACCCAAGATTTTGCAGAAATAATAGGAATGGATGTTAAGCCTGGAAAATTTTGTCAAGCGATGTGAAGGTCAAATTTCTGGATTTTTGTCATAGTTTTGTTGAGAAAGGGAGCTCAAAAAAAGGAAGGTCAAAATGTCAGAGGCTCTGACACAAAGAGAGAACTGAAGGGGAGTGGAAGGTTAACCAGAGAAAGAGGGCACATGGAACCACAGAAACTTGTAGATTCAATTTAGAAATGACCCATGAAACAATTTTGAATCAAACATCTTAAATTTGATGCCTTTAGCAAAGGCGAGCACATGGATGGGTGATAGGCATGCAAGATTATGACAGGTCATGATCTAGGCAGCAAACATTTGGATAATTTGGAAATTTATGGAGTGTTAAGGGAAAGATGTCAACAATGTTCAGATGTGCCGAAGGTAACTGTATGGATTTCGGTGACAATATGGTAAGACAAGAGTAGCGATAATAGGCCACAGGGCTTAAAGTTCAACACTTTAACAAATGTGCCAGAAATTACATACAATTTAGTATCCATGAACTGCATGGTGAGAGCTTTCAATGATCCTGTGACAATGGATGACGTCAAGGGGCAGTTTGTTGAAGAGCAGGAATTGAAGGATGGATCAATCCTTCTGGAAGGTAACCAGGCAAGAGGGGAACATGGGGCTGCTCCAGATACACTGGCTACGGTTGAACAGAAAAATAACTGACCTTTTAATGGAAACACTATAGTGGGGAAAGCAGGCAGCCTGGTTGCCTTGTAAGCGAGAGTCATGCATTGAAGTCAAGGAAATGAAGAGGCGTAACATATCACAATCATGCAGAATAGAATTGATGACATTATTATAGTTATTAAGGTTAATAATTGACAACTCCCTTAATAATCTAGTGAGCATAAATTATAATACTGTGTAGCATTAAACTACCTGGTGCATAAAGTTCTAGTTATGTTTAGCGTATCAAAAGTTAACAATTTGCTGATGAGCAATTCAAATGTTACTACTTTCCTCATCACATCTAAAAAAAATGGTTTCTTCTGGGCTTATTCAGAAGATTTTGGGTTCAAGCCATACCCCAGGATTTGGTCACATAATTTACATTTCAAGATAATATTGGTCATGACCTTTTAGGGTGACAACTTGCTCAAGAACATTGACTAATGCTGTTTACAACAGGTCAGCTAGTCATATTTCTTCAGACTATAGGGGCTTCTATTTGATTGGCATTTTTCTTCTTTCATAGGATGTGGATATCACCAGCAAGGCCAGTATTTGTTGCCTATCTCTAATTAAGTTTAAGGTTAAGGTTAAGAATCTAACACTGGGTTTGGAGGCAAGATCAGGTCAGAACAGCAAATTTTCTTCACTGAAAGGCATTAGTGAAACATGGATTTTCATGACAAACAGTAATAGTGTCATGATCACCGTTTTTGAGACTACTTTACAATTCCAGAAGTATCAATTGAACTTGATTGCTGCCATCATGAAATTTGAGCCACATCCCCAGAGTATTAATGGTCCTCAATTTCTAATCTAGTGAAATAACCACTATGTCATTGTCTCCTCTACCACATTAGCTCAAGTAAAAGATTAATTGGTTAGGAAATGCTTTGATAAATACCAATGTGGTAAGACATGCTAATACAGTTTTTTTTAAAACCTTTTTGAATTAAACCTCATGGATACTTCTGCAAAATGCTTGTCTATATGTATTGATTGATTCCGATTAAAATGACTATTAATTCCGCCTACAATAGTCTCCAAGTTTGAGGCTGATGTTTACGTATAGAGAGTTTTAAGGAATGCTGATAGGATGTTGTTGACTTGCTCGCCGAGCTGACTTGTTTTCGATCAGACATTTTGTCACCATACTAGCTAACATCAGTGAGGCCTCCAGTGAAACGACATTGTTCTACTCCACCTGGTACTGTCTGGTCCGTTACAGCAAAACCAGGTGGCATAAACACCACCAGCATACCACCTCCAGCACCCCCCACCCCCGGCTCCTATGCACTCCCTAAAGTATACAAATTAGACATCCTTTTGGACCCACCATCTCCCTACTGGGCATACCTTCACACAAACTGGCCAAGGACCTACAACAGCTAGGAAACACCTAGTCAACGGATCACCCCATTCCATCCCCTCAGCCAAAGAATTTCTCATTATCCTCAAGAATATAAAAATCAGTGATGATGAGATTGTGGTATCCTTTGGCGTCACCGCATTATTGATGTCAATTGACATCCCACTAGCCAAAGAAACACTGGCCACATTACTAGAGGAATGCAAACTGGCAGCTCCATCAGCAGTGACAACAGACTCAAAACTACTAAACTTGTGCCTCACCACAGTGTCTTTAATGGTCAAGTATATAAACAGGTCAATGGCACACCCATTGGGTCACCTATCTCAGGACTCATTGCAGAGGCAGTCATGCAAAGACGGCAACACACTACCCTCCCCCACATTCAACCTAAACTGTGGATCTGGTATGTGGACAAGACATTTGTCGTTATTAAATGCAGCAAATTAGAAGCGGTTCACCATCTTATCAATAATGTATTTGCCAGGATCAAATTCACGAGAAGAAGAAAACAGCCGTTCGCTTCCATTTCTCACTTCAAAGTTAAACATATGACCAATGGGGAGCTCCAAACCTCAGCATACAGGAAAGCACACTGACCAAATCCTCAACAATCGCTCCAACATCCACAAACAAAGCCATTTTAGGACACTCTAAATGGGCTACCACTCACTGCAACATGCCAGAACTATGCAGGAAAGAGGAACAACACCTGAACAAAATCTTTGTTACGAACAGATATCCCTGCAACTTCATCTGCAATTGCCTATTTAGTAGGCACCGAGAGAACACAGTGCACTCTAACACGCTGGCCACACTGTTTTACATCAAGAACATGCCAGAACTGACAATGAAACTCTTACGACTGCTAGGAATCATGATAGCCCACAAGCCCACAGCCACTCTATGACAAACACTCAAGGATTAAAGGCCCCATACCCACGACATGCAGAACCAAAGTAGTTTACAAAATACCATGCAACGACTGCCATAAACATTACATCGGACAGACAGAAAGGAAACTAGCCATCAGAATACACAAACATCAGCTAGCAGCAAAATGACACAACAAACTCTCCTTAATATTGGTAACTCCGGCAATGAAGGCCATCAGTTTAACTGGGCAACTTAACCATAGCAGCACAAGCCCAACATAGATACACATGAATTCCTCGAGGCATGTATTATGGGTGGAGAAACAAACAACAAATACGGAGAATTAGACGCCATATACAAACCCATACAGAACAAAATCATAATGACACTACTCACCATAACAGACCAGACAGTATAAGTTCCAAGCGGAGTAGAACAACACTGTTCCAGAGGCCCCACAGATGATGTTACCTAGCACGGTGATGAAATGTCTGAATGAAAACAAGCCAGCTCGGTGAGCAAGTCAACAAACTCACCTACAAGCTGAGCCACAAATCTTTCCAAAACCTTATTACTGATATCTATTAAACAATATTGGAGCATGAATAATCACTTCAAAATCAGGAAGACTACCTTCATTTATATAAAATATTGAGCCAAATGTTACCTGCTCCTGTATATAGTCCAAACTATTAGGAACATCATATTCCACATTACTGTCCCCCACTCTTCTAAGGCGAACACAGTGATGAACTGGATCCAGCTGTCTTATCTGCATTGAACAGAAATATTAGATAATTATTCCAAGTACCATAGATTTGTAATGTTGGCACTTAAAATGATCTGACAAAACTTTTCTTTCACCATATAATTCCACACTAATATGGCAGGAGATCAATTTGCACTTGCTGCTAGAATGAGCAAATCAGAATACTTTAGTATTATCTAACACTGGAAATCAATCAACCACCTTTAACACATCCCAGCACACCTGGTTATTATTGCATAATTGCTTTTGGGAGCTTCCTGTACATAAATTAACTGCCATGTTTTCTACATTACAAAGGCAACAACATTCCAAAGTAATATTTTCTTGGCTATCAAGCACTTTGGGGTGCTTAGGTCATGAAGATCACAACATAACTCCAAGCCTTTTTTTTAAAATCTCCAAAGGAGAAAGAGAATCTGTTCTTAGCAATTACCAATCATGAAGTTTTCCAACACAGTGGGAAGTGATAATGAATACAGTAATGCAGTCAAAACACTTTGGTATCCTTTCTAAAAAAAACGTACACAGTCATCGATATTTAAGAAGAATACAACAGTTGTGTGGTAGTACAGGATTCAAGTATTGTTGGTGAAAAGAAAGGGACATGCTGTTGAAGGATTTCATCTTGCACTCTTCAAGACAGATGCAAGAACACAGGACCAACAACTTACACCACAAGAGTAAAAAGGGGATGACAGATTGACAAGTTAACTCTTTCTGGTCAATGTGGTGCTATACCACGAAATGACTGCCCCCAGCTTTTGTCTTTATTTCAAAAAAAAGCACAATGTTTGGACAAGTTCCTTTTGTTTGTGGTAAACACATCTGTACACATGAATATATGTAACTTCTAGCAAGTATAAGTGAGTTACTTTGTAAACCTGATGGGATAACCTTAATTTGGTTGTTGCTGTAATTCTTTACATTCTAGGGATTGTTCAAGTATGTAAACTTTGCATCCAAACAATGGTAAATTGTACAGAACAGCATATCCTTTTGGCTGTTTGTAGTATGTACAGTATTAACTATCTTGAGCATGCTCTTAAAAACTCAAGATACATCATCTCATTTTGGATGTGATTCCATCATTGTTTAGCATGTGTGGCTATTCATCTTGCACTGATCAGAAAAGTTTCAACAGCATATCTTTTCTCCAGCAATATTCAGGATTACAATGGTAAGTTGACTACAAACTCATTTTTGTCAATGAAAGAACTCAAATTCCATTTATAACATCACTGTAATTTACCGCTAACAACCATGCACAATGAAAAGCAATTTAACTGGGTTCCCACTGCACCTTACGAAGGCAGAGCTGAAGAGACTGACCACCTGTTCCTGCTTGGCAACAGTGGCAAAGCAATTGAAGAAACAATTTTCTCCTTCCAAACTTAATGCAAATCATAACCATGGATGGGTAGAGAGATCACTGGTAGTGGAGATGATGTTTACTTTTATCTTTTTAAAATGAAGCAAACATTCATATTACAAATAATCAGCAATAAATTTAAAATTGATGCAATTTGATTTTTTTCTCAGCTAATTTGCTCAGTGAAAAAAAACTCAATTGTAACACTGACCATTTAACAAAAGGGAATTAACCCCGCATTCTCTTTTATGCGAACAGTAAAGTATTGGGATCTCACAAACACATTCACATTCTTCAAACACTTACCAGCAGAATTGAAATGAGAGAATGAAATAATCAACTCTGAAGTAGTAGACAGTGGAGATCACAGAAGAAAGGAATCATGAAGTACACGAAAGGATGAAAGAAAAGCAAGTCAACTAATACATGGCTGTAGAAATCTTGTATTTCCCTGGAAAGTACAATAGCAACATACTAGGCTGATTTCCATATGTTAAAACATGTGCATGCAAATTGTTATGGCATTTTTTGGGGGAATATGGATACTAATCATTTATAGAAGATTCATTCTTCAAAAGAAATGCATATTAGACAACTTGAAACTGGACAAAACACAAAATTACTGAGTAACATTCCTATTAGAGTCATTGTCATATGATAATAATTAAAGGTAGCCTTATGAGCTTGATTGGTAATTGATTAGGAAGTAACAGACAGAACAAAGTGATTAGCAGGTGTCCTTTACACAGGATAAACAGAATAAGACAAAGGGCCCTGTTAGAGAGCTGGTGACAAAAAGACAAGGAGGCAGCTTAGACTGCATAATCATTGAGAAATGGGAGACGTTGGATGGATAAGAACAATACTTGATGCATGTACCACAGGAGCTAAGTAAACAGATCACTAGATGTCTGTTGAACATGCAATTGGAAGTCAACAAGTTCTAAGTTGAGCAAGGGTATGTGTACATTACTTTAGCTGAAGGCTAGCTCTCCCTTGAATAATGATGGCAACCTGTACTTTAGTACACTGGTGATTTGTCAGCCAAGTTACACCACAATGACACTCGAATCAGTCATCAACAGGATCTTGTATCACGTCACCAAGACCAGCATGTTTTAAATATCTATCACCACACCAAACTAACGTTTTGAAATTAAAGGATCTAAAGGAGAAGTCAAGATATGATGTACTAAAGGAAGCCAAAGTCATGCAGTTAGGTTAGAGTCTTAGAAGTCATGAAGATTGCCAATCAGCCAAAGACCCACAGGTTAAGAAATTAAGACTACATAGGGAGGGCATGTGTCTGAAAGAAAGATCTAAAGATGTTTTCAGGAAAGGAGGAGACAATAGAGGGGGTTGTGAAACAAACAGAAAATACTGAAGAAACTCATAAGGTCTGGCAATATCTGTGAAGAGAGGAGCAAAGTTATTTGAGTTCAAACTTGATTTTTCTGTCGCCACAGATGCTGTCAGGCCTACTAGCTTTTGCCAACAATTACTGCGTTTGTTCCAGATTTCCAACATCTGCAATACTTTGCTTTTATAAAGGATGTTATGGACTCTGATTGAGGGCTACAGAATTCCATAATAAGGTTCATAGTGGAGCACCAGAAAAAGACCAAAACACAAAGACAAATGGAACCCAGAGGGGAAACACCCTGAGGAAAGCAAAAAAAGTGGCAGACAAGGCCAAAAGAAAGAGACTAGAAAAGGACAGTTATCATGAATCCTACGCATTTACAACTGTGCGTGTGAGCAAATGCCAAAATAAAACAGTCGAAAACAAAATGTTAGACATTGGTACCAGTGTGCCTTGCTACTGATGAGGAAATGGAAATTGGCAAAGCTCAGAAGAAATGGTGACCAAGTACAGGGAAGAATCAGACTGCATGAAAGCGTGGCCGTGAGAAGAAAAAGATTTACATAACTGTAACAATGAGGTAAGCAATGCCTAAAATTGAAAACAATGTCAAGGGGTGTATGATTGCAGATAGATTCAGATCAGCCAACACATTTTACAGGATGAATGATAAGGAAGTCTCAAAGTTACTAGGAATAAAACAAGTATCACATCCCCTTGCATTCAGAGCTCAGCCATGGCGCCCAATGAATTAGACATATGAGAGTATCTCTTGAATGGCATTAGCTGGCGTAATGAGAGTCAGCTAATCCATTGGTTAATATCCTAATGAGCCTCAAGGCAACAACCAGTAGCACAACCAAATTAACTCCATAAAGTTAATAGCAAGAAAGGTGAAGAGATTGCTAGAAGACATTGCGACTGTTGGTGAGGCAGTAAGACCTTCAAAAAAGTGTGTTTAACAGTTTATGAGAAAGCTATGCAAGCAGCTGCACAGATTGAAGGAAGAGGTTTGGAATCAGCAGATCATGTTTTACGTGGAAATACGGCAGGAACAGGATGAGTACCTGATATCGGAATAACGGTGATGGGCCACATTTGAAAAACCAGGTTTTTCTACCCAAAGGAGCAGTTTAACTTCAGAAGTGGGAAAGCTTTTAGAAATAATTGTTCAGGATACAATTAGTAGCTACATGGAAAAAAGGGGGTTGATAACAGAGTCAACATGGATTTCTAAACTAGAAATTCTAACTAACTTGGAGATTTTTTGAAGAGGTAATAGAGACTCAGAATGACAGTAAAGCTTTTGGATAGATATAGATTTCCAGAAGGCATTTAATACAATACCGCATAATAGACTTGTGAGGAATATTGTGTGTCTTGGTATAAAAGCGACCATAGCAACATGGATTCAAAATTGGCTGAGTGCTGGTAATAGAGTGCAATGGTGAATGGATTCTTTTCTCAGCTTGTAGAAAAGGTTTATAACAATCATCCCATGGGATAAATTCAGAACCCAGCAGAAGTGGATGAAAACGATAATGATGTCAGAGAAAATAAACTACAAGGGCAAACTGTTGTCAGTTTTAAAGTATATAAAAAGGGAGGGAGAGGTCAAATGAACATAGGCCACTTAGAAAATGAATTTTAGGAGACAGTTTTTGGGAAATGGCAGAGGAGTTAAACAGATTTTTGTATAAGTCTCTTTATGGAAGATACTTTGATCATTCCATTATTACTGAAGAATACAGGGGAGGGATCAAGTACCATCACCAAAGAAATCGTGTCGACGAAATAACAGGGCAAAACACAGGTATGTCCCTTGGCCCTGGTGGCATGTATCCGAGGAACATAAACGAGGTAGCTACAAAGATAGTGGATATTTTGTTTGCAACCGCCCAAAATCCTTGGATTCTGGAGAAGTATCAGAGGATTGCAAAGCTACCAATGTGACACCCCTATTCAAAAAAGAAGAGGGGCAAAAATTCAATTAGCCTAACATCTCTTGTTGGCAATTGATTAGTATCAATTACTGAAGTAACAGCAGAGTATTTGGAAAATCATATTCTATTCTAAGCAAGCAGAGTCAGCACGGCTTCATGGAAGGGCAGTTGTGTCTTGCTTAAATATTAGTGATTTTTGAGGAAGTCTCAACCAGATTGGATAGAGGGAAACCAATAGGTTTGTCATATTTGGACTTCCAACAGCATTCAACAAGATATTCCACAAAGGGTTAAGCCATAAGAGTCCACAGTGGTTGAGGTAATTTATTGGCAGGGAGAGAGAATTGGTTCATTGGCAAGAAACAGTGAGTGGGGATAAAGGGTTCTTCTGTAGGTTGGTGATCTGTGACCACTGGGTACCACAGGGATCAGTGTTGGGAAAACAACTGTTTACTGTATGTATTAATGACTTAGAGAAAGTAAGTGATTGTCCTGTAGCTAAATTTGCAGATGACTAAAATAGGCAGAAAAGCAGACAATGAGAGGGATACAAACAGGTTACAGAGATATTGATAGGTTCAGTGAGATGGCAAGAAGTTGGCAAATGAAGTATAATATGGGAAAATGCAAAGTCATTCATTTTGGAAAGTAAAACAAAAGGACAGAATATTATCTAAATGGAGAAACACCACAGAAAGCTGCAACAGAAGGACTTGAGGATACTTCTGCATGAAGCACAGAAGTTAGCACATAGTGCAAGAGGTAATTAGGAAGGCAATGGAATGTTTGCCTTATTTCAAGGGGACTGGTGTATAAACAGCATGGAATTCTTACTGCATTTGTTCAAGTTGCTGCTAAGACCACATCTGGAGTACTGTAAGCAGGTTATGCCCCCTTGTTTAAGGGGAAGTATCATTTCATTGGAGGCAGTTCAGAGAAGTTCACAAGGATGATCCCTGGTTTGGAGTCTTAAGAGCAAAAGCTTACGACATCAAGACTTTACTAAGTGGAGTTTAAAAGAATGAGAGATGATCTCATTGAAACACAGGATTTTTAAGGAGCTTTACAGGATAACTGCTGACAGGATGCTGCCCCTCATGTAGGGTCTAGGACCAGAAGACAGTCTCAAAATCAAGGGTAACCAATTTAAGATGAGATGGAGAGGAATTTCTTCCCTCAGAGTTGTGTGTCTTTGGAATCACAAAGCTATGGGACAGAGTAATTGCAAATATTTAAGGATGAAATAGATAGACTTTTGATCAGTTTAGGGGTGGAAGAGAGGGTTAAGGGGAAGAGCAGGAAAGTGAGCAAGAAGAATGTTGGATCAGTTATGATCCTATTAAATGGAAGAGCTGGCTCAAGTGGTCTATTGTTTCTGTTTATTCTGGTCTTACGGCATTTCTTGAGGTGGGGGGGGGGCAGGAGACAACAAAAATCAGTATTTGGGGATAATAAAATGTGAGGCTGGATGAACACAGCAGGCCAAGCAGCATCTCAGGAGCACAAGGGGGCATAACCTGCTTACAGTACTCCAGATGTGGTCTTAGCAGCAACTTGAACAAATGCAGTAAGAATTCCATGCTGTTTATACACCAGTCCCCTTGAAATAAGGTGCTCCTGAGATGCTGCTTGGCCTGCTGTGTTCATCCAGCCTCACATTTTATTATCTTGGAATCTCCAGCATCTGCAGTTCCCATTATCTCAGTATTTGGGGATCTTGCTTTTCCTGGTTTAATGATCCTGATCCTGGTGTAGATGGAACAATTTCAAATTGTGCAGATTATGCAAAGCTTACAAATTTAAATTGTGAGGAGAACAGTGTGGCACTCCAGAAGGACATTGAGATGGTGGCAAAATGGGCGGACATGTGACAGAGAAATAGGAAGTGATAGACTTTGATGGGAAGAACATTTAACTACAATATAAATTGAGAGTTTCAATTCTAAAAAGGGGTTCAAGAGCAGGGGCACCTGGGCGTATATATGCACAGATCACTGAAGGTGATAGGACAGATGGAGAGAGCAGTTAATAAAGCATACGGTATCATCAACTTCATTAATAGCTGCACGGAATACAAGAGTAAGAGATATGATGTTGAACTCATAAGAAACTTGCTAGGTCTCAGTTGGGATATAATGTTCAACTGTGGCTGCCACATGATAGGCAAGAAAAGATGGCATTGGATAGAGAGCAGAAGAGATTTACGAGAACAGCAGCAGAAAGGTTCAGTAGAGAGTATATTGAAGATGGTGCAATTGTTCTCCTTGGAGAGAGGAAGGATAACAGAAAATTTGACAGTGATTTTCAAAATCATGAGTGAGTTAGTTAGAATTGATTGAAGTTATTGCAGCTCATGATAGGAAGAATAAGAGGGCATAGATTGAAAGTGATGTGCATACAAAGCAAGTGTGATGCAAAAAATTGCCCTTTCAGACAGCGAGACACTGGGGGACACAGCCAAGAGTTCATATCAGCGCATCAATAATTATGCTGACGTCAAAACACAAATTATATCCAGTATAAACAGAAAATCACTGAAAAACAATGAGTTTAAAAAGAGAGTTTAAAGAAATTATTACAATTCAGTCAGGTTCCAAATTAACCACATGCTCCCACATCCTTGACAATAATCATAAATTGTGTTGCTTTGTAGACTTTGAGGTTTTCCCCAAAGTTAAGAGCCTTTATTTTCAATAAAAAAATCTTGAAAGGACACTAATAAAAAATATATTTGGAAGTCTGAGGGTCTTTTAGATTTGCCAGGAAACTAATTATGTACACCAATGTAAGAAACAGAGGTATATATTTCTAAAACTATATGGGAGCTGACTCAGACACATACAGCTCTGATATGCAATTTCTTTGCTCTTTGGGACATTGTGTAAATAGCTTCAACTTTGAGTTAGAGTTGGGAACTTTGAGCAGATCTGCACTACTTACCTTAATAGTTATCCAGGAAATAAGTAAACAGCATTTATTCCAATGCAAGAGGCCTGACGGGCAAGGGAGATGAACTCAGCGTATGGCTAGATACATGGGACGGAGGATAACATAGGTATTACAGATGTGGCTCCCCACAGGAATGGACAGGACTGGCAGCTATATGCTCCAGGGTATAGATGCCATAAGAATGGGATTCGGGGAAGAAGCATTTTTGATTAGGGATTACATCATGGTTACTTAAAAATAAGGGAGGATATTCCAGTGACCACATCCGGTGAAGTTATTTGGGTGGACCAGTGGGGAAAAAAAAAGGGGGATGATACTATAGATTCCCCAAAAGTCAGCAGGAAATTGAGGAGATCTTTGTTATCTGATTGAATAATAGGGTGGTAATGGTAATGGATTTTAACTTTCTTAATGTACACTGGGACTGCCATAGTGTTAAGGGATCAGATGGAAAGGAATCTGTTCAGTGTGTACCTGAAAATTTTCATATTCATTATGTGGACGTATCTACCAGAGAAGGAGCAAAACATGACTTTAGCTTGGGAAATGAGGCAGGGCATGTGACTGAAGTTTCAGTGGGGGAGCACTTTGGGGCTAGTGACTGTAATTCTGTTAGATTTAAAATAGCGATGAAAGAGGATAGACTGGATTTAAAAGTTAAAATTTAAATTGACAGTACTAGGCAAGAACTTTCAAAAGTTGATTGACAACAGATAGTCACATGTAAAAGGGACAGCTGGAAAGTGGGAAGCCTTCAAAATTGACATGAGTGTCCAGAAACAGTATTATCCTGTTAGGGTGAAGGGCAATGCTGGGAGGTGTAGGGAGCGCTGGGTGCCGAGAGAAAGAGGGGTCCTGGTCAAGAAAAAGAAGGAAGCACGTCAGGCATAGACAGCAGGGATCGGGTGAACCCCTTGAAGGGAATAAAGGGCAGGAAATCAGGAGGGCAAAAATAGAACATGAGATAGGGTTAAGAAAAACCCATAGGGTTTCTATAAATACGTTAAGGACAAAAGAGTAACCAGGGAGAGAATAGAGCCCCTTAAAATAAAATCAGCAAGCCCGCCTATGTGTGGAACTGCAGGAGATGGGTGACATACCAACAAATATTTTGCATCAGTACTTACTGTAGAGAAGGATATGGCAGCTAGACAACTTGGGGAAATAAACAGTGATACAATGAACAGTGTCCATATTACAGAGGAGGTAGTGTTAGACATCTTAAAACACATAGGCAGATAAATCCTTGGAACTGGATCATGTGAACCTTAGAACTTCGAAGGAACCTAGGGAAGTAACTGCTGGGCTCCTTGCTGAGATATTTGTATCAACGATAGCCATGGGTGACTGGAACACTAAAGGTTGGCTAACATAGTGCCATTATTTAAGAAGAGGTGTGAGCCTGACATCAGCAGTGGGCAAGATGTTGGAGATGATTCTGAAGGACAGGATTTACATGCATTTGGAAAGCAAAAGACTGATTAGGGATAATCAACA
Source organism: Stegostoma tigrinum (assembly GCF_030684315.1). Taxonomy (NCBI): domain Eukaryota; kingdom Metazoa; phylum Chordata; class Chondrichthyes; order Orectolobiformes; family Stegostomatidae; genus Stegostoma; species Stegostoma tigrinum. The sequence goes on from NC_081362.1 coordinate 37,569,885, forward strand.
TGGCTTTGTCACACTCAGCACAGGTGGTTACCTCAGAGGAGCCAATGGGCTGAGGAGTAGCAGATGGAGATTAATCTGGATAAACATGAGGTGGTACATTTTGGCAAGGAAAATCTGGACAGGACTTACAGGTAGTAAGCAGTGCAGATGCTGGAGAATCTGAGACAACAAGGTGTAGAGCTGAATGAACCCAGCAGGCCAAGCAGCATCAGAGGAGCAGGATAGCTGACGTTTCGGGTCTGGGCCCTTCCCGAAACAAGCTCTACACTTTGTTATCATAGGGCAGAACTTATGCCCTTAACAGTAGGGTCCTGAGGAGTGTTGCCAAACAAAGACCTTGGAGTGCAGAGCATAATTCCTTGAAAGTGGAGTCATAGGTAGACAGGGGAGTGAATGCAGCATTTGGTACACCTTCATTGGTCAATGCACTGAGTATAGGAGTTGGGAGGTCATGTTACATTGTACAAGACATTGGTTAGGCCACTTTTGGAATACTGCATTCAGTTCTGGTCTCCCTGCTACAGGAAAGCTGTTGTGAAACTTGAAAGGGTTCAGAAAAGATTCACAAAGATGGTACCAGGGTTGGAGAGTTTGAGCTATGGGGAATCTAAATAAGCTGGGGTATTTTCCCTGGAGCGTCAGATGCTGAGGGGTGACCTTACATTATAAAATCATGAGAGGCATGGATAGAGTGGATAATCAAGGACATTTTCCCCAGGGTAGGGGTCCCCAAAAGTAGCAGGCATAGGTTTAAGGTGAGCGGGAAAAGATTTGAAAAGAATGATATAAGTGGCAACATTTCCCCACCCGCCCTCCCCAAATAGAAGAAGGCGGTGTGTGAGTATGGAGCAAGCTGCCAGAGGAAATGGTGGAGGTTAGCACAATTACAACATTTAAAAGGCATCTGGATGAGCATTTGAAAGGAAGAATTTAGAGGAATACAGGCCAAACACTGACAAATGGTACTTGATTAATTGAGGATATCTAGTCGGCGTGGCCAAGTTGGGCCGAAACGTCTAATTCCACGCTGTACAGCTCTATGACTTTATAACTAACTAGGCACCAGTGATCCAACCAGACCTGACTACACTATCCCATCTCCACTTGACCTAGCATGATATACTTACCTATCCAGCCATGGTTTTAAAAACCAGATTTTATAATCCTAGCTTTTTCTTAAAATTATTTTTTCTCAATTTTATAAAAAATACCTTGCATGCCATGAGCAGTAGGTCTCCCACCGTATGGTCTGATTTAATAGCCATGCTCACTACTTGGTTGTCAGGGAAGCAGACACGAACACTAGACTCTGGACAGCTGTCCCAGATTCCACCCTCTGGTGCTGGAAAGTGGATGTTCAAAGATCCTTCTTGTTCATGCTGAAATAAAGTTCATATCGATTAACCAGAAATTCCATTTTCATCCAATTTTCAATAACTGACAACGCTATTACCTTCAGTCAAGATTCAGAAAAACATGCTGAACATTTAATATTGTTGAACTAAATTGAAAAATGTGATTTATTGCAAATTACTCATGTTGTGCAAATAAAGTGCTCAGATAAATGTACTTCACTTGCAAAATTACTGTAGCTACAATTTTTCAACTTATATAAGTGCAAACCAAGTTTAGAATGTCAGTGTAGACCATTGCACATTATCTCAGTGAATTACACTGGCATTGCCCCAATGAACTGTGTGGGGTGGGGGAAGGGAGGCGGTGGTGGTGGTGGGAGAGAAGAGAAGAGTTGTAACTTAAGCATAGCAACTTCCCTCGGGCAAAATATAGCCCTTAATAAAAATTCAAATTAAATTCTAGGTTAAAGCTGCAAAAATCGAGCACTGAAATGATTTACTCGCTCAAGCTTTTCATCTAACCCAGGATTTGAAATTTCATTTATAAAATGCTGATGGCTTATTCTCAAGTTAATAAAGACTTGATTACTGTCTTATGATCAGCTCCACATATCTATTACCATCCATAAATTATCCAAACCTTTCAAAATCTGTTGTGGTACTAACTGTACCATTACACAGGTCTTCAAGAATTAAATATTAAACATGTCATTTTTAAGTTTGCATTCAACTGTTTTCCCAGTTTCCCTAAGAAAAAGACAATTTGAATAATACCAAAAATAGAAAATTCTGATCATTTGATAGCTAAAGTGTTTGTGTTGAATTCTCACAATAGACACCTACCAGAAAAGGAGCAATTCTTGACTTTCTTTTGAGAAGTAAAACAGGGCAAGTAACTGAGGCATCAGCACTCTGGGACAAGTGATCATAATTCTATTAGTTTTAAAATAATCATGGAAAGGGACAGAACTGATCAAAAAGTTGGAGCTCTAAATTGAAGTAAGGCCAATTTTGACAGTATTAGACAGGAATTTTTGAAAGTCGGTTGGTAGAGGCTATTGTTTCAGTGATAATGGGGACTGCAGATGCTGGAGAATCCAAGATAATAAAACGTGAGGCTGGATGAACACAGCAGGCCAAGCAGCATCTCAGGAGCACAAAAGCTGACGTTTTGGGCCTAGACCCTTCATCAGAGAGGGGGATGGGGTGAGGGTTCTGGAATAAATAGGGAGAGGGGGAGGTGGACCGAAGATGGAGAGAAAAGAAGGTAGGTGGAGAGGAGAGTATAGGTGGGGAAGTAGGGAGGGGATAGGTCAGTCCAGGGAGGACAGACACACCTTAGGTTCTCCTAAGATGCTGCTTGGCCTGCTGTGTTCATCCAGCTCTACACCTTGTTGTCCTGGAATAACAACTATCTGGCCAGTGAAAAATCTGCTGCAATATTCATTTTAGAAGCTGCAGAAAAGACTCATTAATAGAATATCCATCTTCATTTAGAAAAAAACTAAGATGACGCATAGTACAACATCCAGCATAGATTCAACAACACACATGCAAATTAAAACAACAAGTCCGAAGTTTAGCTTTTGGCAAATCAGATTTTTTTTCTTAAAAAATATCAATTGGAATTTAGAGATAATGGGAACTGCAGATGCTGGAGATTCCAAGATAATAAAATGTGAGGCTGGATGAACACAGCAGGCCAAGCAGCATCTCAGGAGCACAAAATGCTGCTTGGCCTGCTGTGTTCATCCAGCCTCACATTTTATTATAATTGGAATTTACACATGGGAACCCCATGGAATCCTACTCGTAGCACACTCTGGAGAATTGTCTGGGAAATTTAATTTTCTACTGGGCAATTCCTGTATGCCTCAAAACTCTCTGAAAGTCTTTGTAAAAACTGGAGACTTCAGATGGTTCAGATAAAATTAAGTAAAATAGTTATTCAGAAATGTTAAACTACTAAGTACGTAGTCTAACTACTGAGTAACTATTAAGCAAACTCCCTTGTTGCCTCACTTACAATCCCAAGATGACGACACCACACCTCCAGGACACCTGCTACAAGATTTTTTAAAAATCGTATTTGTTATAATTAAAACATTTGTATGTACCTGTATACACTGAATTCATGAAAATACACTGAATACGAATGGAATTGGATATGTCCTATTATTCCTAACTCTATCAACACCTTACGTGCTGCTAAATTGCTCACTGACCTCGTAGTCAAACAACATTTTGAATTTAAATATCTCATCCTTGCCTTGTTTCCTTCAAAGACCTTGTTCCTCCCTCTTCTACAATCTCCTCCAATCGATGAATCCTCTGATACATGTGCACTCCCCTAATTATAGTCTTAGCACAGTGAGAGTTTAATCTCTCCACCATTAGTGGCCACACAGTCAGTTCCCTTAGATCCATCAGAGTTCCCTTCTTACACCTCTTCACCTCACTCTTTATGGAGCTCCTCAAAATTCACTACTTTGACCAGGTCATTGATCAATTGACCTTATTTCCTTATGTGGTTCAGTGTCAAATTGTTTTTGAATGCTATAGTGATATACTTTAGGGATGCCTATTATGTTGGAGGCCACAAAGATTATTGCTGTTACCTAGTAACTTTGAATAATATAGCATACACTAAATTCCTCCCAGGAGACCAAAGAAAATCATACTGCATGATTTTTATTTTATTAACAAAACTCAACTTCAGCCAAACAAAACATGAATGATCTGCTTTCACACTGTAGGGATTCTATGATTCTAACTTCTTTTGACAGATAAGAGAGCGAGGCGAGCCTGTCTGGGTGTTTTGGCTTTAGGTATAGGGGGTGCATTGATAAATTTTATAGAGATTTTAACTACCTAAAACCAGACTCAAAAACCATTTTTCTTGTTGCCAATTGAAAACCAGAAGCGTTACTGTTGTGGCTGCAGCAAGCTCCTACATTGGGATATGAAGGGGGAACACATGGAGCAAAGGTGTTTAAGAGGCTGAAAGGGTTATGATCTTACCACTCAAAGATTGATTTGAACATCATACAGAAACATTTCACTCCAAATTCGAAGGTTATGGTTAAGACATAGCATCTGCAATATCATTGGCCATCTGAAACTGGAATTTAACCTCTTAATCACTGGTGAATGCTTCAAAAGGAAACGTCTTTTGATTTTCATATAACAATAGCCATAACCTGAAAGACCTGATCAGTGAATTAGTCCTCTGATACACAAGATTCAAAATTTATATTGAATACTTCATACATTGTGTCAATTTTACATGATGTATTTATTACACTAGTGTGGAACTCTTGCAACTGGTTACAAACCACAGACGAACAGTAAGGCACCCAGGAAGTGTCTTAGTTCTGGTAGTCATATTTCACACGTGAATGGTTTCTCAGTGTCAGCTTTGGGAAACTCATTATCATGGAGATAGGTCTGCCACAACGTAAAACTACAAGCATTTGTTCAAGAACTGCTGATCAGTTGGAACAGTCTACTCAGTTTGCTAATGTCAAAGTGGAATATAACATGTCACTATTAAAAGGGTTTAAGTAATTTCATTTAAGTTTCTTCTTACTAAAGCCAACAATGAAACCCATGAAGGATGATTCTGAATAGAAGTTGTAATCCAGCTCACAAGATCATTAAGATTAATAAGGAGCAGGTATTAGATGTGTTGACAGCCATTAAATGTGCATAAAACTCCAAGGCCCGATGAGATGTATTCCAGGCTGCAACTGAAGGCACGCACCCTGGATATATTTACTACTTCACTGGCCACTGGTGAAGTGCCAGATTATTGCCAGATAGCCAATGCGGTTCCTTTGTTCAAGGAGGGCAGCAGGTATAAGGCAAGTAATTACAGACCAGTTCATCAGTGGTAGGGAAATTATTGGCAAAATCCTAAGGAGCAGGACTAATCAGGGATGGTCAGCACAGATTTGTTGGAGGAAGGTCCTTTCGGACTACTTAATCAAGTTTTTTGAAAGGGTGAGCATATATTTTGATGAGGGTGGAGCAGTTAATACTGATCTTCAGGAGTCTAATTTACAGCGTAAATAACGATGTTAATTTTGACAATAATGAACTTGACATTACCTACAAGCTTGTACTCCTCCTAGGTTCCAAGTTCGAATATTTAGGAAAAAAAAACACCATCTGTGTTAAATTTTGTAGAGTAATGCACTAACTGTGCACTGTGATTGGACTCAACTAGCATAAGAAATTTCAGTGAATAGACTCAAGTATAATAAATTAGCACAATATGTAACATACATAGTTGCCTAAATGCTGACAGTGTAAATGTGACATACATCGTTGTCTAAATGCTGACACAGTTTAAAAGTTGACACCAATGACTTTTGACTAAAAATTGACCATTTCAGTGATCAAGACGCATTGTGATTGGTAATTATTTAGTAATTACCACAGTACAGTAATTCAAAAATACAATAGAATCTTTAGATTTTCCCTGAATGAATTTTAGTGGTAATCTCTCAGGTAATGATCAAGGCTAAATGTGTATCAAATAATCAATTACATTGCCAAAAGTAACAATAACAAGTAGATAACCCAATTAAACTGAAGTAGTAACAGCAGTTGTTAACAATGAACAAAATGGTCATATTGTCACCTACAGAATCATCTAGCTTGGAGGGTGTGTTCCACCCTTTAACATGTACTGAACTTTCATAAAACATTTAAGCATCTTTCAAACTGTTCTAGCACTTCTCTCTGCTTTCTAAGGGAGTAGCATTCAGATTGGAAATTCAGTTGCATATATAAAGGGATGACAATCTCTCCTCTGCCTGTGAATAAGTCTCCCTGACTTTAAGCATCATAAACCATGGTCATGTGCCAAAACTCATCTTTCCCCCACCCCACATCACATTGAAAAACACCCCACTGGAAGTGGTTAGCAAAATCTGTTTGCTTGGATTTTGTCTTTTGATTAAGAACTTAATACATTGAGAAAGCATCAACAACTTTCAGCCAACTCACAAAAGCACGCATGGAACATCAAGGTAACTCATGTTCAAAATGTAGGTTTGAGGCCTGTGTTCTCAGCCTTTTTTTTTCGTGAAACGTGGCCAACTTTTTAAAAGAAGAAATGAAATCTATTAAGTTTCCTTTCTGTTCTTTAAAAGGTGACTTCTGGACACCTCACAAAGTCAAAAGCTACAAATGTCACAGCTCTCTCCAAGCTGGTCTGCAGGATGGAGGACTGTTTCTGTATGATACAGTATCCAGACCACAATAACCTACAAGATGCCCAGGTCTCCTCTTCAAGGCTGCCTGCATGTTACAAAAATCCCAAAACATAAATTTTCAAACCTATAAAAACAACTAGCTGACAGAGGAACGTGGTACCATTATATGTGGGCTCTTTTGCTGCAACATGATGAACTACTATGGCTAATAACTGCCCGGAAACAGACACAGGGTTTCCAATTCAACAATCCACAACAGCTGATAACCATTTCACATGCAGTACTTGTGACTGAATTCACTCATAGGTTTATCTTTTCAGACTGTAGCAAAAGTGCTCCATATAAAGCTAGCATATTCAGTGGATTTGCTTGGCTGCAGGTCCATCATCTTCCACAGATGCAAGGATGTTGATGATGAGGCAGATCTGGTATATGATAAAATACAGTACACACTTAGATTTTGGGACAAGGATCTAGTATTCCCCAATCTAAACAAATTCAGGGTCTTTACTGTAAAATTTACGCTTTTTGAAAAATTCTTCCGCAACAAATTTTCATTATTAATTCTGTTCTTCGTCTTCATTTTGTTGAAAACAGAACCAGTGTGCACAAGAAGAATTTCCTGTTGGTAACTTCATTGCTGTATTGGTTAGAAGTGAAATATCACTTCTTTGGAGGCATTTGAATAGATTATCAAGTTTGCATCATACAAAAATGACAGCTGGCGGAGTCTAAGCTCAGGAATTTCTCAATATACACTTCCTTCTGTTGTTAAATATCTCCATCAAATGCAGTTAGTTCTTCAGCCAAATTTTTCATCACCTGTCTTGAGGTTTCCTTCAATTAGATGTCAATTTCTGTCTGATTATGCTTTTCTAAAAGCATCTTGAGATGTTATACCATATTAAAGATTTACATAAATGCAGGTTGTTCTTGGCAGTAAGGGAGTAAAATCAAAAAAGTTTTAAACTTTCAATTTTAAAAAGGACCAAATGTTTCATGGTCCTTTTATTTCTACTTTGAGTATACAATCAACATATTCTGATGGTCATTGATGGGGAAGAAAAAAACACTAGCACTTAGATTGCATTAATAAACCTGTGTGAACTCACCTAAATTCCACGTGAACTGTGTTTCATTTGGCCCTATTTGACAGCCACGAAGAATAACCTGTATTGGCTGATTTTAACATTGTACATGGTTGCATATCTATCTGGACACAATGCCTGAATAGATAGCTTTCACTGGGGCACGATTGGATGAATTGGGACTGTTTACTCCATACTTATTACCACACATTGTCAATTAATTCTTGTAACAAGGTAACAGTTTCACTGAAAAAGAGTGTCTGTACTATACGTACATCCCTTAAGAGTCCTTCCTAAATGCGAAGTCATTATTGCCACCACCCTCTTATGCTCGACCTGCTCACATTTGTCATAAACCCATCATGTTTGGCCAAAGTATTTCAAAATTACCATTTAGTAAACGTTATAATCTGATAAGATATTTTGCAGCAAGATGGCAACAAAGTAAGATGCTCCTGCCAGCCCTCCTCTGCCTATCTTTTTTTTCTTTTTCCCCCTCCCCTTAGCCCTGGAGGTGAATCTTGGACAGTGAGTCCCAGAGCAACACATGGGGGAGTGAGCACCGTAGCAGTATGTGGGAAGACAGTCCTAGAACTTAGCTTGGAGCAGCTGACTGCTGTTGCAGTGGACTGGAGGCTTGGAGCAGAGCAGGGATAGCTGTTGGACTGGGGTCTGGAGCAGACGGTCAGACCATGTGCAGAATCCCTGCGCTGATGTAATGCTGAGCTGCTACAATGTAATGCTTATTAACAATGTCTAATTTCTAACTTATTTTTTCAGCTCTAAAGTAATGCAACTACTTTTTAATTCCTCTTTTGTACCCAAGATTTGTACCTAGGCAGTTATATCCAAGATGGGGCCCTAAGAAACAGACATTGTAAAAGCTTTTCACTGTACTTCAACAAAGTACACACGACAATAAAGGGATATTCTATTCTACATATTCTATATTTCACTTTCTGATTCAGCACTATTATTAATTTGAAAAGAAGTGATTCTGAATATCACTAAGGCCATATAAAAAGTGCCAGTCATGTTGGAAACTGTAAATTGAACACTGCTTTAAAACTTTCATCTTGTTTTTGAAAAACAAAATCACTATTTGATTATTTTAAAAATCACATTGGAACAAAAAAGGCCCAAATTTTCAAACTTATAATATTCAAAAATTCTGAAACGCAAAAACTAACTGAAAAATGCAAAAACAAAAATTGCTTCCACTTCATTTTAGACCCTTTTCAATATAATTACAGACAGAAGTCTGTAAGGGACAAATCACATAAGCAGTCTTTTATTTCTCCATGGTGTATTATGAAAATTTAAAATATACATAGTATTTATAGTTCAAGTTCCTTTAATACATTGAGTAAGGGGACAAGTGCGAATGTTACACATGCAGTTGCAAGGCCTGTGACATCATAGGATGCTTCCAACACCAAATTTTTTACAGATCAAACAGTACAAAGAGAACAACTCCAAATCACAACACCCTACTGCCCTGCTGGTCACCCCACACCTTATTCACTGCTGTACTCACCAAGCCTCTTGTCAACTTATATCATTGCAAGCTAACCCTCTCATCTACCAATTGCGACCACTCTCTCCATACTGCTCCTAGTCCCTCGCTGCTCTGTTCAACTCCCAATCATTACCTGACTCCTAACTCTGCATCTCCTTGTTTCTCACCCTGCCCCAAACTCTCTCTGCCTCACTGTCATTGTGCATTATCACGAGACAGGCAATGAGAGGAGTCAGAGCCAGGAACTGACTGGAAGGCAAGTAGGTTGGAAGTGGGACAGTAAGATGGTTGTGAGCAGAATGGCAAGTAGCTAGGAGGTCTGAAGTCAGGTGTAGACCTGTGAGCAGGACGCAGCAACGGGTGACAAGGCTTCAACGGACACCAGATACTAAAAAATGACATTAACTGTGGAAAGAACTGCATTATGTGGCAGTAGAGTACACTGCTGAGTTATCATCCGGTATCAGGAGTCAGTGTCTTATTAACACACAGTAAGGATTTAGTAAGGCTGCACTTCATAGAAAAATATTAAGATACATTTCTGGTTGAATAAGAATGACAATTACCGAAGGGTTGCCAAAGTTTTGTTTTAAATTTTTTCCGCAGGATATGGGCATCGCTGAGAAATGTGTTGTTCTATCCTAGTATCCTTCAAAAGCCTCCTTCTTGAACCACTGCAGTGTATACATTGGGGGTACAGCCACAATGCAGTTACAAAGGGGAGTACAGAATCTTGACTCTTTAACATTGAATAATCAGTGACATAGTTCCAAGTCATTCAGTTTGCAGATCTTGCAAGTGGTGACATTTTTCATTATTCAAGATGACAGAGATTACTAAAGGAGTTGAGTTAATGCAGTGCATCTTGTAGATGGTGGACACTGTTGGTGGTGGAGAATGAGCCAAATTTACATATGGAGAAATTGGTAGATTGACAGGGCAAAAATTTAGCAAACGGAGAATAATGTGGGGAAAATGTGACGCTGTTCATTTTGGAAAGGAGAGCAAAAGAACACAATATTATTTAACACAAATGGACGTGGAGGCATTTCACAGAATCCCTACAGTGTGGAAGCAAGTCATTCAGCCCATCGAGTCCACATCGACCATCCAAAGAGCATCCCACTCAGATCCACCCTAGACACAATAAACAATTTTGCATTGCCAATCCACCTAACCTGCATATCTCTGGACTATGAGAGGAAATTGGAGCACCCAAAGGAAATCCATGCAGACACAGTCTTCCAAGGCTGGAACCAAACATCCCTTGTGTTGTGAGGCTGCAGTGCTAACCACTGAGCCACTGTGCTGCTCATGTACTTGTACATGAAATACAAAGCTAGCACACTGGTGCAGCAGGTAATCAGGAATGCTGGCCCTTATTTCAAAGGGGTTCAAGGACAAAGAGTAGGCAAGTATAACTGTGACTCAGGGTGCTGCTGAGACCACATCCAGAAGTACTGTAAGCAGTTTTGGTCTTTTTTAAAAAGGAAAGCTATCATTTCATTGAATGAAGTTCAGAGATGGTTCATGAGGATGATTACTGGTATGGAGAGATTGTCTTTGAACAAAAGCTAATTAGGTTAGGACTCTACTCACTGAAGTGAAGAAGAATAAGAGGTGATCTCGTTTAAACATATTGGCTTCTGGAGGGGCTTAACAGGGTAAATGCTGAGAGGACGGTTTCCCCTCATGAGTGTGTCTAGGACCAGAGCGCCTAGTCTCAGAATTAAGCGGTGCCAATTCAAGATTGAGGATTTCATCTTTGATGGTTGAATGTTCTTGGAGCCCCGTGCCACAGAAAGCTATGGGGCAGTGTCCTCGTGCATACTCAAGGCTGAGATAGACTGATTCTCAATCAGTAGAAGAAATGAAGGATTATAGGGAAAACACAGGAAGTGGATGAGGAATGTGGGATCAGCCATGACCCTAACAAACGGCACTGCAGGTTTGAGGGGCTGGAACGCCTACTTCTGTTCCTATTTCTTGAGGTCTTAAGTTTTGCTCTAAAGTCATGCATAGCAACAGTTTCCAAGCAGTCACAAAATCTTACAGAATATTGTGCAATTATCAGTGGACATACTGGTGTCTGGCCTTATGATGGAGGCAAGGTCATCAACAAAGCAGCTAAAGGTGATTCGACCTAGGTCATTACCCTGAAGAAATTCTGCAATGTCTATGGACTGAGATGTCTGACCTCCAGTAACCACAACCATCTTTCTTTTTGCTTGGTATGACTCCAACTAGCCAACTTTCCCTGCATTCCCATTGACTTCAGTTTCTCCATGACATCTTTATCACAATCAGTCAAACGTGACCTGATGCTGAGGGCAATTACTTTCATCACATCAAGGATAATTCCTTTGTCCACAAAATTACACTGCTGTTAAAGTGCAGGAGACAGCATTTGGTCATTTGTGATGGAAGCAGCTGTTCAAATAAACATTTTACTTGTGCCATTCTTCTATTGTCTACCTGCAACTCTGTATGTTGATCCTTTTCAAATAACTTTCACATTCCCTACTGAATGTCTCCATTCAATCCACTTCCAGCAATATATTCCAGACTGAACTATACAATTCCACGACAAAAACTTATCCTCATAACAGCTTCTGCTTCTTTCCTTTATTAATTGACGTCTGTGCCTGCTCGATCCCAATCTTTTCATGAGTGCATGCATTTTCTTCCAGTCTACTCTGTTCCAAGCTCTACAAGCTTTGAATACTCCAATCAATTCTCCTCATAGCTTTCTTTCCTCCGAGAGAGAGAGAGAGAGAGAGAGAGAGAGAGAGAGAGAGAGAGAGAGAGAGAGAGAGAGAGAGAGCCTGGAGAAGTTGGAACTACCTTCATTACCGAAGTTTCTCAGTCCTGAACCAATTTTGTAAACCCCTTCCACACATTCTTCAATTCGATTCTCATTCTTCCCAAAGTGCCAAGAATTGGACTACATTCCAAGTGAGGCTGAACTGTTTATACAATTTCAACATATCCATACTCTTCAATTCTATGCTCCTGTTGTAAAAGTTTAGGATACTTACATTTGCCTGCTTTCTCAATCTGTCTTGCAACATTTAGTGCATATACATGCCCAAGGTCCCTCTGCTGCCGCACGCCCTTTGCAGTTGTGCATTTCATTAAATGTTCTTTTTATAGTCTTCCTTCCAAAATGTACACATTCCCACACTGAACTTCATCTGCCACCTGTCCACCAATTTGTCTACATCCATCCTTTTCACAGTTTAAAAATATTCCAAGTTCCAGATTATCTGCAAACTTTGAAACTGTGACCTGCACACAAATGCCTAGTCATTAATATCAGGAAAAGCAAGTGTCCCAAATACAGGCCTTGGGGAATTCTAGCCGAAACTTTCCCCAGTCTGATAAATATCTGTTAATAATTGCTGTCACTCAGACAATTTTGTTTCCACCATACCAACTGAATTGCCCAATGGATCCCCTTTGTAATCTCTTCAAAAAAGTGCTACCAGTTAAACCTTGTTTTCCTATTTAAAAAAAAAATGAATGCTGACTCTCCTTAATTAGCCTGTATTGGTCCACGTAATTGTTCATTTTGACCAAAATTGTTTCTAGCTGTTTCCCCAAAATTAAACGGGTATGTCAAGTCTTGTCTTATCCTTGTGCTTAGCTTTAAAGAATATTTGCAGTTCTCCAGTTTTATGGAACTTGTATCCAAGACTGAAAAATTAATCATTAGCACCTCAATTTCCACTTTCTCATCCCCAGCATCAGTGGATGAATCTCATGCAGTCTCCTGTCTACTTTAAAGCATAGGCAGCCTTATCCAATACCAATACCTGCTCAAATTCAAACCTATCTAGTGACATTTCCTCCTCTTTCAACATGACCATCTTCTTTGATCAATAATGGGTTCATTTCATACTTCAGCCACACCCAGTTTTAATTTTACTACTTATTAGACCTAAAGAAGAATTTGGCATTTTCTTATAAGTTAGCTGCCTGTCATTTGTCATACTTGCCACTGGTTTCCCTTATTTGCTTTTTCATCACCCCTTTGAACCTTCAATATTCAATCTGACTTATAGTTGTTTTTTTTTCTACTTGGCATCTGCTATAAGCATATCATTTCCTTCTCATCATAATTTCTACCACATTTAGACAAAGGCTGTAGTCAGGTCAGACGTTGAGTGGCCCTAACCAAGGTCAAGCCAAGCATCAATGAGCAAATTATTGCAAAGAAAATGTCACTTGCTACCACAGCTGACAATTCCTTCCATCACCTTGCTGACAACTGAGAGTAGGCTGATGGGGTGGTAACTGGGTTGGCTGAATTTGTCCAGCTTTTGTAGACTGGGCATAACTGGTACTTTTTTTTAAACCTTATTGGGTAGATGTTAATGTCATATTTTGGCTATAATTGTGGCTAATTCTGGAGCATAATCTTCAGCACTGCTGCCAGAATGTTGTTAAGGTCCACAGCCTTTGTAGTATCTAGTGCTTCTGACCATTTCTTAATATCGTGTGAATTAAATTGGCTGAAGATTGACAATTGTGATGTTGGATATTACAGGAGGGGGCAGAAATCTATTGTTTACTTGGGACTTATTAAATTTGGTTCCAAATAATTCAATATGACCTTATATACTGGGTTTCCCATCTCTTTTCCACAGCAGCAGCCTCTTTTATTCCACCAATCCTCCTGGTTTTTGCTGGATGAGTCAAAAGACTGATAGTGGCCCACCACTACAGACCTCTATATCACAGAAGCCAAATGTCAACTCTCCGACACCACATCCTACCTCCCCTTTGACCATGACCCCAGTATGACCCATCAGGCCACCATCTCCAACATTGTCGATGCCCACCACCTTCGGTGACTTGACCAGACAGCCGTAGATGGAGAATTTTCCCAGATCTGCTGCCATGCAGATGTAGAACTGGCAGTGTCTCCCAACTCAAACTCCAGAGACACTGCATCCCTGGCTAACAACACCCCAATGGGACACCTGAGCACAGCCAATTCTAATACTAATTGTAGAGACTGTTCTTGACTTGCTCTACTAGAACCTCTGGACTGACAATTGCAGGACGTGTGTGTGGGCTGTCTGCCCTCTGCCAGAATACACCCTGCCTCTCCTCTCTACTTCATCTCCCCCACTCCCATCCTCACTCCCACAACCACCAACCCCCAACCACACCGTGTCCAACCCTTGTCCATCATGTGCTACTGCCCTTCCCCCGGCCTTCAGTCTCCTCGAGATCCCGAAAACCCCACCCAGTAGACTTGCCTTACACTCAACATTCTCCCAACTTCAAACTCTGAGGCCAAATGGTCTGTCCTCTGTAAAGGGCTCGTGCTCATGCCCCTCCATCCCCATCTCAATAGGTTCTGCGCCTGGCAACAATGTAGAACTCTGCCACCTCGGCCTTCATGTTCTTCAATAAAGCCTCCCAACCACCTTCCAGAGACCCTGTTCCCCGCCTCCAATCTTCCTCCTCCTCTTGGACACCACGTGCTAGCCTCTTACCCACCCTGGACCTCTATTGTCACGTTGGCAGTTAGCAACCTCTCCCCCTCTGAACGTGCAGTGCTCCACTCTCTCCAGACCAATCACCGTTTCACTACCATACCTGCTGACAAAGGTGGAACGGAGGTAGTCTGGAGGACAGACCTCTATATCGCAGACGCTAAATGTCAACTCCGACACCACATCCTACCTCCCCTTTGACCACGACCCCACTATGGCCCATCAAGCCACGATCTCCAACACTGCCCGTGACCTCATTGCTTCTGGTGAGCTCCCCTCCAGCTTTATAGTCTCCCAGCCCCGCACTGCCCGGTTCTACCTGCTCCCCAAGATCCACAAACCCAACTACCCCGGACAACCCATCGTTTCCCCAAGTTCCTGCCCAATTGAACTCATCTCTTCCTATTTCAACTCCATTCTAGCCCCCCCACCTCCATCCAGGCACTCACCATCTAATCCAAGACACAAACCATACCCTCCACCTATTTGGTGACTTTGAATTCCCTGGCCTCCAGCGCTTAATCTTTATTACGGATGTTCAATTGCTGTACACGTCCATACTCAACAGGTCCTCAGTTTTTTCCTTTCTAACAGACTCATCCAGTCTCCCCTGACACTGGTGCCCTCCTCTGCCTTGCTGACCTACTCCTCACTGTCAATAACTTTTCTTTCAATTCTTCCCACTTGTCTAAATCCAGGGGTTTGCTACGGGCACTCACAAGGGCCCCAGCCATGCTTGACTGTTTGTCAGTTATGTCAGCAGTCCCTTAATATGTACACCAATATTATTCCTCAACTCTTCTGCCATTACATCAATGACTGCATGAGTGCTGCATCCTGCAGTCAGGCTAAACTGGAACAGTTTATCGATTCTGCTAACAACTTCTACCCCGCCCTCAAACTCACTTGGTCTATTTCAGACACCTCCCTCCCCTTTCTTGACCTCTCTGTTTCCATTTCTGGTGACAGCTTATGGACTAACATTACTATATATCCACAGGCTCCTATTACTACCCTAACTACACCTCTTCTCACACTGTATCCTACAACAATTTCATCCCATTTTCCCAATTCCTCAG
Organism: Stegostoma tigrinum; assembly: GCF_030684315.1. NCBI lineage: Eukaryota > Metazoa > Chordata > Chondrichthyes > Orectolobiformes > Stegostomatidae > Stegostoma > Stegostoma tigrinum. The sequence goes on from NC_081362.1 coordinate 37,585,655, forward strand.
TCTCCATTACATCTGCTCTGGTGAGATGATCCAGTCCCAGATGGCTGCCTTTATCAAACAATGCTCTTTCCCACCTGTCATTCAGGCAGCTCTCCACCATGCCTCCTCCACATCTCTTAACCATCAATCCCACCTCAAAACATAAGAAAGATTGGGTGCCTGTTGTTCTCACTTTCCACTCCACCAAATGTATCACCCTCAAGCACTTCTGCCATTCCAATTAGACACCACCACACCCCACTGCCTTCCACAAGGACCATTCCCTTCACTACTTCATAGTTCATGACACATTCCCCACCAACCACGCCAAGCCACCTGGTACCTCCGCTGCAAGTGTAAAAAGAAGCAACACTTGCTCATATGCCACCTCCTTCAGCTCCATTCCAGGCCCTAAACAGTCCTTCCAAGTGAGACCGAGCTTCACCTGCATCTCCTCCAACCTAGTCAATTGCACCCGCTACTCCCAATGTGGTCTTCTCTACGTTGGACAGACCAAACATAGACGAGGTGACCATTTTTCTGAGCATCTCTGCCTGGGCCTGTAATGGCCAAGCTAACCTCCTGATCACCACCCATTTTAACTCCCCACCCTACTCCCCCTCCAGTGTCGCAGTGACTCACAATGCAAAGAAGAACAATACCTTATCTTCTGTCTGGGCACCCTACTGTCCAGAGGGCTCAACATTGAGTTCTCCAATTTCAAATAACCTTCCCACCCATCCCCTGGCTCTCCTTCTAGCCCCACCCCGTCCCTTCCATTCCATCTTCCGACTCTCCCTTCCAGCCACCAAATGGAATCATCCCTCTCATCGACCAATCAGATTATACCTAGTACGAATGTTCACCTATCACCACCATTCCAGTGGTACAGTGGCTCAGTGGTTAGCAATGTTGCCTCACAGTGCCAGGGACACGGGTTCGATTCCAGCCTCAGGCAACTGTCTGTGTGGAATTTGCCCATTCTCTGTGTCTGTATGGGTTTCCTCCAACAATCCAAAGATGTGTAGGCTAGGTGGACTGGCCTTGCTAAAATTATCCATAGTGTTCAAGGATGTGAGAGTTATAGGGTCAGTGTGAGATGCTTTAAGACTCGGTGCAGACTTGTTGGGCTGAAGGGTCTGTTTCCACTCTGTAGGGATTCTATGAATTCCACCTCCAACCCTCTTCCCCGCATTCCCCCCAACCCCAACAGTTTATCTGCAGCCCCCCCGTACTCCCTGCATTCAGTCCTGAGGAAAGATAACACCTGAAATGTTGACTGCTCCTTTTCTCCAGACGCTGCCTGGCCGGCAGTGTTCTTTCAGCCTCCTGTTTGTCTACCTTGGATTCCACATTTGCAGTTTTTCTTGTCGCTAAACAAATTTAGAATGCCTTCACCGGACTTCTCATGTGATTCTCTCAGATTTGTCACCATAGCACATGTTGTTCAGACTATAAATATTCCACTTAAAGTATTGCTTGAAATTCAATACTCAGCCCGATAAATAAGTTGTAAAAATTACAGGTAAAAATAGTAAGAAAGCATCCAGATTTACTGGCTATCTACTAACTTCTGCAAGATTAATTTGAACCATAATATATTCCAGTAATTATAACACACATTTCAAACATTAATACCTCTGTCAGCAAATGATTCATGGCATTGGGGGAAATTCAATACACCTCAACTACATCAACAAGATAAATCTGCAGCCCTCTGGGCTCAATGCCGAGTTCAATAATTTTACGGCCTAAACTCTCCCACGTCCCAGCCCCCTACTCCACACACCAGGCTAACAAAGTTTGGAGCTGGATATCACACAGCAGGCCAAGCAGCATCTCAGGAGCACAAAAGCACGAGGCCCGAAACATCAGCTTTAGTGCTCCTGAGATGTTGCTTGACCTGCTGTGTGATATCCAGCTCCAAACTTTGTTATCTTGGATTCTCCAGCATTGGCAGTTCCCATTATCTCTCTCCACACACCAGGCATTGTTACCACAGTCTGCCATTACACACTAGTTGTTATTAATCACTAATAGTCCCCATTAGCAACTATTCACTGTCCTAGCCTGGATTGTTATTAACTCTTTGTTTGTCCAACTGCTCTTCTTTCTCTTTAGGCTCTATTCTGTTGTTTACTCCCTACCCCACCCGCCCCACTTTTTTTCTGCATATAAACTGAAGTTGTCCCAAACACCATCAGTTCTGAAGAAAGGTCACCAGACCTGAAAAGTTAACTTTTTTTTTTCCATCACAGATGCTGCCAGACCTACTGAGCTTTATCAGTAACTTTGTTTTTGTTCCTGATTTACAGCATCCACAGGTCTTTCGGTTTTTAAATTTGGTATTTTGTTCTTTTGGCATGAAAAGTACATCTATAGTTGTTGATCGGCAGTTTTGCCAATTACAAAATACAGGTTTCAATAAGCTCTTCAAATCAAACCTACATCACAAAGAGCCAAACTAACACACACAATCCTATTCCCACAAAAAATGTCAGTAGTAAATGATGAGTTGCATTATAGAAGTTCAGCTGCACCTAATCCATTTAAACAAATACTTTCCCTCACCTATATTAAATAATTCAATAGTATTTCTGTATTCTAAGGTGTCATCTTCCATATAGAGGATTGTTTTTCTTCACCATAAAAATATAAAGACATAATTCAGGTACGCTGAGGATGCTTGGTTAAGAAAATAAGCAAAATTTTTCAAATATTACTTTACAGGCTGAAAAATTAAAGACATGCCTGTATAATTGAGGGTCTCTTTTCTTTTCCTTTCCTTCCAAGATCGTCTAATCCCTTCAGTGAAGAGAACAAACTCTTTTTACTTCTTAACCGCTGAGACAGGGACAATGTTCTTTTTCGAAGTGTTGCTTCATCTCTGGAACAATTCTTCAAAAGAAAAATTAAATCATGTTAAGAGAATTCAGTCTTCTTCAGATTTTCAATGTTCATACTAATTTTAATGAATTCATTCATTAATGATTTGAGAATGCAAAATGATTAGGTGAAACTTGTTTTTAAAACAGTAATTTTTTTAAAATCAGGAATAAAGTGCAACTGGAATCGTATTCTAAAATAAATTCTCAATTTGCTTTGAGGAGACTTCATTTTCAAAACAGACAACAGGGAAGTCAAAAGAAAAGTGTTAAAATTCTGAATCCTAATCCCAATTTGGTCAGATAACAATTACTACAACCTTTCCCTAGCATTCATCAGCTAACAAGAAAGCAAGCCTATCAAACCAGGCTGACACTGATGGGGTAACAAGGTATAGAACTGGATGAACACAGCAGGCAAGCTGACGTTTCGGACTTAGAACCTTCTTCCGATTATGGGATTTTCAAAAATGCAACTGATGGTGATTTGAGAGAAGTAGAGAGTAAATCCAAAAGCACGATGAGCAGATATACTGTATCAGCTGGAATATACTCCATGGGACGTTCACATAAATATTGGTATACACACGTTAGATAAATTTATTTTTCAGTGTGCCAACTGGATTCAATTAAAGTTATTGGACTTCTCCCTACCATTTCCCAAGAATTTTTTTTTTTCAGAAAAAGCTACAACTATGAATTTTGTGCACACTACCCTAAAGTAGGGTTGAGTCTAAACTGAGGTTAAACTAATTTAGATTGAAACAGCAGTCTTACTGACCACTGACAGACGAATACAGGTAAATAAAATTGATTTAATGAATTGTTGGAGCACTTAACTTACTAACATGAACAAAAGGAATTTATGATATGGATTCAAATCATGGAACATTCCCCACTGCCACATTTTTCTCAATAAGTCACCTTTAAGAGTAACGTGTAAAACATTGCGATTGAAAATCCAGATAACTATACTATAAACAGATCAACAGTGTGGATATTTCACTTGCATTATTACTGTGCAGCATTATCTTTCTCATAAATGGGAACCTAATACATGGAGTGGAAAAAGTAAATGCTGCATTAACTAATTCATTTAAGATATGCACCCAACTGAAAAACTTGGAAGGGTATTAGGATGAAAAGAACTAAAAATACAATGATCATTCAACTGTTAAGACTATAAAGTTGTCATCTAACCATTCAACATCATAGAGCTGAAATGGTGGATAGATATTTTGGAATTGTCCTTTAAAGGAAATCTGCCATGCTTACAAATGATTCCAAACCCACAGCAGTACAGTCAACTCATTATTGCCTCTAGGTAATTAAGGACGGACAATAAATGATGCAATGTTCACACCCTATGAATGAATTTAAACATTTATGTACTTTGGTCAGCATTTATTTCATTTTCCAGTTGCTCTTGAGAAGGTGGTGACGAGCTGCCTTTTTGAACCACTGATGCCCAGGCACCTCCTTCAGGAAATTAAATACATTTCTAATGCATACAATGGTATGAAATGCCAATAGAATAATTAAGTTGGCTGATTTAATAATTCTTTTAATGAAGATTATCAACAAGAAGAAAATCACATTGTGTAATGTCCATATCAAAGTGTAAAGAGTACCCAAGCTACAGCCATTAGAACAACAATTCTTTATCCAGTGGTACACTGTTCTTACTAAAATGTAAATATTTTTAATAGTCTTCTTGAACTGTTTTCTCTGTCACAAAACAGTAATGTTTTCATATTTTCTACTGAAAGGCACAACAAATATTTCCATTAATCTAACATTAGTCGTCCATGGGCTGACCAGACAAGGGACGCAGTGGAAAAGTTTTTCATTTCATGACTCACTGTTAGACACTATGCAAACATTTTATTATCTTGGAATTCTCCAGCATCTGCAGTTCCCATTATCTCTGATACTATTTTAACCTCACTGCGAAGCCTCTTCCAGGGATGCCTAACCTGAAGAAGTTACCCTCCTCCCTCCGGACCAACCTCAGGGAATCTCTCTCCCATTGCAACTCTCTTCGGCCTTGAAACTGCTCGACCATGTCCTGAAGCAAACCAGGTACCACAGCCACATCACCTTCCTCAGCACCTGCCTACGGAACCAGATCATCCCCAAGGGACTACAGTCTACATTTCAGCCTTCCCAATTTGGCCCCAACCGTGACCACCTCTACACCCAGAACATTCAGGCCCTTCAGAAGCGTTTCTCCCTGCGAGTCCTGAAACAGACACTTACAGCCATGCGCCGGCACCTCCACACACTGCAATCCAGCCTGCCCCAGCTCAGAGCCTCCCTCTCCCAGACCTGCAAAGGACCCCTGCTGTTTTTGATCCTCCGCAGGATCCACAGACTGAACACCCAGTTCCACTCAGCTTTACTGGACACCAAAAATCGTAAGTACAACCAACTCACGGGCCCCTGCCACCCACAAGAGGATTCCTGCGCCTCCCAAATCCCGACTCTGTCCCTGCCCCTCCCCCACCATGCAGCCGCCGCCATTGACCATCAGGACACGGCCAGAGACCCCACCGATGACGTCACATCCGCCTCTGCCGGCCACAGAACTTCCGGAACCACTGCTGCAGTCACCACCTCCACGTCCAGGTACAACACCCCACACACCACCCTCACCGCAGCTGCTGCCGCCCACCCCGATCCTCCAACCGCCGACGGAACCCCGCCCACGGTCGACGCCGACGGAACCCCGCCCACGGCCGGCGGAACCCCGCCCACGGCCGACGCCGGCGGAACCCCGCCCACGGCCGACGCCCTAATCGCTCCGCCCACAACCTCCACAGCCAGCAACCCCAGAGGAGACAGCCACACCGAGCCCTGCCGCATCTTCACCATCCCCCCAGACCTCCCACTGACTGAGGACGAACGGTCAGTCCTTAGCAAGGGGCTCACCTTTGTCCCCCTACAACCACACATGAACGAATACCAGTCAGGGTTGGACATAGAGCAGTTTTTCTGCCGTCTTCGCCTGCATGCCTACTTCTTCAACCGGGAACCCAACCCTCCTTCCACTGACCCCTTCACCCGCTTCCAACACAAGTCCTCCTCCTGGACACCACCCCCAGGCCTCCTACCCTTCCTCGACCTCTTCATCTCCAACTGCCGTCGAGACATTAACCGCCTCAACCTCTCCACCCCTCTCACCCACTCCAACCTCTCCCCCGCAGAATGGGCAGCCCTCCGCTCCAACCCCAACCTCACCATCAAACCCGCAGACAAGGGTGGCGCAGTGGTAGTATGGCGCACTGACCTCTACATCGCCGAGGCCAGACGCCAACTCTCCGACACCACCTCCTACCGCCTCCTCGATCATGACCCCACACCCGAGCACCAAACTGCTCCCCATTTATTCCAGTTCCCTCTCCCCATCCCCCTCTCTGATGAGGGGTCTAGGCCCAAAACGTCAGCTTTTGTACTCCTGAGATGCTGCTTGGCCTGCTGTGTTCATCCAGCCTCACATTTTATTATCAATGAATAAATCCACTTTGTTTGCTCAAAGGAGAACATAAAACCTAAAAGGGCATGACATGACATCAGATTTTGTTTATTCTTTGGCATCTTTCACTCATTTCTGTGTAACTGGTTTCCCCCACATATTTAGTTCACATATAAGAAAATCAAAAGGTGTGTTAAGCATAGCTATTTACTTTTTGCAGCAAAGCTAAACCTTTATTGCACTTGATTAAAACCAGCAAACAATGAACTGATCTACAATTTAATAGGACTGTGCATTTTGATAACCCTACTGACAATATTAAAAACACTCAGTTTCAAGGTGTGATTTTACCAAATAAATAATTCAAATTTGGAACTTTTAGGAGCCGTGTTGCATTAGTTTCTCTTGAAGTGTGACAGGTAACCCTCATCTCTCCTATTATTTCTTCAAACAATAAATTAAGTTTAGTCAAACCTAACTGTTTGAAAAAAATCCATGCCTGCTCTCCTTTCATACGTTTTCTTCACATCTGGTCAAGAATTCTAATATCCTTCCTACCAATAGTGTTAAGCTAATTGGTCTAGAGTTTTCTGCATTTATTTTATTTCCATTTATTATCTTCCAATACTTCTGTAAAATGCATATTTACATTCAGTGTTATATGCCAAGTATATAACGTACAATATGTGCAATATATTACCGGTATTTACGTGTACACACAATGATTCAGTTTTGGGCTGAGTGTCAAAAGGGGTGCTTGTGGCTGAACAGAGAAAAAAATTAAATATCATTTAATTTCTTAATTCATCCTTACCAGGGCATGAAATGATGAGACAGAAAAGATCCCCAGTCTGCTAAGTGCCAATTTAGAGGGCCGACTGACAGCTGCAAGGAGACTCTTGGGATTAGGTAGCTCACTTCCCTGTAGGCTGGCCAGGTAACAACGCATTCGAAACAGGTCCACATTAAATTTCTCCAGATTATGCTCCCACTGCTGAATCTGGTAATGAAAGCATGAGTAGAGAATTATTTATCACAGTCCCCTCAAGCAGTTTTATTCATCTTAAATATTAGTTTCTATTCATTGCAAGTTCTTGATGGAAAATGGGCCCTTTAGACTTGTATTTTATGTCAAATTCAACTATTTTTGAAAATTCTCAGTATTTCCCAAGCACCATTCTTTTGCTTAAATGGTTGAATGACACACTCCATAATCAGAACATGTCACATATTGTCAGTAATAATTCAGCATTGCTTAGGCCTAAAAACCTTTGGATTAATGTCCCGTTTGTATGATGGTATTTCTGATATTGTAGTACACTTCGATACTGCACTAGCTGGTGCTGAAATTGTGTGCCTGAATTCAAACAAGGGCTTGACCCCCCACAAGTATGTATTTCAGAGGCTCCTGTGATACCAACTGAGGAAAGTTGACACAAGTCAAATTATAAAGGCAAAAAATATTGTACAGAAGAATACATGAATGAACGTAGAGTGCTCTCCAGGCTCTCTGGTGAACTCTATGGTGCCAGAATGGAATTTTTGCTCCTCAGTTGGCTATCTGGAATCAGAACCTGAATGACACTTGCCAATAACCCAAAAGGTCCCTCATGTCAACCTCAACCCAAGCCTCCATTTCGGCCCTTTGCAATCTTTAAGTCAACTTGTGCCAAGTCACACACCATTGTTTGTCATTGTACCTTCTAAACAAACTCATTGGGAAGATTAAGGGCCATGTTCAGGTGAACTAAAGTTCTAAATTTCAATTATAGCCCTTACCATTTCAGAAATATGCCCATTCAAGGCTTTTTTTAAAATCTCAAACTATGTAATCCTTTGCAAACAGACTTGCATTTATAATTACATATCAAAGCCAGTTAATCCTCTTATTACCTCCTGGCACTGTCAATCAAACTGAAAATTCAGGATCACCGACCGAGTTAACAATTGTGGAAAGCAACCATAGAACATAGAACATAGAACAGTACAGCACAGAACAGGCCCTTCAGCCCACAATGTTGTGCCGACCATTGATCCTCATGTATGCACCCTCAAATTTCTGTGACCATATACATGTCCAGCAGTCTCTTAAATGACCCCAATGACCTTGCTTCCACAACTGCTGCTGGCAACGCATTCCATGCTCTCACAACTCTCTGCGTAAAGAACCTGCCTCTGACATCCCCTCTATACTTTCCACCAACCAGCTTAAAACTATGACCCCTCGTGCTAGCCATTTCCGCCCTGGGAAATAGTCTCTGGCTATCAACTCTATCTATGCCTCTCATTATCTTGTATACCTCAATTAGGTCCCCTCTCCTCCTCCTTTTCTCCAATGAAAAGAGGCCGAGCTCAGTCAACCTCTCTTCATAAGATAAGCCCTCCAGTCCAGGCAGCATCCTGGTAAACCTCCTCTGAACCCTCTCCAAAGCATCCACATCTTTCCTATAACAGGGCGCCCAGAACTGGACGCAAGGATGAATAATTATGTAATGACAGCCTGGAGGTAATGTTAATACACAGCCATTGCAACTGCCTAACCAGATTTCATTTTACCTTTTATTGACACAGGGAAATCTTCTTGACTTGCTGAACAGCTCAGGGTTTAAAAATAAACTCACAACTCAAGTTTCTTATTAAATCTTGGCAAAAACAGATTTTTGTTGGTTTTTGAGGGGTTAATGATTTAATGATTTAATGATTTAAATAACTTAGAAGTTTATAGTTTTGCAGCCCTTGTCCACACTTCAAGACCAGTTACAACTACTCTGAACATTCTGAACATGCAGTTTAAGGCCGCTGATACAGTGAAAATGGGCTATTTTTGAGCTCAGCATCAAGTCCAAATGGCTCAGTTAAGTGACAGCCTTGGATACCTGGATCCAGGCTGTTACTTTGGAAGATGTGCAGAAACTGTACAACTCAAAAGAAAATCCAGAATAGAATGGAAGTTTGTTTTGAGATACGAATACTTCAAAAATACTTGAGAGTTCTATGCATAGCCAGTAAAATGCCAACTTCAAACAATAGCAGTTCATTATTAATCTGTTCTCCTTCAGTGTAGCAGAAAACATTCTTCCACTTTTCTTTGCAATCTCTTTGATGCGCTCATAAATCAGACATAACTGGCTGGTACAGGAACAATGGTCAACAGGCATACACTCAATTGTTACAAGGACAACCAAAAGGGAGGAAACATCTGAAGAAACACTTTCTCATGGTGATACTGGAACATTGTATGCCATACCGCAACAGATATTTTAAGCAAGAAATTCTGTAAAATAAAAGAAATGGATCCGAACAAAGAGCTTGATCAGATGCTGAACCAATGAACTACTGGCTTCCCTTCTGTAATTTTTTTATGGTAATGTTCCAGTTGGAATATTCTTGATCAAGTTATAAAGTTCCTGCAGTAAAAATGTAAACTTTAGTGCACGACTGATTTCAATTCATTGCTGAGGAGAGCTACTACTTTTCTTATTAATAGCCCATCTTTGGTGTACCATCAACCATTCTTCCAATTTCCTGGTGGCTTTGTTTTTAGAGAAATAGCCAACATTTTTCAACTTGTGAGTGATGATAACCATTCTCCATTCTCTACTTAAGTTTACTGGAAATGCAAGGAATCACGTGCACGTAGTGAGGATATCAATGTGCAGACACAAACTTTGCTCCACATATCATTTATGGGCTTTCTACAAACAAACTGACCTATAACCAATTCAAAATGAGATTGCTGTAATGCAAAACATTTTAGTTCAGAAATGGCAGCAGGCCAGTAAAATTTTAGATTTAAAAAGCTGTAATTGTGTCACATATTAAACAATAATTTGTATGATTGGAACATAATTATGCAATAGACAATGGTCTAGATCATTCTTAATTAATATATAAAATAATCAAATTACGACAGAAAACAAAAAGGTATTGTGTCTGATTCCAAGACATTTTTCAGAAGATACGTTAACAAAACATGGCTTGTGGAACAGGAAACTGTGGGCACTATTACTAAGTTTGCAGGTGACAAAGATAAGTGGAGTCACAGAGAGCTTTGAATAAAATAGGGAGGCTGCAGAAGAACTTTGACAGGCTAGGAGAGTGTATTCCACCTGCCACATCTTTTTCCTATGTGGGAAAGTATGAGATGATTCACTTTGGTAGGAAAAAGAAGTGGCATGCACTATTTTCTAAATGGGGAAAAGCTTCGGAAATTTGTAGCCCAAAAAGAACCTGGGAGTTCTAGTTCAGATTCTTCAGGTTAACATTAGATTCAGCTAGCTGTTAGGAAGGCAAATGCAAAGTTAACCTTCATTTCAGGAGGGCTGGAATACAAGAACAGAGATGTGCTGCTGAGGCTATAAAAGGCTCTGGTCATACTGCATTTGGAATATTAAGTGCAGTTTGGGCCCCATATCTAAGGGAGGATCTGCTGGTGTTGAAGGGGGTCCAGAGGAAATCTGCAAGAATGATCCAAGAGGTGAAAAGCTTGTCATGTGAGGAGCATATGAGGGCTCTGGGTCTGCACACGATGGTGTTTGGAAAGATGTGGGGTGATCTCATTGAAATACAGAATACTTAAATGCCTGGATACAGGGAGTGAGGAGATGATATATCCAATTGCAGGAGAGAATGGGACAGGAGTGCACAGCCTCAGAGAGACGGGACCCACCCTTAGAACAGAGATGAGGAAGAGTTTCTTCAGCCAGAGGGTGGTAAATATTTGGAATGCAAAGCCACAGAAGGCTGTGGACGTCAAGTCATTGAGTGTGTTTAAAACAGAGATAGATAGGTTTTAGAGAGAAGGCAGGAGAATATGGTTGAGAAACATAACGATCATGGTCGATGGCCTAATTCTGTTTCATCTTATGGAAAGTCTAATTTGATAAAGAATTGTATTAAATGATTGAAAGTAGCAAGTCATGGCAAGAATTATTTTTCCGATTGGAGGATGGTGGACAGTGATGTTCCCCAAGAGTCAGTGTGGGCACTTGTGCCTTTTTTGTCTTATGCAAATAATTTTGATCTTGGAACACAGGGTAAATATCAACAGCTGAAATGAGCAAAGTTGGAATGACAAATTTGGTAAGGATGATACAAACTGTCTGATGATACAAAAATGGCATTAATAGGGTAGCAGAACGAGCAGGCAATTGCCAGATGAAATTTAATGCAGAGACATGTGAGACAACACATTTCGCAGAAAACACAGGGACAGCCAACCACATGGTCCTAGTGAGTGTCTGCAGACATTTGAAGCCAAAGGTTCCTGTGCAATGATCTTTGCAGATTGCAGGAAATATTGAGAGTGGTTTAACAAAAAATAACGATCCTGAACTTCATAAACAGAGGTACCAAAATTCCCAACAAAAATGTCAGGTAAGTTACACAGAGCTTTCGTTAATCTCCAGTTAAGCCACAACTGAAAAGTTGCGTTAGATCTAGTCATCATGTTTTCAGAAGGACAGGAGGTTCCTTGCAAGGGTGAAGAGATTTATCAGAATGTTTCCAGGTAAGCGGAGTCACAGTTACAAGGTTAAGATGGAAATACTGAAGTTGTTCACCCTAGAACAAAGGAAGGTGGAAAGAGGACAGGAAAAAAGGGGAAATTTAAGAAAGTTGTATCAATTTTTTAAAAATTCATACAAGGGATATGGGCAGTGGGTGGTCAGCATTTATTGCCCACCCCTAGTTGCCCTTGAGAAGATGGTGGCCAGCTGCCTTCTTGAACCACTGCAGTTCATTTGGGTAGATCCTCCAGGTCCTGCGGGAGGGAGTTTCAGGATTTCAACTCATGGCAGTGAAGGAACAGTGACATATTTCCAATTTAAAGTGGTGAGTGGCTTGGAGAGGAACTGAAATGGTGGTGTCCCTTGTATCTGATGCCTTTGTCCTTCCAGATGGAAGGGGTTGAGGGTTTGGATGGTGTTGTTTGAGGGTGTCTGGTGAAGTTCTAGAGTGTATCTTGTAGATGGTAAACATTGCTGCGACATGTCAGTAGTGGAGAGAGTGGATGTTTGTGAATGTGGTGCCAATCAAATAAGCTGCTTTGTCCTGGATGGTGTCAAGCTTCTTGGGTGTTGGAGCTGCATTCATCCAAGCAAGTGGGAAGTATTCCATCACACTCCTGACTTTGTCTTGTAGATGGACATGATTTGGTGCATCAGGTGCTGCGTAACTCACTGCAGTATTCTTAGCCTCTCACCTGCTTTTGTATCCATTCTATTTATATGTTGAGCCCAGTAGAGTTTCTGGTCAATGGTAACCCCAGGGTGTTGACAGTGGAGAATCAATCATGGTATCACCGTTGAATTTCAGGAGGCAGTGGTCTTATTGGAGATGGTCACTGCCTGGCATTTGTGTGGTGCAAATGTTACTTACCATTTGTCATCCCAAGCCTGAATATTGTCCCAATCTTGTTGCATTTGGACATGGACTGTTTTAGCATCTGCAGGGTTGCAAATGCTGAACATTGCATAGTCATAAATGAACGTCCCCACTTCTGACTTTATGATATCAGGAAGGTCTGCCTAAGATGGACAACGTAAAACTGTTCCTATTAGCTGATGACATAGAACAGGGAAACTAAGATTTACGGCTTCTGGTAAGAGATAAAGGGAAATCAGAGAATGAACATTTTTCAAGCAGCAAGTGGTAATGACCTGGAATTTGATGCCATGAGGATGCTGGAATTAGGCATAAAATCAATTATTTCTAAAGGAAATTGGACAGACACTTGAAGGAAACGAACCTGCAAAGCTATGGGGATCAAGTGGGAGTGGGATCCCAGCTGATGAGATTGCTATCTATGGCTCATTGTGTTGGCAAGCTGCATTGTCTCCTCCGGTTTTGCAAATAACCCTAAGACCATGATCTTTTGTGAAAAGGCTGTACAAAAAACAATTTTCAGACAGTTCTTAAATTTAAAAGGCAATGTCAGAAATTTACAAATATACAATTGTTGTATACTTGAGAAGAATTAATTAGATATTGCACAATAAGTCTCATAGAAAAATTGGAACAAAATAACTACAGACCTCTTCATAGGAGTTAAGAAAAATTAGACAGACAATCTTCAGTGTAGGTAGTCCCTCTGTTCAAAATTGTTTCCAATGATTTTGGAATTATAAAAAGCCATATGTTTGTGTCAATTCCCAACTATCTGAAGTGAAAAATCCTGTAAAGTCAGAATCATACAGCAAAGAAACAATTGCTTTGGTCCAACTCATTCATGCTGACCAGGTTTCCTAAAGTGAACTAGTCCCACCTGCCTGCATTTGGCTCATATTCCTCCAAATCTTTCCTTTCCATGTACCTGGTCCAAATGTTTTAAATGCTCTCACTGTACCCAACTCTACCATTTCTTCTGGCAGCTCATTCCATTGAAAAGTTTTAATTTCTAGCACCCTCAAATGGCCATAGAACGCAGCATGGCATTTACATCTTTGTAACAAGTAGTACTATTTTGCATTACAATAGTTGAAGCCTTTACCTTTTATATAGAGACACAGTGGAAGGGTGAGTCACCCAGGAAAATCTCATCAATAATCTTCTTAAATCAGACCTTTAGATGGTGTTGTACTTACGTTATCTGAGCTTTCAATGTTCAAATCATTTCCCTCCGTGAGAGATTGAATCGATCTCAAACCGTACAAATTTCATTCTATCATCAAAGGCTCCCTATACAGTCAAAATAGTGCAGAAATTATTTAACAGATCATGCTCCCTTCTTAGGGGTTTGTTTCTGCAGTCCTGTCACATCTAGGTCATGAATAATGGTGGATAACTGTCAAACTCATTAGAGAAAACTGCTTCACAAATATCCCCAATGATAATGCAGGCCAGCACGGTGCAAGTAACAAGGCTGAAACATTCAACTTCAGGCTGAAGTCAGTTCCAAAAGCAGATGACCCATTTTAGCCCTCTTTAAAGGACCCCAGCATCACCAATGTCAGTCTTTAAGCAATTTAATTCACGTAATGTATTAAAAGCAACTGAATTCGCTGAATACTGCAAACACCATGGGTTCTCCAGTATTATTGCTAGAATGTTGTTGAAGACTTCTGAAGCTCCAGAACTTGCCATACTCCTAGACTAGTTTTGAGTAGTTATAACATTGGCCTCTAACCAACATGGAAAATTCCTGGGTATGACCCAACCAGCAAAAGCAGAAGTCCAACTGTCATCCAATCAGTCCACTCTGATTATCAGTGAAGGAAGAAAGATTGTTAACCATGCTATCAAGCAGCATTTGTTCAGAGGTAGCCTGTTCACTAAAATTCAGTTTACATCCTGTCAGGACTACAGTGTTTCTGGGCTCATTGCAGCCTTGATCTGAGCATCAATTTCACTGCAGGAGTTCCTCAGGGTAGCATCTTAGGCCCACCCATCTTCAGCTGCTTCATCAAAAACACTGTTTCACCTTAACATGTAAGTGGGATGTTCACTGACGATTACACAATGGTCACTCTTCTGCAGTTCTTTAGATACTAAAGCAGGCCATGTCCAAATACAGAAATAGCTGGACAATCAGATTTGGATGGCTAAGTGGTTAATAAGATTCTTGTGGCAATTACCTCCTCCAACAGGGCAGATTCCAACCATTTCCCCTTGACATTCAATGTGTTACTGGCACTGATTACTGAATTTACCCAGCATTACCATCACGAAGGCGACCATTGAGCAATAATTGAACTGGACCAGTCATATAAATATTATATCTGCCAGAGCAGGTTAATGGCTAGGTACTCCTCAGTGAGCAACTCAATAGGTTTCCCCAGAGCCTGCTCATCATCTGCAAAGCAGGAGTCAGGTGCTTTGACAGAATACTCTGTATTTGCCTGGATGTGTGCAGCTCCAACACCACACTATCCTGGATGGTGTCAAGTTTAAGCAGCACACCTGACTGGAACCCCATCCATCAAAAACTCTTCATTCCCAACACCAGTGGGAGCAGCGTCTATTATCTACAATATACATTGCAATAGCACATTGAACAGTAAGGTTCCAAATCTATGACCGAAGGCCAAGAGTAACGAATACATGTGAACACCACACTGTGACTTGCAATTTTCCCAAGACACACAATCTGACTGGGAACTGTATCTCATCTGTCACTGAACCAAATGCCTATAACTCCCTTCCCAATAACACTGAATGTACCTCAACCCTAGGCATCACAGCAGTTCAAGGCAGCAGCTCATCAATATCTTCTCCATGACAATTACAGGCATGCAGTAAGTGTCTAGCCAGTGACTTCCAAATTCCATGAACAAATTTAAAAGTAAAAAAAGTCAGCTATTCTGCCTCATATCTTCCATCTTGACATTTTAGAAATGATACAACAAAACTGGAGAGAGTGTACAAATAATTGTGCTATACTATCCCACAAACTATTGTAAATACTCAAGGTGATCAATTTGCAGAACTGACTCCAGACAAAGTAGGTAAAGAGAAAATGTTTTCTTATGTGGGGCATTCTAGAATGAGACATCATAATTTTAGAATAAGGAGTATCAGACTTAAAACATAAAGGAGAAATTATTTCTCTTAGTTATGAATCTATGGAATTCACTACCCCAAAGTGCAGTAGATGGAGTCATCGAGTAAATTTAAGGAGGAAACAGGCAGATTTTTAATTAGTACACGTTGAAGGGTTAGATGGAACAGCTGGAAATGGAGTTGAGGCCAAAATGAGATCAGCTATGATTGCTCTGAAGCAGGTTTGAGGGGGTGAGTTGCCTACACCTGCTCCCAGTTCTTATTCAGCACAAGAGTAGTTCGCACCAAGTTTTGTCATCCACAGGAAAATAATTCTGTTTATTGTAAATAGTTATTTTAACAAATGATAGAGGAAAAAAAGAATCACAAATTACCACTTCTCTTAAGTGCACATACATTCATTCACAAGCAAGATAGACAAAAAGCAAAATGATTTGATAAATATTATGGTTGGAAAACTGAAGCGGGGCAGATTATTTTTGATCAAATGTCCAGACCACAGGGTGAAGAAACAATGATCACTGCCCTTTGGTTTCAGTAATGATGGCGTGATGGTGTCTGCAGAGCTCATTTGAAAGCGGATCAGGTGGATCGGGGTCTTTGCTTGTAACAGAACGCTCTCAAGTGCCTGAGCGCTTGTGTCTTTCTAAGAGACAGCAAGTGAGAAAGAGAAATGTTTTTCGTTTCTTGGCTCTGCATGTATCTGATTGCACTGGTCTCAAGTCTGTAGCAATCTGTAACTGAAACAATCCAACAGCTGTCGTCAGGCAGATTTCTTTCACCCAAAACACCAGGTACTGCTGCCTCAATAACGTAACAACTTCACTGCTCCAAAAGCAACATTGTCTTGTACAGCTAAAAATATTCACCACAATCCCATTTTATTTCTCAAGGTGAAAAACTCTCCTTGTATTTCAGCTACACTGCAGTGTCCAATTTCAATTCCAGTTTGTTGTCCAATAAAGAAAACACATCATCCCTTACAGATTTAAAACATTTTCTCATTTCCTGAAATACCTTCATCTATCCAGATACTACAGTTAAACACAATTTCACAAAACGCTAAAGGAATAAATGCCATTGATGGGTTTTACCCCATTTCATGAATTTCATTTGTCAAAAGCCATTTCAAGAGTAGGCAAAATGAAGCAGTTCTAAATTTTAAGATAAAAACTTTACCTATTGTGGTTTAAACTTTATTCAAAGTTTTTTTTAATGTTAGCCTGTCCAATTTATACCACTTGTTTTAAAAACAAGATTTTGGAATTCTCCAAAAATTAATGCCCACCTGAAGTCCCTCTGTTATAGCTTGGCTGCTGCAAAAAAGAGTATTAAAATAACGTCAAGGGTTGAGTTTATACAGTGCCTACTAGAACATAGAACAATACAGCACAGTACTGGCCCTTCGGCCCACAAAGTAGAGTCGACTTATGTTCCTACACTCAGGTCAAACTACTCTGCATACCCTAAATTTTGCTATCATCTCTGTCCCTATGTATCTGACGCCACTACCACCGCTGTCAGCACATTCCACACACCCACCACTCTGTGTAAAGAATCTACCTCTGACATCTCCCTTACACCTTCCTCTAAACACCTTAAAATTATGCCCCCTTGTAATAGTCATTTCCACCCTGGCTAAAACAGTGAATAGCCAAAGACTATCTATGCCTATCATCTTGTACACCATTATCAAGTTACCTCTCATCCTTCTTCGCTCCAATGAAAAAATATAGCTCCATCAACCTTTCATCATAAGACCTGCACCAGCACCCCCACCCCCTGCCCCCAGTCCAGGCAGCATCCTGGTAAATCTCCTCTGCACCCGCTCTAAAGCTTCCACATCCTTCCTATGATCAGGCAACCAGAACTGAACACAATATTCTAAGTACCTAACTCTACAGTTTCTTCTAAATTAAAAAAAGTTTATGGGGATGAGACAGATTTCCAAATAAAATTACAGTCTTTGATAACATTTAGAGCCAGAAAGCCTCATTATTTTTACGTTACTAGTCAGATTTCAGGCTCCTATTTTAAACTAATTTGGACATCATGCAGAAATATACCAACAATTAATACTACAGTTCCATCCCCATTTCTTCCCCACCCCCCACAATTTTAATGTATCCTAAAATTGAAGAATTATTCACAGGAGAAGAAAAATCAGAAAATATTATTTGGGAGGGCTGTGAAATGCTGTTAAACCTGTAGGCTATCTGGTACCAATTTCAAGTGTTAAAATAGAACCAGCTGTTCTCAGGGGAGTTCCAGCCTACAGTCTCTATTAGCAAGTTTTGCTTCAATTTCCCAGTATTACACATTTATAATTAACGTGTAAAGGAGAACCTGGGATTTCCCCACCCCTGCCAGGAAACAAGAATGTCATCATGTTACACTATGTTCTAGCAGAACACAAAGACAGCATTCAGTGTAATGCAGGATATTATGTCTATATCCAAGGCAAACAAGCTATATGGAAAAAATGGCTATTCAATGGGTAGAAATAATGGACCACTCATTCCAATGTAAAAACAGTGATTTATTTTAACATATTTATTAATCAGTACCAGACATATTAAAGTGTCAAAAAGGTCTTTATAACTACTGGAAACATGCAAGCCGCAATCATTTTTCTTTTAATTAATGCAGATGCACCACATATTCTCTGCCAGTGTGGCAGAGTTGTATACTTACCAGTAAAACAACTGCAACCAAATCAGTGTCACTTCAGAATTTTGCAAGAATGCTACGAGAATAGTCTCGTAATGACTTAGTTTCATGCACATTGTGATAGGAACAGAAAAAGGTAGAGGAGTAGATATTCAATCCCTCAAACCTGCTCCACCATAGTTTATTTGTATCTTGACTATTTATCTGCCTTGGTTCCTGAGCAAATCAATTTAAAACCAAATATGAAATAATTAGGGTTATTCAACTTACTTAAGCATGTCACAACATCTCAAGATCTATTAGTTAAAACCACTCAGCCCTTTGAGCCTGCTCTGCCAATGCAATATGATCACAGCCCATCAGCCAACTCAGTGCCATGTTCCTGCTTTCCTCCATACCCTTTGATCCCTTTAACCCCAAGAGCTATTTCTTACTCTTTTGAAAACATTCAATGTATTGGCCTTAGCTGCATTCTGTAGCAGAGAATTCCACAAGTTCCTCAATCTCTGGGTAAAGAACTTTTTCCTCATCTCAGTCTTAAGTAACCTATGTTTTCTTAGACCATAACCCCTAGTTCCAGGATCCCCAGTCATGAGGATCATCATTCTTGTGATTATCCTATCTTATCCTTTTAGAATTTTATAGGTTTTTAGGAGATCCATTTCTGCACGCCCCCATCCCCCACTTTCTTCTAACTCCAGTGAATGTAGTCTTAACCAATCCAGCCTTTCTTCCTAGGTCAGTCCTGCTATCTGAGTCGTCAGACTGGTAAGCCTTTAATGTTATACATAACAGGACACTGGTGATACAGCATTATATTTGTGCAAAAAATACATGGTCTGCATTCCGCCACCCCCGCCCCCCCCCCCCCCCCCCACTCTGATTCAACTATTTTACAAATAGTTTGCACCGCACAGAAAAAGTCGTCACAAATATTTAGCGAACAAACATTAATGATTAAGTCATGGTTCTGGTTCTAACTATATTTAACTTGCCTAATACGCAGACTATGACAAGACAGAATCCAATTTTACAGCAAATAAATGTACTCAAAAAGGAACGGATGTGGATCTCCAATTCATTCCTCAAAAGTCTATGGTTACGGTCAGTGCTAAAAGGGTTCTATGTGAACGTTGCTCCACTATAAAGCATCAAATATTTGCAGTCTCAATTTATACACAACAATTCCAAATTTATACACAGCAAACAGTTGCAGAACTGGGTAAGTAATTGAATCCAAAGTTATTTGGTCAGCTTTCTATCATAACTTTTCTGATAAGAAGCTATAAAACTAGCTACAAGTTATATTAAAATATACACCCAATTGGCTCAAATTGAATAATTGATGTTAATGGGGAAATCCTTTAGATTGTGGTACTCAGATGGTATCGCCAAATCAATTTCTGTGGAAATTAATACCTTCAAGAAAAACAGGTTTACTTGGTAACCAATGGGGCTGTCAATCACCTACTCCAACATTTAAAAATTGAGCTTGAGAATTGTTTGAATGCAGAAGTACTAGGAAACAGCAATCTTCCCTGCTCACTTTAAGCTATCACATTGAACACATCATTCGGCTTGCTGCAGTGCAAGGTAACAGGGCAGTCATCAGGAACTAAGCATGCATTACTGAAGCTCAGACTGGAGGCCGAGGGGAAAGCTACTCATGGTTTTGCCTCCACAAACACACGTAGCATTCTACTTTTGATTTGTTCCTTTCCAAATACCCCTATGAATTATGAAATCAACTAAAGCAATATACTCCTCATAAAAGCAACAATAAATAGTTAAACATTGAAAGAATTTGCTTTGGAGCCAAATGCTTTTTCTCCTCATTCATTACCAAGTAACCTAGAGATGGGATCATGTGTGAACCAAGCTGTTTCTTAACATTATTTGGCTGGACCTATCTAATCTTTGTCCGCTGTAGAGAAGCACACAATAAAAGTCATACACAACTCGGATATATCAGATGCTAAGTTATAGAGGTCTTCTGGCGCCATAGTTAGCAACCCTATCTCTAAGAGAAACTCCAGTTTCAAGTCCTACTCCAGCACTTGATGGAGAAGGTTGAGTATCAATTTGCATTTCTCTCCAACAGATGCTAATGGCTGGCACTAAGAGCCAGAGAGATTCATGATCAGCCACATGATGAAAACAAAATAAAGTCTCTGACATCACACTTCACAACTTTTATTTATTCTTCATCCACGGGATGAGAGTGTCTTTGCTAGGCAGCATTTATTGCCCATCCAGAGGGCAATTCAGAGTCAACCACATTGCTGTGGGTCCAGAGTCACACATGGGTCAGACCAGGTAATGTCGGCAGATTCCTTCCCTAAAGGACATGAGTGAACCAGATTGGTTTTTCCAACAATCAACAATGGATTCACGGGCATCATTAGATTCTTAATTCTAGATATTTATTGGATTCAAATTCCACCATCTGCCATGGCAGGATTTGAATGTTATCTGGGCCTCTGGATTAATGGTCCAGTGATAATACCATTAGACCTTCACCTCCACTTTTATTACAATATGCACATAAAAGTGTACGTGATGCAGCAACTGATTCCTTGGGGATCCATTGGCTGGGAAACCAGTGTGGATCAGAAGAGTGCCAAAAGCATGGGATCAAACCCCATTCCAGCTATGGGCCTAATAAAAACTGCAAGAACTGTGGATGTTGTAAATCAGAAACAAACACAGAAATTGCTGGAAAAACTCAGGAGGTCTGGCAGATCTGTGGTGAGAAATCAAGAGTTAACATTTCAGGTCCTGTTCTGGGAAGGACACCAGACCCTTAACGTAAACTCCGATTTCTCATCATAAATGCTGCCAGGCCAGCTGAGCTTTTCCAGCAATGCGTGTTTCTGGCAATGGACCTGCCCGTAATAGAGGTTGTTACACCGTAGGTCAAACCTATCTTCAAACTCAAGAAGATGACACCAAGTTATTATAGTTAACTCTGCAACATTGGATTGTCAATAAATTGCCCAAAGATTATGCACCTGTGTGATAGATTAACATTAACAGAATTGGGTGCTGCACAAAATCTGAAACAAATATTCAGTTGAAGATTTCGAACATTAAACATCTTTGAAAGCTGCTCAGAGCATTTACTACAAACAAGTACACAAGCACACAATTACAACATTGATGCTGGTACACATCCATTAACTGTTGAAACAAAGAGTCAGGTGATTATAACAATTTGCATCTTATGCTCCTATGCCAGCATGCACTCCCCAAAATAAATAAATTAATATTCAATTTGAGGTCATTAAAGAACATGTCAACAATTCGATCTAAGAATACCTGATTTTCAATAGCTTTTCTGTTTTTGGGATCATTTACAATAGATAGCTGTAACTCTGCCATTTTCTTCATTTTTCCATCCATATCTATCTTCTGCATGAAGTTTTTGGTTTCATTTTTTAGTAGCTTGACTGTGTCTTCTTTCCCATGTTGCTTTGCAAACACTGACGCACAGGCAGAATGTATTGCTGTAACCCAGTTTTCGAGATCAGTCTGGCTTGTAGCCTAAAAATCATACAGAATAATTAAAATTTAATAAGTTAAACCTTCTTTAATACATTCACAGGATGAAGGCATCATTGGCTAGGCCGCTATTTATTACCCATCCCTAATTGCTCAGGGAACAATTAAGAGACCACCACATTGCTTTGGGTCTGGAATCACATGAAGGCCAGGCCAGTAAGGATAGCAGTTTCCTTCCCTAAATGGGCATTAGTGAGTCACATGGGTTTTACAACAAATCGGCATTGGACTGTTAATTCCAGGTTTTTATAGACAGCATGGTGGGATTCAAATCCGCATTTCAGAACATTACTTGTGTCTCTAGATTAACAGTCCTATGATAATACCAATAAGCCATTGCCTCTACTTGCAAAATTCCTGAAATATTCAAATTAATCTGAGCTAAAGACAAACATAACAAGCACAAAGAAACAATCACAATCACATTCTCAAAACAATTTCATAAGTTTTGGAGACTTTGACCAGGAGACCTTAGGAAGATATCCAAAAAAATTAGAATTTGCCATTTAAAATTAGAAATGGCAAGATTCCTTGCTGCCTCAGTTGATCAGGTGAAGAACAACCGTGCTACATTTTGGAACATCCAAAATGAGGTTTCTGGTCAACACAAAATTAACATGACTTGGACAAACCGGCAAGGAGGAATAAGAATTGTCCCAACTAATGAGGTAGTGGCTGTACTCTTTGTTGGAAATGGCTTTATGATTAGCATTTGTGGGGCATAAATATTACTTACCACTCAGCCCAAGTCCGAACTCTTGCATTGTCTGCTGTATGCAAGCATGAGCTGCTTCATTATTTGAAGAGTTACAAGTGGAAGAGAGCACTATGCAAGTTGAAACCGCACTTATTCAGGCAAGCAATTAACATTCCACTAATATAATAAAGTGTGAAGCTGGATGAACACAGCAGGCCAAGCAGCATCTCAGGAGCACAACAGCTGGCGTTTCGGGCCGAGACCCTTCATCGGAGAGGGGGATGGGGTGAGGGTTCTGGAATAAATAGGGAGAGGGGGGAGGCGGACCGAAGATGGAGAGAGAAGAAGATAGGTGGAGAGGAGAGTATAGGTGGGGAGGTAGGGAGGGAATAGGTCAGTCCAGGGAAGACGGACAGGTCAAGGAGGTGGGATGAGGTTAGTAGGTAGGAAATGGAGGTGCGGCTTGGGGTGGGAGGAAGGGATGGGTGAGAGGAAGAACAGGTTAGGGAGGCAGAGACAGGCTGGGCTGCTTTGGGATGCAGTGGGGGAAGGTGAGATTTTGAAGCTGGTGAAGTCCACATTGATGCCATTGGACTGCAGGGTTCCCAAGCGGAATATGAGTTGCTGTTCCTGCAACCTTCGGGTGGCATCATTGTGGCACTGCAGGAGGCCCATGATGGACATGTCATCTAAAGAATGGGAGGGGGAGTGGAAATGTTTCGCAACTGGGAGGTGCAGTTGTTTATTGCGAACCGAGCAGAGGTGTTCTGCAAAGCATTCCCCAAGCCTCCGCTTGGTTTCCCCAATGTAGAGGAAGCCACACCGGGTATAATGGATACAATATACCACATTGGCAGATGTGCAGGTGAACCTCTGCTTATTATGGAAAGTCACCTTGGGGCCTGGGATAGGGGTGAGGGAGGTGGTGTGGGGGCAAGTGTAGCACTTCCTGTGGTTGCAGGGGAAGGTGCCGGGTGTGGAGGGGTTGGAGGGCAGTGTGGAGCAAACAAGGGAGTCACGGAGAGAGTGGTCTCTCCGGAAAGCAGACAAGGGTGGGGATGGAAAAATGTCTAGGGTGGTGGGGTCGGATTGTAGATGGCAGAAGTGTCGGAGGATGATGCGTTACATCCAGAGGTTGGTGGGGTGGTGTGTGAGAACGAGGGGGATCCTCTTTGGGCCGTTGTGGCGGGGGTGGGGTTTGAGGGATGTGTTGCGGGAAATGTGGGAAGCACGGTCAAGGGCGTTCTCGACCACTGTGGGGGGGAAGTTGCGATCCTTGAAGAACTTGGACATCTGGGACATGCGGGAGTGGAATGCCTCGTCCTGGGAGCAGATGCGGCGGAGGCGGAGGAATTGGGAATAGGGGATAGAATTTTTGCAGGAGGGTGGGTGGGAGGAGGTGTATTCTGGGTAGCTGTGGGAGTCGGTGGGCTTGAAATGGATATCAGTTACAAGCTGGTTGCCTGAGATGGAGACTGAGGGGTCCAGGAAGGTGAGGGATGTGTTGGAGATGGCCCAGGTGAACTTGAGGTTGGGGTGGAAGGTGTTGGTGAAGTGGATGAACTGTTCGAGCTCCTCTGGGGAGCAAGAGGCGGCACCAATACAGTCATCAATGTAATGGAGGAAGAGGTGGGGTTTGGGGCCTGTGTTGGTGCGGAAGAGGGACTGTTCCACATGACCTACAAAGAGGCAGACATAGCTGGGGCCCATGGCCACCCCCTTTGTCTGTAGGAAGTGGGAGGAATCGAAAGAGAAGCTGTTGAGTGTGAGGATGAGTTCGGCTAGGCAGACGAGGGTGTCGGTGGAGGGGGACTGGTCGGGACTGCGGGACAGGAAGAAGCGGAGGGCCTTGAGGCTATCTGCATGCGGAATACAGGTGTATAGGGACTGGATGTCCTTGGTGAAAATGAGGTGTTGGGGGCCAGGAAATTGGAAGTTCTGGAGGAGGTGGAGGGCGTGGGTGGTGTCACGGACGTATTTCTTAGCCTTGCCTTATGGATAGTTTACAAACCCCTGGAGAGAGTCAGGTGAATTATTCACCAGCACATTCCTAGCATCAGTTCTGCTCTGCAGCCTCAAAGCAGTTTTTAAATCAAGGACAATTCCCAGGATGCTGATAAAAGGTGATTCACCAATTACAACACTACTGACTGTCAAGGGACACATTTGGTTTCTCTCTTGTTGGAGGTGGTCATTGCCTAGGTCTCGTGTGGCACAAATGTATCTTGCAACTTATCAGCACTACACTAAATGTTGTCTAGGTCTTGCTACATATGAACACAGGTAGCTTCAAAGCACAATTTTAAGCATGATTCAGACAGACAGTCAACAAACTGCTTCATTGCTGACTTATGAAGGGGGGAGGGGGGGGCGGGAAGGTCAGTGATGAAGCCATTGATGGTCCAGCCTATAAAACTCCCCATGGAACTCAGGCACTGATATCAAGATATTATTGACGTCCAACAATTGCAAGTATTGTCCTATCAGTAGGTACAACTCCAACTAGTGGAGAGTTTTCCTGAATTACAATTGACTCCAGTTATGCTAAGGTTTCTTTATACCATACTCTGTTAGATTCTGCCTTGATGTCAAGAGCAGTGAATTCCCACGCCCCCACCCCTCACTGAGTGCAGCTCTTTGCTCTGCATTTGGACCAAGGTTGCAACAAAGTCAGGAAGTGCATGGCTCTGATAGACATCAAACAGATAGTCAGCGAGCAGATCATTGCTGAGCAAGTGCTGCATGACAGTACTGTCAACATCTACCATTATGATGATTATCGAGAACTGTTGTAATTGGTCAAACTAAGGTTTTTGAGTAGATTTGTAACTTGGGTTGTGGATATTGTGGTTGTTTGGTTCGCCGAGCTGTTTTGTTTTTCAGCAGACATTTCATTACCCCGCTGGGTAAGCCCATCGGCTCAACCTCCGAGGAAGCGCTGCTGTGTTTCGCTACCTGGTATTTAAACTCTGGTGCCCGTTGAGTTGGATTACCTCCTATCCAGTTTTCCTTTGCAGTAGAGTATAGCTCATACAGCCATGCTCCACTGCAAAGGAAAACTGGAAATAAGGTAATCCAACTCAACGGGCACCAGAGTTTAAATACACGCTTCATCGGAGGCTTCACTGATGGTCTTACCCGAGCAGGGTAACAAATGGCCTGCAGAACAACGAAACAGCTCAGTGAGCCAAACAATCACAATAATTGGTCAACTTGTGACTATAAAGATTTAATTAAAGGATAAAAGCAAAAAGCCAAATAGATGGAAAAATAGAAATATGAACAAAACATAACCTTAAAAAATATTCAATCCCTGATATTTATGCTGGAGCTTACAGGAGGTGGTCCTCCATTTGAGTAGATGTCCCGCCACAGCAAGCTGGCAGCCAAATCACAAAGCCAGCAGTACTACGAGGATTGATGGCCATTGCTGGGACTGCAATAATTCCTAATGAGGGCTTCCAGCAAAAGACCCTAGTAAAAGCAATGTTCAAGGTTTCACCAGGTTCAGGCTGTCATGCTACCAAAAGGTTATTAGAATGGACAGGATTGAAGAGGAAGGGCACATGAAGGGTGGAGGTATATGGGAAGAGAAACAGCACACCTTGAAAGTGATGGGGAATGAGGGGAGAAGGGACCTATAAATGGACATGGAGGAAGTGATGCCCACCCACTAGTTCACTAGCTTTCACCTATCAGGCTAGACATTGTCATACTTGACTACTGTTGGTAAAAAATAACAGTGGTGGAAGAAGGATGCCCTCAAGTCGGCAATATATAACCATTTAAGTGCTTGAATTCATCCACAGGCCACTGCATTGGTATTGGGTTGGTGCCAGGGCACCATCGGTATAGCACCAAATTATACAGGCTCCATCTCCCCAATCTGGCATCCTTCTCCCAGTGGGCTGTAAAATTCTAGCTTATAATTTGATGTTCACTGGCATTTGATGTGGCACACTAAATACCAAATGAAGAAATATCTTAAGTTACAAGCTCCACAAGGAAACAAAATGACTTACAGCTATGAGTTTAAGAGCTGGAATTCATGAACATGTTCTCTTAAAATGTTTAAGTTTAAGGCCAACTTACTCTTTGATATGGTTTACAGATCAATATGCCTGCATCACCCTTTTATATTTTTAACTTTCATTACAAGCACAATTATGTCGTACTATTGCAAACACATTGTGTATTTTACAGTAGTCTCAATCTGCAACTGTACATGTCTAAATTCTGAAAACATATCACAATATTTGGAAGGATTAAGATACTATATCCAGAGAGAAGAGGGTTTAACATCCCTAAATTTTACTTGCTGATGCCCTAAATCATGTTATTAGATTCCTTAATTTCTTATTAATTAATCCATGAAGCCATTCATCCATGAAAGACATTATGATATATTTACATTAAAGATTTCACAAGTTGTTTTTACACATTTTTAAGCATTAATCTAATCCATAATTGTTAGCTCTAGTTCTTCTTCCCTTTCTAGGTACCCTTGTTGCATTTTGATTGAGCCACAATTAAATAATTAAATAACAGAAAAACCTGGAATAAGACAACATCGCCGAAAGCATTACTGAGACAGAACACATTTTCTTTCTTGGGATGCTCCGGTGCAGGTTGCACTATGCTATCTTCAGCAAATAAAGCATATCTGGGGACACTGTTCTGTTCCATGAGGTTTTTACCACTGGTTTCGTAAAACAGCAGGGTGCAACCTTTAAGAAAAGAACAGAAAAATTATTATTGTCTGTTTGGTGAAACACCATTTATACAAATCTGTTTCATGAACCAACAACAGAAAATTGCATCGAGGTAAATAAGCCTACTGTTAGTTCCTTGCCCTCACTCATAGGTGATAATGCAATACTTTTTAAAAAGCTCATGTTTCAATTAGTTCACTAACTCATTTTAGCTGTCTCCAAAATAAACAAATCGATGCTTGCATTTGAATACCCATTTCTTTAGTGTCATTACAAAACATTGAATGAAATGGAAAATAATTATTTAGGGTCAGCAAGTATATAATCTATTCCTTCACTTGGTGCAGTAGATATTTTATCGAGTAGAAATTCAATGTTGCATAATTAACTGGCAGGTTTATTGGGGAGCCAAAAACAGTTTCTTGAAATCTAGTCGATTGCTTTTCCAAGTCACAAAAACTTATGGATATTAGCCCATATAGGCTTCTAGAATACATTCAATAAAGCTTTCCCAATAAAGATTATCAGCAAAAAATGAGTAGACATCAAACAAATGCATTGCAACAGTAAAATGAGGCACCTCATCATCAACTTCTCAAGGGCATCTAGTTATTGGCAATAAATGCTGGTCTAGCAAGCAACATCCAGATTTCAATGAATATAAAAATCAAAAAACATATGGAAATAGAAATAGCATTGAGTTGGAAATTTGTTGGAAGATAGAAAATATAGTTTGTGAATAAGAGGTAGGTACTTTGATTGGCAAGATATAGCAAGTGACATTTCATAGTATCATTGAATGCCTACAGTGTGGAAACAAACCATTTGGCCCATCAAAACCACACTGACCCTCTGAAGAGCATGCCACTCAGACCCACTCCCCTACTTTATCTCTGTAATCCAGCAACTCCCATGGCTAATTCACCTAGCCTATGCATCCCTGGATATAAAGGTATGGGGGGAAAAAACTTAAAGCTTAATAAAATGTTAATCGCGCTATCTAGAGAGCCAATAAGCAAAAGGGACAGAAGTTATGCTACAGCTTGCAGCCATGGTTTCACTGCACTGGGATTACTGACAGTGGGTCTAAGTACTGCATCTTAGAAAGAAAACTGCTCTTGATGGGAGGGGAGTATAGATTTACCCAATGGCATGTGGATTCAAAATATATCCATCAGATGTTCATTCTATTAAGGCCAATTGTCAGGCTTAATCCAAAATTTTAGTCAGAAACAGTTACGAGCACTACATATCAATTCTTTTTTAGTAATTACCTTTAAGAGAAACCCAATATTGTTTCCACTTTCTGCAGGGTGCAAGGTCCAGTTTTCTCTCCTTCTGATGTGTAATAAGAGGTTTAAAAGACAACCAGCCAGCCTTTCGCACAAACCCCTGTTCTTTTTCATACAATAAATCCAGCTGTTCTAAGGAGCTGAAAGAATCACTGCTGGTTTCTTCACTTCCCATAGACTGGTCTGTATTTTCCAAAGACATATGGCCCATTTCCAACTCTCGCATGAAGTTCTCATAAATGCTCTGTCTCAAGACGTCATTACCAACTGCATTGGTAGAGTTACTTCTGGGTGGCAATGTATAGCTGAAGCCAGGTGACCACAGTAAACTTGATATTTGAGAAGGAGAGCTAGTATCCACAGTCACACCATCAATTCCACTATCACAATATTCATTTATATCCTTGGATTTAGAGTCCTGCAAAATTGACATGATTTTTAAATGATGGCAGAAACAGATTGAACAAAAAGTTTATGAATGCACCATTAACATGAGATATTGTCACATATCATCTAGCCAATGTCAACACAAATCTAATCAATGTAAAGATAATATTTCAAATGACAGCTATGCATCTGAGTATGTACAGTTTCTCTCTCTCTCTCATACCTGGAGAAAGCAAGGGAAAATAGAATACAAGAAAACTTAAGAAAAGTGAACTGAAACCACAACTGAGCAGGTTTTAAAAGTTAAAGTAAATGCAAATATACAAATAAGTGAGATATTTTCAATAATGAAATACTGCCATTGTTAACTTAGCAGGTTTGTCATCCACTTCAAAGCGATATACTCTTTGAATCAGAACACATACAAAAGTCATTCCAGTAAAAATTGCACTGCATCCTCTCCAAAGCCATAGCATCATTTAAATGAGGTCACCAGAATCAGATAGAATACTCCAATAGATTTTAGCGATTTTGGAGGGGTTTAGCACAGCTTCATTGCTTTTCCACTCCGGAGCTTCCGGAATAAAAATAACTCTCCCATATGCTTTAAAATTTTCCAGGTCCACATGGGGTTTTTAAGAAAGGTGGGTGGGCAACGTAATTGGCTAGAAGGCAAATTTATGCTTCCCAATTGGTGAGGGGTCAAACATGTGATTAAGTTCTCAAATGTTTCAGATGAGTTGAGTTTTCTGATATTCATGGTCGTGAATGTTTTGCATTCATTAGTGGGTCATGAATATTCAAAACACTCAAGCCCACCAAGGCTATGTTCATTAACATGGAAATGCTATCCAAAAACAATAAACACCTTCTCAGAATTCCAACTACATGCATAAAATATGTACCAGGCAGGGTACCATTTCTACCAATTCCAGTGAGCACAGATGTCATCTTGGCTACTTTAGAAACAAGGTACTGATTTGCACAGAGATAATGAGAACTGCAGATGCTGGAGAATCCAAGATAACAAAGTGTGAAGCTGGATGAACACAGCAGGCCACACAGCATCTCAGGAGCACAGAAGCTGATGTTTCGGGCCTAGACCCTTCATCCAGCTTCACACTGATTTGCACAAATGCTTTTACTGATAGGATTGAATGCTCTCTCTTGCCTCTCTTTCTGAGATCTCCAGGGGTGGGAGTGGGTGATGAGCAGAGGCTAAATGATGCATCTGTGTTGCAAAGAGAAGTGCTGTCTAGGTGCCTTTTAAACATACAACCTAGAGTTTGAAACCTTGAAGTTCTTGGATTTCTTGTCCACCATTAAAATTTGGATTTTTACCTATTTGAATACATAACAAGTAGAGAAAAATGTGAAACCTATGGGCAACTTTTCGGTCTAGGCCCGAAACGTCGGCTTTTGTGCTCCTGAGATGCTGCTTGGCCTGCTGTGTTCATCCAGCTCCACAATTTGTTATCTGTGTTTCACTTCCTCTTGCTTTTTCGTTGCTCTCCACACACAGCAGAAATAAAGATTCCAAATGTCAATTAACTTGTTTGACATATCTCATGCACTCTGCCCATCCCTCCTTCCCGCATTTTCCACGACACTAATCGCTGCATTCAAAGCATCATCCTCTGCCATTTCCTGTACCTCCAGCAGAATGACACCACTAACACAGATTCCTTTCCTCTCCTCTCAGCTTTCTACAGGGACCATTATCTCTGACACCCTGGTCCAAAGCTCCAACACTCCTCCATTACACCTCCCCATGCAATTGCAAAAGGTCCAAAAAATAAACTTAATCATTCACCACCTGTTTTCTCATTGCTCACGATCCCAACACTCCTTACAGGTGACGGGGCCTTTTACTCTAGTCTATTGTATTCACTGCATAGAATTGGTCTCCTTTCCATTGGTGAGATCAAACGCAGAATAAGTGATGGCCTTGCAGGATGCCTCTGCTCAGGTCTGTGGTAATGGCCCTGACTTCCCGGTTGCTTGTTATTTTAATAAACCATCTTGAAGGTTTGATATTTGTCCTCTCTCACATCAGCAAATCAAAAATTTTCAATTGAACATGCAGGCTAGCAACAACAGCCCAATATGACAGGCATACAGACCATCTCCCATTTGTTATCACTCATTTTGTGGCACAGCATATTGACAAGTTAATGGAATAACATTATTTGAATTATGTGCTGATGTTAGGAGCATTTATTTTAGCAAAAAATGAATTGTAAGTAACACTGTTATAACGACTCAAACGAAATTTTCTGTCCAGACTTAAAACAGACATAATTATCAGACATTTAGAATTGATCAACTTTGAATTTTTAAAACTCACAGGTGGGAAGTGGGTGTCGCTGACTGACCATTCCTAGTTATTGCCCATCCCTAGTTATTGTCCGTCCCTAGTTATCCTCGAGAAGGCGGTGGTGAGCTGCCTTTTTGAACCCACAATACCTCATGGCAGGGAATTCCAGGATCTTGAGCAGCAACAGCAAAGAAACAGTAATACATTTGCAAGTCGGGACAGCGAGTGTCTTGAAGAGAAACCTGCAGGTGGTGATGCTGCCATATATCTGCTATCCTTACCATTCTTGATGGAAGTGATTGTGGGATTGGAAGGTACTGTTTAAGGAGTAGTGGTGAATTTCTGCAGTGCATCTCGTAGATGTTGCTACTGAGCATCTTGGTGGAAGCAAAGGATGCTTTTGGATGCAGTGCCAATCAACCTGGCTGCCTTATCCTGGGTAGTGTCAACTGCACTGTTGTAAGCTGCACTCATCCAGGCATGTGGGCAGTATTCCATCATTCTCCTGGCTAGTGCCTTGTAGAAGTTGGAGGGGCTTTGGGGAGTGAGGGGTTGAGTTACTCACTGGAGTATTCTTAGCCTCAAGACCAGACTAGGAATCAAGATTATTTGGATCTCAACCATGTACCTAAAATAGTACAGAAGTAAAATAGTCTGGATTTAGAATAAAAAATAAAAAGCAGACTATGTCAAACATTATGCAGGTCAGCCAGTATCTGAAAAGGGAGTAATATTGTGGAGTTTTAGGCCAAGGAGGTTAGGTTACCTTCTGTTTTGTTGGAAATGCTGTGACAAAAGGTGGTTGGCATGTATCAGTCTAAACCCAAAAGCTAGCCAGATCCTACTGTCTGCAGATAGACTGCCCCCATTATCTGAAAATTTTTGTAGGGTACAGAACATTATGCAAAGAAAGTTCCCGATTCTAACTATGATCGAGGGAAAGTCACTGATGAAGCAGCTGATGATGGTTAAAGCATAACAGGTTGCCCACAATATTACCAGCAGTGATGCCTTGAGGCTGTCATGATGGCTGAAACCACTACCATCTTTTTCACTGTCCTGACCAGACTAATTAAAAAGGAGACTGACTAGAATTTTCCAGTCAGTCAGTCTCCAGGTTTCTTCAGGCAGCAGGGTCAGCTAGATGCCTGCAGGTGGCCTTCAAGTGGTAGGTGAAAGGTCCAGTGCTTCAAGAGACCATTCCAGTTTTTCCAGGTACAGTACTTTACAGAGGGTTTCCCCACCATCAGATACTTAAACTTGCCCTCATTTTAAAGCTAGAAAGCTTCAATTTCAAAATCTCATTTAACTATCCTTAACTAGATGTTAAGCTGCACTCTGATCATGGGTACTTTTGTGGAAATCAAGTAGTTTCTGACCATATTTCAGTCTGATGGCAAATTCAGAACTACTTTACCTATTTCTGTTAACATGTTATAAAAGGATGTGAATACATAACAAAACAAAGGAAATATTCTCCAGTGTTGCCTTTGTTTTGTTTATACTTTGTATTTACATTCTTAGTTTTGATATTCCCCACATTTCTGAACTTCACTGTAAAGCTGAAATGTGGGTCAGAAATGTGTACTGTGCAATATACATCACTAATTCAGACTTGAATAGAGAAGACTATGGTTTAAAAGTTTGAGGGGATACAAAATTGGTTATGGTTGAGAAGGATGAAAAGAACCAGAGGCAGGTACTAATTAGTTCATCCGATGCACAGAAGAGAGGCAAATTAAGTTCATTCCTCAGAAGTAAGATAAAAAAAAGATTAGTCACAGCAAGTGGAGCAAAACTGATAAATTAGAGGATCAGAGGAACATGAAGTCCACAGTTCCCTGACGGAGGTTCAGAGAGATAAAAAGGTGATTAAGATGATATATGATATACTTTCCTATATTCTCTGCCTCAGTTACGCTAATATTAGAGTTGGTAGGCTGTGCTGGAATTAAAGCCACAGCTGGAATACTGTGTGAAATTCTGATTGCCACGCAATTAGAAAGAAGCAACTGCATTAGAGAGGAGATAATGGGAACTGCAGATGCTGGAGAATGCGAGATAACAAAGTGTGAAGCTGAATGGACAGAGCAGGCCAAGCAGCATCACAGGAGCGGGAAAGCTGATGTTTCAGGCCTAGACCCTTCATCAAAAAAAGGGTCTAGGCCTGGAATGTCAGCTTTTGTGCTCCTAAAATGCTGCTTGGCCTGATGTGTTCATCCAGCTCCACAATTTGTTATCTCGCATTAAAGAAGAGTTCTTTGAGCATGCTGACTGAATTAATTGATTCATTTTATTATCACGTGTGCCGAAAGACAGGGAAAAGCTTTGTTCACGAGTGGTATAGGCAGGTCACTGCAAACAAAGGATGTACAGATCAAAAAAGGCACTTATAGGCATACAGATTACATTACAGGTTACATTATTTGAGGCTAGAGCCAAATCAACTGTCTGATAATAGTTGGAAAGCCCTGCTTGTGCATGTGTTCAGGCTTCTGTATCTGAACTGGAGGATTTTAGCTGCGAGGAAAGATTGTTTACAAGCAAACAACTTTCACTTATCCAAAAGAAAACAGGGAGACCTAACTGAAATTTTAAAAATTACAAGTGGCCCAAATAGAATAATGGGGAAGCATTACTCCACTTAGTTTAAGGATCTGTGACCAAGCAGCAAATACTTAAGGTCAGGGTGTTGAGCAATGAGGATTTGAAACTTGCTGAATGGGGCATTAGCGGCACTTTAAAAAGTTTTAAAAGGCATTTAAAAAGAAGTTGTGTGCGCATTTGAAGCGCTGTAACCTATAAGACTATGACATCTATTTTGGACCGAGAGCTGGAAAGTGGGATTAAGCTGGATGGTTCCTTGGCAGAATTGTCTCCTTACATACTGTTCATTGTTATTAGTAGCTTTTTTTTCAGAAATTATAATTAATCATTATACTATGTTTTGATTCTAACATTCAATAAACATCAAGCACATTTATTGACTATGGTTTTCACCAGAGGCAGGCCAATTTGGAATCCAAGGTAAAAATAATTAAAGGCCTTTTCCATGACTTGTGCATGAATTAGGGGAGGTAAATGCCAAATATTCTTAAAGTAAAAATGTCAGCAAAAGATAAAATTAGACTCATTAAAGAAGTACCCCCAACATTTTAACAGGTGACAGACTGTTCTAAGGTCAATCCTAAGATCAAGTCAATGGAAGAGTTTAATCAGCACTGATTACAATGCACATATTCAATAGCTCAATAATGCAGCTAACAGTCTTTCACGGATCTGTGAATTTATATCAGTCAGAAAATTGTTTTCTGCTTTCCCGTAATTCAGTTTGGCAAATGCCCAACCATACAGGCTTGATACGGTCATCCCCAGCTCAGCAAGCTCTATTATTATCCACTGAACAGGAGAGATCTGATCTTCCAATTGAAAGATATATCTGAAAACTAAATCAGTACACCCAAGCTAACAGAGGAATGTCAACTCCTTTCTTCCCTTGTTCACCTAAACGAGTGCAGTGAAATAACATGCCACAGCACTAGTATTTTCTGCAAGTTGGTTTCGGATAATTCAGATTCTGACTTCTGGAATTCCCAACCCCAGCCATACAAAGAAGCAGCACACAACCGGAAATTATTAACCAAGGTAATATCATATCCACATCGGGAAACACTCTTTCAGAAAGGCGAGCAATTAACCATTTCCCAGTTTAAAATTGGTTTTTGAAATTTGTTTCTTGATTTTGGTTAACATTTCTACTTAATATCCATCCATTTTTTGATCATTTCCCTTTTTGGGTAATCATTTACCATTTTCTGTTGTTCCTCGCAGACAGTTAATACTTTCCTATAGTTTACTCATTTTTGTAGCTTTTACCTTGTGATTTTCCTCAAATTTTGCTATTGGTTTTCCCTTTAAATGTAATCATTATTCAATTTATTGGACAAAGATGAATAAAAAGTAGGAAAAAATTGGCCATTTTTGTTTGGTTATTGTCCAAATATTGACAGAACTGCTAATCAGCCCCAGCAGGAAATTTCATATTAAAGTAAATCAAAATGAGTTAATTGTAAATTTAATTTTCATAAAAAATGCTCACGTCATAGAAGTATATTGAATTTTTATGGCACGAATCAGAAGCTTTGAATTAAGGAGAAAGGTTTAGGACCCTTGTCTTAGTGGACTTGATAGCATAATCACTTAACCAAATGATTCAGTACTTGCCTCATCGAGTGTGTAAGACAACAGCCAGCCAGGACAATAAAATTAAAATTCTGACCAAAGTCATTGACCTGAAATGTTGGATAACAAGGTGTAGAGCTGAATGAACACAGCAGGCCAAGCAGCATCAGAGGATCTTTTCTGAAGGGTCTAGGCCCGAAACATCAGCCTTCCTGCTCCTCTGATGCTGCTTGGCCTGCTGTGTTCATCCAGCTCTACACCCTGTTATCTCAGATTCTCCAGCATCTACAGTGCCTACTAGACCTGAAATGTTGACCGTTTCTCTCTCCTGGCTAGTAAGCCTGTTGAGCTTTTACTGCATTTTCTCTTCCTATTTCAAATTCCCAGCATCTGCAAAACTCTTGTGGAATAAATCAATACCCTCAATGAACAACAGCATGCAATTTGAATTGGAAAGCAGGGGCACCCAGAAGAAAGCCAAACAGTTTAGAGTACCAGTCAATAAAAGAAATCATGACAGGAATTGCTAAGGCGAGCTAATCATTAGATTGCCAAGTTTTAAAAGTTATATAAATTGACTGGAGCATTAACACAATTTAATTAGATATAAATTTCACAAACCAACACGCTCACTGTTAACAGTACTCAAGACAAAACTCCACTGATAGGACAGAACTGAGCAACTGGGCTGAATTGATCATTTTCTTTGTTAATAGATCTTTTGTCTTTTCAAATAGTTATAGTCATGCTGTATAGTTCAATATTTCTCCTTTCAGTTCACGTTTCCACCATGGACACATTCTTGATCCAGTTTACGTGATAAGGCTGATGATTAAACTCAAAAGCTGTTCCAACAGCAATCCTTCAATTCCGACGTACTTGGCTAAGTTTAAACAACCGATTTGCTATTTTAGCACTGCTGTCAAAAAAAAGTGATCAAGGCTTACCTTTCTAGGAGCTGCATGATTAGAAGTACATTAATTTATCTTAAAATAACAAAGTAATGAATTATAATACAGATTCCCAGAATGTTTAGTGCTGTAGATCAACTTCAACATTTCAGTTTAGTAGTCACCTACAGACAAAGGCCGAGATTACATGGGAGAATGCAGTGAAACATCACTAATCGGCACATCATGCCAAGCAGGTACAAGGACATTTATTTTAATAAAAGTACACTGCCAATCTTTAAGGGATGACAGGAACTGCAGATGCTGGAGAATCCGAGATAACAAAGTATAGAGCTGGATGAACACAGCAGGCCAAGCAGCATCTTACAAGCAGGAAGGCTGACGTTTTGGGCCTAGACCCTTCATCTGAAATCCTGATTCTGATAAAGGGTCTAGGCCCGAAACATCAGACTTCCTGCTCCTATGATGCTGCTTGGCCTGCTGTGTTCATCCAGCTCTACACCTTGCTAATCTTTAAGACTGCTACCATAGGTCACCTGACATTTGAAACAGCATGATGGTTCAATTTCGGGAAGCTTCTAAAAAGGACTTAATGGATAAGCCCAAAAACATCATTGTGGATTATCTCACCTTCCCATTGTCAGAGTTCATGAATTAGGAGGAGTAAACCATTCAGCCTTTCAAATCTGCTTCACTAAAAGATAATAAGATCTCAGATATTCTGTTACTTGGTAGTCCTGAAGAGAAAAAAGAACTAACAAAATTAATTGACACTTTCCTGTGCAAAAGGACATCTATTAGTCTCAACTGTATGTTGCTGAATTTCTACTATGGTAGGTAGGCTAAACTGTTTTGTTAACATGAATGGACTATCATTTGCTTTCCATTGTCCATTGACGGCCAGTTGCCACATGTCCAAAACACTGACAATTCGAAGTACTACATATCCTGTTAGTATTTTAAAATGTAATTTTACAAAAAAAAAGTTTAGGAGGAGAAACTCCTTTCTCATACAATATCTGTTTTGTATGTATGGTGTATGCTTTTGTAGTACAATAAACCTTCCCTGAAGACAGCAGGTTAGAATAAATAATGCTCCTGTTGAAGAAAGTCTACTGGAGACTTTTTAAAAGTCTGACTACAAACAAGCAGGGATTCAGGAACATATTTGCCTTGCCAAAATAAACAATCCTGACTATGGACAAAAAAGGACCAACTGAGGGTTTCAAGATAATAAAATGAGAGGCTGGATGAACACAGCAGGCCAAGCAGCATCTCAGGAGCACAAAAGCTGACGTTTCGGGTCTAGGCCCGAAACGTCAGCTTTTGTGCTCCCGAGATGCTGCTTGGCCTGCTGTGTTCATCCAGCCTCACATTTTATTATCTTGGATTCTCCAGCATCTGCAGTTCCCATTATCTCTCAACTGAGGGTTTCAGTCTGATCCCTCCACTGTCTGAGGCTGGCAGGCAAACGGAGAGGCAAACAGAATGTGAGGGAGCACTAGCCTACAGATGTTAAATAGAAATTGCAGCTTGGGTTTCAGGCTCTCTGCAGGACGGCAATTGAGTCTAACACAAACAGTTCATCAATTTGCCTTAGCAGATCCAACTAGTTCTGAATTGAAAATAAATTGACATGTTGACCAAAGGGCTCAGAGGGATGAAGGAACTGGGAGAGGGGAATGTAGCAAGGGCAAGCGTAGGCCAGTAGCAACCTATTAAAACAAAGTAGGACTCTACAGAAGTTTTACAGAAACACGCAAAAGAGTAGCCATTTCGTGTACCTGAGAAGGATCGCCACCACAACCTTCTCAGGAGCAACTAGGGATTGGCATTAAGACTGGCCTATCAATTACACTCACATCCCAAAAGGAAGCAAATTAAAAGTTAATTCTCCCATTTGATGACAATTGTGAGCTGAAACCTGGATGTTCACAAAGTTATAAACATCCATATCTGGCAGGTGGCCTGGATATTTAGAAGTCAACAGCCTCTAAATCATGGTGGAAGAAGAAATTACTCAAAATTTGTCAACCAAAAATAGGCATAAGGAATATCAATTCATCCCTCAGCATATCAAAAAGGTTAGAAAGAAAACAATTACAGCACAAGATCTTTCCACAATTCATATATTCCCATAAGAACTCTTTCAGGAACTGCTTATAATGCCATGCCATGGAACATTTATCTACCAATATACTCTTTGTGAAGTTTCTAATGTCAATATTTGAGCTGGAAGTTAAATCTGTTTTTACTGCTTCAGCTTGCTTAAAATTAAAATTCTTCAGATAAAAATCTCAAATATTTCAAGTCTAAAAATACAAGGAGGACATAAAAACACTACTTAGAATTTGTAGGTTTGACCACGAAACCAACTGTTACAGCAATGGTTTTTTTTTCAAAAACAAATTCTGGGCACAATCTTGGAACTTTTTTTTAAAAACAGGGGTAGGTATGATCTTGAGAAGCAAGGTTACAGGGAACCTGGGAATGTGAAGTAAATTGGATCAACTACGATCTCACTGAATAGCAGAGCAGACCCGAAGGCCTAGAAATGTATTTCTGCTCCTAATTTGTATGGTCAGATGCATCATCACAAGTGATTGGGATCAGTTTAAAAAATGAGCAGGAAAAACAGTTACAATTCCCAGGTGTATACAGTTCTGTTCCCCTACTGTTATTATGTTTTCACTACTGAGCTCTAAATGAACATATATAGTCTTAGCTTCTAAGCAATTTCATTTTTGGAGTATTGACTTTAGATTTATCTACAGGTGACTGCAGCAGCTGAACAAATATCAAAAATAGTTAAGAAAATTTAAAATTTTTGTTGAGAAGTTCTACAAGCTTCTGGAGTCCATTTTACTGCTGTACAGTGAGCTTACGTACTCAAAACACAAAGTATATCAGGGATTTTAAACCACTTTCAAAATGTTGAAGGGTGAAATTTAGCAATACATTTTAAAAACAACAATTTTGGATACAAACTCTATATCAATATAACCGATAATCAGAGAACGAAGGAGAAGAATACATTTTATAGTTTGTCGACTTCCTAAACTGCTGCATCGGGATAAAATCCATAATTAAAGCAGCTGATTTAGCTTAAGACAAAATCAAATAAATCAGGA
Organism: Stegostoma tigrinum; assembly: GCF_030684315.1. Taxonomy (NCBI): domain Eukaryota; kingdom Metazoa; phylum Chordata; class Chondrichthyes; order Orectolobiformes; family Stegostomatidae; genus Stegostoma; species Stegostoma tigrinum. The sequence continues at coordinate 37,625,352 of NC_081362.1, forward strand.
CTGGAATAAAATGTTATCAGATATACGATGTGCAAATGATACAGAGTTGGTACATTTGATAGTGTTTAGATCAGTATGTGTTTACCTATTTAACTTGCAAGGCTGGTGTAATGTTCAGTTAACATGTAAAGATGTTGATGACCCTAGGGATATATTTTTGACTCATCCCACCATTAATTCCCAAAAATAATTCCAGTTCGTACAAGAACAGTCATCAACTGCAACAAATATTCAACTATCCAAACCAATAAGTTTAATAATCAACTCAAAGATACCAAGAACTGCAGATGCTGGAGTCGGAGTCAACACGGTGTGAAATTGAACGGTCCCAACCCAAAACGTCAGTTTTCCTACTTAACTGATGCCGCCTGATTTGCTGTGTTCCTGCACTCCACACTGTGTTGACGTAATAATCAACTCAGTTAACATTTGAGATAATAAACCTGATCCTGATTGAACTTCACAAAAACAGTTATGTTTTGAAATAAACCTTCAACTCAAAGTAAACCAGAGAATCATAGATAAATGTTTTGGCTTGGAGAAATGTCCACAAGCTTCAGTCGTCACAGGAAGAGAGACTCAACAGAAGTCCATCGATGCTTTTTACCAGTAAATCAGTATTTCAGACGCAGACAATGGTGCTGCTGCTGTTGAGAAAAATGGAGTCAGGTGTTCTTGAGTAAATGGTTAAACAAGATGCTAGTGAGATTTTGGTTTCTGTTAAAAAGAAAGGGAATAGGAATTGAGAAACCCTCTGATGAAGGGTCTAGGCCCGAAACGTCAGCTTTTGTGCTCCTGAGATGCTGCTTGGCCTGCTGTGTTCATCCAGCCTCACATTTTACTATCTTGGAATAGGAATTGATGAGTCTTTTAAAGGTTTAAGTAATTGAAAGCCAGAGGTCAATTTTGCTCTTTGTAGGTGCATCCAGAAAACTCAGATGGAGTCGAACAACTGTTAAAAGGAACTGGAACAGAGAACATTACAGGCCCTTCGGCCCTCGATATTGTGCCGACCTGTCATACCGATCTCAAGCCCACCTGACCTACACTATTCCATGTACGTCCATATGCTTATCCAATGACGACTTAAATGTACCTAAAGGTGGCGAATCTACTACCGTTGCAGGCAAAGCGTTCCATTCCCTTACTACTTTCTGAGTAAAGAAACTACCTCCGACATCTGTCCTATATCTTTCACCCCTCAATTTAAAGCTATGCCCCCTCATGCTCTCCGTCACCATCCTAGGAAAAAGGCTCTCCCTATCCACCCTATCTAACCCTCTGATTATCTTATATGTTTCAATTAAGTCACCTCTCAACCTTCTTCTCTCTAATGAAAACAGCCTCAAGTCCCTCAGCCTTTCCTCGTAAGGCCTTCCCTCCATACCAGGCAACGTCCTAGTAAATCTCCTCTGCACCCTTTCCAAAGCTTCCACATCCTTCTTAAAATGCGGTGATCAGAACTGTACGCAATACTCCAAGTGCGGCCGCACAGGAGTTTTGTACAGCTGCAGCATAACCTCTTGGTTCCGGAACTCGATTCCTCTATTAATAAAAGCTAAAACACTGTCTGCTGCCTTAACAGCCCTGTCAACCTGGGTGGCAACTTTCAAGGATCTGTGTACATGGACACCGAGATCTCTCTGCTCATCTACACTGCTAAGAATCTTACCATTAGCCCTGTACTTTGCCTTCTGGTTACTCCTACCAAAGTGCATCACCTCACTCCTGTCTGCATTAAACTCCATTTGCCACCTCTCAGCCCAGCTCTGCAGCTTATCTATGTCTCTCTGCAACCCACAGCATCCTTCGTCACTATCCACAACTCCAACGACCTTAGTGTTGTCTGCAAATTTACTAACTCATCCTTCTACGCCCTCATCCGGGTAAAATGACAAACAGCAGTGGACCCAACACTGACCCTTGCGGTACACCACTAGTAACTGGTCTCCAGGATGAACATTTCCCATCAACTACCACCCTCTGTCTTCTTTCAGCAAGCCAATTTCCGATCCAAACTGCTATATCTCCCATAATTCCATTCCTCCGCATTTTGTACAATAGCCCACTGTGGGGAACCTTATCAAACGCTTTGCTGAAATCCATATACACCACATCAACTGCTTTACTCTCATCTACCTGTTTGGTCACCGCCTCAAAGAACTCAATAAGGTTTGTGAGGCACGACCTTCCCTTCACAAAACCGTGCTGACTATACCTAATCAATTTATTCTTTTGACATTTATTCTTTTGAGGAAGTTTTGACATTGAATGATGTGGAGAAGGGAATTTTGCTGGTGAGCCAGGAGTGTCTATGGAACTAGTCATTTAATATCATGAATCTGCCGGCAACACAGCAAAAGGTTTTCAGAAGGTACCTTCCAGTTATATTATAATGTATACACTGATATATCACTTAATGTATGACCCAAGTTAATTTTAGATCGTTTGTTACAGTAAATTCCTTAAAAATGAAATCATGTCCACTAGTTTATTTGCATTATTTGATTTGGTACTTTATCTTTTAAAATGTCTTTGACTCCCGGGGGGTTGGGGGGGTGGGGGGGGGGGGTTGCGATAACAAGTTGTTGTGTAGAATCTGCACTATTTTCCTGGAATAGATATTTTTACTTTAGTCAATTACAATTTTAACACAGAGGAATGGCGGCATCCAGGGAATACTTCTTCAGGGAGGGGAGACACACTCAGCAGCATCTTTCCTGCTTGACACAGAAAAATATCAAATAATGACCATGACAAGGTACAGAATATAGATCAATAGAAATAAAGGAGGTATAGCATACAAGAGCTGGGACATTAAGATGGAATCATACAGGACATTGATTAGGCAACAGCTGGTGAAGTGCTGTTCTGGTCACTAAACTATTGTAAGGATGCAAATCCACTGGAGAGGGTATACAGAAATTCATGAGGATGTTGCCCAAGCTGGAGCATTCAGTTCTAAAAAGAGACAGACTGGCGTTGTTTGCCTTGGGGCAGAGAAGGAAGGTGAGCACTTGAAATGCCATCGCATGAGGCTACGGGCCAAGTGCTGGACAATGGGTTTAGAGGAGTAGTCAGGTGTTGGATGACTAGCACAGACACAATCGGCTTCTTCCCATGATATAGTACTCTATTTTAGCTATGACATTTACTCAAAAGACTTCAGAGATAGTAAAAAGCATGATTGTTTCCCAGAAATTACGGGGACCACTAGGCAAACTGACTTGACATTTGAAACATCAAATTGTTTCGAATGATGTATTCAAGTACAATAGAGAATAAAATTTAAATTAAATTAAGATAAGGCATGGATCAGAAAGCAAATCAGAAAAAGTACTGAGGGAAAGCGATGAGGTGATCAGAATGCATAACGGTCTGTATTTTATTAAATTATGACAATAAAACCAACATTGATATTTGAATGGCATTGTTACTATGTAGCTGATTACAGCACTGCAGTATCGGAGCATAAAATCAGTATTCCAGCAAAGAATCTTTTCTAAAGGCTTATGCAATTCATGATTAATTTTAAAACTCACATTTAACAATCCACTAAAGGTTCTAACATTAGAGCATTCTTCTTCTGAGAGTATTTAATGTGTATGTTCTAATTTAAAATGGCAATGTCATAACTGTCAAACTCCACCAAACCAAAAAAGGTTCGTACCTGTAGTTTCCTCCTCTTTCTTGTGAGACTGCCAGTCCAAGCACTTAAACGCCGCATTCGACCTTTCAGGGCAACTTTTGAAGAGCCATCATCACAGAAGTGTTTGGGCTTTCGACATGGAAGTGTATAAGAGGTATATTGTGTGCTTCCTCTATCCTCTTCGTCAGATAGAGCACTCATGCAGTTAGAAAATTTTCTATCAAACAAGTTGTGAGGATTAAAAGCCATGTTTCTGCAGCTTACTGAAAATTCATTCCCTGAAGGTATGCAAAGTCCTACACTGGCATCATTGTATAGCATTTGCAGAGAAGAGAGAGATGATCTTTGGAAGAGATATTCATTATTTGGTAAAATGCTTTCAAGATTACTTGTCTCAGTAACTTTCTCAATTATGCGCATTTTATCAAAATCACTGATGTAAGCATGGTGTCCCCAGGGCAACTCCGGCCAGGAATATTCAGAGCTGATCGAGCTACCTTTGCTCGATTTTAATCGCTCCTCACCAAGCAGAGCACTCTGGTCCATTCGGTTTCCTTTACTACCATCAAATTGCACATCATTTCGTTTACTCAATTCCATTGCAGGAGAATATCTCAAAAGCTGAACTGGCCCTTGGGATTCATCACAGGGTGCTTTGCTACCACCATCACCACTGCTACTGTGAAACTCAACCCTTGCATCCCCATCAAATTTCCCCAAAGTTTTGATGAGAACCTTTGGACTGCTTTCTCCTTCTGATTTCTTGAATTGAGTTATATTTTCGGTTATCCTATGTCCTTTTAAAACATACTCATTGCACTCTGGAGCTTTAAAATGATTGTCTATTTTGTTAAGATGAAAGCAACGAAAACTGTTTGCAGATAAATTATCATTTGCGTGATCATATTTCCCCAGGTGACCTTGAAGGCATCTGACGTATGCTTTACTATTACTCATCGTAGGCTCACTGTGACGTACAGAACTATTGAAAGTGTATCGTTGGTTGCTTTTGTGCTGAAAAAGGCAGTTTTTGCCCAGAGATCTTGCTTTGTAACCTATGCTGCTGCCACTATATCCCCAGCCAAAAGAAGAGCGTGACTTTTCATCATTGGCATGAACATTTCGAATTTTGAGAGCACATGACTTCTGCCTGCCAATAGGCATCGACTTCCCCTCAATATTGCCTTTATTTCCTTGCAGATTGTACTGGCTGTCTGAGTTACCCATCTTGCACTGAGAAGAGAAAACAGGGAACAGTTACCACAAAAAAAACTTAATTGTTTTTATTACTTTGCAGAAATAGTAATAAAATGTATCCAGCTTTGAAGTCAATTCCAGCATGCATTTCTATGCAGAATTAAGAAAACAATTCTTCAATATCTTAGAATAAGCACCTAGCAAAGCAGTTTTCAAAGGGATTAGAGTCTTGGAAGTTCCATGTATACATGATGCTGCTTGGCCTGCTGTGCTCCTCCAGCTAAAATCTGAAAAGTTGTGACACAGCCACACCAGATTTGATTTAAGACAGTAAGCGATATTCTTTAAAAAAACTAACATTCCACAGTTCAAATATTTATAACAGTCAAGCCTTGTTTCTTCACATTCTAGACAATTACTCTACAAGATGTAATTTAAAGCTGGAACACCAGGGTGTTTATCATCCGTATATCTTAATTACAGTAAATAAGAAATACATCAATTAGGTATCTTGGGTCTGGAGAATTTTGCTACCATGCAATTGCCAATTGTTGTTATCTACACAGGGTGTGAATCAGTCCACAAATGCTTTGTACACAAGTCAGAATTCAATGCAGGACAAAAGATGCCATTTGTAAGTGGGGGAAATGTTTGTATATCAAATCGTTAAGGCTACACCCAAATTTGAAAATGAATTCATAAGTATGAATGCTTGTAAGTCAGATGCTTGTAAATTGGCGACCCCGCAGAAAAAGTTTCCATTGTAAATTATTACTTCTATAATGGAAGTGGATGTTGAAACCCTAATTTTTAAACATACAAAATACATAGTCAAACAAAACTAAGACTACATCTTTCGCAATTTAAAAAATTATACTTGCTGTCTTAACACCTTGACTAGAATCATGCAGCCATTGAATAATTTTAACACAAAGGCGCCAATCAGGCTACTGCCAATATGCCAGCTCTTTACAAAACCAAATCTGATAATCTTACACAGCTTCAAAAATTTGCATCTGTGGGGAATGGCTATCCATGTGGTAGCAAAACTATGAAAGCAGGAAATGGCTGTGAATTGAGAGAGGGAAGTGCTCAACAAGACTTGGGTGTTTTTCTGCACCAGTTGATTAAATAAAGTGTGCAAGTACAGTAGGCAATAAAGAAGGCAAACTTTACGTTGGCCTTTACAATGAGAAGATTAATGTACAAGTGTGAGGATGTCTTACTGCAATCATACAGGCCATTGGTGAGGCCATACTTGGAATACTGTGTGCAGTTTTTGTCTCTATCTGAAGGATCAGGTCCTTACTATTAAGGGAGTGCTCAGAATGTTTACTAAATTGATTCCTGGGATGGCAGGACAAACTCACCATTGACAACATCCTGGATTGAACATATCTGGTCCATTAGAATTTTAAGTTTCATTGAGATCCCACCACATTCTTTTATACTCCAGGGAGTATAATTCTAATGGACTTAAAATCTCCTCATGTCAGCTTTGCCATCCCAGGACGAAAATTCTTACTAACTTTGTCAATTCACATTTGTCCAAGCGACTGTTAATTTAGCCCTAGATTCTCATCATGCTTAAAAAGTTTTTTCACAATGGTTTAAACTGGTTAGTTTGTTTTGTGTTTTGGAAAAAAGGTGCAACATTTGTGATGCTCCAGTTCTCCAGCACCAGCCCAGTATCTGAATAGGATTGCAAAATCATTGCCTCCGCATTGGCAATTTTCTCTCTCCTTCCTTCAAATGCATCTCAGCTCGTCCTAGTAACTTAGGTACAAGCAAGCTTTATTTATCGTTAACCCATGTAGCATCTCAAGTACTCACTGTCAAAAGCATGAGGAAATAGTACCTTTGTTACAACCCCAAGTCACTACTGAACAAGTCATTGCCAGAATACATGTTTGCTTGTTTGTTTTGCCGGTTAGGTGACATGTTACTGACAATCACACAAGGCTGCAGGTTTTCTTTAACAGAGTAGGAGTTTATTACACAAAAAAAGTTTAAAACACAAACCTAGATGTCTAAATATTGAAGATGGTCAGAAAGATCTCAAAACAATTTCAACATGCTCCCTAATACAACTTCTTGTAGATGATCAAGTCCAGAGAAATTACACCTCTAACTCAATTCAAGTTTCTACTTCACTAAGTCCTTATTGCTTCTTTCCCATGGATTGTGGAGACAATTCAGTTTCTCCTTTCCATGTCTACCAAAGTGAACTTTACACCAATCTGAAAGCCCAAGTTGCCTCAGCTCTAATAACTTGCAGATTTCTAACTAAACCCTCCTAGCTTGGAAAACTAAAACTAAACCATTCTGTTGAATTAACAGGTTCCCTCAACTACTTTGAATTCCTTCTAGGAGAGGAACTAAACTTGTTTCTGAACTTAACACTGATGTTTTCTGACTTAAATTCTTTCAATCTTATGTTATTTTGTCTTGACAATGAAGTGGATTCAAAATATTTATCCGGCCCATTATAAAACCAGTATACAACTTAAAAAGAAACCTATAAATAGTACAATCCTTGTTCTCTCTAAATGTGTTCTTATCGACCCGATTCACTTGACTCAGCTCACTCCCTACAACCCAATCCAGCAATGTTATCTCTTTTGTTGGACCAGGAACATAACAAATCACAAATTTCTTGTGAGCTCATTTCAGAATCTATTATCCGTCATTTTCTTTCACATTATTAGTATCCTACCCTCCACGAATATAAAGTCCAAGATGACAAAAACATTGCAGTTTATGGACCTCTCTAATTTTCTCAGAAGCTAGTTTCTCTATTTCGTTCCCTGCATTTGGTGATCTTTTGAACATATGCAGATGTGCAGACATTGTTCCTCACCCCTAAGGAAATGGATTCTGAACTTTAATCACTCCAGAACACCCTCCTTCCAGTTCTACAATTAGCTTCTTAAACAACCCTTTTTTTCCAGAACACCTTTAATCTAGAAATAAACAGGGGTCCAGTCCTGAATGCTTTGAACCAGTTCTTCTTTAGCTCTGCAACATCATATTATGTGGTTATCCACACTGACAGCTCACCAAACTTACTTGCCAGACCATGCGTATACACACACACACACACACACACATTCTAATTTATACTTCATTGCATATCCTCACTCTTATTTAATATTTCACTATCTCTTATTCCAGTGCTATTTATATCTCTTTCAATCTTTTATGCCTTAATTCACTTTTATAATAACTACAACCTGATGTTCATCCTCCTGCCAAGTTGGACAAGGAGAAATTTCCTCATTTCACTTGAGCCTGTGGAATTTTCTGCCCCAGAAAGCAGCTAAGGCTAAAAGCACTGAATGCTGTCAATGAGGATTTCAATGTAGTTCTTAGAGGTAAAGAAACGGGAAGAAATTGGAAACAGAGTACTGAGTTGTATCATTAGCTATGATCATACTGAATAGCGCAGTGGGCTTGAAGGACTGAGCAGCCTCCTCCTGCACCTATATTTCCCTCAACTCCACAAGGAAATGTACCCACAAGGTCATAGTTCTGACAAGTGCAACCCACCAGGCCTGTACTGCTCCAGTCTCTCCCAGAACCAGTCCCAGGAATCTAATGCCATTCCTCCTCCACCATCTCTCCAGCCATGCACTCAGCTGCTCTAACCTCCTATTTTTATATTCATTCACAGTTGGCGCTGGAAGTAATGGGGAGAGGAACTAAAGGTCCTCCATTCCCATCTCCCTTATCTCTGCCTGCAGGGCTCGTTGTATTTATAATGTTGAGGGCCAATATGGATCATGATCTCTGGTCATGCAACCTCTTCCCTGGTCGAGAATGTATTATCTACATTATTCTTAGCTTCAAGGATGCACACAATGACTGCTGCTGCTCAAAAGCAAAACCATGAATTCCTCCAGCTGATAATTCCTGGACAAGTGGTTGATTCTTAATGCCTGTTTCTTTGATTATCTTAAATACACAGAAATTCTTTTGTAACATATTTAATCAAAATCATATTTATGATTATGTAATTTCCCTTTTCACTGTTAATTATTCATTTGAGAGAGATTTTCATTAATCAAGCTACATAACCACAATGAAGGAGTAGAAAAGAAGATTTAATTCAGATTATACAGCCAAAGAGGCATCTTGAGGTTCTCATATGGAGCAGATTTACCTTTGAGGGAACAATGGCGATCTGCCAGGCCTGTATTTATTAGATTGTTAACCAACTTAAAAGAATGACTCACCAATCAGCCCTTTATGCTGATTTGGAATTATACAGAATTTAAATTAAATGTTTCACTTAACTCCCGTTATCTGCACATTTCAGATTTCATTCTTGAATCAAAGATTAGGAACACTCGTGTTGAAGCTTCTATATTTATTTTAACCCTAGATCTGATTAAACTGTTCGTAGTTGTATTTTTTGTCGTCTGTCAATTTTATGCCAATGCTTGTAGTAATATATTATGATGTTTAGTGGTTTTTTAATGTACAGCATGGAAACAGACCCTTGGGTCCAAATCGTCCATGCTGACTAGATATCCTAAATCAATCTAATTGGCATGGGAAGGCATTATCCTAGCAGTATTATCGTTGGACTGTTAATCCAGGAGACCCAGAGAATGTTCTGGGGACTAAGGTTCAAATCCTGCCAGGAGAGATGGTGGAATTTGAATTCAATAAAATATCTGGAGTTAAGAATCGAATGATAAACATGAATTCATTGTCAAATGTCAGGAAAATCCATCTGGTTCACTAATGTCCTTTAGGGAAGGAAATTGCGATCTTTACCTCGTCTGGCCTACATGTGACTCCACACCCACAGCAGTGGGGTTAACTCTGAACTGCCCTCTGGGCAAAAATTGGGCAATAAATGCTACCTAGCTAGCATTGCTCCTGTCTTGTTAGTGAATTTAAAAAGTCACATTTGCCAGAATTTCACCCATATCCCTCAAAACCCTTCCTATTCATATACCCACCCAGATGCATTTTAAATGTTATAATTATACTAGCGTCCACCATTTCCTCTGGCAGCTCATTACATACATGTACCACCCTCTGCATGAAAAACTTGCCCCTTAGGTCCCTTTTAAATCTTTCCCCCCTCACCTTTAACAAATGCCTTCTAGTTCTGTTTCCCCCTACTCTGGGAAAGGCCCTGACTATTCAGCTTACCCATACCCCTTAAAATTCTATAAAGGTCACCTCTCAGCCTCCAGTGCTTGAGAGAAAAAGGCACCACCTTATTCAGCTTCACCTTATGGCTCAAACCCTCCAATTCCTGGAAATATCCTTGTACATCTTTTGAACCCTTTCAAGTTTCACACCATCTTTCCTACAAACAAGGATACCAGAATTGAAGGCAGTATTCCAAAAGCGTCCAACCAATGTCCTGTACGACTGCAACATGACATCCAAACTCCTATACTCAATGCACTGACTAATAAAGACTTTTAGGCCATGTTAAATTTATTGATGCCACTTAATTTTTCCTTGTAGTCCCACTCACGTATCTTATGCTGGAATGTAATCATGAAAGGTTTTTCCTCATGTACAGCTCCCAGACTGAGTCGACCCGATCTTTCATCACTGACCACCAGCTTGCAGCCTTGCTTTCCATACCTCCTCTTTCCCCCTCACCATTAACCAATGCGCATCACGTCATAGAATCAGGCTCCATCCTTTCCTTGAGCTAGTAAGAACTGCCAAAGTTGGAGTAAGAGATAACACAGTGTGGAACTGGAGGAACACAACAGGCCAGGTAGAATCAGAGGAGCAGGAAAACTGACGTTTCGGGTTGGGAAAGTTCCTAGCCTCTGAAGTCACAGACTGAATGAGTGTTATTCTCCTAGCTTTGCCATCTCTCCCTCTGGGCCATTCCATTCATGGCCTTGCCCTGTTACTGCTCACCCCCATTCATAACCTCACCCTCTCTCTGGTCTCACCACTTGAAGTCTCTTTCTTCTCCCCATGCAGCCTCAGATTTGATCCCTCCTGACCCTTTGAGGCAAGGAAAGAAAAGATGAATGAGAAAACGACAGGGGGAAAAATTAAACAAAGAAAAAAAGGGGAAGAACATGTGTGCATACTTGCATGCTGAACAATGAAAGACAGATGTAAAAGAAAGGCTGCCTTTACAGTCCAGAAAGACCATTATTAACAGACTATGGAAAACAGTAGAAGAGATTGCCATTATGTTACCATTCAATCATTTATAGGCATGACCTTCCAGTCAGCATTTTCCAATGTTAATATTCACAATGGAAACTGTCCATACAAAAACTTGTCACATTGCAAATTCACTGCTTTGTCCAGAGGATAATGCATCGCCAACAGAACAGACACAAAGGCAGTGACCACACGGCCAGTGATTCAAAACAGAGAAAGAAATCTACATGGCTGTCTGATCCAGCAGCAACCTGCACAGCTGCTGCTTCTGCTGTCTGGTTCCAAGTATCTCTGGACATTGGAGTTCATTCTAAGAAAAACGAAAACAGCCAAACTCACAGCTGACTTTGGAAAAACCTGTGTGAGGGAGCTGACAGCAGGTGAGCAGCTAAGCGGCTTTTTAAAAGATAACCTTACTGTTCTTCTTTTGGAATTCTACAATACGGAGTAGAGTGGGGCATTTTTCTGAACATATGTTGTCATTGAGATCTGCCTCTTGATTAAAATTTAAAAATATAAAAACATTATGCTCGCTTCAAGCACTAAGACAGCTATTTTCTGGACTTGTAAGATTGTCAAGATACAATGATGACCTTAAGTAGAGTGACGGATTCTTCCTGGGAGATCAGGGAGAGTTTCCATGTTGTTACTGATGATTGTGGAAGTGTTTGGTTGCAATCCAGTAAGATTCACATGGATCAGTTGGAACAGCAGTGAGAGACAATGAGTAATTTACAGGAGCTAGAGGGTAGGACGCTGAGCTGGAAGGTTCGTTTTCAGACGTTTCGTCACCATTTTCGGTAACATCAGTGAGCCTCCGGTGAAGCGCTGGTGTTATGTCCCGCTTTCTATTTATATGTTTAGGTTTCCTTGGGTTGGTGATGTTATTTCCTGTTCCCTTTCCTCAGGAGGATGATAGATCAATGTGTATGTTGATGGAGTTCCGGTTGGAATGCCATGCTTCTAGGAATTCTCGTGCGTGTCTCTGTTTGGCTTGTCCTAGGATGGATGTGTTGTCCCAATCAAAGTGGTGTCTTTCCTCATCTGTACGTAAGGATACTAGTGATAGTGGGTCATGTCTTTTTGTGGCTAGTTGATGTTCAGGTATCCTGGTGGCTAGCTTTCTGCCTGTTTGTCCAATGTAGTGTGTGTCACAGTTCTTGCAAGGTATTTTGTAAATGACGTTTTGCTTGTTGTCTGTATGGGGTCTTTTAAAGTTCATTAGCTGCTGTTTTAGTCTGTTGGTAGGTTTGTGGGCTACCCTGATGCCAAGAGGTCTGAGTAGTCTGGCAGTCATTTCTGAAATGTCTTTGATGGAGGGGAGAATGGTTATAGTTTCTGGGCATGTTTTGTCTGTTTGTTTGGGTTTGTTGCTGAGAAAATCAGCGGACTGTGTTCATTGGGTACCCGTTCTTTTTGAATACGCTGTATAGGTGATTTTCTTCTGCTCTTCATAGTTCTTCACAAATCTCGCTAGGTTTAAGGAGAATCCAAAAGGGATTCTACAAATACATTAAAAGAACAAATGAGTGACTAGAGAGAGCATACAGCCCCTTGAAAATCGGCAAGGCCACCCATGTATGGTACTGCAGGAGATGGGGGAGATACTAAATAAGAATTTTGAATGATTGTTTACTGTGTGGAAGGGTATGGAAGAGAGAGATTGTGGGGGAATAAATGGCGACCTCTTGAAAAATGTCCATATTGGATGAGGTGGTGCTGGGCATTTTAAAAATGCATAAAAGGTAGAGAAATCCCTGGGGACTGATCAGGTGTACCCTAGAACCCTATGGGAAGCGATTGCTGGGACACTTGCCGAGATATTTGTATCATCAATAGCCACAGGGGAGGTGCCAGAAGACCGGGAGGTTGGTTAACATGGTGCAACTATTTAAGAAAGGTAGTAAGGAAAAACCAGGGAACTATAGACTAGTGAGCCTGACATCAATGGTGGGCAAGTTGCTGGAGGGAATCCTGAGGGACAGGATTTACATGCATATAGAGAAAGGCAAGGACTGATTAGGGATAGTCAACATAGCTTTGTGCATGGGAAATAGTGTCGCATGAGCTTAGAATATTTTGGAAAAGGGCAGAGCTGTAGACATGATTTACACAGGCTTTAATAACGTGTTCCTCAAGTGTCTGCATGGTAGACTGGTTAGCAAGGTTAGATCATGTGGAATACAGGGAGAACTAGTCATTTGGATACAGAACTGGCTTAAAAGGTAGAAGATAAAGAATGGTGGTGGAGGCCTACTTTTTAGATTGGAGGCCTGAGACCAGCAGTGTACTACAAGGATCAGTGCTGGGTCCACTGCTTTTTGTCATTTATATAAATGATTTGGAAGTGAACACAGGAGGCATGGTGAGTAAGATAATAAAACGTGAGGCTGGATGAACACAGCAGGCCAAGCAGCATCTCAGGAGCACAAAAGCTGACGTTTCGGGCCTAGACCCTTCATCAGAGAGGGGGATGGGGAGAGGGTTCTGGAATAAATAGGGAGAGAGGGGGAGGCGGGCCAAAGATGGAGAGAAAAGAAGATAGGTGGAGAGAGTATAGGTGGGGAGGTAGGGAGGGGATAGGTCAGTCCAAGGAAGACGGACAGGTCAAGGAGGTGGGATGAGGTTAGTAGGTAGATGGGGGTGCGGCTTGGGGTGGGAGGAAGGGATGGGTGAGAGGAAGAACAGGTTAGGGAGGCAGAGACAGGTTGGACTGGTTTTGGGATGCAGTGGGTGGAGGGGAAGAGCTGGGCTGGTTGTGTGGTGCAGTGGGGGGAGGGGAGATTTTGAAACTGGTGAAATCCACATTGATACCATTAGGCTGCAGGGTTCCCAGGTGGAATATGAGTTGCTGTTCCTGCAACCTTCGGGTGGCATCATTGTGGCACTGCAGGAGGCCCATGATGGACATGTCATTTAAAGAATGGGAGGGGGAGTGGAAATGGTTTGCGACTGGGAGGTGCAGTTGTTTGTTGCAGACTGAGCGGAGGTGTTCTGCAAAGCGGTCCCCAAGCCTCCGCTTGGTTTCCCCAATGTAGAGGATTCCCCAATGTGTGTACCCAGTGTGGCTTCCTCTACATTGGGGAAACCAAGCGGAGGCTTGGGGACCGCTTTGCAGAACACCTCCGCTCAGTCCGCAACAAACAACTGCACCTCCCAGTCGCAAACCATTTCCACTCCCCCTCCCATTCTTTAGATGACATGTCCATCATGGGCCTCCTGCACTGCCACAATGATGCCACCCGAAGGTTGCAGGAACAGCAACTCATATTCCGCCTGGGAACCCTGCAGCCTAATGGTATCAACGTGGACTTCACCAGTTTCAAAATCTCCCCTTGCCCCACCGCATCCCTAAACCAGCCCAGTTCGTCCCCTCCCCCCACTGCACCACACAACCAACCCAGCTCTTCCCCTCCACCCACTGCATCCCAAAACCAGTCCAACCTGTCTCTGCCTCCCTAACCTGTTCTTCCTCTCACCCATCCCTTCCTCCCACCCCAAGCCACACCCCCATCTACTGACTAACCTCATCCCACCTCCTTGACCTGTCCGTCTTCCCTGGACTGACCTATCCCTTCCCTACCTCCCCACCTATACTCTCTCCACCCATCTTTTCTCTCCATCTTCGGTCCGCCTCCCCCTCTCTCCCTATTTATTCCAGAACCCTCACCCCATCCCCCTCTCTGAAGAAGGGTCTAGGCCCAAAACGTCAGCTTTTGTGCTCCTGAGATGCTGCTTGGCCTGCTGTGTTCATCCAGCCTCACATGTTATTATCTAGGCATGGTGAGTAAGTTTGAATGACACCAAAATTGGAGATGTACTGGACAGCGAAGAAGGATACCTTCAAATCCAACAGGGTCTTGATCAGATAGGCCAATGGGCCGAGGAATGGAAGGGAGTTTAATTTAGATAAGACGTGAGATGTTGCATTTTGGAAAGGCAAATCAGGGCAGGATCTATACACTTAAAAAGGTCAGGTCCTGGGAAGTGTTGCTTAGTGAAGAAACCTTGGAGTGTGGGTTCAGAGTTCTACCACAGGTAGACGGAGAATGAACATGGCATTTGGTATGCTTGCCTTTATTGAGTGTAAGAGTGGGAGGTCACGTTATGCCTGTACAGGACATTGATCAGGCCACTGTTGGAATAGTGTGCGCAATTCTGGTCTCCCTACAACAGGGAGGACGTTGTGAAAGTTGAAAGGGTTGAGGAAAGATTTACAAAGATGTTGCCAGGGTTGGAGGGTTTGAGCTATAGGGAGAGGCTGATTAGGCCGGGGCTACTTTCCCTAGTGCACAGAGGCCAAAAGATGATACTACAGAGGTTTACAAAATCATGACACGTATAGACAGAGTAAATAGCCAAAAAGTATTTGCCCCAGGGTGGGGGAAATCCAAAATTTTAGGGCATAGGTTTAAGGTGAGAGGGGAAGATTTAAAAGGGACCTAAGGGCAATGTTTTCACACAAAGTGGTGAATATATGGAATAAGCTGCAAGAGGAAGTGGAGGAAGCTGGTACAATTACAACATTTAAAAGGTACCTAGAATAGGAAGGGTTTAGAGGGATGTGTCAAATGCTGGCAATTGGGACTAGATTTGTTTAGGGTATATGGTTGGCCTGGACGAGTTGGACGAAAGGGTCCATTTCCATGCTGTACATCTGTATGACTAAGTATAGCTATAAGTATAAGTATAAGTATAGACAAAGTAGAATTACATTGGCTTTTCATGAAAATAAAAAAATACGGATTTTTGTTTTTTAAAAAAATCTGATTTCTGATGACAGGAGTTCCAGATTGGCAGGTAGTGCACTTCTAGGGACTAGAACATGCTTCCATGAATGCTGCAGAAGTGTGGCTCTTCTGAGTGCATACTAACAAGTATCATACTGAGATGCCAGCCTGATATACAAACTTGGCTCCCCATCTGTTAAGAAATAATACAGAAGGCTGCACAGTCTAGGAGCACATGGCTTCTTGTTTCTTGGCTTGGAGAAGGCATAAGAGATGGGGCAGTGCAGCATTGTGTGAATGGTGAACAATGTGTTGATAGGCAGATTGGGGCAAGATGGGGGCTAGGGAGGAAGGTGAGAGAATGGAATCCAGGTCAGCCAAGTATAATCTGGAAGATGGATAAAATTTGACATGCACAACGATATTAAAATATTTAATAGTGGCTATGGTTGGTCTCTCATTTGTTCTGTTAAAATTGGTTGCAGGCTAGTATGGTCTCACAAATTCTAAGAAATAGGAACGAGTAAGCCATTCAGCCATTTGAGCCTGCTCCACTATTTACTAAAGGACATGGCTGATCAGGCACTCCTCACATTCAATTTCTTGTGGGTTCCCCATAACCCTGGATTTCTCTACTGATCTATCTCAACCTTAAAATATACTCGAGCTCTGTCCCCACAGCTCTGTGTTAACAATTTCTAAAGAATCTCATCCCTCGGAAGAAATTTCTCCTTATCCTAGTCTTAAATGGATACCTGTTAATTCTCAAATTGTACCCTCTCATCCTAGACTCTATAAAGGGGAAATATACCCTCAACACAACCTATCAACCTCCTTAACAACACGATATGTTTCAATAAGATCACATTGCATTTTTCTGAGGTTGTGAGCAGCGTTCCAACCTGCTTAGGCTTTTCTCACAAGACAATCCCTCTATATTGGGGATCATCTGAGGGAACCTTGAGCCTTCTTGGAATATTAAGGTTCAACAAAACCCAAAGGCAGTAAAGGTGGGGGATATTTAAAATCGCCCTGCCTAAAATAAAACACAACGTAATTATTCCAAAACACTAAGATAAACATCACCACTTAAGATTAAAAATGTTGAAATTTCAAGCATAACCCTTCATCTGAATTAACTGACAAAAATACATCAGTGCTTAACTAACTCTTCCACACCACTAATTCTATTTCATACCTGAAGACTTCGTTGTCTTGGCATCGTTTGTTGACATTTTTATGTGGTGATTTTAAAAGTTCTGCCATATTATGGCACAAAATACCATTAAGGTCTGTATCCTTGATTCACAGTATTCCTGATCTTGGCTAAATTATTCTGGGGAGTCATCAAGTTTAGACTAAACCTCTACCCAAGGAAACAAAATAAAAACAAAGCAGGTTTCAATGTCACCAATTGGACAGGGAGATGGCAAAAACCTAGGTGGCTATTTGCCTACCCTCTTGGCAGGGGTACAGCGCTTGAGAAAGAAAAAACAAGATGACAAGGCTTTGCTTACTTAAATGTTACATGAAAATGTAATTAACAAATACAAGTTTAGGAATATTCAGACCTTGATCATCTTTTTCCTCCCATATTGGAATTTCACAGTCTTATCTATGCACTCTCAATAACACAAATTCCTACTTTGTTCCAAAATATACTGAAGCACTGTTCTGTGATAATGGGAACTGCAGATGCTAGAGAATCCAAGATAACAAAGTGTGGAGCTGATGAACACAGCAGGCCAAGCAGCATCTCAGGGGCACAAAAGCTGCCGTTTCGGGCCTAGACCCTTCATCAGAGGGGGGAATAGAGAGAGGGAACTGGAATAAATAGGGAGAGAGGGGGAGGTGGACCGAAGATGGAGACAAAACAAGATAGGTAGAGAGGAGAGTAGAGGTGGGGAGGTAGGGAGGGGACAGGCCACTCCAGTCCAGTCCAGTCCAGGGAAGACGGACAGGTCATGGAGGCAGGATGAGGTGGTAGGTAGGAAATGAGGTGTGGCTTGAGGTGGGAGGAAGGGATGGGTGAGAGGAAGAACAGGTTAGGGAAGCAGAGACAGGCTGGGCTGGTTTTGGGATGCAGTGGGGGAGGGGGGGGGG
The DNA here is from genome assembly GCF_030684315.1 of Stegostoma tigrinum. Lineage (NCBI taxonomy): Eukaryota > Metazoa > Chordata > Chondrichthyes > Orectolobiformes > Stegostomatidae > Stegostoma > Stegostoma tigrinum. The sequence goes on from NC_081362.1 coordinate 37,643,190, forward strand.
GAAGAGGAAGAACTGGGCTGGTTTAGGGATGCAGTAGGGGAAGGGGAGATTTTGAAGCTTGTGAAGTCCACATTGATACCATTGGGCTGCAGGGTTCCCAAGTGGAATATGAGTTGCTGTTCTTGCAACCTTCAGGTGGCATCATTGTGGCACTGCACGAGGCCCATGATGGACATGTTGTCTGAGGAATGGGAGGGGGAGTTGAAATGGTTCGCGACTGGGAGGTGCAGTTGTTTATTGCGAACCGAGCGGAGGTGTTCTGCAAAGCGGTCCCCAAGCCTCCACTTGGTTTCCCCAATGTAGAGGAAGCCACACCACGTACAATGGATACAATCATGACCCCACCCCCGAGCACATCATCTCCAATACCATCCATGACCTCATCACCTCAGGGGACCTCCCACCTACAGCCTCCAACCTCATTGTTCCCCAACCCCGCATGGCCCATTTCTATCTCCTTTTCAAAATCCACAAACGTGCCTGCCCTGGTCGACCCATTGTCTCAGTCTGTTCCTGCCCCACCGAACCTATCCCCACCTATCTGGACTCCATTTTCTCCCCGTTGGTCCAGGAACTCCCCAGTTACGCCCGTGACACCACCCACGCCCTCCACCTTCTCCAGGACTTCCAATTCCCTGGCCCCCAACACCTCATTTTCACCATGGATGTCCAGTCCCTATACACCTGTATTCCGCATGCAGATGGCCTCAAGGCCCTCCGCTTCTTCCTGTCCCGCAGGCCCAACCAGTCCCCCTCCACCCTCATCTGTCTAGCCGAACTCATCCTCAACAACTTCTCTTTCGATTCCTCCCACTTCCTACAGGCTAAGGGGGTGGCCATGGGCACCCGCATGGGCCCCAGCTATGCCTGCCTCGTTGTAGGTCATGTGGAACAGTCCCTCTTCCGCACCTACACTGGCCCTAAACCCCACCTCTTCCTCCGTTACATTGATGACTGTATCGGCGCCACCTCTTGCTCCCCAGAGGAGCTTGAACAGTTCATCCACTTCACCAACACCTTCCACCCCAACCTCAAGTTCACCTGGGCCATCTCCAACACATCCCTCACCTTCCTGGATCTCTCAGTCTCCATCTCAGGTGACCAGCTAGGAACTGGTGTCCATTTCAAGCCCAACAACTCCCACAGCTACCTAGAATACACCTCCTCCCACCCACCCTCCTGCAAAAATTCCATCCCCATTCCCAATTCCTCCGCCTCCGCCGCACCTGCTCCCAGGACGAGGCATTCCACTCCCGCACATCCCAGATGTCCAAGTTCTTCAAGGACCGCAACATTTCCCCCCCGCAGTGGTCGAGAACGCCCTTGACCACATTTCCCGCAACACATCCCTCACAACCCGCCCCTGCCACAACCGCCCCTAGAGGATCCCCCTCGTCCTCACATACCACCCCACCAACCTCCGGATACAACGTATCATCCTCCGACACTTCCGCCATCTACAATCCGACCCCACCACCCAAGCCATTTTTCCATCCCCACCCTTGTTTGCCTTCAGGAGAGACCACTCTCTCCGCGACTTGCTTTCCGGTCCACACTGCCCTCCAACCCCACCACGCCCGGCACCTTCCCCTGCAACCACAGCAAGTGCTACACTTGCCCCCACACCTCCTCTCCCTCACCCCCATCCCAGGCCCCAGGATGACCTTCCATATCAAACAGATGTTCATCTGCACATCTGCCAATGTGATATATTGTATCCATTGCACCTGGTGTGGCTTCCTCTACATTGGGGAAAACAAGCAGAGGCTTGGGAACCGTTTTGCAGAACACCTCCGCTCGGTTCGCAACAAACAACTGCGCCTTCCAGTCGCAAACCATTTCAACTCCCCCTCCCATTCCTCAGACGACATGTCCATCATGGGCCTCCTGCAGTGCTACAATGATGCCAACTGAAGGTTGCAAGAACAGCAACTCATATTCTGCTTGCGAACCCTGCAGCCCAATGGTATCAACGTGGACTTCACAAGCTTCAAAATCTCCCCTTCCCCTACTGCATCCCAAAACCAGCCCAGTTCGTCCCCTCCCCCCACTGCATCCCAAAACCAGCCCAGCCTGTCTCTGCTTCCCTAATCTGTTCTTCCTCTCACCCATCCCTTCCTCCCACCTCAAGCCACACCTTCATTTCCTAGTTACCACCTCATCCCGCCTCCTTGACCTGTCCGTCTTCCCTGGACTGGCCTGTCCCCTCCCTACCTCCCCACCTATACTCTCCTCTCTCCCTATCTTGTTTTCTCTCCATCTTCGGTCCACCTCCCCCTCTCTCCCTATTTATTCCAGTTCCCTCTCCCCATCCCCCTCTCTGAAGAAGGGTGTAGGCCCGAAACGTCAGCTTTTGTGCTCCTGAGATGCTGCTTGGCCTGCTGTGTTCATCCAGCTCCACACTTTGTTATCTTGAAGCACTGTTCTCCCTCTTTAGGCACTGCCACAGGTATTCTTCTCTTTGCAAGGAGAGGGTGCAAGGGTGTGTATTCTACACACCCATAATGCTCCTATTATCTGTCATCAGGGAATTTAGTACTGAGCAGATGAGGCAATCTTATTATTCTGCATTCATTCTCCAACAAAATTGATTGTTCATGACGTGACTCAAGTGATTTCATTTTCTTCACTTGAATCGAAATCTCCCTCTTTTCCCTGCCTGAGACTTTTATTGGACTACCGTTTCACAATGTTGTCAATAGATTTCCAATGTTATACAAGTGGTTTTTCTTTACGTACAACTGGATACCAAGGAATCAAAGTCAAGTCTGTTCTCAATGAGACTGGCACATAAAACTACCACCAGATGAAGTTAAGAATTGAAATATTGGTCAGCATTCTAATTCTGAAGGAAGATTTCAAGACCATTCAAAATTCTCTACCTGTCATCCCTCTTTCCAACTAAACACCATTAACTTGGCACAAACCAGAGTCTAAAATCTGCTCCCTTTCCAGTGCAGATGGGTTGGTGATAATAGACAAAATGCACTGACCCTGCTTTCAGAGGCATTTTATCAGTAATTCTTTTATTTTTTTCAGTATTCATGTAAGACCAATCCCACACAGAAAGATTACAGACAGGTTGGAAGAGATCCACTTGTATTTCTGCTTTAATGTAACTGCAATCTTGTCTTTGTTTTGCTGTATAATGGTGGAATTCACATTCTGGGGCATGGCTTGTTTACAGGTCAAATATCAACAGAATAGATGAACCAAGTCCTTAATAACACGATTGTTTAAAATTGCTTTTAATATTCAGCAATGAACTGCTACCCAGACATTCCATTTTTAAAATATCCTTACCAGTAAGGCAACTGTTGATCCTCTAGTAGTTACTTATCTCAAAACCGAACATGTCCTTGAATTTAAAAATCAAGAGCAGCTCAGTGGAACACCATTGAAGACATGTGGCAGCATTAGGACAGAGAAATACTCATGTGTGTCTAATTTTAATTTTGTTTGTAGGACCATACTGGAATACACAGCCAACTGTCTGCAGTAGATCACCATAATGTGAGATACATATGAATGATTGCCAGTGTTTACACAATTCTCTTTACAAAAGCATCCCAAGCATACGTCCAGTGTGACTAAGTGGAACATTACACCAAGTAAATGTTTTGCAATGTACATCATTTTTTGCCTGTTCGAATAAAGCTTTCCTGAGACAAACAAAAGAGGTTCTGAAAATTCTACAATTAATTCATAGCACTCCTTCAGGCCTCAGGGCTTAAGGTTCCAAATTTTACAACTGTCTCTGTCTCAAGCACTGTCTAACCTAACTTGCAGGCTTGACAAGCCCTTAACTCGAAACAAAAAAAGATTTGTTAACATTTTACCTTAAAAGGCCGTAGTGCTCTGGGCAGCTGGTAGATTTTAAAGATCAATGATGTCAGTAAAGTGAGACACACAGAATGTAAAAGCTGCATCACCTATGGGGAGTATACAATGTTTGATGCAGAATTAAATTTGAATTTCAACTTAATCTGATTGATGAAAATCTCTCACTCGTTAGTATAGGAGTAATGAGGACTGTATAAAATTATATAACCTTTGAACACAGAAATAAAATGGTGCTTTTATAAAATTACATGAGCCACAAGGTAGTTTATACAATAGATTTTTTTATGGTTTTGTTTAGTCTTGATTTAAAATTGTCCAATTACCCATGCATTGCACTCCATTTGATGTATTAAATGTGCTGTTAAAATGCATGCATACAAATCTGATAAGATTATAATACTTCCGGTGCCTGGCGTGGAGTGGGTGCCAGTAAGGTATGGGTTGGAAGACTGCTGTTCTGGACTTACCAGTTCTGCGATGCCTGACATTTTATTTCTCTATTTTCTGTAGCAGTTGTAACCCTGGTACCTTTTATCTAACATGGTGCTCTAAATGGCAAAGTATAAAATTTTACTGGGCTCATTTCAGTGTATGTGACAATAAAGCTAAAGTTAATTCTCATTCTAATTCAATAATCCCTAATTTGCTGAGGAAAAGATGTGCTTCAGAATTTGAACAGGAGAAAAAAGGGATTTATTTTCATACTTACTGTATCTAGCAGTAATTTGTCTTCAGTGCAAAAAATATCCCTATAGTACGGAAGGTGTATCACTTTAGGCATATACAGCATATGAATTAGGAACAGAGAAGGCCATTTGGTCTCCAGGCTGCTCTGGCGCTTAACAAGATCATTGCTGATCTAATTGTTTTCTCATCTCCACTTCCCTGCCTGTCCCCAGTAGATAGGTTAACAACATTTAATAGCATGCTACGAACGTTATAAATAAATTGCATTATACACTGCATAATCACATCATAAACAGGCATTTTCTACATTCTATGAACCAGTTGTCTCAATTCACTTTTGAGGCAGGTTCCTTAAATTTCGTAGATAGTTTGCTCCATCAAATTCCTGAATTAATGCCTATTTTATGGCTAGTATATTCTCAGGAAGATAATAATAATACAAGTAGGACTACTATTAACGTAGGAAAACAAGCACTTGACACCACTAGTTAACATGACATACTTTGGAAAGACATAATGTAGTCTAAGTTAGTGGCTGTCACTCCTTCATGAGGGAAGGTTGAGTTTTATTTTTCTTTCCCAAGTGGCAATGCAGTTTTCAGCTCGGTCTACATGATGCGACTTATTGCTATGATCAATCTTATCGGCTAGTTGCAGGTTGGAGGTTCTTGCCCTGCTGTGACCTTCTGGGGTCAAAAGTCTGAATATCATTCTTAAAAGGTCACCTGGACACTTCTCCTCTTACAAGGTTGACACATTATTGAGCTGACACTCTCAAAAAGGGGGCACCAGCACAGAAAGATTCATGTCAGTGGGTCCACTGTCCAGAGTTAACTCAGGGTCACAGTCTGGTGAGTACATCACTAATATCAGTTCACAATCAGAGGACTGCTGGAGACCAGACAGCTGGGAAGCTTCAAGCAGATTTTGGGCCTCTACTGAGCCATAAACAACATGCTACAGATGCAGAGACAGGCAAGAGAACATCAAGCAATTGGACGAGAGAAAAAGTTGGGACCATCCAATGTCTACTCACTGCCATGGATCCAGCATGCAATTACTTGCTGCTTCCTTGGAAAAAAATGGCAGCTTCAGTTAAGGCCCAACAGAACACACAATGGCTGCCAGTTATGCATCATGCCAGCTACAAGTGCTCAAATACAGAGAGAAGGGGATAAGGCACTTTGGCCTCCCTCCAGGTGTTTGTTCACAACAAAAACAGTTTGGGTGGTGTCAATGGGTTACCCAAACAGGAGGAAGAGTGCCAGCCAGCATGCCAGAGATTTCATTTCAGGACACTCAAGAAGTGCCCAGCCTCTCCATCTCCCCACTCCCAATCCCATCCGTTGGTCAAACCAGGGAGGGTGCAGGACACCAACTGCAAGCTGGAGCCCTCTGGAATGTGTAAATAAAATCTTCACTCGCCACATTTGCTGTCACATTATACCAATAGGTGCTGGCGTGGTTGGCTGAAATCTAAAGAAATAGAACACCCTCTCCCACCAGAATGTTATGCTGGTCTCCCATTATCACCTTTCATAAGTTCTAGAAAGATATCTAATACTAACTTGCAATTATATCACCTATCCTCCATTGTTTCTGGTCTCTGCGTAGCTAGCCAGCTCATAAGTGCACAACTCATAATAATAACTACTTGGGTATCAAACACAAAGCTGAAATAGTTGCCTGGTGCAGTCTTGTATTAGCTGCACATTAATGGAATGGAACTCATTGCTGTTAATATAGAGCTGGTAGTTGTCACAGTGATCCAATGATAGCATGGGTGCAATCTCTCTCACATGGCACCTCTGGGAAAGCCACTTCTGCAGCAAAGCCTGCTGTCCTGTCTGTTTGGCTCCCTGCATGCAAGGGGAACCTCACAAATTCCTGGGCTTTTTGGAAGGGAGCATTTTCACCTCCCAAAGACAGCCAAAAACTGTAAACCTCAACTCTGCCAACACAAAGAAAATTCACCCCACTTTAAATACAGTTACATAACAATTGTGCAATTCAGTTTCACTAAGAATGAACACATTTTTATGGTCAGTCAGACATCGGGTTCTCATCACTTTCACCCATGCTGTCATCATTCACGTCAGCACTATTACTCTTGAACGTACCCAGTTTGCACAGATCCCAACCATTTGTACATTGGGCTCAGTTAAATAGGGAAGTCTGTCTCTCTTCCTTCCCATTTAAGGTCACCTGCCACATTTTCCATGACTGTCCCACTAGTTTACAATCCTCATCTGTGATCTTCAACTCCCAGCCTACCTCATCCTACCCCCTACGATCATTTCAGGCACCATTTCCATTGCTGCACAATACCAAAGACCCAAAGGCATTAACTTACTACAGCACGACCACACCTTGAATATCTACCTCTCTGTGGTATGTCCTTCCAGTTATCCCCCAAATGAACTGAGGGCAGCATACAGTAGAATAGCCATACTCCCAGCCCCAGATGGACAGTATTTCACTCTCGTCCCACTGACCCTCTCCCCTTTGCCACTTTCACTCTACTTGGAGACCTGAGTACAATGCATTCTAACCTCCAAATCATAGCCATATCACTACAGAGAGTAGTAAAAATTCTCCAAATTCCTGGAAGTGACCTCACCAGATGCATGTATCTTACATGCAACATGGTACCTGAATGTATCAATTTGTTGATAAGCTAGGATGTAACTGGTACAGAGCATTTCATTCTTATGACTTGTGCTTTTATTGAGATGCAAATGCATTACATTAAAAGCCTCCCAACTTGCCATTGGGAAGATCAATCCACTTTAAGGTCAAAGTAATTATTACATTTTATCTTACTTTTGAGACACCTGATTTTGAACTCTCACCCGAATAAGATACTCAACCCATCATTCTTTGCAACTCCCGAGACTTCCCATTCCATTACGTGCATTTCCCCACCCCCTTCCCACAAGTGACAGGTAGCATAGATCATGTTTCCTCTTAGTATTTACCCTAGATTTAATGAACTATTGCTGTTTAGATTAGACATCACAATGCCATGTTTTAAGATTTTAGTCTTCCGAATCTCTAACTTAAATTGTACAATGTAAAGCATACGCTTAATATTCTGAAGCACAATCTCATTGCATCATGGCATTAAGCAAGGTGGTTAGTGATACACCATACCAAAGAATGATAACTGATACCACATATTGCTTGAGGAACAGTGGTTAATGACCACCAGGACAGGACTCCTAACAGTCTCATGAGTAGGCAGCCACTCTCATTATGAAACCCAAACCATGCCGTCTGACGTATGGATTAGAAAATATTAAAAAAGACTCAAATATATTCAAAAGAGATGGAGGTATAACACTAGCAAAAGTATATGCAAGTTCATCATCCAAATATGGACTTAAAGTCACTTTTTTATAATTATTCTGCAAATATTAATTGCTGGGTGCCATAAGTCTAGAAAGGGTCTAGTGCTTAATATTTGTAAAAATAAACAAGCTGAAATTTTTAAATACTTGTTTGAAGGCCCTTTCGGAAGCATCAGGCCAGAGTCATTTTTTAAAGACTTGATGAGAAAAAGAAACTTAATAGTTGTTTAGAGCTGAGGAAGGGCATTTGAACCATCTAACAAGAATGTCGAGTTCCTCTCAGTGGAATCTCCAACTGTATCTTATTGGCTCACAGATATTTCAATCCCATAACTTTGTCTCCGAGTCTACAAGATATTTATTATGGTCTCAAGACTTTCTAACAATCAGGACAAACCTTACCTTTTCCATCCCCACCCTGGTCTGCCCTCTGGAGAGACCACTCTCTCCGTGACTCCCTTGTCCGCTCCACACTCCCCTCCAACCCCACCACACCCGGCACCTTCCCCTGCAACCACAGCAAGTGCTACACTTGCCCCCACACCACCTCCCTCACCCCTATCCCAGGCCCCAAGATGACCTTCCATATCAAGCAGATGTTCACCTGCACATCTGCCAATGTGGTATGTTGTATCTATTGTACCCGGTGTGGCTTCCTCTACATTGGGGAAAACAAGCGCAGGCTTGGGGACCACTTGGCAGAACACCTCCGCTCGGTTCGCAACAAACAACTGCACCTCCCAGTCGCGAACCATTTCAACTCCCCCTCCCATTCCTCAGACGACATGTCCATCATGGGCCTCTGCAGTGCCACAATGATGCCACCTGAAGGTTGCAAGAACAGCAACTCATATTCCACTTGGGAACACTGCAGCCCAATGGTATCAACGTGGACTTCACAAGCTTCAAAATCTCCCCTCTCCCTACTGCATCACAAAACCAGCCCAGCTCATCCCCTCCCCCCACTGCATCCCAAAACCAGCCCAGCCTGTCTCTGCTTCCCTAACCTGTTCTTCCTCTCACCCATCCCTTCCTCCCACCTCAAGCCGTACCTCCATTTCCTACCTACCACCTCATCGCACCTCCTTGACCTGTCCATCTTCCCTGCACTGACCTATCCCCTCCTTACCTCCTCACCTATACTGTCTTCTCCACCTATCTTGTTTTCTCTCCATCTTGGGGGGGGATGTGTGGCATTGTTGGTCAAGGACAGTATTACAGTTGCAGAAAGGATGTTTGGGGACTCGTCAACTGAGGTAGTATGGGCTGAGGTTAGAAACAGGAAAGGAGAGGTCACCCTGTTGGGAGTTTTCTAAAGGCCTCCAAATAGTTCCAGAGATGTAGAGGAAAGGATAACAAAGATAATTCTCGATAGGAGAGAGAGAGAGACAGGGTAGTTGTCATGGGAGACTTCAACTTTCCAAATATTGACTGGGAACACTACAGTTCGACTACTATAGATGGGTCAGTTTTTGTCCAGTGTGTGCAGGAGGGCTTCCTGACAGTATGTAGATAGGCCAACAAGGGGCAAAGCCACATTAGATTTGGTACTGGGTAATGAGCCTGGACAGGTGTTAGATTTGGAAGTAGGTGAGTACTTTGGTGATAGCAATCACAATTCTGTTATGTTTACCTTAGTGATGGAACGGGATAGGTGTATACCACTGGACAAGAGTTATGGCTGGGGGAAATGGCAATTACAGTGAGATTAGGCAAGAATTAGGGAGCATAGGATAGGGAAGGAAACTGCAGGGGATGGGCACATTAGAAATGTGGAGCTTATTCAAGGAAAAGCTCCTGTGTGTCCTAGATAAGTACGTACCTGTCAGGCAGGGAGGAAGCTGTAGAGCATGGGAGCTGTGGTTTATGAAGGAGGTGGAATCTCTGGTCAAGAGGAAGAAGGCAGCTTGTGTTAGGATGAGATGTGAAGGCTCAGTTAGGACAAGGTAGCCAGGAAAGACCTAAGGAGAGAGCTCAGAAGAACCAGGAGGAGACATGAGAAGTTGTTGACGGATAGGATCAGGGTAAACCCTTAGGCTTTCTATAGGTATTTAAGGAATAAGAGAATGATGAAAGTAAGATTAGAGCCAATCAAGGATAGTAGTGGTAAGTTGTGTGTGGAGTCAGGAGGAGATAGGGGAAGTGTTAAATGATTATTTTTCAATAGTATTCACTCTATAAAACAATGTTGTCGAGGAGAATACTGAGATACAGGCTACTAGACTAGGTGGGATTGAGGTTCACAAGGAAGAGGTATTAGAAATCCTTCAGAGGGTGAAGATAGATAAGTCCCCTGGGCCAGATGGGATTTATCCTAGGATCCTCTGGAAAGCCAGGGAGGAGATTGCCGAGCCTTTGGCATTGATCTTTAACTCGTCATTGTCTACAGGAATAGTGCCAGAAGACTGGAGGATAGCAAATGTGATTCCCCTGTTCAAGAAGAGGAGTAGAGACAACCCTGGTAATTATAGACCAGTGAGCCTTACCTCAGTTGTTGGTAAAGTGTTGGAAAAGGTTATAAGGGATAGCATTTATAATCATCTAGAAAAGAATAAATTGATTAGGGATAGTCAGCATGGTTTTGTGAAGGGAAGGTCGTGCCTCACAAACCTTATTGAGTTCTTTGAGGCGGTGACCAAACAGGTAGATGAGAGTAAACCAGTTGATGTGGTGTATATGGATTTCAGCAAGGCGTTCGATAAGGTTCCCCACAGTAGGCTATTGTACAAAATGCGGAGGAATGGAATTGTGGGAGATATAACAGTTTAGATCAGAAATTGGCTTGCTGAAAGAAGACAGAGGGTGGTAGTTGATGGGAAATGTAAATATCAAAGGCAAAAAAAACTAAAGGAAACTAATGAGTCTAAAATGATAATAAATGCCCCTGATCCAACAGGTTGCATCTTAAAGATATTAAAGAAAGTAACGAGAGATTGTGAATGCACTGATTGTCATTTTCCAGGAATCCTACGGGTCTCAAGAAATCCCAAAGGATTGGAAAATTGCCAATGTAACACTCTTATTCAAAAAAATGGTAATAAAAAACCTACATAACCATAGACCAGCTAGCCTAACAACTATTATTAGAAAAATGTTAAGAGTAGGATATAGCAGCAGAGCATTTAGAAATACAGGATATAATCAAGCAGAGTAAGCACAACTTGAAGGTGGTGAAATTTTGCCTAAGAACTTGATTAGAATTATTTGAGGTAACAAGCAGGACAGATAAAAAAGGATAATTAGTAGATGTAATATATTTGGCTTTCCCAAAGGTATTCAGTAAAGTATCACATGCAAGGCTACTTTTTAGAAAAAAAGAACTGACAAATAGAAGATGGAGTTGCTATTGAGGAGTGGCGGTGGGGGGTGGCGGGGGTGTGTGTGTGTGTGTGTGTGTGTGTGTGTGTGTGTGTGTGTGTGTGTGTGTGTGTGTGTGTGTGTGTGTGTGTGTGTGTGTGTGTGTGTGTGTGTGTGGTGCATTTTCAGCATGACAGCCTGAAACTAATGTCACAGGATCAGTGGTCAGACCACAATCATTTATGATATAAATGACATGATGACATGAAGTAAGAGGGCGAATGTACAATTGTCAAGTTTGCAGATAACCCATAGGTGGGAATCCATTTGGTTAAGATGACAAAAACATTCCACAGAGAGGGAAACAGGCAGGCTAAGAAGAATGATTAAAACACACTAAATTCTTCAGTGTTCGAAGGGGTAGTTGCAAAGAAGTTGTTCCCTTATTGTGAGTGTGTTTAGGGCCAGAAGATTTAATGACAGAGTAAAAAGAGTCACCCATTTAAGGCAGATAAGGAGGAGTTTCTTTCAAGGGTAAAGAATCTGAATTTCTTTGCCAAAGGGAGATGTTAAGGTTGGTTTGTTGAATGCATTAAAGGCCCAAAAAAGACAATTTACTCAGTAAAGTGGAGTTGAGCATTGGTACACCAGACTCAATGGGCAGAATGGCCTACTTCTGCTCCTATGGTCTTACTCACCTAGAGTACAGCGTGTCTGGTATTTGCTGCCTAGTTTGGTGGTTGAAATGGAAATATTTTACTCATTTAAAAAAGGTACCCGGATCTGCACATGAAACGCTGTAGCTTCCAAGGTTACAAACTAGGTGCTTGAGAAGTGGAATTTAAATGGGTAGCTTGTTTTTTTTCACCTGGCACAGACTCAATGGGCTGAATGGCTTCTTTCTGTGCTGCAACTTTTCTACGAGTCTATGAAAACAGTTAATGGGTTCAGAACACAAACGAAACAAGTTTTCTTTTTAGAACTTACACTGTATTTAGAGTAATAAAAAGTAAAATATATTCTAAAATTAAGTGTATGTAAAATGGAACGTAATACTTTTAGGTCTCACACCCACCCTACTTTACAGGCTAGTTGGATTCCACACATTTAAACCAAAAGATGGCACATGCCTCTCAACAGACAGGAATATTTTGACTACCACTGAGTTAAAATGTTAACTATTAGCAGCGAAAACATCAAGTTAACTAGCAGTCAAACTCATGATAGAAATTACTGAAAACTACTGCAAAATAGCAGCTTAGTAATTCAACGTTAAATGAGGCAAATATTAGACTTTTGCTAAACTCAAAAGGCAGGCAATCCAAGTCTCCAGCATGGAAGAAAGGTTCAACACTTGCAATTCAAGCAACAAATTCTGAAATATATTCAAGTTAATAGGCAGTCAGCACAGTAGAATTTTTTCTCAAAGTCCTTTAAAATCAAAAAAGATTTTGACAACGACCTTAAAACACCTCCAAAACGGTTGTATCTCTTCAAGAAAAGGTATGAGATTGTGACACACGACGCACTGCTACCAAATTGCGTACAACAGAAGCTTTTGAAGGCAATGAGTATATGGGGTCATAAAAGCTCTGGAAAAAAAACAAATGGCACTCTCCCACATCACCAACGCAGAACTGTCACACTTCACATCCGACTCTTCACTTAGTCAAGCCATAGATATCGAAAAACAGAAAATGGATCTTTTCACTGTCAGTTTCTGAAAATCAATTTTTCTAATTTCATACTTAAAGCACATGATGACAGCATCTTTGTCCTGATTCATGTTACCTTCACACAAAAAAATTCTCCCACAGAATTCAAGTTCACAAGGTGCAATCATCATGAACATGCAAAAGTTTGGATCAATGAAGATTGGACCAAAGACTGGTTAGGTAGTATATGGTCCAAAAGTCACTCTCAGAAATGTCAGTCCTCAGGTTGTCAAAAATGTCACGCCTTTACGATAACTTAAATGATAATTACAGAGATATTGGCAATATTCAGCAGGCACAGACAAGTTATAAGAGATGGATTTAATTGCAACCATTTAAAATAGATGCAAACAAGCTTCAAAATCTCCTCACCTCCCCCCCCCGATCTCATCGCAAGACCCGCCCATCTACTTGACTTGTCTGCCTTTTCTCCCCCCATCCGTTCCTCCCGCCTCACTGACCAACCCCCCAACACCACTTCCTACCTACAAACCTCATCTCTGCCTCTTTGACCAGTCAGTCTTCCCTCAACTGTCCAACCCCTATCCCAACTCCCTACTTACACTCACCTTTACTGGCTCCATTCCCACCTCCTTGATCTGTTCATCTTCTCTCCACCTATCTGCTCCTTTATCCACCTTCCATCATCGTCTCCCCCCAACCTTCTCTGTTTATTTCAGAGTCACCTTCTCTGTTTATTTCAGAGTCACCTTCCCTTCCCCCATTTCTGCAGAAGGGTCCAGACCCAAAACATCAGCTTTCCTACTGCTTGGAGGCTGCCTGGCCTGTTGTGTTCATCCAGCTCTACACCTAGTTATCTCAGACTCCAGCATCAGCACTTCCTACTATCCCCATGAGCAGCTCTACCTGGGAGCATATATTTTCCCACTTTTGGGAAATTTAGGCAATTGATCCAATCCCAGTTTTGAGAAGTTGTTTTAAGCAGTGCTGCCTCTTAAACATCATAGAAGGTGGGAAAGTCAACAATGACTTGGCATGGCTACTCTGAAGTGGATAATAAAGATAAAAATGTCACCTGCAGTGCTGTCACTTACAGTGATAGAGAAAGTAGTTAAGGTGATGACAGGAACTTTGTTAGCTATCTGAAAACAACAGTTCAGGCACAGTATTTCAAGAATTCTATACTTAAATAAATGAAGAAATTCAAGACTTAGCAGCTGATTGAACATTTCTTTCAAAAAGAAAATTAAAATACTAAAACTACATAAAATAAGTTTCAATCTTCTATGTATACTAAATAGCCCGAGTTCCAATTAAACGTTTGGGGAGAAAATTGATTGTATATGGAAAACAGAACAAGATTTCAAACCACATTATACAAATGGTATACTGAGATGGGAACATTATTAATTTTAAACCCCACTTAAGTATATATAGGAATGGCGATCAAACTATCTCCCATCAAAACCTGAACCCAAATATTGTCATTTTTCAAATAATGGCAGACCAATTTAAATACTAGATGCTACTATTGACCCAGAACAGCAAGGCCATAGTTTTATCTGTTAAAATACAAGAGTGTCCAAAGTTTTTGTTTAAATATTTTAGCTAAAAAAATTTATCATATTTTATTTAAACAATGAGTAAAAGCTGTTTATTAACTAACCCTTTATCTTGTTTAAAATCATGATATTATGCCACTGATGTTTTTTAAATTGGAAAAAGCAGAAAGTAAAGGGAACAATATTCAAATATATACAAAATCTTACTTCAAAGGACCATAGAATATGCATAACACTGCATTGAGTATTTATTGCATTGCTGGGTCAATAGTTTGGAGCAATGAAAGCCAGTTGCAGAAGCGTGCAAGGAAATGCTATCCTCCAAGCCGTGCCATATCTTATGATTGGTGAAAACTTTGTGTATGTGGATTTGAGCAGATTTATAAAAATTGAGAGACTTAATACTGAATTCAAGAAACCACCAGTTATGTGAATGTATTTCTGAGGGAGTGAGTGATCAGGAATATAAATCATTTAGACTTATGGCTATTATTTAGACAGTAACTAACTAATAATCAGTTACTGGCAATTGTGTACTGCCTAAATAGCGAGTGATATTCAGACAACCTTGACTTTTCCTACATTAGGTACTGGTTTGAGATCACTGAATCACACAGTACAAAAGAAGCCTTTCAGCCCATCAAGTCTGCATAAGCAATAAAAATTACTCTAAATCTACACTAGTCCCATATTCCAATACTTGACCTGTAGCCTTGAATTTTATGGCTTTTCAAGTGCTTATTCAAGTAATATTAAAAAGGTGGTGAAGTTTCCTCTCTTGACTTCCTTCCCAGACAGTGCACTCCAGATTTCTACCATCCTCTAGGTGAAATACTTTGGTGTCTTTCGTCTTAAAGATATGCCCCTTTGTAATTGGTTCTTCAACTAAGGGGAACAACAGCTTTCTATCCACCCTATGCCCCTCATGATCTTCTGCACCTCTATTAAACCTCCGTTCAGCCTTCTCTGCTCTAAAGAAAACACCCATAGCCTATCCAGTGCTCTTCACAAATAAACTGCTCAGCAGTCTGGTGAATGTCCTCCACATCCCCTTCCTGTGCAAATCACATGCTTCCTATTGTGCAATGACCCAGAACAGCACACAACACCCTAGCTGTGGCCTATAGCTCAAAGATCATGAGGAGGGACGATACTATGTCAACTGCGAAAGGCAAGCAACTACGTGAATAACCAGTCTTGCCACCTTTAGAGGTCTGTGGACAAGCAGCCCCAGATCCCTCAGCTCCTTAGTTCCTGCAATTCACTGAGAACCTTGTCTTCTTCCTTCTTACAAAGTGCATCATCTCACAATTATCAGGGTTAAATTTTATCGACCATTGATCTGCCCATATCCACCTGTAACTGAAGGCCTTCTTTATCACCTATCCACTAGGCCAATTTTTGCATCATTCAAAACTTAATCATCCCCTTCCCCACCCCAGTGTTTTCTTGAAAAAAATCACTTACAGATATATCATGAACAATAAGGGACCCTGCACTAATTCTTGTGGTACACCATTGCACAAGGGCATCCAGTCACGCAAACAGCTTACCATCTCCTATGACTAAATCAATTTTGGATCCAACTTGTCAACTTATCTTTTATCTCATGTGCTTTTACTTCTTACTTACCCAACTCCCACTACTACAAGTTACCTGAGCATTGTAATCAATGGAAACAAACAAGCAAACAAACAACCTAGCACTTATCCAAAACATTCACCCTATCTACCAATGCTCACTGTACACTGCTGTTACCATCTGCAAGATGCACTGCAGAAATTCATTGAAGCTCCTTAAACAGCATTTTCCAAACTCAAAATCACTGCCACCTAAAAAAGACAAGGGCAGCAGATACATGGGAACATGTCCGCTCGCAAGTTCCTCTCCAAACCGCTCATTGTGACTTGGAAATAGCACTTTTTTCCATTCTCGCTGAGTCAACATTCTGTAACTCTACCTCAGGTCTGAGGAGTCATCTAGACTCGAGATGTTAGCTTGCTGTCTCTCCATGGACACTGCCTGACCCACTATGATCTCCAGCATTTGTCATTCTGTAACTTCCTCCTTAACAGCATTATTGGTGTACCTACACAAAATAGACTGTAGTGGTTTAAGAAGTCAGCTTGTCACCTACTTGAACAGCAACCAAGGATGGGCAAAAAAGTGCTTTTTACCGCCTAAATGTTGGAAATCACACAGAGAACCTATCCACAGGTAGCACTCAGTTTGCATTGTGCACCAACTCAGCAGTCTCCCCTTAAGCAGCTAACCAAAGGCTGAGGCTATATTACTTATAGTATAAGAAAGGCACAAAAGAACTTAAATACCATTTTACCTTCAGATCAGATATTTGATAGATAAACTTCTAAAATTTCAAATTACCCTGTTCTGAAACTTACATGAACAGAGCAAATAAATGCTTTTAATACTGTACACATTTGATAAAGTTTGGCATTGTTGTTCCACCACAAATAATAATTGTCTTTTTGAGCAATATTCAGACAAAGCCCTTTACCCACCTGTGAATCTGACTTTTGAAATGTTGGGATTAAACTTCCAAACTCTGACAAGTGATTTAAAAGTGTCTTGCTAGTGGATCTGTGTGAATAATACTGTACACAGTTCAACCGTTAAATGCTGGAAATGCTTTTTACACTGAGCATATTTTCATTAGTTACACCCAAACATCTTCAACTTTTCCACTGGTTGAAACAGCAGGGAACAAAATGCAAACCAAAGTGACTTTCCACCAACTGCTTCAAATGATTACTCCACACAGCCTGCCACAATGTTTCACAGTCCTAAGGGAATACACGTATGACTAGGCTGTTGTAAGACTCTGCATACCAGAATTACCACAAGTGCTCAATCAGGAAAGCTTTCAGAGCTCTGAACGAACAAAGATTCAGTGATTTTTGAGTAGTTCTATATTTTACGTTCAAAAGTAACTTGTATCTGAACAAGTTCAGCTCAACTCAAATTCACATTCGCAACTTTCAAATGAAGCTTTTAAAAACAGAAACAAAACTGCTGTCTCATTGTCACAAACTAGAGCAATTCTTGACAAATAAATAGCTTATTAAACTATATATAACAAACCGCAACCCCAATCATCTCAACAAATCATTTCTGCCTTTATGTTTGAAAGATTGTTTCAAACAGGGCCATTCAGATAAAGATATCACTTTTTTTTTAAAAAAAAGCTACTCAATTTTTAGAGATAATGGGAACTGCAGATGCTGGAGAATCCAAGATAACAAAGTGTGAAGCTGGATGAACACAGCAGGCCCAGCAGCATCTCAGGAGCACAAAAGCTGATGTTTTGGGCCTAGACCCTTCATCAGAGAGGGGGATGGGGAGAGGGTTCTGGAATAAATAGGGAGAGGGGGGGAAGGCGGACCGAAGATGAAGAGAAAATAAGATAGGTGGAGAGGAGCGTATTGGTAGGGAGGGGATAGGTCAGACCAGGGAAGATGGACAGGTCAAGGAGGTGGGATGAGGTTAGTAGGTAGGAAATGGAGGTGTGGCTTGAGGTGGGAGGAAGGGATGGGTGAGAGGAAGAACAGGTTAGGGAAGCAGAGACAGGTGGGGCTGGTTTTGGGATGCAGTGGGGGGAGGGGAGATTTTGAAGCTGGTGAAGTCCACATGATACCATTGGGCTGCAGGATTCACAAGCAGAATATGAGCTGCTGTTCCTGCAACCGTTGGGTGGCATCATTGTAGCACTGCAGGAGGCCCATGATGGACATGTCGTCTAAAGAATGGGAGGGGGAGTTAAAATGGTTCGCAACTGGGGAGGTGCAGTTGTTTATTGCAAACCGAGCAGAGGTGTTCTGCAAAGTGGTCCCTAAGCCTCCGCTTGGTTTCCCCAATGTAGAGGTAGCCACACCGGGTCCACCTATCTTCTTTTCTCTCCATCTTCGGTCCACCTCCCCCTCTCTCCCTATTTATTCCAGAACCCTCTCCGATGAAGGGTCTAGGCCCAAAACGTCAGCTTTTGTGCTCCTGAGAATTCTGCTTGGCCTGCTGTGTTCATCCAGCTTCACACTTTGTTGTTATCTTCTATATTCAATTTTTAGGCCAATTTTAAAATTAGACACATTCATTATACATCTCTACAACAAATGCTCCCCAAGTTCAGCCTCCAGTAATAAGTGTGCTCAGCCTAGAGCTTCAAAATCTACTCCCTGACCTTCCACATTTTGTGGATTCAAAGACTCTGTACTTTGTCTCACTACATTGAATCTTCCAATGCAGCAATGCATTCGGATCCAAGGTCTTAAGATACAAAAAGGCTCGGCCCTGCATTTACTGGTGAAACAAAGGCACTTGCTATTGGACTGAGATTTAGTTCAAAGCAATGATCTTTATGATAAAGAACCTCACCTAACTATAACTGATCACAGCATAATGGATATTTACAGCCTATTGTGATATCATCAGGCTCTCCAAACAGCCAATCACATTAAAGAGTTCTCAGTCCAACTTACACAGGAAACAAATAACTTTTCCAAACATGGACCAAATTGAAGACTGATAAATACGTATTAACAACTACAACATTCTGCAATTAGTTCTAGAAAAATAAACTTAGCTTAAAAATGACTAATCATTTAAGAATGGTCCATAATACATTACTCACAGCACAGCACCAGGGACCTGGGTTCGATTCCAGCCTCGGCTGACCGTCTGTGTGGAGTTGCACATTCTCCCCACGTTTGCGTGGGTTTCCTCTGGGTGCTCTGGTTTCCTTCCACAGTCCAAAGATATGCAGGCTAGATGGATTGGCCATGCTAAATTGCGTATCGTGTTCAGGGATGTGTTGATTAGGTGGGTTAATGGGGGGGATGGATCTTGGGGAGATACTTTCAGGGTTGGTGTGGACTTGTTGGGCCAAAGGGCCTGTTTCCACACTGTACAAATTCTATGATGAGTTCTGTTATACAAAATTCTATACATCACTTTTAGAACCTTGTTACACTGATAAAACCCCACAAAAGGCTGTTCAAACAATGGGAGAACAGGGAAGTTGCAATTCTCGTTGTTTTGAAAGACTGGCACAGGGCAGAGCGTTCATTTGTGTAGCAGCTCGCTAATGCAATCTGCAGCCGAGCCTGAGTGAAAAGTTGCAACTTCAGAATTTCTCCAGTTTTCGGTATAACATCCTGGGATTTGGATTGGCCTCTGCCTCCAAGGGCCAATAATGACAAAAACAGGCAGTTTAACATCAAACCATGTTCAATTGACACCTGTCCATTCCACAAAGTCGGGCTTGATTGTATTCAGATTCTCAACAACTTGACACAATGAACCACATGAAAACAACATGCGGTTCTGAAATCTGCATTACAGGAGGGATGTGATGACACTGGAGGGGGTTCACAGAAAATTTAACAGGTCGTTTAAAATTATGATGGACCTCGGCAAGGTAGAAAGGAAGAAACTTCTCCCATTCTCCAGTGACCAGGTGGCATAGATTTAAATTAAGAGGCAAAAAGATTAGAGATGCGAGAAAAACTCTCTTTTTTAAATCCACAGGGTAGTGGGAATTGAACTAACTCCACAGAGGCCAGTATCCGGTCATTAAGACATCCTTTATTTACACACGAAAAAGCCTTGAATTTAGTAATGAGACTCGAGTCCACTATCAGAGTGCTATAATCTCTGACACCTCTTTCTGTCAGAGCTCCCCAATTGGACCAGACTGACATCCCCAATCAGGGAACTCATTCTATAGCATCCAGCTGGCTGATCTCATTACAAAACTATACGAATCTTGAACTTGATGCTGCAAGGGTGGTAGAGGTATAAACCTTCATAACATTTAAGCAGCTTTAGATATGCACTTGTGATGCCATGGCAAACAAAGCAATGGGCCAAATCCTGCAAAAAAAAATTTACAAAAAAAAACATCGTTAGCTGGCTCTTTTTGACCCACATATTCGTAATGGGCCAAAGGGCCTTTTTATGTGCTATAAATTTGTCTGACTATGACGCTAAACATACCGGAGGCTTTTCCTTAAAGTGCAATACCACAGGTATGGTGCATCAATGAAGAAAGTAGAGGGATTTGATAACACAGAGGATTGGTTACAATGTTAATATAAAAGTGAATTTCCTACAGTTCGGCAGAGAGGATGCAGTATCAGGGTCCGCAGCACTTAGGGAAGAAGCAAGCAGAATCTAACTATGGTGCTAGATTTGAAACATTGCCAAAGTGAGACTGCTAGAGATGCAGCATGACTGGCAGGATCCAAATTCTGTATTATATTCCTAACTATTGCATAGTTTCTTTCAGTAATGTGCATACAATATTTAAATATGGCTTCTTACAACTATTGAAATCATATAAAGTAGTTTCAAGTAGGGAAGGTTTGTTGGTGTCTGCCTTAATGATGTAATTTTAAGAACAGATGAACACACCAGAGAGTTTGTTGTTATGGAACTTCAAATTAGTTATATAATCAATGATTCCAAGATAGCTGGGAAGCTTGGGGGAAGAAAAGTAAAAAAAAAGTTAGGTAGGTTGGGCTGGAATGGTAAGCTATAAAATATTGGAGGGGTAAAAGAGGAAATGAAGCACAAGGCTATGCAGAGAGTAAGAAGATTGATCTCAAATAGTAGTTCAATTTGACAGATAAAAGTAAGGAGTCGTGACCACAGAAGCCAACCATGAGTTGACAGGGTTTTGACAAATGAGAGTAAAATGAACATTTATCAAGTTCTCAGAGTCTTAATAAGTAACATTTCCTCCTCCAAATCTGTCTATTTACCCCCCACCCATCACCTCATCTATTCTGTAAAATTTCCGTCATATTTCACCGGAATCTGACTCCGTCTCCCATTTTCCAGTGTTTCAAATTTCTATTACTGCTACATTCCAGAAATCTAGTCATAGTTCCTCTGGACAATTTACTTATATGGTACATTCTAGAATCCTTCAAACTAGTGAAGCAGATAATCTTCACTATTTGCATCAATAATTGAGTTGTGCATATGTGCCTTGCTGAACATAGAACTGACAAAACAAATGCATTACAAAGTACACCCATTGTTTACACACATTCTAAATCAACGAATTTCTCCCAGAAAGATAGAAAATCAGCGATAATGGGAACTGCAGATGCTGGAGAATCCAAGATAATAAAATGTGAGGCTGGATGAACACAGCAGGCCAAGCAGCATCTCAGGAGCACAAAAGCTGACGTTTCGGGCCTAGACCCTTCATCAGAGTGGGGGATGGGTCGAGGGTTCTGGAATAAATAGGGAGAGAGGGGGAGGTGGACCGAAGATAGAGAGAAAAGAAGATAGGTGGAGAGGAGAGTATATGTGGGGAGGTAGGGAGGGGATAGGTCAGTCCAGGGAAGACAGACAGGTCAAGGAGGTGGAATGAGGTTAGTAGGTAGGAGATGGAGGTGCGGCTTGGGGTGGGAGGAAGGGATGGGTGAGAGGAAGAACAGGTTAGGGAGGCAGAGACAGGCTGGACTGGTTTTGGGATGCAGTGGGTGGAGGGGAAGAGCTGGGCTAGTTGTGTGGTGCAGTGGGGGGAGGGGACGAACTGGGCTGGTTTTGGGACGCGGTGGGGGAAGGCGAGATTTTGAAGCTGGTGAAGTCCACATTGATACCATTGGGCTGCAGAGTTGCCAAGCGGAATATGAGTTGCTATTCCTGCAAACTTCGGGTGGCATCATTGTGGCACTGCGGGGGGCCCATGATGGACATGTCATCTAAAGATCCGACCCCACCACCCAAGACATTTTTCCATCCCCACCCTTGTCTGCTTTCCGGAGAGACCACTCTCTCCGTGACTCCCTTGTTCGCTCCACACTGCCCTCCAACCCCACCACACCCGGCACCTTCCCCTGCAACCGCAGGAAATGCTACACTCGCCCCCACACCTCCTCCCTCACCCCTATCCCAGGCCCCAAGATGTCTTTCCATATTAAGCAGAGGTTCACCTGCACATCTGCCAATGTGGTATACCGTATCCATTGTACCCGGTGTGGCTTCCTCTACATTGGGGAAACCAAGCGGAGGCTTGGGGACCACTTTGCCGAACACCTCTGCTCGGTTTGCAATAAACAACTGTACCTCCCCAGTTGCGAACCATTTTAACTCCCCCTCCCATTCTTTAGACGACACGTCCATCATGGGCCTCCTGCAGTGCCACAATGATGCCACCCAACGGTTGCAGGAACAGCAACTCATATTCCGCTTGGGAACCCTGCAGCCCAAAGGTATCATGTGGACTTCACCAGCTTCAAAATCTCCCCTTCCCCCACCATATCCCAAAACCAGCCCAGTTTGTCCCCTCCCCCCACTGCACCACACAACCAGCCCAGCTCTTCCCCTCCACCCACTGCATCCCAAAACCAGTCCAGCCTTTCTCTGCCTCCCTAACCTGTTCTTCCTCTCACCTATCCCTTCTTCCCACCCCAATCTGCACCTCCATCGCCTACCTACTAACCTCATCCCACCTCCTTGACCTGTCAGTCTTCTCTGCACTGATCTATCCCCTCCCTACCTCCCCACCTATACTCTCCTCTCCACTCATCTTCTTTTCTCTCCATCTTCGGTCCGCCTCCCCCTCTCTCCCTATTTATTCCAGAACCCTCACCCCATCCCCCTCTCTGATGAAGGGTCTAGGCCCAAAACATCAGCTTTTGTGCTCCTGAGATGCTGCTGGGCCTGCTGTGTTCATCCAGCCTCACATTTTATTAAGATAGAAAGTCACCTTGGTGAGCACCTTTATTTTATGTTATGCAAGTTAAAAGATGCCCACTCCTAGAATGAATATTATGAAAATGTGGTAGGGTACGACAGTGGTCATTTGGAACTTAAGAGGAGAAGAAATTTCTTCACCCAGGAAGGGATAAACTTGTGGAATTATCTGCCATAGAAAGCAGTTGAGGCTAATGCAATGAATGCTTTCACGGAGTTACATATGGTTCTTAGAACTAAAGGGATTAAAGGATGTGAGAAGAAAGCAGGAACAAAAAGGTACTGTGTTGGATGGTGATCTAAAATCCTATTCTAAGGCAGAGCAGTTTGGAAGAGCCACATTGCTTCTTCCTGCTCCTATTTTCTATGGTTTTATGAATCTCACCAATTAGACTGAATATAAATGATCAATCATTCACATAACTAATTCTTTAAGTTGTATTTAAATCTTCGAATTAATTCAATCAAGTTTTTGTTTTTCAGGCTCAGGTGGTGATGAATAAAAACTTCTAGCTACATTAACTTCTACATAGTATCAGTACCAATTATTCCACATAATGATCAAAAGATTAGTTGTCAAATTCAGATTACCACTGGTCTGCTTTAGTAACATAGGCAACTCCCTCTTTCCTGTAATAACAAAGTGTAGAGCTGGATGAACACAGCAGGCCCAGGCAGAATCTTAGGAGCAGAGAAGCTGACGTTTCGGGCCTCGACCCTTCATCAGGGCCCAAATTTCTGATGAAGGGTCTAGGCCCGAAACGTCAGCTTTCCTGCTCCTCTGACGCTGCTCGGCCTGCTGTGTTCATCCAGCTCTACACCCTGTTACCTTGGATTGTCCAGCATCTGCAGTTCCTATTATCTCTCCCTCTTTCCTGTAGTTTATTTCTTCATTAGAACTTCTCAAAATCATAAAGCTATAAAGGGCAAGGAAGAGAGTCATGCCAGTGTGGCAGCAGGTGGCACACAACAGCAGCTACTCTCAGTCTATTTCCCTCCCTCATCTGAAGGCCTCACAGCACCTCCCTCCAATTGTACAGCTGAGACCCAGACCAAACCATTAATCCACGATCAGCTGACTCTTACCATAAATCATGATCAGACCCAAATTTGATAATTACTATTTACATTATTAACATTACCAATATAATCTTGTTATAAAATTAAGGCAGCTAATTCAAGTGCAACACCAATCAATAATTTAATTTGCTTTGTTGCTGCATCATTAAATTTGGGCCCAAAGAAAAAAGCTGGAAAGACAAATTCTTTCTTGTATCCAATCATCCCTCAGGAATCCATATAATGGCATATTAATAAGGACACAGGTGCCATCTTAACAGTGCACAGCAGGCAGCTTTTAACCACTCATTAATGGATTTAGTGGTCTACTTAAAATATTAAGTGTGGGAAAATGACATATGTACATAAATAAATTTAAGTAGATTCATGGAGTCAGTCTATCCCTGAAGTTGAAAATCTATTTTTCAATGAGGGAGTTATAAAAATCAATCTGCATGTGCACAAATAGCATCTACTAAATTATCCAAGATAACAAAGTGTGAAGCTGGATGAACACAGCAGGCCAAGCAGCATCTCATCTGATGTTTCAGGCCTAGACCCTTCATCAGAGAGGGGAATGGGGTGAGGGTCCTGGAATAAAAAAAAAGAGAAGGGGAGGCGGACCAAAGATGGAGAGAAAAGAAGATAGGTGGAGAGGAGGGGATAGGTGGGGAGTTAAGGAGGTGTAAGGAGGTGATAGGTCAGTCCAGGGAAGACAGACAGGTCAAGGAGGTGGGATGAGGTTAGTAGGTAGGAAATGGAGGTGCGGCTTGGGGTGGGAGGAAGGGATGGGTGAGAGGAAGAACAGGTTAGGGAGGCAGAGACAGGCTGGGCTGGTTTTGGGATGCAGTGGGGGGAGGGGACGAGCTGGGCTGGTTTTGGGATGCTTTGGGGGAAGGGGAGATTTTGAAGCTGGTGAAGTCCACATTGATACCATTGGGCTGCAGGGTTCTCAAGCGGAATATGAATTGCTGTTCCTGCAATCTTCAGGTGGCATCATTGTGGCACTGTAGGAGGCCCATGATGGGCATGTCATCTAAAGAATGGGAGGGAGAGTTGAAATGGTTCGCGACTGGGAGGTGCAGTTGTTTGCACCTCCGTTCGGTTTGCAATAAACAACTGCACCTCCCAGTCGCAAACCATTTCAACTCTCCCTCCCATTCTTTAGATGACATGTCCATCATGGGCCTCCTACAGTGCCACAATGATGCCAACCGAAGGTTGCAGGAACAGCAATTCATATTCCACTTGGGAACCCTGCAGCCCAATGGTATCAATGTGGACTTCACCAGCTTCAAAATCTCCCCTTCCCCCACCGCATCCCAAAACCAGCCCAGCTCGTCCCCTCCCCCCACTGCATCCCAAAACCAGCCCAGCCTGTCTCTGCCTCCCTAACCTGTTCTTCCTCTCACCCATCCCTTCCTCCCACCCCAGGCCACACCTCCATTTCCTACTAACCTCATCCCACCTCCTTGACCTGTCCATCTTCCTTGGACTGACCGATCCCCTCCCTACCTCCCCACCTATACTCTCCTCTCCACCTATCTTCTTTTCTCTCCGTCTTCGGTCTGCCTCCGCCCCCCCTCCCTATTTATTCAAGGATCCTCATCCCATCCCCCTCTCTGAAGAAGGGTCTAGGCCTGAAACGTCAGCTTTTGTGCTCCCGAGATGCTGCTTGGCCTGCTGTGTTCATCCAGCTTCACACTTTATTATCTTGGATCCTCCAGCATCTGCAGTTCCCATTATTACTAAATTATCCATATTTGTAAATACTTGCCAGATCTGTAAACAAAATAATGTTTTATTATTTGCAAAAAAGGACACTTATGGGTTGTTCAGAGGGGAAGCCCAATATAAAACAAAGAAACCAGTTTTGGAACTGGGAGCAAAGATCTTGAATGGGGTGGCGGTAGAAGGTAGAGAAAGCACTGCATTCCATACAACTCTATCTGCCTATACCATGTCACAAATGGTGATAAACATATGAACCATTCATTTTCAAATTCCATCTGATTTTAATACAGGGAGTTTCACACACTAAAATAGTTTTGAAAAGGGATAAAACATCAACTTAAAATGATCACACCAGACACCCAATCCCACAACTGACCAAGCTTCATGAAACCAACATGGAATAAAAGCAACTAAGTACAAACCGAAATTAACGTTATCATAAGATGCAGAAACTAGTCACTGCAGTCAGTTGTGAAAAGGCCTTTGTCTCCTATTCTACACATTTAGGAGAATTTTCATCTACTTGAAATAGAACCTCCTCTATGATTAGCAAACCTAAAAAAACCCTTTTGAGATAGAATGCACCAAACATGTTCATGTTTCAAGGAGCTGCTTTGAAAGAGGACAGATAGATTTTTGATTGCACATCTGGAACCTGCTAGGGACAGGGCTCTCTCTGCCTCTTAAGAGAAAAAGTGGCTCATGACAGTGTTGATTGGAACCATCAGGACACTGCATTTAAAAGAGTGATATCTGCAACATTTTTAAGCCGATGATTCAAGACACCATCCAAAGGACTACAGCTGAGATAAAACAGATACCTTAAGGCCTTTAATTTTGTTGTGCCTTCCTTCTGTACTGAAAAATCATTCCCTTTTAACTTTGTGACTGTGTTTGTGTATGCTTGATAAAGTTATCGTTTCTTTTCTTCAGGCTAGCAAATAATGAAATTGCACTGCATTTTCACAAGTAAAATTCTGGTTTTTATTGCATCAGTCAAGAACCAATTAGATAACTGTACTAATTAGACTGAAGTATAACTTCATGCCAAAAGAATATTAGAATGTTTATTTCAACCAGCCTGGGAGGTTGAAAACAGTGACACTGATTCATCCCTTCTCACCCTATTGTAATAATCATAACAAGGAATTAGAAACAAAAACATAAATTGCTGGAAAACCCCACCTTCTGAAGAAGGGTCACTGGTCCCAAAATGTCAACTGTTTTCTCTCCATAGATGCTGCAGACCTGTGGAGCTTTTCCAGCCATTTCTGTTTATGTTTCTGATTTGAACATCTGCAGTTCCTTCAGTATTTTTTGTTTAGTGCGAATAACCAAAAAAACCAAATAACCTATATGCAAACATCAGAAAACTACTTAGAATTATTCTCTTGAGTAAAAATGTACCAGCTTTCAGCTGACAAGATTTTCACCTCTGAAGTTACCTGGAGGAATTTAATATATTCTAATACCAAATTGTGAAATTATAATTTGTCAGCCTCAATACTCAGATTTGGAAAGCAAGGAAGGTTGGGGATGGGGCAGTCTTCTGATCATTTGAGAGAGATTCTCAGACTAACAAACGACATTTATTCCTGTCAGTTACATGTTGGCTCAATCGAAAACAAAAACAATTTTATCTCCAGCTGTTTTGAAGAGTGCAACTGCAAAAATTCAAATCAATTGAAAAACACTAACAAGAACAGTATATCTGGAGGAAATCATTTGAAAATCTACTGTTAACACAGTGGTAACCATTGCTAAAGCAAACTTCATTAATTTATATCCTCCACTGGGATATTACAAATTCAGTGCCAAACAAAAAACTGAATTTAGTTTCAGCTCAAGAATAGCTAATGATTCATTCGTAAGGGTCAATTCAGCTGATGGGCATCAGATACTAAGATAACCAGTTACTAACATCGAGGTGCTTATCTAAACACAGATTAGCATGCTGCTACCTGTCAAGACACTCATGTACCCAAAAATCAACACAGAAGTAGACAGACATCAGGGAACTAATAACTGTTCAAGGGTGGATCGCATCAACTGACACTGAAATTTACAGGACCTAAAAACAGCACATTTTCCTTCAGACTAAGCTCTTTATTCCAAATCATAATTCCCGGAAATTACGTATGTCCTTTCGGGTCAAAGGGTCATGAAAGATTATGTTGAGTAGGTCTTCATCCTTAAAGTCCTACATGCTCAGTGTTTGGGCTCTTTGGACAGCTATGGCTGGTAGAGCTCATTAGCCTTAAATGTGCAGCCTACAGACAAGAGATAGCACTGATTTCCAAAACCCACAACTATAAATTAACTAACAAGGTATAGATCAATTGACAGTGCAGAAGATCACAATTTAGGCTAGATAGTGTTATGAAAAGGAAGAGCTTGCTCTGCAGTTCACCTTGGGAGGAAAACTCCAAAATTAAACCTATGTCCTACCAGCTGCTCCACCTTTGGAGATATACCCCCTTACACTGTTGTAGCCTTAGACATGGGAGTGCTCCACAGTCTCTCAGCAGATCCCATCCCACATAAATATACACAACGTGCAGGTAACTTGTTGAACAACCTATCAGAACACAACATATCAAGCCCTATGGCAAGGAAGAATTAGCAACAGGGACCAGCAAAGGAAGCTACTGACAGGCTTCAGTCTCAAGCCTGCAGATACAAGATTTCAGCAACAACCATTTGCCAGGGATTGCTGCAGATGTGCAGTCTGTATCCTTCTGAGTCAACAAAGCAGGTCTGGTTCCAAAGTACAGCATTGCTGTCTCTAACCCAGGGTTGAGAAGCAAAAAGAACACAAACACATCCAGATCTCCTCACATCTGCCAGGCTACAGTTCATATATAAATAAATACAAAAATATAAAAATCAAAACCACTAGATATTGCTTGAGGCTCAGATCATGGAACGTCAAAACAATGCTGGACAACAATACAAGACCCGAGTGAATAGCCTTCAAAGCCAGGGTACTTGGCCAATAAATCAACATAACCAATCTGAGTGAAATGAAATGAAGTTTATGGAAGAGTCTCAGCTCTTCCATGAACAGTTAAGAGTCAACTGGATGGGCAGGTCTGGTGCAAAATAGGTGTGAAAAGTAGAAAATAGATTAGCTTCGCTCTCAGCAGACACATGATTAGGACATGATTCTGGGGTTGAGGGGGATGGGAAAGAGTTACTAATCAAGGTGGAAGGCACAGCACATACTCTGAAGTTGGTACACTCAACATTGAGTTCTGGAGACTATAAAACGTCTCTTTAGAAAATGTGGTGCTCTAGTTTACATTGAATTTTGTTGAAAGTATAATAGTCACCTTTTCACCTCCGTCTTCCTCACTGTCCAAGGCCTCAAATGCACCTCCCAGATGCAAACAGATAGAGATAGCAGGAAAAGTAAAACTCAGTTCTGACAGTATCTGCAGAGAGAAAACAGAAACATTTTAAGGTTCAGTGGCCCTTCTTCAGGACTGATGGCAGCCAGGACAAGAATGGTAATTAAGCAGAAGAAGGAGAAGAGTAAACAATACATGGAGTTTTAGCCCAAAAAGGGAAAACAATAGTTGTCACCCAATAGACTGGGCAAGGGTCAGCCTGGGAGAATGACCAGCTGCTAGTGAGAACTATTAATGGTTGGCAGTGGGTTGTGTGCAGTGGGAGGCCATACGATGACAAGGCCTGGTATGTGGTAGTTTGGGTAAAGACATGAGAGATGATGCTCAAGCTGCAAAAGTGTTGAATTCAATATTGAGTCCAGAAGGCTATAAGAGTTCCCAAGCAGGAAATGACTGGATCACAGACAGCAGCAGCAGCATCAGCAAAACTGAGCCCTGTAGGGAATGGCAGATGAAGATGGCAGTGCAGCCAAGTAGATGGTGGTGGAGAAGGCATCTGGCGGCAGCAGCAGCAGCAAGATCAAGGTGAATGTGGCTCCACCCGAGCCTAAGGACTCCCAGCAAGCAAGCAGGCTTAATCCCCTGGCCCAGACTTGTGTGCAGATCCAAGGTTCCAGGTCCACAGCTAGGTCTGAGTGCCAGATGGTGGGGCAGCAAAGGCGAGTCTGGTCCCAGTGCAGGACCCTGCAACACGATGCATGGGTGAGGTTGGCCCAGGGTGAACTCACGGCAGCAGTAAGATGGTACCAGAGAGATTGGTGACTTTCTGCCAGAGGTGGCAGAGTGAAGCGCGACTGCAGCAGTGTAGTCTGCAATCGTGCTTCACCACACTGCTGCTGGAAGGAAGTCACCAATCTCTGGCACCATCTCACCAAGAGTGCCGTGAGTTCACACTGGGCCAACCTTGATGAAGCAGAGCTAGAAGTGGGAGCTGTACCAAAGACCACCTAACTTTGAGGTAAAACTATAAAATGAAACTTTGTGGTGTTTTAAGTTGTCACCAGAGAGTGAATACTAAGCAACGCTTCTCACTGTATTGTCTTAAATAGTGACAATAAAATCAAAGTCAAAACAAGGTGTTATTCTTCCAGATAATTCAGAAAGGTGGTGATGGCCTAGTGGTTTTCTCACTGGACTGTTATTCAAGGGACCCAGGTTCGAATCCCACCATAGCAGATGGTGGAATTTGAATCAAATAAATTAGGAGTCTAATGACTGTGAATCCATTGTCAATAGTTGGAAAAGCCTATCACTAATATCCTTTAGGGAAGGAAGCTGCTATCCTTACTCTGTTTAACCAACAATGTGGTTGGCTCTCAACTGCCCTCTGGGCAATTACGGAAAAGCAATAAATGCCTACCCAGTCAGCGATGCATTCATCCCATGAGTGAGTTTTTAAAAACCTAAATCAACTGTATTTGCTGTGTGAAATGTAAAGACCACCACGGTGGTGAGAACAAACACAGACTGGTTGACATCAATGCAGAGCAATTCCACTGTCCATAACAACAGCCCTGATCTTCCAGTTGCTCACTACTTCAATAAACTATCTTTTCCTATGCTATTTTTCTGTCTTGGGCCTGCTGCATTGTTCCAACTTTTTCCATACTTAGCATTTTGATCTATTTTACATCTCAATCTCTTTGCCACCATTAACACTCCCTTTGTCTTTTGTTCTGAGCATCTTCGCCCATTCCAGTTTTGACAGAGGGGGAGCAGCAGCAAGATAAATATTTTCCACCTCCTTTCAGTTCTGACAAAGTTATATTAAACTTGAAACTTTATGAAGAGAGAAACAGAGCCAATGTCAGCAAACTTGTTGAGTTGGTCCAATGCTTGGGATAGTCATGGAATCTCTCATTTCTAGAGAGAAAAGTTTAATCTAATGCCTGCATGCAGCCTTTTAAAGAAGTAACATAACCTGAAACACTGGGAATAACAAGCTGTGGAGCTGGATGAACACAGCTGACCAGGCAGCATCAGGGGAGCAGGAAAGCTGACGTTTTGGGTCTGGACCCTTCTTCAGTAATCTCCACAGCTCCATATCTTGCTACCTCAGACTCCAGCATCAGCAGTTCCTGCTATCTCAGAGTTGAAACACGAGCTATTTTTGTTAGAATAGAGAAAAATATGGGGATTAGACAGAGGTCATGAAGTTAAGAATAGATGTAACAGAGTACTTAGAATGCTATTTAAGATTTGTAATGTCTAGAAAACAAAAACCCATCAATAAAAGATTAAACATGATATATTTATCAGATTGCATGAAAAGCACATGCATATGTGGAGATAATCAAGAACTGCAGATGCTGGGGTCAGAGATCTCATATTCCACCTTAGGAGCCTACAGCCCAATGGCCTAAACGTGGAATTCACCAGTTTTAAAATCTCCCCATCCCCAGCCTCATTGTTTGTCCAACCCTCCCTCTCATCTCCGCCTCTTGGACCTGACACAACCTGTCCTTCTCTCCCACCTATCCACCCCACCCATCCCACTGACCAATCCCCACCACTCCCTACCTGCACTCACCTATCACCATCCCACCTATGTTCCCCAGCCCCACCCCTCATCCATTTATTTTCCCAGCTCCTTTTCCCACCCCTCCCCATTTCTGAAGAAAGGTCCCAACCAGAAACATCAATATTGCTGGCTTCTCTGACTGCTCTGTTGTGTTCCTCCAGCTACACTGTATGGTGTCTGCATACATGGAGGGTTTGAGGCACCTTGTAGTGCAATAATAGCATTAGTGTTTGTAGAACAATGTCATAACCCCTACCTAAGGGAGGCTGGAGACGGGAGAAATGATAGCAATTTGTCTGTTTGGTTACAGCTTTTATCATAGTTGCTTAATAATTGCAAAATATTTTATTATTTAGAAAAAAAACCCTCTCCTATTGACTGGGTACAAACACTGAATTATGTGCCAATTTAGTTCTCACACCATGAGGAATGAGCCAATTTCAGCTGAAACAGTGAAGCAAGTAAAAGCAAAGTCACCACAGTCTTTACAGACCATAGGGCGGCTCTCTCATCAGACAGACACTCCTGGTGGTGGTTAACCAGAGGGTCACCGATCCTCAGGTGAGGTGTGAGTTTCAGGCGAGTTCTTCATGATGATCAGACTTTTTCATAAAAACCAAGGTGAAAAAAAACTATAGTAAGGCACTGCAAGACCTTTCCCTCTAGAAAAAGAAATCAAAACATTATACCCTGTATGTTGAAATGTTACTTTTTGTTTTGAAAGTTATTTATTTCAATTGCCAAAGTAAGAATGTAACACTCAAAACCATAATAAATACAGTAGCTTTCTACTGATTGATCGCTTCCAATTTTGTTCACCACACATCCCACTCCCAACACTTCTGGTCATTGCAGACCCTTTCCCTTGCTGACTGTCTAACTTGCAGCTTCTCCCATGCAGTAACCCACCTTCTTATTGTCACTCAACCATGGTGGCCTTTGCAGTTCTAACTCACCCACACACATTTCCTTTTCTGACCCTACATACATGTTCAAAGTCTCATCGGATCTACTGTCAAAGCTCTGAGGTCATGAATGTAAGAGTCTTGAACGTGCAGAGATGTGCGGCTAGGGCTGTTCTAATCAATATTTTGTTTAAATGTTCCTGCTCAACTTTCCTAAATCACCCTAAAACAAGCGTTCTAGAGAGGAGGCAGGAGAAGCAACTTGGACTCAAATCACTTTTATAAAAAAAACTGTGGCATATTTAAATTTTGAATATTGAAGAGGGAAGATGATTTGTATCGGATTAGCAGTTTAAGAAAATAAGTAGTTTCAGAGGTGTAAGGGCCCCGATGAAGGTGGAAAGATGCACACAGTCAGTAAAAGCAAAATCATTCCTGTTTCACATCCAGTGCAAGACCAATATAACAGATCGACATATTGATTTGATTTATTGTCACATGTACCTAGGTAGTGACAAGTTTTGTTTTGCATGTAGGACAAGCAAGTTCGTACCACACAAAGATCACATGCCTGAAATTTGAGGGGTCCATCCAGAAATCTAAGGCAGTGGAGAAGAAGCTGTTCTTGAAACTTCTGGTACTTATCTTTAAGCTTCTCTATGTTCTGCCTGATGGAAAAAGTTGGAAGAGATTATAACCAGGGTGAATGAGTCTTTGACGATGATGGCTGCCTTTCCAAGGCAGCGAGAACTGTTGGAGTCCACAGATAAAAGGTTAGCTTGCATGATGGACTGATTGTGTTCACAACTCTGTTTATGATCCTGGGCAGAGCAGTTGCCGTACCAAGCCATGATGCATCTAGATAAAATGCTTTCTATAGTGCATCTACAGAAGTTGGTAAGTCCTTACGGACATACCGAAATTCATAAGAACAGAAGAATTGGACCAGTAGGCCTGTCAATCCTGCTCCACCATTCAATAAGATCATGGCTGATCTTCTCATGGACTCCCGTCCACTTACCCGTCTGCTCACCATAACCCTTAATTCCCTTACAGTATAAAGATCTATTTTTGCCACAAAACAATGGAGATAGCCTCAACTACTTCACTGGGCAGAGAGCTCCACAGATTCACAATCCTTTTGAGTAAAGAAATTCTACCTCAACTGAGTCCTAAATCTGCTCCCCCTCATTTTCAGGCTATGGCCCCTAGTTCTAGTTCCACATGCCAGTCAAAATTTATTCCCTTCACAATTTTATATGTTGCTATAAAGATACCCCATCATTTTTCGAAGTTCCAACGAACATAGTCCTAGTCTACTCAAATCTCTCTTCATAAGGCACACACAAATCCAGAATCAACATAGTAAACTTGCTCCGGACCCCCTCCAGTGCCAGTACATCTTTTCTCAAGTCAGAAGACCAAACTGTACTCCAGGTGAAGCCTCACAGCCTAAACAGCTGCACCATAACCTCCCAGATTTTAAACTCAATCCTTCTACAAATGAAAAACAATATTTCATTTGCCTTAATTACCTGCTGCATCAGCAAACCAATTTTTTTAGAATTCATGCACAAGGACATGCAGGTCCCTCTGCACAGCAGCATGCTGCAATTTTCACCATTTAAATAATAGTCCATTTTGTGGTTATTCCTACCAAAATGGACGACCTAACCTTTACCCACATTGTCCTCCACCTGCAACACTTGCCCACTCACTTAACCTATCTATATCCCTCTGGAGGCTTTGTCTCCTCTGCACACTTGGCCCTACCACTCATTTTCGTGTCATCTGCAAACCATGACAACATTTGGTCCCCAACTCTAAATCATCTAAGTAGATTATAATCAATTGCAGTTGCAGCACTGATCCGTGAGTCATACCACCAGCCACTGATTGTTAGCCAGAAAAACACCCGTTTATCCCCAATACTTTACTTTGTTAGTTAACCGACCTTCTATCCATGCCAAAACATGACCCATAGTGCTGTGCAACTTTATCTTACGGAGCAACGTTTTCAAAGGCCTTCTGCAAATCCAGATGCATTACGTCCACCATGCTCATATGTCCTCAAAGAATTCCAGTAAATTAGTTAAACATGCCCTGCCTTTCCAGAACCCATGCTGCATCTGACTGATGGGACAATTTCTATCCCGATGTCTCACTATTTCTTCCTTGTTATAGAACAAAGAACAAAGAAAATTACAGCACAAGAACAGGCCCTTCGGCCCTCCAAGCCTGCGCCGATCGAGATCCTCTGTCAAAGCCTGCCATCTATTTTCTAGGGGTCTGTATCCCTTTGCTCCCTGTACATCCATGTACCTGTCCAGATATATTTTAAAAGACACTATTGTGTCTGTGTCCACCATCTCCACTGGCAACGCATTCCAGGCACCTACCACCCTCAGCGTAAAGAATTTACCATGCATATCTCCCATAAACTTGCCTCCTTTCACTTTGAAGTCATGACCCCTAGTAGTTAAGTCCCTCACTCTGGGGAAAAGCTTCTTGTAATCCACCTTATCTCTGACCCTCATGATTTTGTAGACCTCAATCAGGTCACCCCTCAATCTCCATCTTTATAATGAAAATAATCCTAATCTACTCAACCTCTCTTCATAGCTAGCACCCACCATACCAGGCAACATCTTGGTGAACCTCCTCTGCACCGTCTCCAAAGCATCCACATCTGTTTGGTAATGTGGCGACCAGAACTCTACGCAGTACTCTACATGTAGTCGAACCAAAGTCTTATACAACTGTAACACGACCTGCCAACTCTCAATACCGCATCTGATGAAGGAAAGCATGCCGCATGCCTTCTTGACCACTCTATTGACCCGCGTGGCCACCTTCAGGGAACAATGGACCTGAACACCCAGATCTCTCTGAACATCAATTTTCCTCACGGCTTTTCCGTCTACTGTATAGTTTGCTCTTGAATTGGATCTTCCAAAACGCATCACCTCACATTTGCCCAGATTGAACTCCAATTGCTATTTATCTGCCCAACTTTCCAATCTATCTGCTGTAATCTCTAACAGTCCCCTTTACTATCTGCTACCCCATCAATGTGCAAACGTCATCTGCAAATTTGCTAATCAGACCACCTACACCTTCCTCCAGGTCATTTACGTATACCACAAATAACAGTGGTCCCAGCACAGATCCCTGTGGAACACCACTGGTCACAGGTCTCCAATTTGAGAAACCCCCATCCACTACTACTGTCTCCTGTTGCCTAGCCAGTTTTTTTAATCCATCTAGCTAGCACACCCTGGATCCCATGCAACTTCATTTTCTCCATCAGCCTGCCATGGGGAACCTTATCAAATGCCTTACTGAAGTCCATGTATATGACATCCACAGCCTTTCCCTCAATCAACTTTGTCACTTCCTCAAAGAATTCTATCAAGTTGGTAAGACTTGACCTTCCCTGCACAAAACCATGTTGTCTATCACTGTTAAGCCCATTTTCTTTCAAATGTGAATAGATCATATCCCTCAGTATCTTCTCCAGCAGCTTTCCTACCACTGACGTCAAACTCACCAGTCGATAATTACCTGGATTATCCCTGCTACCCTTTTTAAACAAGGGGACAACATTAGCAATTCTCCAGTCCTCCGGGGCCTCACCCATGTTTAAGGATACTGCAAAGATATCTGTTAAGGCCCTGGCTATTTCCTTTCTTGCTTCCCTCAATAACCTGGGATAGATCCCATCCGGACCTGGGTACTTGTCCACCTTAATGCCTTTTAGAATACCCAACACTTCCTCCTTCCTTATGTCAACTTGACCTAGAGTAAGCAAACATCTATCCCTAACCTCAACATCCATCGTGTCCCTCTCCTTGGTGAATACCAATGCAAAGTGCTCGTTAAGAATATTACCCATTTTCGCTGACTCAACGCATAACTTTTCATAACTTTTCCTTCCAAGCCTTTCTCTAGTTACCCTCTTGCTCTTAATATATGAATAAGAAACTTTGGGATTTTCCTCAACCAATTTTGCTAAAGATATCTCATGTTCCCTCTTAATTCCTCATTTCAGATTTGCCCTGAATTCCCGATATTCTTCCAAAGCTTCATCTGTCTTCAGTCGCCTAGACCTTATGTATGCTTCCTTTTTCCTCTTGGCTAGTCTCTCAATTTCGTCTGTCATCCATGGTTCCCTAATCTTGCCAATCCTATCCCTTATTTCCATAGGAACATGTCTCCCCTGCACGCTAATCAACCTCTCTTTAAAAGCCTCCCACATATCAAATGTAGATTTACCTTCAAAACAGTTTCTCCCAATCTACATTCCCCAGATCCTGCCAAATTTTGGTACAGTTGGCCTTCCCCCAGATTAGAACGCTTCCTTTTGGACCAGTCATCTTTGTCCAGGAGTATTGTAAAACTTATGGAGTTGTAGTCACTATTTGCAAAGTAATCCCTACTAAAACTTCAACCACCTGGCCAGGCTCATTCCCCAACACCAGGTCCAGTCTGGCCCCTTCCCGAGTTGGACTACATACATACCGCTCTAGAAAAACCTCCTGGATGCTCCTTACAAATTCTGTTCCATCTTGACCCCTAACACTAAGCAAATCCCAGTCAATGTTGAGAAAATTTACACACCTCTAGACACATGTTCCCCTCCCCTCTCATGTTCGCCTTCCACAGGGACTGTTGCTTCAGGGACACCCCGGTCCACCCTTCCCTCACCTCTAACACCGCCTCCTCACAGTCCTATGGCACCTTGCCCTGCAAAGGTTCAGCATCTGCCCATTTACCTCCTACATCAAACGTACCTTTACGTGAAGCAACACTTCACCTGCACTTCCCAGAATCTGATACCTCTCTCTCCTTCCATCTCCAGCAACCACCTAGAAACCGATGTCCATTTCAAGCCCACCCACTCCCACAGCTACCTAGAATACACCTCCTCCCACCTACCTTCCTGCAAAAATGCTATCCCCTATTCCCAATTCCTTCGCCTCCGCTGCATCTGCTCCCAGGATGAGGCATTCCACTCCCATACATCTCAGATGTCCTTGTTTCTCAAGGACCGCAACATCTGCACCCCCCACCCACCCCCCCGAACCCCCTCCAGCCAAGTGGGGGAGAACACCCTCGACCATGTCTCCTGTGTTTCCTGCCACTCATCCCTCACACCCCCTCCCCGCAATAATAACCAAAGCAGAATCCCCCCCACCCCCGACATCAGGTACCACACCACCAAACTCCGGATCCAATGCATCATCCTCCGACACTTCTGCCATCTGCAATCCGACCCCACCAAAGACATTTTTCCCTCTCCACCCTTATCTGCTTTCCAGAGGGACCACTCTCTCTGGGATTCCCGTGTCCGCTCCACACTCCCCTCCTGCCCCACCACACCCGGCACTTTTCCCTGCAACCATAGGACGTGCAACACCTGCCTCTACACCTCCCTCCTCAACGCCAAGGACTTGCCACAAACAGATGTTCACCTGCACATCTGCTAATGTGATATACAGTATCCACTGCTCCCACTGTGGCCTCCTCTACATCAGGGAAGCCAAGTGGAGGCTTGGGGACCGCTTTGCAGAACACCTACACTCGGTTTGCACTAAACAGCTGCACCTCCCAATCGCGAACCATTTCTATTCCTCCTCCCATTCCTCAGACATTATGTCCATCCTAGGTGTCCTGCAGCGCTGCAACGATGCCACCTGAAGGTTGCAGGTGCAGCACCTCCTATTCTGCTTGGGAACCCTGCAGTCCAATGGTATCAATGTGGACTTGACAAGCTTCAAAAACCTACCCTCCCCCATCGCTTCCCAAAACCAGCCCAGCTTGTCCTTGATTTCCTAACCTGTCCTTCCTCCCACGTATCCCCTCCTCCCACCTCAAGCCCCACGCCCATCTCCTACCTACTAGCCTCATCCCACACCCCCCGGACCTGTCAATCCTCCCTGGACTGACTTATCCCCCTCTGTACCTCCCCACCAACACTCACCTTTACTGGTTCCACCCCCACCACTTTGGCCTGCCTGTCTCCTCTCCACCTATCTTATCCTTTATCAGTCTTTTATCTGCCTCCCCCTCACTCCCTATTTATTTCAGATACCCCTTCCCCTCCCCCATTTCTAAGGAAGGTCTAGGCCCGAAACATCAGCTTTTGTGCTCCTAAGATGCTGCTTGGCCTGCTGTGTTCATCCAGCTACACACTTTGTTATCACCGAGTTACCTGTTGCCTGCCACTTTAACACACCACGCTGTTCCCTGCCAACATGTGTCTCTGGCTTGCTGCAGTGTTCCAGCAAAGCTCAACGCAAGGTGGAAGAACAAACTTCATGTTGCACTTGAACCCTGCAGCCCTCCAGACTCAACATTGAGTTCAATAATTTTAGGACAAAGCCCTAACTTCTCTTGGTGTGTGGAGTAGAAGTCTAAGAGAAGTTAGGGCTTTGTCCTAAAATTATTGAACTCAATGTTGAGTCTGGAGGGCTGCAGGGTTCAAGTGCAACATGAAGTTTGTTCTTCCACCTTGCGTTGAGCTTTGCTGGAACACTGCAGCAAGCCAGAGACACATGTTGGCAGGGAACAGCGTGGTGTGTTAAAGTGGCAGGCAACAGGTAACTCGGTGATAACAAAGTGTGTAGCTGGATGAACACAGCAGGCCAAGCAGCATCTCAGGAGCACAAAAGCTGACGTTTTGGGCCTAGACCCTTCATCAGAGAGGGGGATGGGGAGAGGGTGCTGAAATAAATAGGGAGAGAGGGGGAGGCGGACTGAAGATGGATAGAGGAGAAGATAGGTGGGGAGGGAAAAGGTTGGTCCAGGGAGGACACAGGTCAAGGAGGCGAGATGAGGATAGTAGGGTGGGAAATGGAGGTGCGGCTTGAGGTGGGAAGAGGGGATAGGTGAGAAGAGAACAGGTTAGGGAGGTGGGGACGAGCTGGGCAGGTTTTGGGATGCAATGGGGGAAGGGGAGATTTTGAACCTTGTGAAGTCCACATTGATACCATTGGGCTGCAGGGTTCCCAAGCGGAATAGGAGTTGCTGTTCCTGCAACCTTCGGGTGGCATCATTGTGGCACTGCAGGAGGCCCAGGATGGACATGTCGTCTAAGAAATGGCGGGGGGGGAATGGTTCGCAACTGGGAGGTTTAGTTGTTTATTGCGAACCGAGTGGCAATATTCTGCAAAGTGGTCCTCAGACACCTCCTCCTACCGCCCCTTTGATCATGACCCCACACCCGAGCACCAAACCATCATCTCCAATACCATCCATGACCTCATCACCTCAGGTGGCCTCCCACCCACAGCCTCCAACCTTAGTGTTCCCCAACCCCGCACTGCCCGTTTCTATCTTCTTTCCAAAATCCACAAAACCCGCCTGCCCTGGCTGACCTATTGTCTCTGCCTGCTCCTGCCCACCGAACTCATCTCCACCTATCTGGACTCCACTTTTTCCCCCTTGGTCCAGGAACTCCACACCTACATTCGTGACACCACCCACGCCCTCCACCTCCTCCAGAACTTGCAATTCCCTGGTCCCCAACACCTCATTTTCACATGGACGTCCAGTCCCTACACACCTGCATTCCTCATGCAGATGGCCTCAAGGCCCTCTGGTTCGTCCTGTCCCGCAGGCCCGACCAATCCCCCTCCACCGACATCCTCATCCGCCTAGCCGAACTCGTCCTCACCCTCAACAACTTTTCTTTTGATTCCTCCCACTTGCTGCAGACAAAGGGGGTGGCCATGTGTACCCGCATGGGCCCAAACTATGCCTGCCTCTTTGTACGTTACGTGGAACAGCCCCTCTTCTGCACCTACACTGGCCCCAAACCCCACTTCTTCCTCCATTACATTGATGAAGATGACTGTATCGGCTTCGCATTTGCTCCCAAGAGCAGCTCGAACATCCACTTCACCAACACCTCCCACCCCAACCTAAAGTTCACCTGTGCCATCTCCAACACATCCCTCACCTTCCTGGACACCTCTGTCT
The DNA here is from genome assembly GCF_030684315.1 of Stegostoma tigrinum. Classification (NCBI taxonomy): domain Eukaryota; kingdom Metazoa; phylum Chordata; class Chondrichthyes; order Orectolobiformes; family Stegostomatidae; genus Stegostoma; species Stegostoma tigrinum. Next base: position 37,683,941 of record NC_081362.1, read on the forward strand.
TCATCTCAGGCAACTAGCTAGAAACTGATGTCCATTTCAAGCCCATCGACTCCCACAGCTACCTAGAATACACTTCCTCCCACCCACCCTCCAGCAAAAATTCCATCCCCTATTCCCAATTCCCAATTCCTTCACTTCTGCCGCATCTGTTCCCAGGATGAGGCATTCCACTCCCGCACATCCCAGATGTCCACGTTCTTCAATGACCGTAACATCCCCCCCACACTGGTCGAGAACGCCCTGGACCGCGTCTCCGCATTTTCCACAACACATCCCTCACACCCCGCCCCCACAATAATCGCCCTAAGAGAATCCCCCTCATCCTCACATACCACCCCAACAACCTCTGGATACAACGCATCAGCCTCCGACACTTCCGCCATCTACAATCCGACCCCACCACCCAAGACATTTTTCCATCCTCACCCTTGTCTGCCTTCCGGAGAGACCACTCTCTCCGTGACTCCCTTGTCCGCTCCACGATCCCCTCCAACCCCACCACACCCGGCACCTTCCCCTGCACCCCAGGCAGTGCTACACTTGCCCCCACACCACCTCTCTCACCCCCATCCCAGGCCCCAGGACGACTTTCCATATTAAGCAGATGTTCACCTGCATATCTGCCAGTGTGGTATACTGCATCCACTGTACCCCGTTGTGGCTTCCCCTACATTGGGGAAACCAAGCGGAGGCTTGGGGACCGCTTTGCAGAATGCCTACACTCAGTTTACAATAAACTGCACCTCCCAGTCACGAACCATTTCAACTCCCCCTCCCATTCCTTAGACGACATGTCCATCCTGGGCCCCCTGCAGTTGCACAATGATGCTACCCGAAGGTTGCAGGAACAGCAGCTCATAATTCGCTTGGGAACCGTACAACCCACTGGTATCATTATGGACTTCACAAGCTTCAAAATCTCCCCTCCCCACACTGCATCCCAAAACCAGCCCAGCTCGTCCCTGCCTCCCTAATCTGTTCTTCCTCTCACCTATCCCCTCCTCCCACCTCAAGCCGCATCTCCATTTCCCACCTACGAACCTCATCCCACCTCCTTGACCTGTCCGTCCTCACCTATCCTCTCCCCACCTATCTTCTCCTCTATCCATCTTCGGTCCGCCTCCCCCTCTCTCCCTATTTATTTCAGAACCCTCACCCCATCCCCCTCTCTGATGAAGGGTCTAGGCCCGAAACATCAGCTTTTGTGCTCCTGAGATTCTGCTTGGCCTGCTGTGCTCATCCAGCTTCAAACTTTGTTATCTTGGATTCTCCAGCATCTGCAGTTCCCATTATCTCTCTCACCCATTATCAACTCCTTTGTCTGTCCAACTCCTCTTCTCTTTCTTGGGCTCTATCTTTTATCCTATCGTTTAGTCCTTACTCCTTACCCCACCCCCTCCCTATTTTCTGCATATTAACCAATATTCTCCCAGCCAGAGATAGTAGGAACTGAAGATGCTGGAGAATCTGAGATAAGAAGGTGTCGTGCTGGATGAACACAGCAGGCCAAACAGCTTCAGAAGTAGAAGGGTCTAAACCCAAAATGTCAGCCTTCTTGCTCCTCTGATGCTGCTTGGCCTGCTGCGTTCATCCAGTGCTACACCTTGTTGTCTCATTTTCCCAGCCACCATCTGTTCTGAGGACATCTGGTCAGCGGGCCCAAAACGTTATCTTTGAGTTGTTCTTCAGTGGAGCTACCAGACCTGCTGTGCTTTTCAAGCAACTTCGTTTCTGTTCTCTTTTCACATGCTTCTTTGTTGTTTCCTGCAAACACCACCATCATGGTGTTATTTGGTGGCGTATGGGCTATGCCTATCAGTGACTTCTTCCACCACCAAGTTCTAATTTCCACCCACAATGGAGAAGAAGGATGAATCACAGAAGTTTCCTTATGTCCATAAGCCTCCTGAGGAAGAAAAGGCATTATAGTACCTTCTTGATCACCACATCAAAACTGGTGGTTCAGGACAGGTTGTTGGTGATAGTTACTCCTTAGAACTTGAAGCTCTCTACCATCTCCACCTTAGCTCCATTGACGTAGATCAGTGCATACCTTCCTCCTTACTTCCTGAATTTGATATCAGCAAAGCTAAAGAGCTGATCATCAAGGGAGAGATTGTTATCTTTACACCACACTATATTGCAATTCATTTATAGCACAGGGGTCTCATGACTCCCATAACAAAATCCCCAGCCAGGCAGGAAATGAGCACGTATTTCAGTCAAGGTGAAAATTATTCACAATTTTAATTTGGTCAGTGGGCTGAGAATACAGCAGCAACAGTTTTCAAAACTGAATACTGCATTTAGCATCATGTTTGCACTGTAATCCTTCCGGATGCAATTTTGACCAGGCTATTATAATTGTAATACTAGTAATGTTTCTTGTATAAATACTTTCTTTTAATTTAAAGCAGCAAGTATTGTGTTCTAAGTACGTATAGTGGGAACAATCAGCCCTTGTCATAAATGGATATTTAAATGGTTCTCCTGATCAACTGCCAAACAACTGACGGAAGATCTGCAAAACCTCAATGTTTTTGTTTGGGAAAAAAAATGGCATAAATTGTGTTACACAATTTCTGCAGTGCTTCCAGGAATCTTGTACTAGAGTAATGGCAGGCAATTGAGATGGTCTTATGCATCTTCACAAACTTTACATTGCCATACACAACGTATTAAGAGAAACAATTTTGAAATCATCCCATCAGCGCCTTACATTAGAGTTTATGTGCAAAGGAAATCAGTTCCCTTTATCCACCCTATTCACAGGTCCCAGAAGACACCAGCATGCAGGTCTGTTTTGAAACAGGATTGTAAGGTTCTTTTACTTGAAAATCCTCACTCCTGCTCTCAAAATACAGAATCTGCTCAAAGAAGGGGCTCAAGGAAATATATTTGACACTTCAATTGTTTTGCATTGACCTTAGCATCACGTGCATGGGGTACTGTAATAAACAAATAGAACCAAACCTTTGCTTCCCAAGGTGGTCAGCAAGTGATTTTAATCATCCAGCTATAATGGGTTCACGACACAACCTCTACAATGTATGGATTCCCAATGAATCACTATACGTTGTCAGAAAGCAGGAGACTTAGCAAGAATAAGGATCAAAGGAGTAAGTGAGGGAATAGAAGACGTTACCAATCGAAGTATCAAAAATAAGTGGGTTCATTAGATAGCAGGAGAGTCACAAGACAGAAAGACAGCATCAAGAGAGTGGTATAGGGAATGGTGAGGCCGGTGGTGTCGCAGTCCTACAACAGCCCAGTGGAAAACTATTTTCAACTCAATGTCAGAGCAAACTAACATTAAAATGTGATTATGTTACACTGAAGTCTTAAAAGTCAAACAATAACGTAATAGGAGAAAATAAATTGAAATGAACTACCAAGTAATATAAACACAGGTAAGATCTTCCTTAAATACGTGAAATGGAACAGAGACCAAAAGTGAACACCAATTCCTTAAACAGTGAGGCTAGTGTGTCAGTGCCGTGTTTTCAAGAGGTGGGTGTTCTGTGCTGCTTCTCTTACAAAGGAGGTAGCCACAGAGTTGTCCAAATGTCTCTTTCGGACAGGCAGTCCATAAATAGCACTTGCGCTCTCTGTCTGTGTTATCAAAAGGACAAAAGAATGAATGAGTGGGTGGAAATAAGGGGTCTCAAACCCAGGATTAAAAAAACACTTACTTTCAGCTACTGAAAGGTTTTCTGCTGGTTGCTGAAGCTAAAGCCACAAATTCTCTGCTGCCAGAGTCCTAGTCAGCAAGGCTCTCAAAAGTCAAAAGCAGTGGATGGTTTCTTCTGGACCTGAGAAAGACAGCATGTGAGAATCCTAACTGTTTTGCATTTTTGCTAAAGGATGCGCTTATGGGATGCTGCCTACATTTGAACAGTTGATGATTAATTGATAATGTGTTATCTTGTTAAGTCTTTCAACAGGGTTAAGGTCATGCCAATTTTTGTTTGTATTTTAACTGCTGTCAGAATAAGGTGCATATTGATTAAGTGGTGCACTAATTGAATCAAAACTGGATCACAGCACCTTACATTTGCCTTCAAATAAATAAAAATTTACGGTCTAGCCTATCTCCTTATAATACTGGGGGTGGGGTTCTGTCCCATAACACGAGCAAAACAACACCCGGAAATAAAATAAATGAGAGAGGATTACATTGCATTATTTGCTTCAGTCTCCACTGAAGCCAACTTTAATAGCATTCAAAAACATTACCCGATCAAGAGGAACAGGATATAAACAATAATTAATCACTAGAGAAAAAAATACTAGGGAAACTAATGGGGATAAAAGGTCAAGTTCTCTCTGTCCAAAGGGTTGCATCCTAAGACAGCAGAGGAATAGCCAGAGAGATAAGACAGAATCCTTAAATTCTGGAAAAGTCACAGAGGATTGGAAAACTGCCAATGTAAAAACTTTAATCAAAAAGGGAAGGAGATAAGGAAACAGGTACTAGTGGGCCAGTTAGTTTAACATCATTGGAAAATATTCAATTCCATTACAAAGGATGTAATTGTTGAGCATTTAAAAATACTAAACAATGTAACTGTCTACCGGTGAGAGGTGGATGCGGGGTTGTAGAGTCAGAGGTCAACAGTATACAAAAAGGACCCCAAGTCTATCAAGTCTGCACTAGTCAGGGATTCTTCCTATTGATATCCCTTATAATTTTATACATCTGAAATCACGCACCACCTCAGTTTCCTCTGCTCTAGGAAAACTCCTCCAGTCTTTCCAAACTATTCGTAACTAAAATTCTCCAGCCAGGAAACAACTTGGTAAATCTCCTCTGTACCTTCTCCAGTCCTGTCACACTCCTCTGGGAATGTGGATTCCAGAACTACACATTATTGTAGCTGCAGCCTAAGCAATGTCTTCTACAGTTCCAGCAAAACCTCCCTGCTCTCAAGCTCTATACCTCAATTAGTAAAGGCAAGTATCCCATATGCTTCTTACACAAAGGAATGGTTGACATGCACACCAATGTCCTTCTGATCATCAATTCTTCCTAGGGTCCTTCAGTCTTCATGTATTGCCCTGCCTTGCTTGTCTTGCCTAAGTGCATCACCCCACATTTATCTGTATTGAACGTCACTTATCGCCAACCGGCCTGTCCAAAGCCTCCTGCAACCTAAGGCTATCCTCCTCACTATTTGCCTAAATTTTGATATCATCTACAAACTTAATGATCAACACTCCTACATTCAAATCTAAAATTATTTATATATACCAGAAATAGCAAAGGCCTCAACAATGAGCCTTGCAAAATGCCAGTGTAATGCCAATTCTGGATCTAATTAGCCAAATTTCCTTAGATCTTATGTGATCTTAACTAGGATATCAGTCTCCCAAGTGGAACTTTAACAAAACCCTGCCTGAAGCCCAAATAAACTACATCACAAGCATTGCTCTCATCTACATATCCATGGTCACTTCTTCAAAAAAAAATTCATATCAAGTTGTCAGACATGACCTCCCCTGAACAAAACCATGTCAACTGTTCTTGATTCAACACTGCATCTCCAAATCCAGATTAATTCTGTCCCTCAGAATTGCTTCCAATAATTTCCCCAACATAGATTTGGCTGACTGGTCTCTAGTTTTCTGGTTTACCTCTTGTTCTCTTCTTTAATAAGAATACCACATTGGCTGTCCTGTAGGATCTACCACCTCCCCTGTGGAGGAAGGGGAACTGAAAATTATTGCTAACCTCCCATGTCTCACTCAACAGTCTGGGATACATTATCTGATTCTGTATATTTATCTACTTTCAAGGCTACCAGACCACTCAGAATCTCCTCCCTGTATGCGCCAATTTCTTTAATTATATCAGTCTGTCTCCCTGGTTTCTATTGCTGAGTTCTCTCTCCCCCTAGTGAGCACCAATAGAAATGTTCATTTAGAACTCTATCCACATCCTCCAACACCATAAACAAATTACCACTGTAGTTCTTAATGTAGCATACTCTTCCCCTAGTTATCCTTTTACATTCAGAATATCCAAGGCTGAAACAGACAGACTTCTAAAGTCAGTAAGGTAATCAATCATAGATTCCCTCCAGTGTGGAAGCAGGTCATTCAGCCCATTGAGTCTACACCATTGGACTCCAAATAGCATCCCACCCAGACCTAGTTCTCCTCCACCCTATTCCTGTAACTCTGCATTTCCCATGTCTAATTCATGTAGCCTGCACAACCCTGGACGCTGGGTAATTTAGTATAACCAATCCACCCAATTAGCACGTCTTTGGACAGCAGGAGGAAACTGGACAACTCTGAGGAAATCCACATAGACATGGTAAGTATGAGCATATTTCACACAGACAGTCACCCATGGGTGGAATCAAACCTTGGTCCCTGGCACACAATAACCACTGAGTCACCACGCCATACACTTATGAAGGGTAAAAAGAAATGGCAGGAAAGTGAAGTTGAGGAATATTAGATCGGTCATTGAATGGTGTAGTAGGGCCAAATGGCACACTTCTGCTCCCAGGTGTTAGGATCTATAAGACCATTTCTTATGTGTTCTACGAAATCTTGCAGTAATTAAATTTGAATAAATTGTGCAGTCACAGGCAAATTCGCAAGTCACATTTTCTACAATTTAACAACCATTACACTTCATAAATGGTTGTGAACAATTTTTAAACAGAGCTCACAGTTTTATTTTTATTATAATTGCAAATATCTGTAGCACTAGATAATGAGTGTGTGTAACCTGTTCCACAATCCTCTGCTTCACCTTTAAGGCTTACTACTTCTGCTGAAATTGACATCAAAATAGGGACGAGACCCCATGTTAAATTTAATCAGCTCTTCACATGGCTAAGCAAAATGGCAGTCAAGTAGGGCTCCTAAGCCAGAGCTCATCCATTCTGATAGAAAAGAAAAACTATCTTGTATTTTCCTTACTTACCTTGAGTTAAGGTGGCATTGGCAGCAGACCTCAAGCAACCCAGTGCAGGCCAAGTGAGGCCAGTACAGAGGACAGTAGGCCCAGCATGGACCTCAAGCCTTCATTAAACCGGAGCCATGGAGGCAGCGGCAGAATGACAGCAGTGCAAGCCCAGATGGTAACCAGCGGCAAGGAATAACAGTCAGCAGTGAGGGGGCAGTTGGGGCTGAAATCTTGCATGCGAGCAGTGGCAAAGCCTGGCAAGCCCAGGCAGGTCTTAGCCCAGGGAGGATGATAGCCCTGGGTGGGAGTGGGTTGCAATGAGCCCTCTTGTTCCAAGCTGAGCTTTCCCATCTGCAGGTCCATGGCTTAAGAAAGGATTATAATGTTTGACATTTTCACTTTATTTTTCTAATTTTATGCCAAGATGACAATAGTGCTGAACACTGACATTCCCTTATTTCTGTTGCCAGGATTTTGTACCTAGGTATTTTGTACACTTTTCATTGTACTCTTGTACCCTGTACATGAGTACATGACAATAAAGCCTAAATCTAAATACAGCACTAGAAGCACTTTGAGAACATCCTGGAATTTCTACAGAATGACGTTGAGATTGTGGGGACACCGGCCTTTTGACAATTTAAAGCTAGTGTTTCCTTTCATTGTCATAACTCTTAATTCAAAACTTGGTGCAAATCAGAATTTTTGGCAAAACTTTGAGTCAGACAGCAAAACCTGACTCAATAATTGTTCTGGCTGCCAAACATACTGGAAACACATTAACTGTCAAAAGAAAAAACATAACCCATTCAAACTAAAAGGAATGGCAGGACAACCACCACAACCAAAACATCAAACAACAGAATACAGGATGAAAGCACTAAATCATGGGAAGAGAAGTAACAATGTAAAACAGAACTGTGGGAAAATGCCTATTTTGCTTCAGTCACCAACCTACCTCAACTATGCATTCTGTATGCAGGACAATGACCAAATGAAACGTGACCCATTTCTGTCATTGTAGATTTCTTTGAGATATAATTACCATAATATAATACGACACTTTAATACAGTCACTAGCCAGATTTTTGAGGCACCTGGAGACTGCATTTGTTTTTCCTGCAAGTCACTCACCAACCCTCCATCCTGCTAACGTCCCAACCAAACATCTCACCAACCCCCAATGCTTCCTTTCTTGATCCTCCCATCCACTGCCCCCACAGAGTCAGAGTCATACAGCAAGGAAACTGGCCCCTTGGCCAAACTTGTTCATACTGACCAGGTTTCCTAAACTGACCTGGCCCCATATCCCTCTGAACCTTTCCTATCCATGTACTTCACTTCCAGATTTGCTTCCTGTCTCTCAGTCGCTCACTTTTTTGAGCAGAAAAGAATACTGGAAAGTAAGAGGAGAGGTGAACAAAAAGCGTTTGGGTGGGTTGGTGGGGGGGGGGGGGGGGGGGGGGGGGGGTGGAGGTGTTGTCAGTTATGTTTAAAGGCAGCCAAAAAGGCTTTTCCATGCAAAATGTGCAAGGCAGGAACAAAGCCCACCCTTAATATAGGTTTTCATATGGGGAAAATTAGTTTTGCTTTGTATGATTATTTAGAATACCACTTAAGAACATATCTTTAAAAGTAGAGAACTTATGCTTTATGAATCTCAAACCATGACTAGATTCTACTTGGTTTATTGTGTACATTACTATATTTTATCTTTTATACTAATTGCGTCTTACATTCCAAGAGATCTTCTTGAAGCAATAAATTAATTCAGACCAGGAATGCAGAAATTTCTTCGATAAAACAAAAGGCACATTTGTTTTAAAATCTACTGTATCTCTAGCTCACCAATCCTTCAAACATTCATCATTTATAAAAGCTGTAATTGACAGCAGCTTAAGCCAAGGGAGAAAAAAAAACTTAAAATGTCAGTAGTTAACTGCACAATCCCAGCTATTTCAAAAAAAAGTACTTCATTAGTTGACAGGTCCTTAATGGAGCAAAGTAGCAGCTCACAATGCATTTACTAAAGATGTGATTCAATATGAACCATGACAAATTAAATTTTGCTCCAACTCATTGCACAGAAAAACCCACATTCTGCCACATGGAAAACATCAGACAGTGCATCAATTTCAGTGTTCTAAAAGAATATTCATCACTGATGAACGTCAAATCCACAACAAACCTCCAAAGACAAGTCTTACGTCCTAATGGCAGTGCTCTACCTCTGAACCAGGAGGCCCAAGTTGAAGTTCCACCTGCTCCAGAGATATGTAATAACAAAGTGCAGGCGTTCCTAATCTACCGATTTAACAGAAGCTGTACATTTAGCACATAGCACACTGTGATAACAAGGTATGGAGCCGGATGAACACAGCAGGCCAGGTAGCATTAGAGGAGCAGAAAAGCTGAAGTTTCGGGTCTGGACCCTTCTTCAGAACTGTCAGCTTTCCTGCTCCTCTAATGCTGCCTGGCCTGCTGTGTTCATCCGGCTCTACACCTTGTTATCTCAGATTCTCCAGCATCGGCAGTTCCCACTATCCACACATAGCATACTGTGATTTCTCCTCAGACAATTCAAATCTTTCAACAAAATACAAAACAATCCTCTTGTCCCACGCTAAGTGCCTTGATACTATTGAACAAACAGCCTGAAGATGTCCATAGTAGATTGTGTATGAACAACCTATATGGTAGAAAATAACCAGCATATTTCATTATCCTAACAGATAAAGTTGTATTATTGGCTGTTAATCCTTCTAATTGCAGAATTGCTGATGTTAGGATAAATAAAAGTTCCACAAAAAAAGTGAGTTTATACCTCTGCTACCAACTAACATACAACCAAAAGAAAAAAGTTAATCTCAAATCTATTATAAAGCATGGGATAAGTGAACACCTGATTGCCTGATCAGATAGTTGTCATAGTCAGCCTGGATTTGACAGCAGAAAAATGTTTGAAAAACTTGTTGGTAGTGTTTTCCCCTTCAAGATGTTAACAACAAAATTGATAAAGAGCAGCCAATATGCATAGTTTACTTAGATTTTCAGAGATTTTTTGATAAAGTTCCCACTGGAGGTTAGATAGAAAAATTAAAGCACTTGGAATAGGTGGTAATGGACTGCCATGGATTAATAATGGACTAAACACAGTCAGGTCAAATGAGTCACTCTTGCACTTAAAAGCTGTGACTAGTCAGGTACTACAAGTATTAGTACTTGAGCCCCAGCTGTTCCCATTATATATCAATGATTTCAAGGTGAGGACCAAATGTAATATTTCCAAATTTATGAATGATCAAAAGCTAACTGGGAATATATTTTGAGAGGAAGATGTAAAGTACCTTCAGGAAATCTTAAACAGACTTGGTGAATGAGCACAAACATGGCAGATGGAATACAATGTTGAAAAATGTGAGCTATCCACTTTGGTAGGAGAAACAGATGCACAAAGTATTTCTTAAATGACAAGAGACTGGAAAATGTAAAGGACCTAGGTTGCCTTGTCAACAAGTCAATTAAGGCTAACATGCCAGTGCATCAATCTATACGGAGGTGATACTGGGGAAGCGATGGCCTAGTGGTATTATTGCTAGACTGTTAATGCAGAGACCCAGGTTCAAATTCTGCAATGGCAGATGGTGGAATTTGAATTCAATAAATATCTGGAATTAAGAATCTAACGATAATCATGAATCTGTTGTTGATTGATGGAAAACCCATCTGGTTCACTAACGTCCTTTAGGGAAGGAATCTGCCATCCTTACCTGGTCTGGCCCACATGTAACTCTGGACCCACAGCAATGTGGTTTACTCTTCCCTCTGGGCAATTAGGGATGGGCAATAAATGCTGTCTGGTCAGTGATGCCCTCATCCCATTCATGAATTTAAAAAATTGAATATTAGCCTTTATTGCAAAAGGACATGAATACAGGAGAAGTGCAGTCTTGTTTCAATTAAATAAGAACTTGGTTAGACTGCACTTGGAGTATTATGCACAATTTTGGTCTGCATAACTGAAGAAAGATACTATTGCCTTGGAGGGAGTGCAACAGAGGTTCCCCAAATTGGTGTTCAGGATGTTGGGACTCTCCTTGAAAGAAACATTGGCTAAATTGAACTTGCATTCTCTAGAGTTTTAAGTCATTGAAACTTATAAAGTACTAAAACAAGAAGCAGCAGACAGGGTAGATGCAGGCAACATGTTTAAAAATGTTTTCCCTGCTTTGGGAATCTTGAACCATGAAAGGGGGATAAAGACATCATCTTTTCTTAAAAAAAATAAAAGATTTGTGAACCTTTTGAATTTCCTTTCATAGATGGCTGTGCATTCTCAGCCTTTCCCTTTGGAGGTTGAACGTGATGAATTTGATTACCTGCAAGAGAACAGGGTTATGAAGATGAGGTAACTAAAACAAAGTGTAGTGTTCAATCAGCCTTCAGAAACTGAATGGCAGAGCAAGCTTGGCAGGTGAATGGCCTACTTGCATCTCTATGCTCCTGTCTGGAAAAAACTTTATCCAGTGCATCTTCAAAACATTGAGTGAATGAGCTGATCCTGATCACTAATGATTCCTCCTTTACCACCTACTTTAAAAATGCTTCAATTTCTTTTATTCATATGTGGTCTAACCCAAATGCACATCTTGGCACACAAAGGAATTACTACTTACTCCAAGAGTGCAAACAAGTGATAGGAAATGGAGCATGTACTTAATTTGCTGTTCCCAGTGGAAATGCCTTTCACGCCCCCACCCCCCACCTCCAGGAGTATCCAATAAAAAATTGGCCAAGTTTATTTAAATATAGAGTAAATACAGTTTGGAGCTGGAGGAACACAGCAGGTCAGGCAGCAGAGGAACAGGAAAGTCGACGTTTTGGGTTGACAAAGTCCTGATGAAGGGTCCCAACCTGGAACGTCGATTTTCCTGTTCCTCTGATGCTGCTTGGTCTGCAGTATTCCTCCAGCTGCACGCTGTATGGACAGACTTCTAGCATCTGTAGTTCACGCTAGCTCTTTAAATAGAGCTTGCCAGTCAAATCTAAAAATGCTGCAAGATCAAACAACACTAACGGAAATAAAAGGGGAGGTCAGGATTTCAAATGAAGTTGTTCCATTTCAGCTATGTGTGCTTTGTCAGATTAAGTTCATATGTCTGCCCTTCTGTACATACAGGCATTTAGTATTTTCTATTTTCATTGACTTTATATATAGAATTTGGAATTTAGTTTAGTACCAAATGATTATATCGAGTGCCTTCCAAATTTATGTTAAATTATGGGTAGTTTAGGTTGTGGCTTTGCAGACACCCTGATGAAATAATCCAAATTTATTTCTGTCAAAGCCAAGGCTTTCATTTTCCTCAATCTGGGCTACAATTGACCTCAACTCCCATAAAAAAGTTTTTTTTCTTTGCAATAGCTAAATCAGCTCAATATCATAACTTTACCAAAGGGCAAGTATTGGACAACCTTGTTTTTCCTTTCAAAAAAGCACCATTTATTCTGTACATTTGTTGGCAGTTAACTTTGATTTCGGAAATATCTGTACTATATGTTGCAATATAAACATAGGCATGTATCCGGTTTCTCCAACCCTTTTGCCATCTTACCCAAAATAAAATACAGAAAGCTGTCTGGCGCTCTAATAGAAAAGAAAAACAATGAAAATGCCAGAAATATCAAATAAAAACAGAAAATACTACAAATACTCAGCAGATCTTATAGGATCTGTTGAGTGATCAGAGTTAACATTTCAAGTTTTTAACATTGCTACTTTCCCAAAAATAGACCTCAAAGTCCTGCTCTTCTCTTAGACAAGATTCCTTTTTGCCATTTTTTTTTAAAAATCAAGTCATCCAGTTCTCAAGAATGGTCATTGATTGAGTCATGCAGTCAATCCATACATGGAAATAAACCCTTCAGATAGCCAAACTAAACTAGTCCTACTTGCCTGTATTTGGCCCATCCTCCAAACCTTTCCTATTCACGTACTTATCCAAATGCCTTTTAAATGTTGTTAACTGTACCTGCATCCACCACTTCCTCTGGTAGTTCATTTCACACATAAACCAATCTTATAAGAAAAAAGTTGCCTCCCTTTTTAAAACTTTCTCCTCTCACTAAAACTATCACCCCTTGTTTTGAATCCCCCTACACCAAGGAGAAGACCCTTGCTTTTCTGTGCCCTTATGATCTTTAAACCTCTATAAAAGGTCACTCCTCAACCTACTACACTGCAGTCAAAGAAGTCCCAGCTTATTTTTATAATTCAAACCATCCATTCCCAGAAACATACTAGTAAATCTTTTCTGAACCCTCTCCAAGTTAATAATATCCTTCTTAGAAGGAGGCCTGAATTGCACACAGTACTCCAGAAGAGGGATCAACATCCTGTATGACTTCAACACGGCATTCCCAACTCCTAAATGTGAACTTGGCCGATTGAGGCTTTCAAAATTATAAGGGGTATAGACAAGGTGGATAACAAGAAACTTTTCCCCCCCAGAGTGGGTGACTCAATTTCTAGGGGTCACGAGTTCAATGTGAGAGGAGGAAAGTTTATGGGAGATATGCATGGTAAGTTCTTTACGCAGAGGGTGGTGGGTGCCTGAAAAATCTTGCCAGCGGAGGTGGCAGACGCAGGCACAATAGCGTCTTTTAAGATATATCTGGACAGGTACATGGATGGGCAGGGAGCAAAGGGATACAGACCCTTAGAAAATAGATGGCAGGTTTAGATAGATGATCTCAATCGGTGCAGGCTTGGAAGGCCGAAGGGCTTGTTCCTGTGTTGTAAATTTCTTTGTTCTTTGTTACACATCTTCAGCTGCTTCAACAAATGACCTTCTCTCCATCACAAGGTCAGAAGGAGGGATATTCATTGTGCAATTAATGTTCAGCACCATTCCTCACAGACTGAAGCAGTCCACATTCAAATGTAGCAAAATCTGGAGAATATCCAGGCGCGGGCTGACAAGCAACATTTGCTGCACACAAATGCCAGGAAAAGACCATCTCCAGTGACAGATAGACACAGACAGACAATTGCAACTTGACATTCAAAAGGTTTTACCATCACTGAATCCCCGAAACTCAACTGGGCGCACCACAAAGAGAATTTCCAGTAGCTACAAGAGGAGAGGCGCTAGGAATACTTAAGTGAGTACTTCACCTCCTGATTGCCCAAAGCCCCTCTACCATCTGCAACACAGAAGTGAGGACTGTGATCGAATACTCACCATTTGCTTGGATAAGTGCAGTTCCAACAACACTCAAGACGCTTGACACCATCTAGAACAAAGCAGCCTGGTTGGTTGGCACCACATCCGAAACATCCACTCCCTCCATCACTGACACTTCATAGTACCAGCATGTAATACAGCAAACTTTTTTCTAACTGACACCAATCAGATTATGTGTGTGCCAGCTGATAAAACATCATCCTAAAATCGATGTAAGAACACAGTAAACAACAAATGTGTATACACACATTATATCACATTTTATTTACAGCATAAATCGGGAAACTGTCTGTGTGGAGTTTGCACATTCTCCCTGTGTCTGCGTGGGTTTCCTCCGGGTGCTCCGGTTTCCTCCCACAATCCAAAGATGTGCAGGCTAGATGGACTGGCCATGCTAAATTGCCCGTAGTGCTCAGGGGTGTGAGAGTTATAGGGGGATGGGTCTGGGTGGGATGCTTCAAGGGGCCGTGTGGACTTGTTGGGCCGAAGGGCCTGTTTCCACACTGTAGGGAATCTAATCTAATCTAATCTAATCAATACTCAAACTTCATGGTAGATCGCAATATTTAAAAAGGTATATAATTTTTACCAAGGTCCTTGGGTAATAAGGTTCCAATTAAAATAAAAATAAAAAGTTTGCTGCATCTACAAGACGCACTGCAGAAACTCAACCTTCAGATTCACCATCAAATCACTTTCATATGGAAGGACAAGTGCAGCAGATACAGAAGGGATACCAACACCTTCAGGTTTTCCTCTTAGCTACTCACCATCCTGACTTTCAATATTGCTGGGTGAAAGGGCTAGAATTCCTTCCTTAAGGGCATTGTGACTGTACCCACAGCAGACGGCTGCAGTGGTTCAGGGACACAGCTAACCATCGCCATCTTCTCGGAAGGCGGTTAGGGATGGGCGGTGGATGCTGGCCAGCCTGACACTGGATGGATGGACGGACGGACGGACGGACGGATGGATGGACGGACGGACGGACGAATGAAACAAATAAATAAATAAAACTGATTCCAGATTTCTATCATTGAATGTAACCTGATGAGAATAAAATTCAGTCATTCTAATTGAGTGAGACACCACCCCTACCCCACCCCAACTCCAAACTACTGGAGAGTCACTTCTGATATTTCACCCAGCCCAACTTGCCTTCTCTTCACTATCAGCTGCCCATAGAACTAAAACACTAAAGATATGGCAACAACTTTGGTCCCAATATCAAGCCAAAAGAAGTTTCTCACTTTCCTAAATAAAAAGGTACATTCTGCATTTCAATATTATACATAATGGCACAAAATTCTGCCTAGATTACTTTCAACAGATGGCAACAAAGACTTTAATGGGCTTAAATTCAAGATTGAAATTAGATGTCAATCAATAAATTTTGAAGTTGAGTATTTAAACATGCACTATCATTCATGACTGTGGCAATAAGAATCCAGGAAAATACTAACTTGCTCGAAACTAGATTGGGAAAGGAAGGGCTCAACTTTTAAAAAAAAATGAATTCAGAGAGGACATTAGCTAACAGTTACTATAAACAGGTGAGAAAAGCGGAAGAGTGTCCTTGCCCTCATTTTGGTTAATCACAACATTTTTTAAAAAGTCAATGTGTTAACTAACCTAATAAATGCTTTACTGCTGTGACCACAAAGATAACACAAACAGATTAGCTTGCAAGTTTTTTTTGAAATAGTGTTTGATGGTCTTGGTGATTTTCTGTACGTTAGCACATGCTACCAACATTAGGTTCTCATTGAGTTAGGCACCTGGAAGCACATTACCAACTATGTACACTAACATGACAACTCAGAACAACATACACAGTCTAAGTTTATAGAGTACTATTAAATTTTACCATATGGTTGACTGGATGACTAGTGACCAACTTGTAAGCTGACGACAAACTGGGATGTGGCAAGAAAGATGGGTTCCTTCTACACTACAGCATTACACATTATCTTATCAGGCTGTCTTCGTGGTATAGCCCTTTCTGAGATCTGTGCAATAATACAAGAATATTAATGATACTTAACACCTAATCTATATAAAAAACTTTGATGTGCGTTAAAGAAATTGTCTCTCTCTCACACATGTGTAAGATACAAAGGTAGGGAAGATTAAATTAAGGGCCCAAAAAATAAAGGAAAGTCAAATCACATATGGGACCATAGACTGGTGCACTGGCATCAATGGTCAGAATTTTCTTGTGAATCACAGAAAATAACATAAAAAAGCAAAGCAGAAACAACACATTGGTATTTCATTGCTGAAAAATGCAGACATCTATAATTAAGACTGTACTTGGGAATGTCGTAAATTTGAGCTGTGGATAATGAGCTAATAAAATGATTTAAATCTCAAATTGTGTCAACCATGAGTGACCAAAGAACAAAAACTATCTACAGCTTTTATCCATAAAGAGCTTTATTAACACTTTGTTGTAAAATCCCTTGTGTTTCCTGCTGAGGCAACTGGGTTCTTTGTTCTTCCATCTAGCCAGGAGACTGGGATAAAATCTTGAATGTAGATCTTTATACTTAAAATGTTGCATATTGACACCTGCTGTTTAAGAGTAGCAGATTGTTCGGGGGAGTAAAGTTTTTTTTCCCCCCATGCTGTTTTGTGTTCTCTTGAAAAACAGCGAGACAGTGACAGAATTTAATTATTTTCATTTACTTCCACATTCAAAACCAAGTATACTGAAAGTTAGAGGAAATGCAAATATATTCATTAAATTTGAATCAATTCAGGGATTAGATAGTTTTAGTCTCTATAAACATAGTTTGGAGAGAATTAGAAGCAAATCAATTGCTTATAGGCAAGGATAGTTGTAGAAGACTGAATGGCACTGAAATGACTCCTGTTTATCAAGTCACTTAATCCATACCTTTGATCATTAAATAAGCCTTGCAAAAATGTCTTTACAGAATTATCTATTACACTGTATTTTCTATCCATCACACCCACTACAGGCAACAGAATCAGACATCATATTCTAGAGTATCTTTTATTAGGTCATGGACATACAACACAAAATAGACCTTTCAATCCAACTCATCCATTCTGACCAGATATCCTAAATCGAACTAGTCCCATTTGCCAGCATTTGACCCAAGTCCCTCTAAGTCTTTCCTATTCATACACCCATCTAGATGCCTTTTGAAAGTTATAATTGTGCCAACCTCAATCACTTCCTCTGACAGCTCATTCCATACATGCACCACCCTCTGAATGAACAAGTTGCCACTTAGGTCCCTTTTATATCTTTCTCCTCTCACCTTAAACCTATGCCCTCTAGTTTTGGACTCCCCCACCCCAGGGAAAAGACCTTGTCTATTTATCCTATCTATGCCACTCATGATTAATGCTAACTTTTTAATTGCATCAATCACCTGAGGCTGCAGAACTGTCAACAACCTTTTGCTCCTACCCTTAAGTCCAGTAAAATTGGGAATTATATCCACACTTCTCCCCTCTTCTCCCCCCCCCACCCCCCCAAGATGGTGCTAGATTCAAAGTCACATCTGAGAAAGGTAAAAATCAGCAATGTAGAACATAGTAAACTTCTGTGGTGAGATTTACGTGACGTCAGCAGTGACCTACTTCTTCATGAATCACCTCAAAATCTGAACAATTTTAAAGCAACTGTGTGGATATTCTTGAATCTGTCATTTCAAAATCTATTCATAAAAGATAGTAGCCACTCTCACACCTGAAGGCATATCTACATATATGTATAATTCTACCAAGACTATTTTCCTACAATCCACAAAATCCTATAATGTGGAAGCAGGCTATTTGGCCCATCAAATTCACACCAATCCATGTGCCCTGACGAAGGGGTTTGGCCTGAAACATTGACTTTCTTGCTCCTCGGATACTGTCTGCCCTGCTGTGCTTTTCCAGCTCCACATTTATTGACTCCACCCCCTTCCTAGCCCTGCATTTCCCACCTTACACACTAAGGGAAATTTAACATAGCCAATCCACCTAGCCTGCACATCTTTAGACTGTGGCAGGAAACCAGAGCATCTGGAGGAAAGCATGCAGACACTAGGAGAACATGTAAACTCCATACATAGAGGTTGGAATCAAATCTGGGTCCCTGGTGCTGAGAGACAGGGGCGCTAGCCACTCAGCCATCATGCCACCCTCTCAAAGCGGTCCACGTCAATACCAACACACAGTCTGTACATCCATATTTGGGTCAGATACGTTTGTGTAGTTAAGTAGCTAGGTTTCACTTTAGTGATAATGGGAACTGCAGATGCTAGAGAATCCAAGATAACAAAGTGTGAAGCTGGATGAACACAGCAGGCCAAGCAGCATCTCAGGAGCACAAAAGCTGATGTTTCGGGCCTAGACCCTTCATCAGAGCCTAGGCCCGAAACGTCAGCTTTTGTGATCCTGAGATGTTGCTTGGCCTGCTGTGTTCATCCAGCTCCACACTGTTATCTAGGTTTCACTTTAATTGTGTAAAAAGTACTGCAAAATGTTGGAGATCTAAAATGTAGACAAAGTTTTGGAGAAACTCAGCAGGTTTCACAACATCTGTAGAGAGAAAAACAAAGCTACCATTTCAATATGACTCTTTGAAACTGAGTGAAGTTGGAAGTGCTATTACGCTATTGATAAATGGGAGGAGCAAGTGAATTAGATGGTGAGGGTGTCCACAGCAAAAACTAAAGGGTGTGATAACAGCAGCAGAGGAGAGATTAGAGGTGCAAAATAGGTGCTAATGCCAGATATAAATAATTAAAAATAGATTGGCTTTGCTCAAAGTAAACTCCTACAAATGAGACACTTCGAAGGTAATCAAAACAGAGGACAGGTATTCGTGTTATGTTGAACACAGGCACTTTATTGCATTCAGGACTCTGCACTAAGTGGAAAAGGAGGTGCTGTTCCTCCATCTTACCTTGATCTCTGATGGAGTACTGCAGCAGGCCTAGGGCATTTCTGCCAAGATAGCACATCAAAATGCCAAATAACTGAAAGGTCAGGATCATTCTTTCAGAATGACTAAGGTGATCTCCAAGCCAGTCATCCAGTCTGCACTTGTTCTAGTTTCAGTTACATGGTGGAAACCGCATTCTAGGTGGTGAACACAGCAAACTAGATTGAAAGAAGTACAGTAAAATGCTACTTTGAGATTGTATGGAGTTCTTGGACCATGAGAAGTGAGGAGTTAAAACAGCAAGTATTACACCCTCTCGTGGCATGGAAAGGTGCCATGAGGAGGGGGAAAAGTGTTAGGAGTGGATTAAGATATTGGAGAGAACAGTCCTTGCAAAATTGCTGATAATAGAGTGCTAGGGCAGATGTATTTGATGGTGGCATCCTGCTGGATATGGTAGATATGGCATCAAAATGATTGTGTAAAGGTTGATGGGACAGGCAGGGGGGACACAGGGAACTTTTGTCAGTCTGGGAAGGAAGAGGCACATGATTTAGGACAAACATCAGTCATGATCGAATGATGGAGCAGACTTGATGGGCAAAGTGGTCTAATTCTGCTCCTTTTTATAAAATGATCTTATGGACCTAGCTGAAGGCCCAATCACTGTGGTAAAGAATTATTGGATGAGGAGATAGAAGGGGCATCTATGTGGATGGTGGCATCATCAGATCAGATGCAACAAAAATGCAGAAACAGCATATTTAAAGCAAACTTCTAGTACAAACAAAATTAGCTTTTCTGAACTAGAATTTTTTTTGGCCTGTATGAGTATTTAAGATTACTGGAGGTAACAGGCAAAAATCGGCAGAATGTAAAAGCCACATTTTTTTTTTCCATGGATTGAGACAGGTAAGGGATTGTGGAAGGAATTGCTGCCCTTCAAAAGCAAGCTACTAGAACTTAAAAAGTGCTGTTTACATTGCTGTTTGTTCAACCACTACAGGAAATTTGGTTGCAGTACCCAGGCACGATCACGTGTACGAAGTACAATTTGGCCAGCAAGTAGCTCTTGGTCTGTGGAGCAATGGGCAGCTGTTGATCATCTTGCAGGATGTGGTGCCCTTTTCTCTGCAGTTTTTTTTAAAAAAAAGCTAAAGCCTGAAGAAAGCCAATTTATCCCCCTCACCAGTTACTATAAGCTGTGTCAGAAACTTTGTGTGAACTAGTCACTCTGCACCTCCTGCAAGCAACTGAAAGCATGCAGAGGACAGATCGAGGAGCAGCAGATCCAAGCCAGCCAAAGGTCCTTCTCAATGAACACTGTGGAAAAAAACCATTCAATTGTGTTCCCAGGTTTTTTCCATCCACCCAAATACCATTTTTTTTGCCTATCTGCATGTCCAAGAGGAATTTTATAAGGTGGTTAGAATTTTTACTAGTAGAGTTATATAGCAATAGTTCATAATGTTTACTTATAGCTAAAATCTATTTATTTGTAACATGTAGGGACAATTATTCAGTACAGAAACATGGCCCATGCTTGCTGCCAACTCTACAAATGTGTAAATTGGAAGAATTTTTCACAATTCTGTAACACCTTCAACTTTTGCGACAACCCTAAGAATAGCAGGGCTTCATTTCCAGCAGGTCACGCCTGTACAGTGACATGACAAGAAAAAAAGATGTTTTGAATTAATCACGCAGATCATGAGAGATATTACATTGTCTTGACAACGAAGCATGTACTCAATCAAACAAAACCCTTCAATGCAACAGTTTCTTCCCTCATGGCCTCTGTGGCGTTAAGCACATTCTGACAGCAACATGGAAACTCCCCATGTTGAAATGTCACTTCTAACACTAAGTCAGCACAATGATTATTCTTATTTTCTATGCTGGAGAGAAACTAGTTCTCTGGGCTACAATCTTTTAATTTTGATGTACTGCGGCATCAAATTCTTTTAGAATTTTAATTGCTCCTGACAGCTGATCATTGCTCAGATGATACAAATATTGGAACAAGATTTTTTCAAAAATCTTCAAGAGTGACTCTTTGTACATCACAACATTGCATTACGTTAATTTCATAATGTTAATCGATAACTCTGTACCCAAGGCACAAGCCTGGAATTATTTGTAATGGCAAGGTCTTGCCCCCAACTAATCGATAAAAGTAAGGAGAAAAATAAGTCAGAATAGCAGGCCACGCACTGGGTCAGCCACTGCTCACCTCTCATACAAAGTTACAGATCAGCATTGACAGGCCTAAGAACAAGCACCATTCTCATCTTGGTATTTGGGGGGTGAAGGCGGGAAAGAAAGAAAGCAAGAAGAAATTATTGCAGGTGACATACCAGTACTTTACTGTTCCTGTCAAATCAGAAATAATTCTTTCACCTGCAGTTAATTTCTATCTGTATCTTCAACGATTTATATGAAATGGCAAGAAAAATCCATCCTGGTTCTTTCTGATGTTGTCATAATCCTCTTGCACTGACATTATTAATCCACTTCAACAGCTTTCTTTTAATGTGGAGTGGTCTCTCTCCGCAACACTATCAACCATGTCAGTATTGATAGGATTTGCACTTAGTAAACTTGCATAAACCCCACCCATAGGCAATTCCTCCAGTGTGTGCTATGAAATCAAAATTTTGCTGGTCAATTCCTCTATACCCCAAAACACTGGAGATTTTGGAAGGTTCACCAAAATTAAGAGAACAGTTGTTCAGTCCAACTCCTAAGCAGCTATTTAACAGACACCATAACTTATCTCACCAACACTCTAACGCACCCCCACCAGCTCTCCATGAACCCATCACTCTATCCTGCTCTGCATCTGAGAACTTGATATCCTGCTGGAGCTAACACCACAAACCCCCCTGACAGACCTGATGACACCTTCTTCCCTGCCAAAGCCAAGCATACAGACTCCCAAACCAGAGCCAAACAACCAGGTCCTCCACTTCTGTTTTCAGACCAAAAAACGGCACCGCCTCACTGGCAGATCCTGGTCAACTCCCCGTTGGACTACACCAGATCTAACAGCAACTTATGCTGAACTCCAGACCCAGCAACTCTTCTCCCTTGCCCTCCCCTGCAGGACTTATCCTACCCGTGCACCCAACCCCTCTCACCAGACTCTAACCCCCAAACTCTATGGCATCCTACCCTCATAGCACCCTGCTCCTAATCATTGGCATAAAACACCTGACACCTTACCCTTCCCTAGCTGCCACCTTATTTACCTAGTACTCTACCAACCTGGTCAACAATCACCCCTACCCATCTAGCACCCTCCTCTCCCAGCAGCTGAACACCTTATGTACTAATGGTTGACAGCAGCAGTCGACCAGGTAGTCAGAACATTTACATTTCAAAATGTGACAGCTAACTGCTGTGAAAAAGGGCAACTTCTCCTCCTCTGACAATTCTATGCTATGAAAGTGTCAGAAATAAAGGGCTACGGCGAGAGTGCAGGGAAGTGGAGTTGAAATGCCCATCAGCCATGATTTAAATGGCAGAGTGGACTTGATGGGCCGAATGGCCTTACTTCCACTCCTATGTCTTATGGTCTAAATGGAAACAACTCCATCTTTCTGAATGAAATCTCCTACCAAGAACATAAGCTCCTTTATCCTAAAACTGAAAAAGGCTGGAGTTGCAGTCTGCATCAAATTGCATTGCTTCAGAAAATATGGCAACATTCCTCCATTTTAGCTACTTTTAGAAATTGCTGTAACGAGGCATGTGCATGTCAACTGTCTCACAACAATTGTTTGTGTTATATTTCAAAAAACTGTTCAAACATTATTAATTTTAACCACTTAGGTTTTAAATAGAGAACAAAATGACTTGGTAATATTAAAACAACTTCTTTGCAGATTTGTTTTTCAGGCTTGTGCCTTATCCAGCATCACATTACTCGATGAAGAGATGAAAGAATATAGCCCAAAAGGTGCTGACACTTCAGAATCTTGACATGGTGCAAGTTTCTTTATTGAGGTGGACGGCCTTCTCCAGGGAAGGCTCATTAGATCCAATGTAATCAGCAATTGGCGAGGTCATTGGCAAACCTTCACATGGAACTAAGGCTTCACGGGCAGGAGTCCGGGGAGAGCTGCTGGCCAATCAGAAGCCAGCAGCACCACAAGGGAGGCTGCAGCTATTACCAGAGCAATCAGGATCTTCGAAGGGTGGGCAGCCAAGAGGCTCTGGGGTTTGTGGTGGTGGTGGTGGTGTTGGTGAAGGGGGCTGGTTGAAGGACAGTTAGCTCTCAGCAGACAATCCATGTCTTCTGTCCACACCCTCAAACTGACAATTTCTTTTGATCAACAAAACCTCCCTCCTTGAGGGGGCAAACTGCCTACGCACTTTCACCTGTCAGGCACACCGAGTGGCAACAGGCCCACCTGCAGCTGAGTGTATCTAGTGGCACTGGATCAAGATCCTTACACAGCAACAGGGCAGGGGAAGTCTGTGAACTTTGGAATTTCTTGTCCCAAAAATCAATTTCAACAGAATTGAGAAAGCAGAGATAATGGGAACAGCAGATGCTGGAAAATCCAAGATAACAAAAAGTGTGAAGCTGGATGAACACAGCAGGCCAAGCAGCATCTCAGGAGCACAAAAGCTGATGTTTCGGGCCGAGAAATGAAGGGTCTAGGCCCAAAACGTCAGCTTTTGTGTTCCTGGAGATGCTGCTTGGCCTGCTGTGTTCATCCAGCTTCACAGAATTGAGAAAGCAATGGGGTTTGGGTAAGCCACCACCCCAACAAATTCAGTCCTTTCCCACCTCCAAACTGACCACTTGCAGAAGCAAAAAGGTTCCACCCACATGTTCTTTCTATAGATGTAGACTGATTTATATACTATGTGTAGCTTTTCTTGTGCTTCGTTAAATATTTAGATTCTTCTCTATATAAGGGGAACACACAAAAATTCAATGTACGATATGATATCAAATTAAAAATGCTTTCAAATGGCTTCAATTTGCTTCATAAAAAATAAGTTTCTTAAAAAGCAACAATTTACCTATTTCACACCTCAGCCAATTACAGTCCATTTGAGCTTCTAATCTGGTCTACTGTTCGATCAGGAAAATCACACAAAAATGTAAAGTGGATGAAGTGCAAATCTAATGCGCATTCTCAAATGTTTGGAGTTAAAGGAAGGGCAACAAATGCAGCCTTGCCAGCAACATTTATGAAAGAATTGAAGTTAACCAATGATATGAGCTGGATGTGGGCTTTCCTTCCAGCGTGCATGCATTTAGTTAAAGTAGTCAAGCACACATGACTAAGCAATAAAGGCAGGAAAAGGTGTATAAACAATATTTATTAGATTACATAGTTTGGATTTCATTTCTGATTTTGTAAGTATGCATACTACCCGGTCAAAACTCTCTCATGGTTTTTCCATAAGTGGTATTAACCCAAGTCAGCTCTCACATAGTTTTGTTTCTTGATTTGTTTCATTTCCCCACTGGAGGTGTTGATTCTCAGAGGTCTGGGGCAACAGTGCAGGCAATCCAGGATTTCACTCTAGGACTTTTAATATAGGACGATCTATATTAACATACTGATACACTGAACAGAATCTTTGTTCACTAGAATTATAACACATCTATGATCTATTAAAAGTCTTGTATCAATGTGTACAGCCTGTCAACCTCTTACATTATAAATTCCTATAACCATGTTTAAAGGGAGAAGGGGGAGGGTGAAGTTCGGCAGGCAGGGTGATAAGAAAAGCTGTGCTTGTTCTCTTTAGAAACAATTAAGGTAGATTTAATAGAGATGAAAAGTTTAAAAAAAACTGTGGTGAGGACTTGTAGCACATGCAGTAATTTTCTTTTTAAGATTTAAAGAAATTGGCAAAAGAATCCATGAACAACAGATTTGTAAACCAGCAAACAAAAACTTGATCTACAAGTCTGGTGGATGAGTGAAATATCTCAGAAAAAATACTATAATTAAAAGGAGCATCTCACTGATTAGTTGTCAATGCATTTCAAAAGTAAGAGATGTAAGTTAGCTTCTATTCCTGCCAGATATATACCTAACTTTTGGATGTTTACGAAGTAGGATGATGACTGTAACAGAAAATAAAGAGAGGGTGTGGATTTGGATTTTGGGTTTTTGGAGAATTTTAAAAAAAAGGAGTCTTCTTACAGATTTAGAATAAAGTGCTTGGCAGCACCTACAAGTTGTGATGTCTTTTGGTCTCTCTTTCTCACTTATTTTCCCCCCTTGTGGTTCTCAACACCGGATTGTAGATCACAGTAAAGCAGCACCTATGTTATCAAGCCAAAAACAAAAATATGTTGGACGCTGGCAGTCTGAAAAGGAAAATAAAAATCAAAAATGCTCGAAGGATTCACCAAGTCAGACATCACCTGTGAAGACAAAAACATGTGACATTGCACTTTGCTTTTGCAAAGAAGGTGACCAACTGCATCATTCACATTAAGCTGACAGAGAGTGAAAGAGAGGGTACATTTGGGTTCATTATTGAATGTATTACATTGCTAGTTGTGAAATAATGATCATAATCAAGTATATTTATTTGTAATAAAATCTTCATTATGATAGTTTAATCCTCAAGCGTATTTGACCACACCCCTACACAATTTCTAATGCCAGGCATGGTCATCAGGCTGAAAAAAACATACTTTCATTGCTTCCACAATTGACACCTAGCCCAGCACTGTAATATTTGGGGCAATCACCTAGATTGGAAAATACACATTTTACACAGACAGTGTGAACATCCAGCAAATCTTGTGAAGATATTATATTTACCTGCATGTGCGATTCTTCTATCCTAAATCAAGAATACATCCATGGACGCTGCCTATCTGAAAAATAAGCCACATATTAAAGCACCTGTCTGCATTAAGTTTATCCATCCACTCAAACAGAAGTGGGAGCCAACTTTTGTAAACAGTCGATGGCCTCCTTCTCAAAAAAGGTACAATGACCAATTTACACAAACTCAAGCTCAAATGCTGCTCTATTTGATACCATAGATAAACCGCAACCAAAACAAATAACATTTATACAAAGCTGATAGTAATAAATTAAGAGTTGCAAGAACTTGCACGTAATGTGCATGTTAACTAATACAAGCTTAACTGTTCTCTTGATCAATAAACTTGGAAGAATTAACAGTGTCATAAAACTCAGGGGAATCATGATACATGAAACATTCACATGCAAGGCAACACTGGGAACTAATTTAAAATATACATTGGCCACAGTCTTCACACAGAAGCACATCAGAAAATTACAAATCATATCATACACTTTTCTCAAAGTTAATGGATGGAAAAACCATAAAACAGCACACCAGCAATTCTTCACGACATACTGGCAATGGCAAAGAAACTGCTTCTCGTTTCAAGATGCAGACAACTGACAAGATCGAGCATCAATATAAAAGTTGTTTGTTATTTCTTTAGGAATGCGTGTGTGTCTCTCACACTTTATACAAAGTATGGCAGGCATGCAAAAGAGGTGATTCGATAAAACTACAATTGGAACAAATTCCAGGGGCATTTCAGACAACAATCCAATTTCATCGCAGGAATTGTTCTAAAAGCCAAGGAACATGAAATGGTGTGATGATCTTCACCATACTTATACAATTATCAAGTTGGATTACATATTGTAAATCAGTATATCATGAAATTTCTTTTGTGAACTGAACAATTGTAATAAATGCATTCTATTTTAATAATGTTACTGAACATTCTTAAACTATCACAAGCTGGAACAGTTCAATATTGAAACTAGGTTTTTAAGTTGGAAGGGCACGAGTCTACCAATGCCAAATTACCCATCTGTGTAGTATTTTAGTTACAAGCAAATTAAGCTTGTTCAGGATATGCAAACTGTAATAAATTTAAAACAGCAACAGCAAAATAGCATTGAAACATCTGTAAAGCAATTTAAACAGCATTCAAAAAGAACACCTACTTCTGTATCAAAAGTTGCTCACACTAACATCTCATCTCCCCTTGGTGTTTTAATGCATTCAGTGGTTAGACACTTCATAAAACAGTTCCAACTCCAGCCCTGCTGCCAAAAAGTAAAAGTGAAATGTGCTCCATTGTTCTCATTGTATTAATAAACTTCATTTAATTGACTTCCCTGGCCAAGTTCATTGTTCAAAGAAAACATTCTTGACATGTTAGGAATCTTTTAAACAGTACATGGGTCTGCCAACCTTATGGAAATCGTACAAAAATGCACACAACAAAAACTTTACAAAGCAACACAAACAAAATAAGGTAATTACCTGAAAAATCCAACATAGGCACCATAAAGCTAACAGTACAACTTTTAATTTGCTTTCAACAAGTTACTGCCAACACACTGGAAAAAAAGTAGGGTGGAACTCTGTCCTCCTCCCTAGAATGCTTGTGTGTTGCCAAATCCTTGTGTAGTCAATTGATAGGACGGACAGCCAGCCAGCTACACACTTGCTGCCAGTCAGGTGTCTGAACAGCACCACAGCACACTGACTAATAACTCATGCACTCCAGCGGTTGGTGGTTGGTGGGGGATGGGGAACTCTATCTAGACCAGCTCAAAACAGGAACAACGCTGGTGTATTTATTGTATGATTGAAAAGTATTGCAGCTATACACTTCCCACAAGCAATCCAACCAATGTCTGACCCACCTATTGATAAAGCAATGTACTCAAATATTCATAATCAGTGCACACAGCTGCTTGGCATTTGCCATAAAACAGCAGCATTCAGCAACTACTGTTAAGACAAGAGATGCAAATGCTCTGTAGTGGTGCAAATTACAAAAGCGGTCTTCACAAGAGAAGAAAAATTGAGAATTAAAATTAAAAATGGGGTTTTTTGTGGCTGCAGATTTCATGCATTTGCCTTGCACTTAAGTGAACAATTAGTCAATGGCTAATTAAAATGTCATTAGCAGAGACTAGCAGGTGTTTGCCAGTGAAATGAGTCAACAGCTTTGCCTTAATGAACAAAAATAGAAAAGACAAATTTCTGCTTGGCTTAAAGCAAACAAAAAAATGATATGCATTCACAAACTTTTGCGCTAATTTAAAACACCCTTCAGCGTATCAGTGGGGAATAAGTACCATACTACCCTAATCAGTTTAAAGCAAGGGAATCATTCATGTCATTTACACTCTGATGGGAATTTACATAAATTAAGGGCATTTTTCCAAAATGAAAATGAAGTACAATAAAGCAGAACACAAGCTATATAAAAGCTTTTAAAATTTGCTTAATGGCCAAAGATAACATATAACAAACTGGAATAAGCAAGTTTATATGTATATCCCAATCATATTACTACATCAGTGCATTTGGAATCAACCTAATTAAAGCCATCCTTTGTGTGTAGCATATGAATTGTGTTAGGTGCAAAGAGAGAAAGCCTTTTCAGTAAAAAAATGATTAGCAAATACACTCAGTGAGCCTTCAAGAACATACAAGTTAATCACTGATAAACAAAGGAACTACACAATAGGATGAAAACAATTTATTTCAGTGTTGACCTTGTATAATGTTTGTAGCTCATTGGAACCATAACTAGAACACAAGGCAGACTAAGGGTAAACTTAAATAAGGGATATTTTATCGTGCATCCTCAACTCCAGTCAGGTTTAAACTGCCTCCCCTAGCTCCAGCCTCCACCTCATCTGACCCACTCTCTTTAAAAAAAAGGGGTAGTACACACCCGACCACAGAGGACACATTGAATACACACAAACAAATAGAAACTAATTAATACGTATAATTCTGTATATTCTATGCACTGATTCCAGTACCCATCCACACGGAACTGAAATAGATGTTACCAAATTCCGAATCTGTATTTATCTAATTTAAAAAGCTCCACAATTAAAGTGCTCATTTTAATAGTCCAAATATCCATTGGAAAGAAGTACAACAATTGTTCTCAGTTATAGAGATAGTATGAACTGCTGATGCCGGAGAATCTGAGATCTGGTGCGGCTGCACTTGCAGTATTGCATACAGTTCTGGTCACCGCATTATAAAGAGGATGTGGAAGCTTTGGAAAGGGTGCAGAGGAGATTTACCAGGATGTTGCCTGGCATGGAGGGAAAGTCTTACGAGGAAAGGCTGAGGGACTTGAGGCTGTTTTCGTTAGAGAGAAGAAGGTTGACAGCTGACTTAATTGAGACATATAAGATAATCAGAGGGTTAGATAGGGTGGATAGGGAGAGCCTTTTTCCTAGGATGGTGATGGCGAGCATGAGGGGGCATAACTGTAAATTGAGGGGTGAAAGATATAGGACAGCTGTCAGAGGTAGTTTCTTTACTCAGAACAGTAAGGGTTTGGAATGCTTTGCCTGCAACGGTAGTAGATTTGCCAACTTTAAGTCGTCATTGGACGAACATATGGACATACATGGAATAGTGTAGGTTAATTGGGCTTCAGATTGGTATGGCAGGTCAGCACAACATCGAGGGCCGAAGGGCTTGTAGTGTGCTGTAATGTTCTATGTTCTATAACAAGGTGTAGAGCTGGATGAACACAGCAGGCCAAGCAGCAGAGGAGCAGGAAAGCTAACATTTCAGGCCTAGACCCTGTTCTCAGTAACTTTTTAAAATGGTGTCTGAAAAACTCATTTCTATTTTCTGCTCACATGAATGGTATATTAGTTTTTGAAAGGCGATCTGCATCTCCCACACCAGGCCCCTGAAGTCATTGCAAACTCTTCAACGGAAGGAAATTACCTCATGAAGGAATTCCAGGGCAAGTTTAAATGAATACATTTCCTGAAACAATTGCATTTGCCTGACCGTTATACAAAGAACAACTCAATTCAAATTTGAGGGCTAGTTGAAACCTGGGCAAGCAAAACAAAAAGTTCAAGGACGATTAAGATAATCATAAACGAACGTCTGAGTGTTGTCATCTTACGCCGCAAGTGAAGCTTGATACTGTAGTCTTAATCATTGTGCCCTGTAATATTCAATTGCTGTAACATCAAAAAGGTGACTTTAAAAATATTGAGACTTGGACATGACAAATGTTTTCCAGTGGTTTTGCCAGTTATCTGGAACTTATTGCTTTAATCCATTTGGTTAAAAGCCACCATCTGATATGGACAACATCTGACTCGTATTCTGCTAGAGGCCAGTTTGTAGTATGAATTCACACACATAACAAGGCACTAATCATACTCATGCCTGAGGGGGCGAGGGGGCAAGAAAGAAAATGAACTTGCATATTCCATACAGTAGCCTTTTATGTTTGGCGAGTATCCTTATTTTTGAAATGCTAGCTCTACTGCCCCACAACTTCTGCAACCCACAACCCTACTCATGCAGAATCTGAAACACGGGTTAGATAATATTTTCTCAGTCATCTTCCAGGCTTCAGATTTGAGTCCAGGACACAAATGCTTTTGCTGTAACTACAGATTCACAAGCAAGGTCATGTTCCATAAAATACTGAACTTTTCTTTCAATCAAGGTAAAAATTGGACAGTGGTCATTCAGCATTTCTCTGACTTTATCACCACTCAAGAACTTGGGCAGAAATTGTGATGAACAGCGAGTAGAAATAATGTGAACTGCAGATGCTGGAGAATCTGAGATAACAAAGTGTGGAGCTAGATGAACACAGCAGGCCAAGCAGGAGCTTTTCTGATGAAGGGTCTAGGTCCGAAACGTCAGCTTTTGTGCTCCCAAAATGCTGCTTGGCCTGCTGTGTTCATCCAGCTCCACACTTCATTATCATGAACACTGAGTAGTTTTTTTTGTCTTTATCTTAAATAGTTCCACCTACTTTCGTAATAAATGGCATGTTAACATAGAATTATTAGGTAGCTCTATCATCCACTGATTTCTTACACAAATAGATGATTTATTACTTTATAATTGTAGTTCTTCATTTCTTTATATCAAAAGCTATCACAATCCATTTAAAATGCATTGATTTACTCAAAAATGAGCCTACAACAATTCTGATGAACATGCGTGAAAGTTTTTCATGTTTTGATTCATTTTCCAATTTCAGCCATTGATTTTTGTTTTTTCTGTGTATGCAATGTTTCATTCGAGTTGAAATAGAATATGCGGCAGCAGTTGGACAGGGATGGGGGTAGAACAATGCCAAATAAGCATTTTCAACATTCTTAATACTTTAAACATTTAAAATTTTAAACATACTTTCAAACAGAAAAGCTCAATGGCCAGCCGAAAACACTGGTATTAACTTTCGAGGGCTGTCATGTGTGCACATGTGGATCCTTTTCATTCATTGCTTCCTAAAATGGCCTGTAGGTGTGAACTGCAGTGACTAAAATGAGTGCCTTATGCTCCCCACTCTGTGACAATTAAAATTTGGCCATTTGACCAATAGATTGGAACAGATGTCTGCCTGTTCACAAAATGACAACCTGGATAACCGTATTGTTTGAAAAACCTCACCTACAAAAGAAATCAGAGCAGGGAACAATTACAGACACTTGATTACTTGACAAGTAGAATTCAAATCCTAGAAGAAACTTATGTCCCTACTGTTTACCAACACTACCTGCCTCTCAATGAAAATCTTGTTCCAGCAAAGTCCAATTAACAGTCTTCCTCCCCATAAGTGCGTTCATCCCAGGTTTGGTTGTAAGAGGTCTAATTACTATGCATGTAGCTAATCTTAGCATATTTACCTAAACAAAGCAAAGCACTCTGATAGGGTAGGGGTGCCCAGGAATGGTGAGTTTCTGCATTCACTGGATGCTCACAAGAGGCTACAGAAAGCTGGCCAAGCTAAGGAGCCCAAGTTTGTTTTAATCTTCGTAGCCCAAAGCTTTTGAGGATAATTGTGTGGTTTTAACTGCTGCCTAGGCTGGGATTAGCTGAGCGAGTACAGACTGTAGATTGAAACCACAACTTTCAGTCTAAAATGATTCAGTCACGCAAGACCTTGGGGCTATCAAGAGAGTTTGAATGATTCAATGTGAATAAGTAGTGCACTCAAATATAGCGCAGAAGTTCCACATTCATACAGTACCTTGGCTCAGTAACATTTTGAAAAATGTTTAAAAGCAAATATTTTCATTTATGAAAGTTCAGTTACATAATTTCAGTCCCCTCAGATCAATTGTTAGTGCCTCTTCAATATTCTTTTCATTTACCTCAAACTTTTCCTCTCAAGTGCAAACACAAAGGGAACAGAATCTCTGCCGGAGTTTATTACAAGCAGATGCAGGAAGGTCACAGTGAATTGCTGATCCCTGTATTGCAACACGAGGCTAAATGTATAAATCTTAGAGAGAAAAATGCAATAATTCAATTGTTAAGCTATTTAGGATTAAGAAATTCCATATTACAGGAGTAATTTTTAAATTTAAAGCTTCAAAACTGCAAATGCTAAATTAAAATCAAAACTAGAGTCTTGCTAGACTATAACAGTGCTTAAGATCATTCATATATACAATTTTCCAGCTATAAATATTTTGCTGGATGTTCTGAATGCTCTGAGAACACACCAGTTTGGTAGTTTAAGATTGTCCTAGCATCATAACATTCAAGTAACACAGTTATTGGGAAGCACAGGGAACCACAGATAATATCTGACTTTCTCATCTACAAAGGACCTTGACTTTTTAAATGGAACATTTTCAACTATCTAAATTCACCTGTAGAAACAGAAAAAGAAAAGGAAAGGAAGGGGGAAAATGAAGGGTGCAAGGACCTCACATCCACCAGACAAAAAGAAAGTGTTTTACCCACAAATTATATTTCTTAAAATGCAGTCAATTGTTGTATTGGAGGAAACCAACTGGCAAGAAAAAGTTGCAATAATAACCAGATCATTTGATTGGTTGAAAAGGCAAATCAAGTTTGGCTGGGGGAACCCGGGATAACCATATGTCGAAACACACAGCCCCCACTTAAAGTGTCTTCTTACAGTGGGTTTTGTTTGAGCAGCTTTTAAATTAGGCAACTCACCTGAATGGTGCTTGCCAGCCATGACCCCATGATCTTCATTTTCATTTTAACACAATTTCTGCACATGCACCAAGGTGCCTGCCTTACTTGTACATGGTCAGTTTGCTTTTTAGAAAAAAAAACTTCCTATCTCTTCTCTGTCGAGCTCTCTCTTTCCTCCTTGATCTCTCCTGCTCACCACTCCCATCACCTGACACTGCTGTTCCCACTCGCTCATTAATTCCTCTCCCGATTTCCTAATTTCAGTTCCAAATGGATTACCCACAATCCTGATACTGTGACTCTTGGTTCTAGACATCCTGAACAGGAAATTAACATTGTCCCTGCATCTAGTCTTTCCAACCCTGTTTAAACGTTATACATTTCAATCAGACACCCTCTTATTCTTCTAAACTCTAGTTAATATAGGTCTGGTTGAATTGATTTCTTATCAAAGAGCAATTCTGTCATCCCTGATGTCAGCCTAGGTGAACCTTTGCTACACTGCCTCTATGGCTAGCATGTCCTCTGAAGCAGGGAGACCAAAACTGGAAAGAATATTCCAGCTGTGGTTTCACCAAGGCCCTGCATAACTGCAGTAAGACATCTTGACTTTCAAACTCCCATCCTCTTGCAATGAAGGTCAGTATACCATCTGCCTTCCTCATTGTTCATTGCATCTGACTGTCCATTTTCATTGTTAATGTATCCTTGCATACTGGCCGCACTTACATTTCCCAACACAGCAAATTTTGTTTTAACCAGCACTCTCAAACCAGCAAAAATTATATACCTCAAATATCAGAAGTTTACTGTATGATCATGATCTCTGCGATGCCCAAGCAGTCAGCTGAGGATGAGAAAGTAAGAAGGTTCTATGCTGGTAAGTTTTATTCAAGGCAAAGTTATGTCATTATTTAAGTGGCATATGCTGTAGAAAACATTTAACGGTGATATATATACTCCTGCATTATGTTTCTGTTACTTACTGTGTTTTTACATTTATTACGCACACCTTTGATCAACCAGAATATTTGTTGAACCGGCACACTCCGGGTCCCACGGGTGCCATAATAAAAATTTTGCTGTACATCACAATTAAATAATGCTGTTTTTCACCCAGCCAGCTTTGCGTCAACTCTCAATCCCACCCAGCTTTGCAACATCAGAAAACTTGGAAATGTTGCATTCCCTTATGCAGGTCATTTTTCTTATAAAATAATCTATAAACGTGGAAGCAGGCCATTTGGCCAAAGAGTCTAAATAGACTTTGCCCCCACCCCCACACCGAAGAGCATTCCATCCAGAGCCACCATATCCCTATAACCATGTATTTCCCATGGCCAATCCACCTAACCTGCACATCTTTGGAAACCTGAGCACCCAAAGAAAACCCGAACGCCCGAAGAAAACCCACGCAGACAGTCGCCCGAGGGTGGAATCAAACTTGAGGTCCTCGTGCTGTGAGGCAGCAGCGCTAACCACTGAGCTACTTTATACATACTGAGAATAGTTGGGGCCCAAGCACATATCCCTTATTGGAGGTGTATCATCAGAGTATTAATCTGGAGACCTAGATAATGTCTGGTAATATGGGTTGAAGTACTGCCAGGGCAGATAATGGAATTTGAATTTGATAAAAATCTGGACTTAAAAATCTAATGATGATCATGAAACCCTGTCTGGTTCACCAATGTCCTTTATGGAAGGAAATCACCATACTTACTTGGACTGCCTACACGTGACTCAACACCCATAGAAATGTGGTTGACTCATTACTGCCCTCTGGGCAATTAAGGCTGGGCAATGAATGATCAGCTAGCTAGTGATGCCCACCATCCTGTGATGGAGTTTAAAAAAACCCTGCAGTTGGAAAGAGATCCATTTGTTACCACCCTGTTTCCCATCTATCAACCATCACTCAATCCATGCTAACATACTACCCACATCCCATGTGCTCTAATTTGGCCCGCTAACCTCATTAAAGGCCTCCAGAGAAGCCAAATATATCGGATCCACTGGTTCTCCTTAATCTACTACTTAAATTGAATCGTAGAGTGATACAGCACAGAAACAGGCCCTTCAGTCCAACCAAACCATGCCGAACATAATTCCAAACTAAACTAGTCTCACCGGCCTGCACTTGGCCCATATCGCTCCAAACCATTCATGTACTTGCGTGATGTAACTGCGCCCACATCCACCCTTTCCTCAGGAAGTTCATTCCACGCACTAACCACCCTCAGTGTGTCAAACAAAAAAATTTGCCCCCACCATGTCTTGTTTAAAAGCTGTCTCCATTCATCTTAAAAATAAGCCCATGGTCTTAAAATTCCTCATCATAGGGACAAGACATCTACCATTAACATCATCTTTACCCCTCATGATTTTATAAATCCCATCAGGTCACCTCTCCTACACTCCAGTGAGAAAAGTCCCAGCCTATTCAGCCTCTTTATAAACCAAAACTTCCATAATCCATCCTCAAAGGTCTTTACTAAATTCATCATGTGTCTTTCATAAACCCATGCTTGTTTGGTCCAATCCGTTTAATGCTTTCCAAGTGTTCTGTTATCACATCTTTTATCAGAGATTTTAACATGTCCCCACTACCGATATTAAACTCACTGGTCTGTAATTCCATTTTTTTTCCACTCTTCCTTTATAAATATCGTAGAAATCATGGAATTCCTACAGTTGGAAACAGGAGCTTTGGCCTAACAAGTCCACACCAACCCTCACAGCATCCCACCCAGACCAATTTCCGATAACCCACCTAATCTACATATCCCTGGACACTACAGGCAATTTAGCATGGCCAATCCACCTAGCCTGCACATCTTTAGACCGTGGGAGGAAACCAGAGCACCCAGAGGAAACCCACGCAGACACAGGGAGAAAGTACAAACTCCCCATAGACAGTCACCCAACCACAGCATTGAACCCTGGTAACTGGTGCTATGAGGCAGCAGTGCTAACCACTGGGCCACCATGCCACCCTGGTTACTGCCACATGGTTACATATGTCAACCTCCACTCTGTAGGAACCGCTCTAGAGTCTATGGATTTTGAAGATGACCACCAATACATCCAATATTATCAGGTCAGTTTCCTTTGTTACTCTGGAATGTCGGTTATGAGACCCTGGCGATTTGTCAGCCTTTAATCCCATTATTTTGTCGAGCATTACTTTCCGACTAATACTGTTTAATACTTACTAATACATGTTATTCCTCATAATAATGTCACCAGCTCCTGCCAATGAGACATCGACATTTGTCTGTTTCAACCTTTTTCTTTGTGTATTTACAGAAGTTTTAATGTTCACTACAATTTTACTTGTACACTCTTTCCCCTCAATTCAACACTGTCTACTTTTTGTGGAATTTTAAAAATGCTACACATCTTCAGGCTTGCAAAATTTCCTTAGCAATTTTACACAAGTCTCTACTTTGGATCTATCACTAATCTATACGGTAAGCCATGGCTGAGCCACCTTTCCTCTTTCATTTTGTGCCAGAAAGTAATGAATAATTGCTCAAATTCATCCACACATTCTTTAAATAGTAACCATTGCCTATCCACCACCAAGCTATTTAGTAAGGTTTCCCAATCCATCCTTGCCAATTCGTGCCTTATAAGCTCAGTTCCCTTTATTTAGATTCAGGGCTTACAGTTTTTAGATTTGTATATATCACTTTGCATCAAAATGAAGAATTCTATCATATTATGACTGCTGCACCCCATGGCAGCCAACACAAGATTATTAATTAATCTTTTCTTGTAGCACAGTACCCATCTCAGTACCCACCTGGTCTCTGGTTGGTTCTGGTATTGATCTAAGAAACCAATATGTACGTACTCCATAAAATCCTCTTCCAATATATTAACGCCAGCTTGCTTAGTAATTTACATATAAATTGGGCAGTCACCCATTTACAATTATATCCTTACTGCATCTGTCTGATATCTTGTGTAATACCATCTCTTACATCTTCACTACAGTTTGGGAGGCTATAGCAACCCTCAAAGAACACCCAAGGGGCAGAAAACGTTATTTTTGTTTTTCCTTATTAATGGTTCCCCTTTCCCGAATCCATCATTCCTTACACCTGTCACTACCCTCTCCCAAACCCCTTGCTTGCTACATCCCTCATGTATGCAGTATGTTCAGATTTTCAGAAAGCATTAATAAGTACCTCAATTCTACCAATCTTAATGTGTAATGCTAAAACATGAATATTGGTTGGTTCACTTGACGAAAGAAACTCAAGAAATCACTGCTTTCAGAATACTATTTGAAAGATGTTACTTCTAGAGACAATCTTTCAGTTTATCCAGACAGAATTTGCTGCAACAGGACAGCAACAGAATGACCAATATTCATGTTTACCACTGAGCTTGGAATAGAATCAAATTCCCACATTCAGAAGTTAAATTCTTCCAATATAGAATTTTGTGTCAGCATCTCTTTAAAGATTTAGATGTTTTGGGTGCCACCTTTCTTTAGCACAGATAAAAAAGAACTGCAACATTTTGCAGCCATCCACAATGGTTAATACCATACATTCCAGCTCATCCAGCTTGCTGTTAAATTGCTCTTGTATGTGAGCATTCGGATTGACAGAATTGGTTGGTACCTTATGGAGGCTTTATGAAAATCCAAACATAGTTCATACACTGATATATACACATTTCCACCCGATTAAACCTCAAATAATGCCAACAAAATGATCAAACATGTTTCGTTTAGTAAATTTGTGTTGATTGCACTTAAAAATATTCTGATCCAAGTTTCTCACTATTCCATCCCTAACAGAGCTAGGGATTTCTATTGACAGCAAGTTTACTTGTTTGTAGTTTTTAAAATTCACTTTTTTTCTTAATTGCGATCTATGCAGAGAATGAGAGGCAGGTAACCTCATAACCTTTAAAGAGTCAGAAGTCAAATGACACCAGGTTATATCCAGCAAGTTTATTTGAAATCAGAAGCTTTCAGCGCACTGCTTCTACATCAGGTGATGTGCACTTTACTGAAAAAGGAGCAGCATTTCAAAAGCTTCTGATTTCAAACTAACCTGCTGGGCTATGACCTGGTGTCGTGTGACTTCTGACTTTGTCCACCCAGTCCAACACCAACACCTCCACATCAAAACCTTTAAAAAAGTACTTGAGTAAGCACTTGAAATGTCATAACATTCAAGTAATGGGCCTAGTTATGGAAAGTGAGATGAGCATTGATTCAGTATAGCAGTGCAGTACAGGCTTGATGAACTAAAAGGACTTCTACTGTACCTATATGATTCTACTTTCAATTCTACAGAATTCTTTTAAATCAAAAGAGATATCCACCATCTTTGCAGCTGTCTCTGTCTCTTTGAAAGAGCTAGAATATAGGCCACCAAGTCCAGGGAATTTGCCAAATTTAGCTCCATTACTTTCTCCACTTTTCTTTTTGAAAAACTAGATCAACAAAGTTTTTCCATGTTCCTTTACATCCTTGGTTTGCCATTAGTTCTTGAATCATTTTTAATGGCTTCTCCAATGAAATCAGATAAAGCATATTTAAACCACTTTTTAAATGTATCATCTTTAATTGCCCCAAAACCTTTCCCGATAGGATTTTTATTACAAGAAGAAAAGCTGTTGTGTGTTAACTATTTTATTTGCTTATCTCATATCTTTTAATCCAGATTCATAATCCACATAAACCAACTGCCCCCTGTAATTGCAGTTTGCGGCAATCAGCTTTAAGACCTTGGCAAAATTACTCTTAAACTCGAAGTAGTATTTTTCAGTCTTGCCCAAAAGGCTGCTTTACAACAAAGTTATGAATTTACCATATCTCATTGTGCAATGGTAAAACTAAAATAGACTGTTGACTTCTCAGCTTACTGATCTAGAAGACTACCTTGAATACCCTCCATAAATTCACACATTTAGTTTTCCCAGTGCGTTGGAAGATTAAAGTTCCCGCATGGCTGTATTGTCCTTAGTATATGCATCTTTAATTTCCTGATTTATGCTTTACCTGACAGGGTAACCGCTATTAGGGACCCTACAAACTAAGTTTAGAAGCATCTTTTCACATTACTTTGTCTTGGCTCCACCCAATCTACATCTTGGTTCTCCAAGTTAGCATCTTCTCTCCACTGTTTCTATCCAGTCCTTTATTATCAGAGCTAATCCTTTTGCTATCTTTTTCAATCCCTTCTAAAAGTCAATTTTCCAGGAATATTTTGCTCCCAGAATCAGTAACTCTGCAAAGACCTCTCTGGAATGGCTATTAAATTTCTAAATTGTGTTCCTAATCTGACTATTTCTTGGTAAAATGGTATGAATTTAAACCTTAATAGAGGAAGTAGTCCTACGAAAAAAGATGATTAGAAAGCAACTTCCCTATGTAAAGAAGACAATGTTAGGTCAGTTCTGTAACTATGACTTGTGATTCCTCATGAGCTTTCTCCATAAATCAGAATCTTGTATTCGATGGTTGACAATACTTGTAACATTCAGAAGCTAACATTTTCAAAATTAATTTTACCAAATCATAGAATTAAATCTGCAGCATCATTAACAAGTGGTCACGAGTTTCCCGTTTGATTAAGCTCAAAACTAGAGGGCATGATTTTAAGGTGAAGCACAAACATGCTAAAAACAGGGCAAGATTAATGCACTTCTGAACAAATCCTGTACTTGGTTACAGCTACTAAGCAATAAAGGTAATAGGTATACCACTTCAACTATGTTTATGATCAGTGCAATCTTCATTTTTCCCCCCTCAAAAAGCCCAACGTTGAAGCTTTTCAATTTAAAAGTTCCAGAAAAGTGCCTATGGTCACTAATTAGAATCTGAAGACTCAAAGCCTATGGTATCTACCATATTATTCTGATAATCTTGACTTTTGAGCAGTTACAACATAGCTACAAACTGGATGGCTCTTTAAAACCACTAAAGCAGTAATGCTGAGGCATCATACAATCCAGCAAATCAATGTAACCACAGGAGATTGTCAAAAGAACTTAGAAATATCTCTGGATAATAAAATGTGAGGCTGGATGAACACAGCAGGCCAAGCAGCATCTC
The DNA here is from genome assembly GCF_030684315.1 of Stegostoma tigrinum. Taxonomy (NCBI): domain Eukaryota; kingdom Metazoa; phylum Chordata; class Chondrichthyes; order Orectolobiformes; family Stegostomatidae; genus Stegostoma; species Stegostoma tigrinum. Next base: position 37,724,065 of record NC_081362.1, read on the forward strand.
AGGAGCACAAAAGCTGACGTTTCGGGCCTAGACCCTTCATCAGAGAGAAATATCTCTGACATTCTTTCTTTCAAAGGAATATTTTTCATCAATAACAAATATCACATGCTGGCTAAACAGTGTTTAATGGTGTAGTGTATTTATCAGATATTGTGTTTCTGATTTCAGGCAAAACACTTTGGAGAGTACCTAAGGGTAAGGTTGAGAGTAGCAAGCCAATGAGACTACAATTACATAGTGCGAGTTAGTAACTAGCTCCCATTTTCAAGGAAGGCAAGACACCCACTTGTGTGATATTGGAGAACTGGAAAATTATGTGTTATGGAGGAAAACAAAGTGCCAGCTGACTTCATATATACCAAGTGACATTCCAAATCTTGGAAATTATGAATTCAGAGAAACAGTGGTTCAGAGATTCATCGCATTGTAGAATTGCAGATGTTACTTTGCCAGATGATATAACTGAATTATTAGACTATAAATACAACTACAACAAGCCCATATATCCCTGAAGGTGTCAGCGCAAGTAGATAGGATGGTGAAGGCAGCATATGGAATGTTTGCCTTCATTAGCTAGAGCGTAGAATATAAAAGCAAGGGAGTCTTGCTACAACTTTATGAAATATAGATGAGGCCACAATGGAATACTGTGTGCAGTTCTGGTTATCACCCTATTGGAAGATCATGATTGCACTGCGGAGGAAATTCACTAGGACATCCTCTGGAATGAAAGGTCTCGGGTTATGAGGAGAGATTGGACAGGCTGGGTGTGTCTTCCTTGGAGTGGAGGCAGCTGAGGGGGAAATCTCATCGAGACAAAATTGAGAGGCATAGACATTAGATCGTGATAATCTATTCCCCATGGCAGACGTGTCCAAGACCAGACAAGCATAAGCTTAAAGGTGGGGAGCGATTGGTTTTGAGGAGATCAGAGGAAAAGAAAATTCACCCAAAAAGTGGTAGACAATGGAATGCACTGCCCACGGATGGAGGAGGCAGGTACTCTCACAACATTTTTGAATTATCTGGACATATACTAAAAACACTAGGCATAGTAGGCCATGGATTGAGTGCAGAGAAGTGTGATTAGTGTAGCTTAGCATTTGTCGATTGAGTCGCACCATGCACACAACACAAAAACAGACCCTTCGATCCAACCTCATTCACCAACATTTTGCAAACTACTCTAGTCCCATTTGCCTAAGTTTGGTCCATTTTCTTTTTAACTATTCCTATTTACATACCGGCCCAAAATCTTTTAAAATGCCATAACTGCACCTGCATCTACCACTTCTTCTGACAGTTTGTTCCATACAAACAAACCATTCTCCTGCTGTGTTCATCCAGCTCCACACTTTGTTATCTAACATTCTCCAAAAAAGTTGCCCCTCAGGTCACTTTAATCTCTCTCTTCTCACCTTAAAATCATGTCCTCTAGTTTTGAGCTTCCCTACTCCAGGGAAAGGGTATTTGCTATTCACTTTATCGATGCCTCTCATATTTTATAAGTCTCTACAAAGGTCACCACTCAATCTCCTATGCTCCAGAGGAAATAAATTCCCAGTCTATTTTTAGAACTCAAACCCTCTAGTTCCAGCAATATCCTTTTAAATCTTTTCTGCAACCTGTCCAATTTAATAATATCCATCCTAAAGCACGGCAACCAGAACTGCAAATAGTACTCAAAGTGACCAACCAACATCTTGTAGAACTGTAACATGGTCTACTACAAAGTCAGCTTGGAACTCATTCATCTGTCTTTCTTCAGAGTGAACGTATACTATTCAAGTTGGTGGGTGGTAGAATTGAGCCTAAACAGGTCTCCATCCAACTTAAATGGGCACCTTCAGTTTTCACAGCAGTTACAGAAGAGTGTTAGTAAATGCAGTTTGTACAGGCTTCTAGCTGGCAACACAGAAGAAAAAAGACTGTTAGTTAAAATTAAAAATCAAGGAATTAAAGGCATGTTACTATCCTGATGAGGAGATATTTAGGTGACAGCAGACAAAGCACAAGAAAATTGGGTACTCTGTTAGGAAGAGCCTATCGTTGCCACTACAAGGATTTGTGCCAGGGCTAGGCTATCTACAATATTTATTAAATGATTGAGATAACAAAATAAGGAGCTGCAGAAGTTAAACTGATGAGAAAAAAACAAACTGGACTCATTCTTTGGAGTATAAAGGATTAAGGGAATCCTTGATTAAACATTCCAAAAAACCTCAAAAAAAAATTGGAGGGACAGTTAATAACTTTTTATGTTAATAATAGCTTCCAGGGCAAAAGGTCATAAGACTTAAATCCAAAGTCACTTCATTCAAGAAAGAAGTTGTGAAACATGCCCTCATGACTGGATCAAACCACAAGGGAGAGTTCATTCAATGTACTAGAGATTGTTTCTTGGAGCAATGTGTTATGGAATCAATGAGCAAGGTTTTTCGAATTTGGAATTGTGTAATGAGATGGGATTAATTAATTACCTCATAATCAAAGGATCACCTAAGGAAGAATGATCAGGACATGTGAAAATTTCAAACTCAATTGGAGGGCAAGAAAATGGAGTCTCTCACTAATATTCTGAAGTTAAAAAAAGGTCATTACAAAGGCACGAGGACAGATTTGGCCCAAATGGACCAGGCAGGAAGACTACAAGTTAGTACAGTGGCAGATATTTAGGGATGTTAAATTGCTCCCAACTAAATATAGATCAAAGACAAAGACAAGAAAGATAGATTATAAGAGGAGGAAAAATGTAGACTTGGCTAACTAAGTTAAATATAACAAAAGCAAAAACTAGGGCATACCACATTTACAAAGGCCAGTGGCAGGCTGGAATATTAAAAAAAAACTTTTAAAGATCAACAAATGGCTACTAAAACAGTAATAAAAGAACACAAATTAGGTAAAGAAAACAAGTACAAAATATAAAAATAGATAGCACAAGTTTCTAGAAGTATATAAAAGGGAAGACAGTAGCTAAAGTGAATATTTGATGTAGAGTCTAGCAACTTAATCATGGGGAACACAAATGGCAGAGATACTAAATTAATATTTTCCCCTCAGTTTGCACAGTTGAGGACAACATTAGCATCTTCTTTATAGTAACTGGCAATGAAGAGGTTAGAAAAGGAACTTAGGACAATCACCAGAACAAGTGTATTAGAGCTGAGCTAACTATTGAGACTGAAGGTAGACAAGACCACAGGACCTGATGCCTACATCTTGAGGTCTTAAAGGAAGTGGCAGCGGAAATAATGGATCCACTAGTTATGATATTCCAAAATTCCTGGATGGTGGAAAGGTTCCAGTGGACTGGAAATATTCTAATACTCCAAAAGTGAGGGAGGGAAGGAGGCAGACTCTCAAACTATAGATGTTATTTTAACATCTGCCATTGGCAAATTGCTAGAATCTGTTATAAAGGAAGTATTAAACACGATATTTACAAAGAAAAAATGCAAACTATCACAATCAGCATGGGTTTAATGAAGGGTGAATCATGTTTGACTAATTTGGTGCAGCACTTTGATGTAACTAGTAAAATGGATGATGGAGATCCTGTAGATGTAGTGTTTCTGGACCTCAAGGCAGCATTTAAGAAAGAGTCACACAAAAGGTTAATACAAAAAATATGATCACATGGATGAAGCAGCTGTCCCAACTCCATGACCTTCCTTCCATCATAAACATCAGAAGTAGGGATGTTCACTGATGACAATATTCAGCACCATTTGTGGCTTCGGATACTGAAGCAGTCCATGTTCAAGTACAACAAGATCTAGACGATATCCAGGTTTGTGCTGATAATTGGAACTAACATTTGCACCATACAAATGCCAGGCAATGACAATCTAACCATCATCTTTTGACATTCAATGATGTCACAATAAAGACATTGTTTCACTCAGGCATTCAAACTGAGGTATACAAGATGCTAAAGGGAATTGACGAAGTAGACATGGAAGGGTGTTTCCTCATGTCAGGCAATCCAGAACATGAGGTTATAGTTTTAGGATAAAGGGTAGAAGATTTAAAACAGAAATGAAGTGGAATTACTTCGTTCAAAGAGTGGTGAATTTGTAGAATTTCAGAGTGCAGTGGATGCAAGGATTCTGAATAAGGTTAGGGAGGAGGTAGACAAATTCTTAATTAGTAAAGAGTTGAAGGGTTATGGAAAGTTGGCAGGAAAGTAGAGTGAGGCCAAAATGAGATCAGCTTTGATCAAATCGAATGACAGAGCAGTCTCTAGGATTTGAGCTGCCTACTCCTGCTTCTACTATTTATAAAGTGAGTGACATAAGTAGTAAGTGTGTGAATTTCTCTCCCATAGAAAGCATTTATGAAGCCACTTCCTTTTAAATTAGATTCATTTTTGCTAGCCTGTAGTATAACTGAAATTTGAGCCAAGGCAGATGGATAGAATTAGGTCATAGTTCAACCACGATTTCAGCCAATGGTGACATGAACAGCCACCTACTGTTCTTTTGTTTCTAATATTCGATAACTAACATTAACTCAACAGCTCCAACAAGTGTCCCTAATGAAATCAGTTACATCAAAAAGCTGGGGATTTTGCATCCCATGAAGGAGTAAAACAGTTGTTGCTACCCAGACCAGTATTTAATTCCAATTTCCCAGAAGCCAGTTAAGCATTGATCACGTTAGTGATTCTGGAGTAATACGTAACCCAGATATCAAGACTCCTTTCCATCAAAAAACGACATTAATAAACAAAATGGGATAACAAGGTGCAGAGCTGGAGGAATACAGCAGGCCAAGCAGCGTCAGAGGAGCAGGAAAGCTGTTGTTTCAAGTCGAGACCCTTCTTCAGAAGGTAAACCGGATGTTTTTGTTTAAGAAAGCTAACAAAATAAAAATGGATGTACAATCACCATTAGGCTAGCTTTTTAATTGTAGATATTTATAACCACAGTGAGATTTGAACCCTTATCCCCTCAGAACATTATCTTGGCATTCTCTATTACTCATCCAGTGATGTTGCCACGGCACTACTGCCTCTCGTTCTTACTGGTCTACATTGTCTTTACCAACAGAAATCTTCGGGGAGCTACAATACTCAATCTAGAATAATAGAAAGTTTATTGTCCAGAAGGATGATAGTAGTTAGCTTGCAAAGTACTTCAATTTTTAGTAAAATTAGCTCACTAGATAGCATTGTTTTTCCAGTTTGCCTCAGCAGGAAAGAAAGAAAAAGTGCCCCAGGCTAGTTTGCTAAAAGAAATTTTCCATGCTTTTAGCTGCATTTCCTTCAATAATACATATCCTCAAAATCATAAAATGATTATTCTACTATTGGTTTGACTGTTCTTAATTATAGAAGAGTTTAAATTGCACTCAAGAAATAAAAATGCAGTACAATTCCTGCTAGATTAATTTTTGAGGAAGATTATAGATTGTTTAATTAGTTCCCACCCACCCTTAATTCTCATTTGTTAGAAAGAACCACAAGAACAGATGGTGCATCATTTCCTCTCTCCACCACCAGCCCCCAACCCCATCCTGTTCTAGAGGCTTCCAAGTCATGCAACGAACACTGGGTTTCATCTTAGATTCTTTGATCTAAAACTAGGATGAAAAAATTTTAATAGCAACAGCCTATATGATGTCTTTAAAGTGATAAAGCAAAGCAAATTGCTTCACAGGAGCAATTCTGAAACCATACAAAACACTAAGCCACGTACGATGATATTAGTCACGAACTTGATCAAAAGTGAAAGGTTTTAAGGCATGTCTTAAAAGGAAGACAGTGAGGTAGTGAGGTTTAGAGGGGAAATTCCAGAGTTTACGGCAAAGCAACCGAGAGTTGGTAATCAGCCCTAATAAAACCCTTTGGTAATCAATGGTGTTGTGATTTAAATTCAAGTGCTCCCTGCTGGATGTTGTCAAAATTGTCAAAGATCATAGGACTGTAGAAATTGCTGTTGTCCTGTAGACCATGACATTAGCCTCAGGTTTGAGGTTTGGAGGAAATTACAGAAATAGGAAGACGCAAGGCCAGGAAAGGATTTGAAGATAAGGATGAAGATTTTCAAAAACAAGATGTTGCTTGACTGGGAACCAATGTAAATCAACAAGCACAGGGTAATGTTGACATATTGAGATACAAAGAACAAATGTAGGCCATTCAGCCCTTCTAGCCTGCTCCACCATTAAATGTGATCATGACTTAAATTATTTTAGCAACACCAAATCCTGCATGGCCTTCTTTAATTCATTGGTAATCCCTTAGACTATAGGAGGATATAAATGGGCTGGTTAGATCCTCTAATCAGCAACAAATGGAACTCAATCTGGACAAAATGTGAGGTAATGCACATGGACAAGATAAACGAGGAAACAGAATACATGAACAGCAGGATCCCAAAACGAACCAATGATTAGGAGGTCCTTGATGTGCATGTCTACAGGCCCCTTAAGATATCACAACGGGTGGATAAAATTTCTCAGTTCATCCATGGGATGTGGGCATCCCTGATTGGATCAGCATTTATTGCCCATCCCTAACTGCCTTAGGAGTCGACCATGTTGCTGTGTGGTCTGGAGCCACATGTAGGCCAGACCAGGTAAGGATGGTAGTTTCTTCTGTAAATGACATTTATAAAATAGGTGAGGTTTTCCTGATAACAGACAACGGTTTCATGGTCATATTAGACTTTTTTTCCAGATTATTATTGAATTCAAATTTTACCATCTGCTACAGCAGGATTTCAATCCAGGTCCGTGGAATATTATAGGGGAAGGGTCACTCAACATGAACCATTCACTGATTTCTCTCCACAAATGCTGGCAGACCCACTGAGCTTTTCCAACATCATCTTCCTTCCCACCCCCACCCCCCACAGAATATTACCTGGGTCATTGGATTCAATAATTTAGCGACAATATTACTAGGGCATTGCCTACTTTGATTTTTGACAAGACAGACAGTTAGCTGAGGCAAAGACTTTAAAGAGCAGGGAGGTTGTGCTAGAACTGTATAAAAACCATCACTTAGGCCACAGCTAGCGTGCAGTTCTGAAATCTTCATTACAAGAAAGATGTGATAGCACTGGAGAGGGTGCCTATCTTTGTATTATCAGCAAATTTGGCTCCCATATCTTCAATCCAAATCATCCATATAAATTACAAAGATTTGAGGTCCCAACTCTAACCCCATGACACACCACTTGTGACATCCAGGAAAAGCTCAACATGTCTGGCAGCATCTGGGGGCTGGGACATGGGAGAATTCAGGCCCTGAAGTTATTGAACCCAATAAAGAGAGTCCAGGGGGCCACAAGGTCCCAAGCAGAAAATGAGCCACGTCACATTCCTCAGTGGCTGCCTCTGGCTCAGACTCACCCTATACCGATTCCAACTCTAGTTTCACCCCCTGTGCTTTGACTCCACCCAAGATCACAGGTATCTCTATGTTCAACAGACAGCTGCTCTCACTGCATCCTGAGATCCACAGTCATTGCTATGCCTCATCATATGCGCACTCTCCATTCAGTCAGTCAATATGTAACCCCCATTCCATGTGTTTTTATTTTCTGTAATAAACTTGACAACATAATGATGCTAAAACAGCACCTAATGATGGTATATTAATACTATTAAAAAGTTAAAGACACAGGTAAAGGGCATTTATTCAAATACCTTGACGTATCAAGAGAGTTCAGAAACACTGAACAGCATAGTGGTTCAGTGGTTAGCACTGTTGCCTCACTGTTCCAGGGACCCGGGTTCGATTCCACCCTCAGGCAACTGTGTGGAGTTTGCACATTCTCCCCATGTCTGCACAGGCTTCCTCCCACAGACCAAAGATGTGCAGGCCAGGTGAATTGACCATGCTAAATTGTCCACAGTGCTCAGGTATGTGTAGCTGAGGGGGGTTACAGGGGAATGGATTTGAGTAGGATGCTTTAGTGGTCAGCGTGAATTTGTTGGGCTGAAGGGCCTGTTTCCATACTGTAGGGATTCTATGATTCACTGGGTGTTGGTAGGGTGGAAGCAGACATTCTGCAAAGAAATCTGGTATTAAATAAAAAGATGGCACCTGTTTTCCCACTTTAGCAAGGAGGTTCAGAATGAATTAACAAGCTAGTGAAAGAATGGGACTCTCTATGTTGTTAGGGCAAAACCAGACAAGTGCATTGGAATAGTCAAGACTGGAGATAATGAAGATTAATGAATATTTAAGTAGTGATGCGCTGAAGCGGAGGCAAATGTGGCAATATGCTGCCGGTGGACACAGACATTCTTCAGAATGACAAATATGAGGAGTTGGAGACGTATCTCCAGGTCAATGACACAAAGTTCATCCAGCCTGCTTTAGTCTCAAAGTTTCCAGGGACAGAGATCAGGTTTGGTCACTAAGTAAAGGCATTTTCAGCTAGGCAGTCATTCTGAAGTCCTGGCCAATACTTTGCCCTTAATGAGCAACTCAATAATCTGGTCAGTATCACATGGTTGTTTGTGGGATTGTGAATGCATATCACTTCCTACACCACCATAGTGACTCCAAAAAGTACTTAATCTATAAAGCACTTTGAGATACTCAGTGACTATGGAAAACACTACGTTAATGCAATTTTCATGTGACCTTTGCAATGAAGAATAATTACTTAAAGATCAAAATTCATTTCTGAAAACAAAAGTAAAACTACTCCTAAGCAAAACGCACATCTATCAAAGCCATGTTTGAATTTTGTCCAGGAGCAGTTTTTAAACATCTGCCAATAGTCCCTATTATGAATGAGCTGTCCAAATAGGTTAAAGTACTGTGAAAATTGTTAGTCTTTCTGGAGTACTCTACCCAACTGCTACTCTTTACATATGATACTTGTTAAGTACTTAGAAGCCAATAGCCATCAGAGCAGAATCTAATAGGATACTGGCCATAGATATGCTAGTGGTGCTGGTGGTGGTTGGTGAGGAGAATAGAGAAGTAAATAGTCTAAGAACAGTAAACCAGCTAATTTTCTCTTTTATCTCAATATTATAAGCCTGTTGATCACCTTCTGCCTATCCATCTTAGATCCATGATCAAATCTGGAACCTTTCCAAAAGGAACAACATATTAACCACTTAAACACTGCCCTGGTAGATATACCTGTTCAAATCACCACACCTTAATAATAAAAGGGAGAATTAATATCTATTTAAAGCAATAAGCTGCAGAAAATGATAGAAACCTTATTTAAAATGATGATATATTTTCACATTTTGAAGCCAACAAGAAAATTGACAATTGGATGTTGTGCCCAGAGACCGTATAATCTTTTTTAAAAATCAAGACAATTGTACTAACTTCATGTCATGTTGAAGGTTTGAGAATTTGGCCACACAACTTCCAGAATAACACTTTCCGAAAACAGCATTAGTTACACACACAGAAGCTGGGAGGGAGGAGAACAAATACTTAAATCATCAAGAAAACCAATTATACATACAGATAAACAGTTACAAATGATCAAGCTTACAAACTCTTATTTAAGCACTGGTATTGCATAACTCGCACAAAGACTGAGAACAATAAAACATTAGTCTTAGAGTCAAAGTTCTATAGCATATGTTAGTTGTCTTTAACTTAAACGTTCATTGTCTCAATGGCATAACACAAACATTCTATCAAAGAGTTTCTAAACAAAGAACATAAAGACAAGATTTTCTAGTATTGCTCATGAGATGATTACCTTAAATCGAAGTGGAGTCAGACGTTCTATTCACACCCACATGACTGACTGATAGCTCTAAAAAGGTAAACAGACAAATCAAATTCTCTCAAGTACTTCATTGTAACAGAAGTTAAAACAGTGACGCTCAGTAACTTTGCTAGCTCACTGCACAAATTCACCAAATGATGTAGTACCGTGCTACAAAATAAAGTACAGATCTGGATAAATCTTCATTTAGATCTGGAATGCTAGATCTCTTTACTTGAAGTTTCCCTCTGATTTTTACAAATATTATAGACTCCCAAGACAAGTATTTGTTGTACAAAAATTAGTTATACAATTAAACATCATTTTGAAAGAGGAGATTAAAGTAAAAGTTTTTTTAAATTCACAAAATGATACTGGTGCTTTGGTCTTAAAATCAACTGTCCCTTCAGAATCCACCAATTTTGTTTTACCAATAGGGAAAAACGATTGCAAACTCAAGCTCCTGGGTGAGCAGAAGCAATAGTTAAATTGTCCTTTGATGCCAAGCACTTGATGTTACCATTGAGTAGCAGACCCTGCTTAAACTCCCATCAGCCCTTTTCAGGAGGATCCATCTGGTCAATGTACACATGGGCTCATGAATCAGTATAGCTCTGCAGGAGATGCAGGTGACCAACTGTTTAAAACCACAGGGGTGATGTAAATCAGGCTGAAGACCAGCTCAAGCCGACAAAAATCAATAGGTTTTGAGAGGTGACAGTAAAATGAAGTGATGTATTATGCAAGAATGAAAAACAGCATGAGGTAGAACGGTCAGTCCCTAGTAAGGGGCTCACCTTTGTCCCCCTACAACCACACATCAACGAATACCAGTCACGGTTGGACATAGATGGCAGAAAAACTGCTCTTCGCCTCCGTGCCTACTTCTTCAACCGGGAACCTAACCCTCCTTCCACTGACCCCTTCACCCGCTTCCAACACAAGTCCTCCTCCTGGACACCACCCCCAGGCCTCCTACCCTCCCTCGACCTCTTCATCTCCAACTGCCGTCGAGACATTAACCGCCTCAACCTCTCCACCCCTCTCACCCACTCCAACCTCTCCCCCGCAGAACGGGCAGCCCTCCGCTCCAACCCCAACCTCACCAAACCCGCAGACAAGGGTGGCGCAGTGGTAGTATGGCGCACTGACCTCTACATCGCCGAGGCCAGATGCCAACCCTCCGACACCACCTCCTACCGCCCCCTCGATCATAACCCCACACCCGAGCACCAAACCATCATCTCCAACACCATTCACGACCTCATCACCTCAGGGGACCTCCCACCCACAGCCTCCAACCTCATTGTTCCCCAACCCCACACGGCCCGTTTCTATCTCCTTCCCAAAATCCACAAACCTGCCTACCCTGGTCGACACATCGTCTCAGCCTGCTCCTGCCCCACCGAACTCATCTCCACCTATCTGGACTCCATTTTCTCCCCTTTGGTCCAGGAACTCCCCACCTACGTCCGTGATGCCACCCACGCCCTCCACCTCCTCCAGGACTTCCAATTCCCTGGCCCCCAACACCTCATATTCACCATGGACGTCCAGTCCCTATACACCTGCATTCTGCATGCAGATGGCCTCAAGGTCCTCTGCTTCTTCCTGTCCCGCAGGCCCGACCAGTCCCCCTCCACCGACACTCTCATCCGCCTAGCTGAACTCGTCCTCACCCTCAACAACTTCTCTTTTGACTCCTCCCACTTCCTACAGACTAAGGGGGTGGCCATGGGCAACCCGCATGGGCCCCAGCTATGCCTGCCTCTTTGTAGGTTACGTGGAACAGTCCCTCTTCCGCACCTCAACAGGCCCCAAACCCCACCTCTTCCTCCAGTACATTGATGACTGTACTGGCGCCGCCTCTTGCTCCCCAGAGGAGCTCGAACAGTTCATCCACTTCACCAACGCCTTCCACCCCAACCTTCAGTTCACCTGGGCCACCTCCAGCACATCCCTCACCTTCCTGGACCTCTCAGTCTCCATCTCAGGCAACCAGCTTGTAACTGATGTCCATTTCAAGCCCACCGACTCCCACAGCTACCTAGAATACACCTCCTCCCACCCACCCTCCTGCAAAAATTCCATCCCCTATTCCCAATTCCTCCGCCTCCGCCGCATCTGCTCCCACGATAAGACATTCCACTCCCGCACATCCCAGATGTCCAAGTTCTTTACGGACCGCAACTTTACCCCCACAGTGATCGAGAACGCCCTTGACCGTGTCTTCCGTATTTCCCGCAACACATCCCTCACACCCCGCCCCCGCCACAACCGCCCTAAGAGGATCCCCCTCATTCTCACACACCACCCTACCAACCTCCGGATACAACGCATCATCCTCCGAGACTTCCGCCATTTACAATCTGACCCCACCACCCAAGACATTTTTCCATCCCCACCCCGTCTGCTTTCCAGAGAGACCACTCTCTCCGTGACTCCCTTGTTCGCTCCACACTGCCCTCCAACCCCACCACACCCAGCACCTTCCCCTGCAACCGCAGAAAATGCTACACTTGCCCCCACACCTCCTCCCTCACCCCTATCCCAGGCCCCAAGATGACATTCCACATTAAGCAGAGGTTCACCTGCACATCTGCCAATGTGGTATACTGCATCCACTGTACCCGGTGCGGCTTCCTCTACATTGGGGAAACCAAGCGGAGGCTTGGAGACCGCTTTGCAGAACACCTCCGCTCAGTTCGCAACAAACAACTGCACCTCCCAGTCGCAAACCATTTCCACTCCCCCTCCCATTCTCTAGATGACATGTCCATCATGGGCCTCCTGCACTGCCACAATGATGCCACCTGAAGGTTGCAGGAACAGCAACTCATATTCCGCCTGGGAACCCTGCAGCCTAATGGTATCAATGTGGACTTCACCAGTTTCAAAATCTCCCCTTCGCCAACTGCATCCCTAAACCAGCCCAGTTCGTTCCCTCCCCCCACCACACCACACAACCAGCCCAGCTCTTCCCCCCCACCCACTGCATCCCAAAACCAGTCCAACCTGTCTCTGCCTCCCTAACCTGTTCTTCCTCTCACCCATCCCTTCCTCCCACCCCAAGCCGCACCCCCATCTACCTACTAACCTCATCCCACCTCCTTGACCTGTCCGTCTTCCCTGGACTGACCTATCCCCTCCCTACCTATACTCTCTCTGCCTATCTTCTTTACTCTCCATCTTCGGTCCGCCTCCCCCGCTCTCCCTATTTATTCCAGTTCCCTCTCCCCATCCCCCTCTCTGATGAAGGGTCTAGGCCCGAAACGTCAGCTTTTGTGCTCCTGAGATGCTGCTTGGCCTGCTGTGTTCATCAAGCCTCACATTTTATTATCTTGAGGTAGAAAGTAATCATTTACTTCTAGCAAGTTGTGTTTAATACAGAACCAATTCCACAATGTTTAAATAAGTATGAAGTTTAATGTGATATTTAAAGGGGGACAGTGCTACACATAAAAATGCTGGCAGAAGAAAGATATTTCTGTCTGATGCTGATACAGTTAAGGCAGAAACAGAAGCCCCAGTGCTCAATATTTTGTTTTTTTCAACAGGTGATTGCAAACCTAGTTAAGATCCTCAGCTGGCTGCTGATTCAATTTTCTATTTTAACTAAAACTAATAACAAAATGAACTGGATAATACAATCAAGCCCTTACAAAATTGAAACAATTTGTTTCAAGTGATAATTTGGTATATTCCCAGGGATAATCATTCCAATATTAAAATGCTGCAATTTGAAGCACAACCTGCGATGACAATTCAACTTTGTCCATATCTGTATTGTTCCAAGCTGTCATGAGACACAATTATGGTCGTATAAAAGGTTTAGACAAAATTCTCACTTAAGGTTCGAAGCCTTACAACTTACCCTGATTTCTTAGTGTAACCATGCTAAAAACATTGCTACTGTTCTGCTTGTGACATGCAACTGCAATCAATTGATTCATTTCAGTCACATTGGGTAAAATTGTCGGCCCATGTCAGAAACACTGACTTTCAAAACAGTGCTCTCTTGTGCAGTAGATTGGCAGAATCTTACTCCAGACTTATCTTGCAACAACAGCATTTCTAGCAATTCTACATTGCTATAGTAGCAAAAAAAGGGCATTTATTCTGCAATGCTGAGAAATCCCACATGGAAATTCAGACGACTAAAGAAAGGTACTTGCATTCTATAACAGTCTGTCACCTTTGCCTAGAATTATATTCCAAAAAATAAGCCGTGCTTTCTACTGTACTTGGGATTGGATAAACATTTGATTCAGAAATTAACTCCAGCTTTAAATGTATTGTGCAAAAAATGACAACTATCTATAAAAGGTTAGCATCATCTTTTACTTCCATAAAACCCACCCAGGTGCAATGAAAAAGGGTTTAACTTTTTTATTGCAGGTGTGATATTTATTTTCCTTCAAAGAGGAATTTCCCACCACGACTAATTAATTCCATCCATTAGATGGCAGGTACAGTCATTACTACATACAATTCAAAAAGTTCCAGCAGAAGGAACTTTTGTTTAGGTAGCATTATAGTGTTAAAAATGATATTTTTTTTTACATGTAGTTCTGTCTCAATTGATTCATTTACATATTAGAACATTCATTTCATTCGTCTTCTCCTACTTGGATAGTTTGTAGCAAAACAGGCAGTCTCCCTAAAGTAGACTTGATGGTCGCAGGGTCTTTACAAGCATAGCAGTGTTCTGAAATAGAGGCTAAAGTATTCTTGCCGAAAGTGAACCTAAATTCCCAATTTGAAAATCCTAAACCTTGTTTCCAATCACTCCCATGCTTCCTCTATCCTGGTCTGTAATCTTCTCAAGCTCAATGCCAAGAACTTGCATTTGTGTAGCACTTCTAACCTATTAAAAGAAACCCAAGGCACTTCATAAGACAGTTATCTGCACTTTAATGACACCACTCCACGTAAGGCAGTATTAAGACTTGGAAGCAAAAACTTGGTCAAAAATAAAACAGCTTTTAAGGAAAATCTTAAGCAATATAGATCCACAGATAGATTTTCAGACAGAATTCCATGGTTAAAGCCTAGTTAACTAAAGGCATGGCCACCAATGATAGAAAATCAGCAGGAAGCCAAAAAAGTACTGATATCTTAGAGGAGTTTTCCAAAGCAGGAAGAACATATAGGACTTGGATATCATGAATGCAATTTTAAAAATTGAGACATGGTCAAACCAGAAAGCAATAGACATTGCAGAGTGCAGGAGTGACAGCCCAGTAGGATGTGTTGCGAGTTAGAATATGGGCAGCACAGTTTTTGGTGACACCAGGTAAAATAGGGTGGAAGATGGGAGGCCATCCCGAAAAGCACTGGAATAATGAAGGCTTGGATAGTGATTTCAACAGGGGTGGGCAAGGGAGATGACAAAATGTGAGGCTGGATGAACACAGCAGGCCAAGCAGCATCTCAGGAGCACAAAAGCCGACGTTTCGGGCCTAGACCCTTCATCAGCTCTCTGATGAAGGGTCTAGGCCCGAAACGTCGGCTTTTGTGCTCCTGAGATGCTGCTTGGCCTGCTGTGTTCATCCAGCCTCACATTTTGTCATCTTGGAGTCTCCAGCATCTGCAGTTCCCATTATCTCTGGGCAAGGGAGAGGTTGAATTAGGTTAACTGGCAACATTATAGAGCTTTCACATCTTTCTTTAAATAAGGGAGGAAGCTGATGTGCTGAAAATTTTGTCAAACATCAAGATTGACAAGTCGCCAGGCCCGGAACAGATTTGTCCTCGGCTGCTTTGGGAAGCGAGAAATGCAATTGCTTCGCCACTTGTGAAGATCTTTGCATCCTCGCTCTCCACTGGAGTCGTACCTGAGGACTGGAGAGAGGCAAATGTAATTCCTCTCTTCAAGAAAGGAAATAGGGAAATCCCCGGCAATTACAGACCAGTAAGTCTCACGTCTGTCGTCTGCAAGGTGTTAGAAAGGATTCTGAGGGATAGGATTTATGACCATCTGGAGGAGCATGGCTTGATCAAATACAGTCAACACGGCTTTGTGAGGGGTAGGTCATGCCTCACAAACCTTAGAGTTCTTTGAGGATGTGACTAGAAAAGTTGATGAGGGTCGAGCTGTGGATGTGGTGTATATGGACTTCAGTAAGGCATTTGATAAGGTTCCCCATGGTAGGCTCATTCAGAAGGTCAGGAGGAATGGGATACAGGGGAACTTAGCTGCTTGGATACAGAATTGGCTGGCCAACAGAAGACAGCGAGTGGTAGTAGAAGGAAAATATTCTGCCTGGAAGTCAGTGGTGAGTGGGGTTCCACAGGGCTCTGTCCTTGGGCCTCTACTGTTTGTAATTTTTATTAATGACTTGGATGAGGGGATTGAAGGATGGGGCAGCAAGTTTGCAGACGACACAAAGGTCGGAAGTGTCGTTGACAGTATAGAGGGCTGTTGTAGGCTGCAGCGGGACATTGACAGGATGCAGAGATGGGCTGAGAGGTGGCAGATGGAGTTCAACCTGGATAAATGCGAGGTGATGCATTTTGGAAGGTCGAATTTGAAAGCTGAGTACAGGATTAAGGATAGGATTCTTGGCAGTGTGGAGGAACAGAGGGACCTTGGTGTGCAGATACATAGATCCCTTAAAATGGCCACCCAAGTGGACAGGGTTGTTAAGAAAGCATATGGTGTTTTGGCTTTCATTAACAGGGAGATTGAGTTTAAGAGTCGTGAGATCTTGTTGCAGCTCTATAAAGTTTTGGTTAGACCGCACTTGGAATACTGCGTCCAGTTCTGGGCGCCCTATTATAGGAAAGATGTGGATGCTTTGGAGAGGGTTCAGAGGAGGTTTACCAGGATGCTGCCTGGACTGGAGGGCTTATCTTATGAAGAGAGGTTGACTGAGCTTGGTCTCTTTTCATTGGAGAAAAGGAGGAGGAGAGGGGACCTAATTGAGGTACACAAGATAATGAGAGGCATAGATAGAGTTGATAGCCAGAGACTATTTCCCAGGGCAGAAATGGCTAGCACGAGGGGTCATAGTTTTAAGCTGGTTGGTGGAAAGTATAGAGGGGATGTCAGAGGCAGGTTCTTTACGCAGAGAGTTGTGAGAGCATGGAATGCGTTGCCAGCAGCAGTTGTGGAAGCAAGGTCATTGGGGTCATTTAAGAGACTGCTGGACATGTATATGGTCACAGAAATTTGAGGGTGCATACATGAGGATCAATGGTCGGCACAACATTGTGGGCTGAAGGGCCTGTTCTGTGCTGTACTGTTCTATGTTCTATGTTCTATTACAGGCATGTGATCAGAAGTTCATCTTTGGGCTAAATATAACATTGCTTTCTTCAAAACTGTCACTTTGATGTTTCCACGAAGCAATTCTGGATATACACCATTGTGAAATGAACAGTACAGAGGTGCCCAGTTTACGCAGCGACTCTGTTCCTGAGAACATTCATAAGACTTGTACACAAACAAGCACAATGCTGTATAGTACAAAATATCTACTTGCAAGTTTGAGTGAACATTTGCATTCTTATCCTCAAAATTAAATATTAATATGGGATCTCGCTTGGAAGTGCAAGTGTTCACAAATTGGACATTGGTAAATTGCGGGCTTCTGCAATAATTCCAAAAATAGTGCAGGGCGAGAGCGCTCTTCAATTAATCTGACTCAAACTGGTCCGAGTTTGAAGCAGCTGCAATAGAACTATAGCTTTTAATTCCCAAAAACTTATTTAATGTTACAAAATTTGCAAGAAAACTCAATTTATTCCCATCCAGGATGTTCCACTAGGACTGCAATATTTTGAATATTTGCAAAAACATTCCTTGTCAAGTATACAGCTCAAGTGCAACACTAATTGGAAGTTACAGAAAGTGCAACAGATAAAAAATTTCCTTTGCGCATAGTGTTCAGTACATTTCAATACTCGTGATTTACAAATTTACCATGTGCCAGCCTGCAACATTCAGTCAAGGACAACTCCTTGCACTGGAAGACTAACAGGTTTTTTTGCAGACCAGAGAGCAGAGAGCACCTTTCACCAAATTGATCTTCCAGCTGCACAAGATCATTAGAAATAGGAAAAGGAGCATGCTGTTTGGTTCCTTGAGCCTGCTCTGCCATTCAACAGGATGTTGGCTGATCCGATATTACTCACGTACACTTTCCTGCGAATTTCCCCCATAGTCCTTAACTCCCCAACTGCCTTAAATATACCGAAAGACTGTGCGCCCCCACAGCTCTGTGGCAAGGTGTTGCAAAGACATTCAAAGCTCAGAAGAAATTCCTCATCAATTTAGCACCCATTTACTCTGTGACTATGTTTTCTGGTCCTAGATTCTCTCAGCATTTACCCCATCAAACCCCTTAAGAATCCTATGTGTTTCAACAAGATCACCTCTCATTCTTCAAAAAACAACTCTGGTGAAGAGTCCCAACTTGTGTAACCTTTGCTTGTGAGAGAATCCCTCCATACTAGGGATCTTCCTAGTCAAACTTGACTAAACTGCCTCCAATAAAATATCTTTCCATCAATAATGGGGACCAAAACTGCTCCAGATGCAGTCTCACCAGCATCTTGTAAGTTGCAGTTAAGACTTCCCAATTCTAGTACTCCAACTCCCTTGAACTAATGAACCAGCATCATATTAGTCTTCCACTGGTGTGCTAGCTGTCTGTATTGAAGCCTACTTTGCTGCACATACCTAGGAATCAGCCCATTAGAACAATCACTAGCATAAACTCAATGAGCTAACAGCATAAGCAACCTTGACTACACGGTCCTGTAAAACCAAGCATTTTAAAAGTAAGATACTTTATCACTTTCAGAACTAAATAATGCACAAGTTAGAAGCAGAACCTCTGATGGGAAATTAATTATTTTCTGTTGGCAAAGTTAAAATGGCAGAAGAAAAGAGGTTGCAATTTAAACTGCTTCACATAGTTTCACAATGATTAAGTATAGATATTAAAATAGAAAATAAAAGTTATTTACACTAAGATTCATGAACTGAACTGGGAGGCTCTTTCGCACTTTATAAAATGTTGATTTAAATGACTAGCCCAAATCAAAAAGCAAATAATTGCCAGTATCACTGTTTTCAACAACAGATTTTTTTATTTTATTCATTTGAGTTGTATGCATTGCCGGTTGATCAGCATTCACAGTGCATCTCTCATTGCCCTCGAACTGAATGGCTTACTGATATGACAACGTATAGTTCCTCAAAAGGAAGTCTGAACTTTAGTTCAAAAGTAATTAATTCTTCAAAGAAATCCTTATTTTATGTAGTTCAAATAATACATCAGTTGCACTGTCATACGAGCATACTCAAATGCCGTCTTCCACGTTGTCAAAATATAGTTTAAAAAAAAGAGATCATGCTGCCAAGAATACCCAAATCTGTTGCCATACTTAAATTAGCAAGAAATCCCAGCAATGTAAGATTGTGTCATGTAGAAGCTTAGACTTCCTCTCTTTGGAGTCTGATCTAGCCTGGACCCAAAACTACAATTTGGCATTAAACTGCTCTGCAACAGTGCTAAAAAGTGGCAGAACATGTATTTTATATTATATCCAAGAGTGGATGATAAGCAAAGTGTCATTGCCAAGTACATGCTGATTTTCCAAAGTATAAACTGAAATTAATGTTTAGTCATGTTGTAGAAAATAAATCCGACAAAGTGTACATATGCACATTTGAAATTAAGAGACATCAGAGTCTTCTTTGGAGTCTTCACATGCTGTGTTGTACAGTGGATTGCCATTTGAAATTAACTCAAGCAGGTGTCAGTTACTGCTTATATATGCCCTTTCTTGTCTGACTCAATTATATTTTAAACAAAGCCATCCATTAATAATCAGACTGTATGTAGATCAAATGAAGTTGCTTCTTTGTTGTGGCCACATTTCAATTATAGAAAGCATAATTACATTTTGCACCTTTTGTTTCCTACAATATTATACACAGCTGTGTTAAAAGGCATAGAATGCAACAGATATAGTCTGGATCACTTTGTTAAAGTTTAGCATTCAGCAAACGAAAATTTATATTGTGACTATAAGATTAGTGGCAAGGCTCCTGCAGAGAGATGTATAACCTAATTCTTCTTGGAGAGGCATCACTGCCAACAGCATACAGTTCGTGATAAAAGATAAGGGAGTGGCTGTCTGTCATGTTACAGGAACTGGGCTTATGAGTACGATAACCCAACAATTCTCAACTTACACTATGCATGATGGCACAAAAGCAAAATCTACTAGACAGGCAGTGTGTTCTAGTGGCATACAACACATGATTATAGAGTACTTTCTTTGGAAGGTCCCACTTGCCAAATCTGTCTCATTCCAAAAATGCATGGCTAAAATCAGTAAAGCTTGATGAAACTCAACTACTCAGAAATCATTAATAAACTTACTAGTTACTGGTGAAGCCTTCATTGTGAGATCAAAGATTCATTCCTTTAGAAATATAAATCAAAGTAGAGACTATATATGGGGCCATCTTCAATACTGAAGAAAATCTACGTCAACCAGTGATACAGGAAATGCATGACTTAACTATATAGTTCACAGAATCTCTGAATTGTTATAGAGTAAGGGATCATCAGTCAACTATGTCTGCAACAGCTTTATGAGCATTCTAACTTATTGCTATTATCTTGCCTTTTCCTCCATGAGCCTACTCATTGTTTAAATAGAAAATATTTTGTAGCCCTTTGAGTGCATCAATGGAAGCTGCTTGTACCCATTTCCAGGTAGAAACCACACACATTCAAAGCATCTTTGCTCACATTGCAGTTGCTTATTTTACGAATCACTAAATCTGTGTCTTGTCAATCGCAATCCTTCTATAAATGGGAGTAGTATCATCTGTACTTCATGATTTTGATCAATCTACCAATCTCTCCATGGAGAGCAGCCCTACTTCTCCAATCTGTCTTCATAGCTGAAGATGAAATTGTGCTGAGTTTGAAACACACAGAAACATAGTAGATAGGAGCAGGCCGCTGTCATTCAGCCCTTCAAGCCTGTTCCATCATTCATCACAATCATGGCTAATTGCCCAACTCAATAACCTCATCCTGCTTTCTCCCCATAACTTTTGATCCCATTCGCCCAAAGTGCTATATTTAGCGACCTCTTGAATACATTGAATGTTTTGGCATCAACTACATCCTGTGGTAAGGAATTCCACTGGCTCACCACTCTTTGGGTGAAGAAATGTCTCATCTCAGTCCTAAATAGTCTACCCCAAATCCTCAGACACAGTGACCTCTGGTTCTGGACACACCCACCATTGGGAACATCCTCCCTACATCTATCCTGTTTAGTCCTGTTAGAATTTTGTAAGTGTCTATGAGATTCTCCCCTCATTTGTCTGAACTCTAGTGAAAATAATCCCAACTTAGTCATATGTCTGACCCGCCATCCCCGGAATCAACCTAGTAAACCTTTGCCACACTCCGCAAAAGCAAGAGCATCCTTCTTCAGAAAAGGATACCAAAATTACATACAATATTCCAGGTGTGATCTTACCAAGGCCCTGTACAACTTCAACACCACATCCCTGCTCCTGTGCTCAAAACCTCTTGCAAAGGCCAACACACCACTTGCCTTTTTTACCACCTCCTACACCTGCATACTTATCTTCAGCAACTGGTCTACAAGGACACCCAGGTCCCAATGCACACTCCACTATCCCAATTTACAGCCATTCAGGTAATAATCTCCCTTCGTGTTTTTGCTTTTAACATTAATAACCTCATTTTTCTTAACTACACCACATCTGCCAATTCACCCAACCTGCCGAGATCATGCTGAAGGATCTCTCCATCCTCATCACAGTTCACCCTCCCATCCAACCTGGTATCATCTGCAAACATTAAATTTTAATACCTTGTCCAAATCAGTAATATATATTGTGAATGGCTGGGGTCCCAGCACTGATCCCTGTGGCACACCACTGGTTACTGCTGACCAGTTTGAAAAGGACCTACTAATTCCTACTATCTCCTCTCTGCCAACCATTTTCCTGTCCATCTCAATACATGTCCTCCAATCCCATGCACTTTAATCTTGCACATTAATCTCTTATGCAGGACTTTAAGTGTTTGTCAAAGTCCAAATATACTACATCGAGTGGCTCCCCCTTGTCAACTCTACTAGTTACATCTTCATAGAATTCCACCAGATTTGTCAAGCATGATTTCCCCTTCATAAATCTGTACCAACTCTTTCTGATTCTGCTACTGCTTTCTAAATGTTCTGCTATAAAATCCTTGACAATGGATTCAAGAATTATCCAGACTACCAATGTTAGGCTCACCGGTCTATAATTCCCTGTTTTCTCTCTACCTTCTTTTTTTGAGTATTATTTGTAAATTATTTGCAGTCAATTTTTGCCTAGTCCTGATTACTACACATTTGGCCAAGATTGACTACAAATAATTTAATGGTTTAACCTTTAAATTTCCTTATCACGTTTATGTGAATCTGGCATGAAAGACAGTGCAGAGGAAAATACCTAGGTCTTGCTTTGTGACAATTTGGCAAAATATTAACTTGTATCCAAACAAATCCTCTACCCTTGGCTCCACACCATGCCTAGCCAACATGATACTAGCAGTGGAGATAGTAGGAACTGTCGGTGCTGCAGTCTGAGATAACAAGGTGTGGAACTGGAGGAACACAGCAGGCCGGGCAGCATCAGAGGAGCAGGAAAGCTAACAATTCGGATTTGGATCCTTCTTCAGAATTGGGGGAGGGAAAGGGGCTCAAATAAAGAGAGAGACGGGCGGTAATAGAAAGTGGATAGTGAAGCAGCTAGGGTGGGAGGGAAAACGGACAGGTCAAGGAGGCGGGGATGAAGCTAGTAAATGTGAGTGTAGGTAGGAAGTGAGGGTAGGGATTGGTCAGTGAGGTGGGAGGAGCAGATAGGTGGGAGAGAAGATGGACAAGTCAAGGAGACAGGGATGAGCACGGTGGGGGGGAACGGTGCTGGTCTCGGCATGAGGAGATTTTGAAGCTTGTAAAGTCCACATTGAGACCATTGGGTAGTAAGGTTCTAAGGCAGAATATACGGTGCTGTTCCCCAGTTTCCAGGTGGCATTGTGACACTGGAGGTGGCCCAGGATGGACATGTCATCCAGGGCGTGTAAGCGGGAGGGGGAGTTGAAGTGGTTCGCGACTGCGAGGTGTTGACGTTTGTCGCGAACCAAGCGTAAGTGCTTCACAAAGTGGTCTCTAAGCCTACATTCCTACCTACACTCACCTTTTACCTGCCACATCCGCGCCTCCTTGATCTGTCCATCTTCTCTCCCACCTACCCGCCCCTCCCACCTCACTTCCTACCTACACTCTCAATTACTAGCTTCATCCCCACCTCCTTGACCTGTCCATTTTCCGTCCCACCTATCTGCTCCACTATCCACTTTCTATCACTGCCCTTCTCTCTCTTTATTTGAGCCCTTTCCCCTCCCCCATTTCAGAAGAAAGGCCCAGACCCGAAACATCAACTTTCCTGCTCCTCTGATGCTGCCGGGCCTGGGTTCCTCCAGCTGCACGCCTTATTATCTGACACTAGCAGTAGCTATTTATATTTAATATTATCCTGGGTTAGGTTCAAGACTCCCCAGAGGGGCTCATTACCTCTTATGACCATTGTTAAGTTTACTTTGTAGGATTCCTCTTTAACATAAAAGTCACAGGTATATGATGGTCTATTCCCAATGTTTTCTCCCGAGTAAAACACAAGTCAAAACATCCAGCAATTAACGTCCAACTGTGAGGCTGGAGATTTGACACTATCATAACTACAAAAAATATTCAAGTTCTTTTCACTGGATCAAAATCCTGAAACTCATCAGCACTTTGGAAGTACCATCATTCACCGCAAGGAGTGAAGCTGTTCAAGTAGGGTAGGTCGCCAAACTGCTGAGGTCAAAATATTTTGGCCTCTCCAGTGACCCCTCCATCCTGTGAATTTTTTTTAAAAAGAAGAAATAAATAAATTTTGGACCAAGGATACCTTAAGGAAGAAGAGTGATGTCACTGAATTTGACATCCATTTTCTATTCTATCATAGGAATATCTGCCCTAATCAATGCGCTGAATGCCAGCACTGCAAGATCCAGTACAGAGGACAAATCCATGTAGGGATTTTGCTTAAAAATAATTGAACCATATTAGCAAAAATTGTTTTCCTTTTCTTACATTACATCAAACATGTGCAAGGCTATATTTTCTGTGCAAGACCTGCAAAGTCTTATTGAATGACTTCACAAACGGGAGAATGACAGATTAATTTAGTGATAGAAAACGCTACCTATATTCCCTGCATCTGCTAAAATTCCTAATTGATCCAAAACCCCAGGACATCTTATTTCCCTAGCCACAGACTCGAGAATTGCATTTAGTTGCATTCGGAGTAAACTAATGTTTGACAGAAATTGAAAATTATCCATGTTTTACTGGTTTATGAAATAAATCCTCAATGTCTCAATATTGACTTTTGAGAATATCAATCATAAAATAGATGAGAACAATTGAGAAAGAAGTCGAAGATGGTTTTTGGACTTCAGGAAATTTAATTTTTAAGAATTATGCTTTCCAGCTGGATTTAATTTATGACTACAGTTGATTCTGCTATAATGCATGTTTCATCAATGCAAATTAGCTGTAACACGATTGACAAACAGGAAAACACTTTCTAAAATGTGAACTTGTGTTGGCTATAACATGATTCCATCAGTGTGCGGATCAGTACACAACATCAACATCACAATCATTTTGCGGACTGTGTCGTGAAGTGCTTTCTGAGAGAGGTACAGTACAACCTCCTCCCCCATTAAGTCACTGACATTTTTTCCCCATGGTAAGGTGTTTAAATTTACTTTTATTTCATTATTAAATCTGAATTTAACATATATTCAAAATGTTTCATCCTGTGTGTTAGGCTTTTGAATGATTTTTATAATGGTCTGCTCCATAGACCCCGTTACAGGAACACAACTATTGCGTTATAGCAGAAACCACTGTAAAAAGCAGCAGAGGTCTTAAAAAAGTAAAGTCTGAAGTGTTTACTTACAGCAAATCATTAACCCAGTACTTAATGATTTCAAGTTTCTTTAAATTCGTAAGACCCAAGAAATTATGAGACAAGTGCGTGGCAGAGGAGTTAAACAGATTTTGCACACATTTTTATGTTAGATGGCTTCGAACGTTGCATTAATACTAAGAATATGGGGGAGGAATTAAGACTACCATCACTAAAGTAATAGTATTAGACAAACTAATGGGGCAAAAAGGTAGATAGGCACGCCCAGACCTTATAGCTTGCATCCTAGGATCCTAAAAGTAGTAGCTACAGAGGCAGTGGATGCATCAAATTAGATTTAGAATTAGGTTTGTTGTCATGAGTACTGGAGTTACCAAAGACCAGGAATACAGTGAAAAATGTATAACACCACCAACACAGTGCTGTTTTAGATAAACAGTACCTGGTAAAATATTAAGTACAAAAATAGAGAAAATAAAAATTACACATCATCACAGAAGATCATAGTATATCTGGTAGTAATTTTTCATAAATCTTTGGATTCTGGAGAAGTATCAGACAATTGAAAAACTGCTAACGTAACAAATATAAAGCGAAAGAACCGTGGATGCTGTAAATCAGGAACAAAAATAGATGGGAAAGCGGATTCAGAGAGGCATACAAACAGTTTACAGAGAGGTATTCATAGGTTAAATGGGCAAAAAGTTGGCAAATGCATTTTCCCATATTATACTTTCAAGTTGTCAGAGATAATGGGAACTGCAGATGCTGGAGAATCCAAAATAACAAAATGTGAAGCTGGATGAACACAGCAGGCCAAGCAGCATCTCAGGAGCACAAAAGCTGACGTTTCGGACCTAGACCCTTCAGAGAGCTCTCTGATGAAGGGTCTAGGTCTGAAACATCAGCTTTTGTGCTCCTGAGATGCTGCTTGGCCTGCTGTGTTCATCCAGCTCCACACTTTGTTATCTTATACTCTCAAGTCATTCATTTTGGAAAGGAGAACAAAAGAACACAATATTATTTAAAATGGAGAAATACTGCAGAAAGTTGGAACATGTAAAAAGGACTTGGGGGTCCTTGTACATGAAACAAACAAAGCCATCACACAGCCAAAGCAGGTAACTCAGGAGGACTAAACGAATATGGGCCCTTATTTCAAGGGGATTGGAGTATAAGCGAGTATGAAGTCTTCCCCCAACTGTACAAGATACTGCAGAGTCCACATGTGAGAGTACTGTGAGCAAGTTTTGCTCTCCTTCAGATATCATGTCATTGGAGGCAGTTCAAAGAAGGTTCACCAGAGTGATTACCCAGTACGGAGGGATTCTCTCATGAGGAAAGGCTACATAGATTTAGACTCTGCTTACCAGAATTTAGTAGAATTAGAGGTGATCTCATTGAAACATAGGATTCTTAAGAGGCTTGACATGGTAAGTGCTGACAGTCTCGGATCACAGGGCATGGTCTCAGAACAAAAGGAGTGCCAATTTAAGACCAAGATGAAGAGGAATTTCTACTGAGGGGTGAGCTTCTTTGGAGCTCCTGGCCACAGAGAGCTGTGGGGGCAGAGACCTTGATTTTACTGAAGGCTTTATTTAACTTGAGGCGAAAATAGATAAATTCTTCGTCAAGAGGGGAACATCAAGGGTTACAGAGAAAGGGCAAGGAAGTGAATACAAGGAAGGCTGGATCAGCCACAATCCTACTGAATGGTGGAGCAGGCCTGAGGGTCAAGCAGCCTATTTCTGTTCCTAATTTTTTTTATGGTGTTATGACAGCAGTGATCCTTCACTCCTATAAGCTTTAGAAATTTGGAGGGCCTACAAGATGCACCTCAAAAGCATTTATGAAATAACAACAGAATTGCCTTTGCAAGATCCACCAAATTCTCAAAGTCTTCTCCCAAAAGGAACACAGCCATCAAGATGCTAGCCACAAAATCAGCTCCAATGAGCAGCATATGTCATTCACATGCCTGACAGGAGATCCCGGAAGCAACTGATCTACTCAGAACTCAGCTGTCATAAAGACTCCAAAGATGATGCCATAAACACTTTAATGTGGTCCTGGAGAGATCAAATGTACCTATTGACTCATGGGAGACCCTATCTTGTTACTGCCCAAAATGGAGAAGGGATTGTATGCAGATTTTACTGGGAATATGTAGATACAAATTGAGGCATTGGAGGGAGCACACAAACCTCCAAACAACGCATCTATCCATCAAAAAATCTGTACCCCACATAAGGCAGAGAATACAGATCACACACAGGACTTAACAGCCATTCCAGACCCCATTTAAATTGTTGTGGAAGTCATCCCGGATCCCCAGGAATTTCTTGCCTACCACTTTAGATTTTAAAACATACATTTCATTATGCTAAGTTCCTGGGCTTCCACGTAGTTTGGTTGTTCATGCAGAGACTGTACATCACACAAGCATAAAAATAACAACTGGATTCACTTTCTGCCAAAAAGAACATTGGTCAGCATCTTCCCAGCCTGAATATGGTGGCCCATATTTTTCAAGGCTGGAGGCCTGTAAAAGAGCATCATGATGTTGAAAGCAAAATGTCCATTTTCCAACCAGATGCTGATCAACAACAGATGAATCACACCAATGGACAGTGAGAAGCCTATTAGCATACATTATCATTTCATTATTTCTTAGTCTCACCACATTGATAAGCAGTTTCCCATCTGGCAGATTGAAACTAGAGACCAAAAATTCCTGTTATGAAAGTCAGAGCAGTTACTCAGTAACTTCATTAACTGTGATCTCCTCTGGACCTCCATCCTGGACACCTGGTATGAACATCACAGGGCACACTATGGGCAGCAATTATACTGACCCTACATACATTAGTATTCAACACATAGCAGGTCACCACACTCTCATGGCAAAAAAAAAGCGATCCACCTACAACAGAGTTCTGCTCTCCAATTCTGCTCTTAATATTTCCAGCATTTTCTGGACTTTCAAAAGAAAATTAAATCACCCTTATTTTTCTATTCTTAAAATACAAAGTCAATCTACTTGGCAAAA
This sequence comes from Stegostoma tigrinum, assembly GCF_030684315.1. Lineage (NCBI taxonomy): Eukaryota > Metazoa > Chordata > Chondrichthyes > Orectolobiformes > Stegostomatidae > Stegostoma > Stegostoma tigrinum. The sequence goes on from NC_081362.1 coordinate 37,751,861, forward strand.
TGGTTAGTTTGTTCTGTAAGTGGCTTAAAATGGTGTTGAAATCTAATAGCCGCAATTCTCCATGTATTCGCTAGAATGCTTCAGATTAAACTCCTAAACCAGCTATAGTAGCCAAAACATAGCAGGACAGCAAGTGAATGATATTCCACTGCTGCATTTTGACATAACTGTAATATGTACTGTAATTGACTAAACTGCCTTTGGGCTGCCCGATGTAAAGATGATTGCATCCAAACAACAAACTGCACTATCCTAAAAGCAAAATGCTACACATGCTGGAAATATTAAAGCAACACAAATTGTTAGAAACACTCTTTGCACATCTGACAGTTATCAGTGGAGATAATGTTTCAGATTGCAGTCTTCAATCAGAAGTAAACTGTTATCCATGGGTTTGGTGAGAAACCCTAGCTAATTTGTCAGGAAAATTCATTTTAGACTAGAATAGAATGTAAATAAGATACTGGTGAAGATCCTGAAGTAAAAACATTGGAGATGGTATAAAATTTTTTTAAAAAATCAGGAATTCCTCCCAATTTCTGATTTTAGCAAATTTACTCAAGACTATTCAATCCAGAATCATTTCTATGCATACATACCAGAAAAAAAGCGCTATATTTCAAGTCACCTCCGCTCCATATTATCAATTCATTCCCTCTGCATAGAATTTCTGTTCTATGTTTCCTTGTTCTTAAAATAATTCCCAAATACTCAATGTAGTTAACAAAATTACAGAGTAAAGATTTAGTTTACAAGTCTAAACAATGAATTCCTAACGTGTTTGAAAAATGAATGTTTGACAAATAACTTCATCTGAGTTTTTACTGGAAATCTCAATCACAGACATTCTGAAATAGAAATAATTCAGCTACTCTTGACTCTGTCCTCTGGAGAGATGTCAATAACGAACACGTTTAATAAATAGTTGGCCTATTAATCGTAAAATGATTAGACATTGAATGGAATAGAGAGAGAAGAAATTGAGTGGTGAAAGTTGTCAGTCAACTTGCAACTAAGCAACAGAAATGGTAGGGATCAATCAGATGATGTTCTAGATGTTAACTTGGGTTACTCATAATGGAAATTTGATTGTGAATGTGCTGTCAATTCAGAAAAAAAAAACCAACTCAAACAAAAATTAGAACATATCTTTCTGCAGAATTATATTCCTTAAAATGTCGTCACCTTTAAGGTTTTGAACAATACTAATAACCAATACCATTTACTGTAAGAAGGTAAACTTTCAAATTACACTCTAGATGCATGCTATTTTATAAATTCACCTCAGGATTAGGGAGAGTTTTTAAAGCATGTATTTCAACTTTTTCAATTACTACAAACTATGGATAGGAATAAATACAAGGGGCAAAGTGTTTTTGTGATATGTGCAACTTTGAAAGAAAGGATTTTTACAGAAGTACCGAATACAAATAAAGGAAGAGCAAGCCACATGGGCCTTTGAGCTTCCTCCACCATTCAATAAGATCACGGCTAATGTGATTGTGACATCAACTGTACATGCCTGCACATTCCCGACAATCTTTCATCCCCCTGGTAAATCAAGAATATACCAACACTGCCCTAAAAAAAGTTAAGATTCCACAGACACTGCCAAAAGACACAATCTTCAGAATATACACATCCTCACCTCAGTATTAAATGTGAGGCCCTTATTTTTAAACTACAGGGCACTACAATACAGAAGAATGAGGTGGCTTTGGAGAGTGCAGAAAAGGTTTACCAGGATGCTGCCTGGATTAGAAGGTAGGTGCCATGAGGAGAGGCTAGAAAAACTTAGGTTGTTTCCAATGTAGTAACATCCCTCTCAGGATGGCGACTGGTATTATACATAGTACTCCAGATGCAGTTTCACCAATGCCCTATGTAACCCAATGCATAACCTCCTGACTCATTTAATTCAGAGAAACAACAAAACACAACATTCTACCAGCTTTCGTGGTTAAAGGAATGGTACAAAGAGACTGCAAAACTACAAATGTTATACCATTAATCAAAAAGGAACAATGGATAAACCAAGCTATATAGTCCAGTTAGCCAATGTCATAGAATCATAGAATCCCTAGTATGGAAACAGAACAAAAATCAGCCCAACAAATCCATACTGCCCCTCCAAACAGCATCCCACCCAGGCCAACCTCCCTAGCCTTTCCCTGTAGCCCTGCATTTCCCATGGCTAATACACCTATTTTGCATATCCCTGGACAATACGGGCTATTTAGCATGGCCAATCCATCTAGCCTGCACATCTTTGGACTGTGGGAGAAAACTGGAGCATCTGGTGGAAACATACATGGGCACGGGAGAATGTGCAAACTCCACACAGGCAGTCACCCGAGGGTTGAATTGAGCCCAGATCCCTGGCATTGTGAGGCACCAGTGCTAACTTCTGAGCTACTGTGCTATCAATATTTTGGAGGTATTACTCAAAACAAAATTATTTGGAAAATTCTGGGTGAATGAATAAATAAAAAACATAAATAATCCATTAAATATGTACTGAATTACCAAATGATTGAACTCAAATGAACTAGTGGAAAGGATTAAGTTAATACACCTGATGTGTAAATTAATTTTCAGAGGGTGTTTAAATGAGTACTACATAATACATAATAATATTTGGAAGGAATCTTGTGTAACAGTGGCACTGTCCCTAACTCTGTGCCAGGAAGTCCAGGTTCAAGTCCTAACTGGAACCTTGGTTGGCATGGATGATTTGGACCTAAAGGTCTGTTTCCATGCGCTATGATTCTATAATAATAATTTCAAGGTATTTAAAGTGTATATTCTTTCAAAGTCATAACTACTTCTGATGGATGCAAAATATCAAGAGGAGAAGTGGTAGCATGGATTAAAAAAAATTGGCAAAGGACAGAATACTGAGAACATTGGCAGATAGAGTTTTCAAACTGGAGGGAAGTCAATAGGGCATCCATTATGGGTCAACCACAGCCAGTGAAAAATGGGCAGTAATAATTAATACTAAGTGATGCAATTTGAAACAATGAAATTAATGATACAACTTTAACGGGGGTGTAGCAGAAAGACCTAGTGGTTTATCTACACAAATCTTAGATTGAAGATGGCAGAACAAGTTGGAAAAAGTCTCTTCAGTTGCAAGTAAAAACATACGGAACCCCGACTCCTCACCCTCACCACCACCACCACCTCTATATAAACAAACATAAGATGCGTACGGCAGCTATGCTGAATGTTTATGAATTAATGTTGGAGGTTCTGATTGGAATATTTTATCCAGTTTTGGACTTCACACTTGGACAGAATACCAAGGCCTTAGACAGGCTACAGATGAAATTCACTTCAGTGTTAAGGGCTGTACAGCTTCAGTTCAGAAGAGTAGACAAGCTGGGATTGTTCATAACACTGGAGAAGGATAAAGGAGGGTTTAATAGAGGTGTTCAAAATCATGTAATAATCAAATCACAAAAAAAAAAGAGATGCTACTTTCAATAACAGGGTTAGTAACCAGCAGCTTCAGGCTTAAGCTAACTGGCAAAACAACTAGAGTGAAGCTTTAGAGATTTTTGTGTTGAGTCAAGTTATGGCCTGGAATACATTATCTGAAAAGGTGGTGGAAACCGATGCAACACTGACTTTTCAAAACGGACATGAATAAATCTTTGAAAGGAAAGGGGTAGGAGAATGCAGCTAATTGGAAGGTTATTCAAAAAATCATCACAGGCCAGATAAACCGAACGTCTCGAATGCTGGACCCACACAAGTAATGTCCTCCCAATCTGGTCCAGACATCTAACCATATAATTCTACTTTAGAATGCAAAACCTTTTACTGCATTCCAAGTGGTTGGTGGCATTTTCTAGAAAAGATTTTAGCTAATTTTTGTTTTTAGGAAAAAAGTTACGGTATTCTGTGATAACATGGTGTAGAGCTGGATGAATACAACAGGCCAAGCAGCATAAGAGCTGGAAAGCTGATGTTTCTGGTCAAGACCCTTCTTCAGAAAGGAGGGAGGGGAAGGGGATTCTGAAAGAAATAGGGAGAGAGAGGGGGAAGTGGATCGAAGATGGATAAAGGAGAAGATAGGTGGAGGAGAGACAGGCTGGTCAAAGAGGCGGGGTTGGAGCTAGTAAAGGTGAGTGTAGGTGGTGAGTTAGGAAGGGGACGGTCAGGTCAAGAAGGCGGGATGAGGTTAGTGGGTAGGAGATGGGGATGGGGCTTGAGGTGGGAGGAATGGTTAGGGAGGCAGGGACGAACTGGGCTGCTTTTCAGACGCAGTCAGGGGAGGGGAGATTTTGAAGCTTGTGAAGTCCACACTGATACCCTTGGGCTGCAGGATTCCCAAGCAAAATATGAGCTGTTCCTGCAGCTTTCGGGTGGCATCATTGTGGCCCCCTCCCAAGAAGTGGGAGGGGGGAGTTGAAATGGTTCGCGACTGGGAGGTGCAGTTGTTTGTTGTGAACTGAGCATAGGTGTTCCGCAAAGCGGTCCCCAAGCCTCCGCTTGGTTTCCCCAATGAGGAGGAGGCCACAACAGGAACAGTGGATACAGTATACCACATTAGATGTGCAGGCGAACATCTGTTTGATGTGGAAGGTCTTCTTAGGGCCTGGAATGGGGGTGAGGGGGAAGGTGTAGTGGCAGGTGTAGCACCTACACTGGTTGCAGAGGGAAGTGCCGGGGGTGATGGGGCTGGAGGGAGTGTGGAGCAGACAAGGGAGTCATGGAGTGAGTGGTCCCTCCAGAAAGCAGATAAGGGTGGAGACGGAAAAATGTCTTCGGTAGTGGGATCAGATTGCAGATGAGGGAAGTGTCGGAGGATGATGCGTTGGATCTGGGGGTTAGTGGCATGGTATGTGAGGATGAGGGAGATTGTGTTTTGGTTGTTATTGCAGGTAGGGTGTGAGGGAGGAGTTGCAGGAAATGCGAGAAACACGGTCGAGGGCATTTTGGCCCACTGAGGAGGAGATTTTATGGTCCTTGAAAAACGAGGACATCTGGGCATGTTCGGGAGTGGAATGCCTCATCTCGGGAGCAGCTGCAGCATAGGCGAAGGAATTGGAAATAGGGGATGGCCTTTTTGCAAGGTGGGTGGGAGGAGGTGTATTCTAGGTAGCTGTAGGAGTCAGTAAACCTGAAATGGATAATCGGTTTCCAGGTGGATGCCAAAGACTGAGATAGACAGGTTCAGGGAGGAGAGAAAGATATTGGATATTGTCCAGGTGAACTTAAAGTTGGGGTGGAAGGTGTTGGTGAAGTGGATAGGCTGTTTGAGGTCCTCGTGGGAGCATGAGGTGGCGCCAATACAGTCATCAATCTAACAGAGGAAGAGGTGGGGGATAGGGCCAGTGTAGCTTTGGAAAAGGGATTGTTCCATGTATCCTACAAAGAGGCAGGCATAGCTAGGGCCCACGGGTACCCATGCCACCCCCTTTGTCTGTAGGAAGTGGAAGGAATTGAAAGAGAAGTGGTTGAGAGTGAGGACAAGTTCTGCTAAGCGGATGAGGGTGTCAGTAGAGAGGGGACTGGTCGGGCCTGTGGGATGGGAAGAAGCGGAGGACCTTTAGGCCATCTGCATGGGGGATGCAGGTGTACAGGAACTGGATGTCCATGGTAAAAAATTAGGTGTTGGGGACCGGGGAATTAGAAGTTCTGGAGGAGGTGGACAGTGTGGGTGGTGTCACAGATGTGGTTAGGGATTTCCTGGCCCAAGGGGGAGAAAACAGAGTCGAGATAGGTGGAGAGAAGTTCAGTGGGGAGCAACAGGCAGAGACAATGGGTCAACCAGGGCAGTCAGGTTTATGGATTTTGGGAAGGAGATAGAAACGGCAGTTTCTACTATCTCTGTTACAGTATTCTGTTCTGGTTTAATATTTATTTCTTTGTAATACTGCCAAATAGCATTTGATTTTTCAATGAGATGAATCAAATTGGGTTAGAGACTGTAACCTAAGTTTTAGGTTACATGCGCTTTCTACCAAATTTTCACTGAAACACTAAGGGCTCTATGAAAATGTATAATATAAACCTGATGCTAAGTTCAAAACAGCAAATGTAATTTAAAAGGTGGCTTAGTTATTTGAAGCATTCCATCCAAAAGTCTACTATTCATAGCATTATTGACATTTATTAGGTAGTCTTTATTCCAAATGATTTATCAATATCCAAAATGAGAGTTGCTGTAGACTCCTTTTAAATCACTATCAAGTACTTCCTCCCCATTTTTCCCATTACTTTGCTCAATTTGTTGCACAGTACTGCACTGAAGTAGGTTTCTACAGGCACCTGTAATGTTCAGTCTTATTGAAGTAACACTCTACAGGCTGTTTGACTAAGATCTGTCATTAGTCATTGTAGTGGAGCCTAATTTTTGGTAGCTCAATAACAGCACATGAACATTTAGCAGAGTTAAATCAGATGTAGGGACCCTGATTTAATTTTTAATTCTACTCAACATAGATAGGCTGAATGCAAATATATGTTTAGAAAGCTGTTCACAGCGGTTTTTCCCCCTACACCCGGACTAAGACACTCAGGTACCAGTCCCACCTGCTCCAGAGTGTGTAATAACACCTCTGAACAGGTTGACAGATAAACAGGTCACAGAAAGCTTTTCATACCAAGAGTTTCAGGAATGGAAATTTCTCAGTTCTTATGACTCAGTACCACACACCTCAATGTGTAACATTAACTTCTCAGCCACTGCAGAAAGGTAACATATGTTAAGATTCTGAAATAATTCCAGAAATTCAGCTTGTCTACCAAATCACGTAGACATGCTTGGACCTACCACTTAAACCACGGCCTCATTAACAGGCTCAGTAACGTTTATTGAAAATACCCAACTTTAGTGAGGAATGTTTACTCAAAGTAGATAAGATCCAATTTTGGTCTCTAACCCCTCCCAAAAAGATGCTTTTGTGCTTGTGCACTGAGAAAAATTAAAAACAATATCCTAATGGATTTCAAACAAGAGTCATAAGGAGGAGATCCAAATAGCTGCCTTTTGTGCCTAATGTCTTCAACAAAATAAAGCAATAACCCATCTGACAGTGACATTCAAGGGCATTTCATCTTCCGGTTCATTATAGCTCCACCTTCAACACCACAATGCTCTCCAGACTGATCTCAAAACTCGAGACCTAGGTCTCGGATTCATCCTCTGCAACTGGATCCGCAGCTTCCTGACCCACAGATCGCAAAAAGATAGACAACTGCACATCTTTACGATAATCCTCAAAACTACCAAAGGATGAGTTCTCAGCCCACTACTGTACTCCCTGTACACCCACAACTGTGCAGCCAAATTCTGAAAGAACACCACCTACAAGTTTGCTGACAACATCACCGAGGTACAATGGATATGAAACAATGATCAGTCGGAACACAGGAAAGAACACCGGTGTCGTGGTGCAATGATAGCAGCCTCTCTCTCAATGTCAGCAAAACAAAAACAAAACGTTGATTGAATGTCGTCTTCATCCAACTCAGAACTTGACTAATACCCACCTCAAAGTCTTGCTTGTTACACTCAATACTGCATCACCATCAAGAAGTGAAAACGAAATTTCACCTACTTCACATCATCTTCCTCCTTTTAAGACTGCTGCTGGTCTCCCAGCACTTCAGTATCCAAAATATCCTATCTTGCCTGTTCCAGCTGTGCAGAGCACAGCATTCCAAGATTATGCAGCACGCTCTCTCTGGAGTGTACCGCAAGGCAAATTCGGATCACTAGCTGCTCAAGATGAGATTCCATCATCTGGTCCATGATACCCTGGTGGAAGAATGGGTTTCCCTGCATTTGCATCTGGCAGGTCCTATTTTAAAAAAAAGTCAACCATGGCGAGAAAGACTAGCCCTCAGCTCCCACAAGACATGACTACAGTCTTCTTGAAATGAGGCAGGAACTTGAGTGATCAAGGAAATAAGCATCATGGCAGCTTCAAGGATACTGGCATAGACTTCCAAGATGCAGTTGCTATGATTAGCACTTTCAGCCGAATGTCCGTTGCACACAACTGGCATGAAAACATGGATCACAGCAATGTCCTTTGGTTCCAGAAGTCATTGCTGTGTACAGATCTTGGATGCCCATGCAGAAACGTGACAAAAAAAAAGGGAACACTGGCTACGATAACAAAGGTTAGACAGTGACTGACAGTAAAGCATTCCACTTGATTAATCAATACATCCTTCAACACAACATTTGCATAGACTCTTGCACCCAGCACATCGAGGAAAAGCAGCAATGGTAACAAAGCCCACCACCCAGGTGGCAGTGTTGACTTTGTCAAGGGGAAGAGATGAAACAGTCTAATCTAGGAAAAATCATATCTGTAACATCCTTGAGGCATTTGTGGTCTGAGGACCAGTAGGTTCCACACAGATCCACAGTAGGTCCTTAGAACAAGCTAGTTTCACAAATATGACAACAATATTACCCATAACATCATGCATTCGGCATGCATGAACAGGCATGACTAGTGTTACAAACTAGCTATGACATGACAGGCTGTAGGAAGCCTGGAAGTGATGTCATTGCATTCCAACAAGGCATCAAGGGGTCAAGGCAAAGGATTAGTTCCAACCGTACTGGGACAGGCCAGGACTTGGGGGGAGGACGTTATACTTACAACGGGCATAAGGGTTGGGAGGCAAGGTCACCCGCTCCAGGTGCATATTGAGAAATGTGATTAGCAGACAGCTAGCCTCCTGTATCCTGGGAGAGATCAGGGAAGATGGAGAAATCCCAGAGGTATTGGGAGAAAGGAGGTGGCTTGTGGAGGAAAGTTAAATAAATTCATGTTATTCTGTTGTGCAAACTACCTCGTTTTACATTCAGACAATGACATCTCTGGACAGACAGCTGCTTCACTACATTTGAGAATGGCACCTATTTTCTTTCAGTCCTATGCTTCATCTAGAATCACGTTCATGGGAAACTGAGCCTTTTTAAAAAAAAACAACAATCCCTGCTGTTACCTTGAAGGCCACTGAGAAAGGATATCTACCCATTCCTTCCGAGTGCACGTCCTGTTCCAGTAGAGAATAATAGTGCTGTTACATTGAGCAGAGACATTGTTAGTCTATACCAACATTAAGTCAACTGAAAACATGTGAGCTTTTTCTGATGAAGGGTCTAGGCCCAAAATGTCAGTTTTTGTGCTCCTAAGATGCTGCTTGGCCTGCTGTGTTCATCCAGCTCCACACTTTGTTATCTCGGATTCTCCAGCATCTGCAGTTCCCATTATCTCCGAAAAAATGAGAGAAAGGACAGTAATTTCTAGCCCCCTTAACATTATCAACATTCTGATGACAGCTCATGCTGCAGCTTCTTCCTCTGGAGTCTGCTGTTTCACCTTGGCCTAATGATGCCATTCTACGTCCTGAATTCTTCTGCACTATGTATGACTGCAAACATGTCAATAGCTCCTATTTTTGCTAGAGCCATTGAGGATAGGTACAGAGGCCCTGTGTGGGAAATATCAAAATCAGAACAATTTCTGATCAACCACAATTAAACTTTATTATAGGCTGAATTACACATGAAGACCTCGCAGAAGCAAGACCATGTCATGCCTCATCATGGATTTCTGACTTTATGCAGATGTGTGAAAACAAGCCATATCACGCAAAAACATTTTGATGTTATATTGTAATCAGAGTACTCACTCTTGTCCCAAGAAAAGAAAATGATTAATACAGACCATTTCTCATACGCAGTACTTAGAGTTAACTGAGATCAGAACAGCTTTATGCAACTGGGAGATCTTTGGAATGGATATGAGAATTAGCAATCACAGGTGACGCTTAAGTTCACTTAATAATTAGTTCATGAAACTAAAAAATCTGTACCGATATGGAATCAAAATTGGCTGAGTGATAGGAAATAGAAAGTAGTGGTCAATGGATATTTTTCAGGCTGGAGGAAGATTTGTACTGAAGTTCCCCAGAGGTTTGTTGAAAGGATCCTCGCTTTCCCGGGTATATTTTAATGATCCAGATCTTGGTATGCAGGGGGCACTTGGACAATTGTAAACTGGAAGGAGGACAGTGCAGAACTCCAAAAAGGACATATCATACAAGTTATAATCCCCCTAAAGCTAAATTTTTCAAGCACTTATTGTGTAGCACGAGGTTTTATTTAAACTATCACGCAACTAACTAACTTTCCAAATTTCTAGCATATTAAAACAAAAGGGAAGAAACACAAGAATGATTACGGAAGTCATAATGCCTGCTGAACAATCGTTAAGGATTCACACGTTATGTATTTATTAAATAGGACAGCGTGTTGTATCTAAGCTGCTGCTTAGAAAATTTATTAAAAAACTTTTTTTGAAGATTGTTCCAATTGACCAATTGTAAGCAAAGTCTCCAAAATTAATTCCAGGCAAGTTGAAGTGGGTGGATAGGTGACAGATGGGTTTCAATACAGGCAAGTGTGAAGTGGTGCATTTTAGGAGGAAGACATTGAAAGAAAACAAAGTAGGGCCTCACTTCAAAAAGGGGTACAGGAGCAGTGGGACTTGGGGAGTATGTGTGTTCACACAGGTAGAGACAGCAGTTAATAAAGCTTATTAAAAACCATGGTTTTAATAATCGAGGTTTCATTACACTACCGTTTTGAGAAAGCGGTGTACACACAACTAGCATAATGGGAGAGTGTAAATACAGGGATGAAAATTCAGCAGTGATGAGTTCCTAAAAAGAAATAATGCGTTAAATAAAAAGAAGAAATCATAATTAAAAGAATTAAAATGCTGAAAACAAAGGATGGATTAACTATCCCATCCACCCAGTTTATTGTCTGGAAATGCTTGGATTTGTATTGGTAACCCGGGTGAAATATTAATCTCCCAGTTGCATTAAGCTGTTCTGATCTCAGTTAACTCTAAGTACTGCATATGAGAAATGGTCTGTATTAATCACATTTTTATTTCTTGGGACAAGAGTGAGTACTCTGATTACAATATAACATCAAAATGTTTTTGCGTGATATGGCTTGTTTTCACACATGTGCATAAAGTCAGAAATCCATGATGAGGCACGACATGGTCTTGCTTCTGGGCGGTCTTCATGTGTAATTCAGCCTACAATAAAGTTTAATTTTAGTTGATCAGAAATATTTATTGACTGAAGATAATGTCACTAATTTTAGAAGTGATCAAGGATGGTCATTATCCTTCATTATTAATGCAAACACTCTAGAATGTATCACAGTTAAAAAGGGAGTACATGTAGCCTCCATCTTCCGACAATATATAACAGACAGCTGATCAATTGAAGAGAATATTGACATTCTGCACTTTTTGCAACCCAAAAAGTGAACCAATTGACATTTCTGTGAATTGACTGTGTGCTGGTTAGCTACATCTTGCTGATCTCTTCACTCAATCTCCCCAAGCAGGATTACACAAACCCTCTGACAAGAATCAATTCTGAGCAATATTGGGATCTAAATTTTGCTCAAGACATCTAAAACTGGGAATCTGAATTTAAGAGAAATTAACAAAATACTATGTATTTTGCGCAACTCAAACTTTTAGAATTCTAAATAGTTCAAATCAATTTGAAAATTTATTTACAGGTGGAGCTTTTAATACTAAGGATGTACACTGCAACATTGCACGTTCACTCTCCTAGATCAAGGACAGAGCTTTGTATTTATCGTCCATGAGAATCTTTATAGGTTAGAGTCATAAAATTAAATTAGAATATACACAAAAATTGACAACATCTAATTATCATGATTCAGATCTGAATCATATTGTTGAAGACTGCAACTACCAGTAACACAGAATTTAAAATCCATACAGATTTAGTGTAGATTGATCTTTATTATACTGCCTTGCACAACAACATTAACTGAGGTTTTTTTGTTAAGCATGTCAGGGATCAATCAGGAATGTAATGATGTTTTAAAATTTCAATCAACAGCATTACTGCATGAAGCACTGCTGCTTTACTGCAAGGCCCAGGGTTAAGAGTCTTCAGGGACCATTGCAGGATGAGTACAATATTGCTCAGACTTAAAAAGGAAGAGTTTGCTTGCGCTGCTAGTTAAATTGTTAGTGGGATTACTACACAAATTCATTAGAATTAAAGTAGAACTTTGGTTTTTCTGGGGTTTTTTTTGAGAGTTTGTTCTCGTATTTCTTTTTAAAAAGTGATTCATTTCTTGTCCATCAGTTATCCACATTACATAGCCTTTCTGCCAACACATCTCACACTGAGTCAACATAAAATGCCATTTATCTTTGATTAAGCCACCTCTTCTCTTGTGGAGTGGATGAATTCCGAGATTTCCCACAGATTTTTCTAATTCCTCAGTGTGACCAGACTTAATGACGCTGAAATCTAATCAACGGAAACTAAGTGTTATACAGTGAAAACAATCCACTAGAGAAGTTACTTTCCAAAACTACCACATGTACAATTTGAAGAAGTGTAATCACTTTTTAAGCCCAAAATCACTCACCAGGCTGTTCCCATCTCCTGGACAGCTGTCTGGAATCTGAATTTGTTTCTGAAATATCAAGTGGCCTGTGCTGGAAAGTTTACTTAAATACCACGTATGGACCTGATCTAGCTCAGTTGTAATATTAAAGCATCTGTAAACACTTGGTCAAGATTCACATATCTAAAAAAAGGAGGCTTCACTATATTGCCAAGGGGCCATGGGGGCCTTGGCTTTGGAACCAAACCACACAACAGTTAGAACAGAGAACAGCAGAATACCATGCAAGGAAATGGCGTGTAAAAAAGATAGTTTGGTGATATGTGTTATTCAGTTAACTTGTACATTAGCAATCTATAACCATAGATGACAAAATGACTGTGGATTAAAATCATCCACTGTCTTCCTTTCCCAGTTACTGGAAAATACACTACTATAAATGATAATTGTTTTCCATATTCTCAATGGCACTGTAAAAATATTTCAGTTTAATATTTTTTTTTCTAAAGCATCACAGCTTCTTTCTGACACTGCAATATGCATCTCAACAGCTGAGGATGTTGCAATTCAAAAATGATCATAAATAATTTATAGCGTATTTAGTACTTGAGATAAATACATGGTATCTTGCCAGCAACTCAAGACAATTTGGCATATTTAACAAAAAGGACTGCATTTTGTGTTAAATCAGTACTACCATCACCTTTTAGGTCTGAATTCTATGAGAAATAATCAAACTTTTATTGAACCTATTTTTTTGAAGCTTTTATATATTTCCTCATTTGACTACCTAAGATATTCCATCTTCAAAGAAGAAATTTTAATAATAGTTAATGACATAAGCAAGGAATCAAGAAAGTAAATATCCTCCCAATACAAGGATCTGCCAACCAAGATAGTTGGTAAGTCATAGATGAAAGAAAAACATCAATAATTTGAAGAAGTGACGGGTTTCCTTTCCATGACTTGATGCTTATGTAAGAGAACAGCTATGCTTTTCCGTATGACTAGGAGCCACTTTTTGTTTTATTGTCATAGAATCACAGAATCCCTACAGTGTGGAAATAGGTAATTCAGCCCAACAAGTCCACACCGACCCTTGGAGCATCCCACCCAGACCCATCCCCTTATAACTTGCCTAAGCTACACATCCCTGAACACTGCCGGCAATTTAGCATGGACAATCTACCTAACCTGCACATCTTTGGACTGTGGGAGAAAACCCAGACAGACACTGGGAAAACATGCAAACTCCACAGACAGTTGCCCGAGGGTGGAATCAAACCGGGGTCCCCAGTGCTGAGAGGCAGCAGTGCTAACCACTGACCACCATGCCGTCTGATATCCATGGCAGTTTGTAAACTTACATAGTTGGAACCAATAAATAACTATTTTATTCAATTCTGTAGCACAAAAGGATGCCATCCTGCCCATTGTGACTATGCTAACTCTTTGAAAGAACTATTTAATCAGTCCTACTCCCTCCTCTGATTTCCCTTGGCTCTAAATTTCTCCCCTTAATATTTATCAAACTTCCCTTTGAACATTATAAACAACTCTCCTTCCAGCAGTCTTACACATAGTGCTAAAACTGAGGGCCATCAACTTGTTCTTTCCAATAATATCATTGATTGAAGCAAAACAAAAGGAAATGCTAGCAACAATGATATAAATCTCTGATTGAGATCTCTCACTTAAACACTTTAAAAGTATCCAATTATCAGGTGTAAATCTTCACTCAATGAAGAGATCGTTACTTCAGATTCACAACAGCATGGGGTCATGCCCACTCAAGATCTGATAAAAATCCAGCATAGTCTTGAAGCAATACCGAAAGCATGGACCAGAGCTTCAGCTGATGGGGAACTATGGTAGCAGAGAGAAAAGTGACAGCCCAGACAGAGATTAGTCCTTAAAGCGAAAATTGCCACAGTCGCAAAGACAGGGCTCATATTAGATGACTAATGGCAAAGTGAATCAGAGGGTCACTGCTCCTCAGGCGAGATGAGATATTGAGAGGGTGGGCGTTTCTGGTGACTTCAGCCAATATGAGAATTAAGCACACAATGGAGAAGTAGCAGTGACATAACTGACAATAAAAAAAGACAAATGTCATAAGTAAGTGACAAACAACTATTGTCCTTTTGCTTTCGGTTTGAATAATGGGATCAACCAAAATTTTACCCTGTGGTCTAATAAATTTATTTTGGCAGGTTTTAAAATTTAGTCAATTTTGAATCTGTTTTCGACTTAAGTCTTCAGTTTTATTTCAGATCTGTTAACATCGTAATCAAATAAAGCAAGAACTTGGCAGGCCACCCAGTCCCATCATTCACTCAATAGATACTCCAGAACATTTGTTTTGTACATGGTTATCCTGGAGAAGCAATGTCAGCTGAAGGAGTATAAAACTATTGGTTTGGTGCTTGACTGGCAGCTAGCATTACCGATGAATCCACAAGGCTGCAAACTATGTAGACAGCATATCTCAGGAGATAATCATCCTGCAGCTTAAAATTTTCTTGGCAGAATGGAAGATGACCATTTGACAGTCATTACATTCCAAAGTACTCTAAAGATTCCAGATTTACCCTGACAATGCCAGGAGGAGAGATCACTGGAGTCGACTTACTCCTTAGATTCTGAAGAATTCCCTTCATACCTCCTGAGAGAAGCATCTATCAACAATCACTCAATGTTAGAACTCAGTGAAATAGGAAGATGTGAAGCTTTAGGAGTGACTACAGTTGGTTTATTTAAATGACTGTAACAAGCTAGAAAATAACTAGATATTTTTTCTTTATTTTTCATGGAGGGTGAGCGTTGCTGACCAGGCCAGCATTTGTTGCCTAACCCCAGCTGTCCTTGAACTATAACCTGCTGTGAACACAGCGTCACACCTTAACTAGACAATGGAAGGACAACATATTGCCTTCTCTAAAACAGGGTTTTAGTAAACCACATGTTTGTTTTTAAAAACAAAAGAGTTCCCACAGCTATTATTGACTGAGACACTTTTATCGAAGATGTAGTAATATTACAGACTTCAAATTCCACCAGCCACCGTGAAATTTGAATGAAATGTTTCTGGAGCATTAGTTTGGACACCAGCGATATAACCTCTTGTGCTACCATTTCCATTTGATGAGCAGTTGCCTAAGTAATGTTCAATCTTTGTTGCTTTTTAAGTTTGTTGTGTAAACAAAATGAAATTTTGTCATTCAATTCCTTTAAGTTGGTTGTTAGACATTCAAATATCTTTTTGAACAATTCTCAGTCTCGACTCAGACAGACAGTATTACAGGAAAAAGTGATGAAGTCCTGGAGGCAGATTTTGGGTGCTACTTTTTAAATCCTTCCACAACCTACTAAAAAGAAAAGTAACCTCCAGATTGCTATGAACTAATAAGTACAGAAACAAGAATATTGAATTTGAATGCATGACTAAAACGAAAGACAGTGTAATAGAGGAATGGAGATTCCTGGGGCACTCAAAAGTAGCTCTTAGGGACGTGAAAATAAAAAAAATTGCTGGAGAAACTCTTTCTCTCTCCATAGATGCTGCCAGAGCTGCTGAGTTAAATATTTGAGTCCACAGACTCTTCTACAGAACGCCGTACTGGACCCGTAATGTTAACTTTGTTTCTCTCTCCACAGGTGGTGCCAAACCTGCCACATTCTCCAGCTGGCGCTTTGTTTTTGTTTTAGATTTTCATTTTTTATCCACTCGTGTGACGTGAGCATTGCGGGCTGGCCAGTATTTGTTGCGTATCCTGGGCACGCCCTTGAGAAGCTGGTGATTAGCTGCCTTCGTGAACCATTGAAGTCTATTTGCTGGAGACTGGCCCTCAATGTTGTTAGGGAGGAAATTCCAAGATTCTGACCAGTGGCAGTGAAGGAACGGCAATATATTTCCAAGTCAGGGTTGGGAGTAGTTTGAAGAACTTGTAGGTGGTGGGGTTTCCATGTATTTGCTGCCCTTACCCTTCTAGAAGGAACTAGTCTTGGGTTTGGATGATGCTGTCTGGGGGTCTTTGGTAAATTTTTGCAATGCCTCTTGTAGATGTTACACACCACTGCTACTGAATGGTGGTGGAGGCAGGAGAGGGTGTGTGGAGATTTGGTCACAAGAGAAAGTGAAAAAAAAAACCCTCAAGATCCCATGAAATATAAGGGACTTGAGTGGAAGTGGATTGGAGTGCATTCTGTTGAAATGTTCAGCTTTAATGTTCAAATGTTCAGATGTTTACTTGCTTTGTTTAAATACTTGTTCAGTGAAGGTTTTCATTTAAATGTCTAAAATTTCATTGTGTAATTATTTCAACTAATACTGGGGGTTTGGAATTTCTTCTTTAAATTACTGATGTTCACGATTTTAACACAACGAATGCAATAAATTTTTGAGGTGCTACATTTCGGAAGAAATACTAAACTGTGTCTACTTGCTCAGGTTACCGAGAAAGAGTTCATAGCATTATTTGGCAAATAGAGAAAGAGAAAGATCACCCTGCATGCTCAACATACATTTACCCAACAAATCAAGTTAACTGAATGCAGATACTTGGCCAGTTATATCTGTTGCTTGTGGGCCCTGTGTACCAACAGACTGTCACATTTCCTTAAAACAAAAATCACTCAATTGAACGTTTGGAAGTGCATCTTGGTACAAAGATCATTAAATGAATTATCTAAATGCAAGTTCTTACTTAGTGTGGCACATTAGTCGAACATTCCCCTTTCAAAATTGCACCAAGTCAGTCACATAATGCAAGAGTGAAGTCATAACAAGGGCAAACTGGGTAAGGATGACAGGGTCTCTTCCCTGAATTGTTCATCAGCTGGATTGTTATAATAATTGATGGTCTTTTCCCCCTCCCTGGTGCCCACACAAATTATTACATTCACTGTATTAATTTCTACAACTTGCCTGAACTCAATCTCTAAGACAGTAGCCAAGATCCAAAGCTATTTTACAATTATTCTGCCACTGGAAAAAGGAAGATGAACTATCTTGTCATAATGTTTGAAACAGTACAATGTGTGTCTATAAAGAGTTACATTCCATCAGTTCAACATTGTTGTATTTTGGATCATATTAGAGCAAGACAATAGGCCCAATTACAGGGAAGAAATCGCCATCCCAAAACTTTAAACACAGTCAAACTTAAAATTGATTTCAATTAAATGCTTTAACTCATTTAAATCAGTGGTTAAGACATATCAATGTGTGACCATTTTATCAATTTTCAATTGTCTCCATAGTTGTAGCAAACAGAAAACAATGAGCCCAATGCATAATCAATGACACTGAGCTTTCTCTACTGATACCCCACAAAAATCAATTCTTGTGGTTTGTGATTATACTTTGGGCTCTGAGTCTTTTTTTTAAAAAGAGAAAAGTGTTTTTCATCATGCATTTCCTAGTTGTGGAATAACCAATAATTATCTCCTGTTCAAAAACTGAATTTTGTTTTGCTATTTTACTGAAGCTAAAGACGTGTGTGTGTAGGACAGAGGAATTGTGGTTGCACATTCCTGCTCAACTGCTTTATGTCGACTTAATGTAGTACGAGCATGGGAGGAGAAACGAGCAAGAAGCTTTACATAAGCTATTGCCAGATTTTCCCTCAACAGCAAGTAGGTTAAATGTGCTTAATATTTAAGGGTGCAATCCACGAAGCACACACGATATTGCTTTTATCAGATAGCTGTTTTGGAAGGTCATCCAAAATCAGGAATATAAAAAAAGACAAAAAAATTCTGCTGATTCATTTCAGATTAATAATTATTTTAATTCTACGCAAATAGTCAGAACTATTGTAGCTTACATGGTTCCAATAGTAACCACTCCATTACCAAAGGATGTACATAAACAGTAATTGCATGATGGATACATTGCCATGTCCTTTGCATTGTTTAAAGTCACATTAGTGGACTTGAGGTCTAGCCAACGTCAACTTATTTACATAACTGTATGAGCCCAACAGCCAACTTGAAGGAGTTCAATGGAAGAAAAATACTTCCCCAGAGAGGAGTGTTGAAGGAGTAAAAAGTGAACTGGTAGTAATAAGTGAGATCTTCAATCCCATGAAATACAGGGAGAACTAGTCATTTGTATTAAAAATTAGCTAGAAGACAGGAGACTGAGGCTGGCGGTGGAGGTTTGCTTTTTGGACTGAAGGCCTATGACCAGCTGTGTGTAGCGAGGAATGGTGCTGGGTCCACAGATTTTAGTCATTTATGTAAGTGATCTGGATGTGAATACAGGTGGTGGTGTAGTGGACAGCAAAGAAGGCTACCTCAGTGTACAACAGGACCTTGGCCAGATGGGCCAATGAGCTGAGAAGTGGCATATGCAGTTTAATTTAGATAAATGCAAGGTGCTACATTTTGGTTGGGCAAATCATGGCAGGACCTATACACTGAATGGCAAGTTCCTGCGGAAAGTTGTTGAATAAACGAACCTTGGAAGTGGAGGTTCATAGTTCCTTGAAAGTGGAGTTGCAGGTGATCCGGGTAGTGAAGACACTACTTAGAATGCTTGCCTTTATTGAGTGTCGGAGTTGGAAGGTCATGTTGCAACTGTATAGGGCACTGGTTAGGCCATTTTTGGAATACTGCATGCAATTCTGGTCTCCCAGCTACAGGGTGTTGTTAAACTTGAAAGGATTCTGAAAAGATTTAAGGATGTTGCCAGGGTTGGAGTGTTTGAGCTATAGGGAGAGGCCAAATAGGTTGCAGCTATTTTCCCTGGACCAGGAGAGGCTGAGGGGTGAGCTTATAGAGATCATACGAAACATGGATAGGGAGAATAGTCAATGTCTTTTCTCATTCGGCAAGCAAGCCCAAAACTAGAGGTTATAGGTTTAAGGAGAGAGGCGAAAAGACTTATAAAGGGACCTAAGGGACAACTTCTTCATGCAGAGGGTGGTGCATATATGGAATGAGATGCCAGAGGAACTGGTAGAGGCTGGTACAATTACAACATTCAAAAAGCATCTGGATGGTTATACGAATAGGAAGGGTTTAGAGGGATATGGGCCAAATGCTGACAAATCGGACTTATTAATTTAGGATATCTGGTCGGCATGGACAAGCTGGTCCAAAGGGTCTGCTTCTGTGTTGTACATCTGTACAACTCACTCTGCAAAGGTGCTAGAACATGCATTCGCATTGAGATGTTTCTACGTGAGGTGGGACTGCTTGGAAATACAAGCAGCCAGATGTTTCTTGACTTGAAGGTAAAACAAAAAAGTGTGCACAGGCCAATCACCCAAGATAAATCTCGCATCTCCAATGAGACACTGAAGGAGTTGCAGATCGCCACCAGGTCTGCCTCTGCTGAGAGATGTGGACACACAGTAGCAAAGAACAGAAAGCAAGTAAACCTACTACAATCTTATTCAAAGTCCCTAACTGCTTTTCACAGAAAGGCAATAGCAATACTATACCTTGCACAAAGAATATGTAATTTCCCCTCTACCTAAATCAAGATCCAAATTAAATTAGATTAGATCAATCACAGTTTAAAATTCAGATCTCCTTACAATAAGTTACAAGACATTTCAAACAGAGGGCTTCGTGTGATTTTATGCATGCTAACCTTTTGTATTTCATGCAGGTGTAACAACTAATTAAGAAAGCAAGTGAAATTTTGGCCTTTCTTGCTAGGGGATTGGAGTTAAACTGTACAGGACATTGGCGAGGACACACCTTAAGTACTGTGTACAGAGTTTTGGTCCCCATACATAAGTACTGTCATTGGAAGCAGATCAAAAAATCCACTGGGTTAACTTTGGTATGAAGAGGATGACTTACCAAGAAAATGTTTAACCTTTATTTATTAGAGATCGGAAAAATGAGGAGTGACCTTAATGAAACATGCAAGATTCTGAGAGGCTTTGACAGATGTTGAGAAGATGTTTCCACAGTAGGATAACCTTAATCTCTAGCTATGTGCCTAGTCTCATCAAAAACTGAGCCATGAAGGGATTTCTTCCTCCAAAAAGTACAGAATGTCTGAAACAGAACATTTCGGACATCAGTGGAGGTTCTATTACAAAGTATTTTAAAAAAAGGTACACAGACTTTTGAAATGTCAGTGAGTTGAAGATTATGAATGACCTGGCATGAAACCAGAGTTGACAGCTGGGGCAGATCTGCCAAGATTCAATTACATGCAAGCCTGAGGAACCAAAATGTCCTGCTCCTATTTCTCAAATTCTTTTCTTCCTTCTTGAATCTCATGCAGGATAGAGCTCCACAGGAACTGACAAGCATCCAGCATCTTCAACTCAACAGTACTTTATGACAAAGATGAACAACCTTGGCCTTTAATAACAAAGTGTGGAGCTGGATGAACACAGCAGGCGAGCACTAAGATGCTGCTTTGCCTGCTGTGTTCATCCAGCTCCACACTTTGTATCTTGGATTCTCCAGCATCTGCAGTTCCCATTATCTCTGATCACAACCTTAACCTTAAATTCTGTTTTCCCACTAACACATATCTCGATCACCTTCCAGCAGGGCAATCATCTGTTGGCAACTGGAAATCCTTGCCAGGTCATCATTTTCACTAGGCTATTGTGTTCTGGTTAGAACATATGATGTACCACATATAACTCTGGGCATTACATCTCCAAAAGATTAGCCTTGAAAGGAATGCTGCAGAAATTCATTGCAATATTACTGCAGTACCAGATAATGAAAAGATTATTTTAAAGTGCTTTCCCAGGGTGTGGGTTTCACAGCTAGGCCAGTGCACATTCTAACTACCCTTGAATGGATGGCACATTGCCTTCTTGAACCACAGAAATAGGTACACCCATAGTGCTGTTAGGAGGGTAGCTCCAGGATTTTGATCCAGTGGCAGTGAAGGAGTGGAGTTACAGTTCAAAGTCAATGTTGTGTGGATTGGAGGAAGAGTTATATGTGGTGTTGTTCACATACATCTGCTGACCTCCTCCTTCAAATGGGTGGAGGACTTGGATTTAGGAGGTGCTGTCCAAGCTGCTTCAGTGAGTCACGCACTGCATCTTGTAGATGGCATACGCAGCTACCTCAAAAATGGAAGAGCTTTCTGTCTGCAACTTTCTACTGTGAACGATCAGTTAGCTAACTTAGGTTCTAGTTTTCCAAAACAAAGTCTTGTACCACTTGGATCACTGCCACAAAATTCGAAGAAAAAAAGTACTGAAATGGTTCATGTATTTGAACAGCTTTAAGTCCCGTTTTAACGTAAACACTTCGCAGACCGAAATTTCAGCAAAACAGTAATTATGTTGCGAATTGCTACAATCGGGAAGGATATATCTGAAAGAGAATGTTACTTGGCACATTTGCTTTATTTTAAACTAAAGATTTACTCGGGGAACATTTAAAATTCAGAATACCACTGAAAAAAGATACTCTAGCTGTTTACTGGTTAAATCTTTCCAACGCTATTCAATGCTACAATACAGAACTAATTGGAATAATGTGTGCTGCTATACTGCCACGTTATTCCCGGAGTCGGAACTTCCTCTGGGCACGTACCATGCAGTTAACTGCCTTTGCCTCCGGTTTGTCCAACTTTCTCCAGCCCAGCACCACCAAAAATATTCACAACAGATCCTTTTCAGGAAAGTTTCCTTTACGTATTCTTTTTCGATCCACATATTCACAATACGGACAGGAAAAGTGGTTTAGGAGTGGAGAAAGACAGCGTGACAGGTTGGCTATAAGAATAGGTTTGGTCATTCCAAACATCATAACAAAAGGTAGCATAAGTAATCTTACAAAAATAAGCTATTTTCCAATTGAAACAGATTTCCATCTCTGAAGCGCCCTCAATTAAGAATGATTTTTTTTAAAAAACAGGCATTTTTAGATCATCCTATCAATTTGCAAAGGCATAATCATAGATCTGAAAATTCTGAAGTTTGATGCCTCCCATCCCCCACAGTGTGACAAAGCCATCGTTCCGTCCCCAGGTGAGACCATAACTTTCCGCTACTTTCGCTTCTTAATATCCTCGCAGAAACTCCAGGAGTTGGTGCAGTTCTTGTTGTCATTAAACGCCATACTTGCTAATTGAGTGGTCGCCTCAACACTGCGGGGGATACACAGTGACTCACAACCACCTCAAGCTCTCCCCACATACAACACAAAGCGACTCCAGCTGGGGTTCAGGTCTATTCACGCCCTCTCCTAATTAGATTATCTCAACTGAAGCCAGTAATTCCCATACTGTCTGAAACACAATACATTCTCAAAAAAGTTTGAGAAAACGCACCCAAAGGAACAGGGAAATCGATATCAGACTGCACCGGCATCCCAGGGTAGCACAAAGGCAGCTTTTGATAGTCGAGCAAGTTCGGTGTCAAACTTACCACAATTGCTGAAAGAAACTTGCCACTGGCCGATTTTCCGGAATGAAAAACTCCAAAACCCGCCCTTCTTCTCCCAACCCCCTTCATACAATTATGAAGTGCATGCCTTGTCCAACAACAAGAACGAACGCCCCAAAGTAAAAGTCAGACAATCACAACACTGACTGCTCGCTCACCAAAACTACTCGACACAGAGAACTCTTCACGCGAGCGCACGCCTACACGTTCATTGGTGCGGACCCACTGTCAATCATTTTGATCCGCTGCTCCCATTCGTTTATGGTTCCCTACTCACGCCCTCTTTGCTGTGAACGTCACAGACTGGGAGCTGCTACAGAGTTCTCGCTGGAAGTCAGTTTTCCAAAATTGACCAACTTCATCGATACAAAGGTTCAGATTAATTGTCCTTCATCATATTTTGCGAAAACTGTCTGAATCAAACGAACTAGATGCTATTTCCCACCATTTTCTCACTTTTTTTTCCTGTATGCCTTTGTCTACTATGCCTTTATCCCAACTCTATTTGCACATGCTTTTGTCTTTTTTTTGTTTATGCATTGTTTCACTGATCGTTGATTATCTTGTTTTTATCAATTTGCAGGTCATTAAGTAAATGGACCTTTTCATTCTCTCCCACCGTCCTCCCCCGTTTCTTTTTTCCGGATTAAGTGCTTGAAGCGACTCCTTCACAGATTTCAACATTCATATTTACATTTACTCAAACATTTCAAATTTGGACTCCATATCCTCTTCCTCACAAAGTTCTGCCTTACTTTAACCATCATCACATCACCATGTCTGCTACAAAAAGTTTGAACCATAGCTGGTCATTTTCTGTCTTGGCTATCGCGGCGCTCTCCAAGACTACACTCTTATCACCCACTATAAAACTTAGCTCATGCAAACTCTCTCACAGATAGTCAGAACTGCCAATGGGGGAGTCACAGATAACACAGTGTGGAGCTGGAGGAGCACAGCAGACCAGGCAGCATCAGAGGAGCAGGGAACCTTCTCGAAAAGTCAGCTTCCCTGCTCCGCTGATGCTGCCTGGCCTGCTGTGTTCCACCAGCTCCACACTGTCTTATCTCGTGCAAACTCAGTCACCTGCATCAAGTCCTCGACTAAATTGCTCCTGGTCCCTTAACACTGCAAGTTTCAAATTCTTCAGTGTTGTTCTCTATAACTCCCACACTCCAAATTTTCCAGTCCTTCAACTGTAACCTCGTCCTGTTCACCAAATTATAAACTGTGTCTCCAGGTACTTGAATTTTGTGCTCTGGAATTCCTGCCTTCTTTCTCTGATATTTCAGATTTCTAGCATCGACAATTTTTTGCTTTTGTTTTATTTCTTTTCCCATTTCATTAAGAACCACTCCTTTGATTGTTGTCATGGTTGTTAATCTCAAGTATTAGGATGATTGTCATTGTGGATAGCTGAAAGGAAGTAAAATATCAAGTGGTCCCACCATTTGATGTGGTTTGGCTGGTAGATTAGGCACAGTAGGAACACAGGAACAGGAGTTGGCCATTCAGCCCATGAAGCCTGCTCACTGCTGAAAACACTGTAATATCTCTTACCCACATTATAAGCCTTTCTACCACTGGTATTTGGAAATCTATCCATCTCTAAACAAACCCAAAGACTGAACTTCCACAGCTTCCTAGGGTAAAGAACTCTAAAGGTTCATAGCCCTCTGAATACAAAAAAAACTTACATCTGTCCTAAATGGTATCAGTCTAGTTTTTACACTTTACTTCCTTGTTTTAGACTCATTGCACCTATTCTGTCTATCCTTTTTAGTATATTGTAGGTTTCAATGAGATCACCCTAGAAAACACAACCCTAATTTTCCAAATCTTTCTTCATAAGACAGTCCTGCCATTCCAGAACATGTCTGGTAAACTTTCGTTGCACCTCATTATGACAATAATATCCAAAAGAGTTACACACATTTCACAGCATGGAAAGAGGCCCTTCAGTCCATCATGACCAGGCCAATCATCAAACATCTATCTATTCTAATCCCATTTTCCAGCACATGCTGCATAGTCTTGTATGCTGTGGCATTTCAAGTGTTCATCTGAATAGTTCTTAAATGTCTTGGCAGTTCTCAAGTTTACCACGCTTTCAAGCAGTGAGTTCCAAATACTCACATTGCACTGGGTGAAAAAAATTTTCCCCAAACCCCCTCTAAACTTTCTGCTCCTTTCTTTTTAAAACTGTGGCCCAGATTATTGACTCTTCTATCAAGAGAAAAGCTTGTCCCTATCTACCCTGTTTATGACCTCTCAGAATCCTGTAGGTTTCAATCAGTTTAGCCCTCGTCCTTCTGAGCACCATGAAGAACAGATCCAGAGTCCTCAACAGCTCCTCGTATGACAATTCCTTCATTCCCAGGATCATTCCTTGTACACCTCCTGTGGGGCCCTCCAACAACTGCATATGGGCCCAAAACTGCTCACAATATTCCACATGCAGACTGACTAGAGTCTTATACAGCCTTAGCAATACATTTGTACTCTTGTATTCTAGCCATCTTGATTGATTGATTACTTGATTTTAATGTCATGTATACCAAAATCCAGTGAAAAGCTTTGTTTATAAATGGTGCAAGCTGATCATAACAAGCAAAGGGTGTACAAATCAAAAAACTTAAAGGCAAACAGGTCACATTGCATGTTACATTATTTGAGGCTATAGTCCATTCAACAGTCCAATAATGGCCGGAAAGACGTTGTTCCTTAATCTGCTTGTGCATGTGTTCAGGCATTTGCACTCCTAATCACCAACTGAACCTGCATGTTAACCTTAAGATTATCATGAACTAGGTCTTCTAAATCCCTTTGCATTTCAGATGTCTGAAATCTTTCCTCATTTAGAAAATAGTCGACACCCCTACTTGCCAAAATGTAATAGTTCACACTTTGCCATATTGTATTCCATCTTCCACTTCTTTGTCCACTCTCCTATTCAAGTCCTTCCACAGCCTACCTGCTTCCCCAATGCTACATATGTCTCCACCTATCTTTGTGTCATCTACAAACTTAGCAACAATGCTCTCAATCCCTTCATCCAGGTCATTAATATATAACATGAATAGTTGTGCACCCAACACTGATCCCTGTAGACGTCCACTAGCTACCAGCTGGATCCTGAAAAAAAAACTCTCTGCCGGTCAGCCAGTCCACTATCCATGCCAGTACCTTGCCTCTAACAGCATGGACTCTTATTTAGCAACCTCCTGTGTGCACCTTGTCAAAGGCTGCCTGGAAATCCAAACAAATCACATCTACTGGTTCTACATTGTCTAAATTGCTTATCACCGAGTACTTGGTAATCTCACCCACAATAATGGACTCAAAAATCTTACTAACGACTGAGGTCAGGCTAACTGGCCTGTAGTTTCCTGTCTTCTCCCTCTTTCCCTTCTTAAACAAGGGTGTTGCATTAGCCATTTTATGGTCCTGTAGGACCCTCTCTGACTCCAGTGATTCTTGAAACATCACCATTAATGCCTCTACATTCTCCTCAGCTATCTCCTTCAGAATTCTGGGTTGTAGTCTATCTTTCTGCTTATTTATTCATCTTCAGACTATCAACTTCCCCAGCACCTTCTGCTTAGTGACAGCTGCTTCAGTCACTTCTTTCACCTAGAACTATTGAAGGTTTGGTGTGTTGCTGCTCTCTTGCACTATGAAAATTGATGCGAAGTACTTATTCAATTCCTCCATCATTTCTTTATTCCCCATTACTACTTCTCCACCCTCATATTCCAGCAGTCCAATGTCTTCTCTTACTTCTCTCTTACCTTTTGAATATCTAAAAGAATTCCAGCCACTTGTTTGCTTTCATATTTCATCTTCTCGCCCCTTACTGCTTTTGTAGTTATCCTCTGCTTCCCAATCTTCTGGTTTCCCACTAATCTTCGTCACATTGTATGTCTTTTTTCTTTTGATTTTATACTGTCTCTGACTTCTCTTGGTTAGCCATGGTTACTCTATTCTCCCCTTAATTTGTTTCTTCTTCCTTGTGATGAATTTCTGCTGTGTCTTCCAAATTACACACAGAAATTCCAGTCAATTCCGCTCCCCCATTTCTCCGCTAGGCTTTTCTTCCAGACAACTCTGGCTAGCTCCTCCCTCACACCGTTATAGTTACCCTTCCTCAATTTTAATACCATTACATCTGATTCAAACTTCTCCCTCTCCCTCTCAAACTACAGAGTGAATTCTATCTTGTTATGGTCATAAACCCCTAGGGTTTCCTTCACCTTCCGCTCCCTAATCAAGTCTGCCTTATTACACATCACTAAATACAGAATTGCTTGTTTCCTAGAGGGCACTACCACAAGCTGTTCAAAAAATGTCCCTCATAGACATTCCACACATTCCTTCTCTCGAGTTCTGCTGCCAACCTGATTTTCCCAGTCCGTGTGCACATTGAAATCCCCCATGATTATTGTAGCAGTGCCTTTCTACCTCCTGATTTAATTTCCTGACTACTTTTAGGAGGACTACACACAACTCCCATTAGGGTCTTCTTTCTTTTGTGGTTTCCCAACTCTACCCACACAGATTCTATGCTTTCCGACTCTATATCACTTCTTGCTTTCAATTTAGTATCATTTCTTACTGACAAGGCAACCCTTGCACTCTGTCCATCAGCCTGTCCTTTCAAGAGGACGTGTATTCTTGGATCAAAAACAAAGTTGCCGGAAAAGCTCAGCAGGTCTGGCAGCATCTATGAGGAAGAAAACAGAGTTAACATTTCAGGTCCAGTGACTCTTCCTCAGAACATCCTTGGATATTTAGTTCCCAATCCTGATGCCCTTGCAGCCACATCTCTTTGAAATCCACAACATCTTACCTGTCAATTTCAATCTGGCTGCAAGCTCATTTACTTTGTTTTGTACAACATCTTCTGTCCTGCTCTGACTGCCCTTCTTCTCATAGTTGTCTTCTTATTAGCTGTGCCTGAAGTTAGATTCCTGACTGTTTCCATACTGTCAGACCCATTACATGTTCTGGAAACTTTAACCTCTACTGAGTCCTCCCCCCGTATTTCCATAATTTTCCATGCATATGACATCTACCCCTGCCTGATATTCCTCCTGAAACATACCATCAACATGGCTATATTGGATTCATTTTCCTCATTCAATTAATATATATTGTAAACAATTGTGGCTCCAGCTAAAAATTCCTTTGTTAATAACAAGTGGAAGGATATATATGTTTAGTGATTTTCCTGTAAGTAGACAACAAACAAAAACTGAAGTAACAAGATTCTTCTTACGAGTTATTCATTGCAGACATAAATATTCTCACAATTTTTATGAAAAGAGGATTTTCATCCAGAAACATGACATTAGTCCTCATTTTATGAACTGGTGACTTGGACTTATTTTCAACATTGTTTGTTGTTTCCGGCTTCCACTGGTTGCTATGCATAAATAAATCAAAATACTGCCTAAATATTGCTGGTAATCTGAAACAAACACAGGAAAAGCTAAGAAACTCAGCAGATCAGGCAGCATCTGTGCAGAAACCAACAAAATTAATGCTCTGTTTGGGAGAAGGGTAAAATCGAATTCAAAGCCTTAACTGCTGCTCGATCTCCTGAGTTTCCCCAACTTTTTGTGTATTTGTTATTGGTTACTATACTACCAGGTTACAAAATAAGTTACCAACATTTTCAGTTAAGTTGCTGAAATTACACATTTATTTCATTATTGTGCCATATCCTCTTTGGTAGATGTCCCCGTAATTTCCCTTCAACTTTTAAACACGTTCTCTGTGTTTTCCTTAGTAGTTTGACCACATATGACAGTTTCACTTCCTTCAGTGTTCATTTCAAGTTAGAAATCAAATAGTAAATGTAGAATAGCAAACAAATGACCGGAAGTTCACTATAAAGCTTGTGGCCTGGGAATTTTAGCTCATTTTTAATTTTTAATTAATTACTAAAAGATGTTACAAAGAAGCAACATTCATTTGAAATAACTGAGGTTTTCATCCATTTCCCTCAAGCCGAACAGAAATGTCATAAATAGATGATGAACTAACTTCCAGATATGTAATGAAAACGCTGAATTGTTAACTCTCACAGATCTGGATTTTATGATGGGTCCATTAACATCCATTGTAATATTTTGTTAAAAGAATGTAAACTAGGTTTGCGAGGAGTAGTAGTTAAAACTGTTAAGGAAGAAATCATTTAAAGCAAGAACAAGATTGTAAGATTGTCACTTGGGATTCCCATCCAATTGAGGGATAAATTATAGTGGGGGGACGGTGGAGAGACAATGGTCTAATGGTATTATCGCTAGATTGTTAATCCAGAGTTCGAACCCCACTACATCAAATGGTGGAATTTGAATTCTAAGAATATCTGGAAATAAAAGTCTAATGATGCTTGGTGACATGGTGCAAAGATGACAATCTCTCCCTCAACATCAGCAAAACCAAACAGCTGAACATCAACTTCAAGAAGCAAGGAGGGGGCACAGCCCTATCTACATCAATGGAGCTGAGGTGGAGATATTCAGGAATGACAATCACCCGCAACCTGTCCTGGACGACCCATGTTGATGCAATGGTCAAGAAGGCACAACAACATCTCTTCTTCCTCAGGAGGCTTAGGAAATTCAGCATGTCCCTAACGACTCTCACCAACATTTACGCATCCTCCACAGAAAGCGTTCTATCTTAGCATGGCAACTGCTCGGCTGAGAACCTTAAGATACTATAGAGAGTTGTGAACACAGCCCAGTCTATCATGCAAGCCAACCTTCTGAAGAAGGGTGTAGGGCTAAAACATCACCTTTCCTGCTCCTCTGATGCTGCTTGGCCTGCTGTGTTCATCCAGCTCTACACCATGTTATCTCCTCCATCCATTGACTCCATCTCAACTTCTCACTGCCTTAGAAAGGTCTCTGACCCTGCTTATAATCTCATCCAACCTCTTCCATCAGGCAGAAGATACAAAAGTTTAAACACGTGTACTAACAAGTTGAAGGACAATTTCTTCCCCATTGTTATTAGACTTCTGAATGGACCTATCGAATTTCAAATCTAATGCTGATCTTGCCTGTTGTGCACCATCTTTGCAACCGTAACTTTGTATCTTCATTCTGTTCTATCACTCTATGATCATTGTACAATTGTATGATCATTGATCTGTCTATACTGTGCGCAAAACAAAACTTTTAACTGTACCTGGGTACATTTGACAATAATAAATTAAATCATGAATCCATTGCTGGAAAGTCCGGGACGATTGGAAAATTGCTGTTGTAACTCCCTTGTTTAAGAAAGGATCAAGGCAAAAGATGGAAAATTATAGGCCGATTAGCCAAACCTCGGTAGTTGGTAAAATTCTTGAATCCATTGTCATGGATGAGATTTCTAAATTCCTGGAAGTACAGGGTCAGATTAGAACAAGTCATCATGGATTTAGTAAGGGGAGGTCGCGCCTGACAAACCTGTTAGAATTCTTTGAAGAGGTAACAAGTATGTTAGACCAGGGAAACCCAGTAGATGTTATCTATCTAGACTTCCAAAACGCCTTTGATATGGTGCCTCACGAGAGGCTGCTGAGCAAGGTAAGGGCCCATGGTGTTCAAGGTGAGCTACTGGCTTGGATTGAGGATTGGCTGACTGACAGAAGGCAGAGAGTTGAGATAAAAGGCTCTTTTTCAGAATGGCAACTGGTGACGAGTGGTGTCCCGCAGGGTTCAGTGTTGGGGCCGCAGCTTGTATATTAATGATCTGGATGAAGGGACCGGGGGCATTCTGGTGAAGTTTGCCGATGATACGAAGATAGGTGGACAGGCAGGTAGTACGGAGGAGGTGGGGAAGCTGCAGAAAGGTTTAGACAGGTTAGGAGAGTGGTCCAGGAAATGACTGATGAAATTCAATGCAAGTAAATGTGAGGTTTTGCACTTTGGAAAAAAGAATACAGGCATGGACTATTTTCTAAAAGGTGAGAAAATCCGTAAAGCAGAAGTACAAAGGGATCTGGGAGTGTTGGTCCAGGGTTCTCTAAAGGTTAACTTGCAGGTAGAGTCCGTGATTAAGAAAGCAATGTAATGTTGTCATTTATCTCAAGACGGTTGGAATACAAAAGCAGCGATGTGCTTCTGAGGCTTTATAAAGCTCTAGTTAGGCCCCATTTAGAATACTGTGTTCAATTTTGGGTCCCACACCTCAGGAAGGACATACTAGCCCTGGAGCATGTCCAGCGTAGATTCACATGGATGATCCCTGGAATGGTAGGTTTAACGTATGATGAACGGCTAAGGATCCTGGGATTGTACTCATTAGAGTTTAGAAGGTTGAGGGGAGATCTAATAGAAACTTACAAGATAATGTATGGCTTAGAAGGGGTGGACGCTGGGAAGTTGTTTTCGTTAGGCGGGGAGACTAGGACCCTTGGGCACAGCCTTAAAATTAGAGGGGGTAAATTTAAAACGGAAATGAGACGACATTTCTTCAGCCAGAGAGTGGTGGGCTTGTGGAATTCATTGCCACGGAGTGCAGTGAAGACCGGGACATTGGATGCCTTCAAGGCAGAGATCGACAAATTCTTGATCTCAGAAGGAATCAAGGGCTACGGGGAGAGTGCAGGGAAGTGGAGTTGAAATGCCCATCAGCCATGATTTAAATGGCGAAGTGGACTTGATGGGCCGAATGGCCTTACTTCTACACCTATGTCTTATGGTCTTATGGAAAAACCCATATGTTTCACTCATGTCCTTTAGGGAAGGAAACTGTCATTCTTATCCGTTTTGGCGTATATGTGATTCCAGGCCCACAGCAATACAGTTGACTCTTAACTGCCCTCTGGTCAATAAACGCTGGCCTAGCCAGCGACACTGTCATCTTGTGAATGAATAAAAAAAAATCAAATGGTTATTGCACAGCAGAACACCCAGCAGTGAGTACTGGCAGTAAGGTTAGCCATTTTCTGATAATCCTCATAGTGCAACGTGTCCATACCATTAAAATTATAACATCTCATCCCCATGCACTACCTCACAATCCATCAAGATTGGTTAAAATAAACACTCTGACTCAGCATGAGTAACTCTTTGGACAATTGCAGACTTTAAGAATAATAAATTTAATTACTTTGTTACAAACAAAGATATGTTTCAAAAACTTTTCAAAATATTATCAAAATCTGATTCTGTATTATGTGTCTTCAATGCAATTTAATTGGCACCACTTTAGTGACAGGGAAATAAATTACTGTTTTTTTACATTTGTAAACAAAAGTATTGAAAAACAGTTGTTTCATTTATAAGTCCTCAAGTAAAAGATACATTATATTCACGTTTTACTTTATAACAAAATTTATAATAACAAATGCATTACTACAAAATATTTTTACACAGTATAATACACAAAGCAAACTTAATGAGACTTTTACAGCACTTTTGTGCTGGCATTATCTATGGGACCTATCTCAGTGGAAAATGCCATATTTGTCACAACAGCATTTAGATTCTTCCTTTGAATCCATCGAGCTGACCATCAGGTGACTCGGTGAAGTTTTGATTGGTAAGAAAGTAACCAATGTTTAAATGATTACAGAGTTCACGTCCAATCCAATTTTGTGTTCAATGGAGCTGGACAGCATTGTGTACTACTGAAGAAGAGTCAACTTGGAATCAAAATATTAAATTTATTTCTCCAAAGATGCTGTCAGTCCTGCTGAGTTTTTCCAGCACTTTCTGTTTTTATTTCAGATTCCCATAATCTGCAATATTAGATTTTATTGTAATCATGTCACTGTCTATTTTATTTGCATCAAAGCTAATTGCACTTTCAAATCTTGTTAACTGTTTTTGCTTCGGGATGTTTCCAGATATCCAGCATAGTAGTTGTATAATGGTTTAAGTCCATTACCTTTAGCTGTTGCAGCTAATGTAGTACTTTCTGTCTGACAGGTGAAGTAACAGATGACATGCCTTAAATTCCATGATGACTGGTGCTGAAGATGCTTTTCTTCCAATGTGTGTTCTGGTGATATTGCTTCCGAGTGACTTTGGACTCTCTGCTTGCTCCCTGTTTAGACTCTTTGGAATCCTATTCCCCATCAGAAGCGAGGATGGATTCTCACCAGAAGGGACTTTGATGTCTTGAGATCCTGACAAATTACCTGTGAAGATAAGAAATAGAAAATATGAAGTAGCTTACTTTGAAAATATATGTATGTTCATGTGTATCTCGTGGACCTTTGGTGTGCTTATTATGCTGATGGCTATTAACGCCGGGAACAGAACATCTTTACAAATTTAACTCTGCATTAGTAATCATTATTCCCAAGTCAAATATGGCAAAAACCTTACGTAATAAAACAGTTCAGGATATTTTATAGGGGTGGTACCAGGCAGACATTTGATATTAAGCCATATAAGGAAATATTGGGGTAGGTTATGAAAGAGCTTGGGTAAAATGGTAGATTTTAAAGTGGTACTTGAAGAAGAGAAAATTGGAGAGGTTTAGGGTAGGAATGGCATGGGGCTTGGGACTTTGACATCTGGATGTATTGCCATTAATGATGGGATGAAGGAGATCAAGAATGCGCAAGAGATGAAACCCAGAAGAATACAGAGCTCTTGAAAGTCATAGAGCTGGAGGATGTTACAGAACAAGGTGAGGCCATGGAGAGGTTTGGACCCGAGGCTGAAAATTTACAATTTGTGTCTTTCTAGATGGGGAGGCACTGTAGACAGTGAACACAGCATTGATCGGTGAACAGAATTTGGTTCAAATTCACATACAGGTACCAGAGTTTTTGACTTGCACATGTTTTAGTTCAGTTGAAACATCGCACCCTCACTTTCCAAAGATTCTGATGTGAGTAAATAGAAAAGATTTTCCTCCCATAAGATAATTGGATGAGAATACTGGTCTTCGATGTGAAAGAACTGTGGCCAAGAAATCCTTTTCTGTTGCTTCTATTTTTCAGGCAAGAAATAGGGGTTTATAACACTAAAATATAAGGTAAATAGTTCAACCTTGAAGTATGTTCAAGATGTACATGTGTATTATTTGTTTGTCTATTTGAACACTCTTTAGTTGTCCTGATGCCACCCTGAAAGTTATTTTGATTTTATTTAACCTATTTTCCTAATGAACCTGTTCAGAAATGTTATTACACACTTCTAGAACAGGTGGGACTTGAGCCCTTGTCTCTTGGTTCAGGGGAATGGACGCTAACACTGCACTATAAGAATCCCTCTACCTGAAAGTTACATTAAGCCTTTCGAAATATTTCATTCAGGTTTGTACAATTATTCTAGGGCTGCTTTGTGATATTGATTTTGGGCAGTGCCTATACATCTACTTGTAAATTTGTTCTGCTAATAGTTTGAATATTGCCCTCAGGGCATCATCTTTTCCAGGGCCGCAGAGTGGAGTTGATGAGGCACGAATGTGAAGCGGTACAAGTGCTGAGCAGATGGTAGTCTGGTGTTGATTGGGCAAGGATTTTTCAGTATCCTCTCTGAACCTCCAGAACCCAGTTAATGTTCATCTTTGTTTCCAAGTTAGGAAACTTGCTGTTAATCTAACTGCACAAATTAATTGCTAATTGATTAATTATATAAATAAGGTTAGACAGATATGGCAGTGAGGGTGGTTTGCTGTGACTGCAAGATATCGGAATCCATTGCAGTCCCAGACAACCATATTTCTGGCATGCCTGCTGCTTAAGCAACTTCAATCAGAGCTTATGGAGTCTGACTTGCAGACAATACAGGGCAGCAGGAGCTGAATTACCTGGACGCTTTGTTCCAGGAGGCAGTTACATCCCCTGGGTTAGGCAGATTGTTAGAGGCAGTAATTGCCCGGTTGTAACTACTTGATTAAGATCAAGTCTCTGCTTTTGATTTTGGCCAACTTGGCAATGGCGCTTGCTACCTACAACCTGTTTCTCCAGTATTTTCTGACTCTTTCTATTCCCAATCTCCACCCATTCTGATAATGATTCTATTTCATGATCTTCTGAAGCTAGACACTTTCTTGTGAAGGTCCTTATGCCATCCTTTACAATCAGGACTGGTTTTCAAAGTTGCCATTCCTTGCATTTCCAAAATATTGTGTGTTGTACAACATTTCTTTCCAACCTTGTTTGCCGTGTAATCATGGCCCAGAAACGCGATTAAATCCGAACCATTTATTCATATTTGTGCAAATTTTCATCTATCTGATTGCAGATGCTTTGCACATTCAAATAAAAAGCATTTGATTTTATTTCTTTACTACTATTCCCAGCACAGACCTCACTTGTTGATACACAATTACAATTAAATTCTCTCTTCCTGAACCACTTTGTCGGTTTTTAACCATATCCCTGCACTGTTCTGTTGGATAGACTTTTCTGTATAAATTTCTAAATATTCCTTCATCTGACTGATCCACTCCCGAACCCCATGTTTAATTTAATGCAACATCCAAAGGCCCAGTTGTGGAATTTGCCAGGACACTCGCCCCAGCTTGGTTTAAATGTTGCCCATGGCAAAAGAACTGCTGTCTCTTTCCTAAGTACTGGCACCAGTGCCCATGAATCAAAACTGCATTTTCAATGGCCTAGTCTCAGAGATATGCAGTTAACTTTTCATGAGCTTGATCCTCTGTCAAAAGGAACATGGCTGGTAACAATGTAGAGATGATTACCTTTGATATTCGATGTTTTAATTTGGACACTCACTTGTCAAATTCTCTCAGCAGAAATATATTCCTATTACTACCTATTTTGTGAGATCCTAAGTGAACCATGACAACTGGATCCTCCCCCTCTCACACCAGGTCTGTGAGGAGGTCTCATTAACCCTGGCATTAGATGACAACACAACTTCCCAGACATGACCACATACAACAATATCAATCCCCCGAATTACCCACCATTTTCACTACAAATTCCTTTTCACTCCCTCCCAACTTCAGTGACATCTTGCCACATGTTGCTAAGTCAATTTGCTGTCCACCTTGTGTTTCTTCACCTCATCCACCCAGGTAATAAGGAACATGGAGTTGAAGCTGAAGATCAGCCGTGATTAGACTGAATGATGGTGTCCATGCCTGCTCCTATTTCTTACATTCTTGTGTGTTTACTCAGGTCAGTTGCTGGCTTTTCACTTGAAATTGCTACTGGCTTTGTGGGTATTGTTTTTGCTACTGTGGCTGCAGTAACTGAACTCTAGATTAAATCATTTTCCAATAGCAGCTTTGAAGACAGAAGGAACATGTTATATTAAGCAGGAGACCTTCCACTTCCTACCCCACCACCAGATCTGTTTGAAATTTTGCAAAGCGAAGAGGGGGAAAGGTGTTGGACAGATGGCCCTCCTGCCTTTGAGCATATAGGGGCAATTAATTATACAATTAATAGCAACTTAAGGACCCCATTTGGTCATCACTAGTATTTTACTCATGGTGGAGTAGGGCCATGTCATTCAGGAGGCCAGGAAGCTTCAGCTGCATGTGCTAGTGTTGGACAGGTGGGGCTCTCTTGGGCTGACAATGCCCCAAGGGCTTTTGCCCTTTTAACTCTACCCCCAGCCCTTTCAACGTGACATTATCCCCCTCTAAACTCACTGCCCTCAGCCTTGAGGTTGACCCAAGAGACACTCACTATTTCTGCAACACTGCCTGAAGTGATCAGACCTCAGCAGTGGCCATCAATTCCAGTGGCACTGTGGGAACTGTAAAGCTGCTAGCCATTTAAGTGGCATTCGTCTCAGGTGGGACTTTCTGTTCTGAGAGGGGGACAGAAGCCTCACCTTAAACCAATTAATGCTGCTTTCAGAGTTAAATTGTTGACAGGCTACCATTGGTGTCATGGGTGGCCTTTGTCCACCCTACCAACTTTGAAGGAGTGCAGGGAGAACCAAGGCAGCCCCCTACAAAATTCAGTCCAGTGGGTTGAGTTTTTAGAAGAACATTTTGGACAAGCATTTTGTTTCCATTGACTACTATTATTGCTCTTGTAGTGCTTTGCTGTATCTACCTTTGAGATAGAAATGGCAGAGAATTAACAGCAGCAAAATTCTGCCATTGAAATCAAGGTCATTAAAATCTAAGAGAACAAAGGTGGAATGTGCACATGAACAGACAAATCAGAAGCAATAGTAGTCCATTTAGCTTGCTCCGACATTTGACAAGAACATGATTGATCTGAACATGCCTTGAACTCCACCTTCCGTTTTATCCTCTTTTCCCATGACTCACCTGTCAAGCAAGAATCTATCCAAATCAAGCTCTACCAATTGTATGTTACACAAAATCTTTACTCACATCTTGTACAAAATTTTAATCATTGAACACTCTTGCTCAAAAGGACAAGTTAGAAATTTGGAGACTATAAATTGAATTACATGACCATGGGTTTTTAAAATTTGTTCATGGGATGTAGGCATTGTTTACTAGGCTAGCATTTATTGCTAATCCCTAATTGCCCAGAAAGCAGTTAAGACTCAACCAGATTGCTGTGGGTTGAAGTCAGATGTAGGCCAGACCAAATGCAGGCAGTTTCCTTCCCTGAAGGACATTGGTGAACCAGAAATGTTTTTCCTGAAAATCGACAATGGTTTCATTGTTATCATTGGACACATTGGGGTTGCTGACGCTATTTTCAAACAAACATGACCTTAAAATCTCAGGGCCCTTGAATAGCAGCATTTCCAGCCATTGTGTGTTCTTAAAATCTATCCAATGCTAAGAATGCACACCTCCCCTTTAAGATAGTAAAAATTTGGGGCCAACCAGAATTGCTGGAATTGACCTGAAATTAGATTGCCCCATTCCCTTTCAAAAACAAGCTCGCGTTTATAACCCTACAACAAAGAAACTAATCCTTTAATAATATCTTTGATCTCTCAATTAAACAACAAATTTAATCATCGCTCTGAGATAATGATAGGTTGTGGAAAGCAGCCAAGTATTCATAAAGAACCCTTATGATAATATCAACAAATAGCGAATCTTAACAGCAAGACCAGAGTTTTTACATCTCACTGACAGAGGCAGGATTTCTTTTAATTTTTGAAGAAATAGTGATCTCAATAATCTCAAAGCCTGCCAGTTCTACAGTCCTTATCTGACCTTGAATTACATTTATTCGAATCATTTGTATCTCTCAAAATTTGGGTTTAGGCCTTTGCTACATCACTGAGTTAAAATGGCCTTGTTGAGCTTCAGTTTTTATCATGTATGAGTCATGATACAACCCTTTCTCCTAATGGGGAAAATGGAATCCATTGGAAATGGGCATGGGATTTCTACATTTGCTTCTTGTCTAACATGTTTCAGGGTCTGTGATATCTCCGTGTCTATGAAAATCTTGGCCTAGCTATGTAGTAAGATGCAGGCAGCAGAGCTTTGGATGATCTCAGATTTATGAAGGGCAGAATGTGGACTATCAACCAGGAGTACATTGGAAGTTGAGTCCCGATGTAATAAAGGGATGGATAAGAGTTTCAGCAACAAATGAGCTGATGCAGGTATGAAGTTGAGTGATACTATGGAGGTGGAAACAAGCGGTCTTACAGATGCTAGTATATGAGGTAGAATCTCATCTTCTGATCAAATATGATACTAAGGATATGAACAAACTGGCTTAATCTCAGACTGTTGACAAGGAAAGGGATGGAGCTAATACTTTGAGAATGGAGTTTGGTGTGAGGACTGAAAACAATGACTTCAGCATTCCCAATATTTTATTGGAGGAAATTTCTCACTCATCCACAACCAGATGTTGGCTGGGCAGTTTGATAATTGCACCAATAATGGAAAAGTTGATTGATATTAGTGAAGAAGAGCTTGTGTTACTAGCATATATGTAACAACTAGTATTGTGCCTAAGGATGATGTTGCCAAATGGCAGAACATAGGTGAGAAATAGAAAAACGGCAAGGATTGAGCTCTGGAGGACAGCAGAGATAAAGATACAGGAAAAGCAAGAGGCACTACTGTAGTCATTCTCTGGTTATGATTAGATGGATAAGAATGGAACACAAGTGAGAGTAGTTCCACCCAACTGGCATTGGAGGAGGATGGTGTGATAAACTGTGTCAAAAGCAGTGGACAAGTTGAGAAGGACAAGGAGGAAAATGTTTACA
This sequence comes from Stegostoma tigrinum, assembly GCF_030684315.1. Taxonomy (NCBI): domain Eukaryota; kingdom Metazoa; phylum Chordata; class Chondrichthyes; order Orectolobiformes; family Stegostomatidae; genus Stegostoma; species Stegostoma tigrinum. Next base: position 37,790,821 of record NC_081362.1, read on the forward strand.
TTTGTCACAGTTACATAGGATGTCATTTATGACTTTGATAAGAGTCAATAAACATATTTCCTCAGGGCGTGCTTTCCAAAGAAATGTGTATCCAGGGTACAAATTTCATGTCCCAAGATATCTGTATTACCATCCCATTCTTCAATGAACAGACTGGCTAACATCCTGAACAGGATGTTGAAGCACACGTTATACATATATTGAATAGAATCCCCATCATTAGGATCAAACAGTGATATATCGTTTGGCTGTTTAAAAAGCACAATAATTGAACTACTATAACCACAGCAAATAAACAAGCCATGATCATTGACAATTGAAGGCTTGGTCAAGAAATTTTACCGAAGAAGATCCAAGTGGGTGAAATACGCATTCAAACTGATCAATGATTTGGTATAAGCATGGAGAAAGGTCCAAAACAATATCAAATCTCCAGAAATGATAGTAAACCTATAGAGTCATGGTCATAGGGTCATTGGGCTAAATTTTATTTGGCTATGTCTTGAGAGTAGCATTGAATTTTGTTGGAAGAATTTCTGTTGCGAGGTCCAGTGCATTTTCTCACTGTATCTTGCCAAATGCATATCATTAATTACCTACCCACCCCTATGATATCCCTCATTTTCACTTCCAGCCCATGTTACTATGTGCCATTCCTGGAATAACTTGCCACTCAGCAGATATCTCAGAATTCACCAGCATCCGTTGTGGATGCACTATCTGTAAAAGCCTGTTGTGCACCCAGATAAGCTCAGTCAGTCTGGAGATGCTCTGCATGGTTGACATTGTGCCTGAATTTAGTAGCTAAAGGAAATTTAGGTGCTCCATTTTGCAAGTAAGGGAGTGGAATTCCTGCTGCATGGGCTGCAGACACAGGACTTCCTTTTCCTACAGAACAAGAAGTGGAGGCTATAACATCAGACCATGCCAACCTGGTCTGAGATTGCCATCTAAGTTAAAGCTGTCTTAGTCATCAATGCCTTTCCACTCTGCCATCATAATGGGCACTATCTGCTCTCCATTACCTCATACTCATCCAGTCATAAAGTCATGGAGGTCTACAGCACAGAAAAAAAAGCCCTTTGGCCCATTGGGTCTGCGCTAGTCAAAAACGAGCACCTATTTTTAGAATCATAGAGTTATGCATGGAAACAGACCGTTCTGTCCAACCTGTCAATCCAACCATATATCCTAAATTGATTTTGCCAGCATTTGGCCCATATCTTGCTAAACCTTTCCTATTCATGTACCCATCTGGATGCTTTTTAAATGTTGTAATTGTACTTTCCTCCACCACCTCCTCTGGCAGCTGCTTCCATATATGCATCACCCTTTGCATGAAAAGGTTGCCCCTCAGGTCTCTTTTAAATCTTTTCCCTCTCATCTTAAACTTAAGCACTTGCATCTCTATGCCTCTTTGTTCAGCAATAATCCCCAGGGCCCTATCATTAATTGTATATGTCCTGCCCTGCTTTGCCTTAAAAAAGTGCAATACCTCACATTTATCTAATTTAAACTCCATCTGCCACTCTTTGGCCCACTAGCCCATCTGATCAAGATCCCAATATAGTCCAAGATAACCTTCCTCACTGTCCACCACACCACCAATTTTAGTGTTATTTGCAAACTTACTAACCACACCTTCTATAGTCACACCCAAATCATTTATATAAATGATGAAAAGCAGTGGTCACAGCACTGATCCTCTAATTCATTGTCCCAACACTTGACCCACAGCCTGTTTGCCTTGGCTACATTAGCTGTCCTCCAGGTGTCTGACCAGGGAGGATTTGAAAATTAATGACAGAGCCCCTGCAATCTTCTTCCTTGCCTCCCATCTTCCTTTGGATACATCTCACCTGGACCTGCTGAATCATCCATTTTCAAGCATTCTAAAAGACCCTCCTTCTTAATGCTAATTTATTCAAGTATATCACAGTCCACTCTGTTTTTCCTCTAATATTTCCCACCACTATACAGATGTCCAAGGTGTATGTATGGCAGCCACTTATGGCAACAGAAATCAATGTGTCTGCACATCAAGCAGCACATGTAGATCCTTGAAGTGGCTGCGCAGCTTAGAGGGAACATTGGTTGCCCTCCCTGGTTTCTATGCCTTCATCATTCTTGAGATGTAAGCCACTCAGTTAAAACCTCACCTATGTCTTCCAGCTGCACTTGTGGATTGCCACTTCAGTCCCTAATACATTCTACTCTTCCCTTGGTTATCCTCGTGCCTGGAATAGACTGATAAAATGCTTTGGATTTAACTTTATTTGACCCACTAATGTTTTTCATGACCGCTTTTCTTTCTCCTAATTTCTTTTTAAAGTTCACATTCTTTTTCATGTTCTGTACTCCTCTAGGACGTCTGCTGTTCTGAGGCCATAGTATCTGTCATAAGTTTCTCTTTTTTTTCCCTTATCCAAGCCTGTACATCCCTTAACACACAGGGTTTTCTGAACATGTTGGTCCCATCCTTCACCTTGACTGGTACATGTTGCCTCTCCTCTCTCACTATTTCTTTTTAGTATGATTCCCACACCTTTAATGTGGACTTTCCTACAAGTAGCTGTTCTCAGTCCACTTTGGCCAGATCGTGTCCTATCCTACTAAATTCAGACTTCTCCCAATTAAACTTTTACTTCTGCTCGTCATTGCGACTTTAAATCTTACTGAACTATGGTCACTATCACTGAAATGCTCCCCAACTGACACTTCTAAAACCACCAATACTTCCTCTTTCTTAATGCTAATTTATTCAAGTATATCACAGTCCACTCTATTTTTCCTCCAATGTTTCCTGCCACTATACAGATGTTCAAGGTCTATGTGTGGCAGCCACTTGCCTGGTTTTGATCCCTAAAATTAGCTCACCCTTCTCCTGTAGAACTTTATATGTGCTGCCTCTAAAATATATTCCTGGATGCACTTTAAGAATTTAAGTCGTCTGAGCTTTTCATAATTTGTCTATCTCAGTTAATAATCAGGAATTTAAAATCCCTACTATTATTACCCTAAAACATTTATAGATTTGCCTCCTGACTGTTTGGGGACAATATAGTACACCCATCAAAGCGATTGCCCTATTTTTGATTTTAAGCTCTACCTAGTTGGTCTTGTTTAAGGATCCTTCTAAGATGTCATTCCTTCCTCACTGCAGTAATTCACACCTTGATTAATATTGTGACACCACTTTACTTGCCCCTCCCCGACCCGTCTTGCCTGAAGATTCTACATGACAGAATATTGAGAGTCCAGTCTTGCTCCTCCTTCAACAGTACCTCCAAGGGAGTAGTAATAATGGTATTACCATATGTTAATTAACACTCTCAACTCATCTGCCTTTCTCACAAGACTCCTTGCATTAAAGTAAATGCTATCCTATTTTGCCATGCTCCCTCATGTCTTAACTTGACTATATATGGCCTGCCTTCAGACTGATACTTGTATGTGTGTCATCCCCTACTGTGCCTCCATTCTACTTCTGATACCCCTACTAAATTAGTTTAAACCCCACCTACAGCACATACAAACCATTTCCACCCTCTGCTGCATGGATATTGGTCCTGTTCCAGTTCAGATACAACCTGTAAGATTTCTACAGGGCCTACCTTCCACAAAAAGAGGCTCAGTGATCCAGGTATCTAGTGCCAATCTCCGACACTGATTCTTTAGCTATATGCTGACCTTCTTACCCACCTATTCCTACATACACTAGCACATGGCACTTGGAGTAATCCAAACACTACAACTCTTGAGATCCTACTTTTCAACTTCCTTTTCTATGGCCCTCCAAGCCTTTTTTTAAAATTCATTAACGGGATGATGGTATCACTGGCTAGGCAGCATTTATTGTCCATCCCTAACTGCCCAGATGGCAGTTAAGAGTCAACCACATTGCTGTGGGTCTGGAGTCACATGTAGGTAAGGTATGGCAGTTTCCTTCCCTAAAGGACACTAGTGAACCAGGTGGGTTTTTCCAACAATCAGCAATGCATTCATGGTCATCATTAGATTGTTAATTCCAGATATTTTATTGAATTTAAATTCCACCATCTGCCATGGTGGGATTTGAACCCTGGTTCCCAGAACATTTTCTGGGTCTCCGGATTGACAGTCTGGCAAAAATATCACTAGGCCATCAGATTCCCTCACCAACACATTTTGCCCTTCCATTGTAAAACTGTCTCCACTGACAGGATCCGTATCCCTCTACTCCCTTCCTATTCATGTATTCATCCAGGTGTTTCTTGAATGCTGCTATTGTAGCTGCTTCCACCACCTCCTTTGTCAATGCGTTCCAGGCACTCACCACCCTTTGTGTAAAAAACCTGCCCCGCACATTTCTTTTAAACTTCCCCCCTTGCACCTTGAACCTGTGCCCCCTCGTAATTGGCCCCTAAACCCTGGGAAAAAGCTTCATACTTTCCACTCTATCCATGCCATTCACAGTCTTATAAACTTCTATCAGGTCGCCCCTCAACCTTCTGCATTCCAGTGAAAACAAAACCAGTCTATCCAACTTTTCTTCATAGCTAAAATCCCCCATACCAGGCAACATCCTGGTAAACCTTGTTAGTATCCTCTCCAAAATATCCATATCCTTCTGGTAGTGTGGTGACCAGAACTATAGGCAAAATCCCAAGTGTCCCAATGCAGGCAAGCATGCCAAAAGCCTTTACTACTACCTTGTCTATGTGTGCTACCACCTTCAGCGATCTGTGAACCTGAACACTGCACATCAATACTCCTAAGGGTTCTGTCATTCACCATATAATTTCTGCATGTACTTGTCCTTCCAAAATGCATCACCTCATATTTGTCCAGATTAAACTCCATCTGCCATTTTTATGCCCATGCCTCCGACTGATTTATATCCTGCTGTATCCTCTGACAATCATCCTCACTATCCACAATTCTACCAATCTTTGTATCATCTACAAACTTACTAATTAGACCGGCTACATTTTCTTCCAAATCATTCATGTAGATCACAAACAACAGGGGTTCCAGGACTGACTCCTATGGAACACCATTAGTCACAGCCCTCCATTCTGAAAAACATCCTTCCAACGCTATCCTCCATCTCCCATGACCAAGCCAGTCTGTATCCATCTTGTCAGCTCGCCCCTGATACCATGTGACTTCATCTCTTTTATCAGTGTGTCATGAGGGACCTTGTCAATGGCTTTACTGAAGTCCATGTAGACAACATCAACCGCTTTCCTCTCATCAATCATCTTCATCACCTCCTCAAAAAACTGGATCATCAGTGAGGCGCAACCTCTCCTGCACAAAACCCTACTCTCCTTCTTAAACAGTGGGACAACATTGAAAGGGAAGAAATTAGTGGAGGATGATCTCAGGGAAGGGAGTGTCAAGTTTCTAAACCAAGCTGTCATTAAAAAGGAAAAGGTGTTGTATGTCTTAAAAAAGTATTAAGGTAGGTAAGTTGTTACAGAGATAATAGGAACTGCCGATGCTGGACAATCTGAGATAACACGGTGTGAAGCTGGATGAACACAGCAGGCCAAGTAGCATCAGAGGAGCAGGAAACCTTGATGTTTCAGGTCATAACCCTTCTTCAGACCCTTCTTTCCTGCTCCTCTGATGTTGCTTGGCCTGCTGTGTTCATCCAACTTCACACCGTGTTATCTAAGGTAGGTAAGTCCCTGGATCCTGATGGGACCTATCCAACACTTTGTCAATGCTGCTCGGATGTTCATAAAGTTAACCTGAGTTTATCTGTGCACCAATTTTCCTTCCTGCCCTGGGGAAGTACTTAGCATTCCGAAAATTAAAAACATACCATAAGGGATTTAGGCAACATTCTTACCTAGATAATAAATTAATGAGAAACATATGATTCTTTCTCATCTCTTTCCTGGTGACTAAATAGAATAGCTCGACATCCAGCTGCTTTAATTATTGTTTTGTTTATATCCAAAAGCAGTGGGAGATGAGCAGCTTAGTGAGTAGTAGCTTAATGTGTTGGCTTTATTGCATGTGTAAGAAGTGCCCTTTGTAATGCAGCCTTTATAGTCTGTTGATAAGGTTTATAATGATGCAGATGTTCGATTCAATGCATTCTATTTGGAGATCAATGTGGATCAATGTGGTTTTGTTTAATCACGAAAATAAGCATAACTCATCAGAGGTTACTCTGGGTCCTCAACTTATTAAAAGCAATAAACTTTTCTAATGGTGAACAGGTTAACTTTGTAATGCGTTATGATTTAAAGATTATTTTTGAACATTCAATTTACTCAAACATGTATGGGAAAAATCTTATCTGATCCATTCTGAGTTTAATCAGAACAAGGTTTATTTGAGATTTGTATATTTTGGCCAATAGGTTCAACCATATAAATACTGTGGCTGTAAGAGCAGGTCAGATACAAGGAATTCTAAAGTGAGCAAGTCACCTCATTAAATTGCAAAGCTTGCCCACCATTTACAAGGCACTAGTTGGGAATGTGATGGACCTCTCTTTTTTACTGAATGAATGTGGCTCCCACAATACTCAAGAAGCTCAATACCTTTCAGGACAAAACAATCCGCATGATTGGTACCGTATTCACCATTAAACATTCACTTCCTCCACCACTAACATGCAGAGGTAACAGCGTGCACTTCATTCACTGCAGCAAGTCACCAAGTTTTTCTAAAAAACACCTTTCAAATCCATGACCTGCAGCTATGTCTTGTTTGTGTCTACTTTGTTTTCAGCATGGCAGACCCATATTCTCATTTTTATACTTGTCATTTACAACTATTTTCATTCCTTTGTCTTTTGCTCTGGGCACCCTCATCATCTTTTTCCTTCATTCTTCCTCTCCCTCTGTATATTGCATCAGAAAAACATCTCAGCACTTTCACTTCTGAAGAAAAGTCACATTGAATTCCAAGTTGCTTTGTTTCTCTCTCTACGGATATTGCCAGACCTGCTGGGTTTCTCCAGTATTTCCTATTTATCTGAAATAACATACCATCTTGGATTCATATATGTGGTCACAGAAATTCTTGTATTTTCAAATTGCTATAGAATCTTTATCAGTATTTCTTTTCTAATCTTCCTCCTGTCTTTTTGTACAACCGAGCTTCCAATATTGCAGTGATGTTGACTCTCACTAGCATTCAGAAATTAATACTAATTTGAGAGTAAGATACACATAGGGGACTATTTCTCCGCATTATTTGTCTGGTCTTCCCTGATTGCCTGGTGGTCACTCATTCTCTATACCTGAACACACTGCACCTCCAGAAAACTGGTATCCCTATAAATATTAGTCTTGTAGATCCACCATAGTGACAACAGCTCTGAAATCCAGAGTTCCAACTCCTCCAGGTAATGGCACTTCCTTTACAGGTGGTTAGCAAGTATAAGGAACATCCTGGAGTTCCCATGTTGGACAACATGCTTTCAATTCCAGTGAGGTACTCAACCATAACTCTCTGTATCATATCAAGTAATTTAACAGAAATAATTAAGGACTTACTAGAGGCTTATATATTAAAAATCATTTTATCTGGTTTATTAATTGTAAAAAGTCCTGGCATAAGTTAGATTCCCAGCTCTGACCTTCACATAACCTCCTTTCTCTTTCTATCATTTGCCATGGGACCTGATTGTCCCACCTGACCCGTTATCCCTCCCTGACTCCCATGCCACATTTATCGCATCCATCCCTCCTGCCCAAAACACTGTATTACTGTGTCCTACCCTGTTCCCAACCTCTATATATGATCATGGAGTTGTCGAGTCATACAGCACGGAAACAAAGGTATCAGTCCAACCAGTCCACGTCAACCTTAATCTCAAACTAAACTACTCCCATCTGCCTGCATTTGGCTCACATCCTTCCAAATATTTCTTATTCATGTACTTATCTAAATGTCTTTTAAGCGTTGTAACTGTACCCACATCCACCAATTCCTTTGCAAGGTCATTCCACATATGAATCACTCTCTGTGAAAAAAAAATGGCCCTCATATCTTTTTAAAATCTTTTTCATCACACTTTAAAAATATGCCCCCTGGTCTTGAAATTTCCCACCCTAGGGAAAAGATACCCTATGATTTTACGATTCCTGTCCCGTCTTAAAGAACAAACGTAAAGCTGTAATACCAACCGACTGCTGTTTCTCCTCGATTTTGGTTCTTGATTTACAATTTCTCTTGAATTCTGCAATGTTTTGAACTTTGCCCACTGTTGCACTTCAGTCTATGACATCATTCCTTCAGCTACTTTGATTTGCTCTTGCAGTTCTCTCTCAATCTCTCTGTCACTACCACTCTTAATAGCCCACGATGGTCTCATGTCTCCTGCTTTATCACAATGCTAACTCTCCCTACTTTTCTTTTTATCTCTGCTGTGTTAATTTACTTTCTGTGTATTTTTCCTGCACCCAAAATGGCCACTGTATTTTCTCATATAATATTACTGAACTTCAATTATAACTCATTGGCTGTCAAATACTTTGTAGTGTCCTGGATGCTCTGATAAATGAGAATAAAGTAAACAATTGCAAAACTGTGAAGATTTTAAGCGTATTGTAAAAACAAGAGGCTCTAATGCCAGTAAGAGGTTCAACATGTTTAACATTTTTCAAATCCATCTGTAGAACACTAGTCTGCTAAGAATCCATATCCTAGGTGCATCCTATTGCAAATGCTGTGCCAATTTACGATAATTTTCTTTTAAGCACACAATAGGTTCCCTCTGACCAGTAACTTACAAATGCAATAATATGTTTCTATCTATTAATACAGATATCCTCCATCTAATTGTCCAGAGGGCAATTTAGAGGCAATCACATTACTGTGGGTGTGAAGTCACATGTAGGCCAGACAGGGTAAAGATGGCATATTTCCCCCCACTAAGGACATTAGTGAACTAAGTGGATTTCTACAACAATAGGTGCATGTTCACCATCAGGTTAGCCTTTTGTTTCAGATTTTTGTTGGATTCAAACATCATCATTGGTAATTCAAAGTGCTGTCCCCAGAACATCTGGGCGACAAATCTAATGAATTATCTGCAGTGATTGGAACGAGGTCAGCCAGGTGGACCTCGTAGAATATCAGTTCCTTGGTTGGGTCCGTTAACCTAGTTCAATTAGGGAGTCTTGACTGACAGATACAAACGATCGTGTCGGGGTTCTAGATAACAAAGTGTAGAGCTGAATGAACACGGCAGGCCAAGCAGCATCTTAGGAGCAGAAAAGCTGACGTTTCGGGCCTAGACCCTTCATCAGAAAAGGGTCTAGGCCTGAAACGTCAGCTTTTCTGCTCCTGAGATGCTGCTTGGCCTGCTGTGTGCATCCTGATCTACACTTTGTTATCTCAGATTTTTCAGCTGCAGTTCCTATTATCTCTGTGTCAGGGGTTCTGCTCTCTCTAGGAGCAGGGTCTGAGCTAGCTGGGTCAGAATAATGTAGTATGTACATGTAACTAAAGAGTGACTCAGGGAATGGGATACGAACCTTCATGGAGTTATTTCAGTGATGACAAGGGAAAAACATACCCCTCTAGAGACTCGCTCTCACCAGTTGTCTTTGAGTTGGGATAAATATTTCTGACATCATACAACTATAGGGGAAGATTGACTTGTTCGATCCTGCTGTTGAAGACTGGACCCAGTGCGTGGAATGAATGCATTATTGTTTTCTGGGCAAGTGACACTGGGGTAGATAAAAAACAATGAACAATTCTTCTAACAACTTGTGAACCCATAGTTTTTTCAGTTATTAGGACCCTAACTTTCGCTGAGACATCAGATACTAAAATATTTCAAAGTTGACGGATTTAGAAAACAAACATTATGACCCCCTCCGCTAATTCTGAGACATTATTGGTTTTTCTTGGCAATTTGAGAATGAGGGGAATCTGTATCGGGATTTTTGAGAAGGTTAAGATGACTGACAGAAGCATGTGATTTTGGTTTAACTCTAAGTGAGATGCTGAGAGACCATTTGGTATATGTGATCATGCAAAAGCGCCTACCAGCTGATGCCCATATGGACTTCAAACAGGAACGACATTTGGCTCTGGCATTAGAAAATGCAACAAGTTGAACTGATGAATTACAGGGAATTCCAATTGAAGTAGACACCCTCATCAGGCTGACTGAGCTTGGGGAACACTATTTGAATAAAGATAATTGCATAGCCTCACTGAGGACACATCCTGAACATAGGGACACTAGGTCACCTCACAGCAAAATCCCAAACAAAGCCAAGCCTTGGCCAAATGGTTAAAATTTTCTCGAGAATCTGGGCCACCTTAACTGAGTAAGAAAACTCATAGACAAATGCACACCCTATAAAGTCCACCTACAGCTGGTTTGGAACAGTTAAATTGCTTAGTAACATCCAAATCAGAACCAATCAATGCTTAAATGTGTCACCCAGGTCTAATGAAGGCCAATACTAGCACAGCTGTGTCAGCTATTGCAAAAACCGGTTAAAGAACCAGTCTTCAACAAAATTCACTATGGACTCCAACCCTTAATTTAGCATACGACCGCAGCCAGACTGAGAAACTATAGCTGGGAAACCCTACAGATTAAGGGTACAAGTTTGGGTCTGGTCTCATGCCAAGCTTGATGGGGCAAAATTGGCCAAGCAAGATTAAATTAGGTTGGCTCAACACCTTTTGATTAAAAAAATGGCTGCCTTAGTGAAGTCTAATTAAATACCAGGAAGTTCTTCAGGAAGATCTAGGGACTATCTAATGGCCCAAGGCCACAGTGACTTTGACCAAAAAGCAATTTCAGAACTCTGCAAGGCCCACCCAGAATATTTGTCTTACATTCAAAAGTAGAGGCAGAGATCAGGAGCTGCAGAGCAAATGAGGTGTCAAACCAGTACGGTTTCCAGAATGGGCATGCACCGGTTGTACAAATTGTAAAGTCCAATGGTTCAGTTTGCCTTTGTGGGGATTTCAAACAAACAGTAAACCGCTTTTCATAGTTGGATAAATACCCAATTCCTTGCATAGAGGACTTGTATGCAAAAGTGGTGGGGGTTCTGTCCTTCACACTGCTGAATATAAGCTATGTCTGCAATTGTGGTAGATGAGGATTCCCAGAAGTATTCTACAGTGAATACCCATAAGGGTATTGTACCAATGTACGAGACTGCCTTTTGGGAAATCATCAGTCTGTCACTTTCCAGCGAATGATCGAGAACATTTTTCAAGGTCTACCCAGGGACTGGCTTGGTAATACATTGAATATGCCGGTCCTTTCATGGGCTGTATGTTCTTAATCATTTTGGATGCCCATTCAACTATTAACATCATTTGCAATAAATGGATTCCCAGAGGTGTCACAGACATTTATCAGCAGGCATTTTGAGTATTTACTAAAGTTGAATGGCATTCGGCAAGTAAGGACAGCTCCATTCTATCCATTGTCCAATGGTCTGGCAGAAAGAGCAGTCCAAACTCTGAAGGCAGGTTTAAAGAAACAGCCTACAGCTTCACTAGATACCAAACTGATATTTGGTCCCAGATCCGGTTTGATTATAGGGCCAACCCTCATGCAACTGCAGGGACAGCTCCAGCAGTTTATAATGGGAAGCAGACTCCATACCAGGTTAAATCTGACCTTCCTGGATCTGGAGGGGGAGGGTGAAAGGGCATTAGAATCGCCAATGCCAAACACAAGACTCCTCTAAGTGAGAAATGCAATTCATTTCAAGGGACGACATTTAGTATTGAAACCATGGGAACGGCCTGCATGGGTAAGAGGCATGGTCGATGCAAGGTCAGGTCCCGTGTTGTGCAAATTTCAGGTAGGAGAGGCAGCTCTAAATAAGCATGTGGACCACACGAAAGCTGTAACCTTGCAATTGGGGCAGGAGCAAAACATATCCGGCCCCTCAGAGCATCCAGCAAGGCTGTCAGAACCCGTGGATTCTCCACCTCCACCTAGCTTTGACGAAACCTCTGAGGACAAAATGGAATGGCAGATATTGTAGCCTTGACGTCACTACCACCTGATGGACAAGATGAATTTCTTCTGAGATGCTCCAGGCGCAAGAGGCAGGTTACAGTTTGGTACGTGCAGCCAGTATCTGAGGCAGAATTTGAGGAACCGGACCTAGTTTGAATGCCCCAGGAGAAGCTACATCAAAACATATGGGCCTAAGTCCCAGGACTTAGAGAGGGAGGGATGTAGTAATTGTAATGAGGTCAGCTGGGTGGACCTCATAGGATGTGAGTTCCATGACTGAGGCTGTTAGCCTGGTCCAATTAGGGACCCCTGGGCTGACAGACATAAACAGGATTGTAAGGGGTTCTGCTCATTCTCGGAGCTGACTCTGAGCTAGCTGAGTCAGTGTAATGTATATTGTACGTGTAAATAAATGGTGATATGGTGATGGGATGTCAGCCTTCATAGAGTTATTTCATTACCACTGCATAAACTCTTCCCCACAATTAGTGGAGAAAGCAATTTTAAAAATATGTAACTTTCCAAATTACTTCCATGACTGTATGTCATGTCTTTCAGTTGCCTTAAATTATGAAACGATCACTTAAAATGCTGAAGTTTCACCTAATGTATTTTTTTGCTGCTTCCATGTGGCTGGTAGATTGACAGATTGACACATGACCACAGGACAGATGTAAAATGTGGCATCTCCGAATATATATTCACATTAAAAATTGCTAGTTTATGAATAATATAACATCACCCCTTCACAATTTGATTTAGCATGCTTAATACGTTGTTACAGTACATGTATTGAGAAGATGGTCAAAATTTTATTTCAGTTTCAATGATTTCAGCTTTCACAAGTATCTGAATTTTTAAAAATACTGCACGGTGCACAGTGAGCTTCTGGTTCCTGGCTGATGACATCCCTGTCTTCCTGTCCCTGTCGCGCAGAACCTCAGATTCAACCCAGTGCACAGTCATACTCTCCAAATGGTGGCTCAGGTCAGTCCTATGCCAATACTGAGGGAGACAGCTTAAGCCCAGGTGGATGTACTGCACAATGTCTCAGTGCACGCCCTGCAGCAGCCAGATTTTAGACCAATTCTCCAACTTGAAGAAACACTTCCAGATCAGATTGAGACTGTGCAGCAGCCAGAGCCACTCCCTGTAAATATCTTCCCTACTGTTGTAAAAGTTTTGGCAGTTTTCTCAGTGGTGTGTTGATTCAAATGCCATGCAAGCTTTTTTTTAATGGAGCGCATACTGCATCTAGTGCAGTTCCAGTGAACAGGGAGGAAGGCATTGAGCAGCACTGTCTAGAGCAGGAACATAAATTGACTTTTTTTACAAACTTCTGGCAAACTTGGTTTCATTTAACATGCTTTCATTCAGCACACGATTCTTGGAAACACATTAGACACATTTAATGGAGAATAGCTGTAATTATTTTGTGTGATTACAGCATAGCAGGCAAAAAAGAGAGTGTGTATTTTTCTTTCCAATTAATGATAAATTCATGAAATTAAAAAAAAAATTGGTTTTAAACTTGTAGTCCTATAGAATGTAATTTATTGGTAGGTTATTGGCAATGAAGGAACAGAAGAACAATACTATTTTACTTTTCAAAGAAAAGTATCACCCCTTAAATGTGACTGCACTAATTGGACTACTGCTGCCACCTGTTGGTGATGAGCAGTACAGCATGGAACATATTGTGAAAACGAACAACTTGTGGATGCTGGAAATCTGAAACAATAACATAAAGTACTGGAGAAATGCAGCAGACCTAGCAGGATCCATACAGAGAAAAGTGGAGTTAATGCTTTGATACCTGTGATATGGACCTTATCATGTTCATTGATCAATTTTTTTGGATCTTGGTAAACTTAAAAAGAATTTCAGTCTCAATTATTGTCATGTCAGAAGAACTGTTCAGGATGTAAAATGAGATGATGCTTCAGATTTGTGATTTATATAGAGAAAATGGAGTTATTAGTCTCATAACTGCCTACAAGTGTATAAATAAATATTTAAAATGTGAATATTCACAAATCTCTCCCCAGTAAACAACAGATCAATAGAGATTTAGATTTACAGAGGACAGATTCAGAACCATTACATACTAGAGTATGTGGTAGGGTGAATAAGGTCAATAAAAGAAAACAAAATGGTGTTACAGGAGGTCAGTGAATGTACTTTAATGTTTACATTCTTTAACATCTTTCAATATAATTCATAGTGTAGCAAGTCAAGTCATGCTGGACTGTTGGAGATGTCATCTTTTGGATGAGGTATTAATACAGAGTCATGCTGTAAAGATATGTGCCCTCAAGCTTTTCATTTTGCATTCATCAGAACTGGTACAAGAATGTCAAATTTAGAAGGAAACAACAATTTATATTCATGAGAAGCAGAGTGTCAAAAGTTGGCAATTAGGCTTTACATGATCAAAGCATTGCCATGGGGAATGTATCAAGGAACAATTTCCTATGTCCTTGTTTCTTTGTTAAATCAATCTTGTCTGTAAGAAGAGTGTGGAGCTGGATGAACACAGCAGGCCAAGCAGCATCTGAGGAGCACGAAAGCTGACGTTTCGGGCCTAGACCCTCTGATGAAGGGTCTAGGTCCGAAACATCAGTTTTTGTGCTCCTCAGATGCTGCTTGGCCTGCTGTGTTCATCCAGCTCCACACTTTCTTCTCTCAGATTCTCCAGCATCTGCAGTTCCCATTATCTCTTGTGTGTAAGAACACTATTTTGCAAGAAAACACCTAAATAGTCCTGGTAATATTTTTCCTTCACCTAATATCAATAGAAGCAGATTATTTGGTTATTACCAAATTACTGTTTGTAGGATCTAACTAGAGCTGCACTTTGCATCCAATGTTGCAGGCCTCGAGGTGTTCAGCTGAAACTTGCAGTCTGATGTACATTTCTTTGTTTTTGTAACCCTTTTTAAAAAAAATTAACTTGCTGCTTGACAATAGGAGGTCAAGAGAACAGAGACAGGACAGGAGTTGGGAAGAAGGTTACATCAGGACGATGACAAAAGGTCAGTGAGGAACAGGACACAGAAAGGGCAAAAAAACTAGAAAGAGGTTGGAGATGAGAAAGAGAGCAGAGAGAACAGAAGGGCACAATCAGTTGGAGATGTGGTACACAATATCAGGGGAGGGATAGGACAAAATATTAGTACAGGAGATCGTGGGGGTAAGTAAGCACAGAGGTTAGGGGATTGTGTGGTTATGGGCTCAATGGGGCAGATCACAATGGAACAAATGGTTGCTAGGGATAACAGGTGATGAGAAGGTGAGAGATAGGTATCACAGAGGAAAATAAGATATTACAATGGGTTAGGAGGTGTGACAATAAGTGTAGAAGACCAGAATGTGGGATAGAAGATTGGAGGAAAGAACAAGCAACAGGAGGGAGATGAGGAAATCAGAGGGAGGTACAGAGGATCGGGGGACAGGAAATTAGAGAGTAGAAAGAACTAAAGATGAGGTGTGATTCAAAGATCAAATGGGGTTATAGGTGTTTGGGATGGGGTGGTGTTAAAGAGGAGATCAGGCAAGAAATCAGATGGAGGTTAGATGAGGGTGGGTGACAGGACATCACAGCAGAACAATAAAAAGAATGTGATCTTACTAAAGATGTAAAGAGGGTCAGAGAAGAGGAACAGCAAATATAATCCAGATGGGAAGACGGATCGGAGTTTCTCTCCTTTGTTAGGCTGGATGACACTGTTTCCCGACTTCCTTTCCCGTACAATGTTTTCCTTTTCCTCCTCTCCACCTGGTCTCTTGGCCATGGGAGCCCCGGCTGGACAAAATCTGGAAGCATGATACTGTCAGGATTCACTTCACTGTTGAAAAGCTGACACTTCTGTCCTCTCCATCTCCACACTCTCTACGTAGATAAACCTATTAACATTTGCTGATGCACATACAATACAATTGCAACCGTAACTGCAGATCTCATCCAAATGGTTGAATTTTAACATTTGACTGTCTCACAGACTAAGATGGGATGGGAATGAAGGGCTGAAAACAGGCCAAGAAGCCAGAAATTTGGGCAATTGGATTTTCAGTAGCTTCGTAACTGGTTTATGGAATTAGAATCCCATTTTCCAGTTTCCAGACCAGTTAGAGAGGGTGAGTGTAGTGTTTACTGCACATGACAATTGAAGCTTTATTGTTTAAAGAGACCAGAGTGGAGTTAAAAAGGAAAGCCAAAAGAGAGGCAGTTATTGGGTAGATGGAATGTCACTGAGAAAGAGAAAGTTCACTGAGAGGAAGCAATGCTAAACTCAAGGACAACTTGGTGACAGGATACTGGCTTCTGTGGAGTTATTTCAGTGGCGGCAAGAGTGGGATTAATGGTGCAACTATGCAAAAATGCCTCTAGGTGAAGCCCAACAGTCCTACTAGACCTAAACTGAGTAAGAAAACTCATAGGCCAGTATCCAGCAGGGTATCCAAGAGACTTATACCGTATCTGCCTACATCTGGTTTGGAACAGTTAAATTGCTTAAGAACATCAAACGCAGAACCAATCAAGATAAGTGCCTGGTTAAATGGTCATCTGGTTCCATTGGGGATCAATACCGCCATGGCCATTTCAGTGATCACGGGGATTGATTTACATGCAAACCTGGCAGGCTGGCTGACCTTCACAAAGTTGGACTTGAGCCATGCGTACTTACAATTGAGTTTGGACCAGGATTCCCAGAAGTATGCCACTACTAATACCCATTAGGGCTTGTACCAATATATTTGGGTATCATCTGTCTGTTCAATTTTGCAGTGGATGATGGAGAACATTTTGCAAGATGTACTTCAGGTCACCATTTACATAGATGACGTACTAATAACAGTGAAAACTAATAAGGAACACTTCAAAATCTTGGATGTAGTCCTAAGGGATTTTTCCAAGGCAGGCATCTAGACCATCCAAGTGACCTGTTTGGGCTACAGAGTTAACAAGACCAGGTTACACCTGTTGGAAGATAAATTGAGGGCAATCAAAAGTGCCTTGGCTCCCACAACTGTTCAGGAGCTCAGAACATTTCTTGGGTTAGTAAATTATTATGGAAACTTCATACATAAGTACAAAGGGATCTGGGAGTGCTGTTCCAGGATTCTCTAAAGGTTAACTTGCAGATAGAGTCTGTGATTAAGAAAGCGAACGTAATGTTGTCATTTATCTCAAGAGGGTTGGAATATAAAAGCAGCGATGTGCTTCTGAGACTTTACAAAGCCCTAGTTAGGCCCCATTTAGAATACTGTGTCCAATTTTGGGGTGCACACCTCAGGGAGGATATACTGGCACTAGAGCATGTCCAGCGGAGATTCACACGGATGATCCCTGGAAATGGTAACATATGATGAACAGCTGAGGATCCTGGGATGGTATTCATTAGAGTTTAGAAGGTCGAGGGGAGATCTAATAGCAACTTACAAGATAATGCATGGCTTAGAAAGGGTGGACACTGGGAAGTTGTTTCCGTTAGGCGGGGAGACTAGGACCGGTGGGCACAGACTTAGAATTAGAGGGAGTCAGTTTTGAACAGAAATGAGGAGACATTTCTTCAGCCAGAGAGTGGTGGGCCTGGTGGAATTCATTGCCATGGAGCACAGTCGAGGCCGGGATGTTAAATGTCTTCAAGGCAGAGATTGATAAATTCTTGATCTTACAAGGAATTAAGGGCTACGGGGAGAGTGCGAGTAACTGCAGTTGAAATGCCCATCTGCCATGATTAAATGGTAGAATGGATTCGATGGGCCGAATGGCCTTACTTCCACTCCTATGTCTTAAGGTCCTATAACCTGGCATCCATTCTGGCATCTTTGCATCAACTCCTAAAACAGGGTCAGCCTTGGAATTGGTCACATAGACAAGCCCTAGCTTTCAATGAAGTAAAGAAACAGCAAATATCCTCTAAGGTGATATTAGCACACCACGATCCCAAGAAAAATCAGGCACTGACATGCGATGCCTCCCCATCCCACCTTGGATATTTTCTCAAAGGTGGCCAAATAGAGAGGAATGCCGAACAGCGTATGCATCCAGGACTTTAGCTGATGCAGAATGCAAATACACCCAAATAGAAAAGGAAGGATTGGTGGTCAGTTTTGGAGTCAGGAAGTTCCACCATTATCTTTATGGATGGAGATTTGTGATAAGCACAGACACAAACTCCTATTTGGTCTGATTAAAGAGGTCAAGGCAGTGCCACCCGTAGTTTCAGGCTACATTCAGTAGTGGACTCTAATACTAAGTGCTTATAATTACAAGTTAGAACACCGTTGGGGAGACCAAGACCCATCAAGTCCACACCAACATCTGAACCGAGTTCCTACCAGATCCAACCCGTATTTCCCTAGGCTATTCCACCTAGCCTGTTCAACCTTGGACACAATGGGTAGTTTAGCATGGTCAGAACACCTAAACTGCACATCTTTGGACAGCAGGTGGAAACTGGAGCACCTGGAGGAAACCCACACAGACACAGGGAGAATGTGCAAACTCCACACAGACAGTTGCCCAGGGCTAGCATCAAGCCTGGGTCCCTGGTGCTGTAAGGCACTACTGCTAACCACTGAGCTACAGTGACATATTCAAATATTGGCTTCCCATCCTGATAACCCATTCCATTCTTCACACTCATAATGCTTATTTGCCTCGGTACAGGACATTAGGCAGAGACAGAGAACCAGAGATACACTTCCAGTCATTGTGACACTTATTTCTGCAAGGAAGGAATCACTGAGGATAACCAGAATTTCAACATTAATGGCCATTAGAGATGGAAAGATGGATGTCTCCCAGCTGATCAGTGAGATTTAGATACCGTACAGCCACATGCAGAGAACACTCTGTTGTGTTGCCTTAAGGCAATGAAAAATGTTGATCTGAACAATGATGAGTAAGAAATCTTTCACCTCATCAGCTCTAATTCATACCTTTATCTCCCACAAGTCATTCTAGCAATCCAAGGAAACTAGTACCAGAAGAGGGAAAAAAGTTCTGATCTGGATAGGAGCATTCTAAGGAAGCATCATCACATGGCTAATATGTGCCCCTCAGAAACGCAAATACACAAGCCTCAGTTAGGCTTTCAGTACAGATAGGTGGGTTGCTACGTGGCGAGGTAGATATCAAATGTAAGCAGAAACAGGTATTTGAAACAAGGACTGCAGTGAAGTGTCTCTGTCAGACCATGCACATTCCAACCTCTGTTCAGATCTTAAGCCTTGGTGTCCATTGAAGAACAGGACTATTCTGAAGCAGCTGTAGAAAATGCAAAAGGTTCTTCCAACATTTCAGAAGCATTGAGCATGACTGGAGATTGGAAGAGCTGTCTAAATTAAGATTGTATGATGTTGGAGGTATTTTTTACATACATTCCTGATGTGGGTGTCATCACTGGTAAGGCCAATATTTGATGCCTATCTCAAATTCTCTTTAACTTAATGCCTTACTGGGGCCATTTCAGAGTGCAGTTAAGAATCAACCACACTGTGAGAGTCTGAAGTCGCATGTAGGCCAGATGTGGTAAGGATGACAGATTTCCTTCCCTGAAGGGCATTAGTGATCCAGATATATTTTTATGACAATCGAAAATAATCACAAGGTCACTTTTAAGGAAAAGTATAAACTCCAGTATTTATTGACCACAGGGTCCACCATCTTTATGGTGGGATTTATACCCATGTTCTCAGAACATTTACCTGGGGAATTATGGATTATTAGTCCAGTGACATTCCCACTATTGCCTCCCCTTTGCACTGATGTCCACTGAATTGAAAGAGTGGACACCTGTATGGAGAATCAAAAGAATCAAACAATCAAACATCTGTAATGATCAATTGCCTGTCAATTTGATCTGTCAGCTTAAGTGGGATCAAGGAAAGTCTAACCTAGGCCATTCAATGCCTCAGTGAAATGAAGCAAGATGATCTTCAACTCTTGGCTAGCAGAGATATTCAAATGAATGATATGAGGAAAGATGGGGAAGGAAACATGGAAGTGGAGACTGCTCAAAACATTTCAATCCTCCATTCTTGTCCCACTCCACTTAGAGCCCTTTATGATACCCTATAACCCAATATCCAAATTTACCCCTAGCCAGGTGCAGGTGGGGCAGATCTTGCCAGGCGTAGGGCCCAAATTACTTCTAAAACCCAGAGACCCATTGGCGTAAGGGTGCAAACAGCCTATCTTTAATCTGTTGAAGTTAGGGCCATGTAGTGATTATAGTAGAATATGGAGGAGGAGGAAGATTACGTTACAGAAGGATAATTATTTGGCTGTTTATCACAGTGTTAAGTTGTCACTTTTATATTCAAAGTTTAGGAAGCGTAAACTTTATTCCAAAGTTCCAAGCTAGATGCCTGGTGTTCTTAATCTTGAGGAAAATAGATGAGTCCAGAAAAGAGTAGAAAACAGACTAAAGGTGTCAGCATGTGCAGCTTTGTGCTGAGGTTGGGATGGAGCAATGGGAACAGAGGGTTCAGCATTTGTGCATCAGATGGGTGTTTTACCTTATTTTAGCTAAGAGTGCCTGTATAGGTTGTTATGGGTCTCTGACAGCTAAATGGGAATATATAAAGGCCCTTGTTCACATGTTCTTCCTGCTTTCGCAAAGATGTAGACTATTTCTCAACTTCTTCCTCTTGCAGGTCTAGTCCTCTCAGTAAGATGGTGGCATACTTCTACCACTCCGTTCACGATTTAATGGTTCATATCAAAAGGTTCACAAAGGTCTGTCCAGGTGACTGAGCTACATTTTCAGTATTCATATGGTTTATTCAATGACCAATCATTCTCACGTGGCTTTGGTTATACCTTTCCTGGACATCAGCTATAATACTCCTGGCACTGAATAAGGCATCTTGGCAGCCCACGGGTTTCTGTGCAGACAATGAGAAGTGACGTGTTGTGTACAGTTTTGGTTTCCTTTCTTTGGAAAGGATGTATTGGCATTGGAGAAGGTTCACTATACTGATTCTGAAGTTGAGAGGGTTGGCTTATGAGGAAAGATTACGTTGACTAGGACGATACTTATTGAAACTTAGAAGATTGAGGGGGAATCTTATAGAAATATATATAATTATGAAGGATAACTCAGAGGCACTGAGGTTGTTTCCACTGGCAGGTGAAATTTGAACTAGGGGCCATAGCCTCAAAATAAGAGGAACCAATTTAAGACTGAGTTGAGGAGGAACTTCTTCACCTAAACGGTTGTGAATCTATCAAATTCCCAGCCCACTGAAGCAGTTGAGGTTACCTCAATGTTTATAAGGCAAAGATGGATTTTTGAACAGTAAAGGAATTAAGGGTTACGGTGAGCAGGCGGATAAATGGAGCTGAGTCCACAAACATGACCGTATTGAATGGTGGAGCATGCTCAAGGGGCCAGATGGCATACTCCTGGTCCCACTTATGATCTTATGTTGTTGAACAGGTTCATGGTGCAGAAAGAATTACAGTTGAAGTTGCATTTGATCCACCAATTCTGATGATGTAACAATCTTTGGGTGAAGAACTGTCTACAATAGTATGAAGTCCCAGTGGAGACAAATGTGTCATATCTGGCACCTGATTGCTCTAATTATACCTAACATAGAACATAGAACAATACAACGCAGAACAGGCCCTTCGGCCCATGATGTTGCACCGACCTGTGAACTAATCTAAGCCCAACCCCCTACACTATCCCATCATCATCCAAATGCTTATCCAAGGACTGTTTAAATGTCCCTAATGTGGCTGTGTAACTACATTGGCATTCCATGCTCTTACCACTCTCTAACTAGTAAATGTTAATTGTCCCTACTGCTTTCATGCAAAAACTATACATTACTACATAAAACATGTGTCTCTTGTTGTTAAGACTTTACTGGTTTATCTCTACCATTGATAATTAGGACGTTAGATTCAGAACAGTAAGAAAGATTGGCAGTAGCAACCTACCCCAGACACAAGGCTCCATTGGTTGGTACTCTAGTCTCAATTTAGTAGACCTTATTGAATACACAAGATCCTGTGGTGCTTGAATGCTGAGAGATGTTTCCACTTACTTAAGAGATGAGAACAAGGGAACGCAACTTAAAAATAAGGAATCACCCATTTAAGATTGAGACAAGAAGAATAATTTTTCTCTCAGATACTTGTAAGTTCTCTTTCTCAATTTTTGGTCACGGTAAATAGAATTTTGACTTCCAAAAGACTCAAAAACATTAGGTATAGGCAGAAAAGTGGAGCTGAGATCACAATCGAATCAGTCGTGATCTACTTCGATGGTGGAGCAGGCTCAAGGGGCTGGATGGTCTACTCCTTCTAATTCTTATGTCTGTATATTCATATTGATATAAATGATAATTTTTCAGTCATACACCAGTTGAACATTAAAGAATTGAAATCTCTTTTGGATTTATGAGTAGTCCAAGTTGAGAGTTGTGAGAGCATGGAATGCGTTGCCAGCAGCAGTTGTGGAAGCAAGGTCATTGGGGTCATTTAAGAGACTGCTGGACATGCATATGGTCACAGAAATTTGAGGGTGCATACATGAGGATCAATGGTCGGCACAACATTGTGGGCTGAAGGGCCTGTTCTGTGCTGTACTGTTCTATGTTCTATGTGAAGGCATTTTCATCACATCATGGGTGCAGTCTGTCTCTTCCTGAACTTGTAGTATTTACACCAGCACAGTAGATCTCAGATTAGCCTCATCAATCATGGTGACCTTGGTGAGCATAATATCTATCATAAAAACCAAAAGAACTGCAATTGCAGTTATGAGTAGCAGATTTCTAGAAGGAACGTGAGATAAGTAGTTATGATTCTGATGACCTTGATTACCCCATATTGCAAGCCCACCCAGTCCACTTGGATGGATTCCATCTTGTAGGAAGCTGCAAATATCAGTAACAATGCCATGTGAGAATAGCAAGTTAATCTGCAACTCATATACCCTGTGTATGCAGACTCCTGTGAGTTGGAGATCTGTATTCATTCCTGCTATGGTTGGAGATGTTCCTCTTCTGAGTCAGAAGTTGAGCTGCAAGAAATTGAGGCTACTCCCATTCTGTAGATTTAGGTCACACCTGAATTCTTTTTCTTTCCTTCGTGGGCTGCATGTTTCATTATCAGGGCATGTAATTATTGGCCTTCCTAAACTGCCCTTGAGAAAGTGCTGATGAACTATGTTCTTAAACTGCTGGAGCCATCTGGTGTTGGTACACTGACTGTACTATAAAACAGAGAATTCCAGGATTGTGACCCTGCATCAGTATGTGAATGATAATGTAGTTTCAAGTTAGAAAGGTGTAAGGTTTGGAGGGAATCTTGCAGTTTGTGGTGTTTAATGCATATTTGTTCTTCAAAGCAATGGAAGTCACAGATTTCGAAGGTCCTGTTGAAGAGCCTTGGTGAGTTGCTGAAGTGCATATTGTAGATGGCATATAATGACACCATTGTGTGTCAATAGTGGAGTGAATGAATATTTAAAGTGGTGGATGAGCAGCCAGGTAGAGCAATCAGCTTTGTCTTGGATGGTATCAAGTTTCTTAAGAGTTATTGGAGCTGCCCTCATTCAAGCGAATGGAGAATACTGTGTCATACTCCTGACATGTTCCTTATTGATGGTGGATAAACTTCAGGGAGACAGGAGGTGAGTTACTCACCAAGGAATTCCTGGACTCTGAAATGCTCATTTAGCTGAGTTTCTAGCCAAGTCAATTGTAAGGCCTAGGATGTCGGAGGTAGGAAATTCCGGAGAGATTGTTAGATTCTATCTTGTTGGAGATGGTAATTGCCTGGAACTTGTGTAGCATGAATGATACTTGTTTCTTACCAGCTCAAACCTTACTATGTCACAGTTCTTACTAAGATACAGACTGCTTCAGTATCAGAGGAGCTGTGTATGCTTTTAACCATTATGCAATCATGAGCAAACATACCCACTATTGAAAGGAGCACAACTGTATTTGAAGATAATTGAGCTGAGGCCATGACATTGAAGAGCTCTTGCAGTGCTGTACTGTGACTGAGCTGATTGGTCTCAACAATTTCAACCATCATACTTTGCAGTAAGCATGATTCGGCCAGTAGAGGTAGTTATACTGTTTTCCTATTACTTCAATTTTGCAAAGGTTCCTTCATGCCAGTCAAGTATTGCTTTGACATTAAGGTCAGTCACTCTCACCGCAATTGTGCAATTCAGCTCCTTTGCCTTAACACAGGCTTTATGGAAGTCTAGACCTAAATTGGCCTGCTAGAACCCAAATGGAGCACTGGATGGCTGGTAACTGATGAGTAAGGATGGCTTGATAACATTGTTAATAATGCCTTCTATTCAGTTCTGATAATTGGACAATAGTTTGATGAGGTCGTAATTGGCTGGATTTGATTTGGCTTGTTTTTTGTGGCTATGACATACCTGTGCAAATTTTCCCACATTGTTGGGAAGATGCATCTGTTGCAGTGTATCATAGAATCCCTACAGTGTGGAAACAGGCCATTTGGCCCAACAGTTCCACACTGCCCGTCCGAACAGCATGCCACACAGACCCATTCCCCTATATTTCCCCATGTCTAACACACCTAGCCTAAACATCCCTGGGCACTATGGGCAATTTGGCTTGGCCAATCTACCTAACCTGCACATCTATGGACTGTGGGAGGAAACCTGAGCACCTGGAGCAAACCCACACGAACGCAGGGAGAATGTGCAAACTCCACACAGACAGTCGCCACAGGCTGGGATTGAACCCAGGGCCCTAGCACTGTACGCCAGCAGTGCTAACCCCTATGCCACTATGACAGTGTACTGAGCAACTTGACTAATGTCTAGTTCAAGTGCACAAGATTTCAGCAATGTATTATCATGGTCCTTAGCCTTTTGTAAAGACGATAATTATTTTTTGGGATTGTGAAAATGTCGTAATGTACAGTAACACATGGTAAAAGCATGTAAGCCAATTACAGAGCCTGTTTAAGCAATTGCAGTTAGCAGGCTTATGAATAAATTTGATAAAATGCATTTCCAAAAGCAAGGGTAACTTACTTAGGATGCATTGTAGTCCAAAGGCAGTATTGCCAGAAGTGGCAAAATCAATTGAATTCTCAATTTCTACAACTAAATGGGAAATCATGAGATATTCAGATATATGTTGGTTTATTGAAAATTTGTTCCCAATGTCAGTACAATAGCTGTACCTTGGATAAATGTGTTATGGAAACAGGAGTAAGTGGTCAACAGAGGATGAAATGAAACTGAAGGCAATCCTAATTAATTAACTGGCATTGGTTTCCCCTTACTTTACCAAGCGTTTTAAAATAGGGATTGATGTTATTGATTTGGGAATGGGTCTAGTCTTGTTGCAAGATGCAAGTCAGTAACATAGAAGTAAGTAGGGTATTTTTCTAAGAAATTAAACAAATATCACAGCAAAGACTCTATAGTAGGAAAGGGGATTTGGGGATTATTATTGGCTCTTCCATATGTTTAAATCCATATCCAATGGTGTTGCAATGAAACACTAATCTACACTGACCATAATCCACCAACATTCAGAGAGTCATAGAGATGTACAGCCAGAAACAGATCTTTCAGGCCAACTCATCTAAGCTGACCAGATATTTTAAATAAATCTAGTCCTATTTGCCAGCATTTGGTCCATATTCCTCTAAAACCCTACTATTCATTTACCCATCCAGATGCCTTTTAAATGTTATAATTGGACAAGCCTCCACCACTTCCTCTGGCAGCCCATTCTGTATGTGCACCACTCACTGCATGAAAAAGTTACCCCTTATATCTCTTAAATCTTACCCCTCTCACCTGAAACCTATGCCTTCTAGTTTTGGACTCCCCCACCCCGGAGAAAAAATCTTGTCTGTTTATCCTACTCATGCCCCTCATGATTTTAAAAACCTCTGTTGGGTCATCCCTCAGCCTCTGACTCTCTAGGGAAAATAGCCCCAGCCTATGCAGCCTCTCCTTTTAGCTCAAACACTACAACCCTGGCAACATGCTTGTAAAACGTTTCTGAACCCTTTCAAATTTCACAACTCCATTCCTATAGCAGGACACCAGAAATGCAGGCTGAGTTCCAAAAGTGGCCTAACTAATGTGCTGTACAACTGTAACACGACCTCCTAACTCCTATACTCAATGCATTGACCAATAAAGGCCAGCATACCAAATTCCTTCCTCAAGTCCTATCTAACTGCTACTCCACTTTCAAGGAACAATGAACCTGCACTCTAAAGCCTCTTTGTTCAGCAACACTCCGCACCTTACCACTAATTGCCTTGATTTGCCTTTCCAAAATGCAGCACCTCACAGTTATCTAAATTAAACTCCATCTGCCACTCCTTGGTCCATTAGCCAATCTGATCAAGAACATATTGTACTCTGCCGTTAACTTCGCTGTCCACTACACTTCCAATTTTGGTGTCATCCACAAATTTACTAACCATACCTCTTACGTTCACATCCAGATCATTTATATATATGATGGAAAGCTCTTCCTTGTGGCACACCAGTGGTCACAGGCCTCTGGTCTGAAAAACCACCGTCTGTCTTCTACCTTCAAAGAAGTTCTGTATCCAAATGGCTAGTTCTCCCTATATTCCATGTGATATAACCTGGTTAACCAGTCTACTGTGAGGAACTTTGTCAAACACCTTACTGAAGTCCATATAGATCACATTCACTGCTCTACCCTCATCAATCCTCTTTGTTAGTTCTTTAAAAAAAATCTTGATCTCACAAGGAATCAAGGGCTACAGGGAGAGTGCAGGGAAGTGGAGTTGAAATGCCCATCAGCCATGATTTAAATGGCAGAGTGGACTCGATGGGCCAAATGACCTTACTTCCACTCCTATGTCTTATGGTCTTATAAACTGGGGTTGTTTTTCTTACAGCAGAAGAGGTTGAGTGGGGACATGATTGAGATGTATAAAATTATAAGGAGCATAAATAGGGTAGATGGAAAGAAACTTCTCGCTTGATGGAGGGAGCAATGACCAGGGGCCATAGATTTAATGTTTAAAGGATATGTGTGGAAACATGTTTCCATCTAGAGGGTGGTGGGAATCTGAAACTCACTGCCTGTAAGGGTAGTAGAGGCAGAAATTCCGGTAGCATTTAAGAAGCATTTAGGTATGTACTTGTATTGCTTTAGGGATACATTCTATGAGTCAATGGCTGAAAAATGGGATTACTATAGTTAAGTGGGTTGTTTTTAACAATCACACATGCAATAGGCCAAAGGATCTTTTTCTGTGCCGTAGCTCTCTATGATCCTATGAATATGACTTATATTCATTATCCTCATTCATCCCTTATACAAATCTTAAACAATTTTTATTATCTTTCTCTTAAATTCTTAACTTATTCCATCATTTTATATTCAGGTCAACGTATACAATTTCACATTTTAAATTTAAACAATCTTTATATTGAATGGTTGCTTCAATAAACTTCATCTGAACAATCTTACATTTTTGGTTTTAAAGTTCTCACTGATGGGTGTACCTTAGAACTCTGTGGAAAGCTAGGGAAGTGATTGCTGGGCCCCTTGCTGAAATATTTGTATCATTGATAGCCACAGGTGAGGTATTCAATCTCTCCATAACTGCAGACAACCTTCTAGTAAATCTCTGCACCATTTCCAATGTTATCCAGAACTGGATTCCAGAATTGCACACAAGACTTTAGCATGGCCTAATATTTTAGAGTTCCAGTGTAACTTGCCTGTACATTTTTTAATTTTAATTTTTAAATTAATTTTCCCCCCACTCTAATTTGCCAGCCCAACTGACTATTTTCTGTTCTGTAATTTGCAGTCCTGTGGTGTAATTATCAATAGCTACAGTAGCTGGGTTTGCTTGTACCTTCCCAATCTTTGGTTGTTTGAGACCATTGTAAGTTATTCACCTGAAAACAAGCGTCTGTACTGAGATGTGTGTGCATTTTCTAATCTGATTCTTTTTTTAAAAATCAGGTACACAAGTGACCCTGTGTGGCACTGCAGTTACACTGGTGTCTTCCTGCAGCAACTGATTCTTAAGTATCAAGTTTAGCCCAGATTCTGCCCTTTTTTTTTTCTCCTTCTAGTTTCAAAGATGTAGACTTTATGAAATTGGGTACGAATGTATCACAGAACTTTTCATGTGCAAGTTGCACTTATGGTATTTTGCAATAGTAGCTGTGAGTATGCACTCTTTTCTGTAAGAATTGCATGGACTTCAAACAGACTGTCTTGAAAATAAAGCAACTTTTAAAAAAAAAATTACGGGGGGCACAGTGGCTTCGTGGTGTTCACTGCTGCCTCATGGCGCAGGGACCAGGGTTCGATTCCACCCTTGGGCGACTGTCTGTGTGGAGTTTGCACATTCTCCCCATGTCTGTGAGGGTTTCCCCTGGGTGCTCCGGTTTCCTCCCACAGTCCAAAGATGTGCAGGCTAGGTGGATTGGCCATACTAAGTTGCCTATAGTGTGCAGGGATGTGTAAATTAGGTGGGTTATAGGGGGATGTGTCTGGGCAGGAAGCTCTGAGGTTCGGTATGGACTTGTTGGGCTAAAGGGCCTGTTTCCACACTGTAGGGATTCTATGATACAATTTATGCCTATGCTAATAAAGGCAAATAAACAAAATGCTTACTGATCACTTTTTTCACTTGTCCTGATACCTTAAGGGTCCAGTAGACATGCACACCAAGATCCCTCTGATCCTCAATGCTTACCAAGGTCCTACCATTCACTACGTATTCTTTTGCCTTGTTTGTCC
This sequence comes from Stegostoma tigrinum, assembly GCF_030684315.1. Classification (NCBI taxonomy): domain Eukaryota; kingdom Metazoa; phylum Chordata; class Chondrichthyes; order Orectolobiformes; family Stegostomatidae; genus Stegostoma; species Stegostoma tigrinum. Next base: position 37,819,571 of record NC_081362.1, read on the forward strand.
TGCCCAGGGGCATCATCTCACATTTATCTGGACTGAATTCAGTGCTCAGCCCACCTCACCAGCCCATCTACATTCTCTTGTTGTCTGAGGCTAACCTCCTCACTGTTTACCACCCCACCAATCTTTGTATCCTCTGTGAACTTACTGACCAAACCTCCTACATTCAAGTATGAATCATTTACATAAAACACAGAAACCAAGGACCCCAATACTGACTCCTGTAGGACCCACTGGATACAGACTTCCAGTTGGAGAACACCCCTCAATTATCACCCTTTTCCTTGATCCCATGTGCTCTTAGCTTTGCTATCATTTTTCCCATGCAGGACCTTATCAAAAGCTTTGCTGAAGTCCAAGTATGCTAAATCATAAGCATTGTCCTCATCAACACACCTGGTCACCCCTTCAAAAAATTCATTCGTTTGTCATACATAATCTGCCCTTAACAAAACTATGCTGTTTTGAATAATCTGTGCCTCTCCAAATGCAGATTAATTCTGTCCTTTGGAACAGCTTTCATTAGCTTCCCCACCACTAAGGTTAGACTGACTGGACTCTAATTTTCTGGTTTACCTCTGGCTCCCTCTGTGAATAACAGTACCACACTGGCTGTCCTCTAGTAGGCCTATCAGACAGGAACTGAAAGTGTTAGCAAGTGCCCCTGCTATATACTCTCTTGCCTGACTCAACAACATGGAACAAGTATCAGCTGGCCCTGGAGACTTATCTACTTTCAAACCTAGCAGACCACTCATAATCTCCTCTCTGTCGATCCTAATTTCTTTAATTATATTACAGACATTCTCCTGATTTCTATACCCAATTGTCTCTCTCACTCGTGAACACCAACCTAAAATATCCATACATCTCCCTCATTATCCTTTTACCCTTCGCATATTCTTCACATACCCCTATTAGCTCTCCTAATCTCCCTCTTAAATTCTCTCTTGCACATATATTCCAATAGGGCCTCTGTTGTTTTGACATCTTGACATTCGCCATAAGCCTCCTTTTTTCTCTTAATCCAATGCTGTATATCACTTGATATTCAGGATTCACAGGATTTGATGGTCCACCCTTTTTCTTTATTGGAACATGTTGGCCCTGTACCCTCGATATTTCTTTCTTGAATTTTCCCCCTTTCCTATTGGTCTCAGAGATATTTACCTAAAAATATTCGCTGCCAGTCCACTCTGGATAAATCATATCTGATCTTATTAAAACTGGCCATCCTCCAGTTGAGAACTTTGATTTCAGGGCCACCCTTATCCTTTCCCCTAACAATCTTGAATCTACAGAGATTATTGTTTACAAAATGCTCTCCATTGATACTTCAACCCCTTGCTCAGCTTTGTTACCGAAAATTAAGTTTAGTACTGACCCCTCTCTTGTAGGATTTTCTATGGTTTAAAAAGCAGCCCTGGATGCATTTCAAGACTTTCACTCCCTACAAACCTTGCGTACAATGGCTACCCAAGTTAATGACAGGGAAGTTGAAATCTGCTACTATCATCACCCTGTTACACTTACACTTTCATGAAATTTGCCTAGATATTACATAGAACATAACAGCACAGTACAGGCCCTTCGGCCCTCGATGTTGTGCCGACCTGTCATACCGATCTCAAGCCCATCTAACCTACAATACTCCACGTACGTCCATATGCTTATCCAATGACGACTTAAATGTACCTAAAGTTGGCGAATCTACTACCGTTGCAGGCAAAGCGTTCCATTCCCTTACTACTCTGAGTAAAGAAACTACCTCTGACATCTGTCCTATATCTTTCATCCCTCAATTTAAAGCTATGCCCCCTTGTGCTCGCCGTCACCATCCTAGGAAAAAGGCTCTCCAGATATCTGCTCTTCTTTTTTTTGGACAGTTAGGGGTCCTGAAGTCTTGCCTGAAGACCAATATTCTGGAATATTGATCTGCTAATTCTGCTACTCTCTCAACCACATCTCCGTGACTACAATGACATCATACCCCATAATTTAATTTGTGCCCTTAACACATCTGCATTGTTTGTCAGACTCCTTGCATTAAAATAAATACCATCCAACCTTGCCAAATTCCCTGTGCCTTCACTGGCCTATGTCTATGCCATCCGGACTCGCTTGCTGTCATCTCTAATTTTGGCTTTTTATCTCCCCCTGCTGAACCTTCTCTCTGGATCTCACTACCTTGCTAAGTTTGCTAAAAGCTTCCGCAACAGCACTAGCAAACCTCCCCGCAAGGATGCTGGTCCAATTCTAGTTCAGGTGAATCCATCCATCTTATGCAAGTCCTGCCACCTCTAAAACCAGTCCAACTGTCCCAGAAATCTAAAGTTGTCCCTCCTGCATCATCTCTGTGCTTATTGTCTAAGTGTCATGGGCCTAGTGATGAAATGTATTTTTGAAATGGTGTTTCATCTTATCTTTATGACACAATGATGTACAGGGTATGAAACCATGCAAAAGCATGTTCCTGAGTGAGCATACATATGCAGTTGTCTCGCAGTTCTAATGTCAGCAGATACTGTCTTTTTAGAGACACTGAACGGATAAGTGCTCAACCAGCGAATGAAAGATTGAGAAATGAAATATTTGCAACCTCATTAAAGAGTTGAAAGGGATCAGTAGGGAACTGAAGAAAGGTAACTCATTATGCCTGTAACCAGACTGATGCCAGAACTGTGCTTCCTACCCATAATATTGGTGTCTTGTCTTGTCTTGCCTCTTCGTGTGTCTGTTTATATGATTAGGGAATGCTTGAAAGGGGTTAAGTTTAATTTGTAGACTCTAAGTTAGCAGTTCATGTTTCTTTCTTGCTTGATTTCAATAAATACCGATTTTCTTGTTAATGATAAAAATGAATCCACTATGTATATTTGCAAATCGTGAATTTGACAGTTCAGTAAAATTGAGCAATTTGGTGCTTTAATTAAATTTTCGTAATTGTCAGAACTCCAGGAATAGTAGGGTTTAGATCTGATCCATTAGTTCTAGGATCTCTTCTGATTTTTAGCATGTTTATGGTCCTGTGTTTACCTTCACCAGGTTGGCATCTCACTTCTGCATATGCCTGATGCTGCATCTGGCCAACTCTCCTACGCTTTTCGTTGAACTAGATTTGGTCCCTTTCCTTGATGGTAATGGTAAATTTACAGAAATGCTGGGTTAATCAGTTTATGGATTTGTTGGTGAATACCATCTCTATGTTAACAGTGCCTCATGAGTGCCTTGTATTAAATTTAAAACCATAAGAAAAAGGAACAGGCGTAGGCCATTCAGCCCTCAAGGCCGCTTCACTATTCTATAGGATCAAGGCTGATCCAACATTCCTTGCTTCCACTTCCCTGCCTTTTCCCTTAATCTTTTCTTTCCCCGATCAAGAATCCAGCCATCTCGGCCTTGAATATGCAGACTGTCCATTTCCCCAAAACTCTCTGGGGAAAGGAATTCCACAGAGTCACAACCCTCTGAGAGAAGAAATTCCTCCTTATCTTGGTCTTAAATTAGTGTCCCTTTATTCTGAGACTATGTCCTCTGATCCTAAACTTCCCTATGAGGTGAACAACCTCTCAGCATTTACCTTGTCAAGCCCTTTAAGAATTCTACAGTGAGTTTATCTCTCATTCTGCTAAAATTTACAGATCTATTCTTGGACTAATTTATTTAGCAAAGTGATAGTGACACACAACCGAACAGAATGTATACAAACTGTGAACATTGTTTCCTCAATGATTGTGTGGTGGTCATTCCCACCAATACTGCTTTGTGCAGATGCGTCTGTGATAGGTAGGTTGGTGAGGACAAGGTCAAGTAAGATTTTCCTTCTTGTTGGTTCTTTCACCACTGTTACAGAACTGGCTTTGCAGATATGTTCTTCAGGGCTCAGACACCATGGTCAATTGTGGTTCTACTCACTCTTCGTAACAGTCACAGGAATGATTGCTTAAAATATATTTTATACTCTTGCTTTATAGTCAGTGCTTCTTTGAAAAGGAGTTCAAAGTGAAAGAGTACTGATTCATCAGCTGAGAGAAGGCAGTATGTGACAACTCTCGCCATGTTTGATCTGATACTGTGAGATTCCATGGGTTAGAGTCAATGTTGAAGACTTCTAGGACAACTCTGTCCTTACTCCTAGAACACCAGGTTGGCACTTCTGGTGGATTTCTCCTATTGGTGGGATAAAATGTATGCAGGGATTGTGAGGCAAGGGCCTGGGAGATTCATGGTAAGATATGATTTGGTGAGTCCGAAGATGTAGGTGGATTTGGCCATGCTAAATTGCCAATAGAGTCATAAAGTGCGCAGGTTAGGTCGATTAGCCGTGGGGAATGCAGGGTTCCACAGATAGTGTAGGGGGTGGGATGCTTTTAGGAGGGTCAGTGCAGACTTGATGGGCTGAATGGCCTTCTTCCACACTGTAGGGGTTCTAAGAGCATGATTATGACAGATTGTCACTTGACTCAGAGGACAGCCTTCCCAATTATGGAAGAAATTGTCAGATATTAGTCTGGAGGATTTTGCAAGTCCAAACAGGCAGTGTATGTCACTGTTGTCTGCAGTTTTTAGACAAGGTGGGTCTATCCTGTTTTATTTATATTCAATTTTTTATAGCAGTTTGATTCCTCTGCCTCTGGACGAAGTTGTTGGTTGGTTTACTGAGCTGACTGGTTTCATGGAAACATTTAGGCCCACTCCTAGGTGACATCTTCAGTGCTGGCTAGCCTCCAGTGAAACGCTGTTGTTCTGTTCCATCCTGAATTTATATGTTCAGGTTTGTCATGGTGGGTAGTTCTGTTTCCAGTTTTGCTCCAGATTGGTATGTAGATAGGATCTATTTCAACAGGGTTATGGCGCCAGTGGTTGAAAACCAGGCCTTCAGGAATTCACGTGCTTGTCTTTGTTTTGCTTGTCCCAGTACTGTTACGTTGCCCCAGTTAAAATCATGTCCTTCTTTATTGGACTTCCCTGCCTTTTCCCTTAATCTTTTCTTTCCCCGATCAAGGCACATGAATATGACCAACTCTCCGCAATATAAACTTTGGGCTCTTACATTCTATAACTCAGTTCATAAAGGACATTGTCAGTTTTTTTTCCATATCAGACGAGAATAAATGTACATAGTTTGAAGATGCCAGTAGCAGGAGCAATTAGTGGTAGAAACCTGAATGCAAGGAGCCTCGTGAATAAGGCAGATGAATGTAGTGGTAGACTCCTTAAAGTACAATATCATAGTTATTAATCAAACATGACTAAAATGAAGGGCAGGAATAACTGATCAACTGGCTGCAGGGCTTTCATACAGGATAGAGAAGGAATAAAAAGAGCATAGTTTCATTATACTTATGATCAAAGTCTGAGTAGTGAATGTGGATGCATTCAGCCACCTTCCACTTGAAGATACACCACTAGTGGTATCCCCAGTGGAAGAGTCTGTAGTGGTATCACTTTTATGGACATGCTCCCAGTCATAGCTGACAATATCAGACTTTAGATGCAGAAAGATCCAGTTCTTTCAAAAGTGAAAAAAAAACATGTTGACGGGGGAAACCAAAGGAAACCAAACCATCACAACTAGAAATGAAATGTTATTGGACCTGGAGGGTTCACAGCAGAGGATGGCATATGTTATGGGAAGCAATGGTGATTGACCTAGCAAAGATCACTGCCAAAATTCCACCAGGGTCATCCATGGGTCTCTAAAATGATGTTGGCAAGAAGTTACGTCGGGAGGCCAGGCCTGGATGCAGACATAGCCAGGTTGGTGGGGCAATGTCCAAAGTGCCAACAAGGACAAAAATTTCTGCCAGCAGCTCCTCCACATTTGTGGGAATGGCCAGGTAAATTTTAGACTTGATTGCATGTTGACTGCACAGATCCTTTCTACGGTTCAATGTTCTTAGGCATTGTAGACACCCAAACAAAGCAGTTGGACGTGCATAAAGTCCATGCGTCAAACACTAGGGCAACAGAAAAATTGTGCGCAGCTTTTCAATACACAGATAGTGTCGGTCACAGATAACGGGCTCTCATTTACCAGCAAGGAATTTGGGTATTTCCTAAAGTCAAATGGGATTTGATAAGGACAGCTCCATACCACCCATCATCCAATGGCCTGGCAGAAAAAGCAGTCCAAACTTTGAAGGCTGGCTTGAAGAGACAGACTAGCCTTGCTAGATACCAAGCTGTCAAAGTTCTTATTTTATTGTAGGACAACCCCACATGTAATCACAGTGATAGCACCAGTGGAGTTGCTAATGAGTAGAAGGCTCTGCACCAGGTTAAGTCTGATCTTGCTGAACCTAGGAGTTAGGGTGAAACTGCAACAGGAATGCCAATGCCGATCATAAGACTCCATCATGCCAGAGAGACAGTCGTGATGCAGGGATGATGTTTAAAACATAGAATCATTGTTTTTTGTTGAGGTTCATCCTAAGCATCTCCGAGACATAAGACTCTGCTCTAAAACATAGAATCCCTATAGTGTGGAAAGAGGCCCTTCAGCCCAACAAGTCCACACTGACGCTCAGCACAGCCCACCCAGATCCACCCCCCTTTAATCCACCTAATCGATCCATCCCTGAACACTATGGGCAATTTAGCATGGCCAAGACACCGACCCTGCACATCTTTGGACTGTGGGAAGAAACCAGAGCACCAGAGCATACAGACAGAGGGAGAATGTGCAAACTCTACATAGTCACCTGAAGGTGGAATTGATTCTGGGTTCCTAGCTCCTTGACACAGGAGTGCTAACCACTGAGCCACCATGCCACCTTGATCCAAGGGACACACACCAAGACAAGCATCAATTGTTTGGTTTAAGAATCATGGAAATGGCACCTCATGGGTAAGAGTGTGGTTGATGGAAGGTTAAGACCAATGATGTATAAAGTTTGCAGAGGTACGCGGGTCCTGAATGAGTGTGTGGACCATATAACAGGTACGAATTCACAAATGGTGCAGGAGCAAAATGTGCCTTGCCCCTTAGAACAACTGGAAAGGTTGCTGAAAAACTTGTGTTCGCTCTGTCCATCAAGTGTTGATGAGTCCTCAGAATCAGGGATGGATATGATAGACGCAACCACATCGATACCTTTGCCACCAGAAGAATGAAATTCTACTGAGGTGTTCCTGGTGCAAAAGGCAAACTCCCGTGCATTACACATTGCCCATATCGACTGCTGAGTCAGAGGAACCTGACCTGGTGCTAAAACGTCCCAGGAGGCTGTCCAAGAAAAACGTTCGGCCTATGTCCTTGGACTCGGAGGGGGGGGAAAGGATGTATTGACTATAACAAGGTCAGCCATCTGGACCTCACAGAATATGAGTTCCCTGATTGGGCCAGATTAACAGCCCTTATCAGGGGTTCCTGCCTAACAGATAAAAAGGGGAGGGTCAGAGATAGTGACACTCCTGAGCCCTGACTCTGAAGAGACAGTACTAAAATCAAGGACCCTTTATGTGTAGATAAAGGTTGACTAGGTGATGGGATACCTGCCCTGTGGAGTTATTTCAAAAAAGGGCTTTAGATTTACTCCTCATAAAATGGTTTGCTTATGCCTTTGAGAAAGGTTTAAACTAACCTCTACAAGTATGGGAATTAGGATGTTACATTATCGTGCCCAAAGCATTGGGACTATCTGATGATAAAGGAGTAAGAAATAGGAACATATTAAATGGAGTCAAGAGTAAAAAGGAATGCAATAAGGTCCAAGTTAGATTTACTGTTCTTGTCTGTCCTTTAAGACGAGCAATCTGAGAGGACATTTAATCGATGATTTCAAAATCATGAGCAAGCTGATAGATAGTGAGAAGCTGTTCCTGACTATAAAAGAAAATGTGAGAGAGCATAGATTTATACTGATGTACATTAGAAGCAAGGGCAATGTGGAAAAATACTTTTTCACACATTAAGCAGTTAGGATATAGCTTCGTGTAGTCAGGAACAAAATATCATATGTGTAATGACAGACAGCCCATAGTAAATATTTGACAGAATTTGGAGACAGTGTGGGAATTTGGTGCAAAAAGGAAGAGGTGATTTTTCCTTGTTTATTTGGCTCATAGTTAGTAAGGTCATTTTAGCAGCATGAATTTAAGCCCAAGAAAGGGCGCCCAGTACAAAACACAGTGATATCACAGGAAAAGCATAAGTTCATTAGTTGGTCATAGCTACTAATTTGATTATCTATTGTGCATTACTTTCAGATTGAAAGTAAATGGGGAAAATATTTACAGGTAACAAACTAAAATACCAGTAGTAAATCTTTTAAAAATCAAATTAAGCACTAAGTAAATAAAATAGAGATGCCAAGCCAGGTAGGTTGTATTGCTTGATGTGGAAGCTGGTAGGCCCCAACGTGGTTTGTAAAGGCCATATCTGCAGCAGGCATTTGCTGCTTCAGGAACTCAAACGTGATGAGCTAGAGTCTGAGCTTCAGGCACTGCAACTCATCTGGGAGGGGCTGAGCTACTTGGACATTATGTTTTAGGAGGCAGTTACGTCTCTTTGATTAACAATCTCAAATTCAGTCAGAGGTTGGGGACAGGAGGGTGTGACTATGAGTGAAGCAGGTAGAGTGATCTAGCAGGTAGTGCTGAAGGACCCTTAGCCCTTGAGTTTGTCTAACAGGTGTGAGATTCTTGCTCAAGAACAAAAACAAAGTTGCTGGAAAAGCTCAGCAGGTCTGGCAGCATCTGTGGAGGAGAAAACAAGGTTAATGTTTCATTTCTGAGGAAGGGTTTTGGACCCAAAATGTTAACTCTGTTTTCTCCTCCACAGATGCCACCAGATCTGCTGAGCTTTTCCAGCAACTTTGTTTTGGTTCCTGATTTACAGCATCCGCAGTTCTTTTGGTTTTTATTTTGTGAGAGTCTTGCTCCCTGTGTGGATGAGAGTGGTGGGCCCTAAGCAGGATGAGCAAACTTACCATAGCACCATGCTACTAAGAGCCATTCAAGAGTGGGGTAGAGAAATGTAGTTGTAATTGGGGATAGTACAGTCAGAGGAATAGACACTTTTTTGTGGCCAGGATCGAGAGTCCAGAAGGCTGTGTTGCATGCCTGGTGTTCAGATTCAGATTATCTCATCTGGGCTGCAGAGGAACTTGAAGTGGGAGGAGAAAGACCATGTTGTCATGGTCCACATAGGTACCAACAATATAGGTAGAAAAAGGAAGGTACTGCTGAGGGAACATGAGCATCTAGGGGCTAAATGGAAATGCAGAATGAGAAAGGTAATAATCTCTGGATTACTACCCAAATCACAAACAAATTAGCAGAGGATCAACAGGAGCAATGGGTTTGAATTCATGGGGCATGGCACTAGTACTGGGGAAGGGGTAAGCTCTTTGGATGGGATGGGTTCTACCTGAATCATGCTGGGACTAGATTCCTGGCAAATTGCATAACAAGGCCTGTGGATAGAGCTTTAAATTAAATAACGGTGGTGACGTGGGAGTGTGGTCTGGGTTCAGTTGCAGTGGAAAATGATGGAACAAGTTAAGGTGGGGGAGGGGAGAGGGCTGAGCAGAGGTTATTACAGTTTCCAGAACAAGTAATTGGACAGAGAATGGAAAGGCTCAGAAATCTAACTTCAGGCACAGCAGAAAGTGGGACAACTATAAGAAGTGGATAATCAATGTAGAACTGGAAGTGTTATACTTAAATGCATGCAGTATACGAAACAAAGGTAAATGAGCTTGTAGCACAGATTTAATTTTGCAGGTATGATGTTGTGGGTATCACAAGGTTATCAGGGCTGGGACCTAAATATCCAAGGATATGCATTTCGTTGAAAGGATAAACAGATGGGCAGAAGGGGCAGTGTTGATTTGTAAGTTAGAAATGAAATTAAATCAATAGCAAGAAGTGATATCAAGTCGGAAGGCACAGAATCGGAATTCTATTGAACTCTGGCAGTAGTCAGGATGTAGGAAAGAAAGTAAATCAGCTGATAGAAAAGGCATGTAAGAAAGGCACTGTTACAATAATCATGGGGTCTTCAATATGCAGAATGGCTGGGAAAATGAGGTTGGTAGCACATGTTTTTTGGAACAGCATGTGATAGAGCACAGTAGGGAACAGGCAATACTAGATTTGGTGTTGTGTAATGAGCCAACCTTGATTAGGGAGCTTAAGGTGGTGGAACCCGTAGGGGGCAGTGACCATGATATAATAGAATTCACCCTACAGTTTGAGAGGGAGAAGCTGGAATCAGATCTAATGGTGTTACAATTGAGTAAAGACAACTACAAAGACATGAGGAAGAAACTGTGGAGAGTTGTTTAGAAAGGAGTTGAATAGGGTAGACAGTGGAGCAGAAATTGCAGGAGTTTCTCAGCGTAATTTGGGAAGCACAGGAGAAATTCATCCCAAGGAAAAGAAACATGTGAAGGGGAGGACGAGATAACCATGGCGGACAAGGGAAGTCAGGGACAGCATAAAAGCAAAAGAAGAAACATTTGTAGTAGTGAAGATTGGTGGGAAGTCAGAGATTGGAAAACCTTTAAAAATGAGCAGAGGACAGCCAAAAAAAAGTAAGGGGAGAAGATAAAATATGAGTGTAAGCTAGCTAATAATATAAAAGATTGCATTAGGTTTTTTTAGATATATAGAAGCAAAAGGGGACATTGGTCTGCTGGAAAATGAGTCTGGAGAAGTAGTAATTAGGAACAGATAAATAGTGGAGAAATTGAATAGGTACTTTGAAACAGTTTTCACAGTGGAAGACACCAGCAGCATTCTACTACCTCAGGAGAGTCAGGGGGCAAGATGAATGTAATGGCCATCACTAAGAAGAACGTGTCAGGGAAGCTGAAAGATCTAAATGTGGACACTTCACCCAGATCAGATAACCCAGAGTTTGGAAGCATTAATGCTGATCCTTCAGGAATCACTGGAGTCAGGAAAGGTCCCATAGGACAGGGAAATGGCTAATGTAACACCACTATTTAAGAAAGGAGGAAGGCAGAAAGCAGGAAACTTTAGGCCGATTGTCCTAACCTTGATTATTGGTAAGACTTTAGAGTTCTTAATCAGGGATGAGTTTGCTGAGTGCTTGGAGGTGCATGGTAAAATAGAGATGAGTCAGCATGGCTTTGTCAAGGTGGGGGCAGGCCTGAGGTAATGAGTAAAGTTGACAAAGGCAAGTCAGTGGATGTGATCTATTTGAATTTCTAGAAGGTCTTTAACAAGGTGTCACACAGCAGGCTGCTAAACAACATAAAAGCCCATAGTGTTAGGGTTTAAGTACTGGCATAGATAGAGTAGGGATAAAGAGGTCTTTTTCAAGATGGCAGCCAGTGACTAGTGGAAATCCACAGGTATCAGTATTGGGACCACAACTATTCACATTTGATCTGCATAAAGGAACTGAGGGCATTGGTGCCAAGTTTGCAGATGACACAAAGAGGGTGAGGCAGTATTGAGGAAGCAGGAGTATGCAGAAGGACTTGGACAGGCTAAATGACTTAACAAAGGAGTGGCACATGGAATTTAAAGTGGAAAAGTGTGCGGTAATGCACATTGGAAGGAAGAATAGAGGCGTAAATTGTTTTCTAAACGGGGACAGGTTTTGGAAATCTGAAGCACAAAGGGAATTGGGAGTCCTAATTCAGGATTCTCGTAAGGTTAACATGCAGGTTAAGTTGGCAGTTAGGAAGGCAAATGCCATGGTAGCTTTCAAGAGGGCAAGAATACAAGAGCAGACATGTACTGCTGGAGCTGTATAAGACTCTGATCAGACCGCATTCAGAATATTGTGAACAGTTTTGGGCTCTGTATCAAAGGAAAGATGTGCTGGCATTGGAGAGGCTTCCGAGGAGGTTAACAAGAATGATGCTTGGAATGAAGGGCTTTTTATATGAGGAGTGGTTGAGGACTCTGGGTCTGTACTCGATGGAGTTTAGAAGGATGGGGAAAGGGACGGCATATCTCATTGGAATACAGAATACTGAGGGGTTTGGATAGAATGGACATGAAGAAGATGTTTCCACTAGTAGGAGAGACTAGGACCCAACAGCACCGCATCAGAGTGAAGGGACAACCCTTTAGATCTCAGATGAGGAGGAATTTCTTCAGCCAGAACTCAGCCACAGAAGACTGTGAAGTCCAGTTCACTAAGATAGAGACAGATAGGTAAGGGGATAAGGCAGGAAAATGGGGTTGAGAAACACATCAGCCATGATTGAATGGCAGAGCAGATTTGATGGGCTGAATGACTGAATTCTACTCCTATATCTTATGGGTTTCACCACTGGAAGTAATATCCCTCTGTATCCGGTACACTTCAAGGAATTTTTTCGACTTGTGGTGCATAGCAAACCCAGATCAGACCTCAACCAATGGTATCTCATTACATTCTAGCTTCAATCTATTTCATTATACACAAATTATTTTCTTGTACTTTGACTTTGAAATGCTGGAGGATTGGATGGACACAATAATAAAAGAGAACAGCCACACATCACAGATATAGTAGAACTGCCTATGCTGGAGAATCTGAGATACTCAGGTATAGAGCTGAATGAACACAGCAGGCCAAGCAGCATCAGAGGAGCAAGAAAGCTGACGTTTCGGGTCTGGATCCTTCTCCATAAATTTCTGAAGAAGAGTCCAGACCCAAAATGTCAGCTTTCCTTTTCCTCTGATGCTGCTTGGCCTGCTGTGTTCATCCAGCTCTACATCTTGTTATCTCAGCCACACTTCATAGCTGCTTTAGAACTTCCTCATTTAAATCAGTGAAGATAAGCTGAGAGAATGCTTTGGAGCGGGGTATGACTGGAGTCAGCATGGGCGAAGCAACTGCCTTTGAAGATAATGTTGTAACTGGCCTAGCCAGCCTCCTCACACAAACAATCCATGTGATGAATTGCTGCAGCTATAATGAGCTTCATGCTTGTCTATATATTGTCAAGATAATATATAGCAAAGACAGTCAGATTTATGCGTCCCATATCTGGAAGTTTATAAAGAATTGTGTACACTAATATACTATCTCACATTTACATATATAGATTGGGTGCCAAGCTTGCTTAGATTAGAGTTATACTATTTATATAGTTGAGTGGCTGACCAACTAGCTGGCTGCTTGCCAACAGATCAACTGTCAACTAACGAAATGTACAAAGAGTGGGATACACTAGTACTAGAGTGTTATATGTTGTGATGTCCCCAGCTGCCTTAAAAGTATGGTGCCTTTCTAAGGTTCACAACAACATGACACTAGACTTGACAGTATTTGATGTGGCTCAGAAGAATGGCTGTGACATAGCTTTCCTGTGTCCCTCTTCATGCAGTCTGATTTCTTCAGGGAGAGCTCAATAGTATAATTGTGAATTTTAAACCAGTGTTTCTTGCTTTAAAAACATGTAGGAAGATTTAGTTGTTGGTACAACGTTGAACACTGAAATAATATTTTATTCAGCTAATATCTGTTGCCACGCTGGCTATTTGTAAGCTGAGAAAAAGAAGAGCTCTCATGTAGAAAGACATTTATTTCAAATCAGCATTCAGTTCTGCACTGAAAATGGAGAACTCACTATTCAGCACTTCCAAGTAAATAATATTCTGAATGTACAATAAGAAGAATATTTAATATTAGATAACTTATAGAGAATTGCACTGGAATTTTATTTTAAGCCTGGTTTAACAGTTAAGTTAACACACAGTCAAAAGAATGTTAAAATAACTCTTGAAATGCATATGCTGGCAGTTTTTGCTAGTTGCCCTGATAAGGTGGTTGTGGACCTTTTTATAGCTTGGCACAAGAAAGTAATTTGCTGCATCACTTCAAGGGGTATAAGTCAATCACAATGGAATAGGGCTATTGTCATAAGTAAACCAGACTAGGTAAGGATAACAGGTTATATTCCCTAAAGATATTATTGACACAGTTTGGTCTTTATGGTAATCAATAACTTTATGGCTACTTATACTGATAGCAGCATTTAACGTTTGCATTTTAAAATTAAATTCAAAATTTCAAAGTGTTGTGGTGGTATATGATTTCAGATTCTCTCTGTTAACTCAGGTCTCTGGATTATTACTCCATTAACACAACCACTCTTATTTCTATTAATCTAGAAAGCTTGCAAAAGCTGATCTAAATCTGACACTGCTCCCAAGAAACTAATCACTCAAAAGCAGTGTTGGGTACAGGCCTACAACAAGAAATAACACAAACTTGGAATAACTTGGAATAACTCCATCTGCAGGTACAACCAACATGCGTTTGCTTCTATAGGAGGAAGAAAACTACAGTACATAAAAACTACATTGCATGTCAATTGTTAAAGTGAAAATTATTCAATGATATGAAAGCATGTATGAAATACATTTACTCTGTTTGATAAAGTCAAAGATTAGCTTATTATTGGCAGATGTACTATTATTTTCATACTGACGGTCATTATACGAGTTTACCCAACATTACATCAATCATGAATAACAGTTCAGCTGCGTGAAAACATGTTGCATAGACTAAAGTCTATTTTATGAACGATAAAATATTAGCACAAACAGAAGGATGATTTCAGGACAGAATGAAAAATATAAGATTAAATAAACGTTCTATGGATTAGCATGATATTAATACTGTATGTTTCAGAAATCTCATGTACTCTATACAATCAAGTGACAACCAGATCCTGATTAGTATCAAAATTGCCAATGCATCAAACACGAATTACGAAGGAATGCAAAAGACCAAAGGAAATCATTGATGGATATCGTGGCAAATGTGCTCAACCTAAGTAAATGTTAAGGTTTATGAGGATAATGTCAGGATCCAAAGGATACAGTTAGAATTAAAGTTGAAATTGAGGTGGTGGCTTAGTGGTATATAGTTGAGAGGGAGTTACCCTGGGAGTCCTTAACGTTGACTTTGGACACCATTAAGTCTCATGGCATCAGTAATATATGGGCATGAAAGCCACCTGATGATTATCATGTGCCTTTTTCCCTCAGATAATAATCAGTACTTCTTCATGTTGGAGGAAGTGCTGAGTGTGGCAAAGGCACAGAATATATTCTGGGTGGGGATTTCAACTTCCACCATCAAGCGTAACTCAGCAGCAGCACTATTGATCAAGGTGGTTGGTTACTAAAGGACACAGCTGCTAGACTGGGACTGTGGCAGGTGGAGAGGGAACCTACAATTCAGAAACATATACTTCAACTCTGTGAAGTACCTGTAGGAGTACTATTCAATTTCCTTGTGAAATCGTTGTGTGAGTTCCCTTGATAACAGGCAATGGCCTGTTTGGCTGGAGCACATCATCTGACACCTATATAAAGCAGACCCCATATAAAAAATAACGTGTGAAAAAGCAGACCTCATGGTGCGAAAGCTGTTTGATTGTGTCTAAGAGCACTTCTGGATATATAAGAAAAAATCAGGCAGACCCAAGCTACACAGTGTTTTATAGGTGGCAGTTAATAGTTAAAAATAAAGTCACAGTGATTTGGGGGTGGGGAATATCTGTTCAGTAGTGTGTAAGACCAGAAAAAATCAGCAAATCCCAGGGGAGGGGATGATCCAGTGGTATTATTACTAGACTATTGATTCAAAAACTCTGCTAATGTTATGGGGACCCAGGTTCAAATGTTGCTGAGGCAGGTGATAAGAATTTTTATAGGGGCTTTTGCGGTGCAGTGGTAGTGTCCCTATCTCTGAGCCACAAAGTCTTGGTACAAGTCCCTTCTGCTCCTGACCAGTTTGATTGGGAATTATACATAAAATATAGCAGGGCCCCAGAGGCTGGTGTGTTACAGTGGTATAGTGTTTCTCTTTGACGATAGTAAAAGGTAGGGGTGGAGGTTAGAGAGACCTTAGGTTGAGGGTAAAAGTTCGGCTCAACGTCATAGGCTGAAGGGTCTGTACTGTGCTGTACTGTTCTATAGTTGTTGGCATGTTCGCCGAGCTGGGAGGTTTGATAGCAAGCGCTGTTGTCTTGTGCTTCACAGAAGGCTCCACAGCACTGAGAATGTCACCTAGGAAGGGGACAAGATGTCTGCTATCAAACCTCCCAGTCTGGCAAACACACCAACATCTACAACCAGCACCCAAACTACAAATCTTCACTCAAACCCTGAGTAGTGCCTCTCTGTCTGAGCCATAAGTCCTCGGTTCAAGTTTCACATGCTCCAGTGGTGTGTAATAACATTTCTAAATGAGTTGGTTAAAAAAAAACAAAGCAGACCTCAATCTGCCAACCTCTCCTCATTTTTGAAGGTTTGCATTGCCCTTAATGGGCCATGCATATAAATATCTAATTGGATACATATTGGATTAACCCGTGGAGATTAATAGGTAAGATCAAAATAAAATGGAGTCACAGTGATTTGGTCATAGGAAGAAAAAACATTAAGTTGTGTGTAAGAACACTTCTGGATATAAAAAAAATTTTAAAAATAGACCCCAAGGGCCCTTGTGACACAATGGCAGTATGGGGTTGTGGAGGCCTGGATTCAAGTCCTATCTGCTCCAGAGGTGTGTAATAAAATCACTAAACACACTTTCCCTCACTACGCCTCCCTCACTTTTGACGGTTTGCATTGTTTTCAAAAACATTGCACATGAAGTGTTCAATTGGAAACATCAATGATTTACTGGTGGTGGGTTAACAGATGAAAAATAATGGTAATGGGAATAAAAAATGTTCATTTGTGTATGTTAATACTTCCGATATAGAAAGAAGATGCAGTACTGTCTGTCCCAGGCTGTGAGTAGCCTTTTTTTTGCCACAATAAGTATGAATTATCTTCCTTTCAGTTGGGCCTCGAGTTATTACAATCTCACCCTCAATAATGTGCTTACAGCAGATGCAGCTGTCCATCATAGAATCACTAAGACTGATCACTACACCATCTCTGTAGAGATAAAGTCCTGCTTTCACATTGAGAATACCCTCAGTCATGTTATAGAGTCACAGAATCATACAGCACAGAAACAGACATTTTGGAACCAGTCCAAGCCGATCTTTATCCTAAACGAAAGTAGTCCTACCTGCCTGCGCTTGGCCAATATCCTTCCAAACATTTCTTATGCATGTACTTACGTCTTTTAAACGTTTTAACTGTACCCGCAGTCACCACTTTCTTTGGTGGTTCATTCCACACGTTAACCACTCTGTGTAAAAAAAATTGTCCCAATGATATTTTAAAATCTTTCTCCTCCCACCTTAAAAATATGTCCCATGTCTTGAAATTCCCTCATCACAGGGAAAAGATACCTGCCATTCACATTATGATTGTAAAGACCTTCATAAGGTCACATCTCAACTTCCTACTCTGCAGTGAAAGAAGTCCCAGCCTATCCAGCCTCTCCTTATAACTCACACCCTCCATCCATGGGGTCATTTAAGAGACTGCTGGACACGCATATGGTCACAGAAATTTGAGGGTGCCTACATGGATCAATGGTCGGCACAACATTGTGGGCTGAAGGGCCTGTTCTGTGCTATACTGTTCTATGTTCTATGTTCTATTCCCAGCAATATCCCGGAAAATCTCTTCTGAACCCTCTCCAGCTTAATAATATCTGTCCTACAACAGGGCAACCAGAACTGGGCACTGTATTGTAGAAGAGGCCTCACCAACAAGCTGTACAACCTATACATAATGTCCCAGCTCCTAAACTCAAAGGTCTGAGCAGTGAAAACAAGCATGCTAAACACTTTATTAACCATATGTGATGTAAACTTCAGAACCCCTGGGTGTCTCTGGTCTATAACACTGCCCAAAGCCCAACTTTTATTTGTCTAAGTCATGTTTTTGTTTGTTTTACCAAAATGCAATAACTCACATTTTTCCAAATTAAGCTCCTTGTGCCACCCTTCAGCCATTAATGCAAATGATCAAGATCTCTTTGCAATCTTAGTGTTGTATGACACTATCGCTGCTCTAAATGACAGACTTTGAACAGGTTTAACACATCCAAACTGGGCAGCTATGCTAGGCCAACAGCAGCAGCAGGATCATATTCCAGCATAATCTGCAAACTTACAGCCTAACGTATCCCCCACCCTATCCTTCCTAACAAGCCATGGGATCAACACTAGTTCAATGAAGTGTGTGGAAGGTACTGAGAAATGACGTCTCAACTCAGTGAAGCTACCAAACGGGACTGTTCATGTGTCATAGAGCAGAATGAAGCAATCCAAAGCCAATGCATCAGAACTAAGCTCAGCAGTCCTGCTACATCCAGTCGTAAATGGTAGTAGGCTATTACGCAGTTCACTGGAGAAGGAGCCACCACAAATATATCCATCCTCAACGACAGAAAGCACCTCAATACAAAAAACTGAAGTATTTGCAACAATCTTCAGGCAGCAGTGCCATGTGGTGATCCATCTTGGCCTCCTCCAATGCTCCTGCATCACGGATGCCAATCTTCAGACAATTTAATTCACTCTACCTAACAAGAAATAGTTGAAAGGCTATGGACCTTGACAACATTTCAGCGACAGTACTGAAGGCATGTTTCGGAACCAGCTGTGCCACTAGCTAAGTTGTTCCAGTACAGCTACAACATTGGCATCCACTCACCAATATGGAAAACTGACTAGTTATGTCTATAAAGAAAAAACATGACAAATCTAAATTTGTCAATTACCATCCCAATGGTCTATTCTCAATCAATAGTAATATGATGGAAGATGACATCAACAATGATATCAAGCAACAACTGTTTAGCAGGAACAAGCTCATTGATGCCCAGTTTGGGTTTCACCAGAGCAACTCAGTTCTTGACCTCTTTATTGTCTGGGTTGAAACATGAACAAATGAGCTGAATTTCAGAGGTGCGGTGAGGTGAGAGCGACAGCCCTTGATATCAAGGCTAAATTTGACTGAGTGTTGCCTTGGCAAAACTGGAATCAATGAGAATCAGGAGGAAATCTCTCTGCTGGTTGG
The DNA here is from genome assembly GCF_030684315.1 of Stegostoma tigrinum. NCBI lineage: Eukaryota > Metazoa > Chordata > Chondrichthyes > Orectolobiformes > Stegostomatidae > Stegostoma > Stegostoma tigrinum. The sequence goes on from NC_081362.1 coordinate 37,838,486, forward strand.
AGTCACACTTAACACATAGGAAAATGGTTGCGGTTGTCAGTCATCTTAGCTCCAGTGCATTTCTGCAGGAGTTCCACATTGCAGTGTCCTAGGCCCTCCATCTTCAGCCTTCCCTCAAGTCACAGTGTGAATGTTCGCTGATATCTGCACAGCGCCCACACCTCACATACTGAAGCAACCAAATGCAGCAATACGTGGACAGTGTCCAAGTTTGAACTGAAACGTTTCAAGCAACATTCACGCCACACATATGCCAGGCACTGCCTTCTCTCATAAGAGACAATCTAACAACCACCCCCTGACATTCCAATAGAATTACAGCTAGGCAGAGGCTAAGAATATTGCATTGAGTAACTCACCTCCTGAATCCTCAAAACCTCTGTTCCTACAAGGCACAAGTCAGGAGGGTAATGGAATACTCCCCACTTGTATGGATGACTGCAACTCCGACAACACTTAAAAAGATTAACACCGCCCATGACAAAGCAGCCTGCTTGAATGGCATTGTATACACAAACATCTACTCCCTACACCACCAATATTCATTAGCAGCATTGTGCAATGATTTACAGTACACAAAGTAGAAATTTGCCAAGTACCTGACGCAGGACCTGCATAACCACTTGCATTTTGAAGGACAAGAGCAGCAGGCAATGCAACGGCCTAGTGGTATGATCACTGGACTGTTAATCTAGAGACCCAAGTGATGTTCTGTGGACCTGAGTTCAAATCCCACCAAACAGATAGTGGAATTTGAATTCAATAAAATCTGGAATTAAGAGTCTAAATGATAACCACAAAGCTATTGTCAATTTTTGGAAAATCCCATCGGATAACAAATGTCCTTAGGGAAAGAAACAGCCATCTTCACATGGTCTGGCCTACATATGACTCCAGGCATAGCAATGTAGTTGACACTACCCTCTGGGCCATTTGGGATGGGCAATAAATGCTGGTATAGCCAGTAACGCCCTCATCCTGCGAATGAATAACAAAAAAGGTGCACTGAAACACTGCCATCTGCAAATTCCCCTCCAAGCCACTCACCATCCTGAGTTGGAAGGGTATCATTGTTCCTTCACTTTAATTAGATTGAAATCTGGAACTCCCTCCCTCACAACATTTTTGGTTCTACTTAAAACACATGTACTGCAGTCTCTCAAGGAGGCAACAATATGGACAATATCCAAGTCTGAGATGAAACATTTCAAGCAACATTCATGCCACACAAATGCCAGGCAATGCCATCTCCAAAAAGGAACAATCTAGGCAATCCAAACACCACTCCTTGACAGTCAATAGAACTACAGCAAGCCAGAGGCTAAGAATATTGCACTGATTAACTCACCACAGCCTGCCTTCCTACAAGGCACAAGAGTGGGGGTGGTGTTGTAACAAAATACTCCCCACTTGCCTAGATGACTGCAGCTCCAAAAACACTCAAAAAGATTGACACTATCCATGACAAAGCAGACTGCTTGATTAGCATCACCACCACCTTCTCAAGAGCAACTTGAAATGAGCTATAAATGCTGGTCTAGCTAGCAATGCCCAAGTTCCTTGTCCCAGAGTGAACAAAAGCAAGTTTTCATGTGACATTTAACCAAATGATTTTTGAAAATTCAAATTTAATCAACTTTGTTTCATTAACCTAGTAAATTGATATACGAACATATCAATTAGGAGCAGAGCCTCTTGAGCCTTGATATACGAACATATCAATTAGGAGCAGAGCCTCTTGAGCCCGCTGCATCTTTCAATAAGATCATGGTTATTCGCTGTTTCAAATTCTACATTTTCACCTACCCTTGATAACCTTGGATTCCTTTTCTTTAAGAATCTGCCCTCAAAGATGATCAGTGAAAACAGAGTTTAAGTTTCAAGTTCAGTGACCTTTCCAGAAGTGCTGTCAAACCTGCTGAGTTTCTCAAACAATTTGTCTTTGTTTCAGATCTCCAGCATCAGTAGTTCTTTTGTTTTAATTTAGTTATTGATTTTGTAAAGTCCACAACAAATATTTACATTTCTGTAGCACTTTTAATATAATGCAATGTTCTAAGGACATTACAGGAGCATTATTAAACAAAGTAGGACACTGAGCCAAGTATGAAGATATTAGGTCACATAATCAAAATCATGGTTAAAAAGGTAGGTTTTAATGAGTACTTCAAAGAAAAGTAAGGTGCAGAGACATAGGAAAGTTATTCCAAAGTTTGACATCTAGACAACTGATGGCATGCCCACCAAATGATGGGACAATGAGCATTGTGATACACATAAGGCAAGAAATGGAAAAAATTCAAATTTGTGGATGGCTATGCGATTCAAATACATTGCAAAGAAAGTGGAGGTTGAAGGGGAAGCTAAGTCATGGACAGATTTATTTTTAATCATTCATGAGATGTGACATCAACGGCTAAGCTAGAACTTATTCAGTAAGGTGGCAAACTGCCTCATTAAACTGCTGCAGTCAATGTGCTATACAGATTTTACTCTGTATCTGCTAGGGTTCTGTTCCTGAGAATCCCCATGAATGATGAAATTTGGAAATGTGGCATTCATTTAAAAGTAGGTTAAAATAGATTAGAAATCATGGATATGCGAGTTTTGCCTACAGATGCTGAAATTTACTGATACTTATTTTTTGGTGCTGATTGGCAAATTCATGATTTGTGATTTCGCGGATACTGAGAATTTATTGTAATTAGAGGAGTTCAAGGATTTTGATCCAGTGATGTTGAAGTCAGGATAGTATGTGGTTGAAGGGGAACTTGCAGGTAGTGGTGCTCCCATGTATATGCTGGATTTATCATTCTAGGTGGTGAAGGTCAAGGGTTTGGAAGATGTTGTATTAAGCAGCCACAGTGAGTTGTTGCAGTGCATCTTGTAGTTGGTATACACCATTGCCACTATCCATTTGTGCTGGAAGTCATGAATATTGAAGGCGTTAGATGGAGTGACAAACAATGGGCTGCTTTTTCTGGAAACGTCTTGACACTCATGCAGGCAAGTGGGGAGTATGTCATCACACTCTTGACTTGTGCCTTTGTAGATCATGGACAGGCTTTGCAGTCAGAAGTAAGTTACTCACCCTAGATTTCCCACCTTCTATCTGGCTCTTATAGTGACAATGTTTACGTAGGTGGTGCCAATCAGTTTCTGATCAATGGTTATTCCAAGGTATTGATATTAGGAGATTTAGTGATGGTAATGCATATGGTATCCAGAGGTGATGGTTGATTCTCATGTTGGAGATGGTCATTGCCCAACCTTGTATGCCCTACAAAGATGTTGTCGTACAGCACTTAGAAAAGCTTAATGTAATCAGGCTGAGTCAATATTGTTTTGTGAAACTGAAATAAGTTTAATCAATTTATTGGGCTTCTTCGAGGAAGTAACATGTGCTGCAGATAAATGGAAAGCAGTGGATGTTTTATATGTGGATTTCTAGAAGGCATTTGATAAGGTGTCACATCCAAGGTTATTGCAGAAATTAAGAACTTAGGGATAATATATTGGCATGTCTAGAAGATTGGCTAGTTTTCAGGAACCATAAAATAGTCATAGATTATTTTCTGGTTGGGAAGATGTGACTAGTGGCGTGAACAGGAATCAATGCTGGGGCCTCAACCTTTTACAATTTTTAAAAATGACTTGGATGAAGGGGCTGAAAGGAAGGCTGCTACATTTGCTGATGGCTGAAAGATAGGTAGGAAATTATGTTGTACAAAGGACACAAAGAAATCAAGAAAGGATATAGATACATTAAATGGGCAAAGTTCAGGCAGATAAAGAATAATTTGGGCAAATATGAAATAATGCAAAAGAAACCTATTATCTGAATAGTGATGGATTGCAGAACTCAGATTCACAGATCTGGGTATTAACATACATGCATTGCAAGGCCAGTACTTAGGTACAGCAACTAGTTAGGAAAGTTACAAGAATTATCATTTATCATGAGGGAAATAGAACATAAAAGTACGACAGTTATGGGTCAGTTATACAAGGAATGGATGAAGCCACATCTGGAGTTCTGATGACAGTATTGGTATTATTTAAAGAAAGATAGAAATGTATTGGAAGCAGCTCAGAGTTTACTAGGCTATTACCTGTAATGGGGAGCTGGCCTTCTGAGGAAAGGTTGGATAGGCAGATGTTGCAAGTATGGGAGTAACAGTCAACTTACTTGAAACATATTAGATAGTGAGTGATCTTGACAGGGTAGATGTGGAGAGAATGGTGCCTCCTATGGCAGAATCTAGAACTAGGGAATTAATTTTCAGAAGTGAGGTGTCACCCATTTAAAATAGAAATGAAGTGAAATTTGAACTCTTTCCTGCAAAAGGCAATAAAAGCAGAGTCTTTGAATAGTTTTAAGGCAGAGGTAGAAAATTATTGATAAGTAAGGGGGTGAGTGGTTATTGGGGTATGCAACAAAGAACAGCATCAGATCAGCCATGATTCTATTGATTAGCAGAACTGGCTCGAGGGGCTGAGTGGCCTACTTGTGGTTCATAGTTCTGTCTGTTTGTATGCACATTACACTTATTAGGCCAAGCCTGAATATTATCGAGGTTTTGCTGCATTTGGATGTGCTTGCTTCAATACCTGAGGTGTCACAAGTGGAGCTGAACATTACGTAATCAATGAATATTGCAACTTTTGACCTTATGATGGAGCAAAAATGATTAATGAAGCACCTTAGATGGTTGGGCCTTGGACACGACCTACAGAAACCCTTGCAGAGATGTTCTGGAGCTGAGGTGTTCGGCCTCCAACAGTCAAATCATCTTTCCTTGTGCTATGTATGACTCCAAGCAGTGGAGAGTTTTCACCCTGATTTGCATTGACTCTAATTTTGCTTGGGCTTTTGATGGCAACTTTGTCAAATGCTGCCTTAACATGAAGAGTAACCACTGCCATTTCTACTTCAGTTTGCTTCTTTTTGTGCAGAATTTTCCAAGGCTATAATAGAGTTAGGAGCGAAGGGTCCTGGCAAAATCCAAGCAGAGCATCAGTAAGCAAATGAAAATTGAGTAAATCCAGTTCAACAGCACTGCTGATGTTGCTATCACTTTGCTGACAATTGAGAGCCATCTGATGGGATGGTATACAGCCGAGTTGGATTGGTCTGTTTTTCGTGGGCGGGACATAGCTGTGCTAATTTTCATATTGCTTAGTAGATGCCAGTGTTTTAGCTATACCAGAACAGCTTGGATAGACACGTCAATTTCTGGAGCAAAAGTCTTCAGTACTATTATCAAAATGATGTAAATGCCCAGAGCCTTTGCATTATCCAGTGCTTTCAGCCATGTTCTGGCATCGCATGTCATTGATTAAATTGCTGAAGACTGGTATCTGCAGACACTCACAAATTGTTCAAAGTTATCTTCTGCACTGACATGCTGGACTCTCTTATCATTAAGGATACGGGTATTTCTGGAGCCATCTCTTCCAGCGAGCTGTTAAATTTCCACCACCATATCTGAATGGTGCAGGACTTCAGAGCTCTGTTCTGTCAACCACACATTGCTTCTGTTGTTTGGCATGCAAGTAATCAAGTGTTATAACTTAATCAGGTTGACACCTCATTTTTAGGTACGCCCTGGTGTTGCACCTGGCATGCCTTCCTACATGGTTTATTGAATCAAAGTTCATCTCCTGGCTTGATTGTAATTTAATAGAGGCCACGTCAAGACCTAAAGTTACAGATTGTATTTGACTACAGACCCACTGAAATGTATCTGACTCTTAGCTGCCTCTGCACAATTAGGAGTGGACAAAAAATGCTGGCCAAGACAGTGATGCCCACATCACACAATCGAATGGAAAAAAAAACTGAAATGTTGCTGGAATATCAGCTTGTGTTACAGAGGTAGTGGAGGTTCCTATGAATTTATAAAACAGTACAGCATTTCTTCTGTTTGAAAAATCTTTCTTTAAAAATGATGCGGTCATTTTAATTGCCAAATGCACACGTATTATGTTGTGAAGGTCCATGTATTTTCTATGATGTGGCTTGGACAGTATCAAAAAGTCAGTTAATTGGTGTTCTCCTTACAACATCTTTAGATTTGAAAAAATTTCCATGTGACATCTGCATTACATAGCAATGAACAATAGAGATGCAAGGCGCAAACAAGAAAACTAATCATGTGGAGTTAGATCAGCCTGCATTTTTCTGCTTGGCAGTTGAGAATACAATGAGCGCTTGTCTAAAGAGCAATCATTAAACATTCTCTCCTCATGGAAGTTTTCTATCTTAAAATTTTCAAATAAGTCCTGTAGTTGAAGTAGGTTCAATGGTTAGCATCGCTCCCTCAGAGTGCCCAGGAGAGGGGTTCAAATGCAACTCTGGGGCTTATGTGGAGTTTGCACATTCTCCGTGTCTAAAAGGGTTTCCACTCGGCCCTCTCATCTACTCCTGCAGTTCAGAGATGTTCAAGTTAGGTAGATTGGCCATGCTAAATTGTCCATAGTGTCCAGGGAAGTGCAAGCTAAGTGGATTTGCCATGGTAAATACAGGATCATGGGGTTAGGGTAGGGAAGCTGGTTCTGGGTGGGATGTTTTTCAGAGGGTTAGTGTAAACCTGATGGGCTGAATGGCCTCTTTCTGCTCTACAGAATGTCTATAATTCTATTACGAATACACCAGACACTGTTCCTGAGAGTTATACAATTTTTGAAAGCACAGAACAGAAGACAGGAAGAACAAGGATGGTGAATTGGTCAAGACCTATTACTGATGTTTCAATGTTGCCAGGGTCCACCATCTTATTTAAAAGGGTTAGAAAGGGAGTCTCTGTGGCAACAGGGCTAAAATGATCTGATTGAAAAAATATTTAAACTCAGATGCATTGTTTGATGGAAACTGTTTCTGGGGAGTTTGGACAGATTATGGTTGATAGTGAACCGGGTGCAAGTGCTGAAACAATTGAAAAAAAACCTACAGAGAACAGGCCAAGTTGGCAAGAAACAGGGTTCCATACCTGTGCAGGAAGTGAGTGTTTGTAACCAAATGAGTCATATCTTTGTGTTAATTTATTAAGAATAAAATTTACCTTTGACTTCAAAGTATCTGTCAGCAATGACTGAATTTGCTGATTTTAATAGGATCATTGCTGTAAAATGTTTTAAAAGGGAAAGTTGCAATCTTTTTTACCCCACGGGTTACAAATATTATCAGTCTTTTGGGGATCATAACAATGCTGTGGTCTTATTTTAAGTGTTGAAAGGATACAGATTAAATTATTTTTGATAATTATTTTCTCTACGCGTATGAATACATGTATGAATTTTGTTCAGACAAATTGTTTGTTTTAGATTATTTTAAACCTGGGAATATCCCCACATAAAGTGTAGAATTTTGGATTCACAATTCATTCCTGAGATTATAAAAATCAATATTTCTTAGCTGCCTGAATGTATTTGATTAAATATCTTCATTTCAAGTCTGATCTGGATTTATTTGGACTAAAGCTTGCTTGCAAAATTGTGAAATCAATTTTGATAAATCAAACGTTTCAAAGCACTGTTTTAATAGTGTACAGCTAAAAAAAATTGCTAATGATTGCCTGACGTGCTCAGCATAATGTTAGAGTTAGAATAAGCTCTGAGCATAAGAAATACAAGAAACAGAAAGCCACTTGGCCCCTTAAACTGTTCCGCCATTCAGTAAGTTCATGGCTCAGATTACAGTGGACTTAAGTCTGATTTCCTCTTTACCCCTGCCATAACTTTTGACTCCCTTGTTAGTCAAGAATCTGTATAAAACATTAAGCCTGTAAGTATATACACTTCCAGGAAGGGACCATAACCATTGCTGGTGAAATTAAAGATGAACTCGACAGAATATTACATAGTTATAATGCATCTACTCTAACAGGGCCAGCTAAGTGGTGTTTAAGGCTTGTGGCAGTTTCCAAAATAAATTCTTCAGTCAGACCCTGCGTAGATCTGACCCATTTGAATAGAACAATCCAGTGGAAAGCCATCTCTTGTCCTCAGTGGAAGACAGTTAACTTGCCACAGGTGTCTTCTTCAGCATTCTTAATGCTAATAGTGAATTCAGAATATATACTTTGACTAAGAGCCAAGGCTATTCACAATGTTAATTATGCCTCTCAGGTAATTTTGCTTGAACTGTCTTTCCTTTGGTAGTTTAACAGCTCTGCAGATATTCCAGTAGATCATGTCAAACATTCTTATGTCATTTGTTGTATGAATGATGTACTTGTCATGGCAGCTCAAAACAGGAACATGGCCACAGGGACCATGAAGTTCATAAAGCATTATCAGAAAAAGATTGCAGCTTAAAGATTTGTTGATTTGCAAAAATTATTAGATTCTTGGGGCACATCAAACAGCAACAAAATAATTGTTGACACTTAATAAATAAGCAAAAGCCATTATTAATTTTCCACAAGTCAAGTATGTTAACAATGCCCAGAGATTCCTCAAAATGGTCAGTCAGGTTGAAAAGCACATTCTGAGAATTAGGTAGCAGTGGTTTTGACAACACACAAAGGAGAGGCTGATCCGTTCAGATCCTATTGCTTATTATAATCCCAGAGTGCCCACTGCGATGGCTGCTGATGTACCTTCCATAGGCCTTGAGGCTGTACTTGTCAGGTCCAGAAATAATTTTTTAAAAAGCCAGTCTTCTTCACTCCCAGGGTAATAACTGACAAAACAATGGTTTACAGCAATACAAAAAGAAAGGTTGGCAGTAAAATGGGCATGTGAGAGATTCTCCAGTTATTTGATGGAATTGCAATTTGCAGTTGACCATAGCTCCTTGGTCAATTTGTTGGATTTTATAGAGATTCTCAAAGGTCCTCTTTGTAAATAATATTTCATACTCAAACTAATGGGCTATCATTATACAACTATGAAAGAAACAGGCAAAACTCAGATCACAGCAGATACCTCATGGAGCTGGCACTGAACAAGCAGAAATTGAGACTTATTTCAGAACAGCAAGTGTTTTTATTGGCCACATCAAAATCATTTCTAGCTTCTGTGAAAAATCTGCAAATAAAAAAACAAAAATTCATGTGGAGTCTGTCCAGCTTACAAAATTCTGCCAAGAAAGTTGGTCAAGATTTAGTCCAAATAATCAACTCTTAAGTGAGCATCGCAAACATAGGAAATATTTCTGCTGGAAAATCTTCCAGTCTTTAACAATAGATTGGTAATACCAAAGGCAAAAAGGGAGTAAATTCTTCACAAAATCCAAGATGGTCACTTGGAAATAGTGAAGTGTAGAGCTCATGCACAACAATCTGTCCAATGGCCAGGAATTTCCAAAGAAAGTGAAGACTTCATATTGTCCTGCCATGTTTGTGCAGCAAATATTCAAACACCAACTGTATTACCAGGCCTGGCAAAGGTTCGACTAGACTTTTCCAGCTTTACAGGAAAACTGTATTTGGTTTCAGTGGTTATTCAATATGGTTAGAAGCTCTCAGGCCAAACTATGAAAGAACTGAAACTTCAAAAGAAACATTACAGGATATCCTTCCACCTGTGGTTTTCTAGACAAAATTGTCTCAGATATTATTCAATAATTTATGTATGAATGTTTCAAGAAACTTGCAGAAGACTATGAAATCAACTGCATTAGCAGTTCTTCATATCATTAATAGGCCAGAGGGGAGGCCCAGAGATGAGTGAAAAATACTACTGATGAAGAATAGTGACAAAAACAGTGGGGGAAAAAAATCAGGAGGGTCTGGCAGCATTTGTGGAGAGAAATCAAAGTTAACGAGTCGAGTGACCCTTTCTCAGAACAGGTCACCATCATTAATACTGAAGAATTGTAATTGCTATTCTATTTTTTAATCATTTATGGGACATGGGTATTTTTAACTTGGACTCCATTTACTGCCCATCTCTCACTGCTCTGGAGATAGTGGGAATGAGCTGCCCACCATATTGTTAGAAAGTGAGTTCCAGGATTTTGATTTAGTTCCAAGTCAGAAAGATATGAGACTTGGGGTGGTACTCGCAATTAGTGCTGTTCCATGTATTTATTGCCCTTATAGCTGGTAGAGGTCACAGGTTTGGATGGCACTGTCGAAGGAGTCTTGGTGAGTTACTACAGGAGAATTAACAAGAAACACATAAGAACTGATACAATGTCAGTCGTAAGTGAAGACTTTATCAACATTGGCACCAGGTCAAAAAATATGAGGCAGAAATTGAAGATTTGAAGTAGTGTCTAGATAAACCGAATGCTTAACCCTATCTTGTTCAAACTCAGTTTGAAACTTTCAGGAGGAACTGAAAACCTCTAATATTAGATATCGCAAAAACAAATGAGTTTGAATATTACAAGCTCGGTGATGATGACTGGAAGCCTACATTGTGTTTGCCTCAAAATGGTATTCCCACTATAATCCAATTGAAGATTAACACTTTTGACGTAACAATGACAAGAGCTACAAAACATTGCAAAGGTTTGACCTGTGAAGTTTGAACTTTGTGGAAGACAGTGGAATTGTAAAGAATTCAAATGAAGAGTTTAAACAAGTGATTTAATAATTTAGTACGAAAGTGAGATTTTTCTTGGTGGGGGTAGAAAAAATAGAATAATGAGACTGTGATGTAAATGACAATGTAACTGGGATATCAACTAGATTCCACAAAAAACAACAGTCTGCATCAGACAGAGATGTACCATCTCACAGCAGACTCTGTTACACTCTGTAAAAGGAGTTCTACAGAAACTTAGCAGAGTCAGACTATCGTCACTCTTAGGTAGAGGCACGGCACATAGAACTGAAGAGACATTCAAGTAAGTTCCAAAAGGTGAAACCAAACCACTAATAAAATCTAAACTCCACAGTCTCACAAACTGTGATAAATATTAAATTCTACTGTCACATATATTAACTGTTTAATCTAAACTCAACTTTCACATATACTCTCTGTACACAGCTTAAACCTCACTATCATACATACTGGCTGGATAAAATGAAAGCTCAACTGTCAATTATAGTGACTGTTAAAGTATTCTATGAAATAAATAGAAATAGACTATCTAAAATACTGACTTTAAAGTTAAAAACCACTCTCACAAACAATATAAAACTGTGCCACACGTACTGACACAATAAAAAACAAATCACAGTTACACACTGGAGAAAACGACATAGCACTATCTTACATATTAACAGTTAAACTAATTTCTATTGTTACACATACCGAATCTAAAATTAACCACCACTCCCACAAACACTGACTGTATAATATTGAACAGGGCCACATTTGCTGAGTATAGAAAACTAAATTCACTGTCATGATTTTAGAAAACTAAAGTCTTGTGTTAGAAAAACCGACAATAGAGAACCACACTGCATTATCACAGAAATGGCCTGTATAAGATTATACTCCAGTCACATGAAATGACTATGCGCCAAAACCTCAAGGTTGCACACACTCCTGTGCATAAAACTGAAGTCCATGAGCAAAAACGATAACATAGCAGTAATTCAATGATCATACAATCCTGATTGTAGAAAATCAAACCCCACTGTCAAAGATTACGCAGCAGTAATTATTGCCCTTTTGGGAGCAATTAGGGATGAGCACAAATGTTGGCCCAGTCAGCAATACCCATAACCTAAAACTAAACACCACTGTTACATATACTAACCAAAAAAAAACCAGTCTCACATACCGACTGCGAAAACCTAAATTGTGCCACTGTTGCACCAGAGACTAATTAGAAATAATTTACTAAGTGAGCTCTCACGACCTGACTGTAAAACAAAACACCACTGTCACACATGTTCACTGGAGAAAACCAAACTCCATAAATCCTTAGGTCCACTGAACTTCAGTCTCAACTGATTATATAATATTAAACTATGACTGTTATTAATACCTCAGTTTTCCATTCTAGGTTCTCTGTTCAGTTTCCTAGTTACACTAGCCGTAATTTTTCTTTCCTGTTGTAATGGTGGGCCAAGTTTGATCTGAGCGACAAGTATGAATTGTTTTTAAGTTGTTAGATCAGGATTAGAAAAGTGTCTACAAACAATAATTGGAATGAAGCAGTCTTTTATTAACATACTCCAAGATTGAAATACACTTTACAGAGATGTAACACTCCTATATAGATATTGTGAACATAATTAATCAGTAACAATGTAAATTCTAATAAATAATAACTCAAATACATATTATATTGTAATATTGCAGTGCTGTTATTAGGATTTCATTAAATTGTAATAATGGAACTTTGACAAGGCATTATTTTGTCGACTATATAGTGAAAAGTATTGAGCAATATAATTATCAGTTCTATCATACAAAGTTGGCTTGTGTCTTGGAAGGAGCATTTGAAACTGCACAATGATAGTGCCCAAGTACTGCTGGTCACACCACCTATAACTGTGGGTTACAGAAATAATGCAGTGGTCATTCATAACATACTTCAGTATAACATCAAAGCCCATTAATAAGTGGGGCTTTTCCTAAACTGTACTGTTATAAATACATTAAATAAACCCAGCGATATCTTTGTGAATTTTATTTAAATATACAAACACTGAATTTTAATTTTCTGATTCTGATTTTCTGGTTTTGATCCTCTGGTCACCTTCAAATTTCATATATCCAAAACTGGATCGTGAGAATCAAAGTTGTGCAAAATAATAATTAAAAGTAAGGATAGCCTTCCAGTTTCTGTCTGTCCTGCAATGTTGAAACTATCATTTACTGTTTGTGTGGCACTAACTCTTAGCATTTATAATTTCAACTGCTTTGGGCCATTGTCTTGCACCTTTACATGGCAGCACACGAGATTCATTTTCAACTCCATTCCCAAACCATTACCATGTCATCCACTCTAAACTGCAATTCCACACCACTTCTACCATTGAACACTGGCATTTTAAGTTCATCAATAGCTCTGAAAATTAGTCAGCACAGCAAATCATTTTGATACACTGAACTGGGATGAAGGGAGATTGAAGAGTGCCTATCACAATTAAGAAAATTAAGGTGTAGCAAAATAAGTACCCTTTTAACAATTAATTGTGATGCTCAAGCTATGCTCTTTTGCATTTTTCATTGATCAGTCTGCCAGGTAATGGAAGAGTGAGAAACATGCCAGGGCATCAGATTACAGGTTGTGTTGGAGTACAGTTCTATTGCTGTTCATCACGCATAGATTGTCCTATTTCTGAGCTGCATGATCTTCTCTCAGTCTATTCTATTTAACGTATTGCTAGCTAAAATGTCATCAGTATGAAGGCATGATTTTCTCTTCATAAATTTGTGTGATAATCATTCTCGCCAATGCTATCATGGTTGGACATATTTGCAACAGGTAGAATGATGATGAGTTCGACTAGGTTATTTCTACCTTTTAGCTTTCTTATAAAATACATGAGTATATTTTGTTCCTTGCTAACCTCTGGTTTTCCTGAAAACGGTATTCATTTCGAATAGTACTGAATAATGAACCGTGGGAGGGCTGTAAATTATAATCAGCAGATACTCATCCCACGTATTGTAGATAACCACAAGACTTCACCCAGAGTCAACATTGAGAACTCAGAAGGCTATTCCTTTCGCCTGTATACCATGACGCTCCCACCTAAAATGGATCTATTCTGTTGGTAGGACAGGATGTCCTCTGGTGATGGAGGTGTGTGGGACGTTAGCTGATGACATGATTCCGAGTAATTCAGATTGTTGCATGACTGTTATGTGGAACAGCCTCCCAAAGTTAGCACCAATGCCCCTGCAGAGCTTACATACATACAAATTAGAAGCAGGGGAAGCTGTCTGACCCCTTGAGCCTGCTCTGTCACTCAACAACAGCGTGGCTAATGGTCTTGAACACCACATTCCCATTCAGCCTTGATAATCTTTGATTCCCTTGCTTAATAAGGAGTTCTCCACAGATGCTGCCAGACCTGCAGAAATTTTCCAGCAACTTCTATGTTTGTTCCTTATTTACAGCATCCGCAGTTCTTCAGGTTTCTATACATATCAATTTCCTATATCTACTCAAGCTTGATCCTTTAATTCTTACTTGGTTGAAAGCCTTCTTTACTTCCCTCGTTAAGCAGCTCACTAGAACACTAATCCCTGCACGGTTTGGATGGATCCCACCTCCTCCAGCACTAGTACCAGTGGCCCACAATCAGAATCCACTTTTCTCAAAGCAGTCTTTGAGGTATGCATTCATTTCATAATATTCGTACTACACCAATTTGCACTTGGTTTCAATAATAATCTTGAGATTATTACTTTTAAAGTTTTGCTTTGTAATTGCATATCTAGCTACTCATACTTCCTCTGCAGAATCTCTCTCTTAGTTCCACCTACAAGGCGTTCTCATTTAATGTGTGTTACAGCAACACAAACTGGCTATAACGTGATTGACAAATAGGGGAACGCTATTTGTAAAATGTGAACTTGAGGTCTAAAACATGGTTCCATTGAGTATGGATTGTATGTCATAAACCTCAAATATAATATCACACAGAGAACAATCATCTTATTAGGAAATTATGTGAAGTCTTAGTTTGAAGAGTTTATGCTGAACGTATTAAATGAATCATGGGGCAGCACGGTGGCTCAGTGGTTAGCACTGCTGCCTCACAGCGGCAGGGACCTGGGCTTAATTCTAACCTCGGGCAAGATGGGGAGGCAATGGCTGAATGCTAATATTGCTAGGTTGTCAATCGAGAGACGCAGGTAACGTCCTGTGGATCTGGGTTTGAATCCAGCCAAGGCAAATGGTGGAATTTTAATTCAGTTAAAATCTGTAATTAAGTACCTAATGAATCATGACCATGAATCCACTGCAATTGTTGGAAAAACCCATCTGGTTTCCTGATGTCCTTTAGGGAAGGATCTGCCATCCTTACCTGGTCCGGCCTACATGTGACTCCAGACCCATAGCAATGTGGTTGACTCTGAAATGCCCTCTGGACAATTAAGGGATGGGCAACAAATGCTGGCCTAGACAGTGACTGCCTCGTACTGTGGATGAATAAACAGAAAAAATGTGGAGTTTTCACATTCTCCCCGTGTCTGCATGGGTTTCCGCCCAATGTTCCAGTTTCCTCCCATAGTCCAAAGATATGCAGGCTAGGTGGATTGGCCATGCTTACATTGCCCTTAGTGTTCAGGAATGTGTAGATTATGTGGGTTATAGGGGTACAGGTCAGGGTGAGATGCTCTGAGGGTCGGTGTGGACTTGTTAGGCCAAAGGGCTTGTTTCCACACTGTAGGGGATTCTATGATCAGCATTGTTTCAAAATGCAGCTTATTTAAAGAGAAGAATGGATTCCATTTCTAAATTGATGGGATAAATAAATAATGAAGTGTACTTTAAAATAATGAGTGCTGTTAAAACATGCACCTTTGTGAATCATATTTTTGCCTACGTTGTCATGTTTAGCACATAAGAATTTTTGAACTCGGTCATGTATTTCATTTATACCAATAGTTGTCTGTGTTACAACCTGTTCTTTTCCTCCACTGTTTTGGATACAATGTTATTAAGGTTTACAACGAACTTTGATCCTACAATTAATTTCAATACTAATGGGCTACACAGGAAAGAAAGGTCAGATTGCTCTGCTTCACTTAACTGAAAAATCTATCTAGAAGTCTGTGCTGATGGAATGGAAGGTCAGATCAGCATGTAAATGGAGGGGGGAGTTTTACTAAAAATTGTTGACATGTCAATTTCAGGGAGTATCATGAAGGTTTGCTGGCTGTGAGTTCTGTCTTACACAACTGTGCACTGCTTGCCTCTTTTGGATCATGGCCACTCCAACGACTTTCCACTAATTTCAGGCAGGTGTCAAAACATTACATCTGAAATTGCCAATGTGTCAATTTCAGGGGAGTTTCATGGAGGATTGCTGGCTGTGATTTTGCACTGCTCACCTCTTCTGGATGACGCTCTAACTATCATGCAGTACTGACAGTTGCTGGGATTTCCAGTAGTAGAACTCTTATTTAAAGCCCAGGTGTCACTTCATCGCAAATACCAGGTCAGATTCTTTGCAGCATCACCTGTCTGATAAACTTCTAAATGAATTAAGCTGCACAGGTGAAGAGTAATTTTGGAAATCATAGTTGCTATGTATCACAGCCCAGAGCAGATATCCTGAAACTTAGGATGGGCAGTCAGCAGTCTTCTAGCCAACTGAGATCACGATCTGAGTGGCAACCTCTGATGAGGCAGGGTTTAATGGTGTGGCTACTCTGTCCTGGGCAGAGAGGTATTCATGCTCTCCACCACTCCTGTCCTGTGTGCAAAAAGGGTGCCAATTTTCCCTTATCTACCACATCTGAATTGTGCAGGGAAATTCCAGCCTGACAGTGCTTGTTTAAGTGCACAACAGCCTTTAAAAAGTGCGGAGCTAGAGGAACACAGCAGGCCAGACAGCATCAGAGGAAGATGAAAGCTGACGTTTCAGGTCTTCTGAACGGTCAGCTTTCCTGTTCCCCTGATGCTGCCTGGCCTGCTGTGTTCCTTTAGCTCCACAGCCTTTTAAAGATGATGTGTGCGCCAGAGTGCCAGTTTATTCCAGGATATCCCATCAGTGGTGAGTTTTGGGTATGTTGAGTGGTAGAATCTAGCTATCATTGTGCAGGGTTCTGATGGTGATGTGTTAGTGTTTGCCAGTATTATTCCTCAGAGTCTAGCTGTAATTTCAGGATTTGGTGCACACACAGATCAATACGAAAATCTTGAAGTTTTAGTCTTTCACTGTTCCACCTGAGAATACTTGTAAATTTCTTCCCACAGCACCCACCAAAACTCACTCTCCACTCAGCCAGCAATTAATCAAGTAATTGCTTTTGATGAGACCTTCCATTTTCCAATGTAATATCAGTAATAAGAAACTTTGTTAAAAATCAAGTATTATTCCACGAGATATAACTCTATTTTTAAGAACAATCTAAATAATAACAAAAGCCCAATCCACTAATCTGGCCTTGCACAAATAGAGGAATTTTGGAAAACATTTTATTTAAACTACATTTTCTAAGTAATTAATTTAAAAGGTATTTATTAGTAATATTTCAGATTCATACACCACTCGACATCCCAATCTTTATTCCCATTCTAGATTATTTTTTAACAGGTAGATTAATTTACTGATAATAAAATGTGAGGCTGGATGAACACAGCAGGCCAAGCAGCATCTCAGGAGCACAAAAGCTGACGTTTCGGGCCTAGACCCTTCATCAGAGAGGGGGATGGGGAGAGGGAACTGGAATAAATAGGGAGAGAGGGGGAGGCGGACCGAAGATGGACAGTAAAGAAGATAGGTGGAGAGAGTATAGGTGGGGATAAGTCAGTCCAGGGAAGACGGACAGGTCAAGGAGGTGGGGTGAGGTTAGTAGGTAGATGGGGGTGCGGCTTGGGGTGGGAGGAAGGGATGGGTGAGAGTAAGAATCGGTTAGGGAGGCAGAGACAGGTTGGACTGGTTTTGGGATGCAGTGGGTGGGGGGGAAGAGCTGGGCTGGTTGTGTGGTGCAGTGGGGGGAGGGGATGAACTGGGGTGGTTTAGGGATGCAGTTGGGGAAGGCGAGATTTTGAAACAGGTGAAGTCCACATTGATACCATTAGGCTGCAGGGTTCCCAGGCGGAATATGAGTTGCTGTTCCTGCAACCTTCGGGTGGCATCATTGTGGCACTGCAGGAGGCCCACGATGGACATGTCATCTAAAGAATGGGAGGGGGAGTGGAAATGGTTTGCGACTGGGAGGTGCAGTTGTTTGTTGCGAACTGAGCGGAGGTGTTCTGCAAAGCGGTCTCCAAGTCTCCGCTTGGTTTCCCCAATGTAAAGGAAGCCACACTGGGTACAGTGGATGCAGTATACCACATTGGCAGATGTGCAGGTGAACCTCTGCTTAATGTGGAATGTCATCTTGGGGCCTGGGATAGGGGTGAGGGAGGAGGTGTGGGGGCAAGTGTAGCATTTCCTGCGGTTGCAGGGGAAGGTGCCAGGTGTGGTGGGGTTGGAGGGCAGTGTGGAGCGAACAAGGGAGTCACGGAGAGAGTGGTCTCTCCGGAAAGCAGACAGGGGTGGGGATGGAAAAATGTTTTGGGTGGTGGGGTCAGATTGTAAATGGCGGAAGTCTCGGAGGATGATGCATTGTATCCGGAGGTTGGTAGGGTGGTGTGTGAGAACAAGGGGTTGCAGGAGCAGCAACTCATATTCCGCCTGGGAACCCTACAGCCTAATGGTATCAATGTGGACTTCACCAGTTTCAAAATCTCCTCTTCCCCAACTGCATCCCTAAACCAGCCAGTTTGTCCCCTCCCCCCAGTGCACCACACAACCAGCCCAGCTCTTCCCCCCAACCCACTGCATCCCCAAAACAGTCCAACCTGTCTCTGCCTCCCTAACCGGTTCTTCCTCTCACCCATCCCTTCCTCCCACCCCAAGCCGCACCCCCATCTACCCACTAACCTCATCCCACCTCCTTGACCTGTCCGTCTTCCCTGGACTGACCTATCCCCTCCCTACCTCCCCATCTATCTTCTTTACTCTCCATCTTCGGTCCGCCTCCCCCTCTCTCCCTATTTATTCCAGTTCCCTCTCCCCATCCCCCTCTCTGATGAAGGGTCTAGGCCCGAAACGTCAGCTTTTGTGCTCCTGAGATGCTGCCTGGCCTGCTGTGTTCATCCAGCCTCACATTTTATTATCTTGGAATTCTCCAGCATCTGCAGTTCCCATTATCTCTGATACTAGATTAATTTACTCTCTGGTTGGACAAGTGAGAACTTACTTCATGTAATAGCTTGTAAAGTACTTGTAAAACTTCTTGTAAAGTACTTGCAATTTGATACTGGGAACTGCCATCAAACAATGCTGCAATCAGTTGCACATTGAGAGATGTTAACTGCTTGCCAAAGATGATAAAATCTCTCACTTTTCTTTGAGATTAGCAAAGTGCTCCTGCTTCACTGCCGACTATAAATTAAGGATCAAAGTCTTATCTCGTTATTACAATGAACTGAAATGGCTGCGTTAAAATGCAAGGGACAGAGAGAGAGAGAGATCTGCAGTTCCTATTATCTCTGCATTACAATGTAGAAGTCTGATTACTCCACTGTTAGTGAGTTCCAGCCATTGGTTTGAATATTTGAACACATGGAGCTGTGAAAAGAAGAAACCAGAGGCTACTTTCTTTCCCCAATCCCAAATATGGGTACCAAAACTGTTTGGAACAAATGGCACCATTTAGTCTTTCCAACTGTTCTGGGAATTAACATTAACTGGAGCATCTCATTAACGATAGAAGCAGATATTGAAAGAGATAAAACACAAAGTGAGCTTCAGTGGCATTTTATCTTACTGGTATTAAAATTATAATAGTGAAATAGCCACTTGATGCAGAGCTTGATATACACATACGGCAAGCAGATACGGCCAATTCATGAAGTATGCATGGAATAAGTTCAAGTTGATGGTTCAAGGCTTGTGTTTTCACCATCTTGTTTTGTGACTTTGAATCATGGATGGCTTACAATTATCAAATGACAGTGAATAAACACCATCTTCATTACTTGTGGTACAATATGCATACAAAATTACAAACGTAGCAGTCCTCTCAAATGCAGAACTTCCAGTTGGTTGGCTTCATTGGCTTCGGCATTGTAGAAGGTGAAAGACGGATGCATGCTCAAGGACTTTCTGTATGTTAAGATAGCTGAAGTCAGACAACCAACGGGAGAGCAAAAGCTGCTCTGAGGATGCTTGCAAGCATGAAAGACCTAAACAATGTTATCACAACTAGAAGTCATGAGCTCGTGACAGAGGAAAATATCCACAGGTCCTGTCAGCCACATGTAATACTAAGATGAACAACTGCAGCAGCTTGGCAAAACGTGCAAATACCAAAAACTCACAATTACACTTCTCAACTCCATTTACAGCACCAATGGCAGAACCCACCTCTCAAGGAATGAATTATTTGCTACATTCCCAATATTTTGCAATTGGAAGGACGCTGACAAAAAAAACAAACTGTAGTCTACTCTATATCAGTCACCCCTAAGAACACTGGAAAAATTTATCAGTAAAGCCTCTGCTGAAACCTCTGTCCACTAACAGTAATATTCTTCTTGAAGCCAGCTCCACAAGTATTCAAGCAATACTCCTGCAAAATCAGCTAGGAGGGACTCCATTTCGTCTCTGAAGATCGAACAGTAACTCCCTACCAGATACTGTTTTTGTATTTCTCCAATCTCCTAGGAAAAGACAAGGAAAACACTTCAAAGGCTCTGAAACATAACAGCATTCACATGAACGACTGGGAAAATCTGGCTACTAATTGCCCATTTCTTACTTCTTGAGAAGATGGTGGTGAGCTGCCTTCTTAAACCAATAGAGTCTGTGAGTATATATATTCCCAGTGTTGTTAGAAAGGGAGTTCTGGAATATTGATCCAGTGACTGTGGAAAAAAAATGGAAAAATAATCCCAAGTGATGATGTTTCCATGCCTTTGCCACCCTTGTTCTTCTGGGTGGTTGATGTCACAGGTTTGGAAATTGCTGTCAAAAAAGTCTTGGTGGATTGCTGCAGTGCATCCTGTACTCACAGATGCTACCACATCAGAGGTGGGGAAGTGAATATTAACAGTGTTGATGAGGTGCCAGTCAAGTGGGCTGCTTTGTCTAGGATGGCGTCAAGCTTTTTCAAGGGTTCTGGAACTGCACTTATTCAGGCAAATGAACAATATTTCAATTCAATCCTGACTAATATCTTGTAGTTGAAGGGAAGGTTTTAGAAGGTCAGGAGGTGAGTTATATGTTGCGGAGCTCCTGGCCTCTGACTTGCTTCTGTGGCCTGTGTACTTATATGACTGGTCCAGTTCAAATTCTGGTTAATGGTGACCTCAGGAAGTTGATGTTGGGGGATTCAGCAACAAATGCCACTAAATGTCATAAAAACATGGCTAGATTTGCTCTTGTTAGAGATGGTCATTGACTGGAACCTGCGTGTCACAAATGCTACCTGCCACTTAGCAGCTCAAGTCTAAAAACTTTCCAGGTTTTGTTACACTCGAACATGTTCTGCCTTGGTATCCTAGGGGCCTCAAATGATCCTGAACATTCTGCCATCATCAACGAACGTCACTTCTGACCCGACGATGGAAGGAAGATTATGAGTGAAGCAGCTGGAGATGGCTGGGGGTAGCCTAGTAGGCTGAGTATCTTGAGACATATAAAATAATCAGACGGTTAGGTAGGGTAGATAGGGAGAGCCTTTTTCCTAGGATGGTGACGGCAATCACGAGGGGGTATAGCTTTAAATTGAGGGGTGAAAGATATAGGACTGATATCAGAGATAGTTTCTTTACTCAGAGAGTAGTAAGGGAATGGAATGCTTTGCCTGCAACGGTAGTAGATTCGCCAACTTTAAGTACATTTAAATTGTCATTGGGCAAGCATATGGATGTACATGGAATTGTGTAGGTCAGATGGGCTTCAGATTGATATGACAGGTCGGCACAACGTCGAGGGCCGAAGGGCCTGTACTGTGCTGTAATGTTCTATGTTCTATCTCCTACAGTGGTGTTATGCAAGAAAGTCAACTGGCCTCCCAAAAATTGTACCACCTTACATGTTAGGTATGACTCCAACCAGTAAAGAATGTGTGGAGAATTTAACACACACTTCAAAATGATTCCCATTCACATCAGTTTTTCTAAGCTCCTTTAAGCCACACTTGGTCAAATGCTATCTTGATACTGAGGTCATCTGCCCTCCAAATTTTATATATTTTATTCATTTTTGGAAAAAGGCTGTAACAGAAATTAAGTGGCCTTGAAGAAGCCAAACTTTATGGCAGCAAACAGGTTATTTGTGAGTAAGTACTGCTTGTAGTGCTGTCAATAACACCACCTACTACTTAGCTGATAATTCAGAGCAGACTGGTGGACGGTAATTAGCTGCGTTGATTTTGTCTTATATTTTGTGGACTAGACATAGCTGGACAATGTTCCACTTCGCTAGGTAGATGCTAATGTTGTAGCTATACCGGAACAACTTGACTAGTGATGTGTCTAGACCTGGAGCACAAGCCTTCAGTCCTGTTACCAGAACATTATCAGGGCCCACGGACTTTTCAGTATTTAGTGCGTTCAGCTATTTCTTGATACAAGAACAAAGAAAATTATAGCACAGGAACAGGCCCTTTGGCCCCACCAAGCCTGTACCGACAAGCTACCCGTCACAACTAAAACCCCTTACTTCTTGAATAGGATGGGAACATAGGGATACGATCCCTGGAAGGGTGAGTCGAATTTGCTGAAAACTGGTCTCTGTGGTGTTGAGTACCTCAAGAGATGGCCAAAATTAAGTGTTCATTTAGCATTTCTGGCTGAAGCTTACTATAATGTTTCAAGCTTTGGCATTTGCTCCAATACATTCAGCATCCCTGTTATTGAGAATGGGTATAAGGGTGGAACCTCCTACTCTAGTTAGTTGCTTAATTATTCACGACAATTCACAAACGGATTTGGCAAGATTACAGAGCTTAGCTGTGTCCCTCACTTGTTACTACCACGTACAGGCAAGTTGTTTAATATTATAGCCTCACCAGCTTGACACTCATTTTTAGGTATACCTGATATTGCTCTTGGACCCCTGAAGTCTTCATTGAAATGGGGATAATTCTCTCAGTGGTAAAGGCAAAGTAGGGGATGTGTCAGGCCATAAGGTAACAGATTGCAGTTGAATACAATAATTTTGATCTGTTGGGAGCTAGGTATTGATGGATGCAAGTTTTAAGTTCCTTTATCTGTTTGAAATCTCTCACTTACATGCCATAAAACAAAATGTTGGATATCCTCAATGCAAAAATCGAATTTTATCTCCATAGAGTCTGAGCAATGGTGACACTTACAAAACCTGCCATGGACAGATGCATTTGCAACTTGGTTAAGTAGATGCTTCCCTCTTGTTGGTTTTTCCAACATCTCCTGCTGACTGTGCAGATGCTGTGTTCTATAGGACTCGGTGAGCTTGTGATGCTATTTAAAGACTTTTGTAATGGACATTTAAGTCACCCACCCACAGTGTATTTTGTACTTTTGCTTCTTCCATATGGTATTCAACATTGAAGAGTACTGAAATGGTGTGATTAATTGTAACTAGAAATTTTCCTTGGCCATGTTTGATCCAATGCCATATGACGTTATGACATCCAGAGTCAATACAGAGCATTGCCAGGACAACTCCATTCTGTATATGACTGTTTATGACATGTTATGGGAGTATCCTGCCCATGGGATAGGATATCCCCAATATTGGTATTGTCATCTACAGCTTTTCCCTTATGGTGTGATTCAGCGAGTATGACTACAGCAGGCAGTTCCTTTGACTAGTCTGTGAAACAGCTGTCCCAAACAATGTCATTATTGCTGAGATTGAATATCATACTTTGTATCTTTGGAAAACAAAACAAAATTATCAATACCAGATTTAAAGCTCTCAACTTAACATCCACCTACTGAATTTTGTGTCATGCAATTCAACATTTTTAACCATATTGTGCAATAAAGAGGTGCTCCCAAGCATTCGTCCAAATTGCCTGGCTCTAAATGAAACGTGAGCTGATGCAATCGCTTCTTATAATTTAGCTCTTGGGTTCCCAGTAACATTTTGGCAGGTTTGTGCTGTACTCCTCCCAAGGCAACTTAAGACCTGAGATTTTTCAGGACAGACAACAGGGGAGGACTCTCTTTCAAGGCAAAATATTGGTGTTCTGTTATTAACCACTGCATCAAACCACAAATTCTGGATGTGCAGAGCCTGTGGAATGGTACAGAAAGCCTAAAGCTCTTGTTTATCACTCACGAACTGTCACAGGTTGTAAAGGAGACACTTTATCTGCCTCGCATCACTCTGCAAAAGTGGGAATTATTAAATTTCAATTTCCTCTCTTCAAATTACTGCTAAAAACCTCAAAAAACTATATTCATTCAAGCATGTATTAATAGTTTTGCAATGGCAATGGGATTTAACAATATTTGATGTATAACAGATGTCTTGTTCATGGAGTGATGTTAAATGAATAATTCGATTGTTTAAAATTATTTTTACATAGATAAAGCTTTAAAGTTTTAGAGAATTTTACCTTCTACCTTAACACAAATATATATTTCTAATCTTTAGTGTGGATTACGTAATGCAACTTCTAAAAACTGATTTTATTTTTGTGCTTTTTGGGAATGTAGAAATTGTCTAAGGTGATAGATTGCTTGAGTAGGTAGCCCAATGGCATCACTTCTGCTCCAGGCTGGAAATGTCCAGCATGGAATACTGGAAGCAGCTGCGGTACTATAGCATGGTGACAGAAAGAAATCAGTGAGACTTTCCTCTTTACTAATTGCAAGTGACCTTACTTGGCTGCCAACCGCAACGTCAAGTCATTATTTCTTGTGCTATGAGGTTTTGTTCAACTGTAGCATGATTTTCTCTCCTTTGCAGTTTAGCTTTTGTGTTGTAAAGGCTAACAATCCACTAGAATTTTTTGATTTTTATTTTGTGCCTGGTTACTAAATTGAGTTCATTGCACTGCTGAATTATTTGACCATCATAATCTCGTAAACAAATATGAACAGGAGGACCGCTGACTGCAGCTGATTTACATCTACATTTATTGAAAACATAATCTATTACCTCCAGTCACTCCACAAAGTCCATGGTGAAATTTCTGACTCCCAAATCTGAGCCCATCTGCTCAGGCATTCCATACCTTCTTTAGTACCATAACCCTCAATAAACCATTTAAACTTCCTTAATTCTGTTAGCTTGACCATCCTTAATTTTAACTGTTAACGCCTTTTTTTAATCAATGGTGTAAGCCTCTTCCTTAGCTGCTCTCTCCTCTTTTAAGGCACTTTAACAGCTACCACTTGGAGCAAACTCTTGGCTATCCATCTTTTTCCATGCTTTGAAGTCACAGTCGTATAAATGCTAAGATATAATTATTGTATTGTAAATAATAAAGATAAATGACGACCCAGGCATGGCAGACACTGAGCAATAGATATGAACTGTTCACC
The DNA here is from genome assembly GCF_030684315.1 of Stegostoma tigrinum. Lineage (NCBI taxonomy): Eukaryota > Metazoa > Chordata > Chondrichthyes > Orectolobiformes > Stegostomatidae > Stegostoma > Stegostoma tigrinum. The sequence continues at coordinate 37,863,561 of NC_081362.1, forward strand.
TAATTAGATAAACAGCAGTGCAAATGGAATATTGAAGTGTCACTTTCATTTATACCTTCATGATGCCTGTTCTGTGATGTAAAACACGGAACTAATGAAAGTTATTCCTATTATATGTATCAAGGATGTGGAAACCTTTTTGGAAGGTGCTAAGAAGTGCAGATAGCAAGCAGAACATATATATTTGAAGGAATAAAACATTCAAAATAAAGCTCAACCTTATTTGTCATATTTTATGTGACTTATAAAATCTCAAAGTGTAGTAAGAAAATAGTTTACTGGTGGAATCTAAATGGAGCTAAAACAGAGTGTATGGGCGAAACACAGCAGGTGTGGCAACAACTGTACAGAGAAAACAGTTAATGTTTCAAGTCCAGTGACTCTGTCAGACCTGCTGTGTTTCTCTATCAGTTTTGTTTCATATATCCACCATCCACAGTTGTGTGTTTGTTTCAGAACCTACATGGATGTTCTTCCTATTGGACTTTACAATTGGTGTGACAAAGTGTTAACAGAAACTGATCTGCAAATCATCATCTCAATTCTAATACTCGCGAACTAATCCCTAATGTAATTTATTTAATAAAAACTGAATCTAGTTTTATTTAATCTTATGCAGTATACATCTAATATCACCTCCGGGAGATGATAAACTGCAGATTGCACATTTACACCACATCATGGCAGAAAATAAGTACTACAAGTGTTTCACACATACTGTTAGTGAATTAAAAACAGGTTTCAGTTAACATTAGACCGATGATGTGGTGCAACCTTCTCTTATTTACGATGTGAAATTAATGCATTTTACTGCATAAGTAGCTTACAAGGAATAAAGAGCATTCTCTACATAGTACAACCTAGTGAAGTAAGCATCAAGATGAAAGGTCAGGAGAGAAGTCAAACAGAAGTACATTGTTTAAGTGCGTGAACAAACTAGCAGGTGGAATCCAAAGAGGGAAAATTACAACTTGTAGTTTAAGTGACTAACCATAATCCCTATCCCTCCTTACTTTTCTTCACCTGACTTCAGTCTTTTAGAATTTATCACACCATCCTCTAACGCATCTGTTTTGTTTTGTTGACAAAATAATCAACAATGATTTCATCTGCCATTGTGGGATTTGAAACCAGGTACTCCCTAAACATTATAGATAAAGTGTGAAGCTGGCTGAACACAGCAGACGAAGCAGCATCTCAGGAGCACAAAAGCTGACGTTTTGGGCCTAGACCCTTCATCAGAGAACCTAACTCCCTAAACATTACATAGATCTCTGGATTAATAATCCCGTGATAATACCACAAGGCCATTACCTTCCCAGCCCCTGAATGCTCCACAAATTGTGCTTTCAAACTGTTTATGTGACATCCAGTCCTGCAGAATTAGAAATCTCCTCTAACAAACACATGGAAGACTGAACATTCATTATCTGCAATATCTACCACATATTCCATCCCACACTAATGATTCTAAACCGTTCTGTGCCCAGTCACAGGCCAAATTAGATTGTTCACAACTTCTGCATCCTTAACAATTCAGTTTCCAAATTCATATTCTATATTCTTCCATAGAAGATCAACTCTCTCTGCTTTTTCCCCTAGTTTATCTACTATTGAAATTCTCATTCATGTCTTTACCTTCAGAAATTATACTGCTTTCTTGGATAGCTTCCCATTTTCCACCCATCCTATTAAGCTCATCCAAAACAATGTTACCAGCATCCTAACTTGCACTAAGTTCAGTTTACCCATCACCTAAGCTTGCTAATATATACTATTTCCAGGGGCCCGACATCTGTATTTTAAAGTTCTCATGCTCATTTCTGGGATCTCCACCAGGCTTGTGGTCCTTTCAGAACTCTGAGATCTCAGTTTTAGACTCAAATGGAGTACTACATTCAGTCTTGGATGACAAATTTCATGAAAAATACCTGTAGGAGATATAGCATAAATTGACCAAACTTATACCACAGCTGAAAAGGATAAACTCTGGTGACAAGCCATGTAAAGTCCATTGAGTTTAGAAGTTGACAGGTGTGTAATTGAGACTTTTTAAAATTATACATGATAAGCCATACTCTCTTATCTGATGAGAAAAGAACATGGGATGTGGTGGATGAATATAAACTTAAAATTAGACCTCAGCTAAATAATGAATTCAGGAAACACCTGTTCACAATGAGAGGAGCAGAAATCAAAAGTCTTTCTCCTGCAAAAGGCTGTGCATACTAAATAAGTCTAAATTGTCTGGGAATAGATAGCTGGATAAGAGTATCAAAGGTTGGAATTCTCATATAGGAAGATCATGATCTAATTGTGTGTTGAAATCAGCTCAAAGACATGTATGGATTCTCCAATCCAAATGTTGATGGAGATATGATGTTGTGGAGAAGGCAACAATTAAGGCCATGGATGTTCATTATAACATATGCTTGAACGTGCATGACATTGTAAGTTCCTCTCCAAGCCACATATCATCTGGATCTGTATGTGGAAATATTAAATGATTTAATAAAAATTAACAGGTCATGTGAGTCCAGCATGATCTTTGACTGTAATGAACTTCGATTCTTATAGTGGCCATTTTACCTTGAAGCTTTCTTGTGATTTGCATACAGCAAATGCTCATTTGTTTTTTAAAAATCAGCAGATAAAGGGATAATGATGTGACCAATAATTCTGGATCATACTCCCCTATGTTTCAGCTGGTTTCCTAGGGTCGAATGGAAACGCATTTGCGTATGGGGGATTGTGAAGGAGTTGACAGACTAAGTGCACCTTTCAAGCTAAGACAAGTAAATCTTTTTTGTACAGGCCCCATTTCATTCTGCATCATCAGGAATAAACAAATTTTGAGGGGTGTAGTAAGTGAACTGGAGATTCTGCAGGCAATTCCTCTGAGATTCTAGGTCAGAGACCAGGCGCAAGTGCTCCAGAAAACTGTATGGTTTGAATTAACACCTTTCCTTTCAGGCCCTATTTCATTTTATACTACCTTACCTGTTTATCTTACTAATCTGCCCCACATCTGTTAGAACACTTGTACCTTGAATCAAGTTTTCTTATCACAACTAATTATTTCCATCCCATAACATAACTGCATTAATATAATTCCACTGTTTTCCATTTAATAGCTTTTACATGCTTACTTATTGCAATCAAAGCTTCATTTGTCACCACTCTGAAATCGATATACAGCCCCTTCCTATTTAGTCACATTCTTCATGGAGAACAACTGTGCAGAAATCCCAATTTGAATATCAATTTCTTCAGGCAACCTCTTTTTATCCCTTCCGTGCTCAGAAGCATTTTCAAAATTTGTGTCATCTTTACGATTATCAAAGATGCAGCTGTCTCTTAAAAAGAGGTTCAGAAATAGATCACTCTTACTAAATCCTCTCCAGTTTTAACTGAAGAAGTCCTCATTATCCGGTGCAAGTATGAAAAGCTGCTTATTTTGTCTGTATTTGCATTGGTTTGTTGCTCCTGCACTTCAACAAATATGTAATGAGAAAAATAATCCTTGACTCTTCTGAAATAATCCAGTCACTGTTAGCATAATTTTGATTTAGTATGCTGCTTATTAACTGTTTAAGTACAGGAAAAATTAGGCTGTAGCCAGTGTTAACCATTTCATATTTAAAATGATTAACACTGGTAATCCCTACAATTCCATTACTGAAGTGGATGTATCCTAACTTAGTATTTTTAAAAGGAGCAGAGGGTCAACTTAAACACTGAATGCACCAAATCTCAAAGATTCTACACCTCTCTGTTTGTTAAACGCTCATGGAAAAAAAACAAGTTGCACATCAATGCAAATCTTCTGGCTTCATCTAGCTAGGACTTGATCAACAGTGATATTCCTATAAATTCAGTTCATCCTCTCAAGTCCAAACAGTAACAGAAAGGTTGCCTGAAAAGCAACTGCCAGCAGAAAAGTAACAGCAATGAGATACATCTCAACAGCACCTCCATCAACCTATGGTGGAAACCCTAAAGCTTCATTAGAAAATTGGAACAGCACTTGTGTAATAACTGTCATTAAGAGCATGTGAAGAATGGCTTTGGTTTGAAACCATAAAAACATTAAACATTTTCAACCCCATCCCAGAAACATTTGGAACTCTCAACTCATGAAATTTTCAAATAAGCCTGCAGACAGAGACAGAGGGCGATTCAGAGCCAAACCAGTGTTTGGTAGTAGGATTGAGCCATGTGAAAAACTGCTAGAAAAGGTGTCATATTGATTTTGGGCTTATAGCTGTCAAATTACTATATGGATATGAACAATCATTTTGACAAGATAGTTTTCTACAGATGCAGAAAAGAAATCGTGATTTTTCATTTTGCGATAATTTGTTTACTGGAATAAAATGTGGATATTAAAAAAGTAGATGCTGATGCAAAGTCCAAGTTAGAAACTACTGTGCTGATTTACACAGACTTATATTAATAGTTTGTGAATTAATTAAGACTTAAGTTGGGAACTAAAAATGCATGTAACTCTGACATGAAGACTTTTCTGGTTCGACGTATTAATTTCTACCAATCAGACTTGAGTACACTCAAATTGTGAAGGCATTTGGTCTCTTTAGCTTGCACTGTCATTCAATTAGGTTATGGCTGATCTGACTGTGGCCTTAGCTTTACTTCCCTGTCTAACCCTTTACCGTTTGACTCCGAATCATACATTTCCACTGGTCATTAAGAACTGAAGATGTAATAAACAATTTTATCGACCTTTTTGCCGCTGGGAATGAGTTCAAATCAAACTTAGATCGCCAAACACAAGCATGATTTGTCTTCATACTATTAATGGAAATGAGAATTTCATAAGAATCAAAACTGAGTGTGAAATGGTAAAGCGTCACACTCGTGCAATAAGGGAACATTTAATTTATGGGCATTTGAAGCTAATATCGCATGCTTAAACCTGATATATACCATTCACAGCTGTAACTCAATCGAAAAGTACTACAACTGAACAGCATTATTGCAGGCAGGTGTTTGATTTTACTAAGCATACTTAATGTATTTAAACTGGAAATTATCAGTTTGCATACTACTAGCATCTACAGGGAATACAGATCATAGGCATACCCATCACTGCGCTAGGGAATAGGAGAATCTTAATTATCAGTAGTTCTTGCAAATAACGTAGACTTCATGCAGTCTGTCTCTATTGATAGTGTAAGTATAGTACACTTAAAGTGCCTCCAGCAGACCTATATTAACTTGAACAAAGTAAAACAGGTTCCAAAATTAGAGTTAATTATCTTTTTAGCTACCCTATTTACTATTCTCAGAGAGGAAGGCATAACTATTTCTGACAGCAACATTCTTAACAGAATATAACTGGAATTTAATGGATTAAAGGGTATGTTGTCATCAGGACAGAAGAACACTAAATTTAAAAGGGACAACAATTCAAATTGCATGGAGAAAGGAGGCTGACTGGGGCTGAAATGAATGCATCAGGATCTACTATCCTCACGTTTTTGTTTAATTCAAAAAAAGGTGCTTTATCTGGAAAGGTTCCTTCTTCCTGCAGAGGACAAGCACCTGCATATGTAGCTTCCAGCAAACGTAAGTGAACCACACTGTGAATCTGATTGATAATCTTAAATTGAAGTCAACATCACCAACAACTATTCAGAACAGTCTGGTTGAGTGAAGTGGGTTATTAGTATCCTGAAAGTAAAAACCTCAGCCTTTGTAATTGGTGTGAGGTTCTTCCTGATTATTTGGATAAGATTTGGATCTGTAGGGGCTACACAGGAGCTAATGGACTATGGAACTGTGGTACTGTATGACACTTAAGGTGGGAAGAATGAAAAAGAATACAATGATATTAGGGGACAGTGTAGTCACAGGGATTAGCATCACTGGGCAGCACGATGCCTCAGTGGTTAGCACTGCTGCCTCACAGGCTTGATCCCAGCCTTAGGCAACTGTCTCTGTCGAGTCTGCACGTTCTCCCAGTGTCTGCGTGGGTTTCCTCCGGGCATTCCAGTTTCCTCCCACAGTAAAGATGTGCAGGCTAGGTGGATTGGCCAAGCTAAATTGCTCATTGTGCCCAGGGCTGTTTAGGTCAGGTGAGTTAGACATGGGAAAATGCAGGAATAGGGGAATGGTCTGGGTGGGATGCTCTTCAGAGGGGCCTAATGGCCTGTTTCCACACTGTAGGGATTCTATGATCATTCAATGAAACAAAGAATGTAAATCTGGACAGCTGTGATGCTTACGCTGCCAGGTTTCAGGACATTGGCTAAAGGCTGGAGAGGAACTCGCTCGGGAATGGGAGGATCCAATTATTGTGTTGCATGCAGACAGGCAAAGAATGAGGTTCAGTATAGTAAGTCTGAGGATCCAGGCACCAAATTAAGAAGCAGAACCTTAAAGTCAATCCCTGCATTATTACCTCAGCCCATACAAACCTGTGTAGGATAAAACAGATCAGAAAGATGAAAGTGCAGCTCACTGGCTAGAGTGGAAGAGGTAGGTTCCAGTTCATGGGGCATTGGCACCAGTACTGAAGAAAATGGGATCTGGATCACCGGGTCAGTCTACACCTGAACCACACTGGAGCTGGTATTCCTGAAAGTGGCATAACTAGAGAAGTAGAGAGGATTTTAAATTGACTAGAAATTTGGTAAGATTGGTAGATCGAACCATGTCGGGAAGAGACAGAGCACAAATCAAAAACTAAATCAACAAATAAGACTTGAGGTACAAAGAGGATAAAAAACAAAAAATTAAAAGATTCTGTTTCTGAAAGCATGTAACATTCAAAATAAAACAGATGAACTGAGCAGAATGAGTGATAAACAATAATGATCTGGTAGCTATCACAAAGACATGGCCGCAGGATGACATGCATTGATACCTGTATGTTGAAGAGTATAGGGCATGTAGGAAAGTAAAAGCTAACTTAAGGTGGAGGTCTGGCTCTGTTGGTTAACGATGATATTAGCATAATAGAGAGGAACACATGACATTCAGGGAATCAAGATGTGAAAGCATTTTGGATGGAGGCAAGAGATGATAAAGGCAAACATCACTTGCAGGAGTGATGTACAGACCCCTGATAGTAACTACAGGGTAGGGTGGAACAGAACGGAAGAAATTATGGGGAGCTGTTAGAAAGACAATGGCAATAACCATGGGTGATATTAATCCATATGTGGACTTAAAATGACAGATAGGCAAAGTAAGCAAGTTGCAAGGGGAATTAATAAAAACAGTTTACAGAAAGATAGTGATAGATTAAGTAAACGAGCAAAAAATTAGCAAATAGCATATAATGAGAAAAAATTTGAAGTTGTTCATTTGAAGAGAGAATAAAACAGCAGTATTATTTAAGTGGAGAAAAACTGCAGAAAGCTGCAATACAAAGGTTATTGAGGGTACTTGTGCACAAAATACAGAAAGCTAATACACAGGTGCAGCAGGTAATCAGGAAGGCTTATGGAATGTTGGCCCTTATTTCAAGGGCATTGGAGTGTAGAGTAGAGAAGTCTTACTATAACTGTACAAGGTGCTGGTGAGACTATATCTGGAATACTATGAGCCATTTTGGTCCTCTTATTTAAGAAAACTATGATTTCATTGGAGGCAGTTCAGAGGAGGTCCACTAGGATGTTCCACAGTATACAGGCATTGTCTTATGAGCGAAGGTTAACTCTACTCACTGGGGTTTAGAAGAACGAGTGGTATTTTATTGAAGGTCTTTAGGGGCTTGACAGGGAAAATGCTGAGAGTATGTTTCCCCTCATGGGAGAATCTAGGACCACAGGGCATACTCAGAATAAAGGGGCATTAATTTAAAACTGGGAGGAGGAGGAATGTTTTCTTCTAGAGTGTCAAATGTCTTTGGAACGCCTTGGCACAGTTAACTGCAGGGGCAAAGTCATTGTGCACATTTAAGGCTGAGGTAGATTCTTGATCAATTGAGCAAATCAAGGGTTATGGTGAAAACACAAAAAGGTAGTTGTGAGAAGTGTCAAATTAGCCACATTCCTATTGAATGGCTATTTCTTAGGGTTTTATGGGCAAGGAGTTCTTAAAATATTTTTGGGATAGTTTCTGTGATCAGCATGCTCTGAACTGAAACAGATCCAGCTTCAATAGACTCAATACTATGTAACCAAGCAACAAAACAGGATTAATGGTCTCACAGTAAAGGCACTCCTAGTTAGCAGTAACTAAATGTTCCATTCAGCTCTGGGTGGGTCTGAGACTATTATTTTCACACTTAAATAAGAATCAATATGACAGCTTAAGTGTAAAACTGGCTAATTAAAGTAAATCGGTCAACAGAGAAGTAGTGACAAACATTTAAAGGAATGTTTTAGAAAATAAAAAATACATACATTCCAAAGAATGAGAAAATTATAAGCAACAGGCCCAGCATCCGTGGCTAAGTAAAAAGTTTAAAATTGCCACAAACCAAAAGAAAAAAAGCATATAATTAGACAAAGACGGTTAGGAGGCCAGAAAATTAGATAGGATAAGTTTTAAAAAAATATATGAGGAGGAAAATTAGAACATGAGAGAAAGCTGACCAGAAATATAAAAAATGACAGCAAGATTTTCTATAAACATTTTAAAAGAGAGTTAAACAAAGTGAGCGTTGCTTCTATAGGAATTGAACCTGGAAAACTGTAAATTTAACATAGAGATGGCAGATTAATTGAACAGGTATTTTGTATCAGTTTTCACTAAGAGGTTAGATGTAACTTCCCAGGGTAGGCTTAAAATAAGGAGATGGGAAGAACTCAGGAAAACCACACTCACTACAGAACTGCTGCCGTGTAAGGTTTTGGAAGAAAGGTTTGACAAGTAGCCACATCCTAATCAATTTCAGAACATGGTTTTAGAACAAGTGGCAAATGAGACAGTTGATGTATTAATTTTAACTTGCCAAAGCTCCTTGATTCTGAACAGGTCCGATTAGAATCGTAAGATAGCAAATGTATCTCCTACATTCAAAAAGGGGGGGGCGAGACAACAGGAAATTACAAGGCATTAAGCTTAACATCTATTTGAGATGGTATCTGTAACTATTATTACGGATGTTATCGCATGGCACCCATATACGTTCAAATTAATCAAAGAGTTAACACGATTTTGTGAACAGGAAATTGGACTTCTTTGTGGATGCAGAGGCATCTAGGTGCCTTAGTAAGTGAATTGCAAAAGGCTGGTATGCACGTAAACTAAGTAGTAAGAAAGCCAATGAGAATGTTATCACTTATTGAAAGCGGAATTGAATAGAAACGCAGGGAGGTTAAGCTTCAATGATATAAGGCACTAATGAGACCACATAGAACAATACAGCACAGAACAGGTCCTTTGGCCCTCGATGTTGCGCCGACCTGTGAACTAATCTAAGCCCATCCCCTTACACTACCCCATCATCATCCATATGCTTATACAAGGACTGTTTAAATGCCCCTAATGTGGCTAAGTTGACTACATTGGCAGGCAGGGCGTCCCACATCCTTACCTCTGAGTGAATAACCTGCCTCTGACGTGTCTTAAATCTATCACCCTTCAATTTGTAGCTATGCCCCCTCGTACAAGCTGACGTCATCGTCCTCGGAAAAACTCTCACTGTACACCCTATCTAATCCTCTGATCATCTTGTATGTCGCTATTAAATCCCCTCTTAGCTGCCTTCTCTCCAATGAGAACACATCTGGAGTCCTATGTATAGTACTGGTCACTTTGTTTAAGAAAATGTAAATTGTTTGGTAGTAATTCAGAGAAGGTTTATCAGATTAATATGTGGAATGATTGAGTTGTTTTATGAGGAAAGATTGAACAGGTTAGGCTTGTATCTGATGCAATCTAGAAGAGTAACAGTGACCTTGATTGTAAGATCCTGATGCTTCCCCCTATGACAGGATTTAGAACTAGAGGTTATTTACAAATAAAGGGAAATATTTAAAACACGAGGCAATTTTTTTTCCTCTACGAGAATCATTAAGTCTTTAAAACTCTCTTCCTGAAAACGAGGTGGATGGAGAATCTTTAAATACTTGAAAGGTAAAGCAGAATAGATTCATGGTAAGCATGGAGCTGTAAGGTTACTACGGCAGACTGTAATCTGGATTTGAGATTACAAACCAATTAGCCATTTCTTATTAAATGGCAGAGCAGACTCAAGGGATTGATGGCTTACTCTTGTTCTTAGTTCATAGGTCCTCCTGAAAGATAGTGTGAAAGCAGCAGGGGCGAAGAACTACCACTGCCATGGCAGCACTATAACTCCAAGAATAAGGGCAGGACCTTTAGAGGAAACGCAAAGGAAAAACGTGCTCACACAGAGGTAGTGGGAATCTAAAACGTTGCCTGTAAAGGAGGTACAGGCAGAAACCCTCACAACATTTACTAAGTATTCAGATGTGCACTTGTAATGTCAAGTCATACAAGACTGAAGAATGGGATTAGAATAATTAAGATGGTTGTTTTTGACCAGCGCAGGGAGATGAGATAAACTTAAAGGCGTTTCTGTGCTGCAGACCTCTGTCACTAACAACATGAATGTAGAGCTGCAAAGAAGTTCAATGACAGCACAAATGGTCAATGTTAATGAAAGCATTTTCAAATGCCATATTCTACAAACGTATGAGCTTTATTCACCACATGCCTGTCCCTCATCTACAAACAATAACACAAAAGAATGACCTATCAATACAAAAATCAAAGCCATACCTCATCTTCACAGACTTAGCACTGCTACAAGCCTTTATTCTCATCTTACACAATACATACTACCCATACTTACAGGACCAATTAGGCCCATAACTGGAAGATGCAGAGGTTACATGAGTCCTGCTGCAGAGAACTCAGAAGGAGCAGCAAAGGCTGATGCACATCTTTACTGATCCAGTAGTAGGTTTGCTAGAAAAGGTGTTGCCACTGTCAGAAAACAAGGGGGAAATCTGTCTCCGTTTACACAGACGTTACAGCATATCTTTTTCGGTATAGAAATAGTGGCAAAACACTTGTCTACTCTACCCTGTGCAACATTCAATTGCCATTCTCTCATCTGCCACAGTAGTGCAAGTAGTAGCCATCCAATGCATATGCTGATGTGGAAGCTTTATCTGAGGTCACAATATGTCAACTTGTTTGGAGAGTTTTAGTTTCAGCGTCTTGAGAAGTCATGTATCTAGTTTCCCCTTACTAGGTTAGTTAAGGCACCATTTTAAGGGAATGGGAGTGACTAACTGGGACTTGGGTCTGCTGTTCCATCTAGGCCAACAGCAGTTATGTTCCCACCACTGCTAATGCTATTTCTGCTGGCTGTCAACCACAATGAGGTTGTGCAACCTGCTCTATGGATACTGTTAAAGCCTTCTATAACCTTAATTATGGAAAGTCAGTGTGTTCTACCAGACATGCTGCTTTACTGGAGTAGCAATGTGAAGATTTACTAAAATAAATCAAGGAACCATAAATGAAGATCGAAATGAACATATAAATTGCTGAAGCAGGATTACTGGACACAAAACATTAACTGTTTTCTTTCTACAAATTTTGCCGACCTGCTGAGTTTCTCCAGCAATTTATGTTTTGCTGAAGATGCACTAAGCCTGGCAAGGACACCAAAAATACAAGTACTAAGGATTATCAGATAGAGATATAAGGATAATTAGTTGACTTTTGCAGGAATATCGATTGGCATATTGGCCAAAATTGATTTCGAATTGTTGTTTTGCAGTAGCTTCTGTATCAGCATTGTGGTCAACAGGATGGCAAGACGTGTTGCAGAATAGGAGGGGTTTGTGCTTGTACTCAAAGTAACTGCAGTTGTATGTGGCTGTCACCAACAGTTTTGCCAGAAAAACAATGTACTGGCTAACTCTTCCTCTCCATATCCTCAAATTACTTGCTGTATTGCTGATAGCAAGGGCTATGGCCTCATGATAACTCCTTATTCAGACAGTTCAAGCAGTGGAACTGTTGCTTCAACATGCCAATGTTTTGCTCAAAGGCTCACGCTACACGCATGCTGATTATGTGGTTAGATTGCAGAATGGAGTCATGGGCCAGGTCTAAAGCAGACAGTCCTAGTCACCAGCAAGTACTCTTTGATTTGCTGTGGTGTTTGAAATATTGAGGTAAAAGCAGGTTGGTACAGAATTAAGCATTATGATGTGTGCATTGACAACAGACTTGACACCTGAGTGAAGTCACACACTAAAGGTACATACAGTGCCTGGCAATTTTTGCAGGCAATTTACATCCCAACATAGAGATGCAGTGCCAAGGCCAAGTGCCTACAGCTGATGACATGGAGTCCAATGGAAGCGCACCACTGGAGGAAAGCCATAGGCACACTTTACTTGTTTCTCTTTGTTGAGAGTGCAGAATGAACTTCAGTTGCTTGGTATAGAGTGCACCTGTCATCTCTCAGATGTAGCAATGTGCAGCAAACAAGGAGATGACACATATGTTGCATGTTCTAATCTAAAAGGCCAAACAAGAAATGGAGGACTATGGTCATGTGAACATGTGGTATTAGCAAAGTTATTTCCTGGTTGAGTGGGTATATGTGGCAAAATTCTTTGAGGACTTCATTTTGTAAAGCAAAAATGACAGAAACACTTCCCACCTCACCTGACTGCTTCATGCTGGAAGTCCTTAGTCCTTCCTCTTATAACAGCTTTCCCTCATCATTACTGCCTCTGTTCCATGTCCTTCTCATGCTTTAATTCAAAAAGAATTTTAGCAAGAGCACCTCTGACTAAGAACAAGTGGCCCGGCCAGAAAGTTTGCATGCACATTCACTGACTTTTCTATCTTTAGTGGTATCCAATAAATCTTCACCAACTCCTCTATCCACCAGGAATTTCCGCAAACTTGAGCAGAATCAGAATTAATCTGCAAGCTGACAACGATCCCTATAAATACAACTGGAGGAAGGGGGATTCATTTTGCTGCTATATGCAATTTCAGCTGTCTGTGTTAGCTTAGCAAATGACACTGACATCAAATTTGTTAGACGTGAAAGATATAACAACCCACTTGCTGTGTCAACTTCCAGTGTGCTCTCCTCACGTAATCAACCTTCAACAAGTTTCTTTGTGGTATGTGCTGCAACAGAAATGTGCAGGTGGCACGACATCATTTTGTTATCAAAAAGGCACCGATGCGCCAAAACCAAGGAGTCCAATTCTGTAGCACATATCAATTTATACAAAAATTTGGATAATGTTTTGTCTATAGACAAGAGGGTTAAAATAAAGAGATTTTATCAAAATGTCTAAAGTCTGAATTGTGAGTAATGTTATAAAATAATGGATATCTTGGTCATGGCTGAGTAAGAAGTAGCTGCAGCACAGCTGCAATTCTGCACATGATTATTTTTGGTGAATGTTACTGCTTACTGGTACATGTTGTTTAACACACTGTAGTCTTTTTTAAACAATATCCTATGAATTTAATAGCTGAAGTATGCTTTTTGGGTTCACAAGCTCACTCTGTGATCCAATAAGATCATGGCTGAATTCTGCATTAACTCTACTTTTCCAAATTGTGGTAATATACCTGTATTCCCTTCATTTTTATCCGAAACAGTTATTCAAATTCCAACAAAAGTTGTATAGCTGGGTAACCTTGAGGCTCTACAACGTAACCATAAAATACTGAAAAGGACAGTGTGTGATGGTAACATAGATATAGTTCTAAAATAAATTATAAATGCTCAAAATGAAAGTAAAATCAAATACATTTTTCTTCAGATATTGATAAGCCTGCTTTTCTGCTTTAATTTCAGTTTCTTAGCAATTACAATTACTGATTTTTAAAACTCATGCCACAATTATTTCTGAACTTTTATCTACAATAGGTTCTAACATCCATGATGCATATATAGACTTAAAAATCATTATGCTGTAAATAATTAACAGTTTCCATTAGTAATTTTCAGGCACTAACTAAATCGTGAAATTGGACATTTTCTGTTAAGAGCAGTAAGTTATGGGTGTGTGCTGGTGTCTCAAGTTTGGGTGCTGTGATCCAAGGCTGTGGCACCACTGGTCGCCTCTCAATTTCTGGTAGAATACAACTTACTTTCTCCCTGGCACACAGATATTTGAAGTTATGACTTTCCATTCAAGGTATTTCAAAACACCACCCAAAGCTCATCGTTCTTCAATATTTCTTCAAAATAACTTTCTCCTAATGTGTGACAACCCAAACCTGCAAGTTTCTTTTTGCAAAATACAGTAAATGTTATTAATAATTCTCAAATTACATTTGAAAATGTCTCAACTACAGCACTGAATCCCACAGGTTTGCAAATCTATTAGAATTTTGCTTAGAGCACATGAATTCCTGAAGTATTTTTGGGAAATACAGATTTAGGTAAATCAGCTACAAGTTCAGATCCACCAAAAAAACCACCTTAAACTCACACATTAGTACTTACTTACTGAAAATCACTGTAATAACAGTCAACAGTGACCAGCTGTACAATTAAAACCTCAAGCACTCTTATTTATTGAAAATACAACTGTGGAAAACACAAATAGATCTAATTGACAGAACAGTGACCTGTACATATAGATCCAAGGTTCAAAGCAGTAAGTTAAATCAGAAGGCTCGGGCTCCCAAAATTCTGTAGGCATAAATAACTCAATAATACAGGAGGAAGATTAAATTTTACACTGAAACTGGTATAAAATCTGGCTCTATTAGTAGTGTTATGAATACAGACTGATGGTTGACCATTTCATTTTCATGAATCCCTGTGCAATCTTGCCTTTCAATCAACTAGCTGGAAAAGTCACAAGCATTTCTTTTAACAAGAGCAAACAAACTTTTAGGAACTGCGATAGCTAATGCTCCCTAGCATGTTTCAACGTTTTGATGGCTGAAGCACATGAAATTTAGTCAAGCCTACTTCACATTATACTCAATGTGCCCCTGTTCTCTCACACTATTACTCCATCCAGAACACAATCTGGTTTTTTGTCATTCAACTGAAATAAACATTGGTCCTAGCCAACAATTCACTTCCTTTTTGTTCTTAAGGACAAAATAATTTTGGAGATTTTCACTTAAACAGATGATGGCTGCACAGGTCAGATCAGCACTTTCCTCCCACTAGAAGGGTGAATGAAGATCAAGTTTAAAGGCCTGTTTTGTCCTAGCTAATTTTGCATCAGTTGGACCAGCAGATGGAGTGCTTTACAGATGCAAAAATTTCATCTCCATGGAAGGAAAATTTTGAATACCCAATGTGGCCATCTTGCTGGATAATTAGAGTGGTATAGGGAAAATTGCACCAACCCATACTTTTACTTCATAGAAAAATAGGGATGTTGACTTAAAAGGCAATTCCAAAAAAAATCTCAACTGGAACAATACCTAGTTGCTCTGGACTGCTTTCCTCCGTCGCTACTTAATTATTTTCTTTAAGTATTTTCTTTTGTTTTTTCTGATGCCAAATCAAACCACCATTTTTGATGGCACCTTTCCTTTGCAAAAAAAAACAGATGAACTGAAGATCACAACATTATCAAACAAACGTTTTATTAGCATCTAAAAACAGAATGCACCCAACATTCAAATGACTGTTTTTCAGCCGTTACTCACTGCAGTACGAGGGACAAATCACAAACGTTTATTCTGGGATTAACAGAGACCAGACTATAAGAGAATTTAAAATTTTTTTTTACAAAACAGAAACGTATTACAATTTTTTTTTCTACACCTCAGTACTGCACTGCTCACTGCGAATGGGCTAGGCGATTGCTGTCAACAGGATAAAACATGAAACAGTAACTCCTTTTCGTCAAAGCATTAAATTTAAATATTGTAGCAGCTTCAGGGAATGGAAAAATTCAGATTATGCCTTTCTTTCAAGTATTACTATCACCACTTTTATTCCATCCCAGCTGTAACAGCTACGAGTTTACCTATCTTCCATAGGAAGATCAATTTAAAATTTTTTTTTGGCAAGCTATTACATCTTCCTCAAATTAAAAGAAATGTGGGAGTTCTGGCCTCTAAGCATGAAAAAAAAATGTCGTTACCTACCGTGTTCAACTAAAGAACAACAGTCTGTACAGGTCAGTTGTACACATTAACTTCAGTTATTAGAGTGAAAGGATGTACATCGGATTAAATTGTCTCGCAGACAACAGTGACTTTTCTCAAGTTCCAGTCAACCATTTTGTCCACTGCAGATGACCACCTATACAAAATATTGCCATACCGTGTGACAATTATGTCCCCTCAGTATCTGTGTTTTCAGTTACAGGTTGATTTTCTAAGTCATCCTTCTCCACATTTCCATCTGATGGAGATGCAAGGTTCACAGAAACTTCAGAATCATTGTTTGCAAGCTCCTTGTTTGGTGTCTGGCTGTTTGTTTCTGAGAAATCACCATTTACCCGAGGCCTATCATCCGGTTTTTGGTGATCAGTGGTCCCTTGAAAATAGTCAAACCTATGCCGAGGAGGAACCCAGTGATCTTGCTCTCGGTCTCTTCCAAAGCGGTTTCCATTTACATCTCGGCGAAAGCCAAAATCTCGGTCGTCACGATCTCTCTGGCGTTCCCAAGGCCTGCTGCGATCATCAAGATCCCTGTGGACTTCCTGGTCAAAACCCCGGTTCCATACTGGACCGCTTCTTCCATCAAACCTGAAATTTCTTCCACCATATCTTTCATGATCATCGTGAAAACCTTTAGGGCTGCCAAAGGGCACAGCACGACGCTCACGTTCATCAAAATCCCTTGAGCCCCATCTCTGGTCAGGACCAAATCCAAATTGATCCCGTCTTCCATGACTGTCGCTGTTATCCACTGGTGGGAAGCGATAATCTCGATCACCTTCTTGTTGCATGTTTTCTCGCTGAAAAGAATGATCATTTCCAGTAGATCTTCTTTCATCTGCTGCACCTTGGCTTGCATTAGTACTGCTGTCAGAACTGGGGACTGCAGCTCTTGTAAATGCTCCTTCAAGCCTACTGAAAGAACTCACTGGTGGAAAGGGAGCTCTGGACCCTGAGTGAAGAGGTCCGTCAATCGACAATGAAGGGGGCATGTTTGGCTGAGGGGGTATATTCGGCTGAGGGGGCATGTTCGGCTGAGGTGGCATCAGCAATGGAAACCGCTGTCCAGGTGATGGTGGCATCAATCCAGGACGCACATCCAGTGGGAGCACTCCAGGTATCCGTGGTCCAACCATATTTGGAGGTGGCAAATTGGGTAGTCCTGGTGCAGGTGTTGACGGTTGCAATCCCAGAACTGGCCCAGTTGAAACTGTACTTTGAGCTCCTGCAACAGTAAGGACTCACAATAAACATGATGCTTTTGGCCCGGTGTACACAGTAATTTTTTGTGACTACAGCATCCAGATATGCTTTGCTTTGTATATTGCAGTATTAAACTGGCTGCCCATATTTTTTACAGTCCACATCTACATAAGAAAATACATATTAAGAGCAGGAGTAGACCATTGGGCTCCAGCTCATATTCCACCATTTCATAATAGGTGGCAGACCTGATTGTGACCTCAACCACACTTCTCTGTCTATTCCTTATATACACCTTGAAACCCTTGTCCCACAAGAAAAATCATGAAGGGCATGGATACAGTGAACAGTCAAGGTCGTGTCCCCAAGGTAGGGAACGACTAGACAGCACAGATGGAAGTTGAAAGGGGAAAGATTTAACAGGGACCGAAGGGGCAGCTTGTGCACACAGAGAGTGTGTGTGTGTGTGTGTGTGTGTGTGTGTGTGTGTGTGTGTGTGTGTGTGTGAGTGAGTGAGTGAGTGAGTGAGTGAGTGAGTGAGTGAGTGAGTGAGTGAGTGAGTGAGTGAGAGTGTGTGTACGTGTGTGTGTGTGTACGTGTGTGTGTGTGTACGTGTGTGTGTGTGTACGTGTGTGTGTGTGTGTGTGTGTGTGTGTGTGTGTGTGTGTGTGTGTGTGTGTGTGTGTGTGTGTGTACGTGCGCGTGTGCAATGACTGCCAGAAGTGATGTTGGCTTGTACAATGACAACATTTAAAAGGCAGTTGGATAAATATATGAATAGGAAGGGATATTGGCCAAATGCTGGAAAATGGGACTAGATTAATTTAGGATATCTGGTCAGCATGGACAAGTTGGACCAAAAGGGCTGTTTCCATGCTGTACATCTCTCAGATTCTAATTTATCCAACTCAGATTCAAGTAGCCCATGAGCCAGCCTCCACTGCTCTTTGGATAAAACAAATTCCACAGACTAACAACTCAGGGAAAAAAAACCTCATTTTCATCTTAAACAGAAAATCCCTTCACACTAAACAGAGTCCCTTAGTCCTAGTTACTCTCTTAAGGAGGAACGTTCTCTTAGGATTCAAAATGTCAATTCGCCTTAGAATTTTTTATATTTCAAAAAAGACTGTCTCTCATTCTTCTAAACTTTAACGGATAGAGGCCTAACTTTACTCATAAGAAAATTTCACCTCAGAAATGAGTTGAGTGAACTTTTTCAAACAGATTTGAATGTCACTCTTAAGTAAGGAGTACGGTACTATACTACAGATGCGGTTTCACCAACAACCTGCACAATTTTAGCAAAATGTCCCCAAAAATAACAAAATATTTATTTGAGAAATCCTTCATGATTACTATATTATCAACTTATGCAGCTACACTGATGATGCAATAGAATATTGCCTGCTTTTGAAAAAGTTGTTTCCATTTTTAGGAAATATAAATTCTCCATGGGAGCGGCAGATGGGGACCACTTGAGATTGGTTAACTTGCTGACAGAAATGCCAGAATCACTTCATT
Source organism: Stegostoma tigrinum (assembly GCF_030684315.1). Taxonomy (NCBI): domain Eukaryota; kingdom Metazoa; phylum Chordata; class Chondrichthyes; order Orectolobiformes; family Stegostomatidae; genus Stegostoma; species Stegostoma tigrinum. The sequence goes on from NC_081362.1 coordinate 37,882,365, forward strand.
CCGTCAAATAACACATTGTTAAACAACCAAATGTCACTATCAAGTCACATCGTTTTCCATCTATCTTTTAATCACAATAAAATCCATTTATTGAAGTTGGCATCAATCATGACTATGGTTGAGATAAGGTCGTTGAATTGGGAATCAAATATTACTGAGGAGTCATTAAATATAAATCTACTGAATATCTACTAGCTGATCATGCACCCTATGTATCGAAACATGCACGTAATTCTCTGAATAGCCTAAGAGGAAATGGAGCAACTACAATAGACTACCGTATTTTCCTATAGATGAGTAGCTTTGGATGTACTACATTGATAATGCAGTTCAACTCTATGTCTCATTGGCACGGTTGCTAATCACCCACAAGACAACACTGTCCTGAAATGCCAAAATATAAAAATCGTAACATTTATGTCTCATTATTTTAAGCAAGTGTATACTCTCTATACTATTATAATACTGCAATTACAAACATCTTGTTTAAAGAATAAACCAAATGCATATAAATATGGTGGAAAAAGACAGCCAACAATACACCTAATGAAAGCAAACTGCTCATTTCAAAATTAAAATGAATAAAAGTTGCATTTTCATTTCTTTCTAAATGTCAGACTTAATTTTATGCATATCTATACACCATCACAGCATGTACTTTATACTAAACAGAGTTGCTGTGGATAAGGAAAAAGATTGCAGCAAATATTAACTGTATTAACTGAGATAAATTTGTTTAAATTACTAAGATAGTAAACAAACATTTCAAGAGAACTACATACCTGGTCCAGAAGTTGATGTTGTTTCAGATGTTGACGTTTGGCTGCCTGTGCGTGGTGCCCCTAAGTCATTTGATCCACCTGGACCAGAAGAGAGAGGCTGTGTGCCAATTGGATTAAACATACTCCCTGGTGGAATACTAGGAGTTGGGAGATTGCTGTGCCCAGAGCCTATGTGTGAAAGTAGGTTCCCAAACGGGGAATCCTTTGTACTGTCTTGGGTGTTGGAAAGAGGCGGGCAAACTAGAGCTGCAAAATAATTTTTTTTGCACTATTATTAATTTTAGACAACAAGCTTGAGAATAATCCTCAAACAAAGTCGAGAACAATCTACTTCATATCCACAGTTCAGAGAGTATGCATTCAGGGATGAGAGTGGACGAAGACAAAATGGTCTGAAAATTTGTGAAAAGGAATTATGTAATTATAACACCTTTTATGATCTGTAGTGAATGCAAATGCTTCTAAGCCACTTCTAAAAGGTGGAATTGTTAGACTTCAGGAGGTCAGGGACATTGGTCTTCCTTAGGTTTACCTCTATAACTGGAAAACTCATGGACCAAGGTTGACGCATAAAATCATCAAAATGACCTCAATATTCAATGCAGTTAGTTCATGTAATAAAGGATGCAAGTTTATAACAATATAAGAGCATGGCCTTGTTATACAAATACAAAAAGTGAAGGAAAAGACTACAGCAGTGCTTCACGGGCTATTATCCAACGTGACCCTTCCACCACCATTGTTTCAAGGGAAATTCTTGATGGGCAACAAATGCCAGCTTTGCCACTGTCCGCATCCCATGTAAGAACAAGTATAGTGAAGATATTCAAGAATTAACAAGCTCAGACGCCTGCAAAAACTAAACAATACAGCAGCATAGTAGCATTCAGTATATAATTAATGTCTGCATGTTATACATCAACATATAATACATGTTTAAGTATCAAAATTCTTTTAAGTATTTGTAAAAATATTACTTGATTTAATCACATAGGGTTCAACCAAGTTCTCCAATTCCTTGGTGATGGAAGGCTCAATGAAATCTTTCTCCTCACCGACACACTGTAAACAGCTACTTTCCTCTTTTCACATATGGCCCACTTACGAAAAACTCCTCCCATTCATTCCCCTCTTCCCAATCCATTCAGCACCCAATCTGGCCAACCCCACCCACTCTGCCTGCTAAACTCTACAGAGATTTGGGAGTCTTGCTGCTCCCTACAGTGGCTAAACTGTGCCGGTTGCTCCTCCCATCTCGAGTTCCACTGTTTTCCAAAGCCTGCCGAGAATAAGTTTCTGCTGGTTCTTCCTAATGCTGCCTGCTAAAACCCATGACCCAATCAAGCAGCCAGCAGCAGTTCACACTCCTCCCAGTGAGAGGAGTGGTTACCCTTTCGTGTCTGCTCCTGACCGCAGTACTGGCAAAGATTTCCAGATTTTCAAAAGGTCTCTATTCCCAGCTTCAGCCGTAGCGTAATTGACTGGAATGGCTGAAGGGAGGCGCAGGTAAGACAGAAAAAGAAATTAAATGGCTTGACAACTTCATTAAAAAAGTCATAATTCCACCTAATGAGGAGGATTTCTCATCCCTGATGCATTCACTTGTTACTAATAAACAGTAATCCGTCAGAATTCAAAAACAGTCTTTTAAGTTTATCTTTAATTAACCTTCTGAAAATTAGTGCAATAACAGGCATCAAAAATTGATACATATATAAAGCAACCTTATAAAAGATAAACAATACTCACAGGTTTGTACTGGCGGAATAGAAGGACCAACAACTGGAGGTGGAACAACTGGTGGTGGTGGTGGTAGGTAACCTGTACGTGGGATTAAAAACAGTCCTTCAGTATTGCAAGCTATAATTTATATTGCTTTGCCTAAATCTGAATAAGATTTGTTAGATTAGTTTAATTAAAGTTGTGTACATAATAATATAGGTAAAATTAATATTGTATCCTACATAATTCAATTTGTGCTTATGCAGCAAATAACTGAACCATTTTGTATTTTGTTAAATAGCATTCATCTTTCAAAAAAATTAAGCCAAGACAGGCAGGTACAAATTACTTAACATTTATTCTGCTTGCAATTTACTGTGCCCTACATAATTTTGGGGTCAATTCAGCAACTAGTCACTTATTCCCATCATACTTTTCTTTTACCTTGGTATCTATTAAAGATATACTAAAATATTTCTGTACTCAAAACTAATATTTTAGCACTTGTCTTTTAACCTCCCCCATTTGGAAGTTATTTGCACAGTAACACTCTCTGTACGGGAGGTTTGCTTCCAGCTCCAATAGCATTGATATTTTCTGTTTTAGAGGGCACAACATGTTGGGCGTCAGGTAATGAGAACCGGCAGTTAAACTAACATCCAGCCCAAATTGACAACATGCTTATAATTCTATTTTTTAGTGAACACGAATGAATATGACGACTATCTAGCATAAGATCAGGCTCTTGGTCGATTTAAACTGATACACTTCCTCTTTAACTCATGCTACAATTTAAATCTTATAATAAACATAAATAATCAGCAGCCACATATGTTGTCACAATGGCCTTAACAAATATTAAAACAAAATTGTGAACAATTTATAATTCCCAAACCTTAAACTCTACCTCTACCATCAGCAATCTAAACACCTAAAAACTTTATTGCACAACAAATTGGGAACGGAGCACAATAGATAACTATGAAGAACAGGAAACACTGCAAATACACAGGTCAGTCAGTATCTGTGATATAAGGAAGTTTGGTGTGAGGAAATAAACTTCTCACACAATGAATAGTGAATGCACTTCTTGGAAATGTGGTGGAGGTGGGTTCAACTGAAACATTTAACAGGGAAATAGATGGGTGGTTGAATAGAAATAATGTGCAAGGGTACAGTTAATAGGTAGAAGAATGGCTCTAAGTCACGATGCTCATTAGATAGCTAGGGCAGACCTAATGGCCACCTGTTGTACAGTAAAACAATTGTGATTCCATACTAATTATGACTTATGAAGCATAATCCTTTGACTCCTACACAAAAAGGTAAACACCATATGCTTAAACACCACCAATACTGAAGCTTAAATGTTGTTTTATTTTCGTTTCCTCAGAGCTGACAGATCCACTGTGCTCCTACTACTTTTGATCACATACTACCTTTCTACTTTTACAGCTCATCACACACACGCACAGAGACTCCAGACATTGTCTCTATTCTTCCCTATGTCCATGTCTTTGCTTGGGGCTCACTTGTGTCTTTTCATTAATCATTTTTACACTCTTGTTGTCATATCCAACACTTTCACTTTACTAATAATCTTTTGTGCCAACAAATAATTTTCCATTAGGTAAAGTTCAGGTCATCATACTTTATTTCTGCCTCCTGTAACTGACAGATGTTCTTCTTCACACACCTTCCTATTTAGTTTTTCATTTTGACAGAAGGCTATGCAGCCAAAATGTCTCTTCCTGTCTTCTCTTTTTATCTAGGTGCTGAGTGATCAGTCATGCATTTCAGCTTGTTTTAGTTTTCCTTCAAATTTCCAGCATCTGTAGGGTATTTACTTTCAGCTACTTGACAACCAATATTACTTAGTGTGATGCATACGATCATAAATCTTTTGCATGGTGACCAATTAGTTTAAATGGATCAATGTATTTGTGTAATTCATTACAATACAGAAAACTACATAAGGTACATTCACAATCAAATGTCATATTGCCAGTTTGTTGAGAGGGAATTACATCATAACCTATTATTAAAGATGCCAACTTCGAGTCAAAATTAGCAGAATTCTCTCAAAGATCACACATTAAATGCTATGGGAAAACCTTTGTCTTGCATGCATTATCAGGCTTTTATCAAATTTAACAGCAGCAAGCATTATACGGAAGTAATCAGTGAAAAAAGGAATTTACTGAAGTGGCCCCAAAGATTTTTACAAATAAATTGCAGGGTTATTAGGACATTATTAAAATTTGATAATCAAGTGGCATGGGCAACTGGACTTTCAATGTAAAGTAGCAGCAACATAAGGAGGTGGAGGACTCCTAAAAATCAGCAAATGTTGAACTGTCAATCTCAAAACTAAAGCACTACACTGTTTAGCCATATTAACATTGTGAATAGCCAATGCACAATGATGGAGAAAACAAATCCAAGCAGGCTATAACTGAATTTGTACAAATTTAGTATTTAGAACACTGCACACAGAACAGCCAAAAACTGATTGTTCCATACCAGGTGGTGGTTGCGAAGGATTAAAGCTGTGCCGTAAAAATGGAGGTGGTGGAATGGCTGGGTTGAAGCCTGGAGGAGGTATGGACATCGATACAGGAAAGGCTGGTGGTTGCACCATGCTAATCGCTGAAACAGTTGGAGTCACTGGGATCTGAAAACAAATGATGATTAATTGCATAAAGAGTGGAAGTTCTGAAATTCTGTCCCTAATACATGCACGACTCAAAATTATCAGAAATTCACACATTTAAGAATCGCTGGAACTTATTTTTTGCTAATTGCCTTCAAGAGCTTTCACCACTGGTAGTTTCAATGTACGATCATCATAATGTATGATGTATTTTATTGTGGCAAAAATAAGCTTTACTACAAAGGATATACCAATGTTGTTCGGTCACTATAGAATAAGTTGCTGTATTTTCTGCTTTACAACCGTTGCTAAGTACATCAGATTGCCAAGGCTGTGAAAAATATATAAAAACAATTTTTTTTCTTATAATAAATTACACTATTGCCTTGGGGAAGATGCTCACTTATTTTGAAACATTGAAATCCATCGTAGAAATCCATTCTAGGATGACAAACATGACACAGATGCTGTTGATACTTAACCTGTAATAAGTTTACTCACTCCATGAGGTTTGCAGTACCAATTTCAGCAATTTGCTTCTTTAACGTGTAAGAGGAAACCTGATGTGGCAGATTTCCATGAGGTAAAGTAGGTAATAACCAACGTCAACTCCAACTTTTATGTGAAAAAAATTAATAATTACACTTACAATCAAGGCAATCCCTTTACATACACCTTCATTAACAATAACAAGTAGAACTTAGATTGCAAATTTAGTGAAGTAACAAGGCTTTTCTTGTTCTGGGATAAACTGACATTCTATATTTGCTTGAGTTGCCAAAACAGCTTATACAACTAAAACAGCTGATTTTACAAAAAACAATAAAACAAAAAGTACATTTACTAACTATTAAACAACGCTGTTACCTGAACAGGTAGCATAGTGACAGCTTGTGTGAATGTCTCTCCTTGTGACGTTGGTTGAGTGCTTTCAGTAGTTACAGGTTGGATCACATTCTCTTTTACAGGCTCAGTGTTCCTCGACTCCCACTCTGAAATTTAATGTTAGAATGTTACTATTAAAAATTGGTTCTGGAACATCTTACTACAATTTATCGGGTAAATTTTTATACACAATTTACATTCCTCTTAACTTTTCTGTTGTTTGACTTTTTGTTGCTACTTATTGTTTACAGTCTTAAAAACAGAAAATATTGACATGAGCAAGCACCATATGGAATTTGATGAATAAAGCCTACAGATTTTCACAAATAAATTCTAGGGTTATTGAAGCAATATTCAAGTTTGTTAGTCAACAGACAATTAATTGTTAGGAATGTGCTATCAACACACTTTGAAAATCAGCAAGCAGGGTCACCGTGGATTTATGAAAGGAAAGTTGTGTTTAACAAATCTAGAAGGTTTTCAGAACATAACTGAATTGATAATGGGGTGCCAATGAATACAGTGCACTTGGACTTTCAGAAAGTATTTGATGAAAGACAAATGAGATCGTTGTGCAAAATGAGGAGTCACGAAATTGGTAGTAACTCAAAGATAACGATTGAGGATTGGTTAATGCTTACATGTGTATTCGGAAACTTTGAGTTGACAAGCTATCACTTGTGAACTGCACAGATCTGGACTTGGGCCATAACAGTTTAGAATCTGTGTTAATGAATTAGTCAGCAGCACTGAATATAACATCCAAGTCTGTTGATGATACAGAATTAAGTGGGAAATGAAGCAGTACGAAAGGTACAAATAAACTCCGGAGGGATACAGACAGGTTTGATGAGCTAGCAAAAACATGTCAGTTGGAATAGAATGGGATATGTATGCAGGAATCCACTTTAGTGGAAATACTAAAAAACAATTTTATTTCAATGGTGTTAAGACTGGAAAACGTTGGCATTCAAAGAGACAATCGCAAATGAATCTCAGAAAATAATACAGGGACAACAAGCATTTATGTTTCTATTAGGTGAGTTAACTTTTGCTATATGAAAACAATTAGAATAAAAATGCCTTAACAACATTATACAAGGGCACTCGTGAATCCCAACCTGGGGCAGCAAGTAGTTTTGGTCTCCGTACCTAGAGGAGAACATACATCCCTACAGAGCATGCAACACAGGTACGTTCGACAAGTTCTTGGAGCAAGGGGAATGACATGAGAGACAGTAGACCAGACTTAGCAAGATTCTAAATCAAACATAAAAAAAAATTCTTAAGGGCTCAATGGGGTAGATGCTGAGAAAGATGCATTCCCTTAGTTGAATCGTCTAGTAGACAGAATGTAGTTGGTTATTTAAAGCTGAGATGAAAAGAAATGTCTTTTCTTCAAGGTTGAGAATCCTCAATTCTTTATCTCAGAACACTGGGTACTCGGTTTTTGAATACATTCAAGACAGAACAGCTTTTGAGAGTTAAGGGTTTAAGAGATACACAGATAGTACAAGGAAGTGGAATAGAGCCATTATCTTATTGAATGGCAGAGCAAGTGTGAAAGGGCCAAAAAGCCTACTCTTATGTGTCTCTATTGTGCACAACAGCAAAAGTCTCATGGTCTCCTTAACTGGATCAACATGTCTAACCAACAAACTTGTTAACTCTATTTGACTGTGTTAGCAATCCATTTCTGACAATTCAGCCACTGAAGACCTGGGATGTTTTCGTAACATGTTGAGCTGTGCACACGAACAATTTTCAGTGCCATTTTATTTTTGGAACAGATTTAACAGAGGAGAATTCTCCCTACCTCTGCTAAAGTTCATATGTTGTCATATGTCAAGTTATAAGTATATTAGGTAAAAATCTAGGTCTAACCTTTGGATATATAGTTTGAATGAGGTCTTAAATATAAAGGTGGATCTGTGCGTGTACATATCATACAAACAGGATGATGTACTGGTCAAGGAAACAAATTGATTTTCACTTTGTAAACTGCAGGCAGCAGAAGTGATCCAGCCAAAAGCAGACACTCAGATTTTGCAAGAGGTCAGGGCCAAAACTCAGAAGTTGGGAGGCTCGTGTTTACTGGGTGGCACAGAACTGTTACCTATACTGGAGCTACAGCTGGTCTTGGAGGCAATATATAAACTCAATACATATGAGCAAACAGGTTTGACAAATTAGAAAAGGGCACAATCAACAGTGATTATATTTCAGACTCAAGATAAAATATAAAACCCAAGGAAAAGACAATGCCCGAGATTTTTTTTAAAAATTGGAAAAATATCACATGTAACAGAGACATCTGATAATCCACTAGGAGTCAATGATGAAACCATACCACTGTTAACAGTTTCCTGGTCGATCATGCCTCCCTCTGAAAAGCCTTCCAAATCATCTAATTTCAATTTTTCCCACGGAATATATGTAACTCCAAGATCCACGTCCCAAAATTGCTTATATTCAGGTTTTACACCTTTATTTAAAGCCCAAGCAATCTAATGGAATGAGAAGATAGAGCAAATTAGACAAGGATATCCAGGTATTCAAGACTTTTAAGGCAAAGCGTTCATCAGTACATTTTGGTACTATAATCCTAAGAATACTAAGTTTGTGCATTCTATACTACTTCATTAACTATTCCTGTAATATGTAAAATATTGGGGTATAATCACAGTAAAGAATGATATAGCTCTAAATTAATTACCCTTGATATATAATTCCATTCTCAGAATTTATCAGGCAACACGATTCAAGGGTTGTCCTCGTTGTGGTGCCTGGATTATCAGAAATCCATAACAGAAAAGATAATAAACTTTTGAAGTGGTTGCTCAATCTGCAGGTAACAATTAGTAGTTAAGAGTCTCGGTGTCACCCACTACTTTGAAATCAAAATGAACTATGATTGAACACGATGAAATCGATCAAACTAATCACCAAGAGTTTCTCTTTTAAAATGCACTGGTCTTGCAGGAGATTCTTTCAATTCAGATACTTTTTCCCTAAAATATGCACCCTTTAAAAGCTATTAAATTTGAAAAAGGATTGATTAAGCAATTGACTACTGTGAAACAAAGCAAGTAATAAATGTTTGTTTAATTTTATAATGAGCTTTTCGGGCATTTAAAACTGAGTTGATTTCACAGAATAGCTGCTGTGCAATAGGGCATTTGACAATCATCTAAACAAGCACCTCACATTGTTTCACTTTCCTGCTTTCTCGCTGTAATCCTGCCCTGTTCAACTAGTCATAATTGCCTTTGGAATGCCTCTATCAGTAGAGGAGTCAAGGGTAATGGGGAAAGGGCAGGATCATATGATCTTATGATTGAGCCCATCTCCATCACATTCTCAAGCAATGCAGTCCAGAACGTAACCATATGCTGCATGGGAGATAGTAAGAACTGTAGATGCTAGAGACAGAGATAACACAGACTGTGGAGCTGGACAAACACAGTAGGCCAGGCAGCATCGGAGAAGCAGGAAATTTGATGTTTCGAGTCTGGACCCTTCTTCAGAAAATGTCAGAAACATCAACTTTCCTGCTCCTTTGATGCTGCCTGGCCTGCTGTGTTCCACCTGCTCCACAGTGTGTTATCTTTGCTGTATAAGTCTGTTTTCCCCTCATACTACTTCAACTTTTTTCATTAACCACTATAAAGATATGCTGTCTTGCACTTAAGCCTTTCAGGAATGGTAATACTCATTCTCTATATGCTCTAACAAAATCTTACACAATTCTGAATATTCCAATCAAATCATAGCCTTTTCCTCCACAGAGAAGAATTCCAATTTCTCCCAATCTATCTTAACTGAAATTTCTCATCCCTATAACTATTCTCATAAATATATTCTGTACTCTTACCAATGTCTGCACATGACACTCTAGCTGACACTGAATTCATGTCTAATATAAAGTTCAACATTACCATCTTGCTCTTGCACTCTAGATCTCCATCAATAAAGATCAAGATATTAGAGAGACTAGGAACTGCAGATGCTGGAGAATCCAAGATAACAAGGTGGAGAGCTGAATGAACACAGCAGGCTAAGCAACATCTTAGTAACAGAAAAGCTCATGTTTTGGGCTGAGACTCTTCATCAGAAACAGGGGAGGGGGAGAGGGTTCTGAAATAAATAGGGAGAGAGGGGGAGGCTTTAACTTGTCCTCTATCCATCTTTGATCCGCCTCCTCCTCTCTCCCTATTTATTTCAGAACCATCTCTCCCTCCCCCATTTCTGAAGAAGGGTCTAGGCCCGAAACGTCAGCTTTTCTGCTCCTAAGATGCTCCTTGGCCTGCTGTATTCATCCAGCTCTACACTTTGTTATCCAAGATCAGATATTTTGTGCTTTATTAGCAGCAGTCTCAACTCGTCCTGCCAGCTTCAATAATAATAATTATACCCAGATCCCTTTGCTTCTCGCCCCCTGTAGAGTTGTGTTGTTTATTTTGTATATTGTCTCTTCATAGTTTTTGTACCAAAATATATCACTTCACACTTCAATTGCCACTTATCTGCCCACTTCACGAATTAGTCTACATTAGAATTTAACAGCCATTTGGCCCTTCAAGCCCATCCTGCCATTCAGCAAAATCATGGCTGCTCTAGCCCAGGACTCAACTCCTCTCTCGTGCACACTAATCATCCCTCAACTCCCTGAAATTTCAAATCTCTACCTCCCCTTTAAAATACTTTCAGTGATCTTGCCTCCAAAGTTCTCTGGAGTCGAGAATTCCAAACATTCACCGCCTCTGGCAGAACAAATTCCTTTGCATCACAATTTTAAATGCATCCCCTTGTTCTGTAACCATGCACACAAGTTTAAGGTTCCAACCCCGCTCCCCACCCCACCCACCACCATTAATGTAACAATCTTCTCAACATCTACTCGGTCAAACATTCTCAAAATCTTCTATGTTTTAATAAGATCACCCACTGCAGAAATTCACCAAGCTTCTTATTCCAGTGCTTTCCTAACTTGCAACAAATACTACCAAAAGCAGAACAGTAACGTCATACATAGATCGCCACCTGCAAGTTTCCTTCCATGTGATACACTGGCCTGACTTGGAACTGTACAGCCATTCATTCTTCACTTCTGGGTCAAAATCCAGAAATTCTCTCCCTACAACACTGTTGGTGTATCTACACCAGATTAACTGCAGTTGTCAAAGGCAGGGGTAAACACTACCGTTTTAAGGGTTAAAAAGTGCTGATCATGGCAATGGTGCTTACATCTCATGAAAGAATCAGAAATGTCCCACTTCCAGGGCAAAGCAGCATTTAGTGCCAAGAAAAATGTTAATGGAAAATATGCTATTCTTTGGAACCTGCTGGTAGGAAATGAAATAAAGATATCAAGTCACTGTTGAAGAAAGGTTTCTTCTGGTCAGTATAATATTGCAACAGATTTACTGTCTAAATACACTCCATCCTTCAACAACAACATAAAATCTTCCCCTAATACTGACCCAAAATTGAAGTGGAAAATGACTTTTTTCTGAAATAATACCAGATGGATCAAATCTACCACTGGAGATAAGCAGACAAATGTTCCTGAGCATCACTAGTACCCGCATTAGGAGTCGATGAAGCTCTGTTCTGCACTTTCCTTGTGAATAGAGACGATCCAGGCCAAAAATGCACAGAGTCCATACTGCTTTCATTTTTAATAATCCTTTTATACAAGCACATTGCGCTCATTCAGAAAAAGCAAACCAAAGACATCCCTTTGTGTCACTTTTCAATTTCTGAAACTGACTTGTTTAATAGTCTTTTGTTCAGAATTTAAACTCACCTTAATAATTTTAGACCCCATTTTAAAGGATCCAGTGCTTAGTTTCTGAAGAGCACGAAAAGCATCTTGTCGATGAACCATACAAACGTATGCACATCCTCGAGGAGGTATCATCTAGAAGAGATAAAACAGTAATTGAAACAAACTTTCAAGACCTTGCTAGACTACTGTATCAAAATTCTCAGCAACATATTTTAGAAAATGCATCTAGGTTTCAAGATGGGTACAGATTTACTGGAAGGATATCAAGTTGACACAGAGCATACAGATGAACTGGAGTTGATGCCCTTAGAACAAACAAATTAAAGGGAGGTTTTAATGTAGGGGTTTTGACACTTAAATAATGACCAACTGTTTTCAGTGGCAGATCAGTCAAAACACACTCAGATTTTAGGTAATTGGCAAAAGAACCAGAGGGAAGATATGGATTTTAAAAAAATTACAACATGGAACGCACCACCTGAAAGGGTGATGAAAGTATATACAACGTGCAATTCCTGAAATGGAATAATTTACACAGAAATGCAGCAGCATGAGATTACCTGGATAGGATCTTTGAAGATCCAGCTACTACAGACCTCTGTGCTATCTTATTTTGTGTTCATTTAGAACAAAAGAGGCTACACTTCTGAATAGTGCCCAAGGGATGGATTTTCTTACTTTACCTTGATTGATACTTATTTTTTCAGTATTTCTTTTAAAAAAGTTTTGGCTTCAAGATGCGTGCATTTCAGAATATCTGTCCATTTCCTTTAATTGAAGGTTTACCTCAAGTACAAACATTACTTTATATAATACACTAAGAATCTAGAGATTAAGGAGCTATATTTTTTAAAAAATTCATATATACATTCCAAAAAAACAAAGAACAACTTAAAAATATAACATGTTGATTCTGTCATCTTTTATTCTATTTGTTCTTCATTTATCAAGTTTCTTAGTTCTCACTGACTCATTGCTCTACCAGCCATTATTGATTCCAGGTCCAGAACACTATCAATTTGTTTTCAAATCAGCCTGAACTTAGTTTGAAACTGTTCAGCCAAGCAAGAAAGAAATCAATGAAGTTTAACTTGATTAAATGTAGCAAACTTTTTACATTTTTGAAATCTATGGAAAAGGTTGCCAATTTGCCAATGGGGATATCCAGAAATATTAATCATACTAAAGAGGTTTGAACCAGATAGCAAGAATCACCATATTAAAACTCAATTAAGACATTAAGCATCCTTACATGTGTACTTATTATTTTAAAAAAATCTCATTCAAATTCACCCCGTACAAAGCAGCAGGTTCAAACATATGTTGGGAAAAGTACATAGAGGTACGTTTTCTGGTAAAGCATCAGGAGTGAGTGAAAATATCCAAATCTGGTTTAAAAAATTGCCAGCAATATCAACGTTGCACCACCAGTAATTCAGCACTCCTTTTTTACTGTGATGTTATAACTGTTGTCCTTATGCTGTTTTTTCAAAACTGTTATGAATTTGTCAGTTATAATTCATCAACTAACGAAAAAATAATTAACAAACTCATGTATAAACGTTAATTTCCCATTGGGTAGTTTATTTATCTTCAGAGTGCGAAACATCCAATTTTAAAAATCAAGAACTTAAAAAGTCAAATGTTACAAACACTACCACAAATTAGTCAATACTCACATTTATTGATTCAATCTGGCCGAACTCCTCAAAGAGATTTGTTATATCTTGTTGTGTTGCCTTTTTGTCTACCTGACCAACCCATAGTGTAGTACTGCATACTGAAGTGCAGGTATGAAATAAATGAAAAAAAAAGAATTTAATAGAAATCACAATCTACATGTAAAGCTACTGTTAATGCTACAGCTTTCACTTCATACTATAATTGGAATAAATTTAAACTTTGAGGATAAATTTCTACACAAAAAGCTGGAACGATCAAAAGATGTGTGCCAGTATGTGAGATTAGAAGACAAACGTATTTTTTACGAGCCTTGAGTACGCGTGCTATAGCATACAGTCATTGTTTTAGCATAGAAAATCTAGCAGCCGAAGTGATAACAAGATCATGTGTGTTGGTGATGATGTTGAGGGATAAACATGGCACTGGCAAAAGGATAAAGAATTTTTAACTCAAAAGCATCATGGTATCTTTTACATTCACTTGTGAGCAGGTGGGCCTTCAGATTAATGCCGCATCTTAAAGCGACATCTCCAATAATGCTGCACTCTCTTCGTACAAGATGGGAAGTCTCTCCACAGGGACTTGAACCTTTGAACCTGACTCAAAGCAAACAGTGCCAATAATGAACACAACTGGCACGTAAAAGATACCCCCAGCATTTACCTAGAAAATTTACGAGTAACAACATAAATCTTCTTTCTTTATTGGGGTACCCTAAGACTGTGTAAATTATTTTGAATTTGGCCTTATCACTGTTTTCTAAAAGCTGTTCTTTATTTACCTGGTCTCTCACTTTCAGGGAATAATGCTGCTTAGCCTTGTGGTGCAGGGTCTTCTCAATGAGTGGATGCTCCCATTCTTTGTTCTTAACCCAAACTTGTTGCACTCAATCCCAACTGTAAAGTGCATCCAACATTCAGTATACTCATTCCACTGCTGTTTGTTTTTGGGTTATGTTGGCAATTTGTCAACTCATTAATTGTGAATCATCAGCAAATATTGTAGTCACTTGAACTCCAAATCATTACATATTTGTATTCAGTAACACATTTGATTGGTGCCACAAGGAAATATCAGGGCAGGTGATCAAAATCTTTGTTAAGAGATAAGATTTTAAGAAGCATCAGCAAGAGGCCGTGGGACAATGTCACTGGATTATCAATCCATAGTTCCAGGCTAATGTGCTGGGGACATGGGCTCAAATGTTTCCATGACCGATCGTAAAATGTGAATTCAATAGACAAGATAGGAAGATAAAGTTATTCTAACGGTGACAAAGTAAACACTCTCAACTGTTGTATTTAAAAAAGAAGATGGCTCATGAATATCCTTCAGGAAAATAAATCTGCTGTCCTTAATTGTGCTGACCTACATGTAACTCCAAACCCAAAGCAAAATGGTTGACTCTTAGCTGCCCTTTGAAATGGCCTAACTAGCCTTGTGGTTGTAGCAAAACCAAGGACTGCAGCAGTTCAAGAATGCAGTTTATTGCCAACTTCTCTAGAGCAGATAAGAATGGGAAATCAATGCCATTTTAAAACAGTGATGCCTACCTCCCCCTCCCATCAATGAATGTTTTAAAATGTTATGTGCTTGGCATGGCTCAGTTGGTAGCACTCTCAGAGTCATAAGGTTATGGATTATAGTCACCCTACAGGGCTTGAACAGAGAAACAAGGTTACACTCCACTGCAGCAATGAGTACTGTCAGAGGTATTGCTTTTCAGATGAGATATTAAGCAAAGGTCCCCAACTTCTTTTTAGGTGACTGTAAAAGATCCCATTGCACTATTCTGAAAAACAGCAGAGGAGTATCAGAGTATCTCCAATACGTGGTCAACTTTTTCTGCTTTTCCTTGATAAATAGATTCTATTTAAGGACACTGTCATCTAGCTGTCAACAGAGTAGCAAGTATTGGTAAAAACAAAACCTGAATTGGAACAATTCCTTTTAGGCCTTAAACCAGCTTTATTTAAGTAGTACTAAATTGGAACTGGCATTGCAAAATAATCACCATTAAAAGTATAAAGAATAGACATAAGGAAGAATAAAACCTCTGTCAAACAACATACATCGTTCCTTGTTATAAGTCACTGATTTTTCTTCAGTTTACCCACAAAAACGTATTAAGTGCTGTCTTGTTAAAATTGCAGGAATAGTTAGTATCTTGGCAAAGACTATTTTAAACACATGCCATATTGCAGAAAATCACACTACAAACATTCAGTTAATGCAGGAAACTACGATTAGTATATATTTACTTCACATCAATTAAGTCATCAAGCAAGTAAAGCAGTTATAATGATCAAAACACAGACGAGTTCCATCTTGCTGTTTGCCATGCAATTTGTGAGTATTGAGATAACGTGCCCAATGTCAATATCCATTATTCATTTGTCATATGCTAATTAGAAATGCAAGTAGATATATTTGGATACCGGGCAATCCACATGTCAAATATATAAAATATTGGTCAACATTGATCTACAAGTGCCACATACGGTTTGCTGGTTTAACAATATGTTGTTTCAGAGCATTTTAATTACTAATCTGCTTACTCAGAGTACAATTTCAATAAACTGCAATACAGAAATAATTGTGTTTACAGCTTTGCATTCCTGCTCATTGTAGGTCTGTCATAAAGAATTTTAGAGCAAGAAGCAGGACCTTTACATTGGGCAACTGGACCGCTAGTTGATACAAATAACTGTGTGCTTAAAATGTAAACTATTGCCATTCATTCTATCATAGGGCAGGGGCAGACTGGGATGCTATCAACTATGAACATAATTAAGAAATGTATTATATTTCAAAATCTTTCAGTTCTGTCCATGAGCAGCCTGTTGTATTATAACCATTTTCTGTCCTAAAGATGTCGAATAGAAACAAAAGAAAAACTTTGCTTTACAATCATATTCAAAAAGAAAGAAATGAATCCATTTAAAATTACATACCACTAAGTGTTTTTGAACGGATAGGCGGCAGACCCTTTTTTTGGCGTTCCTTTTCACGCTCCCTCGCTCTTCTTTCACTGGAATAAGATCGAGACGACTTCCTTTTTCTTTCTTTTGATCTTGAGCGAGAGCGTTTCCGATGTTTGCGCTTGCGAGACCCCGAGCGGGATCTGGACCTTTTCTTTCGAGGTGATCTAATCAAAATTATACAAAATGTAATGCTTTCAAATATTACATTTAATCCCTTATAATTTGAGGATTATCTGTCGACTAAATCTAACATTTTAAATGAACTGCTCCAAATGAGAGTAAATATATATCGCACCTTGAACGAGATCTTGAGCGTGTCAGAGATCTTGAACGTGCTAAAGGCTTTTTTTCTTCATGCTGAAAGATTTCTTCTTCAATAAGGTCCTGACCATCAGGTGCATCAATATCCATATCCTTAATAACCCAAGGTATCATTAAAAATAAAAATAACAATTAATTCAAAAGGTCCACAGTATAATTCACCTGATTCTAGATCAAGCGATGCCGACCGATGGCTCTACAAATTAACACTGAATGGTTCCAAATACAGTGAATGCCAGGTACAAATACATTTTCCAATTCCAAGTACATGTATTTTCTGGCAAGCAGTGTTATGAATGAATACATTTATCAGTTCCCACAATTTCCAAATAGTTAGCAACACTTAGTGCAAACAATGAATTATGCCATTTAATATTGCCTAACGATAATATTTAATGATCCGCACAACCATTCTCTACTTCATTTCTTTCCTCCTCTTTTACTTGGTAAACAGTAGAAAAAAAAGACTTAATATTGACAATTAATTAGTTAGGCATAAATTCACATGGCTTTTTCAGGCAACAATTTTCAAGTTATTTGAGATCCTGGGACTTATTTCCATTGTATCAGGAAAGGTGTTATAATCGGAGGCATGGTATAGAATGGTTACAGTAAAGACTGTGAAAAGCCCTTGATTCAAGCCAATCTCTTTATGCAATATTCTGTTTGGGGATGGGGTGGTGGATTGCAGTGTTTAGAATTCATAAAAAGGTGAAGCAGAGGAATTCAATACAAGGGGAGGGAAAGAACTGTAGATTGGTTTTGATTATTCTAGTTAAGAACTAACATTGATGGTAGCTCGAGCAGCCTCACTCTGCAAAGTATATTTTAACAAAGATGCAATAAATGTTGAGCTCACGCATATGCATGGATTTATAAAAATATATGGACTAATTGGAGTTGTTATATTTAATTTTCACTTCTCCTCTTGTTTATTCTATGTCTAGATAAATGACATTCTATGTGCCCTATTCACCTGATTTGACAGGAGCTCGTTAACTCATGGAGCAACCACTCCAAGTTTAATTACTTTGGCAGAGCTGATTTAGTTTTAGTTATAATGGAACAAAATACAAAAATACTGCCAGTTTTAATCTCTCAGATTTCAGCAAGAAGTTCAAATACGTTTTCATTAATACGCTCGTGAAAGCTGCTTTCTACAATATATTCAGTATGATATTATACAAAATTGTCTCTCTACCTGTTGTTGTTGCTCAAGTTGATCTTCCACTCTGATCTCTTGCTCTTGTTGCTGTTGAGTGCTGCTCTGGGAAGGGGTCACTGACTGTTCAGATCCAAAAGTTACCTCCTGATTGTCCAAAGTTGCATTCTGCAAAGTAAGTTAATTCATAAATTTAAATCTGAACACTAAGGGTTATTCCTCTTCGGCTACTAGCCCTGAAAAACCCTTTCAGATACCAAAATACAGCATACACAAATTTTCCTTACTCGGGCAGAACAAGAAGTGTCCAAGCAGAATAATTTGCAGTACATACGAAATTAGCTTTGTGACGCTAACATGAGTAGGGCTCAGTGTTATGCATTCCAAACAATTAAATTTTGACAATTCATCGTATAATTCTCAAATACAATAAAAAAGCCCTTCCTACTTATCCAAGTTATGGTTCATTAGTTACAAAATAACAAATTTGATGATAATGAAATGCACATCACTGCAAACACAAATCATTAACACTAAAACTCACATAAACTGACTACATACATGCTGACTTACAGGTATGTTATGTATGGGGTTCAGAGAAATAAATCTAGCCTAATATAGCAGAAAGGAAAACAAAATACTGAGTCATGAATCACGCACCCATCTTCATACAGGCAGAGTTTTACAGCATGGAAAGAGTCCCTTTGACCCATCAAGTCTGTGCTGGTCATCAAATACTAACTACTCTAGTCCAAGTTTTCAGACAGCTTGGGGCCTAAAGCCTTGCAATGCTGTTAGCAGCTCCAAAATATCGTGATTCATGCCTCAAGCAGTTCATATTCCATATACCCACCATCGTCTATGTGAAAAATTTCTCCCCTGGATCCCCCTTAATCTGCCTACCGCTGCTTAGTAACCGCTGTACTAAGGGGAAAAGGTTCTTCCTGTCAATGCCCCTCAAACCCCAGCCTATCTAGTCTCTCTTCATAGGTGGAACTCTCCAACCTCAGCAACAGCCTGGTGAACCTCCGCCACACCCTCACTAGTGCAATCACATCCTTCCTGCAGTGTAGTGACCAGACTGCAGATAGGTTACAGCTGGAATACTAATATCTTATTTAGTTCCATCATAACCTCTCTCTTCTTGTATTCAATGTGTAAATTAATAAAGGCAGGTATCCCATATGCCTTCTTAACTATTTTATCTACCTGACCTGCTGCCTTCAAGGATCAGTGGATATGCACATCATCTGATACTTTGCACTTTCTAAGGCTCTACCATTCATTATACACTCCAAGGCCTTGTTATTCCTCCCAAAGTACCTCATATTTCTGGATTAAATATCATTTGCCACTGTTCTGCTCATCTGACCAGCCCATTATATATCATCCTGTAATCTAAGACTTTCCTCCTTGCTATTTACCAAACCACCAATTTTACTGGTCACCTCAATGATCCAATCTCCTGCATTCATGTCTAAATCTTTCAACTGCACTACAGACAGCAAATGACCCAGCACTTGGCAACAGGCTTCCAGTTACAAAAGTAGCCTTTGCCCATCATCCTCTCCTGCCACTATGCCAATTCTGGATCCAGAAGATGAAATTGCCCCCGATCCCATGAATCCTTATCTTCTTACCTAATTTTTCATGCGGGACCTTGTCATCTTAGCGAAGTCTATGTAAGGTCAGAAGTCAAACAACACATTATAGTCCAACAGGTAATTTGAAATCACAAGCTTTTGGAGCACTGCTTCTTTGTCGGGTGAAGCAAGATGCCCCCTCCTCCCAACAACACACACACACACACACACCCCCATCAGGGCATCTAATATTTTGGGCTCTAAGCATCTAATTCATATTCGGTACATTCATTCTGTGAAGTTCTAATAATGAATGCTACTGCTTACAACCTTTGTAATTAAATTGTTGACGTTTTCCTCAAAGTTAAGTTCCAGAAGTACTGGAAATATGGGAAAAACGTCCAAAAACTATACATGGACTGGCAATAAAAATGAAAAAAAATCTATGTTTCATAAATTAGAGACAGTAAAACATGACTGACAATTTGCAGAGTGTTGGATTTGACGGTTGAGATACAACATATCAAGAGCCGTCTTGTA
The DNA here is from genome assembly GCF_030684315.1 of Stegostoma tigrinum. NCBI lineage: Eukaryota > Metazoa > Chordata > Chondrichthyes > Orectolobiformes > Stegostomatidae > Stegostoma > Stegostoma tigrinum. The sequence goes on from NC_081362.1 coordinate 37,902,471, forward strand.
AAAAAATTTTGGATAAATATGCTTTGTTTTTAAATCAAGATTCAAATAAAATGCAGGCAATATGAAGTACAAAATAACTTGTTTCAAAATGTATTAACAGAAGCAATAGTTGCACTGCCATCACTTTCAGTGCTTCTCAGTCTTGGATGTGAACTTAAGTTTATTCAAGTTATATTCATAATTATCATTCATGCTTCTTCTTGTACCTGTTGTGTCTGCTGTTGTTCCATTATCTGTTGCCGAAGTTGCTCAAAGTTTTGCTGTTGGAATTGCTCAGCCAGCTGCTGAAAAAGTGATGTGTTCATGGTCTCAGTTACTAGAGGTCTGTAAATCAAACAGAAAATCATTTACGACACGAGTATGAACAATATTCCTTCCACAAGAGACTGCAATAAAGCACTATATTCATAGTTTTCAAAGGATAAGTTAGCTAACTGGTCAATAGTTTTCACCTCTGATGAAGGGCCTAGGCCCAAAACGAGCTTTTGTGCTCCTGAGATGCTACTTGGCCTGCTGTGTTCATCCAGCTTCACACTTTGTTATCTTATAATAGTTTTCTGCTTTCTTGTACGGGGAGACACATTTTACAGTTTTTCAATCTGTTGGAACCCTACCATAATTCAGCAGATTCTGGAATATTTTGATCAATGCCTCCATAGTCTCTGCAGTCACTTCCTTCAAAACCAATGTTTGCAGGCCATTAGGTTCTGGTGACTTGTCTATCTTTAGTCCGATTAGTTTGTCAAATACTTTGTCCCTGGTGATAGAGGCTACTAAAAGATCTTTCTTCCCATTAGCAGCTTGCTTATCAGTTATCTTTGGGGTGGTTATAGTGTCCTTCATCATGAAGACTAATGAAATATATTAGCTTAAATTATCTGTCATTTCCTTGCTCCTTGTAATCAATTCCCTAGTTGCACCTTCCAAAGCTCTCATAGTTACATTAGCTACTCTCCTTTCTCTATACTTGCAGAAGCTCTTGCTGCTTGTTTTTACAGTTATTTCTAAATTATTTTCAAAATCAATTTCCTCCATCTTTATTAGCTTTCTTCTAATCCATTTTGGTACTCGAAAAAGTTCCAATTCTCTGGGCCACTATTAGCTTTTCTTCTTTTTTTGTCTTAGTTTTGAATGAGCACACTAACAAGCTACAACAGCAGGCCCCTTGACCCTTCTCGGCCATTCAATTAGATCGTAGCACACCAGATTTTAACCTCAATTCTACATTGCTCATGTTTCCAATAATCTTCCATTCCCTGGGTAAATAAGAATCTATCTACAACATCATAAAAATAAAGATTCTGCATCTACTATCCTTTGAGGAAAGTAATTCCAAAGATTCTTGCCCCTAAAAGAAAAAAAAACTTCCCGTATCTGTACTGAATGGGCTATCCCTTATGTTTAAGCAATGATCCCAAGTTCTAGATTCTCCCTTAACAGAAAACGTACTATTAACATCCATCGAGTCAAGTCCACTCAAGATCTTATAGTGTTTCAATTAAGTCACCTCTGAATTTCTAAACTCTACAGGATACAAGACTAGTCTTTCCATATCAGGCAATCCACTCATTTCAGATACAAGTCTACTAAACCTTCACCGATATGCTTCCAATGCATCAACATCCATTCACATCTATGTAACCAGCACTGCACACATTCCTAATCCAGCATTCAATTTCCCTCACAATAAAACATATCATCCTACCTGCTTACTTGTTGTACGCACAGATGAACGTTCTCCTTTTTATACATGAGGATCTCTCTGCAGATAAGAGTTCTGTAACCTCCAGCAACATCAGTGGCACAGCACTAGTGATATCCTGCCAGCCTGAAAAAGGCCCATTTATTTCTACTCTGCTTCCTGTTAACAAGCCAATCTTCTATCCATGCCACAATGCTTTTCCTTACAGCATGAGCTTTTATTGTCAGCAGTAACCATTTGATATAACATCTTATCAAATGCCTTCTGGAAATCTAAGAACAATAAATTTATCGGTTCTCCTTTATCTATAGCACAAGTTACTTCTTCAAAGAACTCAAATAAACACAATTACCCTTTGATAAAACCACGCTGGCTCACAATAAATTTACCGGTTCTCCTTTATCTATAACACAAGTTACTTCTTCAAATAACAAAAACACAATTTCCCTTTGATAAAACCACGCTGGCTTTGCCTGATTACCTTAAACTTATCCAAGCGGCCCATTATAATGTTTTTAATAATACCCTCTAACATTCTCATGCTAGATGTTAAGCTAACTGGTTAGTTGCTCCCTTTTTACTGCGTTCCCCACCCTTTCTGACTAAATTTGAATTCAATAAAAAATTATGGAATTAAAAATCTAATGAGAATGATGATATTGTAGGGGGAAAAAAAAACTTACCTGTTTCACTAATGACCTTTAGGGATTGCAAAAGATAAAGCTGAAACATTTCCCCAGTAATTTCCTGATCTAGATCCCATCAGGCCCCGATTTCTTGATATCACAGACTGAACAAATTGACTGAAATCTGGCATATGTGAAGATGGTGACCACTGAAGGAGGCAGAGATGGATCATTCATTCAGCTCTTTGGACTATAGGTTGCTGCATATGCATCAGCCTTATCTTCTGCACTTGAGACATTAGCGAATCAGATAGGCTTTTTCCCCCCACAATGGCTTCTTGTTCATTAGATCCCCACGACATAAGCTGAGTTTCTTGATTAATAGTCTAGCGAAAATACCACTTGGCCATCGCTTACCCCTGTGGGGAAAAAAGCCAATTTAACCTAGTTAAAAAAAAACTGGAGTTTCCTTGATAATGTTAGTAACTAAGCCTTTCGATTCAACTAAGTGCTGCACTGTCGATGCAGCAACAAAGACAGACTCCTACTCAATACTTCACTTGGAAAACTGTATAGATTAAGTTGGCATTGTCAGATTTCTTGCTGAAATAGATTTGCTAAAAATATATTGGAACGTGCCTTCAGCACTCCGGCCTACTACAGAAGAGGTCGTGCTGTAAGTCTGAAAATGCATAAAGGAAGGTAAATCCCCAGGATTTGATCAGGTGCATCCTAGGACAATTTTGAGAAGATAAGGAAAACTTGCGGAGCTTCACAGAGATATTTCTATAATCACAGGTGAGGTACCAGAAGACCGGAGAGTGGTTAATGTGGCACCTTTACGTTAAAAAAGCTATAAAGAGAAGCCAGAGAACTACTAACTCGTGAGTCTGATGCCAGTGGTTAGTAAACTGTTGGAGGAAATTGAGAGAGACAGGATTTACATGCATTTGGAGAAGCAAGGAATGATTTGGAATAGTCAACTAGCTTTGTGGGGAAAATGTGTCTCAAAAATTTGACTGAGTTTCTGAGAAAGTGACCAATAAGACAAATGAGGGTAGAGCAGTAAAAATTGTCTACATGGACTTTAGTAAGGCCTTTGACAAGATTCTGTATGGTAGACTGAATAGCAAAGTTAGATCACATAGAAGTGGATACAAAATTAGCACAAGAGCAGGGAAACAAGAGGGTGGTGGTAGAGGGAAGGTTTTTGGACTTGGGGCCTGTGACCAGCTGTGTTCTGCAGGGATCAGTGCTGGGTCCACGTTGTACAAACAATTTGGATGAGGCTATAGGAAACATGGTTAGTAAGTCTGCAGATGACACCAAAATTGGTGATACAGCGAAGAAGGTAATTGAAGAGCACAACAATATCTTGATCAGCTAGGCCATTGGGCTGAGAAATGATAGATGGAATTTAATTTAGACAAATGTGATATGTTGCAGTTTGATAAGACAAACCAGGGCAGGACTTACACAGTTAACAGTAGGGCCCTGGGGAGTGCTGCTGAACAGACAGACCCAGGAGTGCAGGTACATAATTTCTTGAAAGTGGCACCACAGGTAGATAGGGTGGTGAGGAGGACATTTAGAATGCTTGCCCTTATTGGTCAGAGTATAGCAGTTGGGACATCATTTGCGGCTGTGCAGGTCATTTGATGATGTCTCTTTTGCTACGTGTAGTTCTGGTCGCCCTTCTATAAAGGGTGCAGAAAAATTTACAGGGATGTTACTGGGCTGGGAGGGTTTGAGTTATTGAGAGAGGCTGGATAGGCTGTCATGTTTTTCCCAGGAGCGTAGGTGGTTAGGGGGCGACCTTATGAAGGTTTATAAAATCATGAGCAGATTGATAAGGTGAATGGCAAAGGTCTTTGCCCTCGGGTAGGAGAGTTCAAAACTAGAGGGCATTGGTTTAAATTGAGAAAGGAGACATTTAAAATGGACCATAGGGGCAACTTCTTCACACAGAAAGTAGTGTGTATAATGAAATGGACCACCAAAGGAAATGGTAGGAGCAGGTACAGCTACAATATTTAAAAGACATTTGGACATGTACATGAATAGAAAAGGTTTAGACCAGATATGGGCCAAATGCAAGCAAAAGTGACCTGTTTAGTTTGAGAAAACTGTTCGGTATGGACGGGTTGGACTAATGGGTCTGTTTCCATGCTGTATATGACTTTGTGTCTCTGAAGAGGTATCAGTCTTTGTTGCACCAGACAGTCAGTTCCAATCCCAAGTGATTCCATTCAGGCTAAAAATTATGCCCAGCAACTTTCCAGAGATGAATGAAGCAAGCAGCCAGTGTTCTTAATTGCATAGATTATATTGATAATATACTGAATGACATTGACGCCGGGGGAAGCTACATGGAACAACTGGAAGTTTTGATTTGGAAATTACAAACAGTTAATTTGGAGGTAAACCTACCCAGAAGTAAATGTGAAAATAAAATATATAAAAGGGAGAGGACAAGTGTTGCCAAAATGCATTGGTAAAGCTTCCTGACTCTAAATCTCAACAGGAAATCACAAGATTTTTGGGATGTGTGGGTTTATCTCGGGTTTCTATCAAATTTCAGCGCCGCAGTTGCTCCACTGACCGTTCCACTCCAAAAGAATGCCAAAATAGTATGCTCAGGGATGTGCCAGGCATCTTTTAGGAAGCCGAATGTCACTTTGGTCAGTGAACCAGTGAAATTTTGTGCAGCCAACACCAAGTCCTTCTAGGTAGTGATTCAAGGTGGGTGGGGGGGGCAGGTTTTCTAACTTCACTCCACGTATGTCAGCATCCCTGGTTGGGTCAGGATTTATTGTGCATCCCTAATGTTCAGGGGGCAGTTAAGAATCAATTGTATTTTTGTAGGTCTGTAGTCACAGCTAAACCAGAAAGATGGCAGATATCCTTCTACAAAGGAGATTAGTGAACCAGATGGGCTTTTAAGCAGACAAGATTTACGGTAATAATTTCATGAAACTATCCTTCCTATTTCTATACGTGCAGATATGATATCAACCTCTCAAAATTTGCTTATATTTATTATTCCTGACAGCTCCTGCTCAATTACCAATAGCAAATATATTTCAAGTTCTCAGAATTTTTTTTAAGTTTCAAGGACACAAGCTGAGCACAAGATCTTTACACAGAAGTATCAATTCAAAACTTTTCTTGTACTATTAACAATTACATGCTAGGATTTGATAGTTTTACCATATATCAGACAAAACTGAATAAAGCAGCCCCGCATTTAATGTTGTGTGGAACATCTTCTGTTGTCTGGTTGCAAACCATTTTCGAAAGGAGACTTCCCCCAAATCTAATGAGTTATGGAAAATTAAAACCAATACATCAAAACTGTATCCTATTCTTATCTCAAATAACAATTTCTAACAAACTAATTTTCTAAGCAATTTCCAATCCATCAACACGCATTCCTGTGAAAACAGAATTAATGAATGTGGACAACAAGTGGCAGAAATATAAGTTATCCACATCAAGTCAGAATATTTTCAGTTCTTCAAAGTTTACCAACATACTAAGGGTACAAGATATAGTCATAAACCATATCTGCCTTCTCTTGCTTACAGCCAGCAAAACGTCCCTGAAAATGATGATGGAACTACTAAGGAAGGAGCCTACCAAGAATGATATTCAGCAAAACTCATGGTATTTAGTTGGTGGGAAAAGAAAGCTAACAAACACATGGCTCCACTGACTGTTGTTCAAAACACTATACTTTTCCAATGATTGTACTTTGTAAGTCAGGAACGAAGCATTGAAATTAAATCTTATCATCAGCATGTTTCTATTTATCACAAAAAGGACTAGTCAACACCACTGAAGCTTGCAGAAGAGGAGAGTGAATGTCAACTTGGACAAAGCAGAAGGACAGAAAAGCAGCCATGGTAAAAGATAGGTTTTTCAGACTGAAAGACAACATACAATGCTGGTCATATATTTAACTACACAACTACAACATAATACAGATGGGTTAGCAGAACAGGCACACAAGAGCAAATGGAATATAACATAAAGCAGTGAAGGGTAATGAATTTTGAAAGAACAATCAGAATTGCAATATTGACTAAATGGTACAATTGTAAAGAGGGTAAAAGGGACATGGTTGTTGATAATCATAAACCTTTGAAGGCGATGGGCCATAGCGAAAGCTTATGGGGTCTTGGGCTTCAGAAATGTGGGCATTGAGTGCAAAAGCTAGGAAGATGTGCGAAACATCCCCCCCATTAGGAGGACCGCAACTCATTCTAGTGAAGCCACTTAAAGAAGAATAAAGAGCCTTTGAGAGTACACAGAGGAAATTTGTCAGTGTGGTCCCAGGCATGACAACAATAATGATAAAGTGAAGCGGCTGAGAGGGTTCACCTTGGAGGAAAGGAAATCGAGTTTTGATAGGGGCGTGCAGAATTATTACAGGCTTATGTAAACTAGGCAAAAAAAAAATTCCCATTCACTAATGATTAATGACTAAGGGACACTAATTTAAGGTTCTGGACAAGATATTACGAGCAGATGTAAGGACAATATTTTTCTAAACTCAGGAAGGGGCAGCGATCTGCAATTCGCTGCTAAAGAGGAACTGGTGAATGATTTTTTTAAAAATTGGATGTGAACCAGAGAAAAATAAACTTTTAGGCCTCGCTGTGGGTGAGATATGGATTACTTGACAGACCCCACATAGACCCAGTGGTCACTGGCCTCTTTTTGTGCCATAATGATTCTATGATGTCAACAACTGAAACATAATCGTTCAAAGGATTTTAGAAGCAAGATATGCATTTTGGTATAACATAGGGAAGAAGAATACAAGTAAGGCAATTTCTTACAGCTGGGATGCAGATGTTTCTTTCTTAGTTTCCTCTGAATGATCCTGTTCTTCTTCATACTCAAATCTGTCAAGGAGTTTCTGCGACAAAATGTACAAATTACATTCAGCATTTCACAACCTGGCTTTACCTAAGCGCGGATCCTGTTTTATTTGTGATGGCTACTTCCTTCCAAATCAGACACTTCTTCAAAAACGGAAATTCACTGATTATGGCATCACCTGCCTACTGTTTGTTGACAATGGTAGTCTGATTCTAACCAAGACCAGACATTGAGCAAATGTAGGCCATTCAGCCCATTAAGTGCACTTCGCCATACACTGAGATCATAGCTTATTCTGACAATTCTCAATTCTAGTTTCCTGCTTTGTCCCCAAATCATACACTTCAGACCATGTGATAAAGATGATGAATCAATATTGCCTGTTGGGAAAATGTTCTGTTCAGAAAGAACCTACACCCATCCCAATTCACTGGCTGAAACTATAAAGACGAAATAAACTTTTAGATGTCTTAGCTAAACATTAAAGGTTGCAATTTACTGATTTCTAGATAAATTGAACGTTCCAAGCACTTGTAGTTGTGGCTGTGCTGTGGAACCACAAGATGGATTCCATTCAGCTGTACTATTAGGAGGAGCATTTACTCTCAAGGGTCGCAAATGAAGGGGACACAGCTAAGGAAATGAATTGCTGTAAGATCAGCCAACTGATAGACTCCCGTTTGGACATGAACTTTCTGGATTCAAGTCACAACACTAATATCAACATTTTGGACTTTTGTTTTAGGCATTCAAAATTTCAACATCCTCCCTTCCTTTTTCTCTCCCACTCTACCTTGTCTCTGTGCGTGGGTGCATGAGTGTGTGCATGTGCGTGTGAGAGAATGAAGCAAAGAAGCTGTTGTTATGAATGTTTTGTTAACAAACCTCACCCTGTTTCATTTTAAAGGATTTTGCCGTGGGTTCATTTCTAAGAGTAAAACACAAAAGAGGCTCAGCGAGGCACTTGGCGCTGACTCATTAGAAGAACAAATCCTAACTGTCCCATCATGCTCTCTTGTTGAACTTCCCACCCAGAGTGCCAGCTGAGGGTCAATCCTTTTTTAACATCTCACTCTTCCCACTGCTGGCACCATGGACTCTGCTTTTACAACTCTTCTCAGTATCTCTACCAGAACGTCTATTTCATTGTGAACAAGGTCCTTGCCATCCATTAACTTGTTACGAATAAATGAGTTGCATCATAGCCATACAGAAACCTGGTTAAGTGGCAATAACACCTTTTCTTTTAATAACGCCTCTCCAACTGGCAAGATGTTCTTCTACTTCCACATTAAAGACTGTGGTGGTGGCATTTAGAAACAAAAATTATGAACAAGAGTAGGCCATTCAGTGAATACAGACCTAGCTAATCCAGTGTCTCTTGTATGGGAAGTCCATCATCCCAGGATTCAATCTGGTAAACCTTTGTTGCATTCCCTCCATAGCCTGAACATGCTTCCTTGGATAGGGTGGGCAAAACTGCATACAGTACTCCAGGTGTGGTCTCATCAATGCCCTGTACAGTTAAAGCAAGACATCTCTGCTCCTGTACTTGAATCCTCTTGTTATGAAGGTCTATGTACCTTTTGCGTTCTACAGCACATGCTGCACCAGCATGCTTACTTTTGCAACTGGTGTACAAGATGCTCAAGTCTTGATGCACCTAGCTCTTTCCCAATTTATCGCCATTCAGATAATAATCTGCCTTTCTGTTTTTGCTACCAAAGTGGACATTCTCACATTTGTCTTCAGCTGCCATGCATTTTCCCACTCATTCAACTCGGTCATTTAACACAGAAGATTTACTACAGTTTCCGCATTTCACCTGTCTACCTAGCTTTGTGTCGTCTCTAAAATTGTAGGTATTACACTTACTTCCCTCATCTATAATGTGACTGGCTGGAGTTCAGACACTAATCTCTGCAGTACCCCACTAGCTGCCACTTCGAAAATGAATTTGTCTCAAGTCTGCCAATTAGTTCTCTACCCCTGTCAGCACTCTTCTCCCAATCCTATTAATTTTTACATTCTAATCTCTTACATGACAAACCTCCTGAAAACCCTAATAAACTGCATTCACTAGGTCCTCCTTATCAATGCTATTAGTTTCAGCGTTGAAAAGTTCCAGTACATTTGTCAAGCATGATTTCCCTTTCATAAATCCATGCTGACTCCACCCAATCCTGTGATTTTTGTCCAAGTGCTCTGCTAATCAATCTTTTATACTGGATTCTAACATTTTCTCTCCTATTCATAATAGGCTAATCGTTCTACAATCCCCTGTTTCTCTCTACTGTCTTTTTTACTTAGTGTGGTTACATTAGCTACCCTCCAAACCATAGGAACTGTTCTAGAATCAATAGAATCTTGAAAGATGACCACCACCATTTCTACGGTCACTTCCTTAAGTACTCTGGGATGTTGATTTTTATGCCCTGGGATTTAACAGGCCCTAGGCACTAATTAGCAAATCTCATCTTGGCCTGACCACCAGTCATTTAATACCTTACCATCCTTTCAGCATCTTAAACTTGTTCCACTCATCTTAGTTCATTCTCTAGCACCCTTCCATATATGATGTAAATTCTCTCACCAAGGCACCTTTGCATCTTTCCCTTTAGTTTCTACACAACATACTTGCCATAATTAATGATTTTAACGACAATCTAAACTTATCATGTTCTTCTTTGATTTAACAGCCCTCTTATTCCAAATTTTTTCAAAATTTCCAAAATCACTCACTAACCTATATTTATGACCACCCCTATAGCAAGACAGCATTACTTTGAAGTGGATTGGGACAGCAAACTACAAAAGGGCAGTGGGAGATAAAAACTGGTGGCAGAGTGTCCCTTCTACTTGTTTCCACCTGTCAAGATTAAAGTATGGCTGGCATCACAGGAAAACAGGTAGGTGAACAATGTGTATTCCTTCCATGTCTCTTTTGATTGGCCAAGTGGTTTAAATCAGGACATAATTTTATAGTTGAAGAGTACAGTTAGAAAGTTCTCTTTTAAAGTTCTAAACATCCAAATTAACTTCTCAATTCATTTATAACTTCATTCAAAATGTCAGGTCTCTAGACCTTTCAGTAGCTATTGATTCACTGAACTGTATCCTCATGTCAATATTCAATGCCCTTAACACTGATAAAATCATTTCTCTCTCTCTCATCCTGGTCAGTTTACCTGTTACGGACTTATCTCTACAAACTGCAAGTTCACAGAATACAGGATACAGTGCACAACTGGTTTAGCCAGTCATCACCAGCTCTAGCTGGATTACGCAAAGCACAATTATCTACAGCTTGCCTAGTAAATTTATTCAATATTTCCAAAAAATCATGGAGTATAAAGATAACCCAGCTTCTTTTCACTGCTGCAGAGGTGTTGCTTAAGCATCTTTCCTTTCTTGAAAATGTCTTCTTAAAACTGTTTTCTATCCTTACCTCTAACACAAAGCGAGAGACATTCAAAAATATCTTTGTCACCAAGATCGAGATGACCTGCTCAGTTGCCTCAACCATGCCCCCCTGTTCCACCAGGGCAAACCTCCTCCAAAGATTCTCCCCCACCCTAAACTTTCATCTTTCTCTAGCTTTTCCTTGTTATATCCTCTGTGAGTTCAGAGTGTCAATGAGACACACATCCTGGTCTCTTAAACTTATTCCCAGTAAACTGTTGACAACTGTGGTCAGTCTGTTAGCTGATATTATGAATGGTTCTCTCGATTCAGGAGTTATTGATCTCTGTTAAATCAGTTATCACCAATCACCCCTCAAAACACGCTCTTCACTGTGGAGCAAATTTATGAAAAAGGCAAGGGGTTGTGCTAAAAGCTGTACATGGCCTTTGCACAACATGCAATCAAGAACATTCACTCCAAGTGTGGTCCAACCATATTTCTAATTTGATATGATATCTCTACTTCCGATGTTTTCCTTCCAGAAATTAACCCTTTCTTGCCTTTGGCATGTTGGTAATGTTTTTCACTCCAAGATTTCCATTTTCTGATAAGCACAGCCTTAAAACCTTGGTGCTCTGAGATGGCCTTATCAACCTGCATCAATAGCTTTAAGGATTTGCATAGCCATGTTGCATATCTGTCTACTCTTTTATCAGGATATAGGCTGGTAGAATCAATTAGACTTGGAACTGAACGATCACATAGATCAGCAAGCAGTGTATATAACAGCACAAGGGCAAATTTAAATTGGTGAATCAACATATCTAATCTCCAGCCAGAGGAAACAGGCTTTCCCTATTTAATCTAAAGTCTTCCTACAGAATTTCAAAAACTACATTTAAAATGCTCTGATCCACTGGAAAAAGTATTTTTTGAACTCTGCTCTGTTAATAGCATTGCTTTTAAGTTCTGTTCATAAACACAGATAATGATGAGGGGAGGCAGGGTGAAATAATGTTTATATTATCAAAAAGGGTTGAAATTTCCCTAGATTGTAAAACCTTTCCAGAACAGCTCAACCTTTGCTGCTGACTTTACTGCAAAACTGGCTTAGTGCTTTCAGAACAGAGGTAGGCATGTTAACCTTCCACTTTAGAATCACCCAATTTCCAGCCCACTTTAGTCTGTGACTTCTAGGCCAATTAATTATGGGTATGGCTGCCAAAAAAATGGAAATCTTGGAGGAAAATCATTATGCAGATGCCAAAGGTAAGGAAGATTGACTGTCCAGAAATGAACTAATTGAAAGCTGTGCATGTGAACAATGGTATGCTCAAACCAAAAGAAAACTGCCGTAAACCTGCAAAAACATTTCTGTCACATATTGTTATTGATTAATGGGAAATTGTGAAAATAGAGGGCCTACATTTAAGAAATTCAATGCATTGTGAAATACAAGTAGACAGTTAATATATGATGAAAAGAAGTATTAAAGCTTAGTTAAATACTACAATGCTTTATATTTTATTCATTTACTGAGCAATGAATATAGAATTCTTTTGGTACTGAATCCAATGATCAGAATCATGCCATCTTATGCATTATCTCTGTAACACAATTGTTTCCTTCACAGTACCTTATTAAAATTGAGTCGTTGCTCCAGTGGATTAAGTGTATTAGCTGTTGCAGCTGCTGTCAGCTGGGCTGTAAGAGCCTGCAGTTGAACTACAAGCCCAGCATCAAGAGCCTGCAGCAGAGAAGGCTGAGGTTTTTGCTGCTGCATTTGAAGACTTTGCACCAACTGCTGGAGCTAGAGATAAATGCAAATGACAATGCAATCACTTACATTTAAAGAATCATCGCCACATTAAAAAAAATTCTCTCCCCTGTAACATTTGTACATTTAAAGAGAATAGTCACCACAGACAAAATACCTACAACTTTCCACAGTGTCTGTATCTTAGTTGTTCACTGCGCGGAGGCATTAAATAGTCCTCCCAATAAAATAACTCAAATATTAGAATGAAAGGCAGTCTAAATTATGTTTGTACACTAACAGCTTCTTAAGAAATGTTTAATGAGTAACACTATCAAACACCTGGGTGCAAACACGTGTCTATGCCTCATGCAAGAAAAAAGCAAATGGTGTGGAAGATGGCTAGAAGACAACAGAAATTTAATAATCAAATCCTATGGTGATAGTCTATACCGTGAAAAAAGTTTTGAAAAATATAAACCTGAAACTTTCATCATGATTACTTGTAATGATTAGACTTTTTGTATTTCCCTAAAACACTGATATAACAAAGCATAAAGATGATTTTCAAATACATAATAATTACACCAAATTTGGTTTCCTCAAGCATAAATGAGCTTTCAGAAAACAAAAATGGGCCAAATGTGGAAACGGTCACAAAATTACATGCTTGCACTGCACTGAGGGGGTGCATCTAAAGAAAAAAACAAAAAGATGGTACATTTAGAAAGGCATGCATGCAAAGTGTTCATGTCTCCAGATGATGCCAGATCCACATTTCAGTTTTAGCTTCAGATTTCCAGCATTTGCTCTATTTTGCGTTTTATTTACAAAATCGTGAATCAGGTTTTGCAAGCGAGGACATTAAATTTTAAATCATTTGTACTGTTAGAGTTTTAGCCACCTTGATGTTATCTGCATAAAACTCCTCTTTCCAGGCAAGAAACAAAAAAAAATGAGCACAAACTATTCTTTCTGAATTAAATGGCAATTAAAACTGAAAACTCAGCATGATCTGTTGCTTGGATCTTTCCATCTGGGGGCATACTTCCAAATGTGTAAAGGAGTTTCACTACGGAGGACAAGACATAAATTGGTGTGGTAACAATAAGACTTCCATGACTCAGACTTCCCCTAAACATGGGGTGACACGGTGGCTCAGTGGTTAGCACTGGTGAGTCAGGTACCGGAGTTCGATTCCACCCTCAGGCGACTGTCTGTGTCGAGTTTGCATATTCTTCCTGTGTCTGCGTAGGTTTCCTCCTACAGTTCAAGGATTTGCAGGCTAGGAGGAATGGCCATGCTAAATTGCCCGTAATGTTCAGGGATGTGTCGATTAGCTGGGTTATTGGGCGATGGGTCTGGGTGGGATGCTCCGAGGATCAGTATGGATTTGTTGGGCCAAACGGCTTGTTTCCACACTGTAGGGAGTTTATGGATTCTATGATAAGCAGATGTACCAACATTAACATACGTTAGGAAAAAGTGCTTAAGTGAGAAACAGGGTACTTGATCAAACATGTTATGTGGAATTTAAACCCAGGTCCTCTGGTGAAGGTGAGAATATTATCACTGTCACAAGATCTGCAACTGTTATCAGCAATTATCAAACAGGCACATAAAAAAATGACAAAGAATAGCAGACCTGTTGCCCCTGGGGACTCTGCAGAAGCTGTGCAACAGCAGCAATAGTGTCTGTGTTTGACAGCTGAGAGATGGAGGCCCACGGATCAGGTAAATTTTGCATGACATTGGCTGGAGTGGCTGGAGTGGCTGGAGTTCCTGGAAAATAAAATATGTGCAACTAAACAAATTGTAACTGTCAAAAATATTTACAGTTCTGACTTTAAAAAGGCCAACTTTTGCATGAAATGCATTATTCGATTTCTTACACAGAATGAACCTTGAATCAGTATATTAGAGGATAGCAAATGTGGTTCCCCTGTTCAAGAAGGGGAGTAGAGACAACCCTGGTAATTATCGACCAGTGAGCCTTACCTCAGTTGTTGGTAAAGTGAAGGAAAAGGTTATAAGGGATAGGATTTATAATCATCTAGAAAAGAATAAACTGATTAGGGATAGTCAGCACGGTTTTATGAAGGGAAGATCGTGCCTCAAAAACCTTATTGAGTTCTTTGTGAAGGTGACCAAACAGGTAGATGAGTGTAAACCGGTTGATGTGGTGTATATGGATTTCAGCAAGGCATTCGATAAGGTTCCCCACAGTGGGCTATTGTACAAAATGCGCAGGAATGGAGTTGTGGGAGATATAGCAGTTTGGGTCGGAAATTGGCTTGCTGAAAGAAGACAGAGGGTGGTAGTTGATGGGAAATGTTCATCCTGGAGAGCAGTTACTAGTGGTGTACCGCAAGGGTCAGTGTTGGGTCCACTGCTGTTTGTCATTTTACCCGGATGAGGGCGTAGAAGGATGGGTTAGTAAATTTGCAGACAACACTAAGGTCGGTGGAGTTGTGGGTAGTGATGAAGGATGCTGTAGGTTGCAGAGACACATAGATAAGTTGCAGAGCTGGGCTGAGGGGTGGCAAATGGAGTTTAATGCAGACAAGTGTGAGGTGATGCACTTTGGTAGGAGTAACCAGAAGGTAAAGTACAGGGCTAATGGTAAGATTCTTAGTAGTGTAGATGAGCAGAGAGATCTGTGTGCATGTACAAAAGATCCTTGAAAGTTGCCACCCAGGTTGACAGGGCTGTTAAGAAGGCATACAGTGTTTTAGCTTTTATTAATAGAGGGATCGAGTTCCAGAACCAAGAGGTTACGGTGAAGCTGTACAAAACTCTGGTGCGGCCGCACTTGGGAGTATCGTGTACAGTTCTGGTCACCGCATTATAAGGAGGATACGGAAGCTTTGGAAAGGGTGCAGAGGAGATTTACTAGGACATTGCCTGGTATGGAGGGAAGGCCTTACGAGGAAAGGCTGAGGGACTTGAGGCTGTTTTCATTAGAGAGAAGAAGGTTGAGAGGTGACTTAATTGAAACTTATAAAATAATCAGAGGGTTAGATAGGGTGAATAGGGAGAGCCTTTTTCCTAGGATGGTGACGGTGAGCACGAGGGGGCATAGCTTTAAATTGAGGGGTGAAAGATATAGGACAGATGTCAAAGGTAGTTTCTTTACTCAGAGTAGTAAGGGAATGGAACGCTTTTGCCTGCAATGGTAGTAGATTCGCCAACTTTAGGTACATTAAGTCGTCTTTGGACAAGCATATGGACGTACATGGATAGTGTAGGTTAGATGGGCTTGAGATCGGTATGACAGGTCGGCACAACATCGAGGGCTGAAGGGCCTGTACTGTGCTGTAATGTTCTATGTTCTATTTTATCAATATGGTTTCTCCTAAAACATATCAAAGTCAAAAACTGCATTCAGTTAAGGCCTGAATTTTGAAGTGATGAATGGCATTTCCTTATTAAGCCAGCTGAATACAGATTTGTGGAAACAACAAAATCAGAAGTTTAAAAAATGCAGGAAATGATTTTGTAAAAAGCTGGAAACACTTGAACCAACAACTTCAAAACACACGATCAGAAATCCAATTAATGGGTCTAATGAGACATTGGGTCACTGAAAAAAATCACGCAACTTACCTTAAATTCAAGTTAATACATACTTTTGCTGTTTATTTGATGACTGCTAATGAAATATATGTATGCTCAAGGTCAGTTTCTCTTTTCCAGCAGTGCAACATTATTACTCTTTAATCAGTACTTTACGAAATTAAACTAAACAAGATTTTACAGGAACTGTGTATGTAGACTTCTCATTTTTTAAATAAACCTAATCAAATATGCACTTTAAATGGCACTCCTGACCTATGCATTGATTAGTTACTGTCACTGACCACTAATCCCTACCAAACTTGGATATGTCCTAAAACATAAATGCATGTACCTATGTAACAAGAAATAGGTTACTTTTTTAGCATCTGTCAATCTGTACTGAACAAGTACTTAATAAATGCTCACTGGCAGTCAACACCCAAGGTGCCACAAATAACAATGAGCAGACAGATAATCATGATTACTAGTTGACGAAGAAATACATGCTGGAGGGAAGAATTGGGTAAATCTCCTTTCTCTTCAAATAATGCCATGGGATACTTTCAGCCCACCCGAGGGGGCAAACAGGACTTTGCTTCTAACAGCGTGCCTGAAAGACTCCGCAGCACATTTAGTACTAAACTGTATCATCAGCCTAGGTTAAGCATGTAAATTTCTGGAGTGGAGTATCAAACAATGAACTAATGGCTGAGATGAAAATGTTGCGTTGAGACATTGTTATGTTGTACTCACAGCATAGAAGTAGGCTGTTGATACGTAGGAGTATGCCATTTTGTACTTCAATTATATTCTATCATTGAGATCATAGTTGATGTACATCTTAACTCCATCTGTCAACCTTGATTCTTTAATCTTTAACACTTAGGTTCAAAAATTTCAAATGAACTAGCCTCAACTGCTGATTGAGGAATGAGTGTTCCAGATTCCCTCTACACTTTGGTTGGAATCTTGTGCTGCTCTTGAGAGTGGGAAGCAAGGTTGGTGTGGGACGTTAATTGTTCTGGGGCCAAATATCAGCTTCCCAATGACGTGACTGAAGTTTAGAAATAAGTCCTCCCAAACTGTAAAGACTGATCAAGTTTTCCCAACAGCAAGTGTTGGTAAATCCTTTGCCTGCATTTGCATTTCCTGTTTCTTATTAAAAGACCAGTTTGGCAGAATTAAGCTCCCCACACATTTTGTTCTCCATAATTCCAATTCCCTACTGTACACACCAAGCAAATTACTATACTCACTACACTTTGAAGTTATTTGTCATTGCCTTGATCTATTTGGAGAGAGTTGGGATGCGCCATGTCTTGATGGAGATATATGATGGCAATAATCAAAGTTATACAAGGCATGCAGGATATCTGAAGAAAAGCAGCTGGAGAGTAACAGGCAAGTCAAGGTAGCCAGCCATGGGTGAAAAGTCTGTCCACCTGGTCAAGGGTAACAGGTTGAACGTATAAAGATGGAAGGGCCAGAATATTCAGCTGTAGGTATCCATTTTCAGAGTTTTGGTTTACAGAAAATGAATGTGTATCCAGTAGTAGTCCTTTAAACATGGCACCAGAACCTTAAGTTTAATAGCAGAGGTGAAAACTTGCCTGTTCCCACTATGATTCACCTCCAAACAGAAGTGATGATCCCTTTCACGGGCTCCAATACAGACGATTCTGCTCTAATTGCAACGTGCCAACATTCTTGAATGCCCTTTTCTAATTTTAAGGCTGAGCATATCTTTTCCAACTTTTTCCAGAGCCCCTCAGCAGAGTAAATAATTTCTATTAAAACAATCAAACCCCTTAACCATCTTAAGCAACTAAAACTTAAGCATGCCATACCAATAACAGGCCAGATATTTTGATCACCATTGATCAATGGCTGTCATCTTCTAAATTACCCACATACCTGCCTGTGATCTTTACAGGCAAGAATCCATGTTTGGTCTATCATGAATTAGCTAGTAAGATAACCAAGGAAAAGTCCACTCAGTGCAGCAGTAACATTACAGGCCAAAAACACATTCCCTTTTTTAAAAAATACAAAACTTGTTGTCATATTTCACGAGTTAAAGGTCCCCAAAGAATGGAATGATTTGTGTGTAAGATAAGTGAAGGGTCAGATTATTGGATGTCAGTCTGGCAGGTCCTGCTAGATTTGAAGAGGAAGGGGTGGTTCAGCTTCTTGCCCAGGAATTACATTAGGTTTTAATCCTCCAATGTTTCTTGGATAACTATTAACCTTCGGTGAATATGAACCGTCCAAAGTCTCCAACTGTGAGGGGCTTTTTTGGAGGGTTGCATATCAAACATAGAATCCCTAAATTGTAGAAGCAGGCCATACAGGCCATCAAGTCCACACCGACCTTCCAAAGGGCAATCCCAACCAGACCCCCGCCCCCAACCTATAACCCTGCCCTCCCCATGGTTAATACACCTAACCTACCTATCCCAAGATACTATGGATAACTAAGCACAGCCAATCCATCTAACCTGCACAGCTCTGGACTATAGAAGGAATTCCACGCAGACACGGGAAGAATGTACAAACTCCACATACACAGCTCCCTTGTGCTCTGAGACAGCAGCGCTAACCGTGTCCGTGCTGGGGAAATTGCCCACTGGAACTTTGGATTTCAGAGATTGCTGAACGGATCAACTGCATAAGGAAATCTACATGGTGTTGATGTACAACACCAGCCTGCGCCCCACTAATGATGATTTGACCATCAGTCAAGTTGTTGCTTTATATATGTCAAGTCAAGACTGAAGAAACTATTTAGTGTATCTTTTCAAGAAGTGATGGAACCCCTAATATGTATCAAGCTTCACGTACTCACTATAAAATTTGTGTGCAGTCATACTATAACGTACAACAGGAAAATTGCAATTTTGCCAAAAACAAATCAATGTTCATTTTCACTGCCAACAATCACTTGGCAAACACTTACTTGCTTAATCTATTTCTACTGCCTTTCATTAAGACAAATTTTCATAAACACTTGACCAAACAGAAGAAATATAAAAAACACTAACTTTGTATAAAATAACACAACAATTGGGGCAGAATACAGATTAAATTTAAAAGAGGAAAGCACTTAGGTATTATATTACAGTTGCGTGTAAGACGTGGAAGTGCTGAAAGTTGAAGAATCAAAGACTGCCAGACTGGAAAAAGGAAACATTTAATGGCATAAGACAGAAATTCAAACACACTGGCTCAGGGACAGGAAATCAAAAATGAGTTGAGTAGATTCCAGTGTAGAAAAAAATGGAAGTGAATCAAAGTTAGAACGGCTATAATATAGACAACATTTAGAAGTAAATTAAAATCAGATCATTTTGGAAATAATAAAATTAGGCTTAACAATAAAAAAAAGTGTTGCAGCAATTGGAACCAGAGATGAGAAATGTTTAAATGGACTTTGAAAAAGGATGGTACAGCTGATAGTGTAAAGAGGCCTTAAACTACTCAGGGATGGAAACGGAAAGTGAAATGCAGTTGATGAAGGTATTTTAGAAACAGGAATTACATATTTATATCTGTTCGTAGAGAGAAGAATGGACATAAAGAGTAGCGGTGTACAAATGAATGATGGTGAACTATTGTTAGGTGATGTACAGAAAGGAAAAATCTTTCAAAATATTTGTAAAACTCAGGATAGCTAAATCAGCGGGTTCTGATAATACATTACAAGATTATTGAAGGAAGTCAGTTCTAAACCACAATTTTCTAATTCTTAGATGAGCATACTGTAGCAGTGGGTAGAATGGAAGCCAAGATAACCATGAAATCAATGTTAATGTTTGCGAATTACAGGAGAGGAAAATGGTCAGGCAACAAGAAACTAGGTATGCTAAATAAAGTCAGGTGGTAGGTACTTTAAAAGGCATAGACAGAAAAAAAGTCAATCAATTGAAAACACTGTCAACATCTCCAAATTTTCTTTTTGAAAGGGTGGCGCAATGTGGTTGCAGACAGTAGGGATAGGTTGAAAGGTATAAAATGGCCACAAGACGTCAAAATTGGGTAAACAGGCTGATGCAACATTGGAGGTTCAGATTCCTGCAAAATGGAAAGAAACAGAAATTACTCTAGGTTGCATCTCAGTCACCAGAAGTAAGAGAATGTTGAAGATGTCAAAGCAACATGTTTAGTTGCCAGGATATAGAACACAGAACATAACAGCGCAGTATAGGCCCTTCGGTTTGGAAAAGGCTTAGGTGACATCATGACACTTGTTAGAGTAAGAATCCTCAAATGCTCATCACCCTCGTACCACCACAGCTGATGTCCCCTTTCTACGTTGTTTGATTCCAGAACGGTAAACGCACTACTTCAATTCACTTACATTCTGCATTCACAACTCTCAGCATTCCACATCTTACAACTGGAATATACTACCTTGGTGTTTATAGAAGGTAACACCAACACACACACACACACACACACACAAAAATATCGAGAGCAGGTACCAAGCCAGAGGTTGCCTCCACCATACTGTCTGTAGTCATGGATGACCTGTTTGAAATTATAAGCAAAAGACTGCTCATGACAGCAGTGTCACAGTGAAAGCAATTGGCATCACTGGGATGTTTTCATATAGAATCTCATTTATCCTAACTTTATACAAGTTGCATACTGTCTTCCTGCCTCTTCCTTCACAGAAGTAAATCACATCATTGTTTCATTTGAATTCCTCACAACATTAAGATCTCTGTGACATTTCAAGAGGAGAAAAGCCATCCTGAAGATGCAACATCACTTAATAGAAGTACAGCACACATCAGATCAGTTTAAGATAAATTACAAGAATGATTTTAATTGTGGTGGATGAATAAGCAGAAATGGAAAAGCATTGTATCAGGGTTAAGAACACATTCCAGACTTGTTACAGGAATTAAGTTCCGCATTTTGAGCAACCAGTCTGTTAAAGGAGGGTGACGAGCATAAGTGGTAGACATCAATGGTAATCTGTGAATGAGCTTGTGCAATAAGGCTGAGAATCTGGAAGAGCCTGACTTTAATGTGTTTCAGGGCTTTTTGCTCATCATAAAGATGTTTGCTGCAGGAAATGGAAAATTTCAATCTTGCAATCATGAGGACACTCATCAGAGAGTGAGGTTAAGGTACAGTACTGTGAACAGACACTGTCACAACTAAACTGTGTCTAAAGTAAATAATTTTGATTAATGGGTAAACATGTAAACAATAAGTGTCTCACTCTGCAGCAAAGACATCCCTCTCACCTTGACGATCAAAACAATTTAAAAATGCAGCAAATTCCACCAATTTAATTATTACACTATGATGATCAGCCGACATTCAAACAAAAGTGTTAAATCTTCAAAATTTTTTTTTTTAAAAAGACTGCACATTTTTTCAAAAATAACTTTAGTTTTAGGTCAATACAATTCTTGCATTGTGCCTCTGTCATGAGTTCTATGGACTGGCTTTATTGCTCTCCTACCCACAGGTTTAAAGGTGCTGATGGTATACACGAAACCAAGCAGGTACTGCCTCACCATTGCAACTTTACCAGTGATGGGATTGTGTGAGTGACTGCACACGTATGCATTAGGGTGGCGGGGCGAGGAAGGTGTCAGGCAGGGAAAGTGTGTTAGGCAAGCCAACTGAAGTCCAAAAGCAAATTAATGCCCAATTAATCACCCCAGTGCATGAGGGTCCTACCAAGTTCCCACCTAGTAGCTTTCTCTCTGTGGAGTCATTACAGCAAGGACAGGAGCAAAGCCCACATATTTCTGCTGCTAAGGCCCAGAGGTCCCATCATAAGTCACTAAGTGGTAACTGGCTATTTAGTGTCTGTGAGGTAGCAGGTGTATAGCTGGGGTATGGCTCTCACCCAATTTTTTAAACACCACAGCACCCTGTCAAATCCTACCACATCACATTAATTCAACACTGGTATCGCAGTTAACTTGTGGTTCTTAAAAGTATAAAACAACATGGCTTTTAATCCCTCCACCCCCCATTACAGGTGTTTCATACAGAAGTGGGCAGTAAGTAGCAGCCATACGGTCAGAAGTAATAGCCAAAAGCAAAGCCAAAAACACAAATTTTGAAATCACTATTAAAAAACGTTGAAGCAGCAAGTGAGAGCAGTGAATTTCAGAGTAAACCCTGGTGGCGCACGTTAATTGAAGAGATATGAACATACAACTGACAGGAAGGATAGCCGTGTGGGATTAAGGACCACAAAATATATCCCCTGGCCCAAAGGTTGCATAAATAAATATCAGAAAAAAAGATATCCATGTCTGCCACACTGATAACAGTAGCTACATTCCACCAAGAGTCTCTGAAAACTTTTGTTTTCAAATAATTCTGTTGGACTATAACGTGGTGTCATGTGATTTCTGACTTTGTACACCCCAATCCAACAGTGGCATCTCCACACAATAACTTTGTTTCAGGCTGTGGAATTAATTTCATAAACTCATTGGATACAGGCACGTCAGGTGAACAAATATACTCAGACTTTCAATTTAACTTAGGTTGAAATCTAGCTTCGTTGACTGCCTCACTATTGCAGAGCTGCCAGGCTGGAGATTGTGCTTCCTTTGAGTGTGGACATGATGAAACCAAAGCACCCAAAAGTATTTTAAATCCCTACTTTTACTAAATAACGTCTGCAGAGGCAGAAGTCAATTTCTGAATACTAACTTCACCACATGTATCAAAAACAAATAGTCCTATAAACAAATTTATATCATTTCACTCATTTTTGTTCATAGTAGAGAAAAGCATAATACTTAGCAGCAACAGTATGCACTGAACATATATTAAAATCCATAAAGAATCATCTCATATCATTGCCATGTCCCATTCTGCTTCTAGAAATGGCAACTTTATATGGATCAAGACAAACATTAGTAATTACATCGTCACCAGCCATATTATTGTAGAAATATCTTCTGTTCCAAGTATATTGGATATATCACTTTTTTTCCCCAACTATTTGACAAAAATTTCTCTTCTGATTTCATTCTAGGCCTCCAAAATGCATTCACACATGACTGCTATCATCAGAGCCAATGCTTTCTACATGTGACAGTCATTCCATTTTTAAAGGAATCATTTAGAGAGAAATTCAATGGTTGAACAAAGCTGACTAGGCACTGGAATTACCATTTTAGCATTAAATGCCAGCAAAATCATAATGGACAAGATCTGATCCAAACGAGCTCCAGCTGGGAGCATACGTACAAACATGTGTAAAAGGAACAGGAGTTAGCCCCTCATATTCACCCACAAGCTTCACAGATCCACCATTCCACAAGATCTTGGTTAATCTGACTGCCGCCTCAATTTCACATTCATGCCTATATTCAATAACCTTTGACGCCCTTGTCATTCCAAAATATAACCATCCTGGCCTTCAAAGTATTGAATAAAGCTACTTCCGCCATCCTTTAGGGAACTGTGTTCTAGACGCACACCACTCACCGAGTAAAGAATTCTGTTAGAATCATACAATCCCTACAGTGTGGAAACAGGCCTTTCACCCAAAGTCTACACCAACCCTTTGAAGTGCATCCATTCAGGATTCAACCACTACATTATGTTTGTAACCCTGCATTTCCCATGGCTAATCCTCTGAACCTACACACCTGGAAACTGTGGACAATTTAGCACGACCAATCCACCTAACCTGCACATCTTTGGAGTGTGGGAGGAAACCAATGTTTACATCGGAGAATGTACAAACTCCACACAGCCAGTCACCAGAGACAGGAATTGAACATGGCCTCTGGTGAAGCAGCAGTGTTAACCACTGAGCCATGATGCTCCCAACTGTTCCTTTCTGTCTTTAGTGAAAGACTTCAATTTCTCAATTGTCTCCTTGGGTTCTACATCCTCCAACAAGGCAAAATATCCTTTTTTGCACCCATCCTGTCAAGTTCTCTCAGGATCCTGAATTACTCGTTGAGATCACTGCTTATCCTTCTATTTTCTGATGGATACAGGACCAGACTGCTCAATCTTTCATAAGATATAGCCCACTTCCCAAGTATCAGCTGAGTGAGCCTTCTTTGAACTGGCTAATACATTTACATTCATTACTAAACAAGGAAACCAAATTGTGGCCTCACCAGTGCTCTATACAACTACAACAAAACTGCCTTCACTATACTCAATGCCACTTGCAATAGGCAATATTCCATCTGACATCTTAATCGCTTGCCAACTTTTAGTGGTTCATGTACTTGGACACCCTGATCCCTCTACATCTTGGAGCCCTGCAATTTAAATAATGTTGCTTTTTATTCTTCATTTCAAAGTGATCAAATGCACATTTTCCTTCATTATACTCTCTTTCCAATTTTTGTCCACTTAACCTATCTCCATCCCTTTGCAGATTTCTTAGAACTTCTTCACAACTTATCGTCCAGCCTATAAATGCATCTTCAGAAATTTTGTGATCGTACATACAAACAGTTCTTTCTGTAAGTTGTAAATAGTTGAGGCCCAAGTACCGATCTCTGTGGTACTTAACATGTCAATCTGAAAATAATCTATTTATATTATTTCTGTTTTCCAGTCAGCCAACAAAATCTCTACCACACGATTATGTTATTTCTTACACCATGAGCTCTAATTTTCTTTCATGTATTTCCTTATCAAATGCTTTCCAGAAATCTAAACGCAGCACATTCAGATTCTTTCTACCAACATTACCTGTCACTTCCTCAAAAAACTTCAGTAACTTAAGCCACACTAGAATTCACTTTCACAAAGCCATGTTGGTTTGCCTGACTGAACTGAGATTTTCTAAAGCCTTGCTAAATCCTCCATAACAAAATATTCCAGCTTTTTCTCTCCAGCAGATGTTGAGCTAACCGATCAGTAGTTTCTTGCTCTCTGTTTCCTCCCTTTCTTAAATGAAAGTGAAGTCCTCAGTAGTGTAGTGGTTAGTACCCTGCCTGTCATGTGGGAGACTGGGGTTCAACTCCCTGCCAGGGAGATAATAATTACGGGGCAGCACGGCTGCCTCACAGCACTAGGGACCCAGGTGGAATTCCACCCTCAGGCGACTGTGCAAACTCTGCATATTCTCACTGTGTCTGAGTGGGTTTCCTCCAGGTGGTCTGGTTTTCTCCCACAGTCCAAAGATGTTCAGACTAGGTGAAGTGGCCATGCTAAATTGCCCATAGTGTTCAGGGATGTGTAGATTAGGGTGGGTTATAGGGAAATGGGTCTGGATGGGATGCTCTGAGGATCGGTGTGGACTTGTTGGGCCGAAGGCTCTGTTTCGACACTGTAGGGATTCTATGATGTATGATTTGAAAAGTAGTCACATTCTCAATTTTCCAGTCTGATGTGACTTTTCCAGGATATAAGGAATTTTGGAAAATTCAAACTATCGTTACTTCTATTTCAACAACTACTTCTTTTTAGACACTAGGATTAACTCTATCAGGGCCTGCCACATTTTAGTTGTATTAATTTTGCCGGTACCTTTTCTTAGGACATTTATCTCTGCTTTTCACAATTATTTCTGGAATGTTATTTGTGTCATTTACAGTTAAGACAAACAGAAAACATCAGTTCAAATCATGTGCCATTTTCTATTTTCCATGGAATCTGTGGAATCAGTCATCTCTAGAAGACCAACAATTACTTTATTTCAATACCTGGACAGGATTGTGCATTTCTTTTTACCAGCCAACTTTCTCTTCTACTCAATTTTTCCCTTTATATCAATTTTTTTTAAGTTCTTCTTTGTTATTCATTATACTCTACCCACTTTTCTGATATGCCACTCACCTTTTGAAATTTAATGCTTTACTTTCAATATGATGGTATCTATTACTTTCAATATGATGATATCTATATTTAGCTCCAGATGCCACATCTTTACCTTGGCATCTCTCTTACTGGAAGGTACTTTTTCTGAGTTTCCTGAAATATCCTCTTCAATTTTTTTCAATCATGTCTCCTAGTCCATCGCGTTACCTAATTTCCAAGTTCACATTAGTCAGGCAGACATACACCCATTATTGCCCGACTTATGTCAAAAACAATAGTTTTAGGTCCATTCTTAACTCTCTCAAATATATGGCAATATTCAATTTATGGCCATTCCAATCATGGGGCCTTCACTACGAAGTCATTAACTATTCCTGTTTCATTGCACATTCCTAGATCAATTTTATCTCCTTCTCAAATGTCTCCAAAAATATACAGCGCCAAGAAACTACCCTGAAAACACTCCAGGAATTCAAAACCCAGACTATCTTTGCCAATTTGAATAGTTGAATCTACATGCAGAGTAAAATCTCCCACGATAATTGCTACACCTTTTTCATAAGGCCCATTATTCATTCCTGTATACCCCATCATACAGTGTGATTACTGTTAGAGGACCTTTTTTGTCCTCCCACACGCAACTTCTTATCTTCGTCTCAAACCTCTAACACAACCAATTCCATATCTTGATCTTCCAAATTAAGGTTACTGCATTCCATTGTTCCAATGTCATCTTTATTAATAGAACTACATCTCCATCTTTCCTATCTTTCTATCCTTCCTTAAAGTCTTGTGCCCTTGAATATTTAGATCCCAGTTTTAAACATTCCAGAGATCTGGCTGCTAGATGTCTACTTGTGCTGTCAACTCACTTGTTTTGTTATGAATGCCATGTGCATTCAGACACTTTTAGCTCTCTTTAGCCCCTTAACACCTACTGAAATAGGCAGAAGACAGAAAATCACAGGCCAGTCAGCCTGACCTTCGTCATTGCTAAGATTTTAGAGTCGATTAAGAAGGATGCGATTGCAGAGTGTTTGGAAATGCACAGTAAAATACAGCTTAGTCAGTAAGGCTTTGCTAATGGGAGGTCATTTACAACAAACTGATGGGGGTTTTCCAGTCATATTTTTCACAAGAACATTCAAAGTGCTCAAAACCACTGAAAAAACAAAACCAATGGAAACAGATGTGTTCTTAACAATTATACCAAGAAAAAGAACTTACAAAATTCCACAGCGTACCAACACATTCCAGAGCCCTCATAACCAAATATCAATGAGAATGGTCATATGATTAGCCTGAAGCAATGAGATTACAGGAAATGGCAATGGAATGGTCATTGTTGGCCAATCGAACAGGTGGATAAATGTACGAATTATGGGACAAATGAGACATAATTCACAGATGCTCTTTTATGTCATTAAGTGTATGATAAGCAACATGCTCAGTTGAAATACTGATACCAGTTGTTTCACTGCAAACCATGTTTTCCTAATATCTGTGTGACTGTGTGCGCGAGTGAGGGTGATTGTGCGCGCGAGCAATGGGTGACTGTGTGCACGAGTGTGAGTGTATGTGCATGCGCGCGCGAGTGAGAGTGTGTGTTTTTCAATCCCAAAATTATTTCCATATTACTTCTGAATGATATACATATAATTTTAAGCTACAGTTACTAGACTACTACCTGGTGTGTTGCTGCTCACAGTTGCTGCTGTAGTACTGGCAACAGCAGAGGTGACAGAGGGTGGTGGAATCCCTGCTGCCAGGTCCAGAAGTGGCTGTATAATCTCACTTTTAAACACTCCATTCTTCTGCCACAAGTTCAGTACCCGCACTACTTTACTCTGTAAAAAACACAGATCGGCCTAATGTTAGAGCTACTAATAATCACCAGATGTTTAGCCACTGCACACACTGAATATAAAGAATGAGCTGAAATCCCAAGAAATCTGTTCATCTCTGCCCATTATAAATTTCAGCGCTTACCTGTAATTGAAATGTTCTTCCCAAAGTATACTTTCGTTCTCCCATGTAAAAAAGTTAATGTTTTTCAGTAGCATACAAACCATTTTTGGCAGATACCATATCAATTCAAAAGCCTCTGCACATTGCTCAGAAAAATAGCAGGGTACCCAGATTGTTATAGATCAAGTTATATCACAGAAAGCTAATCCTGTAATTAATTGAATGAGGTTTTTTTTATTTGACATGAAAATAAACAGGGCCGATGAAGGCAATGCTGTTGATTTAGAACATAGAACAGTACAGCACAGTACAGGCCCTTTGGCCCAAGATGCTGTGCCGAACCTTTACCCGAAACCTAAGGTCTATTTAACCTCCACTGCTACCTTATACTATCATCCATATGCCTATCTAATAGCTGCTAAATACCCCTAATGAGGCTGACTCCACTATCCTTTCTGGCAATGCAATCCACGCTCCTACCACTCCGAGTAAAGAACCTGCCTCTGACGTCTCGCCAATATCTACCTCCTTTCACTTTAAAACCATGTCCCCTCGTAAAAGCTACCTCCACCTTAGAGGAAGTCTCTGGCTATCTAGTCCATCTATACCTCTGATCATTTTGTACACCTCTATCAAGTCAATATTGTGACCGAGTCAAAATTTAGTCTCTCTCAACTTCCAAAAGGCACTTTATCAGGTGCTACTTAACAGACTTGGAAGCTAAGTTGAAGCACATGCAGTAAAAGGAACAGCGGTGACAGTGGCTGAATGGCAGGAAACAATAGTTGTGGACAATTGTTTTTTTGGAGGAAGAGACTGTGGGTTGCTCTAGGTTTTTTTTTAAAAACACTCAAGTTCCCTGGACTGTTTTTGTTCATTCATGAGAGACAAGTATGACCTGTGAGGCCAATATTAATTGCACATCATTAACTTCATTTGAAAAGGTGATGGTGAGCTATCTGCTTGAACTGCAGCAGTCTATATGATGTAATGCCGTTATGGTGGGACTTTCAGAATTTTAATCCAATAACGAAGGCACTACAACATAGTTCTAAGTCAGGGTGGTGTGAGACTTGGGAGAGGAACTTCCTGACAGCACTGTTCCCATGTATCTGCAGACCTTAAGCATTGGAGGTGAGGGATTCGAAGATGCTGTTGATGGGTACTTGGCGATATATTGCAGTGCATTTTGTAGATAGTACACACTGCTATCACTATGCAACAGTCGTGAAACAAGGTGTTTAAAGTGGTGGATGAAGTGTCCATTACGTAGTCTGCTTTTTCTAAAACTGTGTTGAGCTTATTGAGTGTTGTTGGACCTGTGGTCATCAAGAACTAAAAAGGATTTGGTAAGTTGTAGGCACGGCTTTTCATGATACAGATGAATGGCTCACACGTGGTGTCAACATCAGACATCAGAACTTGCAGATGACAAAGGTACTTGGAGGTATTGTAAACTATGAGGATGATAGCGACAGTTATGAAGACAGAGAGAGACTGGTGAATGAGGCACACAAGACATAAAATGTAACACCATGAGTTATGAAATAATGCATTGGGTTGGAGGAAAGAGATTATGTAATATAAACTTATAAAATGGGGAACAGAGACTGGACAGGCCATGCATAAATTGCTGAAGGTGGCAAGATAGTTTGAACATATGAAATCTTGGGCTTTATAACAGGCTGATGAAGAACATCTGGAGAATACTGGATCACCCTCAACTGGGATCCAATTCTGGGCATTGCACGTTAGAACAAATACGAAAGGCTTTAGAATTTATGAGAATGGTGCCAAGGATGAAGATTTCAATTAGGGAGAGAGATTAGGGAAGCTGGAATTGATTTTCTTAAGAAAAGATTTGGAGGAAATTTGATAAGAGGTCCTTTTGAGGGTTGAGGTAGAGCAGAGCTGCTGCGTTTGGCTAACAATTCAACAATCAGAGGGCACCTGTTTAAGCCGAATGACAAAAAAATGGCAACATAAAGAATTTTTGTTTTCTAAACACAGTCGTGGTTAGGATTTAAAATGCGTATTTCTCTAACATATGCTGGAGAAAGATTGAACTGTGACTTTCAAAGCAGAAAGAAACCAGAAGAAAAACAATTACCATACCAAAGGGAAACGGCAGGGAACGGAACTAGTTGAGTAAATCATGCAGAGAGCCATAGACATAATGGTTTAATGCTGATCTTCCCAATCTGTAACAATGCTATAACTCTCAATGTATATAATACATGGTCAGGACCATTTTCTAAATTCTAGCCATTCTAAGCAAGTACCTCAATCTCAAACAGCACCCTTAAATGGACTGCTGCAGAAGCAGGCCTTTACTTCACTCCAGTACATGAGGCAGTGAGATACAGGAGGGACAGGGTGTAGTAGTGCTATGGTGCTGCTTTGAACCCTCCTGTTCCTTCTGGGAGCACATAGAAGGAACAGTTTGCCATTTCCCACTATCTTCAGTGACCTCCAGACATCCTTTCAGGGACATCTTTACAATGGGGGAAAAAACAACTAATTGAAGCTAGCATGGCATGTAAACCGGTAAGTTTTCTACACGTATCAATTCATCTTGCAATCACTTAAATGCAGATTTCAGTCAGTTAGCAGGAATGCACAATAAAGAACTACATATTTTGACAAATTGGCTTTCTTAAACTACCACAAATATTTTTCCATACATTGCATCTATCGTACATTAGAAATGAGGAGGCATACTAATTTTTAACCAACTACCACCAGATAATTCCAGCTGCCATCCACGCTACGTTCCAGGCTGCTGGAATGACCCATCAAGTGAATGGAGTTGGACATTCATTTCCTGAATTCTAAGACAAACCTGTAACTTCCCCAAACCAGCATTCCACACAAAGAAGGTACATATATTGAGTAGGAACAAATATATAAAAGTCAGAAACATTGCTTTCAAAAATCCATTTTCAGTGTCTTCAGAAACCTCCTCAATGTTAGTACTCTTCTTGCGTAAATCTTTATGACTTGTAGTTGGAATCTTAAAGGTGCACATACCAGCTTCATCCCGACATACTTAGATTTTATTGAATTATGGTCTGTTTACTTCATACGCTTTTGTTCGTGGGGTTCTTTGGCATAGTGGTAGTGTCCTACCTCTGCGCCAGGAGGCCCGAGTTCTCTAGTCCCATCTGCTCCAGATGCAATAGCATTTCCGAACAGATTTACGAAAAAATCTACATATTTGCTTGTGTTCCTCACTTGAGTTATGGCTCAGGTCTTTTTATAATCTGATATCATAATTAAAAATCAAACTGGTGTGTAGGCAGAATTAAAACGAACATTAGATATTTCTGCAAACAGCAAGTTACTTGGAAATCTTGACTTTAAGGGAACATTTTCACAAAGTCACTATTGGCTAGAGATGCAAAATGTAGCTGTTAAGGCTACAGACTGCAAACGTAGTAATCTACTAGAAACACACTGCAATCTTCCACTCAAATTGTCATCAGCTCTTATTTAGTGATTAAAATACTAACTTGCCATTGACATACAATACAGAAACAGAGATATACTATTCAATAACAAAGGAGAGAACTGAAAAGCTTAAAGGAAGGATGCAATAACAATTTCAAAACTGTGAAAAGCCTCAAAAAAGTGAAATATTTGTTTATATTTGTTTAAAGAGCAGATATGGAGAAATTGTTCCCAATCAACAAAGGACCCAGACTCAAAAGCATATAGATTTATAGTCATATGCAAATGTGATGAGAGAAAAAATGTTTTCACACCATGAGTGAATGGTTTGTGTCTGGATGAACATGCCTGGAAGTGCAGAGGAAGCAGTTAGTTGAAGCATTTGAGAGAACATTGGATGATTATCTGGATAAGTTCAAATGAGCAATAATATGGGAAAAATCAGGCAAATCACTCCAAGTCATAATGCTCAACTGAAAAATCAGAGTAGACCCAAAGGGCTGAATAGCCTCCTTTGTGCTGTAACAATTCTGTGAATCAGGAACAACAGGTCTGTTACTTCCCAAACCTCTTCTCATTTTGATCCCATTTTCGTACAACTACTATGACCCCAGATCAGTGTGTGTGGCGGCAATGTACATGAGGCGGGGAGAACTCCCAGAATCACTGTGCAAGTAGGGCATCTGACCCATCGAGTCCACCCTCCAAAGAGAATCCCACCCAGATTCACTCCCATCCCCCCTACTCTATTGCTGTAACCTCGCAATTCCCATTGCCATTCCACCTAGCATGGTGGCTCAGTGGTTAGCACTGCAGCCTCACAGCACCAGGGACCCAGGTTCAATTCCAGCCTCAGGCAACTGTCGGTGTGGAGTTTGCACATTCTCCCCGTGTCTGCGTGGGTTTCCTCCGGGTGCTCCGGTTTCCTCCCACGGTCCAAAGATGTGCAGGCTAGGTGGATTGGCCATGCTAAATTGCCTGTAGTGTTCAGAGGTGTGGGGGTTATAGGGGGATAGGTCTGGGTGGGATGCTTCAAGGGGTGGTGTGGACTTGTTGGGCCAAAGGGCCTGTTTCCACACTGTAGGTTCTCTAATCTCTAATCTCTCTAATCTAACCTTCACATCTTTGGACCGTGGGAGGAAACCAGGTCATCCGCAGGAAACCCATACAGACAGGAGGAGAATGTGCAAACTCCACACACAGTCACCTGAGAGTAGAATCAAACCTGGGTCCCTGGTGCTGTGAGGCAGTAGTGCTAACCACTGAGCCACCTCTGCCAGAGGCAACTACTTTGGGGTTTGAGTTAGGAGGCAACAAATCTCTCACAGTGGGGTTGAAGGGAGGACCCTGAGCATGGTGGTAGCTGGGACAAAGTTCACACTTCTAGGATCAAATATCTACTATTTGGACCATGATCACCATTTAATGAGCTTTAAAGGGCTTCAAGCCGCTGGCAATTAGCCAGAGTTCCACAGGAACGATTGCTGCCTTATATCTTGCAACCTTAAGTTTTCAGTTGACAACTCCATTGGGTGTTTCAAACAACTTGAGAAGCCCTGGCAAAGATCCCGAGTACTACAACAAAAACAATATAATGAGTTAGAAAAATCATACTTGTGAAGAGGATTATCGGAATGTGGAACTTTACCAGAGGTGGTTAAGAGGTCATTTAAAACAGAACCTGAACTACAGTAGATAGACAGCACCTGGACAGAAAAAGGGAGAGTTAATATTTCGTGGTAAAGACTTTTCATCATATCTCCATACAGCCGATGACAGATCTTCAACTTGGTTAACTATTTCGTTTTGCTTGGCCTGCACAGTGTTCCCAGCATTTCCTAATTTTATTTGAATTTCCAACATCTACATTATTTGCTTCAATTTTGATTAGAATGGTGACAGAAGCTTGAAAACAAGTCTTGTTTCTTAGTCATTAAACTGTGTAAACGCTTTCTTCTCTCCAGCACCTCTGTTCCAGATTAAAGCAAAAGTGATTTTGGGAAACTAATTGTATTTAAAATTTATCCAATGGTTAGATGGATCAAATGCAGTAGTAAATCAAAGATTAAGAGTCCAGGCTTGATTAAGAAAAAGAGTGAAAATTGTTAGATTTATCTTGCATATAAAAACACTGCTTTCTTTAAATGCCAAGCATAGTTCTTACATGTTTATATATTAAGGAATCATTTTGGTGGTGTGTTCATTCAGTTATAAAAATGTCCAAGATGTACCGTGATGCTTGTGCTCCCTACACTATCAACCTGTCATTCATAGTACTGTAGAATGCCAGCCATTAAAACTTTGGCAAACTAAGACCCTGTAAGTAACTGCAGCTTCTGCTGGTTTGTTGATCCTTTCCCCACTCCTATTTATATAAGTCTGACAGAAGGCCCAAGTTTCCAATTCCATTTTCTGCATTTAGATCCCATGTGTGGTCACTGACTCACATTTCCTTCAAAAACTTTTAATACCTCTTCCCCTGCTACTTGAATTGCTACCTTCAGTTTTTTCCACCAATCTACCATTCAAGGCTTCAAATTGGACAGGACATCAAATGTGCTTTTTGGGGTAATTAGTTGTATTATCACCAAGCTCACAAATATCAAAATCTTTCCAACCTCTGATTGATTGTTCTGTATCCTCAGCTTGATGTATGCCAGCCCCCAATGGTGACCTCTGAATGTCTGTTGCACTATATACTCTAACATCCTGTTAATTTGCAGTTCTCCAACTCAACTCTGTAGCAAATATGCTTAATGGATATTTGACTGGAGTTCTGCTAACATTCAAAGTTGATGTAGTTTTGTGGATGTTTGTGTGAGAATGTGAAGCATAAACTTGACACTGTTTGTGGAATGAACTATACAAAGTGATCTCTATTATTCGTGCAGCTTCCATTTCCATGGGGGCCTAGAATTTCTGAAACAAAGTACTGCCTGCACTAATTTGCGCATTCATGTTACCTAAAAATCTTGTTTAAATAGTCTTAAAACTGTTCATAAAACTCTTGTCCTATATTGTTTTTCCTGGTAACATGCGCAACTGATTTTCAAATTTCACTGTCATAAGAACTTTCATACACTGGAGCCCATTTTATATACGACAGTTGCACCTCTATCAAGGATAACTGCCGCTCCACCAGTGGATGCTGTCAGATCGTTCAGTATTTCCACCAGTTAAACTTGCCTGAATCAGTCCAGCATCTTAACATTTATGCAAGATAGCATATAGGGCTGCAACAGCTTATGAACTCAGTACTCAGGCTGAAACAGTAGGACTAAGTGTAAACATCAAGAAAACATAAAAAAATGGAGACTACCAACAGCCAACAGATTCTCATGCCAATCAAAAAGTTGACATCATAGAGGATACTACTTATCTGGACATTTTCATTAATGTCCAGTAAGCAACTGACATGGAGCACAATGTGAAAATAGGGAAGGATCATTAATTTTCAATTGTCAAAAGTGATTTGGAACATTAAAACGCTTTCCATGAAAACCAACTTGGATTTTACAAAGTAAATTGGTTCTTTACTTTCCTACCTGTTTGTCAAAACTTGGAATCTTAAGACTGCCAAAAAAGAAAACTGGATTCCTAGGATACATGAATTTCTGGGATTTTATGCTCAATACCAAAATTAAGAAAATACTTGGAATAGCCTTCCATTTCATCCAACGGTTTTTTTAAAAAAGGCTCAACTGGCTTTGCACCAAACTCCTGTTATTACTGCCAGCTTGTTAACGCTTCAGGTCCGGTGATCCTTCCTCAAAACTGATGATAGTTAGGAAATGTTGTTTTATATCCAGAAGATACGGTGGGGCGACGGGGTAAGGAGTAAATGATAGGTGGGGATAGAGACCAAACAGAACGAACTGTTGGACACATGAGTAGATAATAACCTGGCTAAGATGGTGAACAGCTTTTAATGGAGGCTGTTAATGGCATACAATAAGTAATGTGTAACAGTAGACAACGTGATAACAAGGTCTGGTGTGTGGGGCAGGGAGATAGGACATGGCAGAGTTCAGGCCCTAAAATTATTGAACCCAATATTGAAACTGGAAGATTGTAGGGTTCCCAAGTGGAAAACAAGGAGTTGTTCTTCCAGCTTGCACCGAGCTTTGTTGGAACACTGCAGCAGGCCTGAGATAGAGATGTCAGCCAGGGAGCAGAGTGGTTATAAATTATCCTGGCTGTACTTGATAAATTAATTAGGGGGTATGGTTCAATAAAAAAGTAGCATCAGCCAAGCTGAATTATTAAATTCAAACAAAAACTGAGAAATTCATATCATTAGTTTATTTTTAGTGCATTAAATCACAATACATTATACAGACTATGAAGACCACATACCTTGTCATCAGCAGGACATTTGTACAAGTTTTGGAAAGTTGTATTGATGTTCTTGCAAAATCTGGGTGCAAACACATCCTTTTCTGGACCAAACTGATGACGAGACTGACGCACAATTGAGTCGATAACATACAGCCCTGGGACTTTGTATTCTGGTTTACACTGTGGATATACATTTAAATACAAATGAACCACTTCAATAACTGAATGTCCAATTTACTCTGGAATATTATAGCTATATACAAAACCAATCTGCATCCTGGGAAAATGTCAGGAATGGCACGTTGTGGGTTTCTCCACATAGCATGCTGTGAATTTTGTTTGTGCCATTCAAGCTAGCAGCTAGCTGAGTTTGAGTACTTTCCGACACAGAGCAAAAAATCAAAAGCAATGGCAGCACAGATTTCCATAAGCAGCTTAAAATGTAAAAAAAAACTATTCTCTTGGCCAGAAAATTATTTAAAAGGAGAGCAAAACTTATCGAAAACTAAGAATATTGTTTTAAAAAAAAGAAAGTAGCAATTTAAGACCAAATGTACAGAAAAAAAACAGCAGATTAAATTGAAGAGGTTTCATTTCCAAGAAAAAAAAATCTGTTTGGCTTTCAGCGTGAAAAGTCAAAAACATCACACACAATGCTGCTACTGAGCACATTGTTTTGTTCTCATGTATGGAATATTTCCAAATATTAAGATTATACAATAGCGACTAGGTGTCATTCCCTTGTAATATTTTATTTTTAGCATCTGCAATGTTTCTACAGTAACTATTAAGTGTTACGCTCCCATCTCAAATTTTTACAGTATAGTGATCAGAAGTTTATTGAAATATAGTTATTTCAAGAACAGTGATTGGCGGCAGAATCCGATAGTCAAATAACAAGTTGCAGCATAACAGAAAAACTAGATAAGGAAAACAGTGTATACATTGGAGAACCATGTGTATTTGGAGGAATTCATTGAGCAAAAATAATTTTAACTTTGGATAACTAAATGGTGGAAGAAAAACAATTTTGGCAAACTTCATCAACTTTAAAAAGTCTATACAAGAACATGCTTACATCTGAATAATAATAAAGTAATAGAACATTATTACTTTAAAATAATTCGTTCAATGAATAATTGCAGATATTTCATGGCACTGCCCTGCATTTATCACAATGTGTTTCTGAATACATGAAATGCATGCAATTAATTTTGATGCTCAGCATTTGCGAATTTATTTTCACTTGCGTGCTCTTTCAGCCGTTTCCTCCCTTTTTACGAGCTAGCCATTGTCTCTCTGTCCCTACAATTCATGTTAGTATTCACTCCTTGCACTGACATTTTTTACAATAATTATTCACCATTCAGCAATCATCTGCACTCTAAAAATTCTGTGATTCAGTGAAATGTAAACGGGATGAATAAAACTTTTAAAACAAAAAATCAAGTTAAAAAAGGACTTGGAACAACAGGGATGCCAAACTGCAACATAACATTTATGTTGTCGATTTAACATTAAAAATACTAAGCTGCATTACAGAAGCATTACATTATAAAGTATGACATACCGAGCTACAAAAGATGATATTCATCAGTTAAAGTCGCAAATTTTAAGCAGTGCCTCAAAGAAAAGTAGTAAGCCACAATGGTTTATTTCAGAGTTTACGGCTGAGGCAACTGAAAGTACAGGCACTAGTAATACAGTGACTAAAATTAGGGCTGCTCAAGAAGACAGAAATAGATTAGAAACAAAATTAAGACATTGTTGACTGGGGCTAATGTAGGTCAGGACAGGTGATGGTGAACAGGACTTGCTGCAAGTTAAGAAATGGGCAGTTTTGGATGTTCTCAAGCTTGTGGGATACCAACAAGGAGTACTTTGGAATATCCAAGCTACAGGTTCAAAGACATGAATGAGGGATCCCGTAGAAGATGAATTGAGGCTACAAGTAAAAACAAAATGGAATCAAAAAGTCAATAAGGTTCTAGACTGCTTAAATGCCACAGCAGAATATACATGCTGGCTGCAATGCAACTAGAGGACAGGAAAATAAAGTTGCAAGCTTGAACTGAGTATGCCATGCCTTCAAGACAGTAAATCCCCAGGCAGCAAACAGCAATATAATAATATCATTGATCATGTTAGGTAAAATTTATATTTTTTAGGTTAGATATAAAAGGACTTGCAATTATATAAAAGCTTTCACTAGCTGTAAAGTAATTAGGAATGATATACTTTTGAAGTACGGCCATTGTTACAATGCAGGACATGTAGCAGACAATTTATGAATTACAAGATCCCAAAACAGGAATGAGATAACGACTGAATAATCTGTTTATACAATAAAATCAGAAAAGTAGCATACTGGAGAAAAGAGGTTTTGTTTTGTGAAAACACTTGAGGGATTAATATTGACCAGGGGTACTCAGGAGAACTTTTCTCTTGCTCGAAATATTTTGAGATTCTTTCATAAATTCAAGCAAGTTATTTATTTGGCTATACTTACCAAACCAGTCAGAGAAACAAGCAATGATGTTGGTCAGAAATGAACTTTCCAAATCAATCCCTTTCTGAGAGGTTTTTGCTGATCATTATTTTAACGATAGCTACAACTAAGTTGTATGTTTGTGCCTGAATAATGTGACATTTATTTCTGCCTGCAACAGAAAAACTAAAGGATTAAAGGGCTGAGACTTATATTTCGAGCCATAAGTCAAACACTGAAACAGATAAAAATGCTATTCTTTTCTAATTCAGATTTCTTCAACGATACACATAATGTACAGTAGTTCTGCTCAATTTATTACAAAATATACAGCTGCAAGGAGACAGAGTGCACATAAATGTTGGAAAGGATCTCCCCAAAGTAAATTTCTTCACTGCTTTCTAAATGACATATACTCGCTTTATCAAACCCAGCTGAGTAAATATGTACCAGTATTACACAAATAAATATAGATCACTGGTGCAGAGGAACTTAGTTGCGACCGAGAAAAGCTGTAGAAATGTGTTTTTCTTTACATTTATTCCCCTTCTGCAACAATGTTGCCAACGGTACTCAGTGTAGAATGTTGCAAATTCATCAATATCATTCCAAATTTCAATGTTTACAAATCTTTCACAAGTTACCAGCAGCTAAGTCCAGAATCAAAATTACTATCCTCCATATAAACTGGACAAAAAGATGCAATTCTGTAACAATGTAGAGTCCATAATGGCATATTCGTAATCTTATGTCTGCAATGTACACTTTCTCAAAATTTTTAAATGGATTTTAGGACTTTGGAACAAAGTTTAATTTACATGCTCTGGTCCAAATGATTCCCTGGTCTCTCATCAAATTAATGCTGCATAAGGACTCCACTCTTCCCATGTGATGCACCATGGGAGAACTCTAAATTTTGTGAGGCAGTACTATAATCTATTAGCCAGGATTACTTCACATAAACCGAGATAGAGACCGATCTTAAACCAGTGAACACTGAGGTTTGAGACTTCAACAAAGGCATTTTTACAGCTATTTCTAACATAACTTCATTCTATAGAAAAAGATGATCTTTGTCTTGTAACTGTTCATGATTACAAACTAATTCCATACAATTTATGACAGTCCACGTTGGTGCCCTATAGACTTTTATTTTGGGAGGGGGTGATTGGATGAGTTTTGTTTTGCTGTTGCTTGTTGTCAATTAAATTCAATGGCCAAGCAATTCAACAATTTTACAAAACAGCATTCACACTTTAAAATCTGCAGAGGACCGCTGTGAAGCAAATATTAGGGAACATGGGTAAAAAGCTTGTCCAGAATAGTAGGTTTCAATGAGCATCTAGAATGAATGGTGTTTAAAAACAGACAAATTTACAGAGCAAACTCTGCAGTTTAGGGCATAGGCCATTGTCCATGTGGCCACCTTAGGCGGACCAATAAAAATAAGTAATGCTCTAGAGATCTGAATTGGATAACAGCATCTATTTTGTACAGTTATGGGGTTTGAGGAGATTTAAGAGATAGGAAGAGGAAAGGCTACAGAAGAGCTTGAATGTAAGGATGAATAACTTTAGATTGAGACACTGCTTCAATATAGATAAGTGAGCGCCCATGATGATATCTGAATGGGACTTGGTATAAGTCAGAACACAGGACAGCAAAGTTTTGGATTATTTCAGATCTTCGGAAGATGGAAAGCAGGTGGCCAATTAGGAATGCATTATAATAATTAAGCTGAGAAACAATAAAGGCATACATGAAAAGGCAGTCTTAGTGATGACATGAATGCGTGTTAGAACCTCATTTTAGGATGAACAATGTCAAGACTGAAAACAGACTGGCTTTAGCTTTAGACAGGAGCCAGGGATAGAATCAACAGTTAGGATGGTAAGGCAGAATTTGAACAATACACTTGTGAGAACAAATGCTGTTTTTCGGTGACATCACTGATGAGCAGCCCAAAATTTGAGTGGGACGGAGTGGCAAGGAATAATCCTTGTGGAGCACCAAAGATAACAATTACAATAAGAAAATAAGCCAAAGAAAGCACCACTCTTGTAATAATTAAATAGATAAGAATGGAATCAGGTAAGTACAGCAGCATTCAGCTAGATAACAGTGGAAATACACTGGAGGAAAGCAGTGTGAGCAACAGTTGTGAAGTCTGCCGATAGGTAAAGAAAGGATAGTTTACCTGTTACAGTCACACAGATTATGATTTTTGACTTTAATGAGAACTATTTTGGTATTGCTGTTGAAGCAGAAAGGTGATTGGAGGCTTTCAAACATGTAGTTCAGGGAGATGGACACGGATTCGGGATGTGACAACACATCCAAGGATTTAGATTTAAGGGTTAATTTGAGGGCAGCAAAGATGGTTGAATATTTAAATAGTGGGGTAGGAGGGTGGGGGCATAACACCTAAAGAAACAGAATTCGACGAATAACATTACAAGCCTGTGGACAACGCAAATTCAGAGAGGACTTGAGCAGAAATAGGAGAGAAAGTAGAGTAAAATCAGAGTTGAAGTATCATGCAGGGTGAAACTTCAGAAGGTGTTTAACCTGAAAGCTAATGGAAGATAATAGTGGTAGACAGAGCAGATTGAACAGTTTCACTCTTCCCCATAAAATCAGTCCCTTCCACTAATCAATGGAGGTGTGAATGTATCCAATACTGAGTTGGGAACACAGCTACACATTATAAAGGAAAAGAACATCATACAACATGTTGCTATGTACACAAAGCGGCATTAAAATTATTTACTTAAACAAGCAGCCAACTGGCTTGTGTTGATGCAGTTAGGTTGAAGCAAACCAATTGGCCATGCTGCCTTTGGAACAGAGACTAGAGCAGCTCAGTACTTGCTCAGTCATTTAAGTAGATTATAGCTAATTTACAGAATTTTTCTAATCGACCTGTTCAAAAGCACTATTATACACTGCTGGAGAGGACGATATCACAAACAATTTACCACAGGGACTAATGACATTAATGAAATGATGAATGAGGTTCTGCTGAAGTTTGGAATAGTGCTCAAATTAAAAAAACAGAACTTCAAAAAGGCATAAGTCTCTGACTATCAAACTCAAAGACTAACTAGTAGAAAGTAAAAAACATTAGAGAATTGAACAGATGGTAAAAATGGTGGTACAAAACACATGTTTTGACTCAAGGGGTTCAGGCATTAGTACTATAGAAAGAGGGGGCTGCATTTAAATTGGACTAGTTTGAAAGCCAAACTACTAGGTGTATAGATAGGGCAACAAATTAAAAATGAACGATAGTCTGATTGACGATTCAGGTTAGGGGAAATTCATAAATAAGTCAAGACTAAAGGCCACATTGGTAATTTTGTGATAAAGACAAGCAGAATGAGATGGGAAGGGACAGAGAACACATCAGTGAAATTAGGGAAAATAGCAAAATGGTAAAAGGTCTTTTAGCCCAATTAGCAATTCATCTGCCACAAGACACAGAGTTGGATGTACAGACAGAACATACGATTTTGGAAAAACAGAAACTGGAAATGTATGTGGGTCGGGAAAGGGAAAACAGACAATGAGACAGCGCCAGCGTACAGGGCGGAGTAAAGTGGGATGGGAAGCTGGGGGTAGGGGATGTTCGCTCCAGAAGGAGCTGTGGGGGTGGGAGAGAGGAGGAAGAGCAGAGGGGACCGACACAATACTCTAGCAGTGGCCTACAAACTTTTTATCTAGTTCCAGCATCACCTCCCTCCTCTTAAACTCTGCCTCAGCGAATAAAGACAATCCCTTCCATATGCTTTCCACTTTGTCAATGTATCCCACTGCTTTAAGGGACCAGTGGACATGTACATCAACGTTCTTCTGATCCTTGATGCTTCCCAGGATCATTCATTAATTATTCCCTTACCTTGGTTGTCCCGCTCAAGTGCATCAACTCACACTTATCCAGATTGTGTTCCATCTCCTAATGATCAGCCATTCAAAACAGCTGGTTTACATCCTCCAGTAAGCTAAGGTCATCCTCATTAATTACCTCCAATTTGTGTATTATCTGGGAAGCTCCCTTCTCGCTACATTCAAGTCTAAACCATTTACATATATCACAACAACAAAAGGCCCCAGCACTGATCAGTGCGGAGCCCTACTGGACACAGGCTTCCAGTCACAAAAACATCTCTTAACCATCACCCTCTGCTTAGAAACAAAACAAGGCAGGAGCAGGAGTACGCCATTCAACCCCTCAAGCCTGGTCTGCCATTTCAATAAATCATGGTTAAGCTGAAATCTGCTCTCCCCTCAGATCTCTTGATCCTATTAGCCCGACGATTTACATCTAACTCCTTTCTGAATACACTCAATATTTTGGCCTCAACCACCATTTTTTGAAAGGAAATCCCACAAGCTTACCACTCTTTATGGGTGAAGAAATATCTCATTCGAGTCCTAAAAGATTTACCCCATATGCCCACTCAATCTCCACTCATACATCTGTCCTGTCATCCATGGAATCAATTTGGTACACCTTTGCTGGGCTCCCTTTAAGGATCCGTCCTTAGATACCAAAGCTACATTCAATTTTCCAGATGCAGCCTCACCAATGTCCTGTATAACTGAAGCAAGATGTCCTTATTTCTTTACTCGAATCCATTTTTCATGAAGGCCAACATGAAGTTTGCCTTCTTTCCTATCTGGTACACTTGCATGCTTACTTTCAGCAAATGGTGCAACAGCATATCCAGGCCTCATTAATCATTCCGCCCTCTCAAACTACAACTATTTAAATAACCAGATGCTTTCCTATTTTTGCTACCAAAGTGGATAACCTCCTATTTATTCATATTATACTGCATGTGCCCAATCACTCAGCCAACTCTGGATCTATTAGCCAAATTTCCTTGGATCCCACGGACTCTTGACTTTGTTATCATCTCTCATGCAGGACCTAACAGAAGCCCTGCTGAAGTCCAAGTCGAATACATCAATCGCACGGTCCTTATATACACACCTGGTTGCCTCTGAAAAATTCAGTCAAGTTGTTCAGACATAACCTCTCATTAATCAAAAACATTCAGCATGGTTTTGTTAATGTCTACCTCTCCAAGTACAGATTTATCCTTTGCTCCCTTCTTGAAATAACAGTGCTACATTGGCTCTCCAGTGCCCAGAGAAATTGAAAATTGTTGCTAGCAACCCTTCTATTTTCTCCCTTGCCTCACTCAACGATATAGGATATGTTTCATCCGGCCTTGGAAAATGATCTACTTTTAAGCCTGCCAGACAACTCAGAACTTCCTGTGCCCACACCAATTTCTTTAAGCATGTCACATTCCTTCTGCCTGATTTCTATGCCCACATTAGCATGCTCAATAGTGAACATCAACACCAAGTATTCATTTAGAAACCAACCTGTATCCTCTGGATCCACACGCAAATTAATGTCCTAATGAGTCATACTTTTTGCCCAGAGAAAGTAGGAACTGCAGATGCTGGAGAATCTGAGATAACAAGGTGTAGAGCTGGATGAACACAGCAGACCAAGCAGCATCAGAGGAACAGGAAAGCTGACGTTTCGGGCCTTTCTGAAGGGTCTAGACCCAAAACATTAGCTTTCCTACTCCTCTGAGCCTGCTTGGCCTGCTGTACTCTTTGCCCAGTTACCTCATTATCCTTAATGTACTTAGAACATAAGTTAGGATTTTCCTTTTCTTTTATCTGCCATTATTTTTTCATGCTCTCCTTTAGCTTTCCTATTTTAAGTTTCTTCTTGAACATTCTGCATTTCTCTAGGGCTCCTGCTGTTTTAAGCTTTTCATAGCTGTCACAAGCCTCCTATTTTTTCTTTATCCCATCCTGTATGCACCTTGATATCCAGGTTTAGCTGGAGTTTTTGATCTCATCTTGCATTTTTCTTGGAATATTTGGCCTTGTGCACTCCATATTTCTTTCTTGAAAGTGTCCTCCTGCTCAGACACAGATGCAGCTGCTCCCAGTCCACTATGACCAAATCATATCTGATCTTATTAATATCGGCTTTCCCCCAATTTAGAATGGAGATTTCAGGCTCATTCTTGTCCTTTTCCATAATAACCTTGAATCTCATCATCACCAGCAATCAATAGCAATCAATAACACACATGATTGTTCACCTAGGAAATACTGTGTCAATGATCAGGGGTAATTTGGATCCTTAGCTGTTGAACCTGAGAGTACAGTCACAACTCCAACCAGACATTTGGAAGGTATTTCCAGGAGATGGAATTAGTCCTTGGCCTCAAGGTTGGTGGCATTCTGTTCTCCAGTTTCTTTTCTGAACTTCCTCTTGCTGATAGGTGTTCTGAAAGAATTGTGTCCCTTCATATAGAAGCTCCTCTAAATCTGTTTCTTCTGAATGAGTGCATCTAACAGTTACAACTGTTGTACACA
Organism: Stegostoma tigrinum; assembly: GCF_030684315.1. Classification (NCBI taxonomy): domain Eukaryota; kingdom Metazoa; phylum Chordata; class Chondrichthyes; order Orectolobiformes; family Stegostomatidae; genus Stegostoma; species Stegostoma tigrinum. The sequence continues at coordinate 37,946,840 of NC_081362.1, forward strand.
AAATGGTCCCCTACTGATACTTAAAACTAAAATTAAATCCAGAACTTGGAGGGCCCTCTACATAATGGTTTTAATAAGTCCACTTGCCTCTCAACCTTTCACACCACGTCTACCCCAATTAATGCTGAGGAAGTTGAAACTCACTATTATCACTACCCTATTACTTATACATTTCTCTAAAATTTGCCCAGGTATCTGGTCTTCCATTTCTCTCGGATTATTAGGGGGCCTGCTGTACATTCCTAGCAAATCAAATGCACCTATTTGGACTTTATGTTTCACCCACATCGCTTTATCTGTGGAGCCTAAGGTATCATTCTTCCTTACTAATCTAACTGATGCCCTGATCAATACTGCAACACCCCCTCCTCTTTTACCTCCTTCCCTATCTTGCCTGAAGACTCCATTTCCTGGAATATCCAGCTGCTAATTTTGTCCTTTCTCAACTCTACTTTAGTGAACTCAATGTCATTGCATCCTCATATTTTTAATTTGAGCCCTCAACTCATCTGCCTTGTTTGTCAGATTCCTTGCAATAAAATAAATACCATCCAATTTTACCAAACCCTCTTGTACCTTAAAATTGCCTAAAATTTCTATGCCTTCTTGACTCATTTGCTTCTAATCGTGGTCCTTCATTGCCCCTTGCTAAACATTCTCTCTGGATCCCAGCTCCTGCCAAGCTAGTTTAAACCCTCCCCAACAGCACTAACAAACCCCGCTAAATTGCTGTGTTTAGGCACGTGTAGATTAGGTGGGTTATCGGGGGATGGGTCTCAGTGGGATGCTGAGGGTCAGAGTGGACTTGTTGGGCCAAAGGGCCTGTTTCCACACTGTAGGAATTCAATAATTCTGGTTCTGGTGCACTTTGTTTACTTTCACAAATGCTGACTCCAAAAATAGTATGAATGCCACTGAAAGCTAAGGCTCATGATTTTGAACCATCACTCCATTCACAGTTTCATCTGGACTAATCACCTATTTCTATATTCACTAGACCATGGCACCAGAAGTGATCTGGCAATTACTAATTTTGGGTCGCATTTCTACTTTGTAGCTCCCTATGTTCCGCTTGCAAGACCCAATCCCAAGGAAGACCAAGAAATAGATAGAAGAAAGAAATAAATCAAGTTGGGAAAAAAGGAAAGCAGTAGATCAAATGCCACCTCGAACTCAGGTCCACCATTCAATACTATAGGAATGCATGAACAGGTAGGCTATTTGCCATTCAAACCTGCTCACCCATTCAATAAGATCCTAGCTGATCCTCAAATCCACACTCCTGCCTGCTCCAACAACTTCTCACCCCTTTGCCTCCTATGAATCGATCCAACTGCTTAAAGATGGTCAAGAAATCTGCTTCCACATGTTTTCAGGAAAAGTTCCAAAGACTTTCTATCAGATAAACAATTTCACTTTAAATATGTGACTCCTTATTTAAAAATAGCGACACCCAGGTCTTGAATCTTCTATAAAAAGCAACATCCTGTCTGCATCCAGTTTGTCACGACTCACCAAGATCTTGCACATTTCACTCAAGGCTCCTCTTCCCATTCTCTCCAAGTCTAGTCTATCCAACCTTTTCTCGTAAGACAACCCACCCAATCCATGGTAGTCTGGTAAACCAGCTCTGAACTGCTTCCAATACATTTACATTCTGCCTTAAATAAGGTCACCAATACAATGCATAGCATTCCAGCTGTGATAAAGAAAGCAAAATTCTACACTTTTGTATTAAATTTCCCTTGCCTCCTTAGGTCTCCTTCACAATTTACTTCCTACTTATCTTGATATCATCAGCAAATTTGGCAATCAAACTGTCTCTTCATCCAGGGCATGAATTGTAACCAGTTGCAATTCCAGCACTGACTCCTGCAGCACATCATAGGCTACATTTTACATCTTGCCAATTTGATTAAGGTCCATTTATGCTTATTCTGTTTCCCATTAGGCAGTCAATTTTTTATCCATCCATTGAATTATTCCATACACCATAAGCTTCTATTTTCCATAATAGCCACTGATGCAGCACTTTATCAAACGTACTCTATGTCTTCATTTGTAAAGTCGAAGGTCCACAAGCCTCATTAACTATGTCAACTTGCAGTGACTTCCAATAATTTATGCACATATACCCGCCTTCCTCATTGCTCCCACACTCCCTTTAGAATTGTATCCTTTGACTTATATTGCCTTGCCTCCAGAATTTTTTGCATCAAATTTTATCAGCCGCATATTAGTGTATCTCCTGCAAACTTTAAAACAAATATCTTGCTCATTCCCCAATCTAACGTAGCAACCCTCTTTCCCCGAATGTATTTCTGCTACAATCTAATTGTTTCCTTGATTCTTCCTCAAAACTTATCTTGGATTTTGTTTACTAGTCTGTGTTCATTTCTTGTTCTTCTTCATAATTCTGAAATCAATGGGATTATTTGCATTCGTGAAAGCCCTTTCTTTGAGTTTTATACTATGCATGCCACCATCCAATGGGTATGCTTAAAAGAACTCAACGAAGTTACCACATTATTACCAGCCACTCAAATCTCTCCTGTTTGGTACCTCGACCCATCACTTCTTATTGTCCTTTGTAAAACTGATCAGCATCGGTCATCTGACTTCACCATGGCCGAGTTTCATTCTTTTTTCTTACTTGCTGACTTATTACATTTCCTATCACACTGGTATGATGTGTTGCTGATTTAGGGATAGGTTTAGTATAGTGATGGTCAAACGGATTCACAATATTTTTTATTTACCATGCATTTTGTTGCTTCACAGATTGCCTGTGATTATATAACAATCAAGTAAACAAGACTAAACGTTCCAATGTTTTAATTAGGATCTTATATTGATTAAAACAAAAGAAAAACATTCTGATATCATATCGTGTAAAGGCTTGTATCATCAATTTTAGGTTTTTGTTCTAAAGCAACACAGATACAAAGTACGCTGAAACATGCTCAATAGTTACATTACAGATAAGAATGCACAAAATACACTGGACAGAACTGTTCGTTCCAACAAGAACTTAAATACACAAACACAAGCAAGTGTAGTATGCTGGCCCACATTTACACTTAGTTGCTCCCACATGCATGTTTAAGTTTATAACTTAATGTATAAGTCAGGGGGTGCAATTCGAGACAGAGATGAGCAGGACTTTCTTCTCTCAGAGGCTTGAAAGTTTTTGGAGCTCCAGAGTGCTCTAGGGGAAGAGTCTTTGTGTGTATTTAAAGGATGCAATAGGTAAATTCTTGATCAGTAAGACAATCGAGGGTTCTGCGAAAAATGCAGGGTGTGAGGTATTTTGGAATTACTAAATGACACAGCAGGCGCAAGGGGCCAATTAGACCCACTTCTGTTCCTCCTTTTTATGGTCTTGAACACAAACATGTACTGCTACACCTACAGAGAAAATGACTTAATGGGCAGATTGTTTTAAGTACAAGCCAATAATGGTGCGGCTATGTCCTTGCTATATGCCATAGGCAGAGGGTCTTATTGAGAGATTTTGACTTTTTGTCAAACTAGCACGTGAGAAAGGCAAGAAATTTAAAAATTATGTCTAGAACAAGTGTCTGCAACAATATGCCTCAGAAATAAAATGGGACAGATAATTAAGGAGGCATGACAATGTAAAACTAAAATAAACGCACAGGAAAATGCAAGAATCCAGAAGCACAGATTACGCAATGGGAAGAGATACCAACAGCAAAGGATGACAAAGATGACAGTAAGAGTTTCAATAAGGGATAAAATAAATATTTAGTGAAAAGATCAGGTCAGAGGCTGAGAGCTCTGTGGCGAGTAACACCTCCCGAGTTCCCAAGTCTCTTCCACCAGTTAACAAGTATAAATCAGAAGCATAATGGAATATTCTCCACTTCTCAGGATGAATGCAGTTCCAGAAATATTCAAGAAGCCCCACATCATCTGGAACAAAACAGCCCACTTGAATGGCTCCCCACCCACCACCTCAACAATTACTCCCCTCACCGCCACACACAGAAGTAGTGTGCACCATCTACAAGATGCACTCTAACAGCTAAATGTTCTTTGACTACACCTTCGAAACTCCTAACCTCCTGCACCTAAATAGGCAAAGACAATGGATACATGTGAACGTCACCACCTGCAGGTTTCCCTCAAAGCCATACACAATGTGAACTTCAACTACAGTTGTCAATCCTGCACCAGCGCAGAATCAAAATACTTGAACCCCTAACACAACTGTGGGTGAACCTGCACTACATGATTGGAGCAACTCAAGAAAAATAAAACTGTTGATATAGTTTAACTGAAGGGCAACACTGCAAAAACTGGTTTTAACGGCGGGCACATTAACGGTGAGAAACAATGGAGACTGAAAAGGACCAGGAACTGGTTGAAACAATAAAAGGCTAATGGAATGCTAATCCTCACAAACCACACCGAAACGACTATCAGCAATTCTGACGACTATCAGCAATTCTGGACAACACATGTAGGAAGGATACAGTGATTATGGTAAGAGTACTGTGCAAATTAAATCGGAATAACACCTGAACATGAAGGTTTAATTAAAAGGAGAGACTACACAAACCAGGTATAGACTCTTTGGAATTTTAAAACTTTTGTTAGCAGGTGATATCAACAGATATGAGGCAAGGCAAAAGTCCACCCTACTTTGCAGCCAAAACATGCTATCCTTATATTAGTAGTTAGTCTCAATTTTCTTAAGCATATGTATATGCATGTTTTACTTACTAGTATACTAAAACTAAGCGCAAATGATCAAGCAGGTAATACAGGCTACTGTTTACATTTTTTCACATGGATGTGGAGCTCTGTCAATATCTGCTGCCTTGAGAAAGTAATGGTAGGCTGCTGACTTGAAATTTTGCAATCCATGTGGTATAGGTACATCAACAGTGCTTTTAACAAAGGGAGTTCCAGGATTTAGATTAACAACAACAATATTGTTCCAAATCACGATGGTGTTTGGCTCTCACGGGGTTTTGCAGATGGTGGCACTCCAACACATTTGCTGCCCTTGTCCACCTCAGTGGTACAAGTCAGCAGCTGCTGTTGAAGGAATGTTGGTGAGCTACTACAGAATCCTACAGAGGGCACAAACTGCTACGGCTGAGCACTGGTAGTATAGTAAGTGAATGCTGAATATAGTAGATGGGTTGGCGATTAAGTAGCTGTTTTGTCTTGTACGGTCAAGTTTCTCACATGGTGTTGAAGCTGTACTCATCCAGATAGTTCTGTACCTATGGAGTGCTTTAGCATTGTCTTTCTCATGTCTTGCAGATGGCAAACAGGCATCAGGGATCAGGGATTCAGGAGATGAGCTATACACCCAAATTCCATGCCGACCTGCTCTTGTAGTCACACTTTTTATACGGCTGGTCCAGTTCAGTTTCTTGTCAAAATTAATAACTAGGAGATTGACAGTAGAGGATTCAATGATGGTAATGGTAATGAATGTAAACAGGTGGTGGTTGAATTCTCTGTTGTAAGAAATGGTCAATATTTGCTACTTAAGTGGCAAGTACCTATCCATAAGTACCTATCCCTGGCTTTGTCGGGTTTTTGCAGTACATGGCTATGGCTGCTTCAGCATGAGTCTTTGTGAAGGGTGCTAAACATTGTGCATCATCAGCAAAGATCCACATTTCTGATCTTTCGAGGATGGGAATGTCAGTGATGACAGCAGCTGAAGTTGGTTAAGTCTAGGTCATTACATATATACAATACTGCAGTGATACCCTGGGATTGAGATAACTGACCTTCAACAACGTATGTGCAACATATGACACAAGTGAAGAGTCAATTCCTCCATACTCATTCATACCATCCTCCCAATTCCTAATGGTGAAAATTTCACTAGGGCTTCTTGATGCTATTATTTGGTCAAATGCAACCTAAAGCAGTCACCCTCATGTCACCTATGGAGTTCAGTTCTTTTATACAAGTTTAGACCAAGTTGTATTAAGGTTAGGAGCTGAATGCTCCTAAGGGAACCCAAAATGAATGTCAGGGAGCAGGTTATTTCTGAGTAGATGTTGCTTGGAAACACTACTGATAATCCCTTCCATTAATTTGTTGACAATCGAGAGTAGACTGATGAGCCGATAACTGCCTTGGCTGGATTTTTAGTAGACATGACATATCTGGGCAACTTTCTACACTGTTGGGCAGATATCAGTGTTGTAACTGAATCAGAACAGCGTGACCAGGAAAGAAGTCACTATTGTCAGAACACTGTCAGGGACATTAGCCTTAACAGCCCTCAGTATCTCCTGATGTTTCATGACATCACACAGGACTGAACTGGCTGAAGACTGGTAGCTGAGACACTGGGGACTTCAGAATGAGTTGAAGATGTTGCAAAGATCCCTCAGCATTTAAGATGTGCCTACTGCTGCAACTGGAAGACACTGACATTGATTCTTTTAAAAAAAAAACCCTGTAACCTGTGCCAGCACTTCACTCATACTTGGCATAGAATTTACCAGTTTTTTCAAGGTCTCAGAAGTCAACTTATACATAGTAACATCTAGAGTATCAATGGCTGGGAAATTTCCATGCTTTGTCATACTAAGGCAGCTGTGAAGATCTGGGTAGAATCTTAAATGTATGCCAAGCAGACACGTTTTATATCACTCTTAAAAATATGTATTAAAACTACACTAAAAAGATTAATCTTACCGAGGTAAACAGCTTGAACATATAGCCACTACAAAGTCTAATATAACTGGAATAAGTTTTATTCCAATACAATACAATAATTAGTTTTAGGTAAAAAAATTCAAATAACGTTCAGGACTTAGTAATGACCAGATTTTCATAACAACATAATTTCTGTATATTTTTATAAAAGATCACAGCTCCTGTGGTGTATTCCTACCTCTTATAAAAGGTGACACACGTGTGCAATGTGTAAAATTAATATTGTATCCTTTCCAATCAAATACATCAAGTAGACTACATTTTGGAAGTGGAGCATATCTCAATGGGAAAGAAAAACATTTGATTGCTACTCTTCACTATCTATATCTTGAAACTTACACTCTATAACAAATTATCATCAATAGCAATGACAAAACTAACAGTAATTATGTTGATTCAATGCAAATCCAGACGAAAAAGGGCAAATCTCACCATAACAGGTACAGAATTTGTTAGTTTAATCAATAAAATCCAGAATAAAAATCTACCGTCAGTATTGGTGGCTCAGACATTGCAAGATGTCGTAGAAACTTATCTGCTTTACACACGTCCTTTATGGAAGGAACTCAACTGATCCGGTCTGCATGCAGTCACGTACCTACAGTCCATGAATGTTTCCATTTATAGAATCATAGAATTCCTACAGTGTGGAAACAGGCCATTTGGCCCATTAAGTCCACACAAACCTGAAGAACATCCCACCCAGACCCGTGTAACCTGCATTTCCCATAGCTAATCCACCTAACTTGCACCTCCCTGGACACTATGGGCTATTTATCACAGCCACCTAACATGCACACCTTTGGAATGGAGCACCCACACAGACACAGGGAGAATGTGAAAACTCCACACAGTCACCCAAGACCGGAACTGAACCTGGGTAGCTGGCATTGCAAAGCAGCAGTGTTAACCACTGAGCCACCATGTCACCCTCTGACAGAGCAGAACACAAGTGCAAAGTACAAGGCTGCACAGTCCGCAACTACCTTCAGAAAATGACTTTTCCTCTACTTTCTCCAGAGTTTCGAAATATCAGAGTTAAGTCTTTAGCTAATTCAATCCACCACAATTACCACAAAATAGCTGAACACACTGAACAAAAAAAAGGTCATGAGCCCTGACAACTTCCCTTTGTAGTACCAAAGACTTGCACTTCAGAACAAGTTGCAACTGCAACTAAGCTGTTCCAATATGGACACTACATAACAATGTGGAAAATTGCCTGGGATGTGCTAACCAGAAAAAGACAAATCAGCTCTAATTTGTTACAGTCCAAACAGCTGACCCTCAATTTTCAGCAAAAGTAATGAAACATGTGGTCAACAGTTTTAGAAAGCAGCATTTGCTATCTTTGGAGGGTTCCACTGGATCATAAAGCTTCAGTCCTCATTACAGCCCCAACAAAAATATAAATAAAAGTATCAAATTCCAGGGTTTAGGCGAGAGTGATTGCCCTTGATACAATGATTGCATTTGACTGAATATGGTATGAAGGAACCCTAATAAAACCGAGTCACAAATCAAATTACACCAGATTATTGTCCAAATTTTCGGAGTCTCACTCCATCATTCGAAAGCTTGCGTCTTCAAATAAACTTGTTGGGCTATAACCTGTGTCGTGTGATTTTTGACCTTGTCTACCCCAGTCCAACACTGGCAGCTCAACATAATAGTTAAGTAAACAGGAATCAAGGAAAACTCTTCACTGGTGAAAGCGATACATACTTAAGACAAAAGATGATGGTCGTCAATGTTGGAGGCCAATCACCTGAGCGACAGGTAATCACAGCAGGGGCTTTTCACAGCAATGTTCAAGGCCGAACCATCTTTAACCGTTCCATTAATGATCCTCCTCCAACACAATATCAGAAATGAGATGTGTTCTTATGTGTTTGCTAACAATTCCACATTGTTCAGAAATATTTGTAACCAAAGCAATTGTGTCTGGCATGTAGAAGTAACACACATAACCCAATAATACCTGAAAATGACCATTTCCAAAATCTCTGCACAACATTTAAAGCCATTACCATCATGGAATTTCCAAGCATCATTTACCAGAACATTTCAGACCAGCCAATACAAATACAGCAGCTGCAATAGTAGGTCAAAGGCTGGTACTCTGAACTAACTGACTGATCTCCAGACTTCCCAGAGCCTTTCAACCATCTGCAAGGCACCAGGGAGAAGTACGATGGAAACCATCCACTTGCCTGGGTAAGTGCAATTCCAAAAACATATAGGGGGTTTAACACCATTTCGGACAGAAACAGCCAATGGACCCACATCCACCATGACACAAACTGTGGCAGTACATAGCAGTGATTCAACACCCCAATGATTGCTAATCAATACACGCATCCCATGACTGTACAAAAGAGAACACTATGTAGTATCTTTCAAGTAGTAAATCATTCTAATGAACTTTATTATCTTTCAAGTAGTAAATCATTCTAATGAACTTTATTAAACACAATTTGATGTTGAGCTAGTTAAGGAGACTTTAGTGCAGATGACGGTAAGCCTGGTTAAAGCTGTCAGTTTTAAGAAACACCTTAAAAGGAGGCAAGAAAAACAGAGATTTTAAAAATTAATTCTAACTTCCAGGTGCATTTTCCATGGCAATGCCTTCCCCAAAGCTGATCTGCCAACCAGTCAGCACTCTTTTCTCATACAGTACAAGGCGTTGTTCCCTTTGAATTCTGGCATTCTTGCAACTTGCTGATGACTGCCAGGTCAAAAAGCTTAAACAGCATGTCTTTTTTTTAAAGAAACAGAATTTGTGAAATGATTAATTGAATGAATCAGCTACATTCGATCTCTTGCATTCTGCACAATGGGGTAAAAATCAGAGAACTTGGAAAATTTTGTACATCAGGTGTAGAGGTGCCAGCTGTGCAAAATCATCCCAATATTCCCCAACTGCATACATAAACAAAAACAAAGGTGTCACTAAGCAGCTGAGAGCATTCTGAAAGGACAGGGTATGAGGCAAAGGTTATGGTACACACTGGTACTAACTGATACCAATGTATAGGCAGAATGAGAAAAGAGGTCTTTCTTGAAGAGTTCAGGGAGCTAGTCAGCAGCTTAAGATGCAGGATCTCGAAGGCTGTAATCTCAGATTACTCTTGATGCCACAGCTGGCAAGCACAGAAATAGGAGAAAAGATCGGATGAATGCATGGCTCAAGAGTTGATGTAGAAGGGTGAGTTTAGATTCCTGGGTCATTGCAAAAGGTGGGAACTCCGCAAGTGTCTTCAAGTCTACACTTGAACTAGAATGGGACTAACATCCTGGCCAGAGGGCTCTGGACTCAAAATGTTAACTCTGCTTTCTCTCCACAGATACTGCCAGATCTGAAACAAAGTTTCTGGAAAAGTTCAGCAGGTCTGGCAGCACTTGTTGAGGAGAAAACAAAGTTAACGTTTCGGGTCTGGTTACCGTTCCTCAGAACAAGTTGCTGCCAGACCTGCTGAGCTTTTCCAGCAACTTTGTTTTTGTTCCTGATTTACAGCATCTGCAGTTCTTTTGATTTTTACTGCCAGATCTGAGTTTCTCTAGAAATTTCTGTTTTAGTTTCAGATCTCCAACAACTTTGTTTAGTACAAATATGCAAGTCTTGCTTGAACTAATACAAGGCATTAGTCAGACCTCACCTGGAACACCATCAACTAACTTTATCCCTTTTCTAAGCAAGGTATATGGGCATTGAAGACATTCCACAGAAGGTACACTAGGTTGATCTGGAGTACGATGGGAGTTTCTCATGAATAGAGGCTACGCAGTTTGGGTTTGTACTCACTGGAATTTAGAACAATGGCAAGGTATCTTATTAAAACCCACCAGATTCACAAAGGGTGACAAGGAGAGAAGGGCACTTGACAGAGAAAATGTGCAGGTTGTTTCCCTTTGTGAGAGATAGCACAGGACCAAATCAGAGTAAGGGGCTGCCCATTAAGAAAGTGATGCAAAGGACATTTTGCCCCCTTTTGGAGACTACTCAATCTGTGGAATTCTTTATTTCAGTGGACTGTTGAGGCTGAGTTGTTAAGTATATTCAAGGCTGAGATTAACAGACTTTGAATCAGTAAGGGAATCAAGTATTCTGGGGATAAGTGGATTTAAGGATTATCAAATCAGACATAACCTCACTGAATGGCAGAGCACTCGATGAGCTGAATGACCTACTCCTGCTCCCATATCTTATGATCTTATCAAGAAATTCTTAATATGTGATGGACACAAGGTGGAACAGTGGAGGCAACAACCCTTGGAATGATTTAATAACCAATTACATGTTGAAATGAGGGGGAAATGGCATCATTCAGGATGAATTAGCTCTCATGGAACAAATGGCTTCACTTCACTTACCAACACTGAGGATTAAATTTGGCTTTGGTGGACATAAGCAAATGCAGGAGGGTTAGGGAGAGCTGTGCAGAGATGCTTCTCTTCCAGTTAATCCATCATTCTGTAGACTCTTTAAAGATCAGTGCAGAAATGGAATAATTAGGGACCCTACATGGTGCACATCACACTTTCATGGACTTTCCAAAGAATCCCTACAATGTGGGAGCAGGCCATTTTGCCCATCAAATCTACACCAACCCTCCAAAGAGCATCCCAATCCAGACCCACTCCCCTACTCTATCCCTGTAACTCTGTCTTTCCCATGGCTAATCCACCTAACTTGCACATCCACAGACACTATGGGCAATTTAGCGTGGTCAAACCCCTTGAACAGCACATCTTTGGACTTCAAAGATTTTTTGGAGAGCACAGAACACAGAACATTACAGTACAGTACAGACCCTTCGGCCCTCAATGTTACGCTGACCTGTGAAACCAATCTGAAGCCTGTCTAACCTACACTATTCCATTATCATCCATAAGTTTATCCAATGACTATTTAAACGCCCTTAAAATTGGCAAGTTTACTACTGTTGCAGGCAGGGCATTTCACAACTTTACTACTCTGAGTAAAGAACCTACCTCTGACACCTGTCCTATATCCCCTCAATTTAAAGCTACGTCCCCTCGTGGTGGCCATCGCCATCTGAGGAAAAAGGCTCTCACTGTTCATCCTATCTACTCCTCTGATCATCTTGTATGTCTCCATTAAGTCACCTCTTAACCTTCTTCTCTCTAACGAAAACAGCCTCAAGTCCCTCAGCCTTTCTTCATAAGACCTTCCCTCCATACCAGGCAACATCCTAGTAAATCTCCTCTGCACCCTTTCCAATGCTTCCACATCCTTCCTATAATGCGGTGACCAGGACTGTAAGCAATACTCCAAGTGTGGCCACACCTGAGTTTTGTACAGCTGCAACATGACCTTGTGGCTCTAAAACTCAATCCCTCTACCAATAAAACCTAACACACCATACGCCCTCTTAACAACCCTATCAACCTGGGTGGCAACTTTCAGGGATCAATACACATGGACACCGAGATCTCTCTGCTCATCCACACTACCAAGAATCTTACCGTTAGCCCCGTACTCTGTAGTCCTGTTACTCCTTCCAAAGTGAATCAACTCACACTTTTCCACATTAAACTCCATTAACCACCTCTCAGCCCAGCCCTGCAGCTTATCTGTGCCTCTCTGTAACCTGCAACATCTTCCACACTATCCATAACTCCACCGACTTTAGTGTCATCTGCAAATTTACTAACCCATCCTTCTACACCCTCATCCAGGTCATTTATAAAAATGACAAACAGCAGCGGCCCCAAAACAGATCCTTGCAGTACACCACTAGTAACTGAATTCCAGGATGAACATTTCCCATCAACCTCCACCCTTCTATTCCCTTCCTATTCATTTAGTCATCCAGGTCCTTCTTGAATGCTTCTATTGTGTCTGCTTCCACCACCTCCTCTGGCAGCGTGTTCCACGCATTCGCCATCCTCTGTGTGAAAAACTTGCCTCACACATCTCTTTTCAACAGATTTCTAGTTCAGGTCGCGGATGAGGTCATAGACTTGCTTGCCGAGCTTGTGTGTTTGACAGCAGACATTTCGTCACTGCACCTCTGGTGAAGCATTGGTGTTCTATCACACCTGTTATTTATCCGCCTCCGTTTGATTGGCATTAGTTCTAGTTCCATTTTTCAGTGGTTTGTATATCGGGTCCAGTTCAGCTTGTTTGTTGACAGAGTTCCTATTGGAATACCAGGCCACCAATAAATCTCTCATGTCTCTGTTTGGCTTGTGCTATATCGACCGGAACAACACATCCATAATAGCACAAGCCAAACTGAGACATACCAAGGGATTCCTGGAGGCCTGGCATTCCAACCAGGGCTCCGTCAACAAACACAATGAACTGGACCCCATATACAAACCACCGAGAAAGAACCCTAAGTAATGCCAACCAAAACCAAGGCATATAAATAACTGGCAGGACAGAACATTTAACGTTTCACCAGAGGTACACTGACACTGACAATGTCACCCAGCAGGCTGACAACACATCTGCAATCAAGCTCACCGACTCGGCAAACAATTCTACAACCTCATCTTTGGACTGTGGGTGAAAACTGGAACACCCAAAGGAAACACACGCAGACATGGGGAGAGCATGCAAACTCCACACACAGTCACGTGGAGGATGGAACCAAACCTGAGTCCCTGGCACTGAGAGGCAATAGAGCTAACTACTGAGCCACCGTGCAAACCCTATTTGCAGAAGTCTTGACATAGGACTCTAATACTGCACAGCTTTCAAACAGAAACCAACAGCATCTAAATGTACTGTCAACTAATATGGTACCGTCTACTTTGGGTTCAATTTTTTTTTAAATTGAGAAACCAGTACAGTAAAAGTTTCATTGCAAAGTGGCTCATACTAAAAGCTGGTCAAGAGAATTCAATAGTAATACGATGAGTGAGGAAAAAGAAATGGCAGACAGCATTCTGTTGTAGAAGCAGGCTCCATGATGCTCATCATAAGACTGTAAATAGGCAGTTACATCCACTATGTCAAACCACTGCAAACGTTACCAGATATAGATTCCTGTACTATTTACTATATCCTTAGACTGGGAAGCAGTATGGAGAGTTGATGAAGGAACACATCTCTTTCTAATGACTTCAGACAGATTCTTAATTTTGTGTGACTGGTTAAAAAATAATACATTTCACGTATCTATGTATATTGTAAAACTTTATCCAGATATATCAACAGAACTATTCAGTATACAACAATGGATGATTTGTCAAACAGGTTGCAGAAGAGACTCCACATGAAACACCGTGTCCAATGTGTAGTCGCCCACAAGGCAGGTAACGTAGCAGTCTTGCAAAAGGTCCAAGGGAGAACTGCTTAAATGATTTCTAGATTACATAAATTCCACTACTTAAAAGTTTTCCCTATAAAGAATTATAACATAATAATTAAAACATCGGATAGTGAGTCCATTGGTAGTTTATTCCAGTTTAGAAGGCAAGGGAAGATCAGGTTAAATGTTTGCAACCTTATCTAAAAATAGGAAGAAACAGATTGTTCATCTTTTAGCAGATAATAGTGGAGCCTTGCAGCATAGTGCTGAATGGTGTGGTGTATGTTGGATTCAAGAAGAAGCTGGCCTGGTTATTCACTGCAGCAGAGATTGCATTATTTACCAACAAAGTGTCTATAAATCATACTTGGCCCATGTGATCATAAACTGTTCTGAGAGCCCCAACAGCATAATTTCCAAAACATTTTTCCCTACTAGCCTGACTTTCTTTTCTCCACACAGGAGGTTACAAGACTACAGAATGTTTGTTTAGGGGCCTGGCAATGAAAGAGGGAGTTTAGTCAAGATATGGCAATCATGAATGTAAGACAAGCTGGATGTAGAGTTGATCTTTTCCTGCCTGACAATTTTATACATTCACAAATATCAAAGTCATCAAACAGCAGTGATGTTTAAGCCTACAGTATGATTACTCAGTCTTCTTATCCAAGATGCAGCAGGAGTTCTTATCCACCTGCTGTGCACAAAATAGATGTCTGGCATCTGAGATTCAATCACCTGTAAAGTTTAAGGGCATCAACATTTCGATCACACATAAGAAATTATTATGAAGAATAACACATATCTACAGAGAAGCACCATTCTGGGGAGGAAGCTGAAGGGCAAACGAACCATTTGATGAGAATTCAAAGTCAGAAATGAAAGCGATTTTCTTTCATTCATATGAGATGTGGGTGTTACTGACTTGACTAGCCCTTATTGTACTAGATGCCCTGGAGAAGTTGGTGATGAACCGCCTTCTTAAGCCGATGCAGATTTGGAAGGACTAAAGCTGAACTAAAATAATAGAATAAATTCAAATATCAAGTAATCACAGATAACCTTTTCATAACTTTGTAGCATCTATCAAAGCAGCATGTTTTAATCAAAGCTTTTAACTAATGACTAAATACGTATTGCTAAGCAAATAGCCACCATACATGGGCTGCTAGAATTATAAATTTTATAAATGGAAAATGACTATAATGTTTCGGCAAATTACCTGATTTAAACATGAACGTCTCAAGTGGTGTAATATATCGACTGCATACACACACATCCTCACAGCATACAATGATCAAACAGCTTTTCTGAAGTAAGACTCTATGCTCCAAAACAAATGGAATTTGTTCCAACCACAAAACTTTATGCAAACTAATCCGGCACCATCATGCTGACACAGTTAGTATGCAAGAGAGGGAGATTATAATAAACTGCACGTTGTTCAGATTAAACATGCTCAGCAATCTGAAGCAATAAACATGAGAAATGTGAAAATGACTCCAACTTAATGAGGGGCTTGTAATATTAATAGATAGCATTAAAACCAAAAATATTAGAAGACCAAACAATGCCAGAAAAGGACACAAAGACGTTAAAAGGTTCAACTCTCAGTTACCTCAAAAATTGAATGTTATAGAATCATGGGTTCGCCGACTGTGAAAGGAGACACTAATGCATAAATATACGAACATCGAATTAAATATTCAGTTTTATACAATAATAAACTCTTACCCTTTGAATAAACTTTTCCACGCTCTGAACCACATGTTTATAGAACTGTAAAGTAAAAGAAAATAAAAATTACACTTTTAAAGATAGCTAAACAAGTTAACCAAATAATTAATAAGGCATACAAGATCTGGTATTTATGAAGGCAGAATTCAAATGATCAGTCTGGAAATACTCGAAAGTCTGGCACTCTCTATGGTGAAAGAAAGTGTCAGTACTTCAGATTAATAAGTTTCACCACACCTGAAAATTATTAGATATTGAACAGATTTTGGACATATTCTGGAGGGAAAAGAGCCAAAGGGAATATCTGTAATGGCATGAGAGAGGTTAAATGACAAAAAGAGATGACGGGTTATTTTAGAATGCCAAACTGCTAGGAGAAGGAGTTGTCCACTGAAGACATCTCACAGCAGGAAATGGCAAAACACGGTCCATTTAATATGGGAGCTGGATGGACAAGAGGAGGAACAAAGGGAACCCAAATCTGGTAATAGAAATAATGGGAACTGCAGATGCTGGAGAATCCAAGATAACAAAGTGTGAAGCTGGATGAACACAGCAGGCCAAGCAGCATCTCAGGAGCACAAAAGCTGACCTTTAGGGCCAAGACCCTTGAATCTCTGATGAAGGGTCTAGACCCGAAACATCAGCTTTTGTGCTCCTGAGATGCTGCTTGGCCTGCTGTGTTCATCCAGCTTCACACTTTGTTATCTATGGTTATAGAGGGTTGGAAAGGGACAAGGGTGACAGCATCCAGGATTGGAGTGACCACAATTGACGGCTCTGTTAACCATGGCTGAAAATCCACAGCAGAAGAAATGGAAGGACATATCAAAGCTATTGCTACAAGAAGAAGTGGTAGTACTGGCAGAATAGAGACAAGCTATTGGGTGAGTGATAATGGGAACTGCAGATGCTGGGGAATCCAAGATAATGAAATGTGAAGCTGGATGAACACAGCAGGCCCAGCAGCATCGCAGGAGCACAAAAGCTGATGCTTCGGGCCTAGACCCTTCATCAGAGGTCTAGACCCAAAACGTCAGTTTTTGTGCTCCTGAGATGTTGCTGGGCCTGCTGTGTTCATCCAGCCTCACATTTCATTACCAAGCTATTGGGTGAATGGAATAGAACTCTTACAGGAACCAAGATGAAAGGAAACATAACAATGGTCATTGTATGAGTTGATAACATTAGTTATTAGAGAACATTAGTTGATAGCCTTTCTAAGGAAACTAAGACGGAAGAGAATTGGAGATAAACAATATACAGGTGAAGGAAGGGTGGAAATCAGGAGAAAATAAATTTCCTGTCTGGAGCAATAGCAGGTGGTCAGTATATTTTAAGATGAGTTAAGGAATGATATGTGAATAGGGCTGAAACAAAGAATTCTGGAAACAGATTCAATGCTAATTATGAGAAGGGAATTTACTAGGTACTTAAACAAGGAAAAAGATTCCAGGAATAAACGGGAAAGACCCAGGTAGAGGGATTAATGTGGCTGTTATAATAAGATCTGGGCAGACCTGACTGGCTAAATGGTCCCTTTCTGTGCAGTGCTATTCTAAAAGATGAAACAAACAAACCAAGAGGGAGTCAAATTTTAAGAAATATAAAGCTGCAGCCTCTGGAGCAGTTGCTGAGGTGTTCCCATGGGAACCAGCGGGCTGAGCTGGAGAATTTGAAACTAAAGAAGCTGAAGAATTGCGCCTACAACACCACAGTATTTCACCAATTCTGCATCTGCTTGAGCATTAGCTATGTCAGTAAAATGATTTTTACTTTGCTAAATTTGTTAAACTGAATAGCTACAAAGTATTATTTTCCACATTGCATCTTAGCAGTAATTATAAGTCAGTCTTGCCCTCAAATTAAACGAATTACCATTTCTCCCCTTAAATACTGATAACAACGTATAATCCAAAATACATTCACTTCTCATTCTTAATGCCAGAAATAATGAACATTATCGTTTTTTTGTGGTTTTGGAGGAATTTCAACAACTTGTACTTGTAAAATGCCTTTTATTTGGAAAACATCCCCAAGATACTTACTTCACAAGACTAGAATCAGACAAAATCTGACAGTGATGGCAAATATTGGGAAAATGATCAAAAGCTTGTTCAAAAAAGGTAGCTTTTAAGGAGCATGTTGAAGGAAGAAAATAAAAATGTTTTCAACTAGAGCTTGGTGGGAATCTGGAATGCATTGCCTGGGAGGGTAGTGGAAGTAGGAAAACGCATACCCTCTAAAAAGCACTTCAAAACAATGTGGTAGTAGTATAGATTTAGAGTTTTTTTTGTAAATGCAGACTCATTGGGCTAAAGGGCTCTTCTGTACTGTATGATTCTACAATAGATGGGTTGGCAAAGGATAATCCAGTTCTTGGGACCTAATTTAAATTATGATATTGTTACTTTGCAGTACACAAGACACAAATTCCCTTAATTTGCAAAATTTGAATTTAGCCCCGTGATTAGAATCATATTCTTGCATATCATAAAATGTTGAGATAATGGAGCTTTTGCCAAAGCAAAACTGGACAATGTCGTCATGATAACTTCCTTCACTGAATTCAGCAGAATCTATAAATCGGCTAGGCAAGATGTTCCCTTCATTAACGCAAGAGAGGGGCAAACTAGACAGCAGTACAGGTAAATCTTAAAAAATAAATTAAGAGGGTTAGAAGTCAAGTTTCTTTTCCAACTGGGTGGCATTTCCAAATACAAAGCCATGTTGCGTGCTGTCACATGACCAGATATTGGGCACTAACAGCAAATACGTGATCATAAGTGCATGAAATCGGTCTACAGATACAACAACGGACGTCCAATTTGGGATAATATTGAACATAAACCCAAAATTTATGAGACAATGTTGCTGTAATAATAGAATTAACCTTTTAACAGTGATACAATTAACAGTCTAAACAACTGTAGCTTTACAAAAGCTCTATATAATATTTTCTTAGGACAGAAGCATAAACATAAACAAACAGACTAAACATTATATTGCCAAAATCTTTCTTGCCAGACCTCATTACTTGTCAATCTTCATCACAACCACTGACTGAAACATATCTACTCAAATTACTCCATAGCAGGAATCTTTAATTTTAAAACCTGAGCATTCTGTATCAGTTACTACTAAAGTAGTGTCACCCAACTGCAACAGCACCAAGTCAGTAGAAGACTATCAGTCTGCCAGTTGGCATGGAGATTAAACATCAAGACTCCAAGCAGGTATGTCATGCACAGAGATTAATAGAAGCTGAGGGATTTCACAACCTCTCATAATCACTTCAAATTTCCAACATGGAGTAATAATAAAGGTCTTCTGTAGCAAATAGCACTGAAGAATAACTAAGATCAAAAAGCAACTGAAACAAATATTAACAATAATTATCAACTAGGTTTGGCACAGAAGCTTTGAAAAATTTTGAGTAAGCTTGGAAACCAGTTATGGTACAAAAATTTGAAGTCATACATTAAATCTTGTAGCTATTAGAATTAAGTATGTTAAAATAAATCCAAAAAGCAATGAAAGTGGGAAGTTTCCTCATGAATTTGCAACCTAAGAGCATTTTAAAGAGAAGCACTTCCATGCTAATGTTCCAATGCCTTCTTCACAATTTTATATTTTCTTTCAACATATGCGGGCTTTGCTTAAAGTATTTATTGCTCATCACTAATTGTCCATCATGTGAGTTCTTAACTGTGCTTTTCAGAGGAAGTTTAAGAGTCAACCAAATTACTTTGGAGCTGCATTGGAGCCAGATAAAGTAAGAATGGTAAGGTAAGGTAAAGGACACAAGTGAATCAAACAGGTTTTTACAACAATCAATTATAGTTTCATTGTCATCAATACTGAGGCTAGCTCGTAATTCCAGATTTATTAATTACCTAAATTCTACCAGCTGCAGTGAGATTTAGTCATGCCCCAAACACATCAGCATAGATTATTAGAGATAATAGGAAGTGCAGATGCTGGAGAATCCAAGATAATAAAATGTGAGGCTGGATGAACACAGCAGGCCAAGCAGCATCTCAGGAGCACAAAAGCTGACGTTTCAGGCCTAGACCCTTCATCAGAGACCCTCTGATGAAGGGTCTAGGCCCGAAACGTCAGCTTTTGTGCTCTTGAGATGCTGCTTGGCCTGCTGTGTTCATCCAGCCTCACATTTTGTTATCTTAGCATAGATTATTAGTCCAGTAACACTACCACAACATCACTGTCAACTAAGTTACTTCAATCTTGTGTCCAAAGCTGCAATTTTTTTGAGCCCATTTTCAGTTATATTCTCTTGCAGACTTGATGGCATTGAGTAGATCTTTCATGCTTCACTTTCATATTTTGAAAGCATGCCTTCTGCAAGGATATGCAAAACTGAATTCATAATTTCCTGTATAAATTAGAAATGAATTGGGTCAATCTACAAAAATCCAATGATTTGCAGCTACTCATCATTCTTAACCAAAAAACTGGTGCTCGAATTTGTCAAAGATGGCAGCAAAGTAGGGAAGCTGAGCCTAGGGCTTATCTGCTCCTGTCAGCTTTCTCTTCTTCTCTTTAGTTTTGTTTTATTCTTTTCTCTTTGTTTTGGTTTCTTTAAAGCCTGGAGAGTGACGGGTAATGGAAGAGACCTCCAGCAGCAGTGGCAGCAACAGTAAGACAAGCTGGACATGTCTTGTCCCTGGCTCCACCTTCAGGGTATTCTATCATTCCTTAAATTGGCTTTCCCCAAGCCTAAGAGCCATTCAGTGAACTGTGATGATCTTTCTCTATATTTTAAAATTACATATTTTTTCTGTCATTATTATGGGTGATGTGGTGTGGCAACTCATAAAACCTTTCACTGTATTTTTCATGTAAAAGTACACGTGACAATAAATTTCTATTGTATTCTCTTCAAATTTTGCCTCCTTTATACCTTTGTTTTCTTAGAGCAATTTCCAACTTGAGTATAATTAAATGGCTGTTTTCAATATACTCGAAGTACCACACTGAGCCAAAAATAGACCAGCAATTCAATGTGGTTCCAAGATAGACTATTCATTAATATAGTTTATAAAAATTCTGAGGCATTCGTTTGCAGAAATCAACTACAACATTTGAAAAATTAACAAAATTCTACTATTGTAAGCAGTAAGTGTCTCAAGAGTAAATGCAGATCATAAGACAAGATAAAATGGCATAGAGCTGGATGAACACAGCAGGCCAAGCAGCAGGAAAGGTAACACCCCCACCTACACTTGCCTTTACTGGCTCTATCTCTGACTCTTCGACCTGTCCTCCTCTCCACCTATCTGCTCCTATATCCATCTTCCATCCGCCACCCCCCATCTCTATTTATTTCAGAATCCCCTTCCCCTCCCCCATTTCTGAAGAAGGGTCCAGACCCCAAATGTCAGCTTTCCTGCTCCTCTGATGCTGCAGGGCCTGCTGTGTAAATCCAGCTCTACACCTTGTTATCTCAGATCCTGCAAGATCGGCAGTTCTCACTACCTCATTAGGCAAGATATTCCTTTGAATCTTTAGTTCTCCCAAGGCATTCTTCACAAGTAGTTATAAATATAGTTAGTATACATTTAAATAAAATAACTTTATTTAAATATAAAGTTAGTACGCATTTCCAAAATATAGCAAATCATGCAAAACTAACTGTCTTTTGTTCTGGGAAGTTAGACAAAACAAAGCCTGGAGCAGCCAGGTCTTTGGATGTAAATGCCCACATATCAGACAGCTCATTAAAGCTGAAGGCCATCAAAATGAAAAATACTACCCTGGTGAAAAAATTATTTGAGCAGTATATGACAGATTACATGGCAATCATCTCTATTCTAATCTGACAGGATGTGACCAGTGGTCTCCTGCAAAGAATCTGTGCTGGGGCCTCAATGACTTAGCATACAAAGGGTCCCCATTTATGAACATCTGACATTAGTTTGTACTTACAAACGGCTACATTATATTGTCCTGCATGGTGTTCCTACTTGCACACAAATTGATTTGCAAACAAACTCAAGAACAGAACCAATCGCAATCCCAACCCAGGACTTCCTGCATTAAACTTCAACTAATCAGATGACAAGAAGTGCTGGGAAAATGGGGAAACAAGGGAGAAAGAGACTGTAGGGCCAACATATGGCACGTGTGAGGTGGTGATGGTGGCGAGGAGAGGAAGAAAGAATGAATAAGAGAGAGAAGGATGAGAAGATAATTTAAAAAATGGTGTGGCTTGTGTCCTAAATCTGATCTGCTAAAGGCAAATGCAAGCTTTAGGATCATGCACTTTTAAAAGCTGATGTTATATTGACTCAGTAAACTGACCCCCTTTTTTAACTTTTTAAAATGATTCTTCACTTTGTTTGTTTGTTGAGTCATTGTGCAATATGTTGTAAGCAAACACAGAAGTCATATCAGTCTTCCTGGGAGTCAACCCAAGGAAAGCAACAGGCTCGGATGGTGTCCCCAGCCAAGCACTCAGATCCTGCGTGGACCAAATAGCGGAGGTGCTCACTAATATCTTCAACCTCTCCCTCCTACAAGCCAAAATCCCCACTTGCTTCAAGAAGACCACCATTATCCACGTACCCAAGAAAATACATGCAGAATACCTTAATGCCTAGTGCCCAGTAACTCTGACTTCAATAATCATGAAATACTTAGGGGCACTGATCATGGTCCACATTAACTCCAGTCTCCAACCCTGCCTCGACCTGTTACAATTTGCCTACCAACATAACGGGTCCACAGAGGACGCTATACCCCTAGTGCTGAACTCACCTCTGGAACATCTGGACAATAATGACAACTACGTCAGACTCCTGCTTTGTTGACTACAGCTCTGTCTTTAACACTATTATCCACTCCAGACTGATATCAAAACTGCATGACCTTGGTCCTGGCTCTGCCCTCTGCAATTGGATCCACGGCTTTGTGACACATAGGTCACAATAAGTGAGGGTAGGTAACTGCAGCTCTTCCACAATAACACTCAACACTGGAGCACCCCCCCTCCCCAGGATGCATTCTCAGACCCCCTACTGTTCTCCGTGTACACCTACAACTGTATTGTCAAATTCCAAATGAACACCACATACAAGTTTGTTGACGACACCACTGTAACGGGACAGATGTGACCTCAATGAGTCAAAATACAGAAGGGAGATAGAGGGTTGGTGACATGGTACAGCGAAAACAATCTGTCTTTCAGAAAAACTGAAGAACTGATCAGCAGCTTCAGAAAGCAAGGAAAAGAACAGATGCACACCCTCCCATCCACCAATCTACATCACCGGCACGGAAGCGGAGAGGTTAAGTTTCTCAACTTTCATCAAGTTTCACAGGGTGATGGTAACCGATGAGCTGGACTGGATTTCCCATGTAAATACAACAGTCAGGGTGGCACAACAATGGCTCTTCATCCTCAGCTAGCTCAGAAAATTTGGCATGTCCATAAGGTCCCCCACCAACTTCTACAGATGCACCAACGAAAGCACACTGTACGGGTGCATAATGGCCTGGTCTAGCAACTGCTCTGCCCAGGACCATAAGAAACGACCGAAGGCGGTGTGCACAGCCCAAATCATCACGCAAGCCAACGTTCCAGCCACGGAATCTATTCACAGGCTCACTGCCACGGAAAGGCAGCCAACATCATCAAAGACCCATCACACCCTGGTAATGATCTCCTATATCCTCTTCTGTCAGGCAGAAGATACACAAGCAGGTTCAGGAACACCTTCTTTCCAGCAGTTGGCAGATTGTTGAATGGACTCTAGCCTTAAATAACATAAACTGTATGATTAAGTCTTTTTGATCTGTACAGCCTGTGCTTGTTGTGATCTGCCTGCACTGCTTATTAACTAAGCTTTTCACAGTATTTCAGTACATGGTGACAATAGATCAATCAAATCAAATCAAAACTTAGTCTTGGTGTTAACTCAACTTGCAAAGGTGACTTTATTAACTCTCAAAAAAAATGAACACTTGATATGCTGAGGAATCTTTATGCACATCCTCATGGACTTAATTTTTTTTCCCTTTATGCATTCACAAGATTTGGATATCACCGGCTAAGCCAGCATTTATTGTCTATCCTTAGTTGCAATTGAACAGGTGGTTGTAAGCCACTTTCTGAAAAAGACTACAGTCCTACATGTAATAAAATAAAACTGCTAGCTTTCTGGACATACAATGAAAACAAATTAACTGCATATTCAGCAGCACAAGGTTTATTGTGTGCAGAGGTATATCAGTTGTTTTTTAAATAAACTTTTAATGTTAGCTTATTCCCCTTTTCTTGTGCAAACTTAAAGACAGTGACACCAAGGAAATTTGTGTTCCGTATGTGGCGTGGCTTTAAGTTTAATCGATGGGTGATGACAATTAAGGATATTGGTGAATTCTTCCAATTCAGCTTCTTTGAAAGTCCAAAACCCCTGTGTGTCATCTAAATATCTGAATCAGTTTTAAAAGACTGTGGCTGTAAGAGGAGGTCAGCGGCTGAGAATTCTGTATTAAATACATTATCAGCAAACACTGCTGTTGGCTGTGTTACACTTGCAAGGTCCAGGGATACACTTGCAGATACATGCAAGATCCTCTGCAAGTCAGACAAAGTGCTAGAACAATACCACCCTTCTTTTACCGTTGCTGGGTAAAAATCCTACACCAACCCTATACCATGTGAAATATAGCAGTACAAAACAACAGCTCTATCAACTTTGCAAAGGCAATAAGGATGAGCAGTAACTGTTGGTTCAGTTAACACATCCCCTCCAACAAACATACAGACACACGCCCCAAGAGAATAAGAATTTGTATTAAAACAAAGGAATCCAGGTCATTTTTTAAAAAAAATGTACACTCTTCTTCCACTCTGCCATGTACACAGTTGTAGAGGCTAAGAGAAATTTCTTATTTATGACTGTACTTTTGATTGAAACATAGAATTTGTTATTGCACTCGAAGTAATTCTTTGTTAAACCCAAGTGTAGTGACTATACTGTAGCTTCATCTGACCTGTCAGTCTGGGGAAGTTTATTTTGGACAGCCAACAAACATCTGTTTCTAAATTTCTGTAGAGATGGCCAGATGCCTAGCTGAGAGAGCAAATGTGGATGCGGTGATGGTGTACAGAAGTCATGCACATCCCTCTCAACCAAGAGCCCAGTTGATATTATCTTGTCCCTCATTTCAGTACCCCCTGTAGTTATTCTTCAGCATCCAATGTTTTGATATCACTACAAAGGTTTCTGTGTAATTGTTCTACATTAACGGCGTCATTGCCCATTTTGTCACAGTAGCCATCTTAAAGAACATAAAACTTTACAATACAAAGTTATTGAGGTTCATTATGTCTTCAAATAATTTTGAATGTGTGCTTTAAAGGAAGGAAATCAGCCATTATATGCGGTTATACATATGACCCTAGATCCATAGCAATGTGCTAGACATTTAACTGCCCTCCAGAAAGGCATAGCAAGACACTCAGTTCGATGGCAATTACAGACAGACAACAAATTCCAGCCTTCCCAACAACACCCACATTTGGAAAGACAATTTCTTTGAAAGATAAGGATGCAGAAATTACTACGTCAAAGAAAAATATTCCAATAGTTCAGACGGCACTAATGTGACTTGGGAACTGGATTAGAGATTTCAAATAAAAAAACGTTGGTAATATTGAAAGACAACTTAATAAACCAAACACAAAGTCTATAATTACTTAAGCTTATTTGTTTGGATCCAAATTTTAGAATGGACAAATGACAAAGGCAAGAAAATTTTTTTTGGTGACCTATGAGGAACGACAAAACAGTTTCATTGCATGGCAAAGGTGGTAGCTTATAAACATGAACCACTGTCCTTTTATTGTTGTAGGGTAACAGATCATCACTATCTTCTCATGTGCAATATATACTGGCCTGGTCAATAATTGTCCACAGCCCAGTAATAAAGCTATCAAAAAGCCAGTTAGCACTGATTAGAGTACCACCTAGTGGTACTATTAGATAATAGAAGTTAACATTAATCTGAAACGTAATGCATTAGGTGAGTATCACATATTTGATTATTTACTTACACAATAATAACTTAATTATTTTCAGTAATTAACTTCTGCAGTTGGCTATTTTAAACCCATCATGCCAAACTTTGCATACATTGGAATAGTGCTTGCATTTGCTGTCAATATGCGAATGAAACTGGTAATTTTAGATTCCACACACCTCAGAAATCAACACATCGTGACCAGTGATTTTACACTTCATATAAGGCAACAGCCCCCAACTTCTCCCATACGCCTCCTAACTAGCAATCCCATGATGAAAGGCAATTGAGCCATTGAGAACTTCCACTCTCAAATATTAGGCAAACTCATGAGAAGTTTTTACCTGTTGCATGATATACAACTGAATTTTTAAAGGTTTATTAACTTTCTAACCATGGCTAAACACCTTCGCCAGCCACATTAACTTTACTGCAGAAAGCCAAAATTCCCCAATTTCTTTCCTGAGCATTGACAAGTGAATACATTTTACCACTGCTCAAAATTCAACATGATTTTATTTAGTATGTGTGTCTGTGCACAACCTATTGCTAGTTTTCTGCCATTACTATAATTCTTAAAGGCATTACATCTCACTTCTTCACTAAACATGTATTTTAATTTCTTTAAGACAACGTTTTATTACTGTATCTGTTTGTCATCAGGTGGATTAAGAGATTTATTCTGAAGCCCTTTACAGGAGCTTCTTCTAATCAAGTTAATTTCTATAAAAGATCCTGTATGTAACAATAAGGACGTCAATAAAGTATTTGACAAGAGCCCTCATGGTAGACTGGTTAGCAAGGTTAGATCAGACAGAATAGAAAGAGAACTAGCTATGTGGATACAGAACTGGGTTGAAGGTGGATGGTGATAGGTGGTTGCTTTTCACACTGGAGGCCTGTGCCACAAGGACAAGTGCTGGGTTCACTTACATTATTTACATAAATGATTCGGATGTGAATATACAGAGGCATGGTTAGTAAGTTTGCAGATGACACTAAAATTGGAGGTGTAATGGACAGCTAGGAGGTAACCTGAGTACAATGGGATCTTGATCAGATGGGCCAATGGGCTGAGGAGTGGCACACTGAGTTTAACTTAGACAAATGTGAGGTGCTGTGTTTTAGAAAGGCAAATCAGGGCAGAACTTATGCACTTAATGGTAAGGTCCTGAGGAGTGCTGCTAAACAGAGAGACCTAAGAGTGCAGGCTCATAATTCCTTGTAAGTGGGGTTGAAGATAGATAGGACAGTGAAGGCAGCTTTTGGTATGCTTGCCTTTAATGGTCAGTACATTGAGTATAGGAGTTGGGAGGTCACGTTGCAGTTGTACAAGACATTGGTTCGGCCACTTCGGTGTACTGCATGCAATTGTAGTCTGCCTGCTATAGGAAAGATGGCGTGAAACGTGAAAGGGTTCAGGAAAGATTTATGAGGATGTTGTGGGCTTAGAGGGTTTGAGCTATATAGCGAGGGTGAATAAGCCGGGGCTAATTTCCCTTGAGAGTTGGAGGCTGAGTGACCTTACAGAGATTTATAAAATCGTATGAGACATGGATAGGGTAAATAGCAAGGTCTTTACCCCGGGATAGGGGAGTCGAAAAGTAGTGGGCATGGGCTTAAGGTGAGGGGACAAGGATATACAAGGGATCCAAGTGGCAACTGCGTCAAGCAGAGGGTGGTGCATACATGGAATGAGCTGCCAGAGAAAGTGGTGGAGGCTGGTACGATTACAACATTTCAAAGGCATCTAGATGGGTATATGAATAGGAAGGGTTTAGAGGGATGTGTGTCAAATAGGATTAGATTTATATAGGATATCTGATCCGCATACATGAGTTGGACCGAAGGGTCTGTTTCCATGCTGAATATCCCATTAACTCTAGCAACCAGATGTGCAGAAATTAATGCAAAGGCGCTTGCAGCATAAAAGCACTCGAAGTGTGAAAAATTTAAATGAGTACTTTGTAGCAATTGAAAATCAAACTCCTATTGCCCTTCCATTGCAGAATTCACACATTTAAGTGCTGTTTATCACCTTGCAGCTTTTTTATCATAGGACTTTTGGTAAATAAAGGCATTTGCCAGCAGCAGAGGGATCCATCAGTTTTAGTTTTCAGTAGACAATTTAGCAAGTTGCAAATAAACAAACAGCGGCAATTTGAATTCACTCCAGGCTATCCTTTTTTTAAAAAAAAGTAATACTTTTGAATATCTTCTTCATGATTCGTGTTAATATTTTAGAGGTAATCTTTAGTATTGGGGAAAATTATTGCTACAAAAGCAAGGTAATGAAAATGCTGGGCTCCAGTGATTGTCAAAACAAGTTACCCACAATTATTTAGTCAGATAGAGATGGAAATATAAAATACAGGTGGTTGTACTTAACTGGAGAAAGCATAAATATGAGAAAATGAACTTAAAAGGTCAGTTTGAGGTTGGCTCAGAGAAACTATGTCAGCAGAGAGATGGGTAGTGCTTAGGCAGGCTCTCTGGTTTCAATTTCTGGATGTTTGCTGGGAGACATTTAAGCCACAGTTTGGACTCCATATATTTTGCAGCTCACCAAGAGGATGTTTGCTAAAACAAACTACTAGCTACATCTTCAATGCAAGCAGAATAAAAAAAAATCACCACTGAGTGCATGGAAGAGGGAGGTTTATTCTCAGATTTAGTCTTAAGAGGAACAGAGGTGGGAGACTGCCTGGAAATGATAATGGGACAAACCACAGTGGGCCACACATCATCATATTGCAAAAGAAAGCAAAGTAGCTTGGAAATATTGGCAAAGGAATCAGAGCATGAGTTCGAAGTCTCTGCAGTTACAAAAAAAAAGTAAATAATACTTTTATCAGAGAATAGCTGGAGCTCAAGAAGATTCTACTGAGGATGTGACCTACCCATGGTGGTTCCTACAGAAGTAGGAAGGTTGATTTGTCTCGTAACAGAAATCTCAGAGGAAATTGAAGCAAACTTGGTGCATAATACATACGATTACGAGCCATACCATCAGTTTAATAGCGCTTGGTTAAGGCATTTACACACAAATAAGTTTGTCTTGTTAAAGAAAGCATGAAACCTTGTGGCATCATTCTATTGGCTAAACTAGCATTCAGCCATCTTTTCATACATTAACAGTCCTTAGCTGGGTCACAACACATCAAAAAAAAATCTCAAGTTGGCAGTAAAGGAGGAGAGACCATTGTCTTTCATCAATGTTTTCATTAAAACAATCCCAAACAAATCCCACTCTCATGTCTTCTCACAGTCTTCATTTAGTTCTGCTTGGGAAGCATCTGGGACCTTAGTGTACATGTACATCAGTCCCTTAAGGTAGTGGGACAGGCAGATAAAATGATTTAAGGTTGCATATGTGAAACTTGCCTTTACTAGCCAAAGCATAGAGTTTAATAGCAGGGAAGTAATATTAGAACTGTATAAAACATTGATTGGGCCACAGGTAGAATAGTGCAGTGTTCTGGAATCCACATGACAGAAGGGATGTGATGGCACTGGAGAAGGTATAGAGATTTACCAGGATGTTGCCTTGGCTGAAGAGTTATAGTCATGGAGAGAGATTGGATTGACTGCGATAGTAACTGCCAATGCTGGAGAATCTGAGATAACACAGTGTGAAGCTGGATGAACACAGTAGGCCAAGCCGCATCAGAGGAGCCGGAAAGTTTGACATTTCAGGTCGAGACCACTCTTCAGAAAAAAATAAAGAAGGGTATCGACCTGAAACGTCAAACTTTCCTGCTCCTCTGATGCTGCTTGGCCTACTGTGTTCATCCAGCTTCACACCTTGTTAAATTGGGTAGACTGGGGTTGCTTGCCTTGGAGCAGGAGATCAAGAAAGAACACGATTGAAATATATAAAATTCTGAGGAGTATAAGCAAGAGTAGATGAAAAGAAAACTTTCCACTTTGTGGAGGGATCAGTGACTAGGAGACACAAATGTCAGGTAAGGGGCAGGTTTAGAGGGGATGTGAGGAAAAGACTTTTCACCCAGAGACTGATGGGAATCTGGAACACTTCGCCTGTACGGGTGGTAGATGTAGAAACCGTGAACATTCAACAAGTATTTTAGATCACCTTTTGCGATGTCAGGGCATACAAAGTTAATGGGTCAAGTGCCGGAAATGGGATTAGCATAGTTAGGTAGTTGATTTTGACAGGAGCAGACACGATGGATTGAAGGGTTTTTTCTATGGTGCAGATCTGCATAACTCTAACTCTGAGATATGGTAAATTACCTGATTATATCCCAAGAGCAAAAGTGATCACAGAGAACTCAAACAAACATGTAACACTTTTGAATATCTTCTTCATGACTCATGTTAATATTTTAGTGGTAATGTTTAGTAATGGGAAAATTATTGCTACAAAGGCAAGGAAATGAAAATACTGGGCTCCAGTGATTGCCAAATGCTTACAAATATCATCTAAACTCCATGACTATTTCCTTGCTCTATTAGCACTTGCCAAAATTCTTGTATTTTAAAGCTTTACTGATGTCAACAATACTTTCAGATTACAACCAATAGTTATATAAAGTTTAGTGTTTTTGAGATATTAATGGGATAATTTCCCATTAACTGTTATTACACAGGGTTTTGTGGAAACTGTCTTAAACTTCCTGCCCGAATAGGATTGGATGGGAAACGTTTGTAAAGGTGAGATTTCTGTAAATCTGTAAAGGGGTGAAACTTTTGTAAAGGTATGAAACTTCTGTTTTTATTGAAGTGGCCAGGTCAGTGACCCTTGTTCAAGCCAGACAATTCGGCGGCTTGTAGCCGCATTCTGTCACTTCGGCGACTTGAAATCACATCCTGTCGTTATCAGTCACTTCACAAATGATCAATGCTGTATCCTGTTCTCTTTATGTTCCAAGTAATTGTTTTATGTAAAAGCAAAATCATAATAAAAAGCAGGGAATGTCCGCTGTTTGGGGAGAATCGCTTATGAAACTCAGCGCTCTATGCCGGGTTGAGTACAGCGATCCTCCACAGCTTGTACTTGCTTAATAATAAAGGATTGTGTTTTTGTCGCCAGGTCAGTGTCTAGCTATTGCATCAAGCCCGTGAGGGTCTCCGAAAAACAAACCTAACATTTTAGCAAAGAGCTGTAGTTCAGGTTGTGGCTGGAGTTGTCGGTTGGTTTGCCTCGGTGACTGGTTTTTGTGTAAACATTTTGTTCCCCTGTGGCAAGCAAGATACAGGACAGACGAGCAAAAAAGTCGCCACCAGGATACATGAACACAAACTTGCAGCAAAACGACACATTCAACTTGTCCTTCTTTGTTAGGATGAAGAGAAAGGAGGGAAATCAGTTTAGTTGGGGGAACTTAACAGTACTAGGACAAGCAAAACAAAGTACAAGAATTTCTGGAAGCATGGTCTTCAACAAATGATGCCATAAACAAACATGTTGGAATAGACGCCATCTACATAATACTACATAGTGTATAACAACTGCATTTATATAAGCAATAACCATTCTCGATAACAGAGCTGCTACTTTCCAGTACATTTTATTTCTGCAAATGGTTTTACATACACATTTTTACAGGTTTCAGAATATTGAAGAGAATTACTTAAACAGGAGAAAAGTAGTCAAATGTTGAACATATAGGAACCAGCTCAGATGCAGTTTTGATGAAGTTATTGTAGAAAGGTGAACCAGAATCTCCAATAATTTTTGTTTTAAAATTATCCTGCTTCCAGCATTGTTTTTTTTAAGTTCCAATTAAAATGAAATGCTTAATTTGAAAAAAGCTTTTCCGGATGTGCTAAAGCTTCATGCTAAAGTCTCTCCGGCGTTCCATGACATGTCCGCCATAAACCTGGTTTTGTCAGTAGTTCTCTGCAGTTTCTGGTCAACCTTTATATACCCTTTCGTAAAGTTGTTGA
Organism: Stegostoma tigrinum; assembly: GCF_030684315.1. Taxonomy (NCBI): domain Eukaryota; kingdom Metazoa; phylum Chordata; class Chondrichthyes; order Orectolobiformes; family Stegostomatidae; genus Stegostoma; species Stegostoma tigrinum. The sequence goes on from NC_081362.1 coordinate 37,978,546, forward strand.
TATGAAGCCTGGCACAACTTTATGATCAGTATATACAGAATTAAAGAACACAGGCCTCCAGAGATATGTGTTTCACCAAGAATACCCAGGCAAGAAAATTACCTGCAGTGCCATGGAATAATTAGATTAGTTCTTTGAAATCATTCTTTGTTGCTAATGCTGCAAATTCAACATCTTATCGTCAACTAGCTTCATCTTAAGTTGAGATGAAGTTAACGCTCAGGTTCTAAAACTCTCCAAATTTATTGGGGAAAATGAGGAGATCTGCATTATTATATCAATTAACAGAGAACATTTCTGTTTGCTAAAACCGTCTTATTAATTCTTTAGTCTGCAGTCATCTTAATTGTACTACTCAATTACAAGGTTACGTGATCATTTATGAACTTTTTTTTCCTTCAGTACGAACAGTTCAAGCTCTTGATCTCAAAGGTTGGCCTTAGACCTCCAGCAGGTACTAACTAATCATGCAACCTCAAAATTACTTTACTGCAGAAGTCCCTTGATAAAAACAAGTCTCCAAACAACTCAATGGTTCTATCGAAAGACAGAGGCTTCATTATGAACCAAATGAGTTAGTCACTCCACTAATTTCAAACGAGACGAAAGCTGTACATAGTTCTCCAGATGTAGTTTCACCAGGGCCTTGCACAGTTGCTGAGAAACATGAGATGATGGGAACTGCAGATGCTAGAGAATCCAAGATAACAAAGTGTGGAGCTGGATGAACACAGCAGGCCAAGCAGCATCTTAGGAGCACAAAAGCTGGCGTTTCAGGCATAGCCCCTTCATCAGAGAGGGGGATGGGGAGAGGGTTCTGAAACAAATAGCGGGGGGGAGAGAGGCGGACCAAAGATGGATAGAGAAGATAGGTGGAGAGGAGAGCATAGGTGGGCAGGTAGGGAGGGGATAGGTCAGTCCGGGGAGGACAGACAGGTCAAGGGGGCGGGATGAGGTTAGTAGGTAGGAAATGGAGGTGCGGTTTGAGGTGGGAGGAGATCGGTGAGAGGGAGAACAGGTTAGGGAGGCGGGGATGAGCTGGGCTGGTTTTGAGATGCGGTGGGGGAGGACAGATTTTGAAGCTTGTGAAGTCCACATTGATACCATTGGGCTGCAGGGTTCCCAAGCGGAATATGAGTGTTGCTGGCAATGTAGTATATTGCATCCACTGTACCCGCTGTGGCTTCCTCTACATTGGGGAAACCAAGCGGAGGCTTGGGGACTGCTTTGCAGAACACCACCACTCAGTTCGCAATAAACAACTGTACCATTTTAACTACCCCTCCCATTCCTTAGACGACATGTCCATCGTGCGTCTCCTGCAGTGCCACAATGGTGCCACCCGAAGGTTACAGTCACAGCAACTCCTATTCAGCTTGGGAACCCTGCAGTCCAATGGTAACTACGTGGACTTCACAAGCTTCAAAATCTCCCCTCCCCCAACTGCATCCCAAAACCAGCCCAGCTCGTCCCCTCCCCCGGCTGCATCCCAAAACCAGCCCAGCTCGTCCCCTCCCCCCACTGCATCCCAAAACCAGCCCAGCTCATCCCTGCCTCCCTAACTTGTTCTTCCTTTCACCTGTCCCCTCCTCCCACCTCAAGCCACACCTCCATTTCCTATCTACTAACCTCATCCTGCCCCCTTGAACTGTCCATCCTCCCCGGACTGACCTATCCCCTCCCTACCTGCCCACCTATACTCTCCTCTCCATCTATCTTCTCCTCTATCCATCTTCGGTCTGCTTCCCCCCCTCTCCCTAGTTATTTCAGAACCCTCTCCGAAGGAGGATCTAGGCCCGAAATGTCAGCTTTTGAGCTCCTAAGATGCTGTTTGGTCTGCTGTATTCATCCAGCTCCACACTTTGTTATCTTATGCAGAGAAACATCCCTACTTTTATGATCTAATATCCTTCCAATAAATGCCAACATTCCTCTGGCCTTTGTAACTGCATACTAACTTTGTGTGATTCAGGTACCAGGACACAGAAATCGCTCTATCATCAAGTTAAAGTCATATCAGAGTCATAAAGGTCTGCAGCACAAAGGCTCATTATGTCCACTCCAGTCAAAACCACAATAAAGCAATTCTGATCCCACTTTCCACCAGTTAGGCCATAGCCTTGCATGCCTTGGCGTCGCAGGCACTCACCAGAATATTTATCAAATCTTGAGGATTTTTGCCTCTACAAGTCTGGGTGAAAAAATTCTCTTCACATCTATTGTTTTTCTAACCATCCTACCAGAGTGAAAAAGTTCATATTTTACCACATCATGTTTAATCTTCCAATCTTTTGCCTACTTAGTTAACCAATCTATTTTTCTTGTAAGCGCTTTACCTCATTACGGGAAATTACCTGTTTCTTAAATCAAAATCACCAATGTGCTGTTAATGGCTGGCTGAGCCAGCGACACCCAGATGATATGAACGAGTGTTAAAATAAAAACCTGAGCACTGTCTATCCATGAGACTCCACTAGCTACAGATTGCCAACTCAAAAACAATATCGTCAGCTAGTCAATCATTTATGCACCCACACCCCCAACCCAAAATGTTCCCTTATTTTGAATAGTGACCTTTGATATAGCACCTTATCAAAGGCTCCATGAAAACTTAATTAGAATACATCTAGAGGTGACATGGTGGTTCAGTGGTTAGCACTGATGTCTTACAGCGCCAGGACCCAGGCTTGATTCATCCGGGCAACTGTCTGTCTGGAGTTTGCACATTCTGTCCCTGACTGTGTGGGTTTCTGCCAGGTATTCCAGTTTCCTCACACAGTCCAAAGATGTGCAGACTAGGTGGACTGGCCATGCTAAATTGTCCAATGTGTTCAGGAATGTCTAGATTAGGCAGATTACAGGGAAAGGATAGGGTGATGGATCTGGGTGGGATGCTCTGAAGGTCAGTGAGGACTTGATGGGCCAAAGGGGCTGTTTCTACACAGCAGTGATTCCATGATTCTAGAGATTCGTATTCATTCACCGTTCTGGTTACGTACAAAGAACTCAAATTAAACAACCTCAGTTTCCCAAAATCATCGCTGACTCTTCATGATTTAATGCGGATTTTCTAACTGTGCTGTTACAACTTCACTAATAATTTTTTAAGCAGTTTCCTTGTCATAGATGCTAAACCAACTGGCCTATAATTTCCTGCTTTTTATATCTATTCTCCATTGAATAAAGGTCTTAGATTTATTATATTACACCTACTGGAATCCTTCCACAATATAATAACTTTTTCAAGTTTGTAGCCCCTAATGCTTCTACCTCTGAAGTCACTTGTCTTAAGGCCCTGGGAATATGGCCAGACTTACCAGTCTTTATGTTAAATAGCTTTCTCTGTACCTTTTCCCAGGTAATAGTGATTTTTTTTTGCCCTCAAGTTCCTCAATCCCTTTCACTTTTCGATTTTCAAGCATTTGTAAGTTCTTTTTTTAAAATCTTCTAATGTAAAGACATATAAGATAACAGTTGCCAATTCCTTCTATTTCATTGCCAGTTCCCAAAATAAGACCAACAAACTCTTAAAATTATTTTTTTATTTGAATACTTACAGGAAGACACATTTGTAGCCAACATTCTCTTATGCACTAATTTCTCTTTCTTCTAGTCTTTCCTTAAGTGGGCGGAGGGGGAAACTTGTTAAAATCTATTCACTCTTCACATATTTGGGCTTTTCTTCCGCCTCCCCCAATTGATATTATCCTTAGCGTCCTTATTCAGTCACAGGTGACGTGACCTTCTGAGACAAATTTCTTTCACACTGGGATAAATTATTGCTGTGAGTTAGCACATATTTTATTCAAAGCTTTCTACTGCACCTCTAAAGATATAACCTTATTTTTCCCTTCATTTTATATAGCTGCTTTCATGTCCAAATTATTACTTTTCATAGCCATCACTGCTACTCTGATTTTTCAATAATGAGAAAGTTGCGTTCTTGGGCTATTTTGCAACAGTATCTCATTCAAAACTTAAACTCATACTATTCCTCATCAACGAGGCAAAATTCAGACTCCAAAGTAAAAAAGCACTAAACTTGACAACTTCAAAGTATTTAGTTATAAGAATGGGAACAGCTTTGTAAAAGTAAAAATTGTGGGTTGTCACTACATCACCTACAGGTGTCAGCAGTTTAAAGTGCATTACGAAAATTTGAAATTTGACCACATAACTGTGCGTAAGACAACATCCAATTTGTTTTTTACATTTATTAGTCCCTACCATTCAGTTCAAAGCCTGTGAGCCACATGTAAAGTTAAATCATGATTCCTATTTATTTGCACATTTCACAACCAGGAATACTCATGGATGAATCCTCTAAGTCATGGGTCAAGAATGGCCCCTTCCAAACAGAACCATAGTTTTTCCCCAAACCACAAGGTCACCAGAATAATAAATAGGGCAAAACAGCAAGCAAAAGTTAAAGCCTGGAGGTATCTTGTGGTGCAGTAGTAGCATCTTACCTCTGAGCCAAGAGGCTTGGGTTCAAGACCCACCTGCTCCAGAGGTGTGTAATAACATTTCTCAACAGGTTATTTAGAAAATATCAAAGTAAAACTATTTCACAGACTTTACAACCCCGATTCATTGAACTCAGAATTCATAGATATCACCAAAATAATGCTGAACATCACCGTTCTGAAGAAACAAGTCTTGATAGGACAAATTTACGACAGTTGGAAGTAAAGTATGGTGGGAATGTAATCAATAGTGGTGACTTTGCAAAGTCAGAAAATCAGCAAAATTAAAAACATAACTGCACATTTATGACAGTTAATGCACGACTACAGTTAACTACTAACTAAGCAGAAGGTGTGAACATATTATGCTGCAATATATAATTCAGAAACATTTCATTCAAAGATTGCTGTAAAACAGGTGCAGCAGACAAATCCATTTTAAAATTTACCTTAATAGACTTGATAGCCGCTTTTGTCACCTGGTTCATTTTAGCCCTGGAAATGGGTGGTTTATACTCATTCAATGAGTACAACTAAAACAGAAAAAGAGAAGGTTTGAGAATCAGGAAACAAAAAAAAATCCTTCATCATAAAATTTAAGTGGCTCATTATCCTTGGTGTTTGTGCACATGTGTTTATGTCAGTACAGCATGGCTGCCTGGCTGTCAATTAAATTACAACCAGTGAATCAATCATAACTTCTCTTCCTACTCCTGCACCATTACCTTCGTTATCCTTGGCCAACTCCTATTTTGCAAATATACACCAATCCTCAGAGAGATAATCCAAATGCCTAGCATTATATTTCATACGTACGTTGACAACACATAATTCTACCTCATCAATACCTAGTTTAATACCTTCACTGTTTTCAAATTATCAGACTTTTTCCTTGATAATCTAATTAGCGATGAAGAGGAATTTCCTCCAAATAAATACCAAGACAACCAAAGTCATCATTTTCAATTCCAAAGATAACAGATTTCATCTCTCTTCCTGGCAAATCTGCAATTAAGTCAATCCACTTGCAGTCTTGGCATCACATCTGAACCCAAGATTAGATTCCAAACCCATACTCAAGCCTTCACTTAGGCTGCCTATTTCCACTTATGAAGCATCACTGTTCATCCTGCTAAAATCTCAATCATTCTTCCGTTATCCTTAGACTGGACCAGACCACTGCACTCTTTGCTAACATTTTCCATTTTAAAGTTTTGGAGTAGATCTGTAGCTCGGGTTGTGGGTGTTGAGGTTTGTTGGCTCGCCGAGCTGGTTTGTTGTTCCGCAGACGTTTCGTTACCATGCTTGGTAATGACCTCAGTGCAGCCTCTGATGAAGCCTCGGTGTGTTTTCCCGCCTGGTTTTTAAACTCTGGGGTCCATTACAATGGATTGCCTCACTTCCTGGTTTCCTCCGTAGTGGAATGTATATGGGACTGAGTTCAATGTGTTTATTACTAGCATGCTTCATGGAGTGCCATGCTTCCAGGAATTCCCATGCTTGTCTCCGCGTAGCCTGTCCCAGGATCTTGGTGTTGTCCCAGGCGAAGTTGTGGTTCTCCTTGTCCATGTGGATTGAGATGAAGCATACTATTAATAAACATATTGAACTCGGCCCCATGTATATTCCACCACGGAGGAAACCCGGAAGTGAGGTAATCCATCGCAACGGACACCAGAATTTAAAAACCAGGTGGGAAAATACACCGACGCTTCATCAATGGCGGCACTGAGGACGTTACCAAGCACGGTAACGAAACGTCTGCAAAACAACAAACCAGCTCGGCGAGCAAACCAACATCAACATCTTCTATTTGCTTTCCATAAAACTGAAATTTTCCAAAACTCCACTGCCCATGCCTTAACTTGCAGCAAGTTCTAGTACCCTATTATACATTTATATTGGCTCCTGTTCATGCAAAACATTGATTTTAAAGCTAAAACAGAAATTGCTGGAAAATTGCTTGTAATCTTGTCTGGCCCTACTGCATTCCAAGGTATGTATGCCCCTGTAATTCTGGCCTCTTGAGTACTCTCAATTTTTGTGGCTTCACCACTGGTGGCCATGGTTTCAGTTTTTGATCATTTGATTCAACATCTCGTCTCATATTTAGTTTAATAATGCTCTTTAGAAGCACCTTGGGAAGCTGCATTACATTAAAAGAGACTTCACAGAATTGCTGGATAAGAAATAATAAGAATAAATCAATTAAGTAATTTGCAATGAATGAGGATTATTATTTTGTATGTCAGTGCCCCATAATAGATTCCAGGTTGTTAGGGTCAGCAGGTTGGAGGAGTGGGGAGGTGGGTGTAAGGGATCAAGGGAAGTGTAGTTTTGGATGGTATGTGGTAGTTTGGGCACCAGTTTAACAGTTACACTAGGTTTAAGATAACTACTAGGCAACTACTAATTTTGAGAAGTGGAACCATACAAATTCTCTGCTTTTAATGAATTTGAGAGATTCAGATGCAGGGAAATTATCCACTGGAATCTTAATTTCCCAGGCAATTGACATGGAGTCCATACTTGGAATTCCAAAGTATAATAACTCCAGTCTGTGCTGTTCCAATGATTACCTGAGTAACTGAGTACATGGGCCAAAATCTCTTCCAAATGATTAATTGTCATGAAAATGAAGACTAACAATCAACTTTTATAACTAAAATGAACACCTTAGGAGTCTTTCATAGCTTGTTTATTTTTCTAAAACTATTCACAGCATTACAGAGGTGTTAGAATGTTGTGTCTCCAACTTGTAGGTACAGCACGCTTCATTGAATGGTGAGATAGCTTCATGCACAGATTATTGTGCATATACTGATCCAGATATTGTGGGACATTGCTTGATGTCACTGATTTTGCGTCATTGGCTGGTGATGTTGATTATGTTGTTTTGTTCAGTGGTGTTGCTGCTGTCAACAATCTCTTCCAGCTCAGGTGTAGGTCGCATCTGGGCTCTGTTCCTTCTCATTTGCTTACCAGTTTCAGTCTCAATGGTGCACCATTTTTAGTGGGTTCCCGATTTTCTTGACTAGCTCCTGCAAATGTATACAATGTCCTTTCGATAGCTTAGGCAAGCATTTAGCACGTCCGTTGATGTGCTGACCTGTATCTGAGAGACATGGTCTTACTTTCTGCTGGTCACTTGGAGCAAGCAACTTGTTAGCAGAGATAGTAGGAACTGCAGAGGCTAGAGAATCTGAGATAACATGGTGTAGAGCCGGATGAACACAACAGGCCAAGCAGCATTAGAGGAGTAGGGAAGCTGACGTTTTGGGTCTAGACCCTTCTTCATTAAAAGGGTCAAGACCCAAAACATCAGCTTTCCTGTTCCTCTGATGCTGCTTGGCCTGCTGTGCTCATCCAGCTCTACATAGTGTTACCTTGTTAGCAGAATTGTCTTATACATTCTACTGTTTATGCATCACAGGTGATTTCATATCAACCTTGACAGATTTGGATCAAATTGATGAGAAGGTGACGGTTGTGGTTCTCTTGTATAGTATCAGCAGGATGATACTCTATGGTAAGGTAAGGTAAGGTTTCAGTGCCCCCTCTCCTCTGGTCATGCAAACAAACTCTATTTCATTATGTATCAAGAGACAGTAAAACAAAAGAATATAAAAAGGTTCTTGAGTACATTTGTGGAACCAACCAAACACAGCAAAAGAATATAAACAATGAATCTGTTCATTAACCCATAGTTAGATTACAGTGCGCATTTCTGAATACCACCATTATAGGAAATCTATAAAAATAGAGAAGATCTAAATAGTCAGAACTTGAGTACGGTTGAAAAAAAATGACAATTTGTTCAAGTTTTTCATTTTGCATCATTCGGACATTTCACAAGAATACCATCTCAAGGGAAAACCAAAATTTGTACTGCTTGACAGTCCTGATTGGCTGAGGTGTTGCCACAGAGCAAGCATTATACCTTGCTTACTGTTGATACACAGGTTTTGTTTAAATTTCAAAACAGTCTGCTTCACAGGTTGGTTAACGCATTGCCTTGGTAAAGACTATTTTGTGTAGTTGAAACAGGTGCAGTGTGTGTGTACATTATGTGTCTGCAAAGAACAAAACCCCATGCTTGAACATCTGTAGCTTATAGGACACAGAGGTGCACTACACTAAATAGCCCAACACAGCGTCATTCCACTTACACTTAGAATTGTAAAGCAGATGTTGTCAAATTGCAGAATCACAAAATTTTAGACATCACTGCAAATGTTGAAAGCATGGGCAGATTGGGTACAGTCTAAACTTGGCTCGTTGCTAATACCCAAAAGGACACACTGTTTATTTCAATTTGCCGATCTTTGTCATGTAGAGACTACACATTTGGCATCACAGCACCGATGGAATTCATTCATCCATTTCTCATTCGTATGATCTGCAGAATATTTTTTAGGCTTCACAGCACCATCCTGTTAGTGGCAAAGGCCACTCATGTCATGACTGCACCGTGGCACTGGGGAACAGCGAGCTTCAATTATTGCTCAAACTTTTATGATACCTTACCTGAAAAAAACTGGGCATTTCAGGACCAAGAGTGGCTGCCTTAGGCCCTAACATGAGTTTATGCAATATGCAGTGAGAAGTTATTTGACCATGACGGTCACTATCCCATAGGATGACTTTGACGCATCAGACTTGCATGGTAAACAAATGGTTTCAGCCCTATCTACGAGCTTGCACGTAAAGCCAACCTTACGAATCACGGAACTGCAGAAATCCAAATAAGTATTACAACTAGTGAAGGTAGGCTTATGGTAGATAGTGCTGGGAAACCCTTGGTCAATTTCTCAACTAGGACACCAAGGGGCTCATTCACTTGTTTTATTTCAAATGTGATTTTAAGAGTAAATTCAGTCAATTAACGCATGAAATTCTTACATGCAGTTAAATACAGAAAATGTATCATCTGCATATTGAAAATATGCAAAGAGTGGGAAGCTAGGTGTCATTCCAAAGATGTGATCCCAATAAAGATACTTGTGAAAGCTGAGTCTGGTGGGGATCCCATGGCAACACCATCTAATTGGGCATAGAGTGCATTTGCCAAACATTCAGCAACAAACTCTCATGCAATATAAATGTCCGTTTTCCCCATGAATTGATATTTTTGTGAAATGTACCAAAGAATGCAAGACAATAAAAGCGCTTCAAAGAAATGTGTCTCTTTCCAGAAACACTGAAAAGATATGGCTCAAGTTCATCAATATGTCATGCGATTTGTTGCTATACTTACTTAAATCTTATTTCCAATTGGACCCTCACTGAACAATTAAATGAGTGAATCGGTTAAGATAAATTCCGTTTTACAAACTTTAGTCACGCTCAGCAGCCAAAACGAAGAGAAAAGCTGCAACACTCAGTCATTGAAAGCAGCTATATTTCACCATCCAATTTACATTATTAAAATGTTTAATTTATTTTCTTTGATATTTTAACTACTGTTTAAACAAATACACATCATTATGACTGGCTTCATTCGCCAATCAACTTCACTTTCCTCAATCAGAGCAAAGTACAATATTTATAAAAGCAGCTGATGGATGAACATGGCCACATCAGAAATTTACTGCCCTAAGACTCCAATTTTTATTCCCAAGATGGGTGCACAGAATTGGGAAATTTTTCAAATAAACAAACTCTAACATATTAAATATCTCCATGCAGCCAGATTTTCCTTCCTATGGGGCAGGTACAAGCTGGAGATCCCCCAAAAACAGTTCACAGACAACTACAGTAGCTCAGTGCCATGGCAAGTAGGTAAAATGAGCTGCCTTTGTATGAAAGCATGTTCATCCACTTCCCATGACCCCTCATGTCTACCACATAAAGCTGCGTCCTTCAAACTACCCCGATGGTGCTTCGTGTCTTCCATGCCAACCTCTTCCCTTCTACCCACCAATATGGCCCTTTAAAGCCCCTATATTAACTGTTCCAACTCACGTCAACATGTGACACATGGCCAACACACCACTCTTTGCTCTTATACCTTTCAAACCAACTCACCCAGTATCCACAATAGGCAAAACAAGAAGTTGACTTTATTTCATTTAGCATTCCAATTGTAATCTACTATTAGATTTCAATACATCAAAACACTAACTGATAAAAAAAGCATTCACTTAATCCCTTAGAAAACAAATATTTACATTCATAACTTCGTATTAAAAGCAGCTAATCCCTTAAGGTCTCGGAGACGTCAGTGATCTGTGAAGTTACAATCACTCACCTATGATAATGGTAAGACTGTGGAAATAGTCAAGCAATAGTCAATAAATAATAGCACTCAGGCTTATGCCAGCAAACAACCAAGGTTTAAAGTTTTCTTTTTCAATGCCCAGGCATGACCTGCCGGAGCTTCAAATAATTCCACAGATCCACAGACTTTGCCCACCTTTCACTCTCCTGTGTCTTAAGCGCTGATGTGAATAAGTCATACACTGTAAGAAGCAGACCTTACTCCAGTGAAAATGGAATGTGTGTAAATTCAACACAGCATTCAAATGCTCTGTTGTTTTTTGTGAACACATGCATGCCCACACAATGAAAATGGGGTGTGTCAGAGATCAGAGCAGGGCATTCAGATCTAGGCCAATGTACTCAACTACCACAAGCCGTAGCTGAAATAATAACTTTAAGATGTGTTTGAAGATAAGCTAGATAGGTACACATGGAAGGAAAGAACAGAAAGGTACACTGATGATGTTACATCACGATGAGCTGAGGGAGAATCCTATGACGTGTAAACACCCACGTGGACCTACAGAACTAAACACCTTATTCCTGTGCAGTAAATATATTGAAATACAATGTAATAATAAAGCAGACCTGCTGGAAACTTTATTTAATCTCTTTTTTACTTGAATTGCTCAATGCCTTAAATGTCTACATCACTATTTTGCTGACACAAATAGTTAACTACCATTTGATGAGCAACAAGTAAATTTATGTGGGCACAACAAGCTGGTGACTATATTTGGAGAATACAAATTAAATAAGACATTGCAGTTTTGAAAAAATTCACAACTACTACACAATTTACAGGTAACTATTCAATGGCCATCATGGGTTATTATTTCATTAAACTTTAAAACAATCATAATTTTGTCTTTTAACTGGAGTACTTGCATTTCAACTTAATAAAAACCATCTTATTTCATTTACTGACTGAACGCTTTAAAATAAAGTAGAACAAAAATCAATTCCAATTAGTTTGAAATTATATATCAATGATTTCATGAATCCTACTTGAAACTTCAAAGCATATAGTTCAGCAACTTGTTGCGTACTTGGAATATTGTAAATTAAGGGATATTACTATGCTGCTCTGCACCACAAAGTATACGACCCCAAAATTCCAATACCAATTCACTCTGCAGCATTATTGGATTTTCAAAAATTTGTATATGGGGTACTGGTATCACTCATTCAGATCTTAGGGCTTCATGGATGGCATTTATTCCCCATATATGGGAAAATGGTGGAGTGAGCTCCGTTTTTGAATTGCTTCAGCTCTTAGGGTTGCTACTATGAAAGGCGTTTGACTCAAGGACAGTGATGGAGCAGCAATATAATAACAAGTCAGGATGTTGAGAGATGAGATGGGGAACTTATAGGTGGTGATTTTCCCCACGTTCTTCTGAAGAGGTCACAGATTTTAAAGGTGCTCTAAAAGGGTGCTTGTTGAATTATGCCAGTTCATCTTGTAAATGGTGAACAAGGTCACGACAGACCGTTGGCAGTGAAGGAATGTTCAAGGTGGTAGATGGGGTGCCAATCACACAGGCTGCTTTTGTCCTGAATGGTGTCAAGCTTGAGTATTTTTGTAGTTGAACACAGCCAAACAAGTAGAGAATGTCAGAGGTTAGGAATTTCGTGCTAAGTAGCTTACCACAAAGATCCTCGGTGATTGTCCATCATATACAAGACACAAGTTAGAAGATGTAATTGTATGGGATGTAAAGGATTAACATGTTGACTGGTGCTTCAGTACCACCCAAAGTTCTAACTTTGGAGCGGCACAGTGCTCAGCAGTTACCACTGCTGCCTCACAGCGCCAGGGATCCGGGTTTGATTCCACCCTCGGGCGACTGTCTGTGTGGAGTCTGCACATTCTCCCAGTGTCTGAGTGGGTTTCGTCCAGATGCTCTGGTTTCCTCCCACAGTCCAAAGATGTGCAGATTAGGTGGATTGTCCATGTTAAATTGCCCAGAGTGTTCAAGGATGTGTAGATTAGGTGGGTTATAGGGGGATGGGTCTGGGTAGGATGCTCCGAGGGTCGGTGTAGGGATTCTATGATACTATGTGCCTTGTATATAATGCACAAGCATTGGAGATTCAGGCGGCGTGCTACTTACAACACAATTCCAAGCCTTTGACTTACGCATGTTGCCACAGTATTTATATGGCTGATCCAGTTCAGTTTCTGGTCAATGGTAACCACCAGGATATTGGGACTGATGCTTTCAACAATGGTAATGATACTTAACATAAATAGACAATGGTCGAACACTCTCTTGCTTGAAATGGTCATTGCCTGGCAGCTGCACGGTGCAAATGTTACTTGCTACTTGTTAACTGTCCTAATTTTGGTCCAAGCCCTTTGATATTGATGATTTGGATTCTCTATGGTTGGGCAGCACTGTTTTTGACAATGTAATTTCCAATGCCTAGATCAATACTGGGTGGCCCATACAGTTTAATTCTTTTGTCACATAGTTCACAACTGAACGACCTCCGGGCCAGATCAGAAACAGTTAAGAATCATCTATGTGTCTTTGGGTGTGGAGTCACACGTCAGTCAGACATGGAAAGGATGACAGATATCTAAAAGAACTGGCTAAGGAATGTGTGAACAAGTTTTAAATCTCACAAGGGACGCAAAATCCTTTTTTTGATCACCTGCTTGCTCAACATGCATTTATGGGGCTTAATGAGAATACTCATGGTTCAGCATTCCCTGCACCGCTTCTATCTGAAGAATAATGTCATGACCGTTGGAGCAAATTAAGCAAACAATGAACCTAACTCCAATAAAAACCAAATGAACTGTGGACGCTGTAAAGCAAAACAAAGTTGCTGGGAAAGCTCAGCAGGTCTGGCAGCATCTGTGAAGGAAAAAACAGCGTTAACATTTTGGGTCCAGTGACCCTTCTTCAAATCTAACTCCAACATGAGTTCTCACCTCAGCAATGTTAAGTTTCACCATGGCAAAGATAAAGAAGGAAAAATAAACATCAGAAATCTGGGCAAGTAGAAGAGAATCTGTGCTTAATTTTTCCTACATGTTATTTGTCTTCTATTTCTTTTGATTGTTAAACATCTTCCAGTCTTCAAATGCAAGACAAGCAAATGCATTTTGCTGTAGAATAACTCAGCAAGTACTTCATATTAGTTTTCACAGTGGAAGACACCAGCAGCATACCAGAACTTCAAGACAGTCAAGGCACAGAGGTGAGTGTAGTGGCCATCAACAAGGAGAAGGTGCCAGGGAAGCAAAAAGGTCTGAATATGGATAAATTACCTGGAACGGATGGAGTACACCCCACTGTTCTGAAGGAGATTATGGAGGCTTTGGTGGAGATCTTTCAGGAATCACTGGAGTCAGGAAGAGTAAAAGAAAACTGTAAAATGAGTAACAAAACTCCCCTATTAAAGAAGGAAAGCAGAAGACAGGAAATTTATAGACCAGTTAGCCTGCCCTCCACCATTACTAAGATTGTAGAATCCATTATTAAGCCTGAGATTGTGGAGTGCTTGGTAGGGCACAGTATAACGGCTGAGTCATCTCAGCTCCATCAAGGGGAAATCATGCCTGACAAATCTGTTACAATCCTTTGAGGAGGTAACGAGCAAGTCAAACAAACGAAAGCCAGTGGATGTGATCTATTTGGATTTTGAGAAGGCCTTTAACAAGTTGCCACAAAGGAGACTGCTAAATAAACTGTCCTAACAGCTTATTAGGAGTTAGCTCCTGTTAGGAGCAAGGTGCAGGCATGGATAGAGGTTTAGCTGACTGGCAGAAGGCAGAGAAAAGGGATAAAGTGTTACTTTTCAGGATGGCAGTAAGTGACAAATGGAGTTCCAAACAGGTCAGTGTTGGGACCACAACTATTCACGTTATACATTAATGGTCTGGACAAAGAAAGAGGGGATTGTTACAAAGTTTACAAATGACACAAAGATATGCAGAAGTACAGGTAGTGTTGAGGGAGCCAGGAGGCTCCAGAAGGACTTCAACAGGCTACAAGAGTGGGCAAAGATGAGGCTGACGGAATACAATGTGGGAAAGTGTGAGGTTATGTACTTTGATAAGAAGAGGAGGAAGAACCGGGGCTGGACTTCAGAAATCTGAAGCACAAAGGGACTTGGGAATCCTCACGCAACACTCGCTTAAGCTTAACATGTAGGTTCAGCAATCAGGAAGGCAAATGCAGTGTTAGCATTCCTTTCAAGAGAACTAAAAGCAAAGATGCACTGCTGAAGCTGTAAAAGGCTCTGGTCAGACTGTATTTGGAACAGTGCAAACAGTTTTGGGCCCTGTATTTAAGGATGGACACAATGGCCTTGGGAGGGGTCCAGAGAAAATTTACAAGAATGATTCCAGGGATGAAGAGTATGTCATGTGAGGAGAGTTTGAGGGCTTAGAATCTGATTACAGAAAGTAAGCATGGCTTTGTGCACGGGAAATTATGTCTCACCAACTTGATTTGAGTCTTTTTTTTGAAAAGACTACCAAGAAACTTGATGAAGCCAGAGCAGTAGACCTTGTCTATATGGACTTCAGCAGACTGTTCCACAAGGTTCCACATGGTAGACCGATTAGTAAGGTTAGGTAACATGGGACCCTGGGGGATTAGCCGAATGGATACAAAGTTGGCTTGAAGGTAGGAGACAGAGGGTGGTGGTGGAGGGTTGTTTCTTGGACTGGAGGCCGATGACCAGTACGTGCCCCAAGGATCAGTGATGAATTCACTGCCGTTTGACATTTATACAAGTTATTTGGAAGCAAATGTAGGAGGTATGGTTAATAAAACGGCAGATGATGCCAAAATTAGTGGAGTAATGGATAGTGAAGATTATCTCAGATTACAACAGGGCCATGATCAGTGGGGCAAATGGGCTGAGTGACAAATGGAATTTAATTTAGATACAGTGAGGTGTTGTATTTCAGTGAGACAAACCAGAACAGGATTTATATAATGACAGGGCCCTGGGGAGTGTTGCTAAACAGAGACTTAGGGGTAGTAAGAACTGCTGATGCTGGAGTGTGAGATAACAAGGTGTGGAGGTAGATGAACACAGCAAGCCTGGCAGCATCAGAGGAGCAGGAAAGCTTACGTATTAGGTCTGGAGACCTACAGGTGCCTTGAAAGTGGAGTCACAGGTAAACAAGGGTGGTGATTAAGGTTGGTACCCCTGCCTTCATTGGTCAGAACGCTGATAATAGGAGTTGGGATGTCATGTGCAGTTGTACAGGCCAGTGGTGAGGCCACTTTTGGAATACAGCATACAATCTGGTCATTCTTCTATAGGAGAGATGTGGTTATGCTTGAGAAGGTGCAAACAACATTTACAAGGATGTTGTTGGGATTGGAGGGTTTCAGCTATAGGAAGAGACTGACTATGGTGGGGCATTTCTGTCCTTGGAGCTTTACAGACTGAGTGGTGACCTTAAAGGTTTATAAAATCATAACAGACATGGATAGAGTGAATAGCCAACGTCCTTTTCCGAGGGTCTTGAGGGCACAGATTTAAGGTAAGACGGATAAGATTTAAAAGGGACCTGAGGGGCAATCTTTTCATGCAGAGGATGGTGCGTGTGTGGAACAAGCTGCCAGAGGAAGTGATGGAGGCTAGTACAATTACAACATTTAAAAACCATCTGGGTGGATATGGGCCAAATACAGGCAATGGGGGCAAAGTCAGATTTGGGTGTCTGGTTGGTGCAAATGAGTTGGACCGAAGGGTCTGTTTCTGTGCTGTATGACTGTATGGATCAGGAGTGATCTGAGTGAAACAAAATAATGAGACACCTGGATATAGTGCAAGAGGGAAATACATTTCTACTAGTAGGAAAGATTAGGATCCAAGGGCAGAGGGTGGTTAAAATCAGGAACAGGGTATGGTATCATATGGAAGTATGATTAATACGTGGCAAAGTTGTGACAAAATATTGAGAGGTGTAGCAATTTTATAGGACCAATAAAGAGATCGCATTTTCCTAACAACGGTCAAAGGTTTGGAGGGAGAACAGAATAAAGAACCAACAAAAAGATCTAAAGCTACATTAAGGAGATAAAAAATACAGCATTCCTCAAATTATAAAATTGCAAATCTGAGAAATTATGTTAAATTTGTAGAGAACACTGGTTACAGCACCACTGGAGCAGTGTACAGTTTGGTTCTCTAAATTATAGACAAGATATGTGGGCTCTGCAAAGGGTACAAAAAAATCATGTCAGAACTATGGTTAAATCTACAGTGAGAAGACACACATAGCAACTAATTCAGAGAGCCCAGAACATTTAAAAAAAGGGCAAAATGGTT
The DNA here is from genome assembly GCF_030684315.1 of Stegostoma tigrinum. NCBI lineage: Eukaryota > Metazoa > Chordata > Chondrichthyes > Orectolobiformes > Stegostomatidae > Stegostoma > Stegostoma tigrinum. The sequence goes on from NC_081362.1 coordinate 37,995,582, forward strand.
TGAGGACCGAGGTGTTTAACATTACAAAGGGATTTGATAAAGTAGGCATAACACAAGGTATGTTTCACTTGTGGGAGAACAAAGCAAGGGGTTCATAAATGTCAGGAAAAAATGCAAAATGGAATTCAGGATTAGTTATTTTCCACAGAGTTCTTGGAGTATGTAAGTTACGACCACCCATAGTTTAAGCAGATATCATAAATGCATTTAAAGGGAAGTTAGATAAACAAATGAGACAACAGTAAAACAAAAGGAACAGAAGATCCCACTAACAAAGTTGGAAAAGGAGGATGGAAGAAGGCTCACATGGAGCATAAATATCTGCACCTATAAGATGGGCCAAATGATCTATTGTTGTGCTGTACATTCTAAGTATGGCTACGTGAATAAACTTGAACTACTTATTTAACTATGCATAAACAGACAAAAGCATTTAATTCTCAGCGGCTGCTGCAATTTCAATACCACTTATGGGCAGGGCAAATCATCAGAATTCTTGAATATTGTCACTACTCAGTGATCCAGATCAAAATCTGCACATGTGGATGCTGCACAAAGTTAAAATAGTGATGACTTCCTTAACTAATTAAGTTACCAAACATCCACACTGTAGACAAAGGATAATACAAGTGCTCCTGACTGCAAGAAGAAATGGAATGCATAACAATGACAGAAAAATGAAACATTCAAGAATGAGACGAGTTACAAAATATGTACATCGCATTCACAAATGTTGTAGCATCTAGTTTATATTTGGTTGCAGAAATAATGCAGCTTCAAACTAACTCAGTTTTAAGTAATACATTCTATCACACAATGGCAAAGCACTTTGGTTGAATATACACTGGCAGGCTCAGCATAAGTATTTGGACCAGAATATATAAAATTCAATATTGCAGATTTGAAATTAAACAATAAAACAAGCCCAGACTGAAAGCGGAGAGTCAATATAACTTGGCTATAGAAATGATCAGTTGTTTTGGATGAATCTGTTTATTTTAAAAGAAAATACATCTGATAGAAAACTGAACTAAAATGAATTGGTATGATTGCACATCAGTATATCTTATTTCAAAATCATATAAGACAACAGATAGAATATAAAAAGAGAAAAATTGCATTGGACAAATTTTGCTGAAATTGGGTTCTCATAATGTATGGTATTTAAGACATTTTCTTTCAGCTAAAGAATCTGCCCTGTAACCTGAGAATGTGAACTGGTGACAAGACATGTGATCTTACTGAACAACAGGACCAATGCAGCTCTGTAAACAATAATATTTAAGGGTTGAGAACGAATCAAGAACAAGGAAGGAAAATGAATTAAAGCTAAACCAAGATTAGAAAGACAGAGAGAGGGGGAAAACAAGTGTGGATTTAAGGAGGGAAAGAGAAGCTTGTCAAGTATAACAACAAGCCCAAGGGTTGGAAAGATTTAGAAACCATGAAAGGATAACAAAAAGTCCACAAAAGAGGGAAAATGTAGTAAGCTTGCAATAAGAATATAACCAAGTATATTAACTGGAGGAAACGTTATTCCCTTTGATCTGGAGACGGGATAGATTACCATGGGAATGAAGCAATGACACAGAGACTGAACAAGTATGCACGCCAGTCATCATGATGGAAGACACAAATAATATATCAAGAAAGTACATCAAAAATATTAAATGTAGAGGAACTTAAAAAAAACAAAATCAGCACAGAAAAAGTATCAGGAGAAACTAAGGCAATGACAATCTGTTGGCATTCAGAGTTTGACAGTCTTTTCCAGGGTACTAAAAGAGACAGCTAGAGATAGGAGATAAATACTTTCCAATAAACTATTCAGTTATTACACATCTCGAGCTGACGGGGCTTGAACACTTGGTAGGGATACTACCACTGAACCACGCAAGCCCTCCAAAGCTTGGATACAGATTAGTATTATCCAAAAATTTCTCATAAGTCATGGTGTTCCCATGTGACTGAAATTTAAGAAATCCAATTCCACTATTCACAGAATAGGCAGAAAACAGGGAACTACAGGTCACATAGGGCAGCATGGTAGCACAGTGATTAGCACTGTTGCCTCAGAGCGCCAGGGACCTGGGTTCGATTCCAGCCTCAGGTGACTGTCTGTGTGGAGTTTGCACATTCTCCCTATGCCTGCATGGGTTTGCTCCCATTTCCTTCCACAGCCCAAAGATGTGCAGGCTAGGTGGATTGGCCATGCTAAATTGCTCATCATGTTCAGGGATGTGTAGATTAGGTGGGTTTATAGGGGGATGGAACTGGGTGGGATGCTCCGAGGGTCGGTGTGGACTTGTTGGGCAGAAGGGCCTGTTTCCACACTGTAGGGTTTCTATTAAAAAAATCTGCTATCAGTTATGGAAAAATGCTCTAATCGATTGAACCTTACAAAAACAGCTTGGAAATTGTAGTATGATCAGATGGCATCAACATGCTTTTATTAAAGTGAAATTGTGGATGGCAAATTTATTGGAGATTTCTAAGGATGCAGAAAGGGAAACCAGTGCATGCCTACACTTGCCAAAATAATTCGATAAAGTACTATGTTAAAGGATAATATGCAAGATGAGGATTCAAGGAGGATAATACTTCAGCTTTGATGGAGGATCATTAAAGAGGCAGGAAAAACGATAGAGATAAACAAGATGTTTTCAAGTTGGCAGACTAACTTGTGAGCACTACAAAAATCATTGCTAAAACTACAATGACTTACAAAATAACGCATACTAATAAGTCTGATGAACAGACCAAGAATAATGCATCCAAATTTGTTGGTGATATAAAGCTAACTAGGGAGATAAGTTGTTAGGAAAACTCAAAAGGTTGAAAAGAGGTCAAAAAAGGTCAATTCAAGAAGCAACATGACGACACATGGAGAAATGTGAAGTAAACTCAAATCCAAATTTAAAACGCATAAAACTTTTACATGTTGCAATTCAGAGAGCCTTGGGCACATTTGTACAAGGAACAGAACATTAACATGCAGGCATATCAATCAATTGAAAGGGGAAATATCACAGCAATCTTTATTGCAAGAGGACTGGAATAAAAGAATGAACAACTCTTACTACATCGCAAGGGCCTTCGATGGGACCACACAGAGTGTTTAATGAGGACTTAATATGTGTCTTGGAGGTGATGGGTAAAAGTTCACCCGATTGGTTTCAGGAAAGAAAGGGTTATCCCATGATGAGAGGTTGAACAAGTGTCATTTGTACTCTTTGGAGAAAAAAGGTAATCTAATTAAAACGTCCTGGCTTCTGAATGACTGATAATGGGAACTGCAGGTGCTGGAGAATCCGAGATAATAAAATGTGAGGCTGGATGAACACAGCAGGCCAAGCAGCATCTCAGGAGCACAAAAGCTGACGTTTCGGGCCTAGACCCTTCATCAGAGAGGGGGATGGGGTGAGGGATCTGGAATAAATAAGGAGGGGGGGAGGCGGACCGAAGATGGAGAGAAAAGAAGATAGGTGGAGAGGAGAGCATAGGTGGGGAGGTGGGGAGGGGATAGGTCAGTCCAGGGAAGACGGACAGGTCAAGGAGGTGGGATGAGGTTAGTAGGCAGGAGATGGAGGTGCGGCTTGGGGTGGGAAAAAGGGATGGGTGAGAGGAAGAACAGGTTAGGGAGGCAGAGACAGGCTGGACTGGTTTTGGGATGCAGTGGGTGGAGGGGAAGAGCTGGGCTGGTTGTGTGGTGCAGTGCGGGGAGGGGACGAACTGGGCTGGTTTTGGGATGAGGTGGGGGAAGGGGAGATTTTGAAGTTGGTGAAGTCCACATTGATACCATATGGCTGCAGGGTTCCCAAGCGGAATATGAGTTGCTGTTCCTGCAACCTTTGGGTGGCATCACTGTGTCACTGCAGGAGGCCCATGATGGACATGTCATCTAAAGAATGGGAGGGGGAGTGGAGATGGTTTGCGACTGGGAGGTGCAGTTGTTTATTGCGAACTGAGCGGAGGTGTTCTGCAAAGCCGTTCCCAAGCCTCCGCTTGGTTTCCCCAAAGTAGAGCAAGCCACACCGGGTACAATGGATACAGTATACCATATTGGCAGATGTGCAGGTGAACATATGCTTAATATGGAAAGTCATCTTGGGGCCTGGGATAGGGGTGAGGGAGGTGGCGTGGGGGCAAGTGTAGCATTTCCTGCGGTTGCAGGGGAAGGTGCTGGGTGTGGTGGGGTTGGAGGGCAGTGTGGAGCGAACAAGGGAGTCACGGAGAGAGTGGTCTCTCCGGAAAGCAGACAAGGGTGGGGATAGAAAAATGTCTTGGGTGGTGGGGTCGGATTGTAGATGGCAGAAGTGTCGGAGGATGATGCGTTGTATCCGGAGGTTGGTGGGGTGGTGTGTGAGAACGAGGGGGATCCTCTTTGGGCGGTTGTGGCGGGGGTGGGGTGTGAGCGATGTGTTGCGGGAAATGCGGGAGACGCGGTCAAGGGCGTTCTAGATCACTGTGGGGGGGGCAAGTTGTGGTCCTTGAAGAACTTGGACATCCGGGGATGTGCGGCAGTGGAATGCCTCATCCTGGGAGCAGATGCGGCGGAGGCGGAGAATTGGGAATAGGAGATGGAATTTTTGCAGGAGGGTGGGTGGGAGGTGGTGTATTCTAGGTAGCTGTGGGAGTCGGTGGGCTTGAAATGGACATCAGTTACAAGCTGGTTGTCTGAGATGGAGACAGAGTTCCAAGAAGGTGAAGGATGTGCTGGAGATGGCCCAGGTGAACTGAAGGTTGGGGTGGAAGGTGTTGGTGAAGTGGATGAACTGTTCGAGCCCCTCTGGGGAGCAAGAGGCGGCGCCGATACAGTCATCAACGTAACAGAGGAAGAGATGGCGTTTGGGGCCTGTATAGGTGCGGAAGAGGGACTGTTCCATGTAACCTACAAAGAGGCAGGCATAGCTGGGGCCCATGCGGGTGCCCATGGCCACTCCCTTAGTCTGTAGGAAGTGGGAGGAATCGAAAGAGAAGTTGTTGAGGGTGAGGACGAGTTCGGCTAGGCGGATGAGGTGTCGGTGGAGGGGACTGGTCGGGCCTATGGGACAGGAAGAAGCGGAGGGCCTTGAGGCCATCTGCATGCGGAATACAGGTGAATAGGGACTGGACGTCCATGGTGAAAATGAGGTGTTGGGGGCCAGGGAATTGGAAGTCCTGGAGGAGGTGGAGGGCGTGTGTGGTGTCACGGACGTAGGTAGGGAGTTCCTGGACCAAAGGGGAGAAAATGGAGTCCAGATAGGTGGAGATGAGTTCGGTGGGGCAAGAACAGGCTGAGACAATGGGTCGACCAAGGCAGGCAGGTTTGTGGATTTTGGGAAGGAGATAGAAACGGGCCGTGCAGGGTTGGGGAACAATGAGGTTGGAGGCTGCGGGTGGGAGGTCCCCTGAGGTGATGAGGTCATGAATGGTGTTGGAGATGATGGTTTGGTGCTCGGGGGTGGGGTCATGATCGAGGGGGCGGTAGGAGGTGGTGTCGGAGAGTTGGCGTTTGGCCTCGGCGATTGTACCCGGTGTGGCTTCCTCTACATTGGGGAAATCAAGCGGAGGCTTGGGGACTGCTTTGCAGAACACCTCCGCGTCACAAACCATTTCCACTCCCCCTCCCATTCTGGTCATACTGAATGGTAGAACAGGCTTTGAAAGCCACTGGTCTATTTCTGCTTTTTTTCCTCACATCTTCAGTTTTACAAATCACAACTATATCACCCATTAGCCTCCTGTTTCAATTAAAATAACTCCAGATTATTCATTCTTTCACAGCTAAAATTCTTCATTCCTCACAACACCATTGTAATTCTGCTCTCTAACCTCTTCAGTACGACTTCATTTGTCTTGCAACAAAGTAACCAATACCATCGCTGTCCAACTGATGCTCTACATAGTTCGTGTTATCACCTCACTGCTCTTAAATGTGAGGTCTCAGTCAATGAAGGGAAGTATTTTACATACTTTCTCTCTGTCCTGCTATCATCGATGTCTTTCTGCAGTCTACTGTTTTATTGTCAACCACAAAGTGTGTTTTAGTAATTGTTTGCAAACTTCTTCCTCCCCAACCTATATAGCATGCCATCCACAACGCCATAGATTTGATTCTGACTGCAATTCCCAAAGGAACTATCTCCGTCCGCAGTACTATATACTGTTTGAAGAGTAAGACATAAACATGGGACCCATGCCTTGTTTGCTTGGTGCTCCTCGTTCTTCTGTCAGTCGCTTTCTCTCAGTACCTACACATTTTTAAATGAGAAGACGACAATCACCACCAAAAGTATTCCACCCTCAAAGCTCATTCAGTAATCTACCATATTCTTCCTCACTATCACCCACAAACTAAATTTTAGTATCACCTGAAAACTTCTTAGTCATGTCCCCATGCAGTTAAATCTAATTCATTAGTAAATGTCACATTATTTTCTGTTCAGTTTGGGATCTTGTCAATAGTTCTGATATAATCCACATTGACTATTCAAAATGCTACCTTCATCAAACCTTCTTGCTTTTTGCAAAAAATTCAATCAAGTTCATCAACAGTAATTCTATAAATCCATAATTAATATGAGTAAATTGCATCTCAACATATTTTCCTGTAAGTTGCCCAAGGCTGGGCTGAATGGCATGTAATTACTCAGGTTATCCTTTCTATCTCTTTTTAAACAATGATACAAAAATCGGCAGATTTTCTGTACCACACCTGTCGGCAAAGAGGATTGAATAATAGACACAACTTCTGTTATTTCTTTCCTTGTCAGGTGGAATATATCATTTCTGAATCTGACAAGTTATTCATTTAAAGCAACTAAACACCCGAATATTTCCTATCACTGTGCTTATCACATAATATTTCACTCTCAACTATAATATCTGCCCCATGCCATTATCAAAACAAGAACAAAATATTCATTTAGAACACAGTTCACCTCCCATTAAATTTCCACGCCCTCATTTTGTTTTCTTTATTTCCTTTCTAATTTTCAACTGACATTTTTACTTAGGCAAGCTTTAAAAACAAACGTAAGCCCTCTTTTTTGCCATACATCAGTCTGCATAAAATTTAAGAATCTCTGCCCTCTCTACCCTTTGCGCTGAATTTATTCCCGTTAAGAGGTATTTGAAATCCTGAACTACTACAGCCTTTTTGTTTCTGTACTTCTCAGCAATTTGCCCAGTTTGTCCTATCATCTCCCCCTTACAATAGTAGTGCATTGTAAACGTGTTATCATCCCATTTCTAATCAACCAATAAAATGCTAATTTGATGCCTTTTCGGGCATACTACCCCTCTTCACAGGTGATTGTTTCATTAACTAATTGTGACTTTCCCTCCTTTTTATCCCCGCCCTCAGCCCACCAGAAAGCGCAGTAATTGAGAATGTTTAACTGCCATCCCAGTTCTTCAACCACATTCCAGTAATAGCCAGGATGTAATATTTCCGAACGTACACCTGTGCTGTCAGCTCATTTGCACTGAAGAAACAAACGTAGGCCATTTGTTCCATCAAGCCAACTTCATTATTCAACGTGATCATCCCTGGTCCTCTATCTCAACATTACTTTGGACCAAAAAGGATAGATTAGGGCAATTTCTACATGGTATGAGGTCCAATATAATGGATGTCCAAAGAGACTTAGGGATTCAGGTGCACAGATCTTTAAAATGTCACAAACAGGTGCAGAAAATAATCAAGAAAGCTAATGGAATTTGGGCCGTCAAACAGACTGCAGTATAGATTGCCAAACATTTTGCTGCAATTATAGAAAATGCCCATTAAACTTCATTTGGATAACTGTGAGCTGATCTGTGCACTACACCTTTGGAAGGACTTATGGCCTCGGAGGGAGTACAGTGTAAGCTTACAAGAACGATGCACACTTTTTATAGAATTTAGAATGTTTAAGGGGTGATGTGATTGAAGTCTTCAAGATATTAATGGGAAAAAAAACATGTTAGATAAACTAATTCACTGCTTGGAAATTGTAGAACTGGGGGTACAGTCTGTGAATTCGGGCCCGACTGTTCAGAAGATGTTAGGAAGCACTTCTACTCACAAAGGGTGGTAAATGTTTGGAAAGCTTCAGGGGCTGAATTACCTACTCTTCTTTCTATAGACCATACTCTTGTTCTCTCCCCATACTCCTTGTTGCCTTTAGTATCTAAAAATAAATTTCTTTCTTAAACTTATTCAGTGACATGGTCTCCACAATCTTTTGTGATAAAGAATTCTATAGGTTGACCAGCCTGAGTGATGAAATTTCTCATGTTAGTCCAAAAATGACTTATCCCATATCCTGAGATTTTTACCCCTTACTCTGGATTCCTCCTTCATTTGCTGTGCCCTCCAAATGCAAGGGAAACATCATCCCTCAATCCAGTCTGTTCAATCATACCACAATGTTGTTAGTGGCTGAGGAAATAGCAGAGGCTTTGGTTGTGATCTTTCAAAAGTCACTGGAGTCAGGTCAAGTTCCTGATGATTGGAAAATCGCTGTTGTAACCCCCTTGTTTAAGAAAGCATCAAGGCAAAAGATGGAAAATTATAGACTGATTAGCCTAACCTCGGTTGTTGGTGAAATTCTTGAACCACTGTCATGGATGGGATTTCTAAATTCCTGGAAGTGCTGGGTCAGATTAGAACAAGTCAGCATGGATTTAGTAAGGGGAGGTTGTGCCTGACAAACCTGTTAGAATTCTTTGAAGAGGTAACAAATATGTTAGACCAGGGAAACTCAGTAGATGTTATATATCTAGACTTCCAAAAGGCCTTTGATATGGTGCCTCATGGGAGGCTACCGAGCAAGGTGAGGGCCGATGGTGTTCGAGGTGAGCTACTGGCTTGGACTGAGGATTGGCTGTCTGACAGAAGGCAGAGAGTTGGGATAAAAGGCTCTTTTTTGGAATGGCAACCGGTGACGAGTAGTGTCCCGCCGGGTTCAGTGTTGGGGCCACAGCTGTTCACCTTGTATATTAATGATCTGGATGAAGGGACTGGGGGCATTCTGGCGAAGTTTACCGAAGATACGGAGATAGGTGGACAGGCAGGTAGTACTGAGGAGGTAGGGAAGCTGCAGAAAGATTTAGACAGTTTAGGAGAATGGTCCAGGAAATGGCTGATGAAATTCAACGTGAGCAAATATGAGGCTTTGCACTTTGGAAAAAAGAATACAGGCATGGACTATTTTCTAAATGGTGAGGAAATTCGCAAAGCCAAAGTATAAAGGGATCTGGGAGTGTTGGTCCAGGATTCTCTAAAAGTTAACTTGCAGGTAGAGTCCGTGATTAAGAAAGCGAATGTAATGTTGTCGTTTATCTCAAGAGGGTTGGAATATAAAAGCAGCGATATGCTTCTGAGACTTTATAAAGCTCTAGTTAGGCCCCATTTAGAATACTGTGTCCAATTTTGAGCCCTACACCTCAGGAAGGACATACTAGCCCTGGAGCGTGTCCAGCGGAGATTCACATGGATGATCCCTGGAATGGTAGGTTTAACGTACGATGAACGGCTAAGGGTCCTGGGGTTGTACTCATTAGAGTTTAGAAGGTTGAAGGGAGATCTAATAGAAACTTACAAGATAATGTATGGCTTAGAAGGGGTGGACGCTGGGAAGTTGTTTCCGTTAGGCAGGGAGACTAGGACCCGTGGGCACAGCCTTAAAATTAGAGGGTGTAAATTTAAAACGGAAATGAGACAACATTTCTTCAGCCAGAGAGTGGTGGGTTTGTGGAATTCATTGCCATGGAGTGCAGTGGAGGCCGGGACATTAGATGCCTTCAAGGCAGAGAGCGACAAATTCTTGATCTCATAAGGAATCAAGGGCCATGGGGAGAGTGCAGGGAAGTGGAGTTGAAATGCCCATCAACCACGATTTAAATGGCGAAGTAGATGTGACGGGCTGAATGGCCTTACTTCCACTCCTATGTCTTATGGTCTTATGTTACAGTCTTAATGAGATCCTTTCTCATTCTTCTAAACTCCAATGAATACAGCCCTAGTTCAACCAATCTCTCTTCGTATAACAAACCTGCCAATATCATTGCAGGAATCAGTCTAGTCAACTTTCGCTGCACTCTCTCTAACGACAAATATATGCTTTCTAAGGCAATGGGACAGAAACGGCACACAATATACCAGCTATGGTCTCAAGGCCCTTGTAAAGCTGCAGAAAGACATGTTTGCTCCTACACACAAACCCTCTTGTAATTGATACATACCAGACCAAACCCCCTCAAAATACTTCAAGGAGATAGCCTAGACCGTAACTTTTTATTTTAATTAAATGCAACAGTAAGGCACTGTGTTCCATATGCCAATAAATTGGTCAAGTAATAGGCTTTAAGGAAAACACACTTTAGTCCTACTGCATAGTTAAAAATACAAAAACAAAAATTGGCATTACTTTAACTCTACTGAAATACTTAACAAAATTGTTTAACTACTAATCATCAATTATTTTAATATAGCAGCACCCCATAAACATACTGTTGGCAAAGCAAATTCAGCAGAACAGATTTTCCTCACATGTTATCTCCTTTCCAGTCCAGAAGAAAGGAACGCCAAAAGGAAAACTGTGGTGGACAGAGAACACAAGCATTTTCCTGCAGCAGAGAGCGCGAGCTATATCTATCAGTTTGAACAGCCAACTGCAAACCCCAACTGAAGGCACAACTAAAACCCTGGGTCTATGTGAGCCTGACTCCATCCTCATATCTAATTTAAAAACAACACGCTCAGGGAAGTCAAAGCTATTTATGCACTGCTTCGAAAGCCTCTGTAAAAGAAACAGCACAGAACAAACCTCTCTAAAAGGCACAGTAATATTACATGATGAAGGCCAACACACCATGGCCTTCCTAACCATGTGCTGCACTTGCATGGTTGCTCTCAATGACTGGTATATAAAAACATCCAAATCTTTTCATATACCAACGTTTTTCAATCAATCACCATTTAAACAATGCATCGTCTTTCTGTTTTTCCTACTAAAGTGCATAATTTCACATTTATCCACGAAATGCTATGTTTGGCTACTCACTCAATTTGTCAAAAATCGCCTTGAAGTCTCTCTAGTCCTCACCATTCACAACTCCATCTAAATTTGTAATACAAAGAACTGCAGATGTTGGAAATCCGGAACAAAAACAGAAAGTACTGGAGAAACTCAGGTCTGGTGGCACGTGTGGAGAGAAAGCAGAACAAATATTTCAATCTAGTGACCCCTCTAGTCCTGAGCTCTCACTTTTTCAGTGAACTTGATTCCCACCATCCTCTGGGCAAAAAACATTTTCCTCTCAATCGCTCTAAATCTCCTGTCTCAACCTAAATCTACATCTAGTCATTGATCCCTCCACAAAAAAAAAGGGGGGGAAAGAGTGTCTTCCTGACTACCCTATCTCTGCCTACCACCCCCCATAACTTATATATTGCAATCATGTCCCCCCTCAGTCTCCTCTGCTCCAAGGAATGCAACTCCAGCCTGTCCAATATTTCTTCGTAACGGAAGCTTGCCAGTCTAGGCAACATCCAGGAAAATCGCCTGAATCCTTGGCAGCACGATTACTTCAACCTTGTAGCATGGATTCCAGAACTACACAACATACTCTAATAGAGGCATAACCAACATTTTATACAGTTTCAGCACAACACTCCTGCTCGTAAACTCTATGCCCGTGCTAATAAAACAGGCATATGCCTTCTAAACCTCTTTATCTACCTGCATTGCTACATCAAGGAACCAGTGGACATGTACTTAGAGGTCTCTCTGGTCCTCAGTACTTTGAAGGGTCCTACCATTCATCATATATCACCTCAAACTTATCTGGATTCAAGTTCATAAATTTTCCCTTTCACTTTTCCATCACTTATTTCAAAAGAAAATTTCCTTTTATTACTCCTTCCCAATGGACCTTGCCCGCCTTGTATTTCTCAAATGCCCAACTTGTATAGACAGAACTAAAGTTGTTAGTGAATTGCTGTGCCATTTCCTCGCTCTCCGTTATAATTCTCCCTTTTCACATTGTAAAGAGCTGACACTTGTCTTGACTCATCTTTTTCTCAACATACAAACAGTTATTATAATCTGCATTTATGTTCCTTGCAAATTTACTCTCATACCCTTAGCGACCTTTGCTAAATTTAAACTGCTCCCAATCTACAGACTTGCTCCTTTTTCTAGCAACTTTATATCACCCCTTTGATCCAACAATTCCTAAATGTCCTTTGTTAGCCACATCTGGGCCACTATCTGTGCCATGTTATTTTGCGTAACTGTCAAATCAATTACTTGTTCCTTAAATATTAGCCACTATCAAGTCAGTGGCTCAGTGTTTAGCACTGCTGCTTCACAGTCTTGGATGACTGTCTGTGTGGACTCTCCCCATGTCAATGTGGTTTTCACCCAAGTGTTCCAGTTCCCTCCCAAGGTTCAAAGATATGCAAGTTATGTAGACTGGCCATGCCTAACTATCCTGTAGTGTCCAAGGATGTGCATGTTAGGTAGATTAGCCATAGCTGAGATAGGGTGGGGATGGTGGGTCTGGGTAGGATGCTATTCAGAAGGTCAGTGCAGACTTGATGAGCCAAATGGCCTTCTTATGCACCATAGGGACTCTATGGTCTATAATTTGGTCGCAGCTTGCAACCTCTTACAATAGTTTTCTTTATTTAGTTGGGACTCTTGTTTCAGATTGGGATACTTCACTTAAAATGGTTAACTTTTCATTGAAATTGTATGATCATTCTTCCTAAAGGGCCTCTTGCAACAAGATTAATTAACCTCTTTCTCGTGGCACAAAGACAAATCTAGTATAGTTTGGCCCCTGGTCCCAATATGCTCAACACACATTGGAAAAAAAAGTTTGTATACATTCCAGGAATTCATCCAAAGTATTATTTGCCAATGTGGTTTGCCCAAACTATACATGGTTTAGACTTGCTTACCAAGCTGGTGTGTTTGGTTGCAGACATTTCGTAACCCTGCCAGGGAACATTGTCAGCACACCTCCAGTGAAGCGTTGGTGTTTTGTCCTACTTGTTAGTCGAAAACCCTCGGTTTGCTGGGGTGGTTGGCATTACTTCTGTTTCTGTTTTTCAGTGGTTTGTATAATGGGTCCAGTTCAATGTGTTTGCTAATGGAGTTCCAGGCCTCCAGGAATTCCCTGACATGTCTCTGTTTGGCTTGTACTATTATGGATGTGTTGTTCCAGTTGAATTTGTGTCTTTGTTTGTCCGTGTGTATTAAGACAAGTGAGAATTAGTCAGGTCTCTTGGTGTTTGTGTATCCTTATTGTCAGTTTTCTTCCAGTTTGACCTATGTAACGTTTTTCATAGATCTTGCACAGTATTTTGTACATTGTTAGTTTTATTGGTTGTGGGTATGAGATTCTTTAAGTTCATCAGGAGCCTGTCACAGGGTAGTTGTTGGTTTATGGGCTAATCTGATACCTAGGGTTTCAGTAGTCTTGTGGTCATCTCCGATGTACAGTACAGTGACTAGTATGTCTGGCCTCCATGACAGACCACAAGAGACAGCACAGCCAGACACACTGGTGACCCTACGTACATCAGACATACCAGAGATGACCACCAGACCACCCCAGCAAACAGGGCAGAATACCAAAGCTTCACTGGAAGCGCAATGACAATGTTACCTAGCAGGGTGACAAATCATCCACAACCAAATACACCAGCTCGGTGAGCAAGTCTACAACCTCATTCACAACCCAAGCTACAAATCTTCTCAAAAGTAACGTATATTCAAGTCACCCATGATTACTGCAGCAGTCTTGTTGCATGTATCTTTAATTTTCAGTTTAATGCAATCCCCTTACCTCACCGCCATTGTTCAGAGGCCTAAAGCAAATTCCCATGAACGTTTTCTGCCCCTAGTTGTGACTTACATCGAGGCTTTTTGATCCAATATCCTTTCTCACGATTACAGTGATTTCATCTGTCTCCAGCACCACCACCACAACTCTTTTTACTTTTTGTCTATCCTTCCCAAAGACTGATAATGCATGGATGTTCAGTTTCCAGCCTTGGTCACTAATTATTACAATCATACCATACTGTTCACATCTACTTGCAATGTTAATTCGTCTACCTTATTGTGAATGTTCCATGTGTAAAGATATAGTATGTTTAGACATTTTTTTAAAACACTAGACACTCTTTGCATTGTCAGTGTTACAGTTAGGTCAATTGTAGATGTTCATGAACATTTTGGTTCATTATTTGCAAAAATCTTAATGAGTGCTTAAAAAAAGGTTTACCTAATTGTCCAAATAACCTGTTAAAAAACTGTAACATTTAATGATTCAATATTCTCAGTTAAACTGAAAGTCACAGAGTAGGAAATTCCAGTTTATCCCAAAATTGTGACAGCACGAGGCCACTCGACTTGTCGTATCTGTGCCAGTTCTCCAAATAAGCATTATATGTAGTGCCATTTCTCTGTCTCCATCTGATGCATATTTCTGTTTTCCTCTACATGCTACTGTGCCAACTTTAAACTCCTTATGCATAACTTACAATAATGCAAAAGTTGCAAAGTGGTACAAATCACTCTCTTGGGATTAGTTTATCAGTTTCAGTTAATGCGGTAAGTGAAATTAAGCAATGAAAAGAAGACGAGCTTAAGTAACAGATAATTTCCCTTCCTGAAGAAATAAACTCAAGTTTCATATCATCCTTTCAGACTACGTGTCAGCCTGGCTCAGTTGATGACACTCTCACCTCTGTATTAGAAGGCTGTGGCTTCTATTAGTTGTAACGTCAAAGGAACAGATGTCACATTCTGTTCCAAAAATTTGCATCCCAAAATAAATTTCAAAAACTATCCATAAGATTATATTACACTATACATTTGTGGTTAAATTTGCCAATATGCAAGTTATTTCTTCAGTACTCAAAGCTCAACTGTATCTGTAAAGGACTTCTATTTAAGACAGAGGCAGAAGTCCATGTCCATTTTTAAGATTAAACCAAACTATTGAGAAATCCTTACATGCAACATTTCAAGACTGTCTGATGCAGTTATGTATTTGATGTCCTGAAAAGGACAGATGCCATAACTAAACCAAGAGGTTGAGGCAGATTGGCAAAACAAAGGTTTTAGGACCTCTATATATGCAGAGGTACTGCCTCCTTGGATGGCAGAAGAAGAAATCCCTGTCCGAGACTGAGGTTTAGCAGTGTTAGAAGTTAAATATTTCACCTTAGTCAAACATCAGCAGTATCATGGGTGTATGGCAGATCAGCCTGGTTGAGGTGTTAAATAGTCAAAGCTGTCAGAGGTTCTAGTGCCATTTTTTAAAAATATGTATGTTATGTTTTGGAGCCACCTTGGCCTAAAGTGAATTGTTATTAGATTTCTTAGGTAAATGACAGGTGTACTTTTCAGAGTAGATAGAAAATAGTTGAAGGTTTAGAATATCATTTCGAACAACACTTAGCCATTAAACACAAATGCATTACTACCCTTTGCCTAAACAAATGGAAACACACTATAGCCTATTAAACAGCAGAAGTTGCTTGCTGTTCTTCAAAATTAGCACGTGCAGCACTCAGTTCTGGATGTGTCAGCCCATATCCTCAGACCTCCAGACAACATCTACCAACATAAGTTGCTCCAACTTATGAACTTCTGCTTTCAGTGTAGGGAATCTCCATAGGTCAACTTATTCTGTGTCAGTTATTCTGACAATCCTGACATTAGGTTCAGTATAACATAACATGCAAAACAGCAAGTGCCAAAAGCAGAACATCATGCAGTGCAGACTACAAGGTACTCCAAAGATTTCTATAGCATGAGGAGGGATATTTGAACAACTGGCGTATTTCACAGGCTGAACCCAAATTCCTAAGATACAGGAATGATGAGAAAAGCAAAATTGCCTTAGTGCTAATCTTCTGATTGAGTTAAATTTGGCATCCATCAAGGTTCCAGTATGAAAATTATTCAACAATTGAAACAGATGCACTCCCCATCTACAATTCCTGAAAATATCACAAAATAAATCAGTTGGTACTATTGTTGCTCACAAAAGAATATGCAGCAGTTGCAGGAACACAGCCTTGTCAGAGATTCTAGTTTTTGAATAAAACATTAAACTGAAGCTCCACAAGCCTGCTCAGTGGATGTAAGGATTCCACTGTACTATTTCAAAGACCAGAGACGTTATCCTCGATACCCTGATGAATACTAGCCCCTCGAACAACATCAAAAAGTTTTACTTCCACAGATACAATGTCCAACATTTTGCTGATTAATGTCAGCAGTTGTAAACTCACAGGCAAGTATCAACAATTTCATGATGTCAATGTATGTATCTGGGGCCTCAAAGTTCCAAACTTTTTCGCACGGTTAGCCAAAGACACAGAATAAATGACTCTGGTTTGAAAGTGATGGATTTAAGATGCTATCAAACTTTTATATGTCCCTTCGAAAGTCTTTGCAGCTCATCAATGCATGACAGCTAAAATCCATAGTTTCAGTTTCTGGAAAGACATCAGTAAGCACTAGGCCCAAAGTCTTGCATGATAATCTGCAATCCTGAAAAATATTCCTACATACTGCTGAGAACAAAAGAATTCAGTTTGTTCCTTCCCTATTATTTGCAAATCCCAGTTTAAGAGCCACTAACAGTAAGATTTTCAAACTCTGTTCACTGAAATCTACTTTTCTATGGATAGAAACCACAAATGAAGGTATATAAATGGAGTAATGTGTACAAAAAACTGAATCCTATTCATCACCCTCCAGAAGACAACTGTAAGTCACTGGCTCTTGGCAGAGATCAGCAAAATCTGCATGCGCTTCCCATCCTCTGCCAGAATAACTTTGAACAAATACTTGCACCTAACTACATTAATGCCTATTCCTCTACCATGAGGTAGACAGCCACACAAGATTCACTTCCTCCCTTTAAAGTGGCGTATTAAAGTTGTCTGTTCATGTAGCACAATCCACTAGTTTTTCCTTTTTCCAACCTGCAAGATTGCAATTCAGTGTCCTTCCAGATCATGAAGGTGCCTGTATCGGCAAGTTAGACTTAGTGGAGGAACCCTGTTGATCTTAATTGACATGGCTTGGGCAGGAGGAAGCAATTTCCTTGATTTAGGGAGGAAAAAGGTTTAATAAGATTAGATTTCCTGTTATGAAATTATGAAATATCAATACTGTACAGTTATCTATTCCTGAAAAATACATGCCCATGCTTAAGCATTGACTGAAAGTGCACATAAAATATTTCCAAACGCTATCACAAATACCTTAATTTATTTAATTTTACTGATCCTTTGGCAATTGCTGTACAGCAGATTACTACAGGATTTACGCTTTATAGCAAATTTCTACATTAACCGATCCGAGAACGTAATTAACTTTACCTACTTTCAATTCGTGAAACTCAAAGAAAGTCTAGTATTTCGGTCTTCGGAAAAATGGGATCAATTTGTTTTAAGAACTCCCTCAAGAAACCGAATAAACACATGGCAAACAAACGAAAAGAGCACTCTGAAGGCAAGTCAAAAAGAACCTGGCCTCACGCCTCTCTGGAGCATGAGTGTCGAGTTAACCGTGGAGTGCAGAAAACAAGTTCCGCCGGCAAGCCCCCATCTCCCTTGAGCGAACAGGCGACAAGTTAAAAAGTGGGGCTCTAGGGCCATACGCAAGGGAAATGCGCAGAGCAGGCCCCGTGAAAAAGGCACCATTCCTCGGTGTCTCCAGGAAAGATCACTCAGAGTGCAGACCCAGTGTTCAGCAATAACCCCCAGGCCAGGCCAGGCCCGGCAGAGGTTAATTTGTTGAACAGGCCTCGAATTCCGTTATTGGGGTGACGGTGGCGGGGGGAATGAGAAAGGCTCTAATCTTCTCCCTTCCTACCCTTCATCCAAACACTGAGATACCGAGGATCCCCGGTCCCCGCCAGGCCGACCGCAGTGACCAGGCCCCGGTTCCCCAGTTAACCGTCTGATTTTATTTTTACCGCAATGAGACGAGCGAGAGGCCGGTTCCTCTCCGAGATCCCACTACTAGCGCCCGTTAATCTCCCGCTTCCCCACGACTAACCGCCTGCGCCGCTGAAAAACATCCCCACCCCCTCCTCCCAAACAGCCTTCGCTCATACAGACCTCATTATTAAAGGCTTTGACGGCCTCCATGGCTCAGCAACTTCTCTCCTTTCTGTCAGACGTCGAGGATGAGAAGAACCGACTGCACTCTCAGGAGTCGAATTAGTGAAACTGAAGCTCGTCGATGAGTCAAGAGTGACGGCAACGGCCGCACTTCACCCCCATCTTACCGCGGAGCAAGAGGAAGGCAATATGGCGACAGGCGCACAGAGTGGCTCCGGAGCGGACAATCGCAGCGGCTCTGCAGAGGGAAGGGAGAGAGGGAGCTCACACAGCCAGAGACACCTAGAGGTCAGAAGCTGCAACAACACACAGCCTACTCGGAGCCGAGGTATGACCCCGCTGTAGAATAGATAGCCTTACCGCACAGAACACACCACCTTGAATTGTAACACACACAGCCTCATTGCACAGAACGCAATTCCTTGAACTGTACCATACACAGCCTCATCACACAGGACACAGCTCCTTGAACTGTACCATACCCAAAGTTGCCTAACAACACACTTCCTTGAACAGTACCATACATAATCTTACCACACACAACTCACCTACCTATCTGCACCACACAAAACCTCTTCACACCTTCTTGAAGTTGTACCATACACAAGCTCACCCAACAACACATTTCTTTGAATTGTACCAAACATAACTTGAACACAGACCACATATCCATGGACTTCACACAGAAAATGTTGGAGAAACTCAGCAGGTCTGGCACCAACTGTGGAGATGGAGACGCAGTTCATGTTTCAAGAACTTTTTCAGAACTTAAAGGTGTTGGAAAGTATTTGAATTTTTTTCAAATACTGTTATCACAGGCTTCGGAGAGGTGAAGGAAACAGGCAGTGTATTGTGGATGGTGATGAAAGAGAAAAACAGGTGTAAAATGGCTGTAAATCTAGGTATGAAAGGGAGAGAATGAAGCCTCTATACTGAAACCATAAAGACATAGAGCTTTTACAGCATGGAAAGAGGCCCTTAAACCTATCATGTCTGTGCTAGCGATCAAACACCCATCTATTCTCGTCCTATTTTCCAGCACTTGACTGGATCTTTGTATGCTGTGGTGTTTCAAGTACACATGTAAGCGGGAGAGGTGATGAACAAGTGGTATTATCAGACTCAGATAATGTTCTAGAAACCTGGGTTCAAATGCCACCATGGCAAATGATGGAATTTGAATTTAATAAAAATCTGGGATTAAGCGTCTATTGATGACAATGAATCTATTGTTGATCTGATTCACTAATATCCTTTAGGGAAACCGCCATCCTCACCTGGTCTGGACTACATGTGACTCTGAACCCAGAGCAATGTGGTTGAGTCTTCACTTTCCTCTAGGATGGGCAATAAATGCAGGCCTAGACAATGATGCCATTAATGAATGAATTTTAGAAAAAAGTAAACAAGATACAAACAAGACAAAAACCAAATGAACTGCAGATGTTCTATATCAGAAACCAAAACGGAAATCCTGGAAAACGTCAGTATCTGGCGTTCGGTGATCCTTCCTCAAAACAGAACAAAACAAAACAAGGCTGAGCAGCAGGGGTTGGAGACAATATAAGAAAAATGGAGAACTGACATCATGTAGTCAGGCTCTGATGTTGTGGAATTTAATATTGAGTCCTAGAGGCTGTAGAGCCCGGGCAGAAAATGGGGTATTGTCCCTCAAGTTTGCATTTGAACATCACAGCAGGTGCAGGGCGGAAATGTTGACATGAAAACAAACTGGCTTATTGAAATGGCAAGCAACTTGATGGTTGAGGTAATTCCTATGAAAAGAGCAAAAGCAGTCATCCAGTCTGCATTTGGTCTCATCAACGTAAAACAAGACTAGATTGTAAGCAATGAAAACTATAGATATATTGAAAGAAGTACAAGTACAGCTTCATCTGGAACATGTGTCTGGAGTCTTTGGACAGTGAGGAAGGAAGAGGTAATGTTATGCCTTCTGCAATTGCATGGGAAGACGCCATGAGGAGTGAGGAAGTGTTAGGAGTGATGGAGGAGTAGACCAGGTTTTCATGGATGGAATAGTCCCTATGGATGGTAGGGGATCCTGCTGGTCATGGCAGCAATGACAGAGGATGATGCTTTGAATGTGGTGATTAGTTGGGTTCCAAGCAAGGGCAGGGGGAACCCTGTTCTGTTCTGGATGGAGGGAAGGCGGTGAGGGTTGAGGTAGGGATGATGGACACGTTTGAGGGCTCTGTCAACCATAATGGGAGGAATCCTTGGGTGAGGAAAAAGGAGGTCATGTCTAAGGAAGCTTTGTGGAAGGTGCTATCATTAGAAAGATGCAACAGAAATAGGGGAACTGGGAAAATGGAAACCTTGCAGAAATTACGATTTGAGGAGGTTTAGTCGAGGTAAGTGTGGGAGTGAGTGGACTTGTAATAGATATTGATGGACAGCCTGTCCTCAGAAATGGAAACAGTGAAGTGAAGGAAGAGAAGTGAAAAGTCAGAGATAGCACAGAGACAGCTCAGTGGTTAGCACTGCTGCCTCAGCGCCAGTTAGCGGGTTCGATTCCATCTTTGGGCATCTATCTGTACGGAGCTTACACATTCTCCCTGTGTCTGTATGGTTTCCTCCAGGTGCTCCGGTTTCCTCCCACAGTCTAAAGATGTACAGGGTAAGTGGAATGCTTCTTCAGAAAACCAGAAACGTGAGCTTTCCTGCTTCTCTGATGCTGCCTGGTCTACTCAACTGTGATCATATCACGCTACGCTACGTGCAACCTTATCACTCTGTTCTGTATCTGTAAAATCTTCCTTATTGTCCTGTTTTGACACCATCACCTTGGTAACTTGCTATTATCTCTCTATCTTTATTAGTTTGTACAGTTTTGGAATACTTGTTACTTTGATTAGACCCTCATCATGCAAGTCTAATGCCTATCAAGCTATCCAGCCATTTGGTTCGTTTCTAGCACCATACTATTTTTGACTTTTTTTGTTACTATTAATCGGCTCATAGATCTTCCCTTCACCTGCTATTCGGCTGTTGATACTTTACTCACACCATTTGACGCTTTTGATCACCTTCAAAGTGCTGTTATTCAACCTGTTCACACTCCACTCACACGATTTGCATTATCTTTTGACACTTTAATTACCTGGAATTATCTTGCCATTATCTCTCTGCATATAAATTGTGTGCCTCTGCACTCCCACCACTTGACCTGATGAAGGATCAGCACTCCAAAAACTTGTGATTTCAAATAAACCTGTTGGACTATAACCTGGTGTTGTGATTTCTGACTTCATCTGTCAGGAAACCACACATCTATAAGTTAGGAACTGTACTAATGAAGGCCCAGATTACTTTTGGACAGAAATCTGGAGGAACTGGATATCAGCAGCTTTTGTTAATGCAGAGGGTCAGTAGCAGTTGGAATGAGTTTATGGGTCATATAAGCAAAGTGAATTATATTTGTATTTAGTCTATTAAGACTTCCACCATATGTTGAGTGTAATTTTACGATCAATAAGGCAGGACCCCTGTCGTGTTACAGAACCGGTGAGTGGAGGCAGCCTCCTAGCAGCAATCCTGGACCTCCATCCCACAGTTAACAGACAGCTACAGGAGGAAGAAGCTGAGCCCTGTGGGGAAAGCTCCCAGCACCTTGGGAACAACCTGGTAGCTGTAACTTAATTCACCTCATTTTTTTTTTAAATGTAAAGACCAGGCAGCACCTCAAAATGGAAGAAGGTTTACCACGATGTAAATTTCTAGAAGGCCTCCCATGCGCCTTACACCCTCAGCAACCACTCACTATCTTTAAATGGCCTGACACAAAAAAAATGACTGCCCTTTTTCAAATGGTGCAGTTTGGACACAGAAATTCTCCTGATATCGGGGTTCCAATCCGACAGCAAAATTTAGACCCATCTTTGAAAGGGAATCGATCAAGTTCTTGGTGGAGACTGTGTACAAAAGGTGAATGGAATGTTAATCAATATACCTCATTTTTGCTTTTGCCTCCAGAAATTCATTTCATCACTTTCAGAATCTGAAGATAATCTTCCTTCTTTCCAGAGTTGGCCTTTTTTGTTGAGTCAGTTTCTAAATATCTGCCTAAAAATTAACATGGCTTGTGAATATTTGATTGTGGTTTCATATGTAGATTCTCTGGGTCACATACTTTTCTCACTTTGGCAGTTTGTTGTTGGGCAAGGCAACTGTCTTTGGGACTAACTCACTGAGGGGTTGAACTGAGCCTTGGTCTTGTGTGAAATTGTGCTCTGACATTGCACTTTGTGCCTAGGCTGTCTTGTACCCTATCTCGCCTGTTCAAAGTTCAGTCTATGCACTGATTCTAATAAATCAGGCAGTATATACCTTCGAGTGTTCAGAAAAACACACCTCTCAACATTGCATCTTCACATTACTTAGCGGCACTACAGAAATCTTTGACGGAAGCTATTGACCCTTTAGCTTCTTGGACCCTTTGCCAGACTAAATGCATGTAGTAACAAAATTTTTTGGATTGAAATATGTATGAAAGGCTACTTTAGGACTGGTTAAAACTCTGTTGAAGTTTCATGAACACCATGCGTTTAGAAAGATCTCTTTGGCAACAGGATGCACATCATGTAAGAAACTACTGATCTGAAGCTGTCTCTGCTTCAAACAGCGCCCTGAGGCAATTCAGAGTGGTTCTGCCAGACATCCCCATGGAGTGTTCTCTTGTGGCTCTTCACCACAACAAAGGGCCTCAGAAAGGGCATGGACAGCAGAGCTGGTACTGACATAATGTCACTTCTGAGTATACCTCTCACTACCTCACTTCAGGTATGCCTTAAACTATTTACTTCACCTTCTGTAAGCGATTGAGCCATTAACTTTGGGAAATCACTTTAGGATCCTCTGCCCTCTGCTCAACATCGCCTCAGAGTGGTTCAATTTTTTTTCTAAGAAACAACACTATCTCTCTCGAAGAAATACATTCATTGTTGTCACTTTGTTTGGTTATGTTTCTTCCATTTTTTTTGGATATTAATACAAGCTATCAAATCTTGTAGAATTGAAAGCCGATCTCAGTGACAGTTGACATGAAACTATTGTTGATTAGCTTAAAACCCCACCTGGTTCATGAAAATCCTTTAGAAGGAAATCTGTTGCCCTTACCTGGTCTGGCCTACATATGACTACAGACCCACAGCAAGACACTTAGTTCATGGGTGACTGGGGATGGGCAACAATAGCTGGCGTAATGAACATATATCACATCATTAAAAGGGCACATGCAGGAAGAGACAACAGTTCAATTTTCTTTTACCAAGTTTAGTTCAAATGTACTATGTGAAGACTGTAACTTTATGTTATTGACTGTATTACAAACGTGACCAAGACAGCAAGATTTCATCCTCTCAAAGTTAATACCAGAACAGATGATAAATTATGGAACTTTGAATTTAACTGATACTGACCTAGAAACTAGCAGGAAATGGAAAGAGATACAGATTTTTGGTCATACAAAAGTAAAATTCTCTAGATGCTGGAAATTTTGAAGTAAAACCAGGAATTGTTGCAAAGACTCAGCATTTCTGACTGTTTACAAATCCTAGGGGCATAATCAATGACAGTTTCCACACAGACATGTCTGATGTATCAGACATTGTGGGTTCAGGTTTGAATCAGCTCTGCTCTGCTGTCGTTGTGACCCTCAGTCATGACAGACATCTGATATTCTAGTCTCCAGAGCAGCAAATGCTGAGACGTTCCCTGCTATTGGGATTGGAACACCTGGGCCTTAACTATGTCAAATAGTACCTTCCTGATCCCTGGCCTAACCTTCCTAGTTTGGTCCTTACACTCTGCAGTATCATCCTCCATCTATAATTTTCAGTGAAGTTGAGAATAAGCTGCCAACACACATTCTTTCTCAGTTACCAAGAGCTATGCTGCAACACAACAGCTCCTCCTTCTCATAACCTCTCTTGGATGTGGGTTGACTGACAGCTGTTGGTCAGGCAGCAATGCTACTGCAATCAAAGCGTCACCATGGAGATGGAAACATCCTCTATAAATACATTATTTAGACCTCAGTTGGAGTATTGTGTCCCCCAATTCTAGGCACCAACTTTTAAGACAAATGACACAAATTTAAAGTGACTGAAGAAGCTTGGTTTTTCTCAGTAATTAAGAGAGTATTCAAAAGTGTGATTAGTTTTAATGAAGTAGATTTGGAAAAAAATGTTTCCATTGGCTTCAAGGTCAGTAAATTCATGAATAAGACCTGAGAGAATTGATTTTAAAAATTCCATGATGAAATGAGGATATTTTGTTTATGTGGCAAGAGGTTATAATGCCTGAAAGGGTGGAGGAAGTAAGATTCTCAAATGGTAATTGGATAAGTAAAAGGAGAATCAAATAGTTGAGGAGAAAATCTGTGTGGATTTAAGGTGAGAGGGCAGGGAAGCGAGCTTAATTGGATAGCTGCTCATGGAGATAATACAGACCAAGTGACCTCCTTTGTGTCATCAGACTCCATGGGTAGAATTTTCAAGTCCCAGAAGAATGACAGGTTGGTGAACCTAATTCAGCCACTGGCAAACAATCAGATTCTTGATTTTAACTTTAACATCAGCAGTGAAGTTCTGCAGGTTGATATTTCATCAGCAGATGTTGAGAGGCTTGTGCATGCATTATAATCTCATTAAAAATGCAATTCATTGGAATTAACTTTGCCTTTCCATATAAAGTTCAATCAGACAAAGAAGTTCAGGACTTAAGAAATCCAAAGTAAACATTAAGTGTACACCTCAGAAATTCAGTTTTTTTTATCCACCACAAGATGAGTTTTTTAATGGAATTAATAAGCAAGATAGACGTTGGAAGTAGTGGAAGTAATATATTTGGATTCTCAGAAGGTGTTTGATAAGGTATTACATATTAAGTTAATTAATAAGATAACAGCTCAAGGTGTTGAAAGTAGTCTATTAGCATGGACAGAGGATTGACTAACTGGTAGAAGACTGAAAGTTGGGATAAGGAAGGCATTTTTAGGATGACACCTGTTACTAGTGAAGTGCCACAGGGATCACTGTGGGGCCACAATTATTTACAGTGAACATTAATAACTTGGATGAGGTAGGTGAATGTTCTATAGATAAGTTTGTAGACAACATGAAATGGAAGGCAAGTGGTGGGGATAACAAACAAAAAGAGTCTACAGAGGGATATAGATAGGCTAAGAGAGAGGGCAAAAACTTAGCAGATGGAATATAATATGGGAAATGTGCATTTGATAGTTAGCATAGAGGAGCTGTATATTATTTATTGGAGAAAGACTGCAGAAAGCTACAGAACAGAGGAATTTTGGAGTCCTTGTCCATGAATCACAGAAAGCTAGCATTCAAGTTCAGTAGATAATAGGGGAAGGCAAATGAAATGTTGGCCTTTAGTTTGGAGGCAAAGGAGTATAAAAATAGGCAGGTATTGCTAAAACTACACAAGACACTAATCATACCAAAACTGGGCAACTGTGAACAGATTTGGACTCCTCATCTAAGGAAAGATGTGCTACATTGGGGGCATGCCAGAGAAAGTTCACTTGGCTGATACCAGGGACACAGAGACTATCTTATGAGGAGAGAGTGAATAGATTGGGCCAATAGTAATTGGAATTTAGAAGAATGAGAGGGAAACTTGTTAAACCATACAAGATTCATAAATGACGTGACAGGGTAGGTGCGGAAAGGTTGTTTACTCAGTGGAAGAGTCTAGCACCAGAATTAAGGTTCACACATTTAGACAGTGGTCAGGACGAACTTGTCCTCTGAGACGGTAGAGAATCTGTGGAATTCTTCGCTGTAAGGGGTTTTGAAGTTGGGCTATTAAGTATATCCAAGAGTGAGATTGATAGATTTTTAATCAATAAGGGAATTAATGACTCTGGGGAAAAGCAGAAAAGTGGAGTTGAAGATTATCAGATCAGCAATGATCTTTTGAACAATCTATGTCTGCTCCTACATCTTATGATCTTATTGTTCTAAATATTTGCTGCTTTGTCTTTTTAGCAAAATGG
The DNA here is from genome assembly GCF_030684315.1 of Stegostoma tigrinum. Classification (NCBI taxonomy): domain Eukaryota; kingdom Metazoa; phylum Chordata; class Chondrichthyes; order Orectolobiformes; family Stegostomatidae; genus Stegostoma; species Stegostoma tigrinum. The sequence continues at coordinate 38,021,753 of NC_081362.1, forward strand.
TTTTAAATGATACTCACAGTTACTTGCGCTGTCACTGTCCCAAGTACAGTGAACCTGAAGGGCATGGAACCACAGATGTGGTAAATAGGGAGTGTCTGTGCCTGAGCTGCCGGGAACTGTGAGTGAGGTGAAGTCAAAGAAGGATAAACCAGGCAAGGGTGTGTTCCAGCCAATTTATTCGGGGATGAGGTTGTTGTATTCAGAAAGTCCAGTGGCCAGTGTGCTCCATTCAGTTTGGGAACTGCAATTCAGTTAGTCTAAGGGCTGTCTCCAGTTAGTCTGGGGATTGGGAATCCAGGATTGGGTTCCAATCAGCCTTGGGTCTGGGATTCAGTCAGTCTGGTGACTCGGTTCCAAATGATCTTGAGTCTCAGAATTTTCTGGGAAGTTGTCTCCTACATCTGCTAGCTGCTCGCATATTAACATTCCAGGAGGGGCTGCATTCTGGTTGCTTTGAAGCTGGCCGTGGTCTTTTACTTCTATACTAGTAGTTCATTTCAGAAAGCCACTGGGAACCTCTGTGGGATCTCATAGACATCCACTTATTAATATATGTGGCAAGTGAGTGATCTCTCTTTGGTAAAGCTCACCTATTTCTCCATGTTCTTTGGGTACTGGGAGTCAGGTGTAATTGAATGTACCCACATCAACGTGAGAGCGCCAACTCACCGACCAGGAGTGGTCAGGAATAGCTTAGGTGTCCACTGTATGAATGTGTTGTCTTGTGTGCCCATTCCAACAGATAATGCAGCTTTTTGCATGTCACAATGCCTGCTTTCTGGAACATTCAACACCAGTGCCTATCAGCCTCCCTGAATACATGCAGGGATGATTGTTCAGTAATAAGGGCTACTCTGCCAAACCCTGACTCATGATAACTGTCAGGAATCCACAGACTGACACTGAGGAGAGGTACAATGCTGCACAGCATTCCTTCTCAAGGGCCATTGTGGAATAGACCTTACGGCTCCTGAAGATGAAAATTATACTCCTGGACTGGTCAGGCAGTGCAATGCCGTCCACCCAAGACAGAATGCCCCATATCATCATAATCTAGTATACCCTTCATAGCCTAACTTGGCAAAAAAGGGGATGCCCATGCTGAAGACACACAACAACAGATCTATTGTCTAATGAGACAATGAAAATCTCATAACTGCTACTTTCCAGGCACTGAGCAACAAGGACACGCTTCTGGCTGTTGTGCATCTTCTGTGGATTAGCTTATTTTGCAATGAGAGAAAGAGTAGCTTTGAGTGTGATGAATGATGTGTATAGTAATGGTTCTGAAATGGTTAATGTTGAAGATTGGATTATATTCCACCAAATCTTATGATATTTTGTTGACCTGAGTGGAGAATGAGCGGAGCTCAGCACTAAATTCTGATGGAGTCAAACATGTCACTGCTGGCACTGAATAGTCTTTGTAATTAGTCCTAACAAGGCTACGTAACTTGCACTTTTTGCTGTCATGGAATACACTGCATAATGTTGTTAAGACATATGCCTTTTCTTATTAAGCCTCATGAGTGGTTTCATCCTCTACCGCTGTTACTGAACAGGCCCTCAGACCCAGTTCCAAAAGGAAATTGGTGGCAGAACTCACAGCAACCACAAGCTGTCAGTGGGTCATTCCACACAGTGCAACAGAATTGTGTGCATGAACACTTGATGAGGTTATATAGCAATTAAGTCGTAAGTATTGCCCAGCAGGTGAGTAGTATCAGGGAAGGGTTTGAACATTGATTGATAAAGATGGGTGCAAGCCCTTTGCATGCGCATCCTGTATGTGATTCTGGGTTGGCAGGCGTGTAAAAGTGAGGTTGCAGGGCTAAAATAGTGGCACTTACCATTGTGGAGTGCAGAAGATTGTTCATCTCCTCCCCCACTGGGCTAAGTCCTTTCAAAGTGTCTACAGAGTGGAAAGGAGGCGGATTGGTTGTAGTGACAACCATAGACTCCAGGGGTGCTTCTGGCTTGCAGTGATTGAGGTCTGGCTGGCCTTTAAATATAGCACCAGAAACTTTGACCTAGGAAGGACTCAGTAGAGGCAAGACCCTCTACCAAATAGTCACATGCGATTCATCATTTAACTCTCACTCTGACTCACTTGCAAAAAAATAAGCTAGAAGGTTCTTAACCTAATCATACGCCAGGGTGAATATGATGTACTCAATGTTACTCACCATCATATATAACGCCGTAAGGGACGGTCTCTGTCTTTATTTCTATGTTCAGTTGCAACTCCTCCCAGACATCAGATTCATAACTGCATAAAATTGATTGCGCAGGCAACGTGGTATACTTGGTGGATTTGGGAGAGTAGCTGCTGTTTATTCCTCCAGGGGGAGTGTTATTCAATGACTGGAGGTGATGATAGAGATCAGACTCTAACAACAAATGGAAATGAGACATAACTGACAGAGGGATACAGGGAGGGAGGGAAAGTCTAGCATCATGAATATAGTTGCCCTGTTCTTGGGCCATTTTGAACAGAGATTGCAGAAGAGTATCATACTAAAGAGCAGGATTGGTTCTGTCAGTAATGGAATCCTGTGAGTATGATGGCATAAAGGTAGAAGGAAGAGTCATGGTAAGAGGGGGAGTGGAATGGGTAAAGTGCAGACTCAATGTCACAGTAGGGTAGTGGAAGGCCTCATGGATGGTCAAGAAAGCGAGTGAACTAAGTGAATTGGATAACAGGCTTAAAGTTGCTTTTAGCAATAAGAAGAGATTTAGCAGAATGGTTCCGGAGATGAAGCATTTTAGACACAAGCTGAGTTGGAGAAGCTTAAAATTCTATTCATTGGTGCACAGGAGGTTGAATTAGAAGTTTAATAAAAACATAAAAGATTATGTCAGGGATAGGTGAGGCAGAAAATAATTGTTTCCGTTAGCTGATTGTAAAATGATTAGGGGATGCAGATTTAAACTTTTGGGAAAGAGATGAAGGAATGAGAACCTTTTTAATGTTATTGGCTTAAAACTCTGTCTATGAGAATGGCAAAAATTTTGAAAGGAAATTGAATGGGCGCTTGAGGGAAATAAATAAGTTGATCTGTGGGTTTTGAGTGTGGGAATGGATTGCATTGGATTGCTGTCTTGAGAGTTTTAATGCATTGAATGAATGGTTTGTGCCATAATGACTAATCATAATATGAGGCTCAGAGTGCAAAATACTTTAGTGATTAATTTGTAGTCTTTGCATGCAATTTGGAATTCTATTATCAGACCTCCAAACTAAAAGACTTGTTGGTCAGCATTGTGGTTCAGCGGTTAGCACTGCTGCCTCATAGCACCAGTGACCCAGGTTCGATTCCTCCCTTGGGAGACTGTCTGTTTGGAGTTTGCGCATTCGCCCATATCTGTGTGGGTTTCCTCCCACAGCCCAAAGATGTGTGGATTTGTCATGCTAAATTGCTCATTAGATCCAGAGTTGTGTAGATTAAGTGATTAGTCATGGGAAGTGCAGGGTTATAGGGACATGGTAGGGGATTTGTGTTTGGGTCTGGGATTGGTGTGGACTTGATGGGCCAATGACCTGCTTCCACACTGTAGGGCTTGAATGATTGAATGAGGAGGGTGAACAATGATTCAGAATGTTTCCATACTTATGCAACATTTGACCAATTTGTGAAATATTTATAATTCATAGGAATTTCAACTCATGTCTGTAACTGACTGTAAGGTATGATATGGAGGTGCCAGTGGTGTACAAAGTCAGAAGTCACACAACACCAGGTTATAGTCTAACAGGTTTATTTGAAATCACAAACTTTTGGAGCACTGCTCCTTTGTCAGGCAGTCAAGGCAGAAACTTGTATTTAGATGTAACTTGTGCTATCAAGGCATGCAAGGCTGTGGACAAAGTGCTGGAGAATGAGACTAGAATAGTTAGGTGCTTCTTTTTGACTGTTGCAGACTTGATGGGCTGAAGGATTTTTTTTGTATTGTATACCTCTATGACTCTGATTCTATGATTCACAGGCTTAAAGTTGATATTGGAACAATCAAAGGTGTGGGAATATGGGGGAGAGGTAACATTTGGCATTTATTGTTTTTAGGTCCAGGTTAACAAGGGGAGGTTCAAAGGCAATAAAAGAGATAGGAATTGTTTTGTTAGGTGGCTCAAGAGTAATGAAGGTGGGTGGGGGAAGTGACGGGTGGAGATGAGTGTGGGTGACTCGGGGAGGGTGGAAGGTAGATAAGAGGCTCTGAAATGTAACACACCATATTTGAATGGGAGATGGTAAGAACTGCCAATGCTGAAGTCAGAGATAACGCAGTGTGGAGCAGGAGGAACACAGCAGGCCAGGCAGCATCAGAAGAGCAGGAAAGTTGATGTTTCGGGTCAGGACCTGAATGTCTTTTTCCATTTGCAGCTTCTCTGAATAATTCAAAGTGGGAGGGGTGATCTGGTGCATGTGGAATTCATATTGTACACAATTAGCCACATAAAGGGACTTCTACTATTGAGTTAACCAGATAAAAATGACAGGCAAATATATTCTGCGATAACAAGGTGTAGAGATGGATGAACACAGCCGGCCAAACAGCATCAGAGGAGCAGGAAGGCTGATGTTTTGGGCTTAGACCCTTCACTTTCTAGGCCCGAAAAGTCAGCCTTCCTGCTCCTCTGATGTGTTTGGCCGGCTGTGTTCATCCAGCTCTACACCTTATTATCTCAGATTCTCCAGCATCTGCATTTCCTACTACCTCTGAGGCAAATATATTCCCATCACTTTTATAACAGCACAACTGCACAGTTCTCATAGCCTAGTACAGTCTTGCTCTGTTGGGAAAGGTACACACATTCAGGAAAAGGGGATGAGTATGCACAGCTTGTGTGTCCAACGTTGCTGGGAAAAGAGGTGAGTAGACATTTTCTCTAGCTCTAGTGGACTCTTTGTTGGTTTATATGGAGACAGAATAGACAGAACATGGAAACTAGCCAGAAAAATTACTTTTTTTTTCAGTTTATTCTGTTTTATGACATAGCTCTGACTAGTACAATTAAAATATAACGTAAATGTAGGCTTTGTTCACATCTGTACAAAGTACAAAGTTTGCTTTATTCAAGAACTAACAAGTCGAACACATGAATTGGTCTTTAGTTGAGAAAACATCAGTACCTTCACAACTCCTTCAATGAAATTTCACACATACCAACTATTATGTTGTGTGAAAACAAATTTCAATAGCTGTGATCACTTGAAGGCCAATACTGAATGCAGAATAAATAGAGTATCACAAAAATAGAATGTATGAATGCTTGCACGATTGTATTTTTACCTGGAGAATGTCCTCAACCACACACCTGTGAATCTTTTATACTTACAAATAAAACAGTAACTGACAACTATCAGTGCCATAGCGCATAAGTTAAATAATCATTTGTAAGTCCTATACTGTAGACAAAAAGGTCTTTACATGTCTACTTCTAAACACAACAAACACTATTAATCAGTTGATGGCCTTCACTGTGCTCAAAGTATCAGCAGATTGGAAATCCAATGTCTCTTAGTGCTTTGTTAAGCTGTAAAGCTTGACTAAGACTATTAAGTACCATGTTTGGTGAAGTCATTCTCAACTCTTAAATGTCTGTTTCTATATGGGATGATGGCTGATCCTCTGCAGCATTATTTTTATTTTCTGAATAGGTTTTAGCTTGGTATGCTTTACAGATATCCTGCATCAACAAAGAGTAATCTTCCTTCCACTGTCTGAAGTTCTCTGAGGTTATGTCCGAACTTTCGAAGAGTTGGTTTATGATGGCCAAGTCTGCTTCTTTGGACTAGTTAATGGAGAGGAAAGAAAGAAAAATCAGCCATAACTGCCATGATCCAGACAGGCATTTTTAATCACTGTAAAAATAATTTACCACTATTATTACCAGATCCTGTAATTGTGTTCCCCGTCAAGGTAAGCATGTTTGATGCAGATTTTCTTACATTTGAATAAAATTTAATTCCTGAAGAGGGCAGAGCTGTCCTTTACAAAACAAATGATAGGTAGTATGAGTGAAAGGCCAAACCTGCTGACTACATCTCAGATTTTACCTGGCCTTTGCAGTTCTCATTAAATCCATAAAAGAATTCAATATGGAAGGATGTCAGTCCTTGCTTATGGGTTAGTAACAGAAGAAAGGTAACCCCTATAGACAAAACATTCCTTTGTAAATAGACAACTCATTTAGAAAACCCATCCACTAGTTCAGCACATATTATAGAGTTTAATATCAAAGGCATAGAGAAAAGATGTTGGAGAAATTGATGAGTTTGAAGACTAACAAATCCTCAGGACCTGATAATCTATATTGCAGAGTCCTTGAGTCAGTTGTCCTAGCAATAGTCGATGCATTGATGTTCATCTTTCTAGATTCTTTAGACTCTGGAACAGTTCTTACAGATTGGAGAATAATCATTTTAAAAGGCAGGTAGAGAGAAAACAGGGGTTTATAGACTAGTGAGTCCAGTCATGGTAGTGGAAGATGCTAGAACCTGTTGTCAAGGATTTTATGGCAAAGCACGTGGAAAGCCTTGGTAGAATTACTAGGTAGATCCCAGCTCCTCATATAAGTGTGAATGATTTAGATGAGGAAAATAACTGTAATATCTCAAAATTTACAGATAACACAAAGCTGAGTGGAAAGATAAGCTGTGAGGAGGATGCTGAGATACGGCAGTATGATTTGGACAGGTTGAGTGAGTGGGAAAATGCATGGGAGATGTGGTATAAATTTGAGGTTATCTACTTTGGTAGCAAACATAGGCAGGCAGATTATTATGTGAATGGTTGTAAATTGAGAGAGGAGAATATTTAACAAGGTTGTGTTGTCCTCGTGCACCAATTGCTGAAAGTATGCTGCATGTTGCCTTTCATAGCAAGGGGATTTGAGCACAGGGTCAAGGATGTCTTGCTGCAACTATACAGGATATTGGTGAGACCACACCTTAAAAATTGTGTAGTTTGGTCTCCTCATCTGTTCTTGCTATAGAGGGAGTGCAGTGAAGTTTTACCAAATTATTTCTGGGATACAGGACTGATGCTTGAGGGGAGGTTGAATTGGTTAGGATTGTATTCATTGGAGTTTAGAAAAATAAAGGGGACCTCATAGAAATCCATAAAATTCTAACATGTCTAGATGGCTTAGATGCAGAAAAAATGTTCCCAATGGTGTGGGAGTCTAGAACCAGTGTAGGTTGGGGTTGGGGGCATAGTTTAAAGACAAGGGTGTAAATCTCTTGGAACTGAGATGAGGAGAAAGAGAGTGGTGAGCCTGTGGAATTCACAGAAGGTTGGCTGAGGTCAAAACGTTGTGTTTTCAAGGAGAATGTTAATCAAGCTCTGTGGCTGAGGAATTACGGGATATGGGGAAGGGGTGGAATTAGGTCATTGAGTTCCATGATCAGTCATGAGCAAGCTCGAAGAGTTGAACGGCTTAGTCTTGGGCTCCTTTCTTTACGATTCAGTGTTTCTATCAGTAAAATTGACATCATGATCTAAATCCTCCGTTTCTTTTGGCTAAGTCAGAGTTCCGTTGAGTTTTCTGGAAGACTTTTTGCTGTGAAGCTTAATGAAATTTCTCACCCTGACTTATCAAACCCTCCTCATGAATTACTTAGCCAGAACCAATGATGTATCTCATGTCATCAGTTGCTACCAGATCAAAACACCTGCATCCCTTACACCCACAGCACTTTTAAAAGCCTGTTGTACACTTAGTTGAGCCTTGGCATTCCAGAGCTTGCCTGCTCTTAGACAGAATCTAAAAATATTGGTGAAGGGGAAGATAGCACCATGATTCTCCAACAGTGACCTAGCGGTCCTGATGGACAGGGTGGTACAGAGAACCCCTCTTTCTGGATGACTGACAGAGGAGGCAGCACCATTAGACCCTGCCAGCCTCTTCTGAGGTCACCACCCAGGTGGGAGTACCATTTATAGAGTGCTGAGGAATGGCCAACAATGCAAAAGGAAGGTTAATGACTTTCCCTGTTCTTTGTTCTTTCTTTGCTATCTCACACTCGCTCTATCTCTGTTACTGCACCATCTCCCACCAAGACTAATGACCTGCCACTCATTATTATATGTAACACAGTCCCTCACCCTACCTCATTATCCTACACTCCCCTCCCCCACAGCATACATAACACAATGTGGAAGCATAGATATAGGCTTTGGAGAGGATAAGTGGTGTTACAGTGAAAGATTGTCCATAATTTCAATGAGTGGTGAAATGGGCTCAGAAGATTGAGGGGCTTACTCCTGCTCCTATTTCTTATGTTGTTATGCTTCAAGGAGGAGGAAGTGAACCACATAACCCAATACTGTAATGATCTTGACAAGGCAAATTCGGGAAGATGTAACCAGATGAGGAGGACTCATTCAGGGTGAAGATATTGTTACTGGTTTCCAGGTTCACTTTAAAAACAACTGGATGACACCCACTTTGTGCATGGAAAACCAGCAAGCGTAGCCTTGTCAATATATGATGATAGAAGGGACACATCTGTTAGCTAAAAGTAATTGCACATTTAATCCATTTAATTTCACATGCTGAAAGGAAAACAAAATATCAAGATAAGAGCTCAGAAAGAGACAATAAACTTGGAAACATTGTCAGAAGTTGTTCTGGGGATGTTCATGTTTGTGCATTTTTCATGAGGGCGAGAGTAGTCTAAAAATGGCAGGTCAGTCTTTCCCTGCTCTTGTTAGGAAACAAATGTTGACCAGTTGAACACACTAATAGACGTTATCTAACACTAAATGTAGAATTGCTTCTGGTTATGATTTCCTATTTTCGAAAGTCAAGCGTTTATTTTAGTATGTACAAATGGAATATAATGTCCTGTTAAAAAATAAGTCTCATGCATGGTTTGAGAGGGGGTCCCTAGCAATTCACTGCTCGTAACTAAGACATGTCATAAAAATTCAGTGAGTAGCCACAATAGAGTTCATGATGAAATTCTTTAATAGAGGGCCAACATGTTTGGAACTACACCTTAAAAAATGAGAAAGCTATAAATACAAACAATTATTAGTTAGATGAAGCATTGATATATTTGAAATAAATAAAATCATTTCAGAATTCAGATTAAAAATTAATTGTTGTTGCTTGATTGCTTTCCTATTATGTTTATCATGATCTGTTAAAATGCAAAAATCTACCACACTTCAAAATGTAAATTTTGAATTTTGCATGGAGGATCGTGAATAGGTTATGAAACTTACATTTCATGATCACACTTGGATGTTCAATTTTTAAAATATCTCGCCATTTCTTCTAGTTATGTAGTTTTTTTTTTATCATTATTCTTTTATGGGATATGCGTATTACTGACAAGACCAGCAATTGTTACCCATCCCTTACTGTCCTTGAACTGAGTTCAGAACACAATTAAGTTCAACCACATTGCTGTAGGTGTCAAGACACAGGCAGGCCAGACCAGGTAGGAACTGCCAATTTTGTTCCCTAAATGACATTACTGAAATGGATGATTTTTTACAACAACCAATGATCATTTCATGGTCACCATGACTGAGACCAATTTTATATTAATTAATAAATAATGACAAGCTGAGTAATTACATTTTTAATTCCACAGTACTACTGGGATTTGAACCCATACTGTCAAACGTTAGCCTGGGTTTATGTCATATTAACACTACACCACCACGTACCCCACAAGCAATTATGTTTTATCAAAAGATAAACAAAAGCTGAAATATTTATACCTTCAAAGTACTGTTCAAAGTTCTGAATTTGTGCAATCTTTCATTAACAACAGGATTATTGCTACGTTTTATAAATGATCTCCTGTAATCCTTTCTTGATGAAGGCCGACGTTTTCCAATAGGTGAAAGACTGGCTTGCTCTAAGGATTTGTACAACTGTTCCATTTCATCAGAATTTTGTTGTTCTGAAAGACAAACAGCAAAGAAAATATTAAATGGTCTACTCATCTTCATGAACCATTGCATTAAATAAATAGTGGGTATATTAAAATAGTTCCTGAATTACATTACTGATCACCATAATAAAGCAAATTAATTGCATCTTCTTCAATGTTGCACTGGATGGTATGATATACCAGGAAGAATATTCATCCATGTTCTACATCCCTGCTTTGCAGTCTGTCCCACAGTAGGAGTGAAAGGTATCTCTTTTATCTCAGAAAACTGCTAAAGTTCATGTGTGAAATCAGAGAATCACAATAGCACAAAAACTGGCTATCCAAACCATTATGTCTGTACCAGCCATTTGATCCGGTTCCTAATTCAACCTACTCGCTAGCTCTTTTTCTGATAACCCTTCAAATATTTAATTTCAAGTACTTATCCAGTTCCCTTTTGAAAGTTCGGATTGAACCACCATTAATCTGGACAGTACATATCAGGACTGCATTCCCACCTCTACTTCCAATGAATGTGAAATCACCATAAAAACATTTCACTGATTTTCCTTTAAAGAGCCATTGACTATATTATGCAGGAAATGGAATTATGGCGAGACAAGTTGATGTTTTTCCTAAAGTTTACAGTTAATAGATACAGTTGGAGCAACATACAAGCAGTTCTGAAATGTATCTAGTCAGTAATATATATGCATGAAAATTACGAAACGAGTGAAATAAAATGCACAGAAACTTCCAGGAAGATCAGCCAAGTGGTTGATTTTATTTAAGTTTTATATGTTTGATGTGTATTTTTAAAAAAAATTTGCCTGCTTTAACATTTTCTTCTGTAGGTAATGAAAAGTAGCTTATTTTATATATCAGGTGTTACTTAAGGTTCCTTTCTTTTAGGCTTAACGTTATTAAGGACATACATGAGGTAAAAGTGAGATGGCTAGTAGATTTAGAAAAGTTATTACACAGCAGGATCAGGTAGATAGACGAGTGACTGTGGGGAAACGTAAAAAGATAGTTCAAAAGTCTCGAGTGGCTATTCCTCTAACAAATAGATATTCAGTATTTTGGAACTGTTGAAGGAGTTCGTCCCTCCAGGGAAAATGGAACGGGGCTGTCAGTTATTGGACAGTTGGAATGACTCTTATGTTAGGCAGCATTTGACAAGATCTAATAGAATTATTATTCTTGGAAACTCTGCTGTCAGGGACATAGATGGGAGATTCAGTGGCAGTGAGTGTAAATTTAGATGGCTTGGTGCTAGAATTAAGGACATTTCTAAATGTTTCAAGCATTTTTTTTATGTGAGATTGGGAAGCCAGAAATTATTGTAGATATTGGTAGAAATGATATTTGTGGAGAAAAGATTAAAGCAGTACAAAGTCAATTCAAGAGATTAGGTTGAAGATTAAAGAGTAGAATTCTAAAAGTAGTCAGAGATAGCAAGAACTGCAGATACTGGAGTCAGAGACAACACAGTATGGAGCTGGAGGAACACAGCAGGCCAGGCAGCATCAGAGGAGCAGGAAAGTTAATGTTTTGGGTTGGACCCTTCTTCCGAAATGGGGAGAGAGAAGGTAGCTGGGAAATAAATAAAAGTAGTAATCTCTGGTTTACTCCCAATGCCAAACTCAAACAAGGGCATGAACAAAAGGATAAAGGAGATAAATCAATGGCTAAAGAGCTGGTTATTGTTCAGGGATTCAGGTTTTTGGACAATTAGAATGTTTTTTGGAATAGAAAGCACATGTTCAAAAATGATGAGTCTAAACCGAACTAGAGAGGGACCAATATCTTAGCAGGGAGATTTGTTCATTCCATTAAAGGAGACGTTATACTGACAGAGAGGATTAGTGGAGGAATTCTAAGTAGCAGCATAAAATGAAGGATTGATGGGGAAGGTTCTGAAAGTGAAGAGAGCATGTCAGTTATAAAAGAAAGACAAAAGAGAGTCACGGTAAGTAATAACTCTGAAGAACTAAATTGTATTTCTTTCAATGCAAGGAGTTTTACAGATAAAGCTGACGAACTTAGGGCATGTTCAAGAACATGGGATTTGGACATTGTGGCTGAGAGGTGGACAAGAAGGCAGCTCAAGGTTCTGGGTTTTAGATGCAATAGGAAGGATAGAAAAGGAGGTAAGAAAGAGGGATGGGGGAGGAGCTGGGTGGTATATTTGATTAACAAATGGATTACTGCTGTAACTAGAGAAGATATTTCTGAAAAATCACATAGTGAAAATATATAGATAGAAATTAGAAATAAAAGAAAAGGAAACATCACCTTGATGGGATTGTACTATAGATCACCCAATAGTAAGAGGGAAAATGAGAAACAAATACATTGGCAGATCTCAGATATGTGTCAGCAGAATAGGGTGTAAGAATGGGGATTTTAATTTTCCAAACATTGACTGGGGCTACCATAGTGTTAAAGGTTTCAATGGTGAAAAATTTTGTCAAATGTGTGCAAGAAAATTTTCTTGATCAATATGTGGATGCTCCGACTAGAGAAGGAGCAAAACTAGACTTCCTTTTGGGCAATAACACCGGGCCAGTGATAGTGGGGAACACATAGCAATCATAATTCTGTCAGTTTCAAAATGATAACAGAAAAGGAGAGGCCTTCCATAAAAGTTAAACTTTTCCATTGGAGCAAGGCAAATTTTAATGGTATGAGATAAGAACTTTCAAAAGTTGATTGGAGTAGTCAGTTTGCAGGTAAAAGTGTGTCTGACAAGCGTGAGGCTTTCAAGAGTATGGTGGCGAAGGCGGAGAGACATTGTGTTCTTGTTAGAGTGAAAGGTAAGGCTGGTAAGATTAAGAAACAATTGATGAGTAAAGATATTGAGGTTCTAGTCAAGAATAAAAGAGAATCTTCTTTTAGATATAGATAACTTGATTCAATTGAATCTCTTAATCAGTATAAAGAAAAACGAGTTTTGAGAAGATTTGCAGCTCAGGTTGAGGTTCTGGATGTGAGTTTGCTCGCTGAGCTGGAAGGTTAGTTTTCAGATGTTTCGTCACCTTTTCTTTATTTGAAAAAATATACTTTATTCATAAGATGTACAAATAAAACATTGATACACCTACCCAGTCATGCAAGCCGCTCCGGGTTACCCCGGGGGTACGTAGACCAACTAAAGGAAAAAAACAAACAAAGAACAAAAAAAAAGCAAAGAAAATACCCCGGCAGTCGTCACCCTGTGCAGTCCCAGTTGACCCCCTGACCAGTTGGGGAAGGCGCCAGCTGGGACCAGTTACCAGATAGGACCCTTTTTGCTATTCTGGACGAGAGGTTTCATACCGTGGTCTTTCCCCACCGTGCCTTGGCAGCAGCTGCCCCAAGCTTTAGCGCATCCCTCAGCACGTAGTCCTGGACCTTGGAGTGCACCAGTTGGACTCGGTTGGAGTCAGTTCTTTCAGCTGGCAGACCAGCAAGTTGCGGGCAGACCAAAGAGCGTCTTTCACCGCATTGATGGTCCTCCCGGCGCAGTTGATGTTGGTCTCGGTGTGCGTCCCGGGAAACAGCCTGTAGAGCACGAAGTCCCGCGTCACGGAGCTGCTCAGGACGAACCTCGACAAATACCACTGCATCCCCCTCCAGACCTCCTGTGCATAGGCACACTCCAGAAGGAGGTGATCGACAGTCTCGTCTGCCCCGCAGCCACCTCGAGGGCAGTGTGCGGTGGCGCAGAGATTCCGGACATGCATAAAGGATCTCACTGGCAGAGCCCCTCTCACCGCCAGCCAAGCAATGTCCTTGTGCTTGTTTGAAAGTTCTGGCAATGAGGCATTCTGCCAAATGACTTTGGCAGTCTGCGTGGGGAACCACACGACTGGATCCACCCTCTACTTTTCACGAATGGTCTCGAGGATACTACGTGCTGACCACTGCCTGACAGCCTTGTGGTCAAAAATTCCTCCACGAAGGGCAGGTGGTACGGGACGGTCCAACTACTCGGAGTGTTCCGCAGCAACGAGGCCAGGCCCATCCTTCACAACACCGGGGACAGGTAGAACCTCAGTAAGTAGTGACACTTGGTGTTTGCGTACTGAGGATCTACGCACAGCCTGATGCAGCCACACACAAATGTAGCCGTCAGGGCGAGTGTGGCGTTCGGTACGCCCTTTCCCCCATTTTCCAAGTCTTTCTACATGGTGTCCCTGCGGACCCGGTCCATCCTTGACCCCCAAATGAAGTGGAAGATGGCTCGGGTGACCGCAGCGGCGCAGGTCCAGGGAATAGGCCAGGCCTGCGCCACATTCAACAGTACCGAAAGCCCCTCGCACCTGACAACCAGGTTCTTACCCGCGATGGAGAGGGACCGGAGCGTCCACCTGCCCAGCTTCTGCTTCAATTTGGTGATACGCTCCTCCCAAGTCTTAGTGCACGCCCCAGCTCCACTGAACCAAACACCCAGCACCTTCAGGTAGTCTGTCCTGACGGTGAAGGGGATGAAGGAGCGGTCGTCCCAGTTCCTGAAGAACATGACCTATTGACTTTGGCACCCGAGGCCAGTTCAAACTGGCCGCAGATGTCCAATAGCCAACTCACCGACCGACGATTGGTGCAGAAGACGGCGACGTTGTCCATGTACAGGGAGGTCTTGACCTGAAGGCCTCCGCTGCCTGGGATAGTCACGCCCTTCAGGCTCACATCCTTCCTGATGGACACGGCGAAGGGCTCCACACAGCACACGAACAAGGTAGGAGAGAGCAGGCAGCCCTGCCTGACTCCAGATCTGATGGGAAAACTGTCCGATTCCCACCTGTTGATCGAGACTGCGCTAACGATGTTGGTGTAGAGCAGTCGGATCCAATTGTGGATGCCCTCCCCGAACCCCAATTTGGAAAGGACGTCCCTCATGTAAGCATGAGAGACCCTGTCGAAGGCCTTCTGCTGGTCCAGGCTGTCGAGGCAGGTGTCCACCCGCCTCTCCTGCACGTAGGCGATCGTATCCCTGATGAGCGCGAGGCTCTCAGCGATCTTCCTGCCTGGCACAACACAAGTTTGGTCAAGGTGAATCACCAACTCCAGGACAGACCTGACCTGGTTGGCTATGACCTTGGCCAGGATTTTGTAGTCCACGTTCAATAGTGAAATGGGACGCCAATTCTTAATTTCTTCCCTCTCCCCCTTCCTGTTGTAAATGAGGGTGATGATGCCCTTCCTCATGGACTTGCACATTTCCCCTGCCCGAAGCGCACTATCGTACACCTCCAGCAGGTCCTGACCGACCAGGTCCCACAGAGCGGAATACAGTTTGACCGGTAAGCCATCGCTCCCGGGAGTTCTATTCCTCTCCAAGGACTTGAGGGGTCTGGTCAGCTCATCCAGGGATATCAGTCAGTCCAGCCACTCCTTCGTGCCATCGTCTAAGACCTCCGTGATAGACAACAGGAACGATTCTGAGGCCGTGCTGTCCGTGGGCTTCGTGTCGTACAGTCCGGCATAGTAGGATCTGCTGATCCTCAAAATGTCGGGCCAAGACAACGTCACCGAGCCGTCATCCTCCTTCAGCCGGCTAAGCACAGAGCTCTCTTTGTGCACCTTCTGAAAGAAGAAACGCGAGCACGTCTCATCCTGTTCCACGGAGCGGACCCTGGACCGGAAGTTTATCCTGGAGGCCTCCGCGGCGAAGAGCGAGGCTTGCTGGCCCCTCACCTCGCGGAGGTCCTCCGTGACATTGACCCCCATCAACTGCAGCAGTAGCAGACTCAAAGAGGCATTTCATGGTTCTCCAACTGGCGTACCCCCTCTTAAGCTCCTCGATGTTCTCTGGGGTCAACAGAGTCATGTTGAGCTTCCACGTCCCCTTGCCGGCCGGCTGGTCGTCCTGTAAGTGACAGTCAGCCAGCAGGAGGCAGTGGTCAGCGAAGAACACCGGCTCGACGCCAGTGGACCTGACTGAGAACGTCCGTGACACAAAGAGGAAGTCTATCCTTGAGCGAATAGACCCGTCTGGCCACGACCAGGTGTACCTCCGCTGCGGTCTGTCTGCAGGGGTGCTGAAGACGTCGAGCAGCTTGGCGTCCTTCACTGTGCCCATCAGGAACCTGGACGTGACGTCCAGTTGACTACCCCCACCCGCTTTCCCCATGCCGGATCTTCTATCTGCATCGATGATGCAGTTGAAGTCTCCACCTAGGATGACCGGCCTGGACGTATCCAGCAGGTGTGGAAGCCGCTGCAGGACGGCCAACCGCTCACTCCGTACCACTGGGGCATACACGTTGATCAGCCTCAGGGGACCGTTCCTGTAGGTGACGTCAGCCACTAGGAGGCACCCCCCCACCTCCTGAACTTGAGAGATGGTGAAGTTGCGCCCCCGCAGCAGAATAGCCAGGCCCGAGGAGCAACAGTCGTTACCCCCCGACCAGATCGAAGGCCCACAGGTCCAGGTGCCGGACCATTTGCAGTACCTGCTGAGGTGCGGTATCCCGCACTCCTGCAGAAACAGGATGTCCGCCTTAATGGTGGTCAGGTAGGCCAACGTAGACACACATCTTGCGGTGGACTTGACACTGCGCACATTAATGCTCGCAACTTGTACCCCCATTCTGGGCAGTGACCGCAGTACCCTCCCCAAGTCCAAGGTCCAGCCCCTCCATCTGTCCCTTCATGCCCATTGCCCGGGCTAATTGCTGGACGCTCTCTGGGCTCAGGAAACCGTCTGTGCTTCCTTCCGGGTGGCATCACCCCGTCGGGGGTATGGAGGCAGAAGAGTCCGGCTCTGGGCCAGGCTGGGGACGTGCTGTTTCCTCCTTCCCGCCTGGAAGTTCTGGGGGGCCCTCCAGGGCCCCAGCAGCACGTGACTGGGTGTCGGAGGGAGCCTCAGGATGCCACCCGTCACCTGGAATTGGGGTGCTGCTTTCCTTCTCCCTGGAGATCTTTAGCTTCTGCTTTGGGCAGGCCCCCTCCGAATTTCCCTCAGAGGAGCTCTTATAGCCCCCCCGTAGCTGCCTCTTCCCGCCTGATGGTTGCGGTTCCTGGGCCCCCGACGCGCCTCCCTCCTCACTTACCGGACCGTAGTCCACTCCTCTGGGTCGCCTGTCGCCGCCTCCATCGACTCTGGGTTGTTGGGGGGGAGTGGAGCCTGGAGGGGCGCTTTGCTGGCCTTGGTCCCATCCCGCAGGGCTGGGCCCTCCTGCACGACCTGGTCCTCCTGCACATTAGTGGGGTCCTTGCAAGGCCCTGGTGCCTTCCTCTCCTCAGGGGGAGCTGGCCCCGCATTGCCCCTGCCAGCGACCTGGGCGTAGGTGGTCCCCCGCCGCGGGCATGCCCTATAGAGGTGGCCCGCTTCCTCGCAAAGGTTGCAGCTTTTTTCTTGTGGGCAATCCTTTTCAAGGTGTCCCTCCTCCCTGCAGTTCCTGCAGATGGTGGCTTTGCAGTCGGCCGCCACGTGACCTGACCTACCACAGGCATGGCAGACTTTAGATTGCCCTGCGTAGGTCAGGTAGCCCTTGCTCCTGCCGATCGCGAAGCTGAACGGTGGGTGTACAATGTTCCCATCCGCACCCATCCTCAGCGTCACTTTGACCTGCGTCTAACTGGTCCAGATGCCAAAGGGGCCCATGATGTTGGTTAGGTCCCCTTCCACCTTCACGTACCTTCCAAGGAAGGTCAGGACATCAACTGCTGACACATGCGGGTTGTACATGTGTACAGTCACCATACGGCTCCTCTGCGCTGGCATCAGGAACAGCAGGACAGCGGTCAATACAGAGAGGGGACCCTCACCTCCTTTCTCCTTGAAAACCTCCAGGAAGACCTATCACAGGCATGGCAGACTTTAGGTTGCTCTGCGTAGGTCAGGTAGCCCTTGCTCCTGCCGATCGCGAAGCTGAACGGTGGGTGTACAATGTTCCCGTCCGCACCCATCCTCAGCGTCACTTTGACCTGATTTGGAGCCAATGTGTTTGTTGATGTAGTTCCGGTTGGAATGCCATGACATGACCCACTATCGCTAGTATCCTTACATACAGATGAGGAAGGACACCACTTTGATTGGGACAACACATCCATCCTAGGACAAGCCAAACAGAGACATGCACGAGAATTCCTAGAAGCATGGCATTCCAACTGGAACTCCGTCAACAAACACGTTGATTTGGAGCCAATCTACCATCCTGTGAGAAAAAGAACAGGAAATGACATCACCAATGCAGGAAATGACATCACCAACCCAAGGAAACCTAAACAGATAAATAGAAAGCGGGACATAACACTAGCGCTTTGTCGGAGGCTCACTGATGATGTTACCTAGAATGGTGACTGATTATCTGGGAACAAACCTTCCAGCTCAGTGAACCAGCTTACATCCGGAACAAAATAAAGACCCACTCTTTTGTGGACCGAGAGGAGGAGAGCGTGACTGTGTTGGAGGTGGAAGGAAGACATCGGGTTGGCTGTGCATCCTTGCAACCGGTGGATCTTAATGCTGGCTTCGGCCTAACACTGGTTCAGGGGAGCAGCCAACCTGCAATGATGGCTGCAGCGAGTACTCGTGCCCCGGGTCGGGGGTCCGGAACACCATCCGCGTTTCCATGAAGAAGGTGGATGAAGGTGCACCTGTGGACTGCACCTTCTTCGTGAAGAAGGTCCTGTTGGACTGTTGTGGGTTCACTGCTGCGGAGGTTTTCATGATGTAACCTTCAGGAGTGCCAAGCTTTGAGAGCGCTTCCTGGAGGTTTTCAAGGAGAAAGGAGGTGAGGGCACCCTCTCTGTATTGACCACTGTCCTGCTGATTGTGATGCTGGTACACAGGAGCCATATGGTGACTGTACACATGTACAACCCGCATGTGCCAGCAGTTGATGTCTTGACCTTTCTCGGAAGGAACGTCAAGGTGGAAGGGGACCTAACCAACATCATGGACCCCTTCGGGATCTGGACCAGTAAGAGGCAGGTCAGGGTGACACTGAGGATGGGCGTGGACTGGAACATCATACACCCACCGTCAAGCTTCGCAATCGGCGGGAGCAAGGGCTACCTGACCTACGCAGGGCAACCTAAAGTCTGCCATGCCTGTGGTAGGTCAGGACACATGGTGGCCGACTGCAAAGCCACCATCTGCAGGGAAGAGGGACACCTTGCAAAGGATTGCCCACAAGAAAAAAACTGCAACCTTTGAGGGGAAGCGGGCCATCTCTATAGGGCATGCCCGCGGCAGGGGACCACCTACGCCCAGGTTGCCAGCAGGGGCAATGCGGGGCAAGCCCCCCCCCCCCCCGGAGGAGAGGAAGGCACCAGGCCCCTGCAAGGACCCCCCTAATGTGCAGGAGGGCCAGGTTGTGCAGGAGGGCCCAGCCCCGCAGGACCGACCTAAGGCCAGCAAAGCATCCCTGCAGGCTCCGCGCCTCCCCCCAACAACCCGGAGCCGATGGAGGAGGCGACAGGTGACCCAGGGGAGAGGACGATGGTCCAGAAAGCAAGGAGAAAGGCGCGCTGGCAGGCCCCGGCACCGCAACCATCAGGCGGGAAGAGGCAGCTACAGGGGGGCTATAAGAGCTCCACTGACAAGGGGGATTCGGAGGAGGCCCGCCCAAAGCAGAAGCTAAAGATCTCAAGGGAGAAGGAAAGCAGCACCCTGATTCCAGGTGACGGGAGGGGCCCTGAAACTCCCTCCGACACCAAGCCACGGGCCGCTGGGTCCCTGGAGGCCCCCCCAGAACCTTCAGGCGGGAAGCAGGAAACAGCGCGTCCCCAGCCTGACCCAGAGCCAGACTCTCCTGCCTCTGTACCCCCGATGGGGGGATGCCACCCAGAAGGCAGCACGGACAGTTTCCTGAGCCCGGAGAGAGTCCAGTGGTTAGCCCGAGCAATGGGCATGAAGGGACAGATGGAAGGGCTGGACCTTGGACTTGGGGAGGGTACTGTGGTCACTGCCCACAATAGGGGTATGTGTTGCGAGCATTAATGTGCACAGCGTCAAGTCCACCACAAGATGTGTGTCCACGTTGGCCTACCTGACCACCGTCAGGCGGAGATCCTGTTTCTGCAGGATTGTGGCATACCGCACTTCAGCAGGTACGGGAAATGGTCCGGCGCCTGGACCTGTCGGCCTTCGATCTGGTCGAGGGGTAACGACTGTCGCTCCTCGGGCCTGGCTATTCTGCTGCGGGGGCGCAACTTCACCATCTCTCAAGTTCAGGAGGTGGGGGGGCGCCTCCGAGTGGCCAATGTCACCTACAGGAACGGTCCCCTGAGGCTGATCAACGGTACGGAGTGAGCGGTTGGCCGTCCTGCAGCGGCTTCCACCCTTGCTGGCTACGTCCAGGCCGGTCATCCTAGGTGGAGACTTCAACTGCATCATTGATGCAGATGGAAGATCCGGCGTGGGGACAGCGGGTAGGGGGGGTCAACTGGACGTCACATCCAGATTCCTGATGGGCATGGTGAAGGACGCCAAAGTGCTCGACGTCTTCAGCACCCCTGCAGACGGAGCGCAGCGGAGATACACCTGGTTGCTGCCAGACGGGTCTATCCGCTCAAGGATAGACTTCCTGTTTGTGTCACGGGCGTTCTCGGTCAGGTCCACCAGCGTCGAGCCGGTGTTCTTCTCTGACCACTGCCTCCTGCTGGCCAACTGTCACTTGCAGGACGACCAGCAGGCCAGCAAGGGGACGTGGAAGCTCAACATGACACTGTTGACATCAGAGAACGTCGAGGAGCTTAAGAGGGAGTACGCTGATTGGAGAACCGTGAAACCCCTCTTTGAGTCTCTGGACAACTGGTGGGAGATGGTGAAGGAGAACATCAAGAGGTTCTTTGTCCTCAAGGGTGTTTGGAAGGCGAGAGAGAGGCGGGGAAAGCTGTTGCGATTCCAGAAAAGGGTGCAGAACCTGCTCCTTCTGCGGTCGATGGAGGTTGATGTCACGGAGGACCTCCGCGAGGTGAGGGGCCAGCAAGCCTCGCTCTTCGCCGTGGAGGCCCCCAGATAATCTTCCGGTCCAGGGTCCGCTCCGTGGAGCAGGATGAGACGTGCTCGCGTTTCTTCTTTCAGAAGGTGCACAAAGAGAGCTCTGTGCTTAGCCGGCTGAAGGAGGACGACGGCTCGGTGACGTCGTCTCGGCCTGACATTTTGAGGATCAGCAGATCCTTCTATGCCGGACTGTATGACGCATAGCCCACGGACAGCACGGCCTCAGAATCGTTCCTGTCGTCTATCACGGAGGTCTTAGACGACGGCACGAGGGAGTGGCTGGACTGACCAATATCCCTGGATGAGCTGACCAGACCCCTCAAGTGCTTGGAGAGGAATAAGACTCTCGGGAGCAATGGATTACCGGGTGAGCTGTATTCCGCTCTGTGGGACCTGGTCGGCCAGGACCTGCTGGAGGTGTACGATAGTGCGCTTCGGGCAGGGGAAATCTGCAAGCCCATGAGGAAGGGCATCATCACCCTCATCTACAAGAGGAAGCGGGAGAGGGAAGAAATTAAGAATTGGCGTCCCATTTCACTATTGAACGTGGACTACAAAATCCTGGTCAAGGTCATAGCCAACCAGGTCAGGTCTGTCCTGGAGTCGGTGATTCACCCTGACCAAACCTGTGTTGTGCCGGGCAGGAAGATCGCTGAGAGCCTCGCGCTCATCAGGGATACGATCGCCTACGTGCAAGACAAGAGGGTGGACACCTGCCTCGTCAGCATGGACCACGAGAAGGCCTCCAACAGGGTCTCTCATGCTTACATGAGGGACGTCCTCTCCAAATTAGGGTTTGGGGAGGGCATCCGCAATTGGATCCGGCTGCTCTACACAAACATCGTTAGCGCAGTCTCGATCAACAACGGGTGGGAATCGGACAGTCTTCCCATCAGATCTGGAGTCAGGCAGGGCTGCCCGCTCTCTCCTGCCTTGTTCGTGTGCCGTGTGGAGCCCTTCACTGCATCCATCAGGAAAGACGTGAGCCTGAAGGGCGTGACTATCCCAGGCAGTGGAGGCCTTCAGTTCAAGACCTCCCTGTACCTGAACAACATCGCCATCTTCTTCACCGATCGTCAGTCGGTGAGTAGGCTGTTGGACTTCTGCGGCCAGTTTGAACTGGCCTCGGGTGCCAAAGTCAACAGGGGTAAGAGCGAGGTCATGTTCTTCGGGAACTGGGACGACCGCTCCTTCATCCCTTTCGCCGTCAGGACAGACTACCTGAAGGTGCTGGGTGTTTGGTTCAGTGGAGCTGGGGCATGCACTAAGACTTGGGAGGAGCGTATCACCAAACTGAAGCAGAAGCTCTGCAGGTGAACGCTCCAGTCCCTCTCCATCGCGGGTAAGAACCTGGTTGTCAGGTTTGAGGGGCTTTCTGTACTGTTGTATGTGGCGCAGGCCTGGCCTATCCCCTGGACATGCGCCGCTGCTGTCACCCAGTCTATCTTCCACTTCATTTGGGGGTCGATGATGGACCAGGTCTGCAGGGACACCATGTACAAAGACCTGGAAAATGGGGGAAGGGGCATACCGAACGCCACCCTCGCCTTGACGGCTACCTTTGTGTGTAGCTGCATCAAGCTGTGCGTAGATCCTCAGTACGCAAACACCAAGTGTCACTACTTACTGAGGTTCTACCTGTCCCCGGTGTTGCGAAGGAGGGGCCTGGCCTCGTTGCCGCGGAACGCTCCGAGTAGTTGGACCATCCTGTACCACCTAATTCAGCACGTAGTATCCTCGAGACCCTACAGGAAAAGGAGAGGGTGGATCCCGTCGTTCCCCACGCAGACTGCCAAAGTCGTTTGGCAGAATGCCTCATTGCCAGAACTTTCAAACAAGCACAAGGACATTGTTTGGCTGGCAGTGAGAGGGGCTGTGCCAGTGAGATCCTTTATGCATGCCCAGAATCTCTGCGCCACAGCACACTGCCCTCGAGGTGGCTGCGGGGCGGACGAGACTGTCGATCACCTCCTTCTGGAGTGTGCCTATGCGCAGGAGGTCTGGAGGGGGATGCAGTGGTATTTGTTGAGGTTCGTCCTGAGCAGCTCCGTGACGTGGGACTCCGTGCTCTACAGGCTGTTTCCCGGGACACACACCGAGACCGACATCAACTGCGCCTGGAGGACCAGCGATGCGGTGAAAGACGCTCTTTGGTCTGCCCGCAACTTGCTGGTCTGCCAGCTGAAAGAACTGACCCCAACCGAGTGCTGCAGACTGGCGCACCCCGAGGTCCAGGACGACGTGCTGACGGACCGACTAAAGCTTGGGGCAGCCGCCGCCAAGGCGCGGTGGTGAAAGACCACCGTATGAAACCCCTCGTCCAGAATAGAAAAAACGGCCCTATCTAGTAACTGGTCCCAGCTGGCGCCTTCCCCAACTGATCAGGCGGCCAACGGGGACTGTGTGGGATGACAACTGCCAGGGTATTTTCTTTGCCTTGATTTTTTTTCTTCTTTGTTTTCTTTTCCTTTAGTTGGTGTACGTACCCCCTGGGTAACCCGGAGCGGCTTGCATGACTGGGTAGGTGTATAAATATGTTTTATTTTTTGTACATCTTATGAATAAAGTATATTTTTTCAAATAAAAAAAAGTGACGAAACGTCTGAAAACTAACCTTCCAGCTCAGCGAGCAAACTCACATCCAGAATATAAAGAGTGTAGTTATATTCTTAAGAAAGAAAACAGGAAGACAAAGGGGCGAAATCAGATAGCATTGGCAGATAATGTTAAGGAAATCCAGACATTCTACAAATGCATTAAGAGCAAGAAGGTATCTAGAGAGAGGATAGGGTCAGTTAAAGATCAAGGAGGTCATTTTGTATTGAATCTCAGGGGATGGGAGAGATACTAAATGAATATTTTGCATCAGTCTTTACTGAGGAGAAAGAAATGGAGTCTAGAGAATACAGAAAAATAAAGTTTGATGTTTTAAAAACAGCTCACATTACAGAAGAGAAAGTTCAGGAGGTTTTCGAGATTGTAAAAGTGGATAAATCTCTGGAACTTGACCTGATGTATCCCAGAATATTGTGCAAAGTAAAGGAGGAAATGTGAGGCCCCTTGCTGAAATATTTGCATCATCTATAACTACAGGTGAGGCGCCTGATGTCTGGAGGGTGGCTATTGTTGTACCTTTGTTTGAGAAAGATTATAAGGAGAAATTAGGGAACTATTGATCTGACTTTGAAAAACCTCACACACTTGACTGGGATTTTTGAGGAAGTTACCAAAAAGATTGATGATGGTAGTGCAGTAGACACTGCTCATTTTGGTTTTTTACCGAGCCTTCGACAAAGTTCCGCATGGTAGACTAATTAGGAAAGTTAGGTAATGTGGGATTCAGGGTGATCTTGCCAATTAAATACACAACTGATGTAACAGCAGGAGACAGAGAGTGGTGGAATAGGGCTTAAACAATTAATGATGGGGTCTTGCGAGGTAGGAGTGCAAGTACATAATTCTTTGATGTTTGCATTACATATAGACAGGTTTGACATGCTTGCCTTCATTTGCTGAGTCCTTTGAGTTTGGGAGTTGGGAAGTCATGCTGAGATTGTGCAGGACATTGGTGAAGCCTTTTCTGGGATGTTGCTGGGCACGGAAGATTTGAGTTATAAAGAAGGGCTACATAGGCTTGAACTTTTTTCACTGGAGTATGGGAGGTTGAGAGTCAACTTGATAGAAGTTTATAAAATAATGAGAGGTATAAATAGAGTTGATGATAGTTATCTTTTCCGTAAAATGGAGGGTTTCAAGACTATGGGACACATTTTTAAGGTGAGAGAGAAATCTGAAAAAGACATGAAGGGCAAATTTTTTATGCAGAGGGTAGTTTGCATGTGGAATGAACTTCCTGGGGACATGGTGGATGTGGGTACAATTACAATGTTTAAAAGACATTTGGATATGTACATCAGTAGGAAAGGTTTGGAGGGATATGGGTCAGGAGCAAGCATGTGGGATTAGTTTAGTTTGGATTATGTTCGGCATGAACTGGTTGGACCGAAGGGTCTGTTTCTGTGCTTTATGGCACTAAAGAAAGGACTGATTTATCAGTGTGGTTGAAAGTGCATCCTTGCCAAAATCCATGATTCATAAAACTCATCTTCTTGTTTAAAAAATTAAAAAAGTGTAATAATCATAAAGTTTCAATTTGAAGTGACAGTATATAGTAATGTATGTAAATGATGAGCCTATATAACATCTTTGGGAGACCTCAGTTAAAAGATTGCCCTGCTGATTTGAATTGAATTAGCTTTATTGTTACGGGCACTCAAATGAGTACAGTGAAAAGTTTACTAGTCGCCACCTACGGTGTCATCTTCTGTGAAAGGTACCTAGGTATAGATGAGGAAATAAATTCTGAAATGTAACGAAATAAAAGTCCAACATACAGATCATAGGAATAAAAGAGGAAACACAGAAATAAAAATTTCAGAACAACAATCCTTCCAACCCAGTTCTATGCTGGAGCCAAGGCATCGGGAGTGCAGGCTAAGCTGGGAGCCGAGTCTCAGCTGGAGCCTGGAGCAAAAGCAGACTGTGCCCAGGCCGGCCAGGGGAACAAGTGCTGGAGATGAGTCCAGGGCAGAGACCAGTAAATGGAGGCGAGGGGCCTGGTGTTCTGAAGGCTGGTGGGCTCAATGAGAAAAGACTATAACTTGAGTACTTTGAGGACACTTTTTATTCTCATTCCAGCCTTTTAAACTGTAATTCCATGCTAGGCATTTTGTTTACTGTTTCAATTCTGTAACAACACTTGAAGTATTTGTACCTAGGTACCCTCTACCTGAGACGGCGCCAAGAGGCGGCATTGCAAACTTCTCACTACACTCCTTTGAGGGTGAATGACAGTAAAGGCCATTCTGTTCTCTTCTACCTAGGTACAGCTTCTTCAGTTACAGTGTAACAATGTCACCAACACATGGCCTCACCTTAGGTACAGAGTACTGAGGTACAATCTTCAGTTAAGGATGGAAAAATGAAGAATAAAATAGTTACTTTACAGTTATATACAGTATAACCATTGATCAGAAAAACAAGAAGTTAAAAAGACAAACATCACAGATTCTAGACTTTTTGCACATATGTATGTCTAATTTTTAACAATTCAGAGGGGACTTTAAAGCCACTAAAGAGCACATTACCAGCACCAAAGACATCCTGGGATCAGATCCAAAAGATTAACTCAATGCTCCAAAAGTAAGATGCAATTTCTACCCCACCTTTCAGACACCTACCTCACCAACATTACCTAGGATCTGAGATAACTTTGACTTAAATAACCAGCTGTCTCCATAAAGTACAATTGCATGAAGCCTCAACCAATTCCATTCCTGTCCCTGCAAAATGACTGGTGTCACTTTCAGGATGGGAATTTCAAGCTACTTCTGACAATGTTTGCCATGATAGAGAGGTTCTCTATTCTGGCAAGTATTTAGACCCAGAGAACTGAGGGGCTCTGGATGACAAAGTGTGAAGCTGGATGAACACAGCAGGCCAAGCAGCATCTCAGGAGCACAAAAGCTGACGTTTCGGGCCTAGACCCTTCATCAGAAAGGGGGATGGGAAGAGGGTTCTGGAATAAATAGGGAGAGAGGGGGAGGCGGACCGAAGATGGAGAGAAAAGAAGATAGGTGGAGAGGAGAGTATAGGTGGGGAGGTAGGGAGGGGATAGGTCAGTCCAGGGAAGACAGACAGGTCAAGGAGGCGGGATGAGGGTAGTAGGTACAAAATGGAGGTGCGGCTTGAGGTGGGAGGAAGGGATGGGTGAGAGGAAGAACAGGTTTGGGAGGCGGGGACAGGCCAGGCTGGTTTTGGGATGCAGTGGGGGGAGGGGACGAGCTGGGCTGGTTTTGGGATGCAATGGGGGAAGAGGAGATTTTGAAGCTTGTGAAGTCCACATTGATACCATTGGGTTGCAGGGTTCCCAAGCGGAATATGAGTTGCTGTTCCTGCAACCTTCGGGTCGCATCATTGTGGCAGTACAGGAGGCCCATGATGGACATGTCATCTGAGGAATGGGAGGGGGAGTTAAAATGGTTCGTGACTGGGAGGTACAGTTGTTTAATGTGAACTGAGCGGAGGTGTTCTGCAAAGCGGTCCCCAAGCCTCCGTTTGGTTTCCCCAATGTAGAGGGAGCCACACCGGGTGCAATGGATGCGGTATACCACATTGGTAGATGTGCAGGTGAACATCTACTTAATATGGAAAGTCATCTTGGGGCCTGGGATGGGGGTGAGGGAGGAGGCGTGGGGGCAAGTGTAGCACTTCCTGCGGTTGCAGGGGAAGGTGCCGGGTGTGGTGGGGTTGGGGGGACCGTGGAGCGGACAAGGTAGTCACAGAGAGAGTGGTCTCTCCGGAAGACAGACAAGGGTGGGGATAGAAAAATGTCTTGGGTGGTGGGGTCAGATTGTAGATGGCGGAAGTGTTGGAGGATGATGCGTTGTATCCGGAGGTTGGTGGGGTGTTATGTAAGAACGAGGGGGATCCTCTTGGGGCGGTTGTGGCGGGGGTGGGGTGGGAGGGATGTGTTGCGGGAAATGTGGGAGAAGTGGTCAAGGGTGTTCTCGACCACTGCAGTGGGTAAGTTGCGGTCCTTGAAGAACGTGGACATCTGGGATGTGCGGGAGTGGAATGCATCATCCTGGGAGCAGATGCGGCAGAGGAATTGGGAATAGGGGATGGAATTTTTGCAGGAGGGTGGGTGGGAGGTGGTGTATTCTAGGTAGCTGTGGGAGTCAGTGGGCTTCAAGCACTTGCAGTTGAGACAGAGCCATGGCATAAATACTCATTACCTCGATGAAAGGCAGGAGAGGGGATGGGAGCTGGGGCAGGGTTAAGCCATCAAATACTCAATGTGTCCCAAAACCTAACCCCATGAGACACATTATTACTATGTTTAAATCAGATTTCCACAGTGCTTGACTCAAAATTCAGTTTCGTAGTGCAGATTTCTTGGAAGCAGAAAACTGACAGCAAAGAGAAGGTGGGATCTTTGGCATCCATGAGTAGGTATCATTTCAGCACTGCTTGTTAGCCTGGAGAAGCAGGACCACTTTCATTCAGACCCCTCGAAGAATGCTTCAGCCTCTCATGGGCTGATTGCAGCACTTCTCTCTTCCATCACCCATGTTGCTGATATTCTATTTTCCACTCCACCCCAGTACTGCATTCAGCCTACCTTGATTGTCCCAATTGTTCAGACTACATCCAAGCATCCCATACTGTGACCTCCTGCCATGGGTTCTTCCGCTAAACTGGCCTCCATCTGATCACTTCCCAACACTGACTGATTTTCTATACCCTTCATGCGTCCATGGAAGGATGAGGGCTGAGTCAACTGTCAAGATTCAATTAAATCGGTAGTTAAACAAAAAAATAACTAAAGGGGCATGACAATAAAATGCATCAAAATTGACTGGTTGGCCAAATGATGGTTTTTTGCGTTGTAATGTCTATGTATTTTTTATATATCTACAGCACAGGCTTGAAGGAGTTTAGTCTCCATTTGAGTGTTGTTTTCTTGTGATCTGTAATCATGTGTCAAACATATCATTCATTCCCTTTTCAATCTAATGTCTCTGGTGTGTGCCACATGGAGGATTTCAGGCTGTTTCTAGTGTTTACTGATTTGTTCCTGGTCCAAATTTAATACTCATATTTCTGATCTGAAAGAACTAACTTTCATGATCAGTCTGCATGTTCCTCTGTCCACAGAAGTAGCACATGAAAAAAGGAGACAAGTAACTGTAGAATGTAGGAAGAAGGTCTCAGTAGAGGGCACTATAAGACAGCAAACTGGAACTAGCAAGTTTTATTGCTGCACAATTCAAATGGCAGCTAATCATACCACAGCTTCCATGTCAAAATGATTTTTGTTTCAGGTGATGTATGTGATTCAAACAGCGTTCTAAGGTGTATGATTTATTAATATCATTTATTTTTAAATTTGGATTTTGAACAAATCACATGTAGATTTTGATCTTAATGTATATAGAGAAGGTCAGAAATCACACAATGCCAGGTTATTGGCCAACAGGTCTGTTGGACAATAAACTGGGTGTGATTTCTCACCTTGTCCACCCCAGTCCAACACCAGCACCTCCACATCATGTATATAGAGATGTACAGCACAGAAACAGACCCTTTGGTCTAACTCATCCAATCCAACC
Organism: Stegostoma tigrinum; assembly: GCF_030684315.1. NCBI lineage: Eukaryota > Metazoa > Chordata > Chondrichthyes > Orectolobiformes > Stegostomatidae > Stegostoma > Stegostoma tigrinum. Next base: position 38,050,765 of record NC_081362.1, read on the forward strand.
AGATATCGTAAATAATCTAGTCCCATTTGGCAGCATTTGGCCCATATACCTCAAAATCATATTCATATATATTTGTATAAATCTATTAATATAGCCGTTAGATGCCTCTTAAATGTTGTAATTGTACAAGCCTCCACCACTTCCTCTGGCAGCTTTTTCCATACACACACCACCCTCTGTATGAAAAATAGGTCCCTCTTAAATACAAAGAACAAAACAGAAGTACAGCACAGGAACATGCCCCTCGGTCCTCCAAGCCTGCGCCATCATCGTGCCCTAACTAAATTAAAAAGCATGCTTTCTGTCCTTCTTTGGACATATCCCTCTATTCCCTCCAAATTCATGTAACCATCCAGACGCCTATTAAATGTTGCCAACATGTCTGCTTCCACTGCCTCTTTTGGCAGCGCGTTCCAGGTACCTAGCACTCTCTGCGTGAAAAGCTTCCTTTCCACATCTCCCTTAAACTTTCTCCCTCAAACTTTCTCCCTCTGACCTTGAACCTGTGCCCCCTTGTAATTGAAACTTCAAACCTGGGAATTAGCTTCTGACTATCCATTCTATCTGTGCCTCTCATAATTCTGTACACCTTCATCAGGTCTCCTCTCAGCAGTTAAATTGAAGATACAATAAAGAAGCAAACTCTGATATTTGCGTACTGTCATGTGATGTTGTTGGTATAGATTGGATTGTGTTTTTGCTGTGTGATTCAAAATCTTTCAAACTGTTTTAAATGTAAATAGCTTTGATTGTTCCAGTTTATCTTTTTTTGCATATTAAATGTAATAACTCAGGAAGCCTGACTGGTAAGGAACATCATTTATCAAAATACAGCACTACTCATGACATATGTAGGCTAGTCCCAGCCCAGGACAGACAGTTCTGCAAACCCATCTCTGGGTTTGCTTTATTTTTTTCAAATCCAAAGTGCTATCACACACAACTGCATGGTTTTTCATTTAGCCTGCCACTAAATAATCATGACTTTTTTTTTGTTTTTAACCATTACCCACCACCAGTAAATCATTCTTGTAGCCAGTTGAATATTTACATGCAAAGCCTATTCCAGGCCATGCAAACATCAGACGATGAGGGGGAGGTAGGGAGAGAAGGGGCTAAAGCAAAATGGGGACGATTTGCTTTTTTTTAAATTACCTATTCAAAAATGCTCTGGTGCTGCTGGTGATGCTGGTGCACACTTCTAGAACAGGGGTTCTTGAATGCAAACCTCATTGAAGAGACACTAACACTGCACCATAAGAAGCTCAGACGTAGGAACAAGACTACTATGCTTCCTCGGTGTCAGCTTTATTTATTTATTTATTTTATCCAGAAGTGTTATCACACACAGCCAAATGACTTTCCCACCAACAAATTACCGTGACTTTTTTTTTGGTTTATACTATTGACAACCACCAGTAATTACCCATGCAACCAATTAGAAATTTACACACACAAGGAGGCTTTACAAATTTTCCCATCCTCAATGAAGGAAGAGCCCAGCACATAAGTGCAAAAGATAAGGCTGAAGCATTCACAACAATCTTCACCAGGAGTGCTGAATGGTCAATCCATTTCGGCCTCTTACAGCAGTCCCTAGTATCACACATACTCATCTTCAGCCAATTCGGTTCATTCCACACGACATCAAGAAACAGATGGACACTGGATATTGCAAAACCTGTGTGCCCTGACAACCTCCAGCAATAGTGCTGAAGTCTTGTGCTCTAGATCTTGCCGCTTTCTCTAGCCAATGTGTTCCAGTGTAACTACAACATGCATCTACCTAACATTGTCCAGGTATGTCCTGTATATCAAAATCACAACACTTCCAAACCAGCCACTTACCGCCCTATCAGTCTACTCTTGAACATCAGTAAAGAGATTGAAGGTGGACGGTATCATTAACAGTGTTATCAAGCAGCACTTGTTCAGCAATAACCTGCTCAGTGACACCCAGTATGGGTTCTGCCAATGCCACTCAGCACCTGATCTCATTACAGCCTTGTTTTGAGCATGCTCAAAAGAGTTGAATTCCAGAGGTGAGGCAAGAGTGACAGCCCTTAATATTAAAGTTACATTTAAACAAGGAGCCCTAGCAAAACTGTATCAATGGGAATTGGAGCAAACTCTTGGTTGGTGTCGTATGACACCACCAATTGCATGTTCCTCTCCAAGTCACTCACTATACTGACTTGGAAATATATCCATGTAGCTTCAATGCTGCTAGGTCAAAATCCTGCAATCCTCTCCCTAATGGCATGATGGGTCCACCTATAACACACGGACTGCAGAAGTTCAAGAAGGCAACTCCTTCCACTTCCTCAAGAGGTAACAAATGCTGGCCAGCCAGCAGCAACTACATCCCATGAATGAATTTAAAAAAAATGCAAAGCCTATTTTGGGCAATTTGAACCGTTGGGTTCTTTTTTAAACTGTGGAAGTGCCGTCACACGCAACTGAATGACTATACCACCACAAAAACACAGTTAAATTTTTCTGTGATTTTATTTTCCTTTTTTAACTACTAACAGTAATCACCCATGTAGTAAATCAGATATTTACCAGCAGAGTCCATAATGCGCAATGGGTACATAGGAAGATAGTTGTGGTTGTTGGTGGAGAGTCATCTCCTACAGAGCATCTCTGCAGGAGTTCATCAGGACATTATCCTAGGTCCAACCATCTTCAGTGATTCATCAATAATCTTCCCTCCATTTTAAGGTAGAAATGGGGATGTTCGCCAATAATTGTACAAATGTTTGGTATCATTCATACTCCTCAGGTACTGAAGTAGTCTAAGTTCATGTGCAGCAAGATCTGGACAATAACAAGACAAGGACTGACATGCGGAAAGTAACATTTGCAGCACACAAATGCCAAATAAGAGACAATCTACCCATTGCCTCTTGACATTTGATGGCCTTACCATCACTGAATTTCCCAGTATAAACATTTTTGGGGTTATCATTGACTAGAAACTCAACAGGACTCACCAACTGCGTCCAGTTCTGGGCGCCCTATTATAGGAAAGATGTGGATGCTTTGGAGAGGGTTCAGAGGAGGTTTACCAGGATGCTGCCTGGACTGGAGGGCTTATCTTATGAAGAGAGGTTGACTGAGCTCGGTCTCTTTTCATTGGAGAAAAGGAGGAGGAGAGGGGACCTAATTGAGGTATACAAGATAATGAGAGGCATAGATAGAGTCGATAGCCAGAGACTATTTCCCAGGGCAGAAATGGCTAGCACGAGGGGTCATAGTTTTAAGCTGGTTGGTGGAAAGTATAGAGGGGATGTCAGAGGCAGGTTCTTTACGCAGAGAGTTGTGAGAGCATGGAATGCGTTGCCAGCAGCAGTTGTGGAAGCAAGGTCATTGGGGTCATTTAAGAGACTGCTGGACATGCATATGGTCACAGAAATTTGAGGGTGCATCCATGAGGATCAATGGTCGGCACAACATTGTGGGCTGAAGGGCCTGTTCTGTGCTGTACTGTTCTATGTTCTATATAAACATACTTGCTACAAGAGCAGGTTAGAGGCTAGGAATACTACAGTGAGTAACTCATCTCATAACTCCCCAAAGCTTGTCTATCATCTACAAGACACAAGTCAGGGATGTGATGGAATACTCCCAACTTGCATGGATGCACGTAGCTCTAATAACACCAAAAATGTTTGACACCATCTAGGACAAAGCAGCCTGCTTGATTGACACCACAAATAAACATCAACTTCCTCTAGCAATGATGCCCAGTAGCAGCACTGTGAATTATTTGCAAAATGCGCTGTAGAAATTCACCAAAGATCCTGAGATAGCACATTCCAAACTCACAACCACTTTAATCTAAAAGGATAAGAGCAGTGGATACACGTGAACACCACCAATTGCAAGTTCCTCTCCAAGTCACTCACCATACTGACTTGGAAATATATCCATGTAGCTTCAATGTTGCTAGGTCAAAATCCTGCAATTCTCTCCCTAATGGCATGATGGGTCCACATATAACACATGGACTGCAAAAGTTCAAGAAGGCAACTCCTTCCACTTCCTCAAGAGGTAACAAATGCTGGCCAGCCAGCAGCAACTACATCCCATGAATTAATAAGAAAAAATACATGCAAAACCTATTTTGGGCAATTTGAACCGTTGGTTTGTTTTTAAACTCTGGAGTGCCGTCACTCACAACTGAATGGCTATACCACCACAAAAACACCGTTAAATTTTTCTGTGATTTTATATTCCTTATATAACTACTAACATTAATCACCCATGTAGTAAATCAGATCTTTACCAGCAGAGTCCATAATGGGCAATGCAAACCATCAAAAGTGAGGAGGTGGTAGCGAGAAGGAAGGATCAAAATCAAAATTGAATTGGAGCATGTTTGCTTTCTTTTCATTATCCAGATGTACTATGACACATGACTGAGCACCTTCCCACCACCAAAGTCACCACGCCATGTTTTTTGCTTTATTTTAACTAGTAATCACCAGTAGTAAAAAAACACCCACGTATCTAATTCAGTATTTACAAGCAAAGCCCATTATGGGTATTGCAAACCATCAAAGGTAAGGCGGGGCTAAGGAGACCCGGACTGCACAAAATCAAAATAAGCAGGTTTGCTTTATTTTTTTTCTACCCAGAAGTGTTATCATACAAATGGAGCACCTTCCCATCACTAAAATCAAATGATAAAAGACAATGAAATATTAGAACAATGTCAAAAAAATTTCTGAGGGCAAAAATTTATTTTGCTAAGAAAATGTATGTTACCCAAACAATATCCAATGACTGTATATGTTGGACACACAAAATGGCATTGTACAACAAAAGAAAGTGAAGACTGGCAGCAATCACGTGACTCACTGACCTCTTAATAAAAGTTTCACTTGCCATTTTAAAATTAATATTCCGCGGCACTTCCCTGCATTGTACCCAAATTCTCTGAATTCCCAAGGACATGCACATGAAGTACACTCAGGAAGGTTAATAAGCTGGCAGTTCAAACCAAGAGCAAGGGGCCAGTGAGTTACACTATATTAGAATGTGGTAATTATTCCGAATCCAGTTGGAGACAAGCCTACTGATTCTTAGCCCAATAAACTTAACGTATACTTAACCTGACGATAACTGGCAAGTAAACTTCACTGTATCACTGTATTAGCTACGGTTTGTGCAAGAGAGTTGAAAGTGAACCTTAGTGAAATTCCTCTTGGTTTGCCATGTCATGCATCAAGTCCAGGTGCCATTATTGAACAATGGCTTCCAAGCAGAATACAAGCAATTTTTGTGGAGTAAAGAATTAATTACATCTCTACTCTAAGAATAGCATCCAAGAATGTGAAAAATGAACTATGTCACAGTGATGTCAGAATGCATTGTACTGGAACAGAAGTCGCTGAAAAAGCTCAGTAGGTCTGGCAGCAACTATGAAGGGAAATCTGAGTTAATATTTTGGATCCAGTGACTCTTCCTCAGAACTGATGGTAACTAGGAAAATGTTGGTTGATGTGCGAAAGACGGAATGTGTGAAGGGTTTAAAGAGTAATGATAATTGGGGATAGAACCTGGAGAGAAGAGCAGCTGGACAGACAACGGAGTAGATAACAATCTGGCTGGGAGGGTGAATAGCTGTTAATGGAGACAGTTACTGGATAACAACCGGTTGATTTGTAATGGCAGACTATATGGTAACAATGCCTGGTTTGTTCATTGGGGAGGCCCTAAAAGTTTTGAACTTGATATTGGGTCTGGAGGGCTGAAGGGGTTCCCAGGCGGAAAATGAACTTTTCCAGCAACTTCTGTTTTGTTTCTGATTTACAGCAGCCGCAGTTCTTTTGGTTTTTACATTAAACTGGAATTTGAGTCTGCAAGGTTCCAGAACGATGTCCTCATTTACAATGCCTTTTAATAAGGTATTTACAATAAAGATTCATGATGTTCACTCACAAGCGTGTACACCTGATGTTACTCCTCACTCCTGTTTGTGGATTCTATTTGTTTTTTAGTTTTTAGAAAAGTAGTTTAAAAGCTGCACGACACTAACTGTTGGACTGGACTCCTGATCAGTAAGTGCTTCCGCACTTCAAGATTTCCTTGTACACCTCTAACTGCATTCAAAAAGGGCAAAACTTGCCAAATATAGTACCATACAGTCAGACATTAGGAGAAAATTGGATTGTTGGCATTATTGAACAGAACAGAAACATAGATGATGTCGAAGACGGACAGTGCAATGTGGTCATGGGGAAGATGCCATTCAAACTATGGCCACTAGCATGGGATAGTGATTGAACAGAGTAGATGGATTGAATATTTTGAGGATACAGTCATAAAATTGAAGTTGCCCCTATAAGATAGGAATGAAGAGAATTCTTTTGTCACGGATGATTATGAGTCTTTGAAACTCTTAAAAGTCAGCAGAAGGAGAGTCTGAATATTTTTAAGGCAGTGGTGGATGGATTTTTGAATAAAAGAGGGTAAAAGTAATAGGGGCAGACTGGATTGTGGTCCATTTGAGGGGGTTCCTCTTACTCCTGAATTTTTATGTTCACATGAGATGATATTGAATGATGAGATGGGTAACGGTGCCATTAAAATGAAAAAACAGTGTTGTACTGAATAAACTAAACAAACACAAAAATGTCTTCAGTCCATGTTGTATCAACATATTTTAAAACAGTCTAGTAAGAAGATAATTTTACTGCATATATTAATAATTCATTAGAAAAAGGAGTAGTGGCAGGAAACTGGCAGATTTCAAATGCAATTCTTATATTCATGGAGGAAGATAGAACATATCCAGATTATTATAGACTAATCTACTTTACATCAATGGTGGAAAAGTAAAAAAATCTTTACTAAAGGAGTAGAAGAGCATCTAAAAATAAGAAACATAATAATGAATAATCAGCACAGATTTCAAAAGGGAATTTTGTGCATGACCAACATCAATAGATATTTTTAGGAACTAACAGTTATGAAGGATATTTCAGTAGATGTAATATATCCCAAACTGCTCACAACAGTCCAGGTGTGATGTAACCAAGGTATGATAAAGGTTTAACATTAACTACTTACTTTTCAATTCTATCCATCTTAAGTAAAGTCCAGTGCTTGTTTTGTTGCTATCCCTCTGTAATTTATCCAAATATTAAAAAGGCCTTCCAAAGGGGACCCTATTATAGACTAAAGTATTAGATTAATACTGGCTGAACTGATCGCTCACTTCAAAACTGAAAGCAGAGATTATGAAGAAAGGGTAGTTATTGTGAGTAGACAAAGATGGGAAGCGGTGATCCACAAAATCTGTTCTGGGACCATTAGATGTTCACAATTTAATTAATCGTTTGGAATTTGGAATTAAAAGCCATTTCTAAATTTGTGCAAGATTTCAAGTTGAGAAGGGATGTTTGTTGGAAAGAAATAGTTAATACAGGAGGCAATGGTGAGAGAGGTTCAGTGCATGGAAAATTTTGGAAAACGTTAAAGGGGAGGGAGGGCTCAGCTGAGGTTATTGAAGTTTCCAGAACAAATAATAGGACAGAGAGTATGGGCAGGGTCAGGTATCTAACTTCAGGCATAGCAGATAAGGGGACAGGTATGAGAAAGGGGACAATCAATGCAGGACTGAAGGTGTTGTACTTATATGCACGCAGTATACAAAACAAGTAAATGGGCTTGTAGCACAGAGTTAAATTGGCAGGTACGATATTGTGGTTATCGCAGAGACATGGCTGCAAGGGGATCAGTACTGGGAACTAAATATTCAAGGATACACGCCCATTGAATCAGTAGGCAGATGGGCAGAGGGAATGGTTTGCCTTGTGAGTCAGAAATGAAATTAAATCGATAGCAAGAAATAATATAGAGTCAGCAGACGTAGTTGAGGAACTGTGAAGGATAAAAGACGATGATGGGAACTGTGTACAAACTCCGTAGCAAAAGTCAGGCTGTATGAAAGGAAATAAATTGGGAGATAGAAAAGCAATGTAAGAAAGGCAGCATTCCAATAACAATGGGGAACTCCAATATCCTGGTGGACCTGGTAAAATCAGGTTGGTAACAGGCCTCAAGAAAAGGAATTCATGGAATATCTATGAGTAGCTTATGGTAGAGCATTGTCAGGAACAGGCAATTCTGGATTTAGTGATATGTAATGAGGCAGGGAGTTTAAGGTGAAGGAAATTGTAGAGGTCAGTGACTATACTATGAAAGAATTCACCTTGCAACTTGAAAGGGAGTAGCTGGATCCAGATGTAATGGTATTACAATTGAGTAAACATAACAATAAAGACCATAGAACATCAAACTGTACAGCACAGGAACTTTGGCCCACAATGTTGTGCCGAACATGATGCCAAATTTAACTAATCCCCGTTGCCTTCTCTTGGTCCATATCCCTTCATTCCTTGCATATTTATGTACTTATCTAAAAGTCTTTTAAATGTCTCTATCATATCTGCCTCCACAACCACTCCTGGCAGCATGTTCCGGACTCCTACCACTCTCTATGCAAAAAACTTGCCCTTCACATCTCCTTTGAACTTTTCCCCTCTCACCTTAAATGCATGCCCCCTAGTTTTAGACACTGCAACTCTTGAAAAAAACATTCTGACTGTCAACCTTATCAATTCATCTCATAAATTTATAGACTTCTATCAAATCTCCTGTCAGCCTCCACCGCTCCGGTGAAAACAACGTGAATTTTTCTAGCCTCTCCTTATAGCTCGTCTCCTCTAATCCAGGCAGCATCCTGGTAAACCTCTTCCTCACTCTTTCCAAAGCCTCCACATAGTTTCTATAATGTGGTGACCAGAATTGAACGCAATACCCCAAGTGTGGCCTAACCAAAGTCTTATAAAGCTGCAACATGAGATCCTAACTTGTGTTTTCTATTCCCCAAACAATAAAAGTAAGCATGTCATAAGGCTTTCTTTATTGCCCTATTCACTTGTTTGGCCATCTTCAGGGAGCTACGAACTTGAACCCTGAGATCCTTCTGTACATCCATGCTGTTCAGAGTCCTGCATTAACTGTATACTTCCCCTTAACATTCGATCTTCCAAAGTGCAGCATCTCACACTCACCTGGATTAAACACCATCTGTCATTTCTCCATGTAAAAAGTGAGAGAGAAGCTGGCCAGAGTTATTGGAAGGGAAACCTAGTAGGGAAGATGGTAGAGCAGCAAAAGCAGGAGTTTCTTGAGGTAATTCTGTAGGCACAGCAAAAATTCATCCCAAAGAAGAAGAAACGTACTGTGGCAAGAATGGCTGACATTGGAAATCAGGGACAGCATAATAGCAAAAGTAAAAGCGTGTAAAGTGGTGAAGATTAGTGGGAAGCCTTTAAAAATCTGCAAAGGATAACTAAAAAAACGAATTAGGGTGGGGAGAGATGAAATTTGATAGTAAACCAGTTAGTAATAGAAAAGAAGATTGCAAGAGTTTTTAGATTATAAAAGGTAAGAGAAAGGCAGCAGTGGACATTGGATCACTGCAAAATGGGGCTGGAGAGTTAGAAATGGAGAACAAAGAAATAAGTAACTTTGCATCAGTTTTCACAGATTGAGATACCAGGAGCATACCAGAACATCAAGGGAGTCAGGGGTCAGAGGGGAGTATAGTGGCCATCATCAAGGAGAAGGTGCTGGGAGAGCTGAAAAGTCTGAAGGTGGATAAATCACCCAGGGGAGGCAGACTACGCACCAGACTTCTGAGCGAAATAGTTGAGGAGATTGTAGGGGCATTGGTGATGATATTTTAGGGACCAATGGTGTCAGGGAGGGTGCAGGAGGAATGGAAAATGGGTGATGTAACACCCCTGTTTCAGAGGGGAGAGAAGCAGAGGACAAGAAACTACAGGCCAGTTAGCCTGACCTCAGTCATTGATATGATTTTAGCGTCCATTATTAGAATCATTAGACTTGGGCCTCTATCATTGAATCCCTATAGGGTGTAAGCAGGCCATTCAGCCCATTGAGTCCACACCAACCCTTTGAAGAGCGTCCCACCCAGACCCAACCCTCTACCTAACCTTGTAACTTATCTAGGCAGCAGATTCCTGAACACTGTGGACCATATAGCGTGGTCAGTCTACCTAACCTGCCTATCTTTGGACTGTGAGAGGAAATTGGAGCACTGAAAGGAAACTACGCAGACATCGGGAGAGTGTGCAAACTCCACACAGAGTTAACTCTAACCCTATCGCAGTTGCCTGAGGCTGGAATCAAACCCAGGTCCCTGACGCTGTGAGGCAGCGGTGCTAACCACTGAGCCACCATGCTGCTCAAAAGTGGAGGAGATTGTGGAGTACTTGAAAATGCATGGTAAATTAAGGGTGGAGTCAACTGGCTTCATCATGACTCCCACAGTTACCTCAACAATACATCCTCACACCCTGCTTCCTATACAGACTCTATTTCACTCTCCTAGTTTCTCCTTCTCTGTCGCATCTGTTCTGATGATGTCAACATCTTTAGGGGGGCCTTTGAAATGTCCACCTTCTTCCTCAACTGAGGATTCATCACCACCATTGTTGACAGGGCCCCAAGTTGTGTCCGACCCGTTTCCAGCACTTCGGCCCTCACTCCCTCTCTTTCCTTCCAGAGCAGTGATACGGTTCCCCTTATTCTCTCTTACCACTGCACTGCATCCATACCCAGAAAGATCATTAGCTACCATATACATGACGTCCAATAGGGAACCACTAACAGATACATATTCTGCTGTGCTCCCTTGTCAGATTTTCAGAGGGACTGTTATCTCTGGGAAACCATGGCCCACTCCACTTCCACTCCCAACACTTTCCCATATCTCCTCTGGACTGCCAGAAGGTGTAACACCTGCCCATTTACTTCCTCTCTCCTCAGTTTCCAAGGTCCCAGACACATCTTTCAAGTGAAGCAGAAATTTACCTGCACTTCACTCAATCAGGTCTACTGTATTCATTGTTCGCAATGTGGTTTGCCCTCCAATGGAGAGACAGAATGCAAAACACCTACGTTCTGTCTGCAAAAATAACCCTGAGCTTCCTGTTGCCTGCCACTTCAACATACCTCTTGTTCCCTGGCCTAAATCTCTGTTTCAGGCTTGCTGCAGTGCAACAGTGAAACTCTTCTCTGTAGGGACCCTGCAGCCTTCCGAACACAATGTCAAGTTCAATCATTTTAAGGCTTGAACGCCTTTTCAAGGTACTTATCCCAACCCCTAGAAACCAGGACGTGTCATCTCATGGGCTGCCGCCACAAACAATAAATATCCTCATTAGCACCTATTCATTCTCTCAGGCTGACCTTTATCCATTCTTTTGTCTGCCAAGCTGTTTCTCTCTCTCTCTGAGCTCCATTTCCACCTAGAATTTACTCCTTCCATCTCCTCTTTCCCCCCTTACCCCATCCCACCTTCAGCATATATACTGACATTTTCCTAGCTAAAATCAGTTCTGAAGAAGGGTCACTGTACCCAGAATATTAATTTTGCTTTTTCTCCACAAATGCTGTCAGACCTGCTGAGTTTTTCCAGCGACTTCTTTTCCATGTTTCTGAAATCCCAGCACCTGTAGTTCTTTGGGGGTTTTTTGCATGAGGTTCTAGTCACACTACAATGGGAATATTGTGAGCAGTTCTGGATCCCATATCTATGTAACGATGTGCTGGTGGAGGAGGGTTCCAGAGGAGGTTTACAAGAATGGTCCCAGTAGGAAGGGCTTGTCAGATGAAAAGCTGTTGAGGACTCTGGATGTGTACTCTGGAGTTTAGAAGGATGAGGAGGTGTCACATTGAAACTTACAGAATGCTGAGAAACCCTAATAGAGTGAATATGGAGAAGATATTTCCACAAGCAGGAGAGACTAGGACCTGAGGGAACAGCCTCATAGTAAAGGGGATTACCCTTTAGAACTGAGATGAGGAGGAATTTCTTCAGCCAGACAGTGATTAAGCTGTGAAAGTCATTTCCGCAGAAGGCTGCAGAGGCCATCCGTTGAATATATTTAAGACATGGATTGATAAGGGTTGGTAAGGGCATCAAAGGTTACATGGAGAAGGCAGGAGAATGAGGTTGAAAAGTGTATCATGATAAATATGATTAAATGATGGTACAGACTCGCTGGGCCAAATAGCCTAATTCTGCTCAATACCTCATAGTCCTATATTGTGGAGCTTATTTACAAAAGGAGTGGTTGAAGCAAAGAGTGCCGATGCATTTACACGAAAATAAATACACACCTGAAAGAGAAGTGAATCGGTACTCTCAAACATCTTATGGCCCATTGATTTATGAAGTTATTAAATAGAACAGAATACAGTAACCCATGAGTAATGCATGCTGATCGATCACTTGGGGCAAAGAGAGTTGACAAAAAAATGCTTATTTGTCAATATTTTGAAGTCCAGTATGGTGTTTGCTGCATTGTGAACTGCAGTCACATTAGTGAGGTGTAGTTGTAGCTTTAAAAACTGTTGTAAACATTTCCCCAAAGAGACATAATGTCCTTTAATATAATCAATATAATGGGAAATGGCATTCGAACGAGAATTTTAGTGGTTAAATCAATATAGAAGCAACATTCATTACTCATCATTAAATCAATATAGAAGCAACATTCATTATAAAAGCACATTATAACTTAAATAATAGCAAAATATTCTCTCCTGGAAGGTGGCTTCCTGGTAAATTTGTTTTGCAATGCATCTCTATGCTATTTTATTACATCAAACTGCATTATAATGAGGCAAGTGACCATTTAAAATCATTCATCTCCAAATATCTCCAATTTTCCAATTTAATGAAGCGGCATCATTCTTTTGCCCCAGCAGTTGGATGATATTTACGTGGCTATTAAATCAAAGAAATGAAATCAATATCTCTTCTGAATGTTGATTAGGATAATCATTAGAAAAGCATGGCATGATGTTTTCTGGTTGCACTAAATGTTAACTCTTACAGAGGAAGCAATTCTACAGTTCCTCATCACAGACTCACCAAATGGTTGTTTTAGATTTGACTGTTATTATGCAAAATGGTTTTGAAGTAAGGGCATTAAATACAGTGGATTCATCACAATCCTGTATTTGCACCTTTCCACAAATACACTTTCTGGTACACTGAGCTCTGTTCTATTGTAGAGTTCCTGTTGGCATTCTGGCTAAGATCAGCTCATTCAACACAAGCCTGTGGATTGAATCAGCAACTTAGCTGGCTCAGCAACATAGTGGAGAAACATACTATATGGTTTCTGCCCATGGTTTTAAAGAAATTAAATGAGAACATTGCAGATGCCATGATTATAATATTCCAATGTTCTCTCAGTCTGGGGACTATCACATTTGATTGGGAAATTATGTGTGCAAGTAATAGTCGTAGAGTCATACAGCATGGAAACAGACCCTTTGGTTCAATTAGTACATGCCAACCATGTTTCCAAACTAAGCTAGTCCCTCCTACCTACATTTAGCCCATATCCCTCCAAACCTTTTCTACTTATGTACTTATCCAAATGTCTTTCAAATGACGTAACTGTATCTGCATCCATCACTTCCTCTGGCAGTTCATTCCACACACTAATCAAACTCTGTGTAAAAGAGTTGTCCACTCCTTTTTAAATCTCTCTCCTCTCACCTTAGGAATATGCCCACTAGTTTTGAACTCCCCAACCTAAGGGAAAACACCTTTGCTGTTCACCTTATCTATGCACCCCATGAATTTATAAACCCCTAAAGCCTCGCCCATCAAACTACCATGCTCTAAAGAAAAATGTCCCGACCTGTCCAAGCCCATTTTTATAACTCACACCCTTAATTCCCGGCAACATCCTGGTAAATCTTTTCTAAACCCTCTCCAGTTTAACAATCACCTTCTTATGACAGGGCTACCAGAACTGCAGAGAAGTCTTCAGAGTACTTCAGAGAAGTCCTGTACAATCTCAACATGATGTCCCAAATCTGATAATCATAGGTCTGAGCAATGAAGGCAAATGTGCTAATCGCTTTCTTAACCACTCTGTCTACCTGTGACGCATATTTCTAAGAATTATGTACCTGAACCAAAGGTCTCTCTGTTCTACAACACTATCCAAGGCCTTCTGATTAATTGTATAAATCCTGCTCTTTGTTTGTTTTACTGAAATGCAATACATTGCATTTATCCAAATTAAACAACCATCTGCCACTCTTCAGGCCATTGACCTAATTAGGCAAAACCTTTTTGTAACCTTAGATAACTTTCTTCACTCTCCACCCTTCCACCATAGAATGTAAAACAAAGAACTGTACAGCACAGGAATGGGGTCTTCGGTCCACTATGTTGCACCAAACATAACGCAAAATTAAAATGATTCTTTTCATCTGGCCTTGGTCCGTATCCCTCCATTCTTTGCATATTCATGTGCTTATCTAAAAGTTCCTAAGGGCCCCTATCATATCTGCCTCCATCACCACCCCTGGCAGCGCATTCCAGACTCGTATCACTCTGTGTTAGAAACTTGCCCCTCACATCTCCCTTGAGCGTCTCTCTCTCATATTAAATGCATACCCCCTAGTTTTAGACATTTCAACTCTGGGAAAATGATCTGACCATCAAACCTATCTATGCGTCTCATAATTCTATAGACTTCTATCTCCCCCGAGCCTCTGCTGTTCTAGAGAAAACCAGCGAGTGTTGTCACCCTCTGCTTACAGCTCATATTCTTTAATCTAAGCAGCATCCTGGTAAACCTCTTCTGTACCCTCTCCAAAACCTCCATATCCTACTTGTCATGTAGCGACCAGAATTGAATGCAATACTCGAAGTGTGGCCTAACCAAAGTCTTATAAAACTGCAACATGGCATCCTGCCTCTTGTATTGCATTCCCTGACCAAATGAGGCAAGCATGCCATATGCCTCTTTTACCACCCTACCTACCTCCACTTTTAGGGAGCTATGGACTTGAACCCCAAAATCTGTTGGTATATCAATGTTGTTCAGCATCCTGCCATTAACTCTATAGTTTTCCTTAACATTTGATCTCCCAAAGTACACACATCATACTTAGCAGGATTAAACTCCATGTTTGCCATTTCCCTGCCTGTATCTGCAACTGATGTATACCCCACTGTATCCTTTGACAACTTTCTACACTATCCACAACTCCACCAATCTTTGTATTGTCTGCAAACTTACTAACCCACCCAACTATATTTTCATCCAAGTCATGGTGTCATCTGCCAACCTACTAACCATGCCTCCTATATTCTCATCCAAATCATTGATATAAATGACAAACAAAACTGGACCCAGTACCGATCTCCGTAAAACACCCACTGGTCACAGGCCTGCAGTCTGAAAAACAGCCCTCGACCATCATCCTGTGTCTCCTACTGTTAAGCCAATTTTGTATCCAATTGGCAAGCTCTCCCTGAATCTCGTAATCTAACTTTATTAATTAATCTACCATGCAGAACCTTATCAAAGTCTTTACTAAAGTCCCAGTAAACAAGGCCTACTGCTCTGCCATCATCAATCTTTTTGGTTACTTCTTCAAAAAACTCAATCAAGTTTGTGAGACACACTTACCCTCGCACAAAATCATGTTGACCATCCCTAATCATTCCTTGAGGAAAGGTCATTGAACTGAAAACATTAACTCTGAATTTTTTTTCACAGATGTTGCCAGACTTGCTGAACATTTCCAGTAACTTCTATTTTTGTTCCTAATCATTCTTTGCCTCTCCAAATGCAAGTAAATCCCGTGATTCAGAATTACCTCCAACAACTTACCCACCACCAATGTCAGACTCACAGGTTTATAGTTCCCAGACTTCTCCTTACAGCATTTCCTAAATAAAGGCCCAATATTAGCCACCCTCCAGTCCTCTAGCACCTCATCAGTGATTATAGATGATACAAATACTTCTGCAAGGGGTTCCCACAATTTCCTCCCTAAAAACTGATAGTAATAGACCAGTTGGGCTAACATCTATCATGGGGGATTTATTAGAATCTATAACGAAGATTGGAATGACCACAAATCTTAAAAATTTTCAGTTGATCAGACATGCTTGCATGGATTTGTGACATATTGGTCATACGTGATGTCTTTGAAGAAGTAATTAAAATAACGAACAGGAGAATTTTAAGCATGTAGTAATAAGGACTTCCAAAGGCTCCAATGTAGGTGAATGTACCAGAAAATGGATATGATAAGTTATTTCCTGGAAACAGTGGATGCCCAAACAGATTTGAACATAGAACATAGAGCATAGAACATTACAGCACAGTACAGGCCCTCCGGCCCTCGATGTTGTGCCGACCTGTCATACCGATCTTAAGCCCATCTAACCTACACTATTCCATGTACGTCCATATGCTTGTCCAATGACGACTTAAACGTACCTAAATTTGGTGAATCTACTACCATTGCAGGCAAAGCGTTCCATTCCCTTACTACTCTCCGAGTAAAGAAACTACCTCTGACATCTGTCCTATATCTTTCACCCCTCAATTTAAAGCTGTGCCCCCTCGTGCTCGCCGTCACCATCCTAGGAAAAAGGCTCTCCCTATCCAACCCTCTGATTATTTTATATGTTTCAATTAAGTCACCTCTCAACCTTCTTCTCTCTAATGAAAACAGCCTCAAGTCCCTCAGCCTTTCCTTGTAAGACCTTCCCTCCATACCAGGCAACATCCTAGTAAATCTCCTCTGCACCCTTTCCAAAGCTTCCACATCCTTCTTATAATGCGGTGACCAGAACTGTACACGATACTCCAAGTGCGGCCGCACCAGAGTTTTGTACAGCTTCACCATAACCTCTTGGTTCCGGAACTCGATCCCTCTATTAATAAAAGCTAAAACAGTGTATGCCTTCTTATCAGCCCTGTCAACCTGGGTGGCAACTTTCAATGATCTGTGTACCTGGACACCGAGATCTCTCTGCTCATCTACACTGCTAAGAATCTTACCATTAGCCCTGTACTTTGCCTTCCGGTTACTCCTACCAAAGTGCATCACCTCACACTTGTCTGCATTAAACTCCATTTGCCACCTCTCAGCCCAGCTCTGCAGCTTATCTATGTCTCTCTGCAACCTATAGCATCCTTCGTCACTATCCACAACTCCACCGACCTTAGTGTCATCTGCAAATTTACTAACCCATCCTTCTACGCCCTCATCCAGGTCATTCATAAAAATGACAAACAGCAGCGGACCCAACACCGACCATTGCGGTACAACACTAGTAACTGGTCTCCAGGATGAACATTTCCCATCAACTACCACCCTCTGTCTTCTTTCAGCCAGCCAATTTCCGATCAGGTTTTCTAAATTAAACTAGTCCCATTTACCTGCATTTGGTCTACATCCCTCTAAACATTTCCTATCCAAACACCTGTTCAAATGTCTTTAAAATGTTGTAATTGTACCCACTTTTACCACTTCCTCTGGCAGCTTGTTCCATTTACACACCACCCTCTGTGTGAAAAAGTTGCCCCTCGAGTCCCTTTTAAATCTTTCCGCTCACCTTAAATCTATGCCCTCTAGTTTTGGACTCCCCTACGCTGGGGAAACTTGAAAACTGCTCTTTAGTTAGTGCTTGGGGAGCTCAAGACCTACCTAAACTAATACAGTAGGCAGAAAGGCTCTTAAAGAAGCAACTCATCTGCAAGGATAACAGCTAGACACATGGATGTCGGCAAAGCTTCAGTGTTTATTCAACTGTTGTCCCTTAACAAAAATATAAAAATGAAGAGAATTGATCCTTAGTTCACTTTGCACTGGCCATAGGCTAACAGGCAGAAATGAGTCTTTCCACTTTATCTGATCAGTACGATTCTGTATTCAAATATGCTTTGAAGTTAATTTGATCTTGAGTTGCAAGGACATAAATCAACTCGCTATAACAATGTTGACAATACATCTCAAAGCTGAGACAACCACTAAATGTAAATTCTGTTCAAAGTCATCAATCATCCGAACTTGGAAATATATCACCATTTGTGCACTATAACAATCTCACTTCAAAAGTACCTCATTGATTTTAAAGTGCTTTGAAAGTCTGGTGAGAAAGTCGAAACATGGTTACAATTAGATCATCCACAATGCTATTGAAGGATTGAGCAGGCTTGATAGGCTAAATGGGCTATTTCAATTTTTTTATGATCTTATACTCATGAAAATCACTGTATCAAAGCAAATCTTTCCTTTTCTTCCTTTATTGCCACTGGATAAAAATTCTGACACTTCCTACATAACAATACTGCTGAAATATTTCACTACACGGCAACAGTGATTCAAAAGAACAGCTTATCACCATCTCTTAAGGTCAGTTGGGGATTGGCAATAAGTATCAGCCTTAACAGCAATGCCTGCAAAAAGAAATTGTTTTTTAGAAACCCCAGAAATATTAATAATTTTGTTCAGGTGTACCACACCCTAGGAAGGATATATTGGCTTTGAATGGAATGGGAGTACTGAATGGCCTGGACAGAGTGGATGTTGCGAAGATGTTTCAATTTGTATGAGAGACTAGGACCCAAGGGCTCAGCCTTAGAGTAAAGGGATAGCCTTTTAGAACGGACATAAGGAGAAACTTCTTTAGCCAGAGAGTGGTGAATCTATGAAATTCACTGACACAGAAGGCTGTGGAGGCCCGGTCATTGCATATATTTAAGACAGAGATAGTTAGTTCTTGATTGTCAAGGGGATCAAGGGTTACGGGGAGAAAGCGGGAGAATGGGGTTGAGAAACTTATCAGCCATGATTGAATGGCATGGCAGGCTCGATGGACTGAATGGCCTAACGTCTGCTCCTATGTCTTATGGTCTTACGATCTTATGGAATGCAGTCTAAATTAATCAACATTGCACCTGGACTCTAAGGATTAAGTAAAAGGGATGGATTACATGGGATTCAAAACATTAAGAGGTGATTTGATCAAAATTTTTAAAATATTATGGAGAATTGATAGCCTAGGTAGAATAAAACAATTCTCATAATTTCAAAAAGAATGATGAATGTTTTGAATGTATTCAACGTATAAATTCTCCTTTACAATCACAAAATGGCATTCTCATATTAGGTGTCAGCCTCAATTTTTTTCCTTCCAAATGGATGCTTTATTTATCGGTACCTTCATAACTGGGAGCAAGAAGGGATTAAGCAGGCCACACAGGATATGTTGCAAAGATGCACAACAGTTTTAGACACACCTATACAGAGTAGATCTCATATGGTGAAGGATAAAGATGGCAACCACCTACATCCATAAATGGGGTTCATTTTTGCACTCAATATTAAATCTTACTTTTGGGGAAAGGTTTGCAGCTTCAAAGGCTAACTTCAATGGAACCATTTATGGTAATCCGCACATTGGTGTAACAACCATTTCTGGAACAATCATAAAGGTAGGCTTTATTCAAGCTTACAAAGATTGGCAGAAGAAACATATTGCAAATGTCTTTAAATACTCTTTTGAATCCTTAAGAATAATATGCTTTCAATTTGTTTACTGGAGCCAGTTAATTTGAAAACGTTGCTCAAATTTCTTTATAATTGTGGTAACAATGATTTCTGAGCTCAAAATACAACAAAACCATGGTGTAATCATCTGAAAGGAATATAGTCATTGTGGTTGCGCAGACTGGAGACACAGAATGGAACCATTTGCAAGTCCCAAAATCCCTGACTAGCTTCCAAAATGTCACTGCTTGGCATCTGAAACGTCCAACAAAGTCATTGGCCCTGAGTTGGAAACAATCAGAAGTTTTGGTTCAATTCTTTTCTTTATTTGTTACATAATAATCCTAATTCTAATAGGCTGTTACTATATTGCTATAGAGTAAACACAGGGAAGCTCTATTCTTCCTCACTGAGGAACTCTGTTAAATGTTTTCCATAAATCCCAATGAATTCCTTCATACATTGGTATTCAGAAGAACAGTCTTCTTAAGATTGCAAATGAAAGATTAACAGAAGTTCATCTGACATTGTCTTCAGCCTTCAGTTTTCTTTTGCTAATTCTTAATCAGCTAATGTTCCCCTCAATACTTAACTTTTCATTGTGATAAATGATAAATGTATTTTAAGCTCCCATCGGTGCTTTTTTAATTTTCTTAACCTTCTGCTGAGCTAGGTTAATTCTACATTCTTTTTCTTTTTGGTTTACAACTTTTAACAATTGGCAATGTGGATTTCCTTCATGGAACAGATCTGGAAGTGTGTTGTGTTGATGTATTGTTCTTTAAAACACTGGAGGAGGAGAATCTACAAATTTCTCAATTCTACGTAATGATGGAACCCAGTCTGTTAGTGCAGAAGACAAGGATGAAGCATTTGCAACAATCATCAGTCAGAAGTACCTAATGGATTGTCCATTCCAGTCCATCCTGAAATACCTAGCAATACAGTCTTTTGCTAATTTGAATCACTTTACATGATAACAAGAAATGGGAGAAGGCATTGTATGCTGCAAAGGACATCGGTGTTGACAGCATTATTAGTACTAAAGATTTGTGATACAGGCCTACCTGTGCCTATTGCCAAGATGTTTTCACACCATGGTTTTGTTGTATTTTGAGCTCAGAAAACATTGTTACCATAATTATAAAGAAATTTGAGCAACGTTTTCAAATTAACTGGCTTCAATAAACAAATTGAAAACATGTAGTTCTTAAGGAATTAAAAGAGTATTTAAAGACATTTGCAATATGCTTCTTCTGCCAATCTTTGTAGGTTTGAATAAAGTCTACCTTTATGATTGTTCCAGAAATGATTGTTACATCAATGTGAGGATCACCATAAATGTTTCTATTGAAGTTAGCCTTTGAAGCCGCAAACCATTCCCCTAAAATAGGATTTAGTATTGAGTGCAAAAATGAACCCCATTTATGGATGTAGGTGGTTGCCATCTTTATCCTTCACCATATGAGATCTACTCTGTATAGGTGTGTCAAAAACTGTTGTGCATCTTTGCAACATATCCTGTATGGCCTGCTTAATCCCTTGCTCCCAGTTATGAAGGTACCGACAAATAAAGCATCCATTTGGAAGGAAAAAAAGTGAGACTGATACCTAATACGAGAATGCCATTTTTTGACTACAAAGGAGAACTAAAAACATAAAACATACGTACTAGTGATAATGGGAACTGCAGATGCTGGAGAATCAAAGATAACAAAGTGTGGAGCTGGATGAACACAGCAGGCCAAGCAGCATCTCAGGAGCACAAAAGCTGACGTTTTGGGCCTAGACCCTTCATCAGAGAGGGGTGTCTCTCTGATGAAGGGTCTAGGCCCAAAACATCAGCTTTTGTGCTCCTGAGATGCTGCTTGGCCTGCTGTGTTCATCCAGCTCCACACTTCGTTATCAAACATACGTACTAAGTTAGTCTGGAGTAGTGTTTTTTTAGAGCAGTGAGGCTGTGCTATTTTCTGGGTGTGTAGATTGTTAAGGTGCAAAAAATGGCCTTTAGTAGAGTCATGTGCTCTTCCTGTCAGATGTGGGAAAGTAGGGAGATTTTCCGTGTTACTGATGATTATGTTTGCACAGAAGTGCAAATCCTATTGGATCGTATAGATCAGTTGGACCTGCAGTTAGAGGCAATAAGGAATTTACAGGAGCTCGGGGGTCTGATGGATGGCAGTTGCAGGAAAGGAGATAAACTGAAGATACGGTCAGGTAGATGGTTTACCTCCAGGCAAGATAGAAGAGGGAGGGAGGTCATGCAGGAGTCTCCTGCGGCCACCCCCATCGCAAACAGCTATGCTGTTTTGGACGTTGAAGATGTTGGCATCTTGGCAGAATGTAGCACTGACAGCCAGGTTTCTGGTGTCAACATCTCGATCCAATGTAACAAGAATGCATGTCAGGTTCCAAGCGATTGATTGTGATAAGGAACCCTCTGGTCAGAGACACATGTGACATTTCTGCAGGCAACAATGAGAGATCAGAATGGTGTGTTGCCTCACTGATGCCAGGATCAAGGATATCTTGGAGAGGGTGCAGAATATTCTCAAAGGTGAGAGGGACCAGTAGGAGGTTGTTGTACACATAGAAACTAAAGACATAGGATGAGAAAAGGATGAGATTCTGAGGAAAGAATATAGGAATTTAGGCAGTAATTTAAAAACGAGGTCTCGAGGCTAGTAATATCAGGATTATTCCTGCTGCCATGAGCTAATGAGGATAGGAATAAATAGATAGAGCAGATGAATGTTTGGCTGAGGGGCTGGTTCAGGGAGAAGTATTCACATTTTTGGATCATTGGAATCTCTTCTGGGCTAGAAGTGACCTGTACTAGAAGGATGGAATGTATCTCAGGGCATGGTTGTCAACATGGGATTGGGATATCATAGAAATTACAGAGATGTGGCCCAGGGATGGATAAGACTGGCAGCTTAATGTTCCAGATTATAGATGCTATAGGGAGGAACAGAAAGGACAGTGAGTGCGGCAAGAGGGGGTGTGACATTTTTAATTATGGATTACATTATGGCTGTACTTACGGAGGATATTCATGGGAATATGCCCAGGTAAGTTATTTGGGTGGAACTGAAAAACAAGAAAGGGATGATCACCTTTTTGAGATTGGACTATAGTTGCTTCAATAGTCAGTGGGAAATTGAGAAATGAATTTCTAAGGAGACCTCAGTGATCTGTAAAAATATTAGGATGGTTATGGTAGGGGATTTTGACTTTCCTAACATAGACTGGGACTGCCATAGCCTTAAGGGCTAAGATGGAGAGTAATTTGTTAAGTGTGTACAAGAAAATTGTTTGATTCAATCAATAGATGTGCCTACCAGAGAAGGTGCAAAACCTGACCTACTGTTAAGAAATAAGGCTGGGCACGTGACTAAGGTGCGATTGGGGAAAACTTTGGGGCCAATGACCATAATTCTATTAGTTTTAAAACAGTGATGGAAAAGGACAGACCAGATCTAAAAGTTAAAGTCCTAAATTGGAGGAATGTCAATTTTGATGGTATTAGACAGGAACTTTCAAAAGTTGATTGAGGCGGATGTTTACAAGTAAAGGTCTATAAAATAGGTGGAAAATGGGAAACCATCAAAATGAGACAATGAGAGCCCAGAAACAGTATGTTTCTGTTACTGTAAAAGGCAAGGTTGGAAGGTGTTGGAAATGCTACAAGACTAGAGAAGTTTTGGTCAAGGAAAGGAAGGAATCATGTGAGGTATAGACAGCAGAGATCAAATGAATCCCTAGAAGAGTATAAAGGTAGTAGGATTATACTTGGGACGGGAATCAGGAAGGCATAAAGGGTTTATGAGATAGCTTTGGCAAATAGGTTTGAGGAGAATTCAAAGGGATTTGACAAATACATTAAGGACAAAAGGGTAACTAGGGAGAGAATAGGGCCCTTTAAAGATCAGCAAGGCTGCTTATGTGTGGAATCATAGGAGATAAGGGAGATACTAAACAAATATTTTGCAATAATGTTTACTGTAGAGAAGGAGAAGCTAGGGAATGTGGGGTAATAAATAGCGAGGTGTTGGAAAATGTCCATATTACAGAGGAGGTGGTGCCGGATGTCTTAAAATGTATAAAGGTTTCTAAATTCCCAGGATCCAATCAGTTGTGCCCTAGAACCCTGTGGGAATGTAGGGAAGTGAAATATTTATATCATCGATAGCCACAGGCGAGGTGCCAGAAGACTGGAGGTTGGCTAATTGGGTGCCACTATTTAATAACGGTGGCAAGGAAAAGCCAGGGAACTATAGGCAGGTGAGCCTGACATTGGTGGAGCATAGGTTGTTGGAGGGAATCCTGAGGGACAGGATTTAAATGTATTTGGAAAGACAAGGATTGATTAGGGATAATCAAAATGGCTTTGTGCATGAGAAATTGTGTCTCATGAATTTTATTCAGTATTTTGATGAAGTAACAAAGAGGATTGATGAAGGCAGAGCAGTGGATGTGATCTATATGGACTTCAGTGAGGCATTTGACAAGGTTCCTCATAGTAGGCTAGTTAGTAAGGTTAGATCACATGGAATATAGGGAAAACCAGCTGTTTGGATACAGAACTGGCTTGAAGATAGAAGGAAGAGAGTAGTGGTAGAGGATTGCATTTCAGACTGGGGGCTTGTGACCTGCAATGTGCCACATGGGTCCACCGCTTTACGTCATTTTATATAAATGATTTGGATGTGAACATAGGAGATATGGTTAGTAAGTTTGCAGATAACACCAAAATTGGAGGTGTTGTGGACAGTGAAGAAGGTTACATCAAAGTACAATGAGATCTTGATCTGATGGGCCAATGGGCTGAGGAGTGGCAGATAGAGTTTAATTTAGATAAATGTGAGGTGCTGCATTTTGGAAAGGCAAATTAAGGCAGGATCTATACACTTTATGGTAAGGTCCTGGGGATTGTTGCTGAACAAAGAGGCCTTGGTGTGCAGGCTCAAAATTCCTTACAAGTGGATTCGCACTTTAGATAGGATAGTGAAGAAGGCATTTGGTATGCTTGCCTTTATTGGCCAGTGCATTGTGTATAGGAGTTGGGAGGTCATGTTGCAGCTGAATGGACATTTGTTAGGCTACTTTTGGAATACTGCATGCAATTCTGGTCTCCCTGCGATGGGAAGGATGTTGTGACCCTTGAAAGGGTTCAGAAAAGATTTACAAGGATGTTGCCGATATTGGAGTGTATGAGCTATGGGGAGGCTGAATAAGCTGGGCCATCTTCATTGGAGCATTGGAGACTGAGGGGTCACTTTACACAGGTTTATAAAATCATGAGGGGCATGGAAAGGGTAAATAGCCAAAGCCTTTTCCTGGGGCGGGGAAGTCCAAAACTAGCGGGCATAAGTTTAAGGTGAGAGGAAAAAGATTTAAAAGGGCCCTGAGGGGCAACTTTTTCATGCAGAGGGTGACGCATGTTTGGAATGAATTGCCATAGAAAGTGGTGGAGGTTGGTACAATTACAAAATTAAAAGATATCTGGATGGGTATATAAGTAGGAAGGGTCTAGAGGGATATCGGCCAAATACTGGCAATGGGACTAGTTTGATTTAAGATATTTCATTGACACGGATGAGTTGAACTGTCTGTTTCTGTGTTGTACACCTCAGTGACTCTATGATGTTTGTAGCCTGTATATTCCAGTGATTCCGTGAATGAATTAAACAATATGTTCTATCAATTGTTCTTTCCGTCTACTAAAAATAGAGTGCAGATTGTACCCAACAACTCAATATTACAAAATTATGCAAAACCTCCACTATTAGATGTGATTCTACAATTTGGCAGCAACTGCTGAACAACCCTCAGTAGGCTCATTGCTCATTTATGCTTGCACAAAGTGATATAAATTCATAAGCAAATACCCATGTTAAGGTTTTGGAGCAGATTTGTAGCTTGGGTTGTGAGTGTTGAGGTTGCCGAGCTGGATTCTTGTTTCGCGGATGTTTTGTTACCATGTTGGGTAAGATCCTCAGTGCAGCCTCCGATGAAACATCAGTGTGTTTTCCCATCTGGTTTTTAAACTCTGGAGTCCATTGAGATGGATTGCCTCACTTCTGGTTTTCCTTCGTACTGGAATGTATATGGGGTTGAGTTCAATATGTTTATTAATAGCATGCTTCGTGGAGTGCCACACTTCTCAGAATTCTCGTGCCTGTCTCTGCCTAGCTTGTCCCAGTTGAAATGGTGGTTGTCCTTGTCCATGTGGATTGAGATGAGTGAGTACTGATTGTGTCTTTTTGTAGCCAGTTGGTGTTCATGTACTCTTGTTGTTAGTTTCCTTCCTGTTTGTCTGATGTAGTGTTTCTCACAGTGTCCGCAGGGGATCTTATAGATGATGTTGGTCCTATCCATGGTGGGAGTGGGTCTTTAGCTCGGATGAGCAGTTGTCATAGGGTTGATGTGAGCTTGTGTGACACTCTGATGCCCAGCGGTCGTAGGAGTTGTGGGTGAGTTCCAACGTGTTCCTGATGTAGGGTAGTTTGATGAGTGTGTCGGGGCGCGTAGTATCTTTCTGATGTTATTCGTGTAGGCATCTTCTGACCTAGATTTTTGGATATCCATTATCCTTGAAAACCTGGAAGAGGTATTCTTCTTCTTGGCATAGTTCCATGTTGCTGCATTGTGTTGTTGCCCTTTTAGATAGTGTTCGCGCACAGCCTCATTCGTGTGTGTTGGGATGGTTACTGTTGAAGTACAGTACCTGGTCTGTGTGTGTGGTTTGTCGGTGTATTTTCATTTGCAATTCCCCATTTGTCTTGAGCTCTACCACGACATCCAGGAATAGGAGCTGCTTGTTCTTCTCCTCCTTTCTGGCAAAAAATTTTATTCCGGTGAGGGTGGTGTTTATAAGCTTGTGTGTCTCTTCTAGTTTGGTCCGTTTAATGATGACAAAGATGTTGTCCACATAGCGTATCCACAGTTTTGGTTTGATTTGTGGGAGGGCCGTCCTTTCTAGTCTCTGCATCACCGCTTCTGCTATGAGTCCGGAGATAGGTAATCCCATGGGTGTCCCATTGATTTGCTTGTATGTTTGGCTGTTGAAAGTGAAGTGGGTGGTGAGGCATTGGTCCAATAGTATGAGCATGTTGTCCTTAGTGATGGTTTCACTGGGGCCTTGCTCTTGTTCCAGTGATGATGTCATTGTTTCCCTTGCTAGTGGTATGTTTATTGATGTAAATAGGGCAACAACATCAAACAATATCATTGTCTATTTGTCATCTATCCATATGTCTTTGATGGAGTTGAGGAATTCTTGGGCTGAGTGGATAGAGTGGGGTGGCTTGTTGACTAGGTGCCTGAGTCTCCTTTGTAGTTCCTTGACTAATCTGTGCATTGGAGTGCCTGGCAGGGAGACTATGGGTCTGAGGGGTACTTCCAGCTTGTGCACTTCAGGGAGGCTGTAGAATTAGGGTGTGTTGGTTCCTTCGGGTTTCCTTATTGAGAAGTTTGCTTTGTTGATCTGTCCTGTTTGCTTAATTCTTTTTAGCGTATGCAGGATTTTGTTGCCTAGTTGAGGTGTTGGGTCAGTTTGTATTGGCCACTATGTGTTCTCGTTGGTGAACAGTGCTGTGTCTTGGAGATTTTATTCGGTACCACTGTCATGCGCCCTTTGTCTGCGGGTAGTATTGTGATGTTCTTGTCCTTCTTTAATCCTTCCAGGGCCTGTCTTTCCCATGTGTTGAGGGTATTGAGTTCACTCCTTCTAGTTAGTGTTGGGATTACTGTCTGTCGTATCATTTGTTGTGTTTCTTCGTTGATATTGTTGGTCTTTAGTGTGGCTTCCAGTGTGTCTCAGAATTCCACTTTGTTGGTGTCACCGTAATTGTAGTTCAGTCCTCGGGCGAGAACAGCTTTTTCCATGTCTGTCAGTTTCCGGTCGGAGAGGTTTCTTATCCATGTGTCTGTTCTGCTGTTGTCATTTATGTACGTAAATGTGGTTAACTAGTCTTGCAGGATCTGTCTTTCTTGGGCCCTTGTGGACTGTCGGCTGATGTTAATGGCTCGTTCCATGTCAGTTGTCCAGTCTTGATTAGTAGCTTCCAGGAATAACGTATTTTGGCACGTAATTTCTCTGTTGTAATTGTGCAGCCAGTTGTGTTCATCGCTTATCAATACCCTTACCATCTTGCAGCCGTTTTGTATTGCTGTTTTCCAGGCTTGTGGGTTGTTGATGGGTGGTTTATACTTCACACTGCTTGGTAATACCTGGTTCCTGAGGCATCCATGTAGAAAGTAGAGTTGTTCATGGGTTGCACTCTCTTGATTGGCGTAGTTTTCCCATTTTCTCGCCAATTTGAGCATGTTACGCCCATAGGTCTCTAAGGTTTGGAGTAGATTTGTAGCTCGGGTTGTGGATGTTGAAGTTGGTTGGCTTGATGAGCTAGTTTCTTGTTTCGCAGACCCACCACAAGGCTCCTAAGACTGCTGGGCATCAGAGTGGCACACAAGCCCACGTCAACCCTACGAAAACTGCTCATCTGAACTAAAGACCCATTCTCACCATGGACAAGACCAATGTCATCTAAAAGATCCCCTGCAGTGACTGTGAGAAACACTACTTCAGACAAAGAGGAAAGAAACTAACAACAAGGGTACATGAAAACCAACAGGCAACAAAAGACACAAACAATACTCACTCACCTCAATCCACATGGACAAGGAGAACTACCATTTCAACTGGGACAACACTAACATCCTGAGACAAGTTAGGCAGAGACAGGCACGAGAATTCCTAGAAGCCTAGCACTCCACGAAGCATGTTATTAATAAACATATTGAACTTGACCCCATTTCCATTCCACTATGAAGGAAAACCAGAAGTGAGGCAATCCATCTCAATGGGCCCCAGAGTTTAAAAACCAGGTGGAAAACATACCAACACTTCATCAGCGGCTGCACTGAGAATGTTAACCAACACGGTACCGAAACAACTGTGAAACAAGAAACTAGCTCAGCGAGCCAAACAACCTCAAATACCCATTTTCTGTACACAATGTACTGTGTTCAAAGCTTGTACCACTTTTCAAGTACCATGGGGCTTGTGGAGTCTATTGCTTTTTCTAGAAGTTTTGAGGAACGTTCGTAACAAACGCAAGGCATTACTTTATTAAAAAATGTGGAGCTGGATGAGCACAGCAGGCCAAGTAGCATTGTAGGAGCAAAAAAGCTGACATTTTGGGCCTAGACCCTTCTCCACACTTTGTTATCTCAGATTCTCCAACATCTGCAGTTCCCATTATCTCTGATGCAAAGCATTACTTTGTTCCTTCCTTCATTGATGCTGCAGGATACACTGCTGAGTTTCTCCAGCACTTTATGCTTTATTGTAACTCCCACATGTTGTGCTCCCAGTTGCATTTGTAACATTTAAAATGATTTTGGTAGTTTGAATTGAGCACATCATTGAAAGATTCATAAGTGTCCTGTGTGAACTTGAATTATATACACCAGGGAAACCAGAAAATTTCAAGACAATTCCTTCTCTTTATTTGTTTAACTGAACTTATTCATAGTGTTACAATCACCATTCCCTGACAGCATCAGAGGCTGATGAATTAAAAATCTATCAATGGAAGCAGTGATGCCTCAATCATTGTGACCCTTTCAACACTAATTTTCTAGATTCACTCAGTCCACCTATCTTGGTGCAATAGATGTCAAGAGATTCTTACATGAGTCTCAACAGAAAGAAAGAAAAACCTTTTGAAAATACACTGTATTAAATGCACATGCTTACCTTTTTCAGATGTGGTTAGAACTGTTAATTGTTCTGCTGTCCTGGCATTTTCTCCAGTAAAAGTAAACTGTGGGGCTTCTGCTGTCAAGTTCTCATGTGATCCAGAGGGAATTCCTTTTTGGTCACATTGTGCAGGTTCACATATTTCCTGTTGTGAAGATCCCACACAGGATTTCAAAGCAGATGTCAAGTACTGGAGCCTACCATCACAACTGGAGGAATTAACAGTGGCAAGTTCCCAATCGGGATATAGTGACGGTGAAGCTGCGGATGCATTTGATCTCCTGGAACTTTCTGGTGAAGGGTAAGAACTTGAAATTTCAGTAGACACAATTGATGATGGAAGAGAAGGTACCTGCAGGTTTAAAAAAACCAAAGTTTAATTTACTCTCTATCACATTTAATGTAAGATTTTGAAAATATGTAGCCAGTTTCCATTTATGAAATATATAAAAAAGAGCCTGCATTCCTATCATAGTTAACTGCATACTTTTCAAAGATAACCTTCATTCATCACACACACTAAACTCACAAACATTACTGAGCCAAATATAGCAGTTAACAAAAGGTTGGTTATGAATGACTAATTAATCTGGCTGAGGAAGGAATATTGACCAAGAAAAATAAATTCCTGCTCTTCTTTGAATCATGCAATGGCATCTTTAGCGTCCATCTGAGCTACAGAATTAATGTCTCTTTGAAAAGACCACACCTCCTATATACAATTACAATTAGTACAATGTGTACCAAATTCGAGAGTAGAATTGAATTAAAACATTGGTTCAGTGAAAACTCAATAAATCTTGCAATTTCTTCTAAAGTTTGCCTTGTACTGCAGTTGGTGATTCATGTTAAGTAGATTTCTAACTTGTTCAGATCATTGCAATAGATGCAATGTTTAAAACTTTTACTCTGCGCACATTGCTTTCTCATGTTCCTGTGGAATAGGATAATTCAGTGTTGTTTGCTGACCTCTGTCCAATGCAAATTACAATGCCAACAGTATACCTCATACAAACTAAATATCTTTGATCATGCACAGGAATACATGTGTTGGCAGAGTGATGCAATCTACATCACAAACCAGCCAGTCTAACACTAACAGTGTCAAAGTATGGAGTACACCTCCTTCTAGGTATTTAGAAATGTGAACATAAATATTGAATTTGCACATCTCTGGTGAGAAAACACAACTAATACTTTTTATGCATGTGGAACTAGCAATAGCACAGGTATCATGGTCACATAACCTCTGCCTATGTTCAGTTGTCTATGAGTTCATGAATTAATACAAACCAGCATGTTGTATTGTCTTCGGAAGCATAGCACTTAAATCATCACAACCAAAGATCAATGTCACAGGATATTTCACATAGTCTTTTCCAGCAGCTGAGCATTAAAGCATGCCAAGTTAAACTCAATTTTCTTAGAAAATATTATGACAAGGCATTAGTGGATTTCTTTTCCTAAATTTGTATCTGACATAGTTCCTTGGAAGTGGAGTCCCAGATAGATAGGATAGTGAATAAGGCATTTGGTATGCCTGCCTTTACTTGTCACTGCGTTGAGTACAGGAGTTGGGAGGTCATATTGCATCTTTACAGGATATTGGTTAGGCCACTTTTAGAATACTGTGTTCAGTTCTGGTCTCCCTGCTATAGAATAGATGTTGTGAAACTTGAAAGAGTTCAAAAAAGATTTACAAGGATGTTGCCATGGTTGGAGAGTTTGAGCTATAGGGAGAGGCCAAATAGACTGGGCCTATTTTCCCTGGAGCATTGGAGGCTGAGGGAAGTTTATAAAATCACAGGGGAGTGAATAGGGTGAAGAACCAAGGTCTTTCCCTGGGGTGGATGAGACCAAAACAAGAGGGCATTGGTTTAAAGTGAGAGTTGAAAGATTTAAAACGGACTTACGGGGCAACTTTCTCATGCAGAAGGTAGTGTGTGTATGGAATGAGCTGCCAGAGGAAGTGGTTGAGGCTGGTACAGTTTCAACATTTAGAAGTCATCTAGATGGATATATGAATAGGAAGGGTTTTGTGGGATATGGGCCAAAATGCTGGCAGATAGGACTAGATTAATTTAGGATATCTGGTTGGCACGGATGAGTTGGACCAAAAGTTTGTTTCCATGCTGTACAGTTCAATGACTCTATGACTTGAAGTAAATGATCCTCATTTGTTGTGCTGAGACAAATCTATCAAATTCATTTACTTCCAACATTGTCTAATTTAGCTATCAGGTTTGATTCCAATAAGTTCCTTTTGTTAGAACATATGATCAGACACTTCAAAACAATTTTAAGGCAAAACTTCCCGTATAGATCAGTATTCCAATACATGGAAAATATTCTCCATAGTCCTTGTTACTAACCTTGGATATTGAAAGGTACATAGGTCTCAAACAAATTGAAATGTTGGGAAGTGTCATTTAGCATTTAGAACCACGGAGAGCTCAGGATATCATTTGGTCAGTTTCAATCTGTACAATTTCTTTGATACAGCGATTCAAAACTAGCCTCACTGTCACACCTTCTTTCTTCATTTGTCCCTCTAGTAAATTAAAATGGGTACCTTAATATTTCAGCATTTTGATGAACAAATCTATTATTTATTATTTCATCTTGTTTATAAATCAAAAGCATGTGGTTTTTATATTCAAGACTCATAATTAAGAATTTGAGCAGTGCTATGAAATTGCCATGTGAAAATATTAACTTAGTTTGTTCTTATAGCTGACATTACAAATTGATAATTTTGTTCACCTCCTTTTTTTATGCTGGTAGCTATTGATTCTGCTGACTCCTACTTCACTGGTGGTAGGTTGATATTGGTAGGGCTTGGTGAATGGCTAGGTTAACACCTGGAATAAATTGGGTAGGAGGCAGTAGGATTTCTGTTCTTCCCAATTTTCCCATTTAGGCAAAACTGACAGTACAGATAAATGATGAATTGGCTCCTACCATATCCCAAATGTATAACTTCCTGTTACTTCCTCCCACAACAGTACATTCATATTCTATTCATGCATTTATCTCAAACAGAAATAGAAAATAAGAGTAGTTAACATTTGTTTTCAGGAAGATTGATAGTGTCTCACCTAAAATTGGACAAATGCTAAGAAATGATCCTTAAAGGAGTAGACAATGGCAGAGCTTTAAAGCAATAAAAGCAGCAGGAATTCTACAACTTCCACTAAACTGAAATCCAACTGATTGCCACATATATATTAGCTAATGTATTGTCTGATACATACACTAAATCTGTACAATGATTCTTCACATGTTTATGTTGTCCTACACAACATTTACCTGCTGTTCTTCTAGTTGTGATGCATTTGATAAGGATGAGTCATCTGGTGGAACATCCATTTCTTCTTGCTCACTCTCACTCCAACATTCTGCAGCAAGTAGGAGTTCAACAGAAGATTTTGTTTGTAAAAAATCTCTGAACGACAAGCTGGACATAACAAAGAATTTTCTACTCATATCAACAAAGCACATACCTCCATTTTTTGAATCCGAAGCTGGAAGAACATACTCAATAGCAGCTAAACCCATTTTATTGATCCACCTAAAAGATAAATGAGAATTATAGTTTGATATTACACAGCTTGAATTCTGTAAATTTTTATTAATGACAATAAATCTACCAATTTATCATCCAACATTATTCACTATGAAATGTACATATCACTCCCCCTATCCATGTCTTTAACAAAGCTTTTAGAAATTGTGGGCAGTATTGTTTTCAGATTCCAGATACAGAAATATCCTTGTCTATATATGGTCAGGTAGTATATTTGGAGTTGCTTCACTGGGTCACAGTATCAGAATAACCCATTCGCACAAGTGAGGTGGCACCTTCATTCTGGTATGAATTATTCTGTCCAGTCTATTTGACACCGGAAGTTCCTTGCTTCTACTCAGGAATGGAAGCAATTTAGCTTGACGTCTTAATTTCTGGCCATAAGCCTGTGATTCCTGACAGAAAATGATTGAATGCAGTCATCAGGTAAAGGGTGGTGTTCTGATGAAAGGGAGTAATTTTAATTATTAGCACAGTTTCTCTCTCCATAGATGCTGTCTGACCTAATTAAAATTTCTAGCATTTTCATTATCAACATCAAGATTGGTTTTGGCAGTTATGTTCCCAGTGCTGGCAATCTCATGCTAACGAGGCTGGCATAAAAACAATGGACCAATTATTCTGATAGTGTTCCAGCAGTGTAGACTGGAAATACACTTTAGGATCGCATCAATTCCCTGATAAAGTTGACTCCAAAGAATTTGTCTGGGAGTTGAAAATTCCAATAGGCAATTTCCCTGCATCTTGAACATTCACAAAAAAAAACTCTTAATGTCAGAAACATTTCTGATTTCTGAATTCATTTAAGCTTAATAGTTACAAAGGAAAACTTAAAATGATTTAAAACATTCTCTAACTTCTAGCTAACTATTAGATTGAACCCCAACTCACCACTGACCCTGCCCCAATAGACATTCCACCCCAATCTATGAGAACCCCTGAGACATGTCACCTCCCACCCTCTGACCCAATCCAACCCCCACAAAACAACCCTCACTTCCCAAATATCCAAGATCACCACCTCTTCTGACCTGACCCCACATAGACCAACAACCCCTGACCCAACCCCAAATGACTCAGAACCCATCCACCTACTGCTCCCTGCCCTCAATCCAGCAGTTTGGCATATCCTCTGAACTGACAACACCACTCAATCACCAAACTGACGCAACTGCCCTACTAATCTGAGCCCCACCCCATAACCTGACACCTTGACTCATAAGCACTCATTTGCCTTCCTGACACTTTACCCAGCTGGTATCTTACTACCTCACCCTACCTGGCACTCTAAAGTCTTACCTTTCTGGCAACTTTCACTTCTTGCTCACCTAACACCTGCTCTCAATTACCTGCTCACCTAACACCTCAGTTACTTGGTATTCTACTCACCCCCACCTAGCCTTTCACTCACTGAATATCCTACACTCCTTGCAAAACTGGCACCTAACTCACCTCACCCACATGTCTTCTTCCCTTTCACCCATTGCATCCTATACCCATGTTTATCTTACATACTTAACATTTCACAGTAGCTTTTACAGTGTCCAGTAGACATGTAAATGCAGAATACTGTCTGATTGCTCTAAAAGGGGTCATGGATTCTGTGATGACATGCTGCACTGCTGGATTCCTGGACAAATTTATAACAGAAAGACTCTGTCCAGAAATCTCCAACATAGAAGTCACTAAAAGGTAAGCAGTTTCTTTTTCAATCAGATCATAAAGTTTGGGCCAATAACTCCTTAATGTAAGTTACAGAAGACTGTTAGCAGTCATACAGCTATATTTCCTAAAGATGAGGGATCAGCTTTAGGTGATGAAGAACATAAGTTCATTATCATACTTAAGTCTCTTTAAAATCTGGCACTCTCAAGTGCACTGAAGTATTTATTCTCTAATGGTTTAATTCAGATCAGTCTTTTTCAAATCCCATTATCTTCCCCATTTCCAATTTAAGTAGGGCTCACAACAAAATCTCATGTCATGTTCCATCATTAGTGGTAATCAGCTGGAGGAGAAGAAATATTAAAACTAGTGAAGAAAACTGCAATGCACGTGCCACCAGTGTTGGGTTACTTGGATGATGTAGCGTTCTTGTGTGTAAGGCTGAGAATCACACTATTAGTTACAATGGAACATTAGCAGAGCCAGATGATAAACAGAAAATTCTGTAAATACCCTACAGGTCAGGTTTCAGAGATAGTAGCAACTGCAGATGCTGGAGAATCTGAGATAACAAGGTGTAAAGCTGGATGAACACAGCAGGCCAAGCAGCTTCATAGGAGCAGGAAAGCTGACGTTTTGGGTCTAGACCCTTCTTCAGAATTGGGGAAGGGAAGGAGGTTCTGAAATTAATAGGGTGGGAGGGGGAGGCAGATAGAAGATGAATAGAGGAGAAGATAGGTGGAACGGAGACAGACCAGCCAAAGAAGCAGGTTTGGAGCCAGTAAAGGTGAAAGTAGGTTAGGTGGTAGGGTGGGGATAGGTCAGTCCAAGGAGGATGGACAGGTCAAGGAATATCTTTTGAGAAAAGAACTGCATTAACATTTCACAAATCTTTATCAGAACTGGCCAAGTTAAAGATATAACATTTTCTAAGCAAACATAGTCAGAGAAGAGATGGTATTTGGAAGTTCTAGGGAGCAATGGAGGATAGAACAGAAAGGAAGGCCTATAATAGTGTGGAGGGCAGAATTGATTTACTGACAAAAGAAATGTCATTACAAACCAAACTGGGTGGAATTTCGTCCAATAAAGGAACCAAGCATTACAAAATGCAGAATCATTCCCAACACTTAT
The DNA here is from genome assembly GCF_030684315.1 of Stegostoma tigrinum. Classification (NCBI taxonomy): domain Eukaryota; kingdom Metazoa; phylum Chordata; class Chondrichthyes; order Orectolobiformes; family Stegostomatidae; genus Stegostoma; species Stegostoma tigrinum. Next base: position 38,086,353 of record NC_081362.1, read on the forward strand.
TAGAAATATGCTAAATTGAAAGATAAAGAGAAGTTAATCACCTCCTTAAGTCAGATTCTGAGCATTATGAAGGAAAGAGGTAAAAATGCCAGAGATGCATCTCCGGCATTTGCGTGGGAAGGGAATATGGGGAGAATGGAGCAAGATATCATGCAGGAGACAGTGTCTTTGGATAATTGGAAGGGAAGGGGATGACCAAATGCCTGGTTCTAGCATTGCAAAAAAATTGGCAAAATTGGCTAGGCTGAACAGTTAAAAGTGAAGGATAGATTGTTGGAAGCTGAGGACAAATTAGACACCATTGTGCTTCAAGGAGGAAGGGCACATAAAGGTAGACATGGCTAGGACCAATGTAGGTTCATTGAATGATGTGTTGAAAAGCCCAACAAGATTTTGCCAATGCAATAACCAAATTTCAGTAATTATTCTCCGCCTTATTTCTTATTTCTTCTTATTTGGAACAAATCATTTATTTCTTTGGACTTTGATTAGCACATTGTGTAGTTTGCATACATCAGCCGGAAAACAGGACTGCACTTTTAAAAATGGAAACCTATTTCAACAAGCTCCTTAAATGTGACCTATAAGATCTCTAAATTTGGCTTGAGTGGGAATTATTTGTAATCCTGCCTGATGCAGAGGATTTGACGACTAAAACAAATATGGCCACCAACAAAACTTTGTTTATGGTGATATAGTTCTCTCTCAACTCACTCCGTGTCAGTTCTGTTTTATTCGATAACAAAGGACCACCAATGCTGTCTTCTCACCCCACCACTAAAGACATTTTTCCAACCCCACCCTTGTCTGCCTTCCAGAGAGACCACTCTCTCCGCGACTCCCTTATCTGCTCCACACTCCCCTCCAACCCCACCACACCTGGCACTTTCCCTTCCAACCGTAGGAAGTGCTACAGCTGACCCACACCACCTCCCTCACCCCCATCCCAGGCCCCAAGATGACTTTCCACATCAAGCAGATGTTCACCTGCATATCAGTCAATGTAGTATGCTGCATTTGCAGTACACGGTGTGGCTTCCTCTACATTGGGGAAACCAGGTGGAGGCTTGGGGACTGCTTTGCAGAACACCTATGCTTGGTTCACAGTAAACAACTGCACCTCCCAGTCGTGAACTATTTCAACTCCCCCTCCCATTCCTTATATGAGATGTCCATCCTGGGCCTCCTGCAGTGCCATACTGATGCCACCTGAAGGTTGCAGGAACAGCAACTCATAGTCCTTTTGGGAACCCTGCAGCCCAATGGTATCAATGTGGATTTCCCCAGCTTCAAACTCTCCCCTCCCACCACTGCATCCCAAAACCAGCCCAGCTCATCCATGCCTGCCTTGTTCTTCCTCTCACCTATCCTCTCCTCCCACCTCAAGCCGCCCTCCACTTCCTACCTACTAACCTCATCCCGCCCCCTTGACCTGTCCGTCCTCCCCGGACTGATCTATCCCCTCCCTACCGCCCCACCCATACTATCCTCTCCACCTATCTTCTCCTCTATCCAACTTCGATCTGCCTCCCCCTCTCTCCATATTTATTTCAGAACCCTCTCGCCATCCCCCTTTTCTGATGAAGCGTCTAGGCCCGAAATGTCAACTTCTGTGCTCCTAAGGTGCTGCTTGGCCTGCTGTGTTCATCCTGCCCCACACTTTGTTATCTTGGATTCTCCAGTATCTGCAGTTCCCATTATCTCTGATCACACCTCTAGTTCCTAGCCTGAATTCTAGCCTTGCCATTGTAACAGAGACCGTAGAACTAAAGTTCAGTCCCCTAACATTGTTTCTCTCCTCACAAATATTGGCAGGCCTACTCATACCCCGAGCCTTGTCTATCATCATTCTTTATCTCCTTATTTCCACATTTTTCTTTGTTTCACATGCTTATATACTCTTACCTTAAAAAATATATTGGTCCTCACTTGCTCCATGTCAAAAGTTTACTTGTCCCTATAAATGTCTCCAGAATAACCTTGCTGTTGCCCTCTCTCCTCAATCTTTTTATGATAATTTTAAATTGTATCTCCTTATAACTGACTCCACTAATGGAGATATTCTTTTGCTTTTTGTTTTGTAAGTGAGAATGGGCTCAGTTACTTAACTTACTCAACACTACACACTCATGTCTCCACAATGACTTCTCTATTCATCACACAATGTGATTTACACATTTGTTGCCAATTTTGTTTTATTTTCACATACTGTAAATCTTCCAGATTAGGGAAAAGCAGATTAAAAAAGTCAACACACGGCTAAATGACTGGTGTGACAAGGAGTGGTTTCACTTCATGAGGTACGAGCTCTAATACCGAGACAGGAAGGAACTGTACCTTTGAGACCTATCAGGAAGTAAAAGTAAGACTTTAGATAAGTAAAGCTATAAAATAATCATGTGATTGGAAAGAACTGCATTTATTGATGACAAAGTGACTCCGAAAATTATTGTAAACGTCAAAATGAATGAAGGAATAAGGATAACACGGATGCAGAGAGATTAAATAAAATCACACAGCATTTAACATAATTACTAAAATCATTGGTGGCAGAGGTCATGATCTGGAAGGTATTGTTGAAGAAGGTTTGGCAAGTAGCATTGGTACATCAAGTACATGGTATTTTTGGTGCCACTTTGCCTCTGTTGTGGAGCAAGTGATTGATTAACATGATGAAGAAGTGCTGATTAAGTTGATTGTATTGTCCTGGATGATTTTGAGCTTGATGAGTGTTGTTGGAGCTGCATTCATCTAGGCAAGCGGAGATAATTCCGTCACACTCCTGACTTACACCTTCTTGCTGGTGGACAAGTTTTGAAGAGTCAGGAAATGAGCCTTAGAATTCCCTGCGTCGGACTTGCTGTTGTAGCCTCAGTGTTTATATGGACTTAATTCCATTTTTGGTCGATGGCAACTGCTAGGATATCGATTGAGGGGATTCAGCTATAGTAATGCTGTTGAACGTCAAGTGGAGATGCTTACATACTCCCTTATTGGAGATGATTAATTTTATGTGGTGCAAATGTTACCATTTCCAAATGTTGACAAATGAGTCACACTAAATGAACCGTAGTAGGCACATAACAAATAAAAACTATTTTAACCACCGGTGTAACAATGACAGCATTATCCAAAGAAAAATGAATGAATTGGAAGCAATAATTTGAAGAAGGAATCCTGTAATAGGAGAGATAATTGAAACATGACAGCACAGGGTAAAGAATAAAAACTGAAAGAATTGCAGATGCTGTAAATCAGAAACAAAAACAGAAGTTGCTGGGAAATTGCAGTAGGTCTGGCAACATCTGTGAAGAAAAAAATCAGAGCTAACGTTTTGAGTCCAGTCACCCTTCCTCAGCACTGATGGTGGCTGCAAAAACATCGGTTTATATGCAGAAAATAGGGAGGAGGTGGAGGAGGGCTAAATGATAGGATGAAGGATAGAACCCGAAGAGAGAGAAGAGCAAGGATTTGATAATGATCTGACTAGGAAGGTGAATAGCTGTTAATGGGGATTGTTAGTGACTAACAATAAGTACTATGTGATGGCAGGCTGTTTGATAACAGGACCTGGTGTGTGGAATAGGGGGCTAAGACATAGGAGAGTTTACGTCCTAAAATTATTGAACTCAATATTGAGTCTGGAAGGCTACAAAGTCCCCAAGTGGAAAATGAGGTTTGTTCTTCATGTGTTGAGCTTCACTGAAACACTGCAGCAAGCCAGGGACAGAGATATTGACCAGGGAATAAGGTGGTGTGATAAAGTGGCAGGCAACACGTTGCTCACGGTCTTTTTTGCGAGCAGAATGTAGATGCTCTGTGAAGCGGTCACCCAGTCTTTATTTCATTTCCCCAATGTTGATGAGACCAGATTGTGAGCAGCGAATGCAGTCGAGTAGATTCTAACAAATGCAGGTTAAGTGTCGCTTCATCTGGAAGGTATATTTGGGCCCTTGGATAATGGGGAGGGAGGAGGTAAATGTGCCGGTGATATGCCTTTGCCAGTTGAAGGGGAATGTGCCATATGGCAGTGGGATGTGATAATGGGAACTGCAGATGCTGGAAAATCCAAGATAACAAAGTGTGGAGCTGGATGAACACAGCAGGCCAAGCAGCATCTCAGGAGCATAAAAGCTGACGTTTCGGGCCTAGGCCCTTCATCAGATGTTATCTTGGCAGTGGGGTGTGTTGGGGGTGAAGTAAGAGTGGACCAGAGTGTCCCGGAGGGAACAATCCCTTCGGAAGGTGGCCAAGGGAGGGGAGGGGAATATGTGTCTGGTAGTGGCGTCTCACTGGAGGTGGCGGAAACGACACCTGATGATCTTCTGGATGTGGATGCTGCTGGGATCCACTTTACACACGGTTAGGATTGTCAAATATAACAAATGTGGGAAATAAAGGGGAATCTGACCTAGTGAAACATAACAATGACAATAGAGAGAATGATGTAACTAATAATATCATCAATACATTTTTAGTCATATTGAAATCAACTTTAGTTTCTATTTCCTACTCTAACTCATTCTTTCCTTCTACCTACTCACCAGACTACTTTATGTTTCGTACTGCACTCTCCTAGCTTTCAAACACTGAAGTTAATATTACAGAATTACTCAAAAAAAATTACTGCAGATGCAGATACTGCAAATTACAGAATTACCACTTTTTCCCCAATTTTTGTCAGGTTTGTTGATATCCTTAAGTATGGGTCTTGGTCCTTCAATTTGCTTTCTCATTTAAACACAACAGATGCAAAACTGAAAAAAACGTTTCAGCCATCTGCATATAATTGTTCAACATAATTGCAACTAAACCACAAAACAACCCCACCAACAAGTACTTACTTGCTCATTTCATCAGCATTCTCTGCAGCAAAATAGAACTTCTTGAACTGTGGATGGCTTGCCTTTATCGCACTTGATTAAGAAAACAGGAAACAAATAATAAATACAAATTTCCATTGTAAAGGTCAAATTGCTGGGCTTTTTAGACTATTCGCACACAATTACCAGCATACTGAGAAATGCTTGCATTGATTTTAAATAGTGGAAACAGTCCTGCAAAATATCAGTCATTCAGTTGGAACAGATATTTTGATAATTTCTAATTATTATAGTTCAAACATCAGCATGAGTATTTACAATTTCTTTACAACTCCTTACATTATAAAATATTTGCCTAAAAAGTTGATCTGAAGAGGGATTTTAACTTTGCCTATATATTATTAACATGATTATGTAACTGTATTGCCGATGTGCATTTTATTTATTTCCTTCTTCATGCTCATTTACGGCAAGGTAAACAACCATTTGGTGAGTTAAATCAATGCTGAGCATTCCATTGAACAATCCAGTCAGTCCCATCCTCTTAGTCTATCTCTGTCATCCTCAAGTTAGTTCTTTCAAAGGCTCATTCAATTTTCTTTTAAAATCATTTGTCATCTCTGCTTTCAGCAACCTCACAGGCAGTAAATTCCAGGTCATTACTATTCAGGATATAAAGAAGCTCTATCTTTCATTCTTCCCCACGCCTCCTGCTCAAAACATTTCAAGAAACTCATCGTCCTCCCTAAACTGCAGTGAACAGAACTGGATAGAATATTCTGGTTGTGGCCTAAACAGAGCTTTATAAAGTTTTATCTTAACTTACCTGTGTTTATACTTAATGCCTCTATTTATGAATCCCAAGATTCCATATGTTTTGCTGATTATTCCCTCAATGAGTCTTGCCACCTTCAAAGGTGTAAGCACATGAATCCCTAATGCACCTCTACCCTTGCACACACTTTAGAACTGTGCCATTCATGGAACCTTCTGCTTTTAGCCATTAGAAGGGCCGACACGGAGAATATAACTGGGCAGGATTCAAAAAATTAGTTACCTGACAACGGGCTAAAGCTTTGATATTGAATTCTCAAATCCTTTCAGGTGGAGCCCGGTTGGATTCCCACAGATTGATGCTGGGCAGTACTACCCATACATTCACTAGGACCGTCACTGTTCTGAAAATGTGCTTCCATTCCTTGAGTGCTGAGGAGGAGCACTCCAGTACTGGACAGAGTCTCTAGGGTAGTGATGGTTTGCTGCACCCTGCACAATCTAGCTCAATGATAGGGTGTTGGGGAAGGCGACACTGGTGATGAGGGTGCTGAGGAGGCTAGGGTGGTACTGGAATGAGGCAAACGAGAGAAGCTGATAGCAGCTATATGTGAGGACAAATAACTGCATATAGATATGTGAACAATAAGAGCTACAAGCTTTGAAGGTGCTGAGGCATTCCTATGCTCAAGGGAATGCTTGATTTATAACTTTAAAGAATTAAACTACACTGTTTGTCATAAATTGTAAGCTAATTGATTCCATTTGTACAAATAGCCTCCTGTTCCATTTCCTGGCCAGTCCATCAATTTTCAAGCGGTGTTCACATATTCCAGAGAGTAGAGGAGAGAAATAATTCCAATTGTCTCCCAAATGTCAAGCATTTTGAAGTTCTGGCATTCTAGATGTTTAATCCTCCAGATGGCAGCAGAGAACAACAGCCTCAGTGCTCTCTGCACTACTCCTTATGACACTCACTGGAGCTTGTGTCTTCCTGCCACATTGGGAACTACAGTTGATTTTGCTTAAGGATGCTGCTGCTTTGTGGGCCAACTATCCTTGGTGAGCATCTTCTCATGGTCTGAGGCCTAGATATATCTGATTTACTGAGGTTGCACGGGTGTACATGCAACCTTCTCCATCTGACTTTATGGAGGTATTTGAGTCTCTGGTTGAGGGAGGTAGTGTTCCAGAACTTCTCAGGAGTGACATGGGATGATATTCTCTGTGGTATCACATCTACTGATGCACTCCCTTTTCCCTGCAGAATTATTTGCATCCTCTCTCCAACATTCTTTTACCTTGGCACCAGGGTACTCATGATGACAGATACTAAAATGCATGTCTGCCAATGCCTATCCTGATTATGGAATATCCCATAAAGATGTTATTCAACTGGAAAGCATGCTGAAAAGATTTACAATGTTGTTACTGAGACTGAAGGATTTGTGTTATAGGGGAAGGCTGGATACGCTGAAATTTCTTCCCCTGAGCATAGGAAGCTGATGGGTGACCTGATAGAGGTTAATAAAATCATGAGGGGCATACAGAAGATGATGAGTCAAGATTTTTTCCCCAGCTTGGGGAGTCCAAAAGTAGACAGCATAGGTTTAAGGTGAGAAGGGAAGGATTTAAAAGACAAGGCGTGGTGCATACATAGAATGAATTGCCAGAGGAACTGGTGGAGGCGGGTGCAACTACAACAGTTAAAAAATATTTGGACAGGTATATAAGTAGGAAAGGTTTATAGCGATATGGGCCAAAAGTTAGCAAATGGGACTAGTTCAGTTTAGGAAACCTGGTCAGCATGGACAACTTAGACTGAAGGGTCTGTTTCTGTGCTATATGACTTAATGATACTATGGCAGCATCTCTACATTTGCTATTCTTTCTAGTGTGGTCCCAATCCCATTGGTGTCACAGTCTGGACTGTACTCATTCGAAGCGTCATCACTCCCAGCAGTCTCCAAATCCAGGTACTTAGCTGGCAGCAGAATGAAGCTGCCTGAAGACTTTTGTACTTTCTGTCTCATCGTAACCTTCCTGAACTCCTATTTTCTGAAATGGCCACCTCTCGGAATGTACAAACTGGAAACACTTAGCTTCCCTGAGGAGGCAGGTTGTACTCATTGTATTTAAACGCCTTCATGAATTTTGAGAAACATAATTGGTTCTTGGCTTTAGGAGACTTGCTATTTAATTTTTTTCTGCTTTTGCTTTGCCGTTTAGATCTAGATCAGTCTAAACTAACCTGCTGGAATTGTCTAAGAATACCCGAGGTGAAACCTTATATCTGGTTCCCTTTTCCGACTGGGGAACCACTTCCCGCTCTACATAGTACAGATACATAACTGCGATCAAGAGCTGGGAAGGCCTATTGAAATGCTGTCTGAGTATTGCCTTTCCACAGTGCTGTGACTTGTCCCTCCATTTTGCAAACATGTCAAAGTTTGTAATCTCAGACAATGTGAATGATTTTCAAAGGTCTGAAATTTTCAGTGTGGCTATATGATATGTACTTCTTTCTCAGTTCATGCTTTACACCAATAGCACCATAGAAAATAGGAACATTCGGCTCCTGAGACTACTCCACCATTCAAAGGAATTATGGCTGAGCTGACATTCCTCACATCCATTTTCCTTCATTGTCCCTATAACACTTGATTCCCCTAGTGATTAAGAATCTATCTCCACCTTAAACATACGAAATGACTCTCCTCCACAGCTCCCTATGGCAACGAGTTTCAAAGACTTACAACCTTCTGACAGAATAAATTCTTCTTCATCCCCATCTTAAATTGGTGCCCCTTTATTCTGAGACTATGCCTTCTGGTCCTAGACTTCCCATGAGAGGAAATATTCTCTCAGCATTTACGCTGTCAAGCCCTTTAAGAGTCCTATATGTTTCAATGATATAACCTCCCATTCTTCCAAACTCTAGTAAGCAAGTCCCAACTTGTTTAAAATCAGAAAGAACTGCAGATGCCGTAAATCAGAAACAAAAACAGAAGTTGTTGGAAAATCTCAACAGGTCTGGCAGCATCTATGAGGAGAAATCAGAGTTAACATTTTGGTTTCGGTGATTCTTTCTTAGAACTGCATAATAACAAAGTAAGGGTTGGATCTAAGCGCATGGAGTGCAGTCAGTTCAGAGGGAGATAAGTTGGACTGGGTGAGGGCAGGCAGAGAGCAACCAATGTTACATCAATAGTTCTCAATGAACACAACGAGTGCAGGTAAAAGACCAGAAAGAGGAGTCCAGGAAGAATGAGAGTGCTGGAGCTGGGTGAAGGGGTCTGTGGGACGGGAAGAAGACTCTTGTCCAAAGGAATGGGCACACAGATGAAGATGGCGGAAAAAGAGTTTGACGTGATGTCATACCTGAAATTCATTAAGATTGGGATGCAGATGGATAAAGAGGGTTAGATAGGGTGGATAGGGAGAGCCTTTTTCCTAGGATGGTGACGGCGAGCATGAGGGGGCATAGCTTTAAATTGAAGGGTGAAAGATATAGGACAGATGTCAGAGGTAGTTTCTCTACTCAGAGAGTAGGAAGGGAATGGAATGCTTTGCCTGCAACGGTAGTAGATTCGCCAACTTTAGGTACATTTAAGTTGTCATTGGACAAGCATATGGACGTACATGGAATAGTGTAGGTTAGATGGGCTTGAGATCAGTATGACAGGTCGGCACAACAGCGAGGGCCGAAGGTCCTGTACTGTGCTGTAATGCTCTATGTTCTATGAGTACAGCACGTTCAGGATCAGCGAGCAGAAGGTTAGGTGGGATGGTGAATACATGACAGAAGTTGTGGTTGGGAGATGGGATGGAGTCAGAGGGAAAGAAATACGAGAAAAGTTTCAGAGGGCCATGGGTATCTCTGAATTGTTGCATCCTGTATGCCTTGATGCCTGAGAGGAAAGGAAAAATTTTCTCATTGTTGTGGCAAATGAGCCGGAGAATGAAGTGGAACTGCGGAATTGTGCAGTCCTGAGCCACCGTGATGCAATTTTGTTGGAGACAGAGGCCAAAAGTGTGCATGTGATGCTGCATGGTGTTAGTTCTGAGGAAGGACCACTGCACCTGATTTCTCTTCACAGATGCTGCCAGACTTGCTGAGCATTTCCAGAAACTTCTGTTTTTGATCCCAACCCATTTGATCTTTGTTCATAAGACAATATCTCCACACCAGGGATCATCCTAGTGAACTTTCTCTGAACAACCTCCAACGAAATGATGGCTTTCTTTAACTAAGGGGACCAGAATTGCTCACAGTATTCCATGGTCTCAGCAGCACCTTGAACAGTTGCAGTAAGACTATCTTACACTTATACTCCAACCTCCTTAAAATAAGGGCCAACATTCCATTACAGATAGTAAGAACTGCCGATGCGGGAGTCAGAGATAACACAGTGTGGAGCTGGAGGAGCACAGTTGGCCAGTGAGCAGCAGAGGAGCAGGAAAGTTGATATTTCAGGTCAGGACCCTTCTTCAGAACATTCCATTAGCTTTCTTTTCTTATAATATTATTTCCTAAACATATTTAACTGGACAGATTTTATAAGAGGATTGTTTCTGTGGGGTCCATTGAAGGAATCAACTTGACGAATGTTCGCAAGCATACTGCTTTTGGTCTCCAAGCATGATTAATTAAATTTGCTGCAATATTTACTTACATAATTAGAGTGACTGCACTTCAAAAAGTCTTCAAAAATAGAACAAGCTCTTTGAAAATCTAACAGGCAGCTATATAAAACACAAGTTCTTGCTGCCTCACAGCGCGAGGGACCCGGGTTTGATTCCACCCTAGGGCGACTGTCTCTGTGGAGTTTGCACATTCTCCCTTTGTCTGCATGGGTTCCTCCGGGTGTTCCGGTTTACTCCCACAGTCCAAAGATGTGCAGATTAGGTGGATTGGCCATGCTAAATTGCCCGTAGTGTTCAGGGATGTGTAGATTAGGGGGACAGATCTGGGTGGGATGCTTTTTTTGTCGGTCTGGACTTGTTGGGCCAAAGGGCCTGTTTCCACACGCTAGGGATTCTATGAAATTCAATGAAATTCTTTTCCTTGATTGATCTGTTAACTATTTTCAGTGATTAATTCATTCAGTATATTTTCTCCAAGTCTTTTATTCTCATTCATATTAACCTTCAGCACGTACAATCATTCATCCTTATTACCTTCCTTGACTATTTATATGCTGTGCCTTAGTGGCAAATTGTAAATATTGGGTCAGGTCACATAAACCTCCCCATAACTATCACTCTGGATCCTAGGATTATCATTACCAATTAGCGTGTTGTGGATTAGCCAGAACATTCTCCTTATGTTAATACAACATTTTTCACCTTGATTTACTCATGCTCAACTTTCTGTTTTCTCCCGAAGATAATTCCAAGGTCACATCCGTTCCATCACCAAAGCATTTTACTTCTGGTAAAATGTTTTCTGCTGATGACCTTTCTCACCTAGTCTATTATCAGCCTGTGTCATTAATTCATATTGTACCTTACGTTTGTCTATTAGATCATCAACAGAGCCAAGACTAGAGTCTATATATTCATCTTCTCTAGACTTAATTTATTCAAAACACTAATCCATCTCTCATATGTTACCTTTGATAAATCTCAAATTTCAGAAATGTCCAAAACTCTGCTTCAAAATCGCATTCCTGCTTTCACCAAATTATGATTATACAATGCTTTGAGCACTGCAAATTCAAAATATACCCCTTCATTGCATTTGATAACATTTGTAGTCTTCTTCAACCCTAAAACAATTTCTCTTTTTCCAACAGTCATCAAACTCTTTTTCCATAAGTAGGTGATCCTTCAGAGACCAGAGGCATTCTGAGATAAACCTTTTAATTCAGAACCTGACTGTGTCGTCATCTCTTTCTTACCTCAAAGATCTTCTCAAAAACTTCAATTATGAAATGTCTCCAGTTAAAATTTCCTCACCTCTCTCCCTGCTATGGGTTTCCTAATCTCTTCAATAAATATTCAAAAACATGTTGAACAGACCTGTAGAGTTTTTGAGTGAATATTGATTGTTCGTTTCATTGGTCCCTTACTTACTGTTTCTTTTTGCACTCTGTTCCTTGATCGATCTTGAACTTTGGTAAACTAAGGAAACCTTCAGCTTTCTCTGCCTATGGAAGAAGCAGAATTGGTTAAAGTTCTGATCAATTATCAAGTTTATTGTCATCTCTTTTTCAATTTCTACTTCAAATTTTTACTCCAAACTGAGCCAAACAAGATTGTTCATTCTGGCACAAATAATTGGAAATATTTGAAGACAAGGTTTACTAATCTTTTCTAATCACTATAACTCCTGCTGTATAAAGTGCAGCAATTTTGTATACATCCTTTAAATTGTAAACCATGGTCTGGACAGTAGAATGTTCAGAGATTATCTGTTTATTACGTAATTTGACCAATTCATAATATAATTATTCATGAGCAATGCAACAGATTGTATCGTTTCACCATTCCTCCTTGCACAAGAGCACCCAGCCCCGCTCGCCCACTACAATGTCCAAGTGAGCAATGCAAACCCAGTGCCACCCTCTGGTTTGGAAATGAATCCATAACACTCCTTTGCCTTAGGTCTGTTTAGCTCTAAACTTCGCTTTGCAACTAGCTACTTGTGAAGTGATTGATTTACAGAATATCTATCTCGTTCATTTTATTTATTTTGACAGCCAGGAAGAAATTTGTGCGAGGAACTGAAATTGCACTATGAGTGCTCATATTGCTTGAAAATAGTGTCAATGGTGCACATGCATATTTGTAGGGTAATCTGCACTGGACACTATATTAATGAGGATCTTACATCTGCTGGATATATGTAGAGAAAACAGATCTGATTTGACATCAGTGATGCTATTTTGGTGCTCAACTTTCCAATTAATATCTTTCTCTGAACCTTGCTCAGCTATATGCCTATTCTGCAGCACGAAGCAATACTAGGCATTTCTCTTAAATAACAGCATTGCAGATGAGTAAGTAGAGGTCACATAGAACAGAACAAATTGCTAGAGAACGGAGGAGGAAGAGCATGATAGGAATAACAATTCACATCAGAAGGACACATTGACCCCTAACCTTCAAGGGACAAATCTATCCGCTAGAAGCCATGAGAAGTCTGCACTTCATTAAGAATATCTTGTTTGAAATCTGCCAAATGCTGTAGTCATAACTGTAATATTAGTGTGAAGCTACAATACCCTGCACATTTATTACACATTGAGGCTACCCAATTTTGCCTTATTCATTTCTCATAGTCCTCTCATCCCCTGAAGATTTATTCCTTCAGTGAACCAATAGGAAATTAATGCTCTTCTTGACTATGTACTGGTGTTTTATCTTCTACATTCAAAATATTCTATAATTCAAATTGAACAGATGACATAACAAAGACTATTTGCTAATGTAGACTCTTTAAAAAGTGCTTTAATATTTGAATATCTTCAATTAAGTTTCCTAATATTCCCATATTAATATGATTACAACGTAAAGTATGACGTGGAAGTGCCTGTGTTGGATCGGGTGTGGAGAAAGTCAGAAGTGACATGACACTAGGCTATCATCCAACAGGTTTAGTTTAAAAGTCACAAGCTTTCAGAACACTATTCCTTCATGAGGTGAAGTAGAGGGAGGCACGCAAGCACAGAATAAACAAGTGGAGAGATAATGGTTAGATAATTCCAGATAATTAAGACTGTCAACAGGTAAGTATAAATAGTGTGAGAACAGGGTCAACAGGCTGAATAACAACTCTTTGCAGCTGATCAAGAGTGTCAATGGTCTAAGTAAAGTGTCAACAGCTGAATAACAAGTGAAGGGATGACCTGTGAACTGATTAATTAAGATGGAGAGATAATCACACATCATCAAAAATAAGGTGGTGCTAGAGACAAACCAAATAGCTGGAATACCATGTGTAGGTATCAGAATCATATGATGAAGGCCTAAACAAAGAAATGTAATCAAAAATGGTGCAAACTAATTAGGGTAGAGAGATAATCTCAATTGGTTTGTACAGTTTTTGATTATGTGTTACTTTGGTCAGATCCTTGTCATGTCACTCTGATACCTACTCATGTTATTCCAGCCATTTGGTTTGTCTCTAGAGCCATCTTACTGTTGATTATGTGTAATGTGTATTTTTGATTATGGGACCATCCAATCCTGTGAGCCCTAGATATTGAGGTCTATACAGCATTGGATTCAGAGGAAAAGGGATGCTTATGGAAAATAATGAGAAGGCAAAAAACAGAAGCCCTAGAGGAGTACGAAATGTGGAAAAGGAATGTGAAAAGCAAGTTAGCAGAGCTTAAAAGGGGACATGAAAAGACACTGGCAGGTTAAAATAAATGAAAACCTCAACTGTTTTACAGATCCATTAAAGGTAAAAGTTTAATGAAAGAAAGAATAGTGTCTATTGAGGCCCACAGCAGCAATTTGTGCATGGAGCTAAAGGATTTAGGTGCGTTGGTGTTGACTAGTGAGATGGTGGGATGATATGGATACAAAAATAAGGGAGAATACCTGCCTGTGATACAATTAAAGATATTACCATAGACAGAGAGGAAGTTCCGAGTGGCCTGGAAGGCTTAAAAATAGATAAATATTCAGGGCCAGATGAAATTAATCCCAGGTTGAGTGAGGCAGGGACGAAACAGTAGAAGCACTTGCAAAAATTTTCAATTCCTCTCTGGCCACAGAGGTGCCAGATGACTGGAGGACAGCCAATATGGTACCGTTAATCAGTAAGGGATAAATTAGGAAACTAGTGGCCTGTTTCTAATCTTGGTGGAGAACTACTGGAAGCAATTGAGGGACAGAATTAATCTACATTTGGAGAGGCACGGATTAAACAAGAATAATCAGCATAGTTAAATGCTGATTTAAAGTAAGGTGATGTCTAACCAACTTGACTGAATTTTTCGAAGAGGTGACCATGTATGTAGATTAGGACAATATTTTTGATGTCTACTTGAACTTCAGCAAGGCCTTTGATAAGGTCCCACTTGGGGTACTGGTAGCAAAAATAAGAATCTATGGGCTCTGAGGGAATTTAGTAAATTGGATTCATAATTAGCTGAGTGACAGGAAGCAGAGGGTGATTGTTGAGAGGTGTTTTTCCAACTGGAAGCCTATGCCCAATGCGGTCCTCCAGAGGGTCAGCATTAAGGCTGTTGTCTGTAGTTTATATAAATGAATTAGATTTGAATGTAGGAGGGTTGATTAGTAAATTCGTAAATGATACAAAAATTGATGGAGTGTTAAATATTGAGGACAGCCTTAGATTACAGGAGGATATAAACGAGCTAGTCAGATGCACTGATCTGTGATAAATGAATAGATGTGAGGTGATGCACTTGGGTAGGACAAACAAGGCAAGGAAACACATGACAAATGGTAAGAGCTGGGAAGCACTGAGAATCAGAGGATCCTTGTTGTGCATGTCCACTGGTCCCTCATCTTTTCAGGACAGGTGGATAACGTGGTTAAGAAGGCTTGTGATATACCGGCCTTTATTAGCTGAGGCATAGACTTTAAGAGCAGGGAAGTTATGTGGGAAATATACAAAACATTAGTCAGGCCACAGCTAGAGTATTGTGTGCAGTTCTGGAAATCACACCATAGGAGAGATATGATAACACTAAAGAGGGCGCAGAGGAGATTTACCAGGGTGTTTCCAGGGTTGGAAAGTTTCATCTGTGAAGAGTGATAGAATAGACTGGGGTTGTTTCTCTTGGACAAGAGAAAACTGAAGGGGTCGTGATTGAAATGTGTAAAATTGAGGAGCCTGGATAGGGTGGACAGGAAAAAAAACTTTCCCCTTGATGGAAGGATCAATGACCTGGAGGCATAGATTTCATGTAAGGGGCAAAGGGTTTAGATGAGATGAGGGGAAAATGTTTTGACCCAGACCGTGGTGGGAACCTAGAAACCACTTTCTGTAAGAGTGGTAGAGGTAGAAAGCCTTATAACATTGAAGTGGCATTTAGGTATACATTTGAGATGCCAAGGCATACAAGACTATAGCCAAGTATTGGAAAATGGGATTAGGGTAGTTTGGTGGTTATTTTTGACTGACACAGATGCAATGAACAAAAGGGCCTAATTTTCTGGGCTGCATTTCTCTTTTACACTGTAACGTATTGATGTGTTGCACAAGGGAACCCACTCTGGTATTTCGTATTGTAAAGAAATGGTTTTGGGACAGATGAAATTTTATTTTATCAAACGTTTTGAAATATTTTTAACTGTGCTGTGTGAACACAGAAAATTGTTTACTTGTCACTTGTCACTTGTCGGTTGTCGGTCACTTGTCTCTATTGAATGGTGAAGCAGGTTCAAAACAATCATAATTGATTATCCAACTCAGTACCTTGTTCCCACTTTTTTCCCCACACCTTTTGATCCCTTTAGCCCTAAGCATTATATCTAATTGGTCTCAATTGCTTTCTGTGGCACAGCATTCTACAGGCTCACAACTCTATGGGCAAAAACTATCTTTTCACCTCAATTCAAAATGGCCTTCTCCATATTCTTAGACTGGACTTCCTGATCCATTGGAACTGTTCTAAAGTCTATAGAATCTTGATAGATGACCGCCAAAGCCTTTGTTATTTCTAAGGCAACTTCCTTTAGTGCTCCAGGATGCAGATTATTGGGCTCTGGGGATTTATTGGCTTTTAATCCCATCAATTTCCTCAATACCATTTACTGCTAATACTGATTTTCTTCAGGCCCTCCCTTTCACTAGACCCTGTGTTCCCTAACATACTATAGGGCATCATTTGTGTCCTCCTTTGTGAAGACAGAATCAAAATATGTTTTTAATTGGTCTGCTATCTCTTTATACCCCATTATAACTTTCCTTGTTTTTGTCTCTGAGGGAATACGCTTATTTCCTTAATCATTTTCTATTTGCATACTTGTAGCGGCTTTTATAATCAGTTTGTATGTTGTTCCCTGCAAGTTTAATCTTGTAGTCTATTTTCTCCCTCTTAAAAATCCATAGTCCTTCTTTGCTGAAATCTCGATTATTACCAATCCCAAGTCTTCTTCTTCTTTTGGCCAATTTCTAAGCCCCTTTCTTGGATCTAATAATATCTATAATTTCCCTTGTTAGCCAGGATCAGGCCATCTTTCTCATTTTATTTTTGTGCCAGACAGGAATGAACAGCTATTGTAGCATGTGTCCTCTTTAAATGTTTGACATTGTCTACCCACCGCCATCCCTTTAAGTAATATTCCCCAATTTAGCAAAGCTAGCTCGTGCATTCTACCATCATAATTTCCTCTATTCAGATTCACAACCCTAATAACAGAATCAATTGTGCCACTCTTCATCTTCATGAAGAATTCTACCATAATATGGTAACACATATTTATAATTACGCAGTTCTGTTTGTTCTATTTTAGCATCTTTTCTTTTGTATAATTAATTCTTGTTTTAGAGTTGAAACCAAATCAGCAGCATTGCCTCTGTTTCAGTTTAAAAACCGTTGGTTAAATAAAAAAATACGATCCTATCAAGCCAGACTTTAGTCAGGGATTTGACTTGTTCAACTAGGGACAGTTGGTATCATAAGAATGATATAAAGTTGCAACTAATATTTAATTATTTATCAAAACATAATGAAGTCTAACTGCTGACTCTGTGTCTATTGTGGCTAATGCCTAAGTTGTACCTTTGCGAGAAGAAAATCAACTTATGAAGCTACTCCTACCAATTTTCAGAAGATAGTCTATTTCAGAACTTTTCAATTATGAATTTAGCCACACTGCCCTAAATTTTGTGAGTGGGGCATTGGGGGTGTTATGTCTGCTGACATATTGTAAAGGAAATACTCACATTGCAAATGTAGACTCACTGCAAATTAATTTCGGTTCTTGTTGATGCTGCAGCTAAATGTATTATGAACACATTGTCAAAGTGTTTTCTAATGAAGGAACTGTCATTTGGCTTCACTTTGCAAGGCTGATCTCTTGCAGTCAATTTGAACCATAGATTTGTAGGCAGTGTAAAATGTGTTCTGCAAACTTAAGTTGAATTTGAACCAATACTGTAGTTGCAAAATATCAATATATCACAAACAATATTCCACATTTCAGTTTTCACCAAATTTCTGATTTGACATGCTTTGCCAGAGTTTAGTTAGTTTATGCCAATAATAATTGTTCTGTTAATTATTCTTTGTTAGAACAAAGAACAGCACAGCCCATGAACAAGTCGTGTTAATGTATGTGAAATATGTTAATATTTCTCTCCCCATCACCCATTAGGCTAGCTGCGAGCAAATCGCTTTATATCTGGAAATTGACATGATGTACTAAATCAACAATTAGGGAAGCATAAATGGATAAATGCTGAATACTGGATGTTGTTTTAGCTGTGCACTCCTGACAAACTAAGGTTCCAGCAATATATTTTATTGTTTATCTCAGAAGTATGTGCCAACCACCCAACATGAAAGACAAGGGCGTGAACATTCAACGCAATTTCATTACTTTGCCATGATGCAGCAGATTCCTGATCTTGAGCAACAGCCCTTACCATAGCCCGTGAATTGCAAAACATACCAAAGTAACAAAAGCCCGCACCATTCTATTTCTTATAGTCTAAGGCCCTTTTCATGTTTCTCTTTCACAAAGACCTCTCTGCAGCCTTTTTGTTTCCTTGAGGTAGTGCACTGCCAGTGAAGTCCATTGTTTGCCACCTCTTTCCAGTTTTAGTATCCTTTTGCCGCTTGCAAATATCTTTAAACAGGGGCCTAATTCTAGCTCACTTGTATGGAAGTAGCAATCAGGGATAATGTGAACTGCAGATTCTGGAGAATCCAAGATAACAAAGTGTGAAGCTGATGAACACAGCAGGCCAAGCAGCATCTCAGGAGCGCAAAAGCTGATGTTTCAGGCCTGGACCCTTCATCAGAGAGGGTGTTGAAGGTTCTAGGCCCAAAATGTCAGCTTTTGTGCTCCTGACATGCTGGTTGACCTGCTGTGTTCATCCAGCTTCACACTTTGTTATCTTGTATGGAAGTAGCTGTAGGTTTTCTGTGTAAGATGTCTTTAACCTGCTGGGCATTTTCTGCATATCAAGTTTAATAATGTAACATTTGGCAAATGTTTGTCAACAAAATATTAGGTCACATGATCAATTATGTTTATGATTACATCATACACAGTACTTACTCAGCTAATCTGAATGTGCTTCATGAATACTTCTGTGATTACACATTTGAGAAATGTGCACAATCTTATTTGCTCCCTCCGTACCCAACTCAAGGCCCTACACTGTATTTTACTGCCCCAAACTATCAGGCTGAAGCTGAGATGATGATCAGTCAATCCACTCCCAGGCACCTCAATCAACACTAGAATTTTGCAAAATGGTCCCAACAACTTTTCCTACTCCCAACATGAAATTTATGCTTTTCTTTCACTGTATGCATGACGAGTTGGGAATCTGCCTCAGGCTTCTCCATATCTTGGTAGTGGTGTCCAAAAATATGATCTATTTACTCCTTTGAAATGTAGTTAGAATGATAGATAAACTATTCTAAAATTGCTATAATATTAGACTGAGGTTCTCACATTAAACTTAACTCCAGTCACAGAAATATTAGGTCAAATTAAATTAGATTTACTCACTAATTGATTTGTATACCAATAAAGGCAGGTCCCTTTCAGAACAAACCAATACTTTTTCCATTTGCTGCCAATTAATCCCTTGCTGGTTCTCTTCTTATACAGCCATCCCTGGAAGTCTGCCTGGCCAAGGTCTTTGCAGGAAATCCTTCGTCTGCTCATTGTTGAATTTCCTATGAAGAACAAGTTAAATTGAATACTCCAACCTCTGTCTGTTTGGACTTTGCATATTTGAATTCTGCACACAATGTATTGATATGTTATTTTTAAACACAAAATAACTAAATCATTTACATCTCCAAATTATTATAAATTCAACAGCAGCCAGACCCAGGTGCATTCAACAACTCAGTGATACTTCCAATGATTTCTCAAATTATGCTGGTTGAACAATGAAATTAAATTACCTCGAGTCTTCTTTCTAGTTGGACGCAAAGCAACCTGTGAAGATAAGACAAATAAACTGCAGCATTTGGCTTCATAGATTACGGACGTTAAGAGCATTTGATATGCATGCAGTCAGCTCAGTCAGGAAATCTTTCACTAACACCTGACTGTGACTGACGCACAGCACAAAAGAAATCAATTACCAGGATTTCAGTGAACATCCTGTTGGCTGTAACCTAGTCTTCACACTGATACCATGTAACAAACAACTAACTGACACCAAACTGATTTGGCTGAAGAAGTTAAAATATATTCCAGATTGCAAATTGTGACTTACAGTTGAGTTTCCATTTGCTGCTGCAGTGGCTACAGAAGATGGGATGGGCTGTAATGAAAAAACAAGTTTTAAAACAACTTAGAGACCCATTCTATTTGAACTAAATTGACACTTGCAAACAGGATGTGACACAAATTAAGTGTGAATCTGTGGGGTTTTTTTGTGCGGTTGTTACACCTCAAAAATTATATTTTCTCATACTATCAACTTTGTTTTAACGATTTTTAAGGGCATGAAATTCCTTTATCCTATTTTCTAGTAATCCTCCCCACTCCGTTCAAAAAATTACAATTTCTAGTCTTTTGAAGGAATTCTGATTATTTACCTTTTTAATCCATTTAATTTTGAGGATCCATTCACACAATCAGCTGGACCAATTTCCAGTCAGCAGCGTGCGTTTGTAAGTCTACTCAAACAGGATTGTTTTGCTTGTAACTGAAAGTGTTGAATAATGAGTAACCCCTATCAAAGTGAATAACTTGGATCTTTCAGTATGCAAAGTATAAACTTGCATGTAGATTGTGACACTGTAGTTTCCCCCAATGTTTCATCAAGTTAAGGTTGAGTACTGTGAACAGAGGGACCCAAGTTCAATAGCTGCTCCTTGTCAAATTCATTTGGCTCAACTGGAATGGTGCAAGACATAATGGCTCCAAATTAGAGAAATGAATGAAAACAGAAATTGCTGTTTAAAAGAACTCAGAAGGTCTGGCAGCCTCTGTGGAGAGAAAGCAGAGTTAATGTTTCAGGTCCAGGAACTCTTCTTCAGAACTGATTATAGCTAGGAAGATGTTAGTGTATATATGATAAAGACATGGTGGAGAGGAGGGAGTAGTAAATGACGGGTGGAGGGGGAGCTGAGAAAGAGAAAAACAACTGGATAGACAAAGGAATGGGTAAAGTCAGCCTTGGAGAATAAATAACTGCTAATGGAGACCATTAGTGGCCGCCAATAGTTGTTTGTGGTAGCAGTGTATATGATGACAAGTCCTAGTGTATGGGGATTGGGGCAAAGACATGGGAGAAGGTGCTCAAGCCCTAAAGTTGTTGAACTCAATATTTGTTCCATAAGGCTGTCAGGTCCCCAGGTGGAAAATGAGGAGATGTTTTTCCAGCTTGCGCTCAAAATAACTCCACAGAGACAGGTATCCCATCGCCAAGTCACCCCTTTATTACACATGCATAGTGCTTGACACTAGTCTGGCTTCCTCAGACCCCATGCTCAATCCCTAGAATCTCTCCTGTTTATATCTATCAGCCAGGATTCCCTGACTGGAGTTATTAACCTGGCACAATCAGGGAACACATATTCTATGAGGTCCACCTGGCTGACATCATTACAATCACTCCAGCACTGAGCTTTGCTGGAATGTGCAGCAAGCCTAAGACAGAGATGTTGGCAACCAGAAACTCAGGGTGATTTTTGTGGTCAGAACATTGTTGCTCTGCAAAGTGGTCACCCAGTCTGCGCTTCATCTCCCCAGTGTACAGCAGCAAGTACAGTGGATTGAGTGAAGTGCAGGTAAAGTGCTGCTTCACCTGGACGGTGTGTCTGGTGCCTTGGATAGTGAGGATGGAGGAAGTAAATGGACAGGTGTTACATCTTTTGTGATTTCATGTGAGGGTGCCATGGGATTGTCGGCAGTTTTAGGAGTGGAGGAGAAGGAACCATGGTGTCCTTGAGGAAACAGTCCCTGCAGAAGGCAGACAGGGGAAAGGAAGGGAATATGTGTCTGGTGGTGACATCCCGCCGAAGGTAGCAGAAATTGTAGCTAATGATCTTTTGGATGTGATGGTAGTTGAGGATGAGGAGGACACTATCACTCTTATGGAAGGGAGTAGGTGGGGGGTGAGGGCTGAAATATGGGCAATGGGTCAGACACAGCTGAGGGCCCTGTCAGTCATGGCGGTGTTTGGAGAAACAAACAGTGTTCCTATTCCTGACTGCTGTGGAGCATAGCCTGTTGAAAGCATCCATGTAGACAGCAAAGATATAAACATCAGGTCGGTTGTAATGACTTCAACAATTATAAAGCATACCTACTTTCACCACTTAGTTAGGAACATATGAACAGAAGAATATTATTCAGCTTAACATCCTTTCAGAAAGGAAATCTGCTGTCACTACCAAGTTTCTATGTCCCTACACATGACTTCAGACTCTCAAAATGTGGTTGACTTTGAACTACTCTCTGAAATGGCCTAGCATGCCGACTATTAAACTGTAAAGAAAATTCCAAGTATAACCCTCGGCAAATTATTTGCCATAAACCAAAGCAACAGACACTACAAGTTGCTCTGAGCGCAATCATTCCTGCAAACACCTGCTTGTTACCATATGGGAAAATGTACCAGAATTGAAATAGCTGTCTCATAGACAACACAAGTACAGTCTAATATAATTATAGTCTTCAAATCATAACTTTCAGCTAATGGTCTCAATAATTTCATTGGCCAAGGTGGTGCAGCAGTGTTTTGTATGTTGGGGGCATGTGACTAAGCTGTCCTTTATGTGACCAGGTCAAAAAAAATCACGGAAATCCCCTGCAAATTGTTACCTACAGCCTTCCATTAGGTGACAAAACAGTACACCTCCACATTGAATGCCGTTCGGCAGAAGTGCTGATGGTTGAAAGAGCACAAAATGGACCATGGTGAGTCAATGTCAGTCATCAAAGAACGGTTCCATATCATCGTTACTGAATGGGCTGGCTGAAACCTGAAAGACATGTCTACCAATATAAGCTTGCAGTAAGAACTAACATGAGATAGACACATGACCTCATCTTCAGTGATTTATCTATCACAGATACTATTTTCCGTGACAGTATTGATAGCAGTGACCACTACATGGTCCTTGTTGATTAATGTCAAGTCTTTGCACTGGTGAGCAATCAGAACATTGTACTACTTATGAGAGTGCTAAATGGGATAGATTCAGAACAGATCTAATTGCTAAAAAATAGGCATCTGTGATGCACTGAAGGCCATTAGCAGTAGGAAAAAAACAGAGGTCATAATACGAACAGGCGAATCAGGAGTGGAATTCAATAAGATCACAACTGATCTGTTTGGTCTAGAAGTTCTGAAGTGTACAGTGATAAAGTACTCATGATTAAGTCCGAAAAAAATTAGCATGTAGGTACAGCAAATAATTAAAAATGGAATTCTATCCATTAATATGAGTGGAACTGAACATAGAAGTAAGACTGTTACGTCTCAGCTAAACAGGGAAATTGTGAAACCACATCTCAAATACTGTGTCAGAGATAATGGGAACTGCAGATGCTGGAGAATCCGAGATAACAAAGTGAGGAGCTGGATGAACACAGCAGGCCAAGCAGCATCTTAGGAGCACAAAAGCTTTTCTGATGAAGGGTCTAGGCCTGAAATGTCAGCTTTTGTGCTCCTAAGATGCTGCTTGGCCTGCTGTGTTCATACAGCTCCACGCTTTGTTATTTCAAATACTGTGTGCAGGATGTAATTACATTTGAGAATATTCAGAGGAGGTTCACTAGATTGGCTTTGTAGTGAGCAGGTTTTCTTATAAGGAAAGGTTAGACAGACTGGATTTGTTTTCATTGAAGTTTAAAAGGGTGAAAGTTGACATGATTAAAGTATATAAGATACTGAGCCAGCTTGACAAAGTGTGCATAAAAGGATACTTTCTCTGTCGGTCAGTTCAGGATCAGGGGCAATGCTTTAAAATTAGGCACTCTTTTTGGACCAAGATGAGAATTTTTTTTCTGTCAGAAGGTTGTGCAACTTTGGAACTCCACCACAGAAAGCAGAAGTAGTTACATTATCATTTGGCAGGGGAATCTAATGATACCAGGAGTAGATAGGAATTTGGAAATTTGAAACATAAACAGATCAGCCATGATATTATTGAACGGTGAAGCAGACTTGAGGGGCTGAATGATCTGCATTCACTCGAATTAGTATGTTTCTATGATCAACACAGACAGCACTGAGGGAGACACAACGTCAACTATGAAAGGTCCACAGGTGAGAAGAAAGATCCACTCAAACCGTCAAAAGTCATCGCTGTGATAACAGTACTTGTGGATTGCTTAAAAAGCCTGTGTTTATGAATCACATAAAATTGCCTTTATAGGACACCTGACACAAGAAATGACTTTTTCTGGAGAAGTCATGGAGAATTGATGTTAATATTAGAGTGCTAACATCAAACTCAAAGGACATCATACTGACTTTAAATTAGATACAGGAGCAAGAGTCACCATTCTGTCTGATGAACATCAATTCACCTAGCAAGCTGCAACAGCTAGGAAGAACCAGCCTCAAAGCGGAAGATCAGCAGGTAGCATTATATTCAGACAACATTAAGACACAAGGCAAGAAAGTCTCAGAAACACTGTGTTATCTCCAACCATTCATGGTGATTTCCAAACAGGATCCCTGATTGCCGAAGTCATTTGATTGTTCAATCCTGGCAAGGTCTCCCATCTACTCGTAAAAATGGTAAGAAGTGAGATTAAGGTGAGGCTGCAAATGGGATTAGTTTGCCAGGCACAGACCACATAATGCTTTGCTATGTTGCCAGTTCCCAAATGTGTTAACTTAGCACATTTAAACAAGTCAGTACAACAAGATAAAAATCGAAATGGTAACTCTGATTTCTTTTCTTCTCAGATGCTGCGAGACCTGCCAAGCCTCTAGCAACTTCTGTTTTTTTTCCCAGTACAGCAAGAAATACATTCAATGGTATTTGTGAACAACAGTCTGTCTAAACTCATAAAACTACACTATCTTCACCAAGCTGAAATCGAACATTAGGTTACGGCAATTTCTGCTAGATGAGAAATTCAACTTCTAAACCTTTTCATAATACCTCTTTCAACTGTCTGTCTTTTGGAATTATGTCCACACAGGAGATTTTCCAAAAGTCCAACATATTAAAAGGTAGGGAAGGCATCATGTGCCGCATAGATAATGGTGTCATCCATGGATCCACTGAAGACCAAAATGGCAAAAAGAGACTTGAAAAAGGTTGTCACATAATGACAAAATTCAATTTTCAAAGCCATCTATTAAAACATTGGGCCACATGTGCGGACAACAGGGATCACTGGGATTCCACAGAAGATGAAAGTTTATGTGGAATTTCCAGCGACCAGGAATAGTCCAAGATTATAGTGGTTCATGGGTAAAGTAAATCTGTGGGAAAATTCTTACCCAACTTAGACCATGCAAATGAAATTTTAACAAAACCATTGAAACAAGATCAGAGCTCGTATTAGCCTGAGCATCAACAAAAACCATTTCATCAAATCAACAATGTTTATATTGTTGGAGGCCCTGGCAAATAATGATCCTGCATGTCTACTACAGCAGCAGAAATAATATCCACAGGAGCACCCTTATTTCAGATTCAGGGTGATGGAGTAAGACCTGCCTGGAACACTTCAGGGGCTCTCCTTAAAACTGAACAATGGAATGGTGTAATTGAGAAAGAAGCATTTGCAACAACTTATGTGTTGGAGAAATTTTCTGAGTATCTTTTAATTAAGATTGAAATTGACTACAAACTATGGTAAATTTATTGAATAAAGAAAGAACACAAAGGTGCCGTCCAGACTTCAGAGTTTAATTGCAACCGATGCAGTATAAATCTATTAGAAGTCTGATATTCATACTCTATCAAGGATGCTCGCTAACTGCCCAGGAAAAAAATGGAAATTTTGTCCAATAAATTGAAACATTCACAGTCTTAATGGTGATAATGGGAACTGCAGATGCTGGAGAATCCAAGATAACAAAGTGTGAAGCTGGCTGAACACAGCAGGCCAAGCAGCATTTCAGGAGCACAAAAGCTGACGTTTCGGGCCTAGACCCTTCTTCAGAGAGGGGGATGGGGAGAGGGTTCTGGAATAAATAAGGATAGAGGGGGAGATGGACCGAAGATGGAGAGAAAAGAAGATAAGTGAAGAGGAGAGTATAGATGGGGAGGTAGGGAAGGGATAGGTCAGTCCAGGGAAGACGGACAGGTCAAGGAGGCAGGATGAGGTAGTAGGTAGGAAATGGAGGTGCGGCTTGAGGTGGGAGGAAGGGATGGGTGAGAGGAAGAATAGGTTAGGGAGGCGGAGACAGGCTGGGCTGGTTTTGGGATGCAGTGGGTGGAGGGGACGAGCTGGGCTGGTTTTGTGATGCAGTGGGGGAAGGGGAGATTTTGAAGCTTGTGATGTCCACATTGAACCCTGCAGCCCAATGGTATCAATGTGGACTTCACAAGCTTCAAAATCTCCCCTCCCCCCACTGCATCCTAAAACCAGCCCAGCCTGTCTCCGCTTCCCTGACCTGTTCTTCCTCTCACCCATCCCTTCCTCCCACCTCAAACCGCACCTCCATTTCCTACCTACTACCTCATCCCGCCTCCTTGACCTGTCTTCCTTCCCTGGACTGACCTATCCCCTCCCTACCTCCCCACCTATACTCTCCTCTCCACCTATCTTCTTTTCTCTCCATCTTCGGTCCGCCTCCCCCTCTCTCCCTATTTATTCCAGTTCCCTCTCCCCATCCCCTTCTCTGATGAAGGGTCTAGGCCTGAAACGTCAGCTTTTGTGCTCCTGAGATGCTGCTTGGCCTGCTGTGTTCATACAGCTTCATACTTTGTTATCTCACAGTCTTAATGGTCTTATCTTCTAGTCACCAACTACAAAGGAGAGTAAGGGTGATAAAACAGCATCCTCATCAGCTAAGCCCATAAAAACAAACTCAAGCGGAAACTAAACTTCAGTACCTGATAGAGAGCCACTTGGTTGAACCTTGTCAAAGCAGTTTGAGTTCACCAAGTGTTGGTACCTAACATGGATGGATTGACTAGACTTTGTAAAAGATAAAGAAAGTGAATGTGGCAACGAAGACAGATTCAGACCTAATTTCACACACTGAGATTCCATTAATAGTGTCAGTAGTTCCTCTTTCGTTTCTAAAATTGATCTTTTGAAGGGGTATTGGCAAGTGCCATTAACATCAACGGCTAAAGAAATTTCTAGAGATAATAGCAACTGCCAATGCTGGAGTCTGAGATAACAAGGTGTGGACCTGGAGGAACACAGCAGGCCAGGCAGCATAACAGGAGCAGGCAAGCTGAAGTTTTTGGGTCTGGACCCTTCTTCAGAAATTTCTACTTTTGTTATATCAAACAGATTATACCAGTACAATACCAATTGAGTTAAAGAACACCCTAGTTACATTTCAGAGACTTGTGAAGAAAGTCGTGGCTGAGGTTTATAGATGTATAGTGTATTTAGATGATGTTGTAGATTATAGTAGCACGTGGGTAGAAAGTATATGTCAAGTCAAAGATTTTTCTAAGTATTTATGGCTGGCTGGTTTAGTGCTAAATTTAGCCAAAAGTCAATTTGCTAATTTGCTAAGAGTGACTTACTTGGGACATGAGATTGGAACAGGACAGATGTTGTCAAAGACAATAAAAGTGAAGGCTTTATTGAAACTCCCTGTTTCTAGACTAAAACTAGAAATAATGAGGTACTTTAGGAATATGCATATGTTATCTGAAATGTATACTTACTTTCAGTATGATACCTTCAACAAACATATTAACAAAACAAACAAGAGTAGTATAGTCAGCAGAATGCTAAGCAGCATTGAGAAACTGAAGGCATCCTTAATAAATGAATCAATGCTGGTCACTCTTGATTTTTCTAGACTTTTCAAAATGGCAATTGATGCCAGTCATTTTTGAGTGAGTGCTGTCTTGTTACAGGGTGATAAGTCAGAAATAGAGAAGTCAGAGGGGTATTTCTCAAGGAAATTAAATCGGTGTCAGAAGAATACTTTACACTGGCAAAGTGTTATTTTCACTTCAGTACTTTAAGTCTATGTCCAACACAGAAACAGGGAAATACGAATTTGCACTCATCCCACCCCACGAGCCTTCTTTGAAAAGTTTGAAAACAGATTGCGAGACTAATCTGATGGAGCCTTTTGTTGAAACAATTTAATGTAAACATTATTCAAATTAATGGAAATGATAATACCATTGTGGAAACATTATCCCAAATTTAAAATGTTTTAAATTGAAATTTAACAAATTCTAAGGGTCTGTCAATTTGTATAGCAGGGAGGAAGAATGAATGGATCTAAGTCTCGTTTTGTGATGTACAATATGTTTATAATGAACCACATTTTTAAAATGGCATTTGATGCTTTTAAGGGTGGAGGTTTGTAAGAACTGTGTCATTTTATTTTTGTGTCTTTAAAAACTACGGACTGCAATGAGAAAGAAATCTTTTTAAAACAGGGACTAACCAAGATGGCTGTAAGTACTGCTGAGGCTGTATGAGGCTCTGGTCAGGCCACATTTGAAATATTGAGAGCAGTTTTGGACGCATTTCTAAGGAACAATGTGCTGTTATTGGAGAGGGTTCAGAGGAGGTTTACAAGAATGATTCCGGGAATGAAGCACTAGTCACATGACCAACAGTTGAGGACTCTAGGTCTGTCCTCAATGCAATTTAGAAGGATAAAGGGATCTCTTTGAAACTTATAGAATACTGAGAGGCCTGGATAGAGTGGACTTGGAGAAGATGCTTCCACCACTAGGAGAGACCAGGATCCAGGATCCAGGATCACAGCAACAGAGAGAAGGGACAACCCTTTAGAACTGAGATGAGGAGGAATCTCTTCAGCCAGAGTGTGGTGAATCTGTAGACCTCATTGCCACAGAAGGCTGCAGAGACCAAGTTATTTAGTGTAGACAGATAAGTTCTTGTTTAGTGGGGGATCAAGGGTTATGGGGAGAAGGCAAGAGAATGGGGTGAAAAACATATCAACCAAGATCAAATTGTGGAGAAGATACAGTAGGCCGACTGGCCTAAATCTGCTCCTATGCTTTATGGTTTTATAATTTCACAGCAAGGAAAATCATACCTATCGTGAACTCTGATTTTAGTGGCAATGGAATCCCATAGTGTACAAACAATCAGGAGCCGAGAAGCTCTTTACAAGTAAAGCTGATTGTTTCTCAGCTAAATGAGTAGGTTAGACCTGGAAATAAATTACAGAGACACAGACACAGAGAGAGACAAAGACACAGAAGTTGTATGTTCTCTGCAGTAAAAACAAAATCAGTCTAAATTTAAGAAATCCTGCTACCTTTCCAGCAGCTATGAGGTATAGTTTTTGTATTGATAAATTAAAAGCATTTTATAAATGGACCATCCAGTCTGTGCCTCTTACAAGCCATTGGAAACACTCAGAAAAAGGCAATTAAACACCATGTGCCAGGCCAGTCAAAGAAGGATCATCTCAATGTCAAAGCCAGGAAGCAAAGTACACTGAACTGACTTTCCAGTTTTTTTCTACCTCTGATGATAATCGATTTCTGTGTAGTGCGTGAGAATTTCTAGGGTGATTACAGTTTTAGAAGTATGACATTTCAGTAGTTGATATCTGGTTACCTGTAGTTATACTCTAATTATTTGTAATAAATAATAATCTTATTTGATACAGAAAATTAGTTGTACTTTTGAATCAACTTTGGTCTGAAAGTTGAATAAATTGGGATACTATGCAACTTAAAAAAAACTAATATTTGCAAAGACTCGAGGAGCAGTGGGGCTTGATTTACAAGACAGTACTCCAGTTGGCCATATCACACTTAACAAGTATTTATTGTACTTATATATAAAGTACTGTTGTGTGACAGCAATGGGTTTAATTCTCATAAACTATTTAGGCATAACTCTGGCTTTCAGGAGCGAGGTATTTCAAATCAGTTTCAATCAGGACCTCATGTAAACTAACAGCTTCTCCTTCTAAGTAGTGCATGACATAATCGGGGCTTGGCTGGCATTAATCTAAATTCAAATGAACACTTTCAGAACCATTAACTTATACAATGTTTCTCTCCAAGCTTTGTTTCCCTTTATTAAAAGTTATATATAACTACTTTTACATTTATCATTACTCCATGTTGCCCCAAGTCCTACAAAGGCAGGCAGTCTGGAGGTTGGACAATTCTTTCAGAACATATTCCTTTTTAATTTGGCAGTTTGTTGGAAGATTAAAAATTCATTGGCTAGAGTTGAAATTGATTCTGATTTTCTGTAAATCATTTCTCTACTAGAGCTTTTTTTAAGCTCTTGAACGTTCTTCATGGAGGATGTTGTTCTAGCAAATTTGGGAGTTAAACCATTACTTTACCTGCATAATTCTTAATTTCCTGGATTTCCTTTGCCATTGAAATCTTTCCTGCTATTCCATGCAATTGCTGAAAACATAATTTGGAGGTGCAAGTGGTGGAAGTTGGAGATGTATAATCTTAAGACAGTCATGCTGCTGCAACAAGTAGTTCCCTAACTACTTCCTCCATGCCTACTTCTTCAACCGGGAACCTAACCCATCCTCCACTGACCCCTTCTCCTGCTTCCAACACAAGTCCTCCTCCTGGACACCACCCCCAGGCCTCCTACCTTCCCTCGACCTCTTCAGCTCAAACTGCCGTCGAGACATTGACCCCCTCAACCTCTCCACCTCTCTCACCCACTCCAACCTCTCCCCTGCAGAATGGGCAGCCCTTCGCTCCCTCCGCTCCAACCCCAACCTCACCATCAAACCCACAGACAAGGGAGGCACAGTGGTAGTATGGTGCGCTGACCTCTACATCGCCGAGGCCAAACACCAACTCTCCGACACCACCTCCTACCGCCCCCTCGATCATGACCCCACATCCGAGCACCAAACCATCATCTACAACACCATTCATGACCTCATCACCTCAGGGGACCTCCCACCAACAGCCTCCAACCTCATTGTTCCCCAACCCCGCACAGCCCGTTTCTATCTCCTTCCCAAAATCCACAAACCTGCCTGCCCTGGTCGACCCATTGTCTCAGCCTTTTCCTGCCCCACTGAACTAATCTCCGCCTATCTGGATTCCATTTTCTCCCCTTTGGTCCAGGAACTCCCTACCTACGTCCGTGACACCACCCACGCCCTCCACCTCCTCCAGGACTTCCAATTCCCTGGCCCCAACACCTCATTTTCACCATGGACGTCCAGTCCCTATACACCTGTATTCCGCATGCAGATGGCCTCAAGGCCCTCTGCTTCTTAATGTCCCATAGGCCCGACCAGTCCCCCTCCACCGATACCCTCATCCGCCTAGCCGAACTCGTCCTCACCCTCAACAACTTCTCTTTCGATTCCTCCCACTTCCTACAGGCTAAGGGGGTGGCCATGGGCACCCACATGGGCCCCAGCTATGCCTGCCTCTTTGTAGGTTACGTGGAACAGTCCCTCTTCCGCACCTACACAGGCCCCAAACCCCACCTCTTCCTCCGTTACATTGATGACTGTATCGGCGCCGCCTCTTGCTCCCCAGAGGAGCTCGAACAGTTCATCCACTTCACCAACACCTTCCACCCCAACCTTCAGTTCACCTGGGCCATCTCCAGCACATCCCTCACCTTCCTGGACCTCTCAGTCTCCATCTCAGGCAACCAGCTTGTAACTGATGTCCATTTCAAGCCCACCGACTCCCACAGCTACCTAGAATACACCTCCTCCCACCCACCCTCCTGCAAAAATTCCATCCCCTATTCTCAATTCCTCCGCCTCCGCCGCATCTGCTCCCAGGATGAGGCATTCCACTCCCACACATCCCAGATGTCCAAGTTCTTTAAGGACCGCAACTTTCCCCCCACAGTGGTCGAGAACGCCCTTGACCGCGTCTCCCGCATTTCCCGCAACACATCCCTCACCCCCCACCCCCACCACAACCGCCCCAAGAGGATCCCCCTCATGCTCACACACCACCCCACCAACCTCCGGATACAACGCATCATCCTCCGACACTTCCGCCATCTACAATCCGACCCCACCACCCAAGGCATTTTTCCATCTCCACCCTTGTCTGCTTTCCGGAGAGACCACTCTCTCCGTGACTCCCTTGTTTGCTCCACATTCTCCCCCAACCCCACCACACCCGGCACCATCCCCTGCAACCACAGGAAGTGCCACACTTGCCCCCACACCTCCTCCCTCACCCCTATCCCAGGCCCCAAGATGTCTTTCCATATTAAGCAGAGGTTCACCTGCACATCTACCAATGTGGTATACTGCATCCATTGTACCCGGTGTGGCTTCCTCTACATTGGGGAAACCAAGCGGAGGCTTGGGGACTGCTTTGCAGAACACCTCTGCTCGGTTCGCAATAAACAACTGCACCTCCCAGTCGCAAACCATTTCCACTCCCCCTCCCATTCTTTAGATGACATGTCCATCATGGGCCTCCTGCAGTGCCACAATGATGCCACCCGAAGGTTGCAGGAACAGCAACTCATATTCCGCTTGGGAACCCTGCAGCCCAATGGTATCAATGTGGACTTCACCAGCTTCAAAATCTCCCCTTCCCCCACTGCATCACAAAACCAGCCCAGCTCTTCCCCTCCACCCACTGCATCCCAAAACCAGTCCAACCTGTCTCTGCCTCCCTAACCTGTTCTTCCTCTCACCCATCCCTTCCTCCCACCCCAAGCCGCACCTCCATCTCCTACCTACTAATCTCATCCCACCTCCTTGACCTGTCCATCTTCCCTTGACTGACCTATCCCCTCCCTACCCCCCCCACTTATAATCTCCTCTCCACCTATCTTCTTTTCTCTCCATCTTCGGTCCGCCTCCCCCTCTCTCCCTATTTATTCAGAACCCTCACCCCATCCCCCTCTCTGATGAAGGGCCTAGGCCTGAAACATCAGCTTTTGTGCTCCTGAGATGCTGCTGGGCCTGCTGTGTTCCTCCAGCCTCACATTTTATTATCTTAGTTCCCTAACTATCCTGGTTATGTGGACCATGCAATTTTTTTTACAATTTGGCAGGTATTTTCATTTTAGCATGACCCATGACGTTAGGCTATCAATTTCTTCATTTTAACTGTTTCCTCTATCTGTACACTTTATTTTGGTTTTCATGACATTGCATTCAGCTTATCTCCATATTGTTCATGCAAATCTTTACTCTCAATCTACTGGTTCATCTGATTCAAAGTACATAAGCTCTCTTCTTCAACTTGATAATTAGGTTGTGTGTCTTCATTTCTCCTCTTTGGATGTCTTTCTGGTGAACTACACATTTCTACATCCTTAGTCGTGTTACGGGAGTATTGTTGCTCAATCAGCACTAACGTTATCACTGGTATTGACAATTCTACTTTGGGAGACAATGGATTGAACTTCTCTTCACTGTTGTCAGGAATGGAAAGCAGTTTCTCCAGCCAGGGTTCTGTTGAAGAGTGAATGGACTCGGACCACTAAATCTGCTTTCTTCCTACAGTTGCTGCCAAATCCACTGAGTATTCCCTGAAATTTCTGTTTTCATTTCAGATTTCCACCATCCACAGTTCTTGTTTTATTTTTAGCATTTCCAACAGTTTTGTAAAGCCTGTGACATTTTTATTTACTTAATGAAACAAATATCTTATGCCAACAAATGTTAGCTGACTACATGTTTTCTTTGTGGTCAAAGATAACCCCAGGATATTGATAGTGGGGGATTCAATTATAGTAACACCATTGAGCATCAAGAGGTAGTGGTTAGATTGTCTCTTATTGGTGATGGTCATAGCCTGGCATTTGTGTGGCACAAATGTTTCTGCCAAATGTCAGCTCAAGTCTGCATATTGTCCAGATCTTGTTGCATTTCAACATGCACTGCTTCAGCATCTGAAGAGTCATGATTGGTGCTAAACATTGTACAATCATCAGCGAACATCCCCACTTCTGACCTTATGATGGAGGAGAGATCATTAATGAAGCAGCTGAAGATGATTGGGACGAGGACACTACCCCGAGGAATTCCTGCAGAGATGTCCTGGAGCTGAAGTGACTGCTCTCCAACAACCATAAGCACCTTACTATGTGCCAGGTATGACTCCAACCATCAGAGAGTTTTCCCCTGATACCCACTGATTCCAGTTTTGCTGAGGTTCCTTGATGCCACACTTGTTCAAATGTAGCCTTGATGTCAACGGCTGTCACTCTCACCTCACCTCTGGAATTCAGCTCTTTTGTCTATGTTTAAACCAAGGCTGTGATGAGGTCAGAAATGTGAGTGGCCCTGGCTGAACCCAAACTGGGCATCACTGACCAGGTTTTTGCTGAGCAGGTGCTGCTTTGCAGCACCAAAAATGACACCTTCCATCACTTTACTGATGATTGTGAGTAGACTAATAGGGTGGTAATTGGCAGTAGTTGGATTCGTCCTGCTTTTTATATACAGGGCATACCTGGGCAATTTTTCACATTGTCTGGTAAATACCAGAATTGTAACCGTACTGGAAGAGCTTGGCTAAGGGAGCAGCAGTTCTGGAGCACAAGCCTTCAGTACTACTGCTGGAATGTTGTCAGGGCCCATAGCCTTTGCAGTATCCAGCGTCTTGAACTGTTTCTTGATATCGTGTGGAGTGAATCAAATTGGCTGAAGACCAGTATCTGTAGTGCTGGGAGCCACTGGAGAAGGCTGAGATGAATCATCCACTCAGCATTTCTGGCTGAAGATTGCTGCAAAAGCTTCAACCTTATCTTTTTCCGTG
This sequence comes from Stegostoma tigrinum, assembly GCF_030684315.1. Lineage (NCBI taxonomy): Eukaryota > Metazoa > Chordata > Chondrichthyes > Orectolobiformes > Stegostomatidae > Stegostoma > Stegostoma tigrinum. The sequence goes on from NC_081362.1 coordinate 38,120,926, forward strand.
ATGGACTGGGTGCTTTCATCATTGAGGACGCAGCTATTTGTGGAGCTTCCTCCTCAGTGACTTGTTTACTTGTGGTAGGACTGTAAAGCTTAGATCTGATCTGGTGGTGATGGGATTGCTTAGCTCTGTCTATCACTGGCTGCCTATGCTGTTTGGTATGTAAGTAGTCCCGTTTGGTGGCTTCACCAGATTGACTCCTTATTTTTAGGTATGTCTGGTGCTGTTCCTGGCATGCTCTCCTACATGTTCTATTGAAGTAAGGTTGATCCCTGGCTTGATGGTAATGGTTAAGCAGGGGATATGCTGGGCCATGAGGTTACAGATTGTGCTGGAGTACAATCCTGCTGCTCTTGATGGCCCACTGCACCTCATGCCTTGTGTTGCTAGATCTGTTCAAAGTCTGTCTCATTAGTACAGCGACAGTATCACAAAAAACAATGGAAGTTATTGTCCTTATGAAGGTGGGACTTCATTTCCACAAGTACTGTCTGGCGGTCACTCTTACCAGTGCTGTCATGGACAGATACTTCTGCAACTGGCAAGTTGGTAAAGATGAGTTCATATGTTTTTCCCTCTTGTTGGTTCCATCACCACCTGCCACAGACCTAGTCCAGCAGCTATGTCCTTTAGGACCTAACCAGCTTAATAAGTAGTACTGCTGCTGAACCATTCTTGGTGGTAGACATGAAATTCCCCCACTCAGAGTACATTTTGTGCTCTTGCCATCCTCAGTGCTTCCTTCTAATGTTGTTCAACATGGAGGAGTACTGATTCATTAGTTGATGGAGGATGGTACACGGTAATCAGCAGGTGTTTTCCTTGGCCGTGTTTAACATAAAGCCATGAGACTTCATGCAGTCCTGAGCCAATGTTGATAACTCCCAGGGCAACTCTCTCCTGACTGTAAACCACTGTGCTGCCCCCTCTGCAGGGTTTCTCCTGTTGGTGGGATAGGACATATCCAGGGATGGTAATGGTGGTGTCTGGGATGTCGTTTGTAAGGTATGATTCTGTGAGTATGACATATGTCAGGCTGTTGCTTGACTAGTCTGTGAGACAGCTCTCCCAATTTTGGCACTCGCCCTCAGATGTTAGTGAGGATCACTTTGCAGGGTTAAAAACTCTGCTTCTGCCATTGTCTTTTCTGATGTCGAGGTTGATGCCGGGTGATGGACTACCACATGGTAGACTATTGGAGCACAGCTGCAACAGTACCTACCTGTTTTTAACCTCAATCCCTCCAGCAAAGCTGACAATATTCCATTTGCCTTCTTAATTACCTGCTGCACCTGCAAACCAACTTTTTGTGATTCATGCACAAAGAATGCAGGTCCCTCTGCACAGTGGCATGCTGCAATTTTTCACCATTTAAATAGTAGTCATTTTGTTGTTATTCTTACCAAAATGGATGACCTCACAATTTACCAACATTGTATGTCATCTGCCAGACCCTTGCCCACTCACTTAACCTACATATATTCCTCTGCAGACTTTGCTGTACCATTCACTTTTGTGTCATTTGTGAACTTGAACACACCACATGTGACCCCCATCTCCAAATCATCTATGTAAATTGTAAACAATTGATCCCTGAGGCACACCACCAGCCATGATCGCCAGCAGAAAAACATCCATTTATCCTCACTCTTTGCTTTCTGTTAGTTAACCAATTCTCTATCCATGCTAATATATTATCTGCAACACTGTACACCTAAACCTTATGCAGCAGCTTACTGTGCAGCACATTATCAAATGCCTTCTGGAAATCCAAATATACCACATCCACCAGTACCCTGTTGTCTACCATGCTTGTGATGTCCTCAAAGCATTCCGGTAAGTTAGTTGAACATAATCTGCCTTTCATGAACACATACTGCGTCTGCCCAATGGGACAACTTCTATGCAGATGTTTCTCTATTTCTTCCTTAATGATCGATTCAAGCATTTTCTCAACTGTGGAAGTTAAGCCAATTGGCCTATATTTACTTGCCTCACGTCCACCTCCTTTTTTAAACAGTGGAGTCATATTTGCTATGTTCCTATGTGATGGAACAGGTCCAGAGTCTAGAAAATGTTGGTAAATTACCACAAATGTATTTGTTATTTCCCCCACCATTACTTTTGGTACCCTGAGATGCATTCTATCAGGGCCAGGAGATTTGGCTACCTTCAGCTCCAATAGCTTGACCAACACTTTAGTGATAATGATTGTTTCTAGGTCCTCACCTGCCATTGTCTCCTTGTAATCAATTATTAGCATATTTATTTGTGTATTCCACTGCGAAGACCAACACAAAATACCTGTTCAACACCTCAGCCTTTTCCATATTTCCCATTATTAAACCCCCTTCTCACTCTCTAAAGAACCAAAGCTTACCTTAGCTATTGTTTTTCACTTTATATATTTGTAAAAATGTTTACAGTCTATTTTTATCTCCTGATCTTACTCTCATATTTTATCTTCCCTTTTTTTATAGCTTTTTTGTGGCTTTCTGTGGGCCTTTAAAGATTTCTCTTTGTCACTTTGCATGCATTAGTTTTCAATTTGATATCCTCCTTTATTTCCTCAGTTATCCAAAGCTGATTATCTTTTTTCCTACTGTCCTTCCTTTTCACTGGTATATGCTTTTGTCGAGTACTGTGAAAAACTGCTTTGAAAGTCCTGTACTGTTCCTCAATTGTCCTGCCATATAGCCTTTGCTCCCAGACTACCTTAGCCAACTCCTCCCTCATCCCATTGTAGGCTCCCTTGTTTAAGCACAAGACACTCCATCTGTAAGGATCCCTAATTATGAGTTAATCAAATATTCCTGTCTTCTTACACAGGATCAGGTCTAGAATAACTTGCTCCTTCATAGGTTCCAGTATATGCTGTTTGAGGAAGCTATCATGGAGACATTCTATGAGCTCCTTCTCAAGGTTGCCTTCACCAGTTGGGTTTGACCAATTAATACATAGATTAAAATCCCCCATGATAATTGCCACATAATTTTTACATGCATCAGTCATTTCTTTGTTTATTACCTGCCCTACCATGATGTTGTTATTTGGTGGCCTATCGACTATGTCTATCAGTGACGTTTTCCACTTACTTTTTCTAATTTCCAACTACTTTTCTCCACAGAACCTATATTACCTCTCATGATTGATATCATCTGTAAATATCAGAGTTACACCACATCTCTTTGATACCCCTGGATATTTAACTCCTACTCATGGCTACTCTGCAAACTTGTCTCTATAATGGCCACTAAATCACACCCATTCACCGTGATTTGTGCCATCAACTCATTTAGCTTGTTACGAATGCTACATGCATTCAGGTAGAGTGGCCCTTCTGCTACTTTTCATATTTTTTTTCATTTAGAATCTTAACATCTCCACCAGAAGAACCTTTGTTTTTAAACATTCTCTCTTTTTCTGTCAGTACCTGGTTTCCACTCATCTTAATGCTACACTGCTCAGCTACTTCCTGCTTGTTATTTATTGTCTTGATTCTTTCTCCTTAAGGTCTCACTCCCACTCTAACTAACTCAGAGCCTCCCCTTAGGGTCTCATTCCTTGCCAAACTAGTTTAAAGCCCACCCAATAGTGCTAGCAAAACCACGCGCAACAATATTACATGAGTAACAAGATCAAGAGTATCCATAACGAACCACCTCAATGATGGTATGGATGTTAGGTCAAAAACAAAGCTGAAGCAATATTTTTCAGCATGAAGTACCAAGTTGCTAATTCCTCACAGCTTTCTCAAAAAAAAACTGACACAACAAATCCTTTAGGTACTGGCAACATCCTCCAGAGTGAGTCATGCCTATAGCCTGACAATTGCAATATAACGCAACTCTGAGATCTACCTAAAAAAAGTGGAAATTTTAACAGCTATGCCCAGTGCACAAAAAGCATGATAAATCCAATCCAATTTCATGCCATATTAGTCCAATCATCAACAAGGTGCCATGGACAACACAAACAAGTGGCATTTATTAGCTGCTCAACAATTCTCAGAAGCTGCATGACACCAGGTTATAGTCCAACAGGTTTATTTGAAATGACAAGCTTTTGGAGTACTGCTCCTTCATCAGGTGATTGAGCCTGATGAATGAGCAGCACTTCAAAAGCTTGTGAATTCAAATAAATCTGTAGGACTTTACGTGGTGTTGGGTGACTTCTAACTTTGTACACCCCAGTCCAACACTGGCACCTTCACATCATGGCAACAATTTCTCAGTTTGGGCTTCATCAAGGCCATTTAGCTTCAGACTGCACCTCCTCTTCATTTTCTATACTAAATAGAACATAGGGCCAATCTATGCAACCTGTGGTCATAATTGAACACCTTAAGCCCAGGCATCATTCAAGTGAACTTGTGTTATACACTATCCAAGGCTGATATCTTGAGATAAATTGCCTAGAGCCACATGTTAGTGAGATCTGACCTGTGTCTTACTACAACCATAGTTTTCATTCCATTGCCTTTCAGCCCCCTTGAGATATTCTAATAACCTTCAAAATTATTTTTCACATCATCCATTAGGTTTTAGAGATTTCTGCTCTGAACTATGAAATCTATGTGTTTTTCTACAATTTCTAGCTTCTCACCACTTAGAAAATACTTTGATTTCAATTTTTGGGTCTAATGGACATGGTCTCACACAAAACTGCCACAATTGTAACCAATTGTTTATCTATGCAAAAAATATTACGCACTACACCGTGACCTCTTATTTGTTTATTAACTTTTAATATGGCACATTATCAAATACCTTCCGCAAACCTAAGAACACCACATATATACTTTTCCTTTATGGCATTTGGTAAGTATATACGTAACTGATAAACCTGACCTCTGCTCAAAGGTTCTGCTGCAACTAGGACAGAACATGACTCATGATTGAGATTTGGAGGAGTAGATGGCTCAGGATTTTCTTTCCCTGCATTTTCTGTCTGTACTAAATATTCACCCTCTTTTCTCACAATCTCAAGAAAGTTTTTTGTTATCAAAGTCAACATCAAAGCATCTATGTGAAGACTCATACAGTATCTTTGTGGTTCTTCCTTTCACTGCCACAAAGATATTCCTGTGATATCTTATTTCAATTTCAAAGTCACCCTCTCACAAGGTATTGGATAACATGGAGTGGGGAAAAAGATCCAAAGGAAACTGCTGCCGGCAAATTATCCCTGTTTACCTGCATTCGTGATTGGAAATGGGTCAAACGGCTCACCATAATCGGGATATGCCTGAGCTTGATGTCACCGAACTATTGAAACATTATATATGAGCATAGAGGTTAGGAGCAAACCTAGGCCATTTGGCCAATCAAGCCTAATTCAACATTCTAAAAGATCATGGCCAATTGGATTGTGGCCTCGATCCACATTGCATGCCACCCTTGATAACTTCGGCTCCAAAGCAAGAGCTAAGGTCGAAGCACTTGACAGGAAATACAGTTAGAAGTGCCAGGTGAATTCATAGAATCCCTACAGTGTTGAAGCAGGCCATTCAGCCCATTGAGTCACACTGACTCTCCAAAGACCATTCCACCCAAACTCATTCTATCCCTGCATTTCCCATGGATAATCCACTTTAACTTGCACGTTTTTGGACCGTAGGAGGAAACCACACTCACATACATATGTACACGCATACACAAGGAGAATGTGCAAATTTCACTCAGAGATTCACCCAAGGCTGGAATCAAACATGGGTTCCTGGTGTTGTGAGGCAGCAGTGCTACCCACTGCGCCAATGTACTGCTTGGTGATCCATTTTGGATGCTTCCTGAGATCCCCAAGGATCCCTTCAACTCATTTCACATGATTTAAAGAAATAGATGAAGTTACTGAATGCTGCAAAGGCTATGTGTCCTGGCATTCTGGACATAGTACTGAAGACTTGTGCTCCAGAGTTAGTAATGCTCCTAACCAAACTGTTCCTGTACACCGGATATCTATCCAAAAATTTGGGAAATTGCCCCAGATATATCCTGTACACAAAAAAGAAAGACAAATCTAACACGGCCAATTACCAGCCAGTCAATCTACTCTTGATCATCCTGATGCTGATCTTCCTGACGATGCTATCATGTTGCACTTACTGAACAATAAACTGCTCATTGATGATCAGTTTAAATTAAAACATGAACATTCAACTACCGACCTCATTACAGCCTTGGTTCAAACTGAGCTGGACTCAAGACAAAAAATGAAAGTGATTAATTGTAACATTAAAGATATTTGACTGACTGGTAACAAAGGGCTCTGGCAAAACTGGAGCCAATGGAAATCAGGGACAAATCTCTCTGCTGGATGGACTCATACTGAGCACAAAGGAACATATTCTGGTCATTACAGATCTACTACCTCAGTCCGAGGACATCACTACAGGAATTCCTCAGGGTAGTGTCCTTGACCTAACTATCTTCAACTGCATTGCCAATGACCTTCCCTCCAACTCCTTCCACAATCGTACCATCTGGAAGATACACTACAGCAACTCAACAAGGCTCCATAGCCTGAGCCTTCTAAACCAGTGATCTCTATCACCTAGTGCAAAGGCAGCTGATAAAAGAGATCACTACCATTGAAATTTCCCTTCAAGTTACAAGTTATTTAGACATGCTGTACTAATATTCCTTCATTGTGGATGAGACAGAATGCTAGAACACCTTTCTGAACAGGACTCTGGGTGTACTGACACCACATAGGCTGCAGCAGTTCAAGAAAGTGGCCGACTATCACCTTCTCAAAGTAATTAGGGATAAGCAACTGGCCTAATTAACAACGCTCATATTCCATAAATGAATAAAACAGATATTCCTGGCTAACCTAATACCTTTTGGTCCATTTGTTAGTCAGAAATCTATTTATCACTGCCTTAAAAATATTCAATGACCCTACCTCCATCACGCTTTGCATATGAGAATTCTGCAGACTCATGCTCTGAGATGAAACATTCTTCCTCATCTCTGCCTTAAATGGGACACATCTATGTGCCCTAGCTCTAGTCTCTTCTACGGGGAGAAACATTCTTACAGCATTCACTCTGTTAAGTCTCTTCAGGATCTTACATGTTTCAATACAATCACTTCTAATTGTTCTAATTTCGAAAAGATAAAGCCTAAACCTGTCCAACGTTTCCTCATACAACAGCCTCCTCTTAGTTAAGTGAACAATCTCTCGTCTGCCTCTAATGCAGTTATGTCCTTTGTGAAACTAAGAAACTAAAGCTCTCAATGTGGTTTCACCAATGTCCAATGCTACTTAGCAAAACATTCACTAATTAAGCAGAGAAATCAGAGTTAATCCTTTGGGTTGAGTGACCTTTTCACAGATTTCTGTTTTTGTTTCTGATTTAAAGTATCCACAGTTCTTTCAATTTTTGGCCCCACTAATTAAATTCTACTCCCCTTACAATAGACAACATTCTATTTCCCTTCTTAATTACTTGTTGTACTTGCATGTTATATCCTTTCATATTACAGGATACTCAGATCCTATTGTATCCCAGAGTTCTGCAATCTCTCTGCAGTTGAACAACATGCTGCTTTTCCATTCTTCCTGTCAAAATGACACATTCACATTTTCCCACATTACATTTCATCTGCCAAATTTTTGCCTACTCACTTAACTATTTATATTCTTTTGCAAAATCTCTCTATCCACCTTACTTTTGTACCTATCTCTGTGTCAGCAGAAAACTTAGCAGCTATACATTCAGTCACTTCATCTAAGCCATTTATATAGATTCTAAATTGTCATCTTGTCGACCTGAAAATGAACCATTTATTCTGCTGTTTCCTGTTGGCTAACCAATTGTTTATCCGTGCACAAAATGTTATGCACCACACCATGATCTCTTATTTTAGCAACTTTTGATGTGGCACATTATCAAATGCCTTTTGCAAATCTAACATCACATAAACAGCTTTATCTACGTTGCTTGATACTTCCTCCAACAGTTCTAATAAGTTAATCAAACATGATTTCCCTTTCACAAAACCATATTAACCATATCTGATTGCTTTGAAATTTTTAACAGCCCCACTGCAACCACTGAGACCATCACACTATAAGATGCAGGAGCAGAATTAGGCCATCAGTCTATTAAGTATACTGTGCCATTGGGTCATAGCTGATATGTTTCTCAACCACATTCTTCTGCCTTCTCCCCATAACCTTTGACCCCGTTACTAATCAAGAATCTATCTACCTCTGTCAGACACTCAATGACTTTGCCTCCACAACATTCTACAGTCTCTCGGTGCTTTATAAATTTCAAAGCAATCCTCCCTCATCTTTCTAAACTCAATCAAGTACAAACCCAGAGTTCTCAACTGCTCCTCATATGACAAGTTCTTCATTCTGAGAATCATTCTTATGAACCTCCTTTGGACCCCCTCCAATGCCAGCACATCCTTCCCTGGATGTGAGGCCCAAAACTGCTCACAATATTCCAAATGCAGTCTGACCAGAGCTTAAACAGCCTCAGTAGTACATCTCTTCTCTTGTATTCTAGTCCTCTTGAAATGAATATTAACATTGTATTTGCCTTCAAAACCAACAACAGGACCTACATGTTATCCTTAAGAGAATCCCAAACAAGGACTCCCAAGTCCCTTTGTGCTTCAGATTTCCAAAACTTTTCCCCGCTTAGAAAATAGTCTATACCTCTATTCTTCCTGCTAAAGTGCAAAACCTCATACTTCCCCTTTTTTTTCATTTGCCATTTCTTTGCTCACTCTCCTAGCCTGTCCAATTCCTTCTTCAGCCTTCCCAGTTCCTCAACACTACCTGCCCCTCCACATATCTATGTGTCACCTGCAAACTTAGTAACAGTGCGCTCTATTCCTTCATTGTTAACATAAAGTGTGAAAAGTTTTGGTCCCAACGCTGTCCCCTGCGTAACTCCATTAGTTGCTAGCTGCCATACCGAAAAAGACCTTTTATCCTCACTGTGTGCCTTCTGCCAGATGGCCAATTCTCCATCCATGCCAATACCCTGTCAAAAACAACATGGGATCTTATCTTATTTAGAACCTCCTGGGAGGCATCCTGCAAAAGGACAACTGGAAGTACAAATAGATGACATCCAATAGCTCTCCTTTGTCTAACTTGCTTGTTATCTCTTCAAAGAACTCTAACAGGTTTGTCAAGCACGACCTCCCCTTGATGAGTTCGTGTTGATTCAGCCCGATTTCGCCATGTACTTCCAAGTACTCCTCAATCTCATCCTTAATAGTGGACTCTAAATCTTACCATCAATCAAGGTCAGATAGTTCTTACTATCTCTTAACCAGCCTATAGTTTCCTGTCTTCTGCCTTCCTCCCTGCTTAAACACTGGTGTCACAACAGCCATTTTCTAGTTCTCTGAGGCCCTCCCTAATTCTAGTGATTCCAGAAAGATCAGCCCCAGTGCCTCCACAATTTCCTCAGCGATGTCCTCCAGAGCTCTGGGGTGTGATTCATCATGTCCACATGATTTATCCATCTTTAGACTTTTCAGCTGCTCCAGAACCTTCTCCTTAGTAATAGGCACTATACTCACCTCTCCCCCGACTTGCTTGAAGTTCTGGTATGCTGCTGATATCTTCCACTGTTGAAACTGATCCGAAGTACCTATTCAGTTCCCCTGCCCTTTCTTTGCTCCCCATCACTACTTCTCCAGTCTCATTTTCCAACAGTCCAATGTCCACTTTTGCCTCTATTTATCTTTTAGATATCTGAAAACACATTTATAAGTTTGGGATTGAACTCAAGGTGCTACGTATCGAGTTGAGGGATAATCATAAATCGTAAGCGGAGAACCTGGGCCTGGAATGTCCAGTAGTTTGGCACCATGCATACACTTTACGGGTGAAATCTGTTATACATTTTCAGACAGCAGAAGGGAAAGATTTGTCACATGTCTGCGATTCTCAAACTGCTTCAATACCATTAATGGTCAAATCAGATCAATTTGCCTTATGCGTGGAACTGAATGAAGGTAATAGATCTGTATATCAGAATCTATAGTGCTAGTGGTATCAACAGTGAGAATGGGTAGGAATTGCAAGGATACAGTAAAGGGCCATCACATTCTCCAGCATTGCCGAGATAGTGAAGTTGTGAGGTGAATTGGAAGTAGTCTTGGGGTGTAGAACAATTTGGAAGTATGCACTGTCCTGCCTCACTGGGATGGTGTAAGGTGCACTATTTGAAGAGTCTTCACAACCACGTGTAATTTCCATACCATGTCACTAAACATTCTGACTTCAAACTCAGTTGTTCCTCTCTCACTGTTGCCATGTCAAAATCTGGAACTTCCTTTCTAACAGCACGTTAGCATGCTTGCACCACTTGGGTTCCAGTAGTTTAAGATAGCTCACATCCAGTTTCTCAAGGGCAGTAGGGGTTAGGGGAAAATGCTGGTTTTATCTGCACTATCCATACCTTATGAACAAAGGATAAAAGGATGTTGAATATTGTATTTAACTTGGATTTATCCTGGTCTCCTACAGATTATTCAGTAGACTCCGACTGATCTTGATATCAGTTTGCCCTGAACTATTAGTGAACTTGTTGAAACATTTAGACAGCAAGACCCAACAGGTTCAATTGCTGTGTTTCTTTCTCTCTACACTGCAATCTCATTGTTGGAAAAAACAGGTCAATTGATGACACTCCTGTTGCAAGTTTAATGATGGGTTGAAAATATAGTAAAAGCTACAGAGCAGGACACATGCCTTGGGTCTTCTGACCACTGTCAGAAATCTCCAAATGCAAAATTTAGTGTCTGTGAAAAGAAGTCCTACACACCTTGTCATGCCTCACTACTATGAAATTTGCTGATTGCAAGTAATTTGTGCGCAGCACTCAACTTTGCCAAGTGCCATTAAAAATAGGAGCAAGTTTGAATCTGCCTTGTTGGTACAGGTCGAGGGCAACAGAATGTGCAAAAGGTCTCTGCCCAAATTCCCTGCACTTTTCTGTCTGGAATGAATTTTCCTGGAAGCAAACCACAGGAAAATTAATTTTAGTATTGCAGAGGGCACTCATTCAGAGGCAATGACTCCATCTTGAAAGTGGAGATCCAGGTAGACAGGATAGTGAAGAAGGCATTTGGTATGCTTGTCTTTATTGGTCATTGAATTGAGTATATGAGTTGGAAGGTCATATTGCAACTGTACAGGACATTGGTTAGGCCAATTTTGGAATATGGTAAGACTCTCCACTTGTAAATTAACGGTGACTTCTTGACAGGATACTGTCTTCTGTTGAGTGATTTCATTAACTTTCATAAAATTTCATACTGGAACTATGTCTCCGTCAAACCTTATTCAGAATCATTAGCTTCCAAGGCAACACAATTACAAAGGCTGAGCCAGTGAACCTTTACGAAACAGGAACTTTAGCACCTCTCCTGAATGTGGAGTTGTCAAACCTCCAAGACAGGTTTAGAGTTGTGAAGAATTATCAAATAATTTGCTCAATAAAGTACGCAATCCAGGAGGAAAGTCACAGGACAACAAGAAAATTGAAGTTTATTTTCCACTTGCATTTAGCCCTTTCCATTCATTAACTGTAAAAGCACTGACAAAGGATAAATGTTGTTTTACTATTCAGGGCTGTTGAGATTGGGAAATCATGCAATTAAACTGCTGGAACTTGTCCAAAGAGTTAGCAACCCTCTCCGAATGCATACTTTTGTGTTTTTAGTTAGTTCATGGTTAATTTTATGTTGATTGTCAGTTCAGATTCTTGAGCTTAACAGTTCTAAGTTGGCTACCAGCATCTAAATGGTTAAACCTGGTTTTCCCATGCAGCAGGCAATTAAAAACTATGAATCTGTCGCCAGGAGACGGAAAACTGATACAACAGCACAGACAATGGGCTGGCTCCCAGACATCAGACTCCCAGAATGAAAATTCAAAGATAAAAGCAGCGAGTGATTCATGCATTGTGGCCTATAAGAACTCCTTTTGCACATTACTTGAAAAAAATCTAACCAAACACAAACATCTATTTTGGTACAATTATGCTAAAATACGGTGCATGCAATATCTAAAAATGGACACACTCAGCATATGTCATTTAAATTTGGTTTCAACAATACAGTAATAAAACATGCACAAGCTTCATAGATGGGTATAGACTGAGGCTGTGTAACAGATATTGGTTCTTTTCAGAACTGTAGCTTATACACCTGCAAAAGGAAAAAAAAATCCCTTCAGGCAAAGGTTTAACCACAACTGATATGAAAAATTACCTACCACAACCCCAATCAAAACAAAGGCTTAAATATCACCAAAATAAAGTTAGGTTTTTACTCAGCTCTGCCAAAACCACTTCTTGATTTCTAAGAGCTATGCAGAGTGACAGATATGTAGCTCCCAGGAGGCCATTCTGCTATTCTGCTTGTGCTAGCTCTTTCTAAAATTAATCTCCCTGATTAAGGGTTGTTGGAAGTGGGACTGAGTCACAGTGAATTAGTGAGGAGTCAGAGGTCATGCAGGGTTTTTGACAAGATAGAATCAGCACCAGATGGCAGGTTGGAGAACAGTGAACAGTGGCTGAAGGATGCTGAACATTCAGAGCATGGGAAGGAATGGGTTACCAAAAACTGAGAAGATCAGAGCAGGAAGAATGATTGGCAGCTGCCCAGAGTTGAGGAAGTTCAGGAGAGTGTTGTTCATGTGTAGAAGAGGTGGGGGTCTCAAGGGTTTAATTCTTAGGCAGGTGGGGAAGAGGTCTTGAGTTTTAAACCTTGATGCATATATACATACTCAGAAATGAGAAAGACATAGTCACCAGAATTTCCACAGACGTTGGTTCAGCAGCAAAGTATTATGTGGAATTGGCGCAGTGAGGTGCACCCAGTAATTGGATGAGTATAAATTAGCAATTCACTGTCATTTACGAAAGTTGTTCCCAATGGATGGTAAATGGGGAATGAAGAAACAGAGAATTCAGACTCTCATTGAATAACCAAGATGGAAGAAAGAATCAGCTACTTTTAGTTCTGAAGAAGGGTTATTGGATCTGAAACATTCACTCTGCATTTTCTCCACTGATACTGCCAGGCCTGTTGAATTTTTCCAGCAATTTCTGTATTATTTCTGCTTTCCAAAATCAACAATTCTTTGTTTTATGTTATTATGGAAGGAAGAAGGATCATTTTTACATTGGCCACAATTTGGGATTTTTCACCACAAGTGGTTAATCAGTTGCAGAGAAGACCATTAAAATGGAATTGACATAAATGTTTAAAGAGTCCAGGGGAATGTAAGTTCAGGAAAGAGTCTCAATACAGGTACAGGTACCAGTAGGGTTGAAGTCAAGAGGATAATAGCCTCTCCTGCAAAGAAATTTGTATCACTCAATTAAAAATTCTCTTTTATCCAGACAGAGCCGAGGGAATGGCTTAGAAATATTGTTGCTGAGCTGAGTTTGGGGCAATTGCCATTGAGAAGTGTCACAAAGAAAGAGCTTATTGGCCTTTGTGTAGTCACTGGGTTTGGTTCCAGACGTTATAAGTGGTTAGCACTGCTGCCTCACAAGGCTAGGGACCCAGACTCGATTCCACCCTCGGGCCACCGTCTGTGTGGAGTTTGCACACTCTCCCCATGTCTGTATGGGTTTCCTCCAGGTTCTCCGGTTTCTTCCCATAATACAACGATGTGCAGGTTAGTTGGATTGGCCATGCTAAATTGCCCATAATGTTCAGGGATGCGTCAATTAAGTGGGTTATAGGGGGATGGGTCTGTGTGGGATCCTCTGAGGATCGGTGTGGACTTATTGCAGTGAAGGGCCTGTTTCCACACTCTTGGGATTCTATGATTCTGTGTGTAACCTAAGTATAAATTGACTATGAGAAATAACATTCTACCTTTTGATTTGGACTTTTAATCTTCCGAACTTTGTTTTCCCTGTATATGTTCTCCCACTTGGTGTATCTGTGGCAAGCTATGCGTCTTTTATCTGTCTTAATACCGAATCAATACATTATTTGTTTTTTTTTAAGGCTGAAAGTGGATTAGAAATACTTTTTCTTTCCCCTGACTTTTGCCAGTGTGATTACAATGAAGAGTTATTCTCTGCTTATGACAAAATTTAGTGTAGACTTCTATTCTCCTGAATGGCAGGCTGACAAGGAAATTGCTGATTTTCATGATCTAACTAGAATTTTATGCATTTTAGCACAACTTGGGAAATAGTAGGATCCAATTATCGTGTACTTTTCCCACTTCAGTCATGACACTGGTTGGTTCAGAAGCAATTGCTGCTGTGAATTCATTCATGTCATTGCTAAACTGATGTTCGTACAATTTTGTTTTATTAGAGTCACTGGTAAAATCAATACCTGCAATGTTTGCTGTCTTTTGTGAATTTCTCCCTCTTCTGTGCTCCCCCACATGTCTTGCTTACAGATGACTCCTTGGTTTGGACAACCACTCACATAATAACGACTGACATGAACATTTAATCACGAAGAGCCCCATCTCTTTGATACAAACTAAACACATTTGACAGATGTCACATGGCCAAATTTCTGGGAATATCTCTAAACAGAGTTTGCAATTCTCTTTAAAAGATGTAATAGCAACTAACTCAACTAATTTCAGTGTCAATGTAACCCTTGCTTCAACAACATTGCATTTTGGTATTTATTTTCCACTTCCCCACATTTGTGGCAATAATTGCAAATTAATTTCATCATTAACACCCTCGTGAAAAACAATTGTTTCAATTATGAGGTTTAGTCAATTTTTATGTTTTGGGACCATGTCATTAAATTTAAGGCACAATGAAGGTAGTTGCGTGACCAGTTCTGAAATCTGTCTATCGGTCAGAGTGGGTGGTTCGATCATTAAATCAAAGAAGGGGTCACATTGTTTTAACGGGAACAGGCACAGGGAATTTAAACTTGGAGGCAATGGCAGCAGCCTCTGCTTTTCTGTGGGTACGTTCGTGCCTGGGTATTCTTGAAGAAGGAGCACAAGGTGTTCACCAATACTCTTGAGCCTTTAGAGAGAGCTGGGCACCACAACAGGTAGACTGTTTTATTTCCCCATTCAACTCCATTATAATTTAGCCTCCAGCCCCACTACCTCAACTTTGGTGGTCTGAATTGACGTCAATGGACTTTGTGTGTAAATTATTCAATTGGAAAACGAGGGTGATTTACTGATGGTGGTTAATATCCTTAAAAAAAGGATGATTTAGTGATGGGGGAAAAATACATTCAGTTGTGAGTAACAGCATTTCTGGAATGAAAAGAATGGCAGCAGCATTTGCGTTAACATTGGAGACCGTAAATTGCCAAAACCTCAGAAAAATAGTGACAATGTCAGGTTTTAATTGATTGTGCTTTTAACTGTCCATTTATTTCCAAGTTCAAAGAAAATTGAGCTCTCAAAGATAGCTAGTGAGCATTTCTATCGAGGTAAATGACCCATGGGATTAACATTGTGATGGGGAGGGTTCAGAGGCAGCCAATGTAAAAATTGGATCACAGGTTTTCCGAGAATACCACTGAATAGCTGACAGTGTTTTGTGTCTATCTGGATGTGGAAGAGAAGGAGAAATTAGAGACTAAAAAGTTTCAATAGTTTGCACACAGGAGTGCAGAAAACTCGGATTTGTTTTCTTTATTCATTCATGCGATGGTCACTGGCTAGACCATCTTTTGTTGCCCATCGCTAGCTACCATAAGGGTGGTGGTGAGCTGTCTTTTTGAATCACTGCAGTGCATAGAATCCCTATAGTGTAGAAACAGGCCCTTTGGCCCAACAAGTCCACACTGACCCTCAAACATACCATCCAGATCCATCTCCCTATAAGCCACCAAATCTACAAATCTCTGAACACCATGGGGCAATTTAGCATGGCCAATCCACCTAGCCTGCACACCTTTGGACTGTGGGAGGAAACTGGAGCACCTCAAGGAAACCCACACAGACACAGGGAGAACGTGAAAACTCCACACAGACAGTCACCTGAGGGTGGAATCGAGCCCAAGTCCCTGGTGCTGTGAGGCAGCAGTGCTAGCCACTGTGCCACCCCATATGATGTAGGTAGACCCATAATGCAGTTAGGGAGGGTTACCCTCTTTCAGCTTGAGACAGAATCTCTGGGAAACTGAAACTTTACTGTGAAAAGCAGTTCTAAGTTTGCAAGTTAAGAGGCTGAGAAAAGTATGGGAATAAACCCTTGGGAGCTAAGATTTTGGTAAAAAATAATTGCCTATTCAAAGAACAGTGTTGAAGTGTATTTTCACTAGGACTAAGAACGAGAAGGTCGGTTTGCTGTTCTGAGGGTGAAAATACAAGTTGCTGACAAAGATAGTGTTTAGTTAAAAATGTTTTTAAGTTACTTGTTGCAGTAAATCTTAAATATGACATCTTGACCTGTTGATCTTTCAGCTATTTAACTGGATGCTGAAATTTCTTTTTAAAATTTGTCTCTACAGAAATCAGAGCACAAAATATTCACATTCTTACATGTGGAAGACCTTTGAATACAGCAAGATGTTCAAACTGACTTCTTAAAATTATTAAACATCTAAAGGGAAATGGAGCCGTCATTGAAGAAAACTTGTTTTTGTTGCTGTAGACATCAGAAATAACTGGGTGCAAATAAGAGGAGGAAGATTGAGAAATATGCTCTGTTGGGTGACTGAAACCCAAGATGTGCTGCATGACCTTTTTCTAGATCACCTCAAGGCCAACAGCCAGAGTGAAAAGACATCTGCTGTAACAGTCCTTGCATCTATCACTATGGCCACTACTACTTGGTAATACTTGCTTAAACTCCTTGCTTTGTTGGTGTTAGCAAATACTGGTACAAAGAATTGTGGATATGAAGCTCCCTATACAGTAGGTTTTAACCAATACATTGGGATCTAGCAACATCACAACACCACATAATTCCAAAGTATTCATGACAAAACCTTCTGAATTTCAATATGAGAAATGAAATAGATATTCACAGGACATAATATTAAACAATTTAAAAGACAATTTATATTACATAAAGTCGTGAATTAAAGTATTTACATTTTTCAAACAGTTATCTCAATACAGTCATTAATTGTCAATTCACCCAGATGTAATTTTAACTTTTTTAAATGCAGAACATTATGATCCATTGCTTAGAAGTCTGTACAAAAATAATTTCATGTAAAGTTTCTGAGAAAACAGCCCTTATCAGACATGCAGCATTTCTCTTTTTAACCTAGGAACAATGAAATCCATTGACACAAACCTGTCCTTAAAAATTTACAATCAAGTGTACAAACACATGCAAATTTTAAAAAAAGACAAAAAATAAAAACAGATATTACATACCAAGGCTCCCAAGCTACTGGCACTCTCTGTAGCTGCATTAGTTAATGATATCATGTCAAAAAACACAGGAAGTTCTACCCAAACTGGTCAGAGCTACAAATAAATCAAGCGGAAGGGAGCATGCAATATCATCATCTTACAGACTGTGGCTGAAAGACTTTCCAAAAGCTGCTGCTCATATTCTTGACTGTATAATGGATCCCTTTAAATCACTCAAAATGATCTGACCTGCAATGATGTCATTTCAGATAAACAGATTACATGCGGAAGATGTGCATGTTTGTTCAGTCGTCTTAGAACCTACACAAGTTGCAAAGTTGCTCAGAAAAAGAAACCTTGTCTCCAACATAAAGTAAATAAGTGTGATTAAGTGCAGAAAGAAATTCTAACAACCACCCAGTTCTGGCTATCGTGGAGTTCCGGGCTGGTGAAATTAAAGCAGAGTTTGATAGACACATAGTGCAGACTTTGACAACCTAACTGACCAGAGCAACCACATGGCAAAACACCATATCTTAAAAACCCAATGCCGTTACTCAAACATTGATAATAATTTTAAAAAAGGATTAGCACATTTTGACAACATTTTAACCATTTTGTTGCTTGACTGATACTGTCTCACAATTATGTTGTCAATAAAATTTTAAAACATTACAAACAAATTACTGAATTATCAAAATGGGATTGATTGATCAAAATCAGGAGTTACACAAGTCACTAATGTGAGTTATATGCAGCTTCAGAAGGACAGGTTGCAGATCCCTGACATAATGAATCTCGTCAGCTCTCAATATTATCCTGGAAGTAAAGGCCTTGATCTTCTAAGAAGAGAACTGTTATTGCAGCAGTGGTGACTGGTTTTGTACATCGCGACTACATGGAAGGCCTGAAAGTGCTGGGCTCCTTTGGGAATTGCATTAGAAGTTGAATTTCTGGATGCGCAATTACCCAGTACCCCAAAGCCTCCAAAAAAGGCCCAAACTCAAAGTTAGAGTCAAACACATTGAAAGGTTCTGACTGACTTAAACTTAATAGTCCTCCTGGAAAAATCCAACAACACCTTTGTCAAATCTGACCTGATCTCCTGACTCCTCTTGACTCGAAACACATCCCCACTGGAGACAAACTGGTCCCCAATCCACTCTGACTACAGTAAGCATCTACATACTTGCCATCCAATTGCCTCACCTATCTGGCATCCCTTTCCTTCATACTCACATAACTGGCACTACACCCACTCATGCACTTGTCATCCTATCTCACACCTGCTTTGGCAGCCTATTCCCTAAAGCACCTGTCACCTGGCACACTACCTCCTTACTTTCGAGTGGTTGAAAAAGAGGGCAAGTTGAACAAGTTATTTTACTTCTTACACAAGACTAAGAGCATTCATCTCTCATAGCTGAATGAAATGCTAGCAATAATTGTTCAGGGTTTCCAGGAATTAGATTAATTTCCTGCATGCTGCAGCAAGTAACTCAGGAGAAAAAGTACTTAGACAGATGAATTTGGTACCATTTGCTACCAAAATGCTTTGTCTGTCACCAGTGCATGGAGCAAAAGGCAGGAAGGTGAACAAGGAGTGATAACGCAGAAAATCTCGGAAATTATACTTCAAATTTATAATACAAATTTCTCAACAAGATCTGGATGTAATCTGTTCAAAATTTCAAGTCAAAGAGTTTATTTTCTATTTATGTAAATATCTATAAAGGTCAATGTTTCACAGCTGTCTACTACAGCTACTATAGATGAAGTTGCATATAAAAAGCAACCTCCCCATTTCCCTTAGTAATTACTTCCACATACTGCGAACACATTACAATAATAGAGCTAAAGATGAGTTGATCTCTCCCCAAGATAACATGGTATAGAGCTGGATGAACACATGGGGCCAAGCATCATCAGAGGAGCAGGAAAGCTGACATTTTGAGTCTGGACCCTTCTTCTGAAATGAAGGAAGAGAAAGGGATTCTGAAATAAATAGAGAGAGAGGGGGAGGCTGATGGAGGATGGATAAAGGAGCAGATGGTTGGGGGTGGGGTCATGATCCAGGGGCCAGTAGGAGGAGTTGTCAAAGAGCTAGCATCTGGCCTCAGTGATGTGGAGGTAGCACCAAGCCCTGTTGGGTCTTCACCACCTCCGACCACCAAACCATCATCTCCCAAACCACCTACAACCTCATCGTGTTAGGTGACCTCCCACCCACAGCCTCCAACCTCATCGTTCCCCAACCCCACACCGCCCACTTCTATCTCATTCCCAAAATCCACAAACCTGACTGCCCTGGTCGACCCATTGTCTGTGCCTGCTCCTGCCCCACCAAAAGTATCTCCACCTATCTCGACTCCATTTTCTCCCCCTTGGTCCTGGAACTCTCTACATATATCCATGACACCACCCACATCCTCTACCTCCTCCAAAAATTCCGATTCCCTGGTCCCCACACCTCATCTTTACCATGGATGTCCAGTTGTACACTTGCATTCCCCATACAGATGTCTTAAAGGCCCTCTGCTTCTTCCTGACCTGCAGGCCCGACCAGTCCCCCTCCACTGACACACTTATCGGCTTGGCTGAACTTGTCCTCACCCTCAACAATTTCTCCTTCAATTCCTTCCACGTTTATAGACAAAGGGGGAAGCCATGGGTACCCGCATGGGCCCAAGCTATGTCTGCCTCTTTGTAGGATATGTGGAACGATCCCTCTTCCAAAGCTACACTAGCCCTATCCCCCACCTCTTCCTCCGTTACATCGATGACTGTATCAGTGCCGCCTCGTGCTCCCACAAGGAGCACAAACAGTTCATCCACTTCACTAATACCTTCCACCCCACCCTTAAGTTCACCTGGACCATTTCTGATACCTCTGTCTCTTTCCTGGACCTCTCTGCTTCCATTTCTGGCTATCACCTAGAAACCGATATCCATTTTAAGCCTATCAACTCCCACAGCTACCTAGATAACACCTCCTCTCACCCACCTTCCTGCAAAAATGCCATCCCCTATTCCCAATTCCTTCACCTCTGCCACATCTGGTCCCGTGGTGAGACATTCCACACCGCGACTTCCCGTCCATAGTGATCGAAAACGCCCTTCACCATGTCTCTTGCATTTCCTGCAACTCATCCTTCACAACCCCTCCCTGCAACAACTACCAAAACAGAATCTCCCTCAGCAATGCCACCTGAAGGTTGCAGGAACAGCACCTCATATTTCGCTTGGGAACCCTGCAACCCAATGGTATCAATGTGGATTTCATAAGCTTCAAAATCTCCCCTCCCCTGACCACATCCCCAACACCAGCCCACCTCAACCCCGCTTCCCTAACCTGTCTGTCCTTTTTCACACCTATCCAGTCCTCCAACCTCAAGCACCACCCCCATCTCCTACCTACCAGCATCATCCCACCTCCTTGACTTGTCTGTCCTCCCTGGACTGACCTATGCCGACCCTACCTCTCCACCTACACTCATCTTTACTGGCTCCATCCCTGCCTCTTTGGCCTGTCTGTGTCCTCTCTGCCTATCTGCTCCTTTATTCATCTTCCATCTGCCTCCCCCTCTTTCTGTATTTATTTCAGAATCCCCTTCTCCTCTCCATTTTTTGAAGAAGGGTTCAGACCCAAACGTCAGCTTTCCTGCTCCTCTGATGCTGCTTGGCCTGCTGTGTTCATCCAGCTCTACACCTTGTTATCTCAGATTCTCTAGCATTAGCAGTTCTTACTATCTCTGAATTGATCTCTACCCGTGTCTTATTTAAAAAATTGTCAGTCTTCTGCCAACTTTAAGGGCGTTTAAATGGTCATTGGGTAAACATATGGATGATAATGGAATAGTGTAGGTTAGATGGGCTTCAGATTGGTTTCACAGGTCAGCGCAACATCGAGGGCCGAAGGGCCTGTACTGCACTGTAATGTTCTATGTTCTATGTTCTTCTTCAATTCTGGTGAAATAAAAATTTCAGCAAAACAGGAATGTCTTTAAATTGTTGAGAACAAGAACAGTGATTAATATCAGGGCACAAATATCACATCATGATACAATTTGTATCAGATTAGTCAGGTTTGATAAATGCTTGCATGTTATTAATTTAGCCATTCCAGATTTGGAACTGCCTGTCTCTTTCACAAATAATATCGCCATATGTAATTTTCACATCTTTTTGTCGATTACCTGATGAATAGTTGCCCTCAATATTATTGTCTCAGCCACAAACAGCAACAATTTGTAAAAGAGAAACAAATTGTGAGTTAGTGATGGGAAGGATGAATGATAAACCATCCAAATTTTCGTGTTTTGTGCAGGGACAGAAACATAGAAAATTGGAGCAGAAATAGGCCACTTGTCTCTTTGAGCATGCTCTGGTAGTCAGTATGATCATAACTGATGATCCAGCTGAGAACCTTGATCTTGCATTCTCCCTAAATCCTTTGATTCCCTATCACCCTGCGAACTATATCCAACTCCTTCTCAAAAATATTCTGTGTTGTGGTCTCAACTACTTTCTGTAATAGAGAAGTCCATAGGTTCCACTCTCTGGGTGAAGAAAGTCCTCTTCATCTCTCTCCTCAACAGCCCATTCCATATTCTTAGGCTGTGATCCCCATTCTGGGCTCTATGGTTATTGGGGACATCCCTCCTCCATTTACCCTATATTGCCCTATGCAAATTTTACAAGTTTCTATGTGACACTATCCATTCTTCTAAACCCCAGTGGATACAACTTACCAAAACCACTCTCTCTTCGTACTTTAGACTGCCATCCCAGAAATCAGTCTGGTAACCATTGTCGCACTTGCTCCAAAGGCAGAATATCTTTGCCCAGATAAAGAAACTAAAACTGCACACATCACTCCAGGTGCAGTCTCAGCAAGGCCCTGCACTATTGCAGCAAAACATCCCTGCCCCGTTCTCAAATCCTCTTGCTATGAAGACTGACATATCACTTGCCTTCTTCACCACCTGCTGCATCTACAGGCTTACCTTCTGTGACTGGCGTAGAAAGACACCCTGCCTTATTGCATATTCCCTCTCTAAAATTGTAGCCATTCAGATAAAAATCCATGTTTCTGTTTTTGCTACCAAAGTGGAAAATCTCACATTTATCCACATTATACTTCATCTGCCATGCAGTTGTCCACTCACTCAACTGGTTCAAATGACACTGAACCATCTCTGCATTTTTTCACAGCTCACGCTCCCACCCAGCTTTGTTTCATCTGCAAACTTGGAGATATTACGTTTAATTCCTGCAACTAAATCTTTAACATATATAGTGAATATATGCCGTAGCCCACTAGCCACTGGCTGCCACTTGAAAAAAGACCTTTCCACTCCTATGAGATAATGAGAGGCATAGATAGAGTTGATAGCCAGAGACTATTTCCCAGGGCAGAAATGGCTAGCACGAGGGGTCATAGTTTTAAGCTGGTTGGTGGAAAGTATAGAGGGGATGTCAGAGGCGGGTTCTTTACACAGAGAGTTGTGAGAGCATGGAACGCGTTTCCAGCAGCAGTTGTGGAAGCAAGGTCATTGGGGTCATTTAAGAGACTGCTGGACATGCATATGGTCACAGAAATTTGAGGGTGCACACATGAGGATCAATGGTCGGCACAACATTGTGGGCTGAAGGGCCTGTTCTGTGCTGTACTGTTCTATGTTCTATGTTCTATGTTCTATGTTCTATAACAAGGTGTAGAGTTGAATGAACGCAGCAGGCCAAGCAGCATCAGAGGAACAGGAAGGCCGATATTATGGGCCTAGACCCTTCTTTGGAATTGGAGGAGGGGGAAGGGGTTTCTGAAATAAATAGGGAGGGGGGGAGGCAGATAGAAGATGGATAGTGGAGAAGATAGGTGGAGAGGAGACAGACAGGTCAAAGAGGCGGGAATGGAGCTGGTAAAGGTGAGCGTAGGTGGGGAGTTAGGTAGGAGATAGGTCAGTCCAGGGAGGACAGGCAGGTCAAGGGGGTGGGTTAAGGTTAGTAGGTCGGAGATGGGGGTGGGCCTTGAGGTGGGAGCAGGGGATAGGTGGGAGGAAGGACAGGTTAGGGAGACAGGGATGAGGTGGGCTGGTTTGGGGATGCAGTAGGAAGAGGGGAGATTTTGAAGCTTGGGAAGTCCACATTGATACCATTGGGCTGCAGGGTTCCCAAGCGGAATATGAGTTGCTGTTCCTGCAACCTTTGGGTGGCATTGTTGTGGCACTGCAGAAGGCCCAGGATGGACACATCGTCTGAGGAAAGGGAGGGGGAGTACATTCTGTGGTAGGGAGGCAGTTATGTAATCGTCATGTCACTGGACTAGTAATCCAGGGTCCTAAGCTAATTTTCAGGGGAATATAGGTTCAAATCCCACCTTGGCAGATGGTGGCGTTCAAATTCAATAAAAGGGTATGAAATTTTTAATTCAAACCTGGCCTAAAAATATTCATGTGACCAGCATCAATTTTAATGTCGTTCACTCGTGTCCTTTAGGGAAGGAAATATGTCCTCCTTACCTGATCTGGCCTACATGACTTTGAACTGCCCTCTTTAAATTAGGAATATGCAATAAATGCCAGCCTATCCAGAAATGTTAATTAATGAACGCAGAACATATAAATGAATTTAAAAAATGCTCAATGTCCAAGCCTGGGTGGACAGAGGTAACCTCTGGAAGTAGGCAGCCAGAAATTTTATCAATTCAACTTTAAGATACAGTAGATGATGTAAAACCTTATTTAATTTTATTCTACAATAAAAGCACAATATTTTGGCAAAGTATTTTTGCCATGATAGTGTCCATCAGGTAGTCTTATATTTCACATTTATGCTTCAATTTTAATTCATTTTCTACTCTGCTGTTCTCTCAAGACTGGAATTGATCGAATTTTATATATTACAAACCCACTTGAGCAGCATGGTAGCTCAGTGGTTTGCACTGCTGCCTCAAAGCAGGGACCCAGGTTTAATTCCACCCTGGGACTACCATCTGTGTGGAGTTTACACATTCTCCCTGTGTCTGCGTGGGTTTCCTCTGGGTTTGCCAGTTTCCTTCCACAGTCCAAAGTTGGCTAGGTGGATTGGCTATGCTAAATTGTCCATTGTGTCCAGGGTTGTTTAGGTTAAGTGTGTTAGATGTGGGAAATTATGGGAATGAGTTGGGCTGGGATGCTCTTAGAAGGGTGGTGTGGATGTGTTGGGCCGAATAGCCTGTTTCCATGCTGTGAGGATTCTATGGATTGTATGAAGGGACAGCAGGAAAATAGTGTTAAAGAGGAAGATTAGTCATGATCTTATTGAATGACAGAGTGGGCATGTGTTCATTGACCTGCTCCTATTTTGTATGT
Organism: Stegostoma tigrinum; assembly: GCF_030684315.1. NCBI lineage: Eukaryota > Metazoa > Chordata > Chondrichthyes > Orectolobiformes > Stegostomatidae > Stegostoma > Stegostoma tigrinum. The sequence goes on from NC_081362.1 coordinate 38,145,588, forward strand.
TCTTATTTTCTTACTGCACAAATGTCATAATGATTATACCAGATATCAGGATTTTCATTTCATCCAAGCTTGCTCTGTAGGATCACCTGGAAAGTCCATATCATTTGGGTAATGGATCCAGATAACATAAAAATATTGACTGAATTTAATGGCTAATTAAGCTATTACTGTTTTGCCAGTAAGGTATTGTGAAGAGATTTAGTGAATATGTTTTCATACTAATATCAGTAAAGGAAGAATTGGCTTATTCCCAGGCCAAGTCATCATATATCTCAATTATTTCTCTCTTAACACTTTCCTAAGCTTCTCTTAAAATAATAGAAATAACTATTTAAATGAAAATTCATGTCTTTAACTACACCTACAACTATTCTGTACCTTTTGAAATTTGTTTACTGTTACTTTTGCAACTGGAGTATTTGAAATGTAGATGAAGCCCTGATTTAAAATCTCATTTAAAAGGAAGTGTGTCAGACAATGTACCAGCCCTCCCTCATTATTATGCTACCTTCAGTTTCGCTGATGTGTATTAGTCCGTGGTGGAAGTGCTGCATTAGGTGAAGTTCTTCTAGAATAAAAAATGGTGTCCTCAGTTGTTAGCTGCTAAACACCATGAGTGGATTAAACTAACTGCAGGAAATTTCTGATTTCAGTTAATTCATTTCCCACTTGCCTGTAGAAATAAAGGGGCCACATCAATTTAGAAGCTCATTCTCTTCTGATGCTAGAGTGAATTCTTTCAATTGCCTCCAAAATTCATACTTTATCCAATTATTACAGAAAACTATTGTAACACAGTGCCCAGCAGCTGTCCTTATGTAAGTATCATATTGTATTTCATACCTGTGTTTCAATTAATTTTTGGCATCTTTTTTCCTTTACTTTTTACCATATTTTGAATCACCCTTCTCAGTGAGTCCTGCTCCCTGGGATTTTGAGTATCTTGTTTGACGTGTTATCTTACTGGGGCTCAGTAACTCATTTATGAATGTCAAAGTTAGAATCAACTATTTTCAAGCAAATGGAACAGACAGAGGAAACTGTCACATCAACATCAACTAGTTTTGAACCATTAAAGAAACAACAAGTGAATCTGTAACCCATGCACAGTCATTCACGTCCTCGACGGGAACACAATAAAGGGTTGTGAAACTAATTTGTAACCTCTTCCTCTTTAAACTTTGAATTCACCAGTCCACTTCTTTTCATTTCCTTTCCAGTTGAAAGTCATCTCTGTCTGCACGTCAAATTATATTTATTTGTTTAATTCAACTATATTGAGCAATGTTCGTTACTCATTGCGCTCATAGCTCAAAACATATCGCCAAGAAGCATTAGAAAGTGAGATCTGTCAAGAAGTAATGAGCTGCCTAATCTTATCTATTGCTGGATCAACCAAATGTTTATACGTAATTGAAAATATTTTGTTAGACACTTTCTCAAGCCTGTAACTAAGGAAACTAGTGTCACTATATGGACAATGTAATAGGTTTGAAGATGCAGGTGGCTTTTTCAATTCTCATCCATTGCACATTATTCAAATTGACAGCTATCTGACTAAAATGGAATAGAACTAATTCATATTTGTCACAGTTCCATTCTCCACCAGTCTTGAACATTCTGCTCATTCAGTGACAGCTTTCATGTGCCCATAAATTATTTCAATTGGCCACTTAAGACTTCCAGTCAAGAGGGAAATATTTGCTGTGTGATTGATACGTTCTGGAGTCTGTAGGTTGGAAGAATTGCGGAGTGTCACACTGGGATACATTTGGACTATGCCAGAAAAAAATTGCAGTTAAACCCATATTTTCCACAGCTTTCAGCTGATGAAGGAGGAGCAATTTCTTTAAAAGAATCATAGTTTTATTGACGCCTCTGTCATGGCATACTTCATGTGTTGGCTTTTAAGAAATTCTAATATTTCCTGTACCCAACTGACACAAATAGCAGTCAAACTGGTTATGCAGTAGGGGAAGAGGGAATATAGGTGTTGGTTTCCTTAATTATCTTTTCCAGTGACCGATTGTGGTTGTCTTGGAGATCAAAATGTCAGAGATCATGTTCACGCATGTTGAGGTGGTTTATCCTTTGTGGTATGTAAAGAGTTAAAAACCACATCCACTTAAAGTTGTTATCATGCAGCATTCAGATCTGATCTCCATACACACACAGAAAAAATGGAAAATACACAAAAAAATTACCTATATGTTATTAGATTGCAAGGTTCTACCTGCCAGGAAATATTGAATAGATTGGGGCTCTTTTTCCCAAAAGAACCTGACGGAACTCTTTGATAGATTGGTGTATACGCATTATTTCCACTTATGGGAAAACACCAAATTCCGAGGGCCATAAATGTGACCTGGTTAGTGAAAAGCCCTACAGCAAATTCCACGGAGTGATTAGATTGTGGAGCTCAGAATCATAAAATGCATTTGAAGCACGAACACTGGTGTAAATCAATTGGACTGAATAGTCTAGTTTCCAGGCTGCGCATTTTATGATTTTATGATTTGTTAGAGATTGGAATCTGAGGAGAGAGACCTCAAAGCACATGAATTCCACCCAAGACAGATTTCAAATGATAAAATGCAAAGATGTTTTATTAATACATAAAGAACTGAAGGATAATTGAGCAAAATGTAAATCGCAGTACAGACCCAAAGGATAACCCGTTTGTGGACAAAACGGACGTGGAATGTGATTCTTAATAAATATTTTGCATCTGTCTTCAATAAAAGAGGGGTTAACATAAATATTTTTACACTGGACGAGTGTGAAATATATGAGATAGGATGAGGGAAGAAAAATAAAGGAGGTTCAGAATCTTAGCAAGTAGATTAAATGTCTCCTGGGTTAATAGAAACAAGGAGAAATTAGCAGAGATTCTAAATAGTATTTTATTATGCTAGTAATCAGGTGGATTGGAATTTTTGATGTTTCACCAATGTTTAAAGAGGGAGAAAAGGATAGTCTGACTAACTACTGACTAGTTAGTCTAATCTCAGTCATAAATGAATCCTTAGAAGATGTTCTGCAGTACTGTATTATTTGTAATTTAGCACGACATAGATATATCGAGGCTGTCAGATGGATTTGTTGAAGGAAGTTTATGTCAGATTAATTTGCCTGAATTTTTTTTGAGATGACAGCAAGGACACTTGATGATAGTAGCATGGTTTGTAAGATGTCGATGGATTTTGGAAAGGCTTTTGATAAGTTTCTACCTGTCAAATTGATGAGGAAACTAAAAGTCCATTATTATTCCATGCATTGGAGGGGGCACAGATTTATAGTAATAGGAAGAAGAACTCGATAAGAGTCGAAAGAGATGGTTCACCTAGGGTATGGTGAAGATTTGAAAATTACTCCTTGGAAAGGTGATAGAGGCAGAAATCTTCATTGCTTTTAAAAAGATCAGAAGTCACATGACTGTAGGTTATAGTCCAACAGGCTTATTTGAATTCATAAGCTTTTGGAGTACTTCATTAAGTGAAGTGAAGCAAGCACACAGGCACAGAATTTACAGGTGGAGAGATAAAAAGGTAGTACAAACAATGTGAGTGATGCATCGATAGGCTGAATAACAAGTCTTTGCAGGTGGTCAAAAGTGTCAGACAGCCCAAGTGTCAATAGCAAGTGAAGGGATGACCTATGATCTGATTAATTGAGGCAGAGAGATAACTACAAAAAATTAAAAGTAAGTTTGTGCTGGAGACAAACTAAATGGTTGGACTAGACTGATAGGTATAACAGTCACATGCCTAGGGTCAAACCAAAGTAATAAGTCATCCAAAAATGTACAAACTAATTAAGGTGTTGGTGTCAAAACAGGACAGTAAGGAAGATTTTACAGGTACAGGACAGTATGGTCAGGTTACGTGTAATGCAACATAAACCCAAGATCATGGTTGAGGCCAACTTCATGGGTACGGAACTTGGCCATCAGTTTCTGCTCGATGATTCTGTGTTGTTGTATATCTCGAAGGTCGCCTTGGAGGACACTTACCTGAAGACTGGAAGCTGAATGTCTTTGACCGCTGAAATGTTCCCCAACTGGGAAGGAACATCCCGCCTGGTGATTGTTGTGAGGTGTCCACTCGTCTGCTGTTGTAGAATCTGCATGGTCATATGCCTTGGGGGATCCTTGCGTGCAGTGTATAAGGCAGACAGCATTGGCCGAGTCACATGAGTACCTGCTGATACATGGTGATGGTGTTCCCTTGTGTGATGGTTGTATCCATGTCAATGATTTGGAATGTCTTGCAGAGGTTGTCATGGCAAGGTTGTGTAGTGTGTCATCGCTGTTGTCCTGAAGGCTGGATAGTTTGCTGCAAATCATGTTCTGTTTAAGGTTTAGTTGTTGTTTGAAGACAAGAAGTGGAGGCATAGGGATGATCTTGGCGAGATGTTCATCGTCATCAATGACATGTTGAAGGCTGCGACGAACATGGTGTAGTTTCTCCACTCCGAAGAAGTGCTGGACAATGAAGGGTGCTCTCTTGGTCATGTCCCATGTCTGTCCTCTGATGTTATTCTGGTTTATCGTGGTGGCCGATCACTGATGAGTTGAGCATTGTATGCCATTCTTAAGACGACACCCCATGAAGATGACTTGAACATGGGTGAAGGACAAGTTATTAATTTGAATGGAGAAAATTTATCCAAAAGATGATTTATTACCTGCTTATAGTCAGATTTTGATAAATTCAGAAAGAACAAGGATTATTTCATTGAAATGCACATAACAGAATGGGGGTCAGTAAACTCAGTTGGCTGGACTGCTGGTTCGCAATGCACTGCTGACGCCATACTGATTGACATTATCATAAATGAGTCTCCTTTTAACTTCCCTTTGCCTGAGGTGGGATGACCCTCAAGTCAAACTATTAAATCATCTCTCTTGCTTTTTCTCTCTCTCATGAGAAAGCAGCACTCTGTTGACTTTGAGATAGCAAGAACCGCAGATGTTGGAGTCAGAGGCATAATCGCATGGAGCTGGAGGAATGCAGCAGGCCAGGCAGCATCGGAGGAGCAGGAAAGTTAACATTTCAGGTCAGGACCCTTCTTCACTTTACCTTTATGAAACAGAATTCAGTAGCTTGTATGCAAGATTGCAGAAATCACGAATATTTGCTGGTATATTAGATTGCTCCAACTTAATGAGTCTAGACACTCTCTAGATTTGGGAGGGGTTGGGGGGTACATAAATTTGCAGAAAAAATACATTTCTAGAACAACTGTTGGGAGCACTAAAAAATTTACTTGGAAAGCATTCCTGTCCAATAACATTCATTATGCAAATTGTACAATCAGCCATGCGACAGAAAATGGAGAATAAATCTTCTATGTATAAATTGTAGTTGACAAGAAGAGTTTTAATTGAGACAAATTAGGATGATGATGCTAATTTGACAATTTTGGGATCCAGGGAAATTTTGGACTCACCATAGAATTGCCCAGTATATAGTCAAACGATGTTTCAAGCATGATTCGATGTAACATTACTCAATAAACTGTCCCAAATGATATAGCAGAGTATTCAAAACTAAATGCACAATTGAAGATTCAAAGGAAGAAAACAAAGATACGGATCAGAGTGAGCAGTGCATTGATCACAAAAAGTTTCAAGCCTCGTGATGAATAAGTTTTGATGGCAGAACCTTTCAATTGTGCTGTGCTACACAGTGCATGAATATCTAGTTTGTGCGAAATAGACTGACTGAAATGTTGCTGAGACACTCTGAACAGTAAGGATCAGAATAAATTTAAGGAATTTGAGCGTTCTAATAGTTTCAGATGTGGGAATGATGATAACAAATAAAGACTTTCAAGATTCATCATTTTATTTGAATGGTTGAAAAATCCAGAAACATACCATCATCATTAACATAGCCATCAATGAAAAAAATGCAAATGTGAATGTAAATGGATAGGATGATGACAAAGCTATTGTATCTGGAAAATCAATGAAATTGAAATGTATGCAACTGCAACACAAATGTTTTAAAATTTGTACTAACTGTTACTGACATTACTGGGCGGAAATTTAGGAGAAGATAATTAACTGTGTTAAAACTATAAAGGCAATTTGTCCACCTGTCCTCCAAAAGTTTAAACATTTTAATAAAGGATTGGAGTGCAATAAACGTGTACGTGTTAGATATGAGACTTGTAAGAAAGACTGAAATAAACCATTCATACATGTTCAGAGATAGTAAGAACTACAGATGGTGGATTCAGAGATAACACAGAGTGGAGCTGGAGGAACACAGCAGACCAGGCAGCATCAGAGGAGCAGGAAAGCAGACTTTTTGGGTTGGGACCCTTCTTCAGAAAAGGGTGTAGGGTGGAGGGAGTTCTGAAATAAATAGAGAGGAGGGGTGGGGCACGGGAAGGTAGGTAGGATGGCGATAGGTGAGTGTACGTAGCCATTGGTGGGGATTGGTCAGTGATGTGGGAGGAGCGGATAGGTTGTGTCAGGTCAAGGAGGTGGGGATGACAGGGAGGGTTGGCCATGGGATGAGGCCAGGGGTAGGGAGATTTTGAAGCTAGTTGAGTTCACATTGAGACCATTGAGTTGTAGGCTCCCAAGGCGGAATATGAGGTGCTGCTCCTCCAGTTTCAGGGTGGTGTTGTTGTGACACTGGAGGAGGCCCAGGGAGTGGGAAGGGGAGTAGAAGAGGCTCGCGACTAGAAGGTATTGACATTTGTCACAGAGTGTAGGTGCTCTACAAAGCAATCTCCAAGCCTCCGTTTAGTCTCACCGATGTAGAGGAGGCCACATCGGGAGCAGCAGAAGCAATAGACCACATTAGTATTACAGCTGATAATGGGAACTGCAGATGCTGGAGAATCCAAGATAACGAAATGTGAGGCTGGATGAACTCAGCAGGCCAAGCAGCATCTCAGGAGCACAAAAGCTGACGTTTCGGGCCTAGATCCTTCATCAGAGAGGGGGATGGGGTGAGGGTTCTGGAATAAATAGGGAGAGAGGGGGAGGTGGACCGAAGATGGAGAGAAAAGAAGATAGGTGGAGAGGAGAGTATAGGTGGGGAGGTAGGGAGGGGATAGGTCAGTCCAGGGAAGACGGACAGGTCAAGGAGGTGGGATGAGGCTAGTAGGTAGGAAATGGAGGTGCGGCTTGAGGTGGGAAAAAGGGATGGGTGAGAGGAAGAGCAGGTTAGGGAGACAGAGACAGGTTGGACTGGTTTTGGGATGCAGTGGGTGGAGGGGAAGAGCTGGGCTGGTTGTGTGGTGCAGTGGGGGGAGGGGACAAACTGGGCTGGTTTTGGGATGCGGTGGGGGAAGGGGAGATTTTGAAGCTGGTGAAGTCCACATTGATACCATATGGCTGCAGGGTTCCCAAGCGGAATATGAGTTGCTGTTCCTGCAACCTTCGGGTGGCATCATTGTGGCACTGCAGGAGGCCCATGATGGACATGTCATCTAAAGAATGGGAGGGGGAGTGGAAATGGTTTGCGACTGGGAGGTGCAGTTGTTTATTGCGAACCGAGCAGAGGTGTTCTGCAAAGCAGTCCCCAAGCCTTCGCTTGGTTTCCCCAATGTAGAGGAAGCCACACCGGGTACAGTGGATGCAGTATACCACATTGGCAGAGGTGCAGGTGAACCTCTGCTTAATATGGAAAGTCATCTTGGAGCCTGGGATAGGGGTGAGGGAGGAGGTGTGGGGGCAAGTGTAGCATTTCCTGCGGTTGCAGGGGAAGGTGCCGGGTGTGGTGGGGTTGGAGGGCAGTGTGGAGCGAACAAGGGAGTCACGGAGAGAGTGGTCTCTCCGGAAAGCAGACAGGGGTGGGGATGGAAAAATGTCTTGGGTGGTGGAGTCGGATTGTAGTTGGCGGAAGTGTCGGAGGATGATGCGTTGTATCCGGAGGTTGGTGGGGTGGTGTGTGAGAACGCGTCTCCCGAGTCTCCCGCATTTCCCGCAACACATCCCTCACACCCCGCCCCCGCCACAACCGCCCAAAGAGGATCCCCCTCGTTCTCACATGCCACCCCACCAACCTCCGGATACAACGCATCATCCTCCGACACTTCCGCCATCTACAATCCGCCCCCGCCACAACCGCCCAAAGAGGATCCCCCTCGTTCTCTGTTTGCAGTTGTTCTGCTTAGAGTAGTTGAACTGGTATCCGTGATGCTGTCGTTGCAATGCACTGAGAAAGTGGATAGTCACTTAGTGTGGAAGCAGATCATTCAGCCCATTGACTTTACACCGAGCCTCCAAAGAGCAGCCCACTTAGACCCACCCCCAACCCTATCCCTGTAACTCTACATTTCCCTTGGCTAATCCACCTAGCCTGCACATCTCTGCACACTATGGGGCAATTTAGCATGGCCAATCAACTTAACCTGCAAATCTTTGGACTTCTTTGTATCAGGAGGGAGTAACAACTTCATCGAGGAAGAGGACCACTGACGTTGCGGTGGGGGTCCTTCAGTCTTTGGTTTTGCCCATGGACCTTTTGCCTCTCTGGATGGTTAACCGACCACATAAAATTGACCAATAAGCGACAAAAAGGGTACAGGAAGTTGATTTCTTACATGAAGTGTGCAAGATCCACTTCTTATCCATTATGTATAGCTGTGAGCAGGAGTGTTCCCAAGTACACATTCGCCAAAGTAAAAGGAACCAGAACAAATAAGAACAGTAAACAGGGGAAATATCTAGGATCACAATAAAATAAGATTTAATTTGAGCATCAAGAATGACTTAAGTAAAAAAGGCCAAAGTAGTAACTAAATGTGGCAAGATTTAAGGGCTAACATGGAGGTAGAAAGTAATGAGAATATTTTAAAATGATGATCAAGACAGGCTATGAAAAATATATCCCACTAAAATCTTGCCAAGAAAAATGCACCATAGATAAATTAATAATCGTGTAGACTATGTATATAGGCAACAAGTTAAGCATAACAAAAAGAATATGAAAGGGCTAGGAAATATGTTGAAAAACAATCAGGAATACAAAGCTGAATTATGAAATTAAGTTATTATGGAATATGAAGCAAAATATTAAAGATATTTTAGAGACACAAATAAATGAAAATTAGGACACAGACAGAGTCTGTAAGCACTGCAGGTGATAAATCTGCAGGAATTGATGCCAAATTAGCAGAAATTTTAAACAATTATTTGTCTTGTTATTTCCTGCTGTGATATCACAATGAGCAAGCCTAACACACGGTTAGCTGCAGATATCCTTTACCTGTCCAACAGAGGGCATCAGAAAGGACCATTGAACAAAATGCTAAGATCTTGCAACATTTTACACTTCCAACCGACTTAATAAAACAAAATAGATATTTAAATGAAAAATGACATTCGCACATAGGTTCTTAGGATATGGATAGATTTTCCAAGGAGTGACAATCACACACAGACTGCCTCTTCCTCCTTATGTCCATCACACAGTGAAAACTTTGCATTTCTGACAGAGGATTCCAATCAGTACTCCTTCAGGAATGACAAGCTGCATTTCCAATCTGACAGGCACCTTGTGTAGTTGAACAGTTGCGGGAAGACAAACCATGTCTCCTTTAACACTGCGATCAATTGCAGTATTCCATGCTTTAAAGCTGCAGCATCATAGACAGCCACTTTAACAGTTGCTGTGACACATAAGAACATAAGACAAATGAGAGGTTAGTGTGCTGGGACAGTAGGGTGATGGAAGGCTCGGCTGCTGGTTGGTAGGTGGGTTGTGTGCCAGATACAAAGGATACCTGTGCACATGATGGATGGCATGGTGGCTCAGTGGTTAGCACTGCTGCCTAACAGTGCCACGGACCCGAGATTGATTCCAGCCTCGAGCAACTGTCTGTGTAGAATTTGCACATTCTCCGCGCGTCTGCATGAGTTTCCTCTAGGTGCTCTGGTTTTTCTCCCATAGTCCAAAGATATGCAGGTTAGGTGGACTGGGCTTGCTAAATTGCCCATAGTGTCCAGGGATGTGTAAGTTTGGTGGATTAGCCATGGGAGATGCAGGGTTGTAGACATGGGGTGGGTCTGGTTTGGATGTTCTTCGAAAGGTTGGTGTGGACTTGTTGGGCTGAATGGCCTGTTTCCACAATGTAGGGATTCTATGATTCTCTGAAGGTGGCAAGAGGACCAGGTAAGTAATGGAATGTTGAGGGTAGGTTGAGGTGGGTGGGAGGTAGAGATATTGGTGTGGTGTCAGATCTCAGGAATCAGGCAGTGATAGATTGGGTGCAATGATTCAGAGTGAATAAAGTCCAGTGGCAGGTAAGTGAGGATCAGAACTAGAAGCAAGGATCAGGTCCAAAGCTAGGGAAGGGGATGTTGTATTCAAAGAAGGGAAAGATGGAGGGGTGGGGTCAAATCCTGGGCGAGAAAGGGCAGAGTTAGACCTAGTTGTGGGACCTGTCAAGTTTGGAGCCAGGAGGAGGTTTGTCAGGTACCATGGGTGTGGGATGCAGTTGTTAGGTCTGGCAATTAGGTTGAGTCCAGAAGTGGGGCTGGGACAGAAATGGTCAAGTTCCATGAATATAGAGGGGTTGTCAAGTCTTGGTGGTTTGAGGGTAGGGAGTTAGTTTCTGGAGAAGAGAGGGCTGCTGGGCCAGGTTCTAGGGGCACCGGATGGGGAATTGTTCAGACAGTTGTCAATTTTCCAGGCAATTGTTTTGGACTCTGCTACATTGGGGATTGCACAATTGCCATCTGTACTTCTGAAATGATTATCTGGTTATTGGAAAATCTGGGCCAATATGAATGCACAAACATCAACGATACCAACTGCATTTAGCTAGCGGTGTCGCATTGATTGATGAGTCTTAATCAAGACCCTGACTCACTTTGCCCTAATGGTGGATTCTGCAATGCCAGCAAACTTTGCTTACTTTTGGCTTTCACTTTGGCTGTGGAAGGAATTTCAACTGAAGGAAGTTTCTTGTGTTCTTCCTCTGTCAGATTTTCTTTCAAGCAGACAATTTACATGACACTGATGAGCATCTTGCCAATCCTCACTATAGTTGTAAATGCTCCTAGTTTGTTTACAACAACTCCAAGCACATACCACTCCTAATCACCTCTGTGGTTTCTCATTATGACATTCTAACCAGCAATGTCATGCCTTATTATGAATCATTTTCATGTTTTGTTTTCCTCTTACTTTGCTGTTGACATCAAGCTTAAGCAAGCTAAATCACGCCCAAGGAGTAGTTTCAAACATTAACATGTAAGATAAGCATTCTAGCAGCATCTGTGAAGGAAAAATCAAAGTTAACATTTCGGGTCTGGTCTGAGGATGGATCAATGGACTTGAAACATTAACTCTGGATTTTTCTTTACAGATGCTGCCAGGCTTGTTGAACTTTTCCAGCAACTTCTGTTTTTGTTCCTGATTTACAACATCCTCAGTTCTTTTGGCTTTTATTTAGTATTTAGCTCACTGTTACTTCTCTTCTAGGAATGCCCATCTTGAAGAAGTTCTGCTTCTCTCTCAGAGGGGATTTCCATTCCAATCTTTCTTCTTGTCCACCGACCTTAATTTCACTGTCACTCCTGGTGTTTGACCAAGTATTTGCTAAAACTCATTTCCACAGTCATATCAAGAATTCTGAAGAAGGGTCACCAGACCCGAAACACTAAGTCTGATTTTTTCATCACAGATTCTGCCAGAGCTACTGAGCCTTTCCAGCAACTTGTTTTTGTTCCTGATTTACAGCACCCACAGGTCTTTTGGTTTTTTTAATTAAGGTGAGCATCCTGTTGTGGATTCTTTTTTATTCATTCATGGGCTAAGGGCATCACTGGCTAGGCAGTATTTATTGCCCATCCCAAATTGCCGAGATGGCAATTAAGACTCAACCACATTGCTGTGGGTCTCGAGTCACATATAGGCTAGACGAGGTAAGGATGGCATTTTCCTTCCCTACAGGACATTAGTGAACCAGATGGGTTTTTTTCCTGAAAATCAACAATGTCAGGAAAAATCACCATTAGACTCTTAATTCCAGATATCTATTGAATTCAAAATCCATCAGCTGCCATGGTGGGATTCAAACCCGGGTTCCCAGACATTATCTGGGTCTCTGGATTAATTAATAATAACACTAGGCCATTGCCTCCCTGAGATATGATTATGTAGTAAGAGAACAGAAAATCGTCTTCAATACATGGAAATGACCGCCTAGCTTGTCACCCAGGAAATATTTATTCAAAGGCTCCTTCACAATGTGTGTATTTCTTTCTGTAGGAACATTTGATATGAAGTGATATGGTGTGTTTGAATTCATTTTCACTCAGTAATATTTCAAACTCTTCAGATGTTAATTGTGGATCACCAAGCAGTTCAGAAGATATTATAGAGAGTAATGAACCTAGACAAAGAAAGCACTAAAAATATCAGTCTTGATGGAACCAGCAGCCATGGAAACTCAACAGCTAAGCTTTAGCATGACAGACCTCTCAATGATGGCTGAAGATGAGAACCAATACAAGCTCAAACTGCTATTGGTGTGGAAAACAGGTATGCAGCAGTACGTTACTTGTATAAAGAAGCTATATGCAGGAAAGGTGGCAAAATAGAACACATTTAATGGACATGTTTGAGGAAGAAACATGAAAAACATACAGCAAAAAAAAGACCAAACAGTAGGAAGAAAATCTACATGATACAAAAAGGGCATGAAAAGGTCTAGGCCCAGTCACCAAAACAGGTGACAACAGATGATACTGCATCATTTCCTGACTGCATGACAAACTAATAAGAACACAGGTGGACGCTGAGGTTTCCTGATACCTGAAAATGTGTATCAGAAGCAGCTGAGTCACATTGCAATGCAACCCTGAAAATTGCACAAAGAATGTTCACAGGCAAAGTGATGTCTTTACAGTGTTGTATCAATGTGACTGTTCAGTTTTATGGTCAGTCTGAATATTTGTTTATATATGTTTTCAAAGGAAATTTTCCAGCTTTATTGGAAAAGACATGGTTGGAGTATAAAGGGGTAAGATAAAGGAACCTTGGATGACGAGAGCGGTGGAGCTTCTTGTGAAAAGGAAGAAGGTAGCTTACATAAGGTGGAGGAAGCTAGGGTCAAGTTCAGCTAGAGAGGATTACACGCAGGCAAGGAAGGAGTTCAAGAATGGTCTGAGGAGAGCCAGGAGAGGGCACGAGAAAGGCTTGGCAGAACGAATTAGGGAAAACACAAAGGCATTTTACACTTATGTGAGGAATAAGAGAATGGTCAAAGAAAGAGTAGGGCCGATCAGGGATAGCATAGGGAACTTGTGTGTGGAGTCTGAGGAGGTAGGGGAAGCCCTAAATGAGTTTTTTGCTTCTGTCTTTACGAAAGAAACGAACTTTGTAGTGAATGAAACCTTTGAAGAGCAGGTGTGCATGCTGGAATGGATAGAGATAGAGGAAGCTGATGTGCTGAAAATTTTGTCAAACATTAAGATTGACAAGTCACCAGGCCCAGACCAGATTTGTCCTCGGCTGCTTTGGGAAATGAGAAATGAAATTGCTTCGTCACTTGCGAAGATCTTTGCATCCTTGCTTTCCACTGGAGTCGTACCTGAGGACTGGAGAGAGGCAAATGTAATTCCTCTCTTCAGGAAAGGAAATAGGGAAATACCCGGCAATTACAGACCAGTAAGTCTCACATCTGTCGTCTGCAAGGTGTTAGAAAGGATTCTGAGGGATAGGATTTATGACCATCTGGAAGAGCATGGCTTGATCAAATGCAGTCAACATGGCCTTGTGAGGGGCAGGTCATGCCTCACAAACCTTATCGAGTTCTGTGAGGATGTGACTCGAAAAGTTGATGAGGGTCGAGCTGTGGATGTGGTGTATGTGGATTTCAGTAAGGCATTTGATAAGGTTCCCCATGGTAGGCTCATTCAGAAGGTCAGGAGGAATAGGATACAGGGGAACTGAGCTGTCTGGATACAGGATTGGCTGGCCAACAGAAGACAGCGAGTGGTAGTAGAAGGAAAATATTCTGCCTGGAAGTCAGTGGTGAGTGGTGTTCCACAGGGCTCTGTCCTTGGGCCTCTACTGTTTGTAATTTTTATTAATGACTTGGATAAGGGGATTGAAGTATGGGTCAGCAAGTTTGCAGATGACACAAAGGTTGGAGGTGTCGTTGACAGTATAGAGGGCTGTTGTAGGCTGCAGCAGGACATTGACAGGATGCAGAGATGGGCTGAGAGGTGGCAGATGGAGTTCAACCTGGATAAATGCGAGGTGATGCATTTTGGAAGGTTGAATTTGAAAGCTGAGTACAGGATTAAAGATATTATTCTTGGCAGTGTGGAGGAACAGAGGGATCTTGGTGTGCAGATACATAAATCCCTTAAAATGGCCACCCAAGTGGACAGGGTTGTTAAGAAAGCATATGGTGTTTTGGCTTTCATTAACAGGGGGATTGAGTTTAAGAGTCGTGAGATCTTGTTGCAGCTCTATAAAACTTTGGTTAGACTGCACTTGGAATACTGCGTCCAGTTCTGGTCGCCCTATTATAGGAAAGATGTGGATGCTTTGGAGAGGGTTCAGAGGAGGTTTACCAGGATGCTGCCTGGACTGGAGGGCTTATCTTATGAAGAGAGGTTGACTGAGCTCGGACTTTTTTCATTGGAGAAAAGGGGGAGGAGCGGGAACCTAATTGAGGTATACAAGATAATGAGAGGCATAGATAGAGTTGATATCCAGAGACTATTTCCCAGGGCAGAAAAGGCTAACACGAGGGGTCATAGTTTTAAGCTGGTTGGAGGAAAGTATAGAGGGGATGTCAGAGGCGGGTTCTTTACACAGAGAGTTGTGAGAGCATGGAATGCGTTGCCAGCAGCAGTTGTGGAAGCAAGGTCATTGGGGTCATTTAAGAGACTGCTGGACATGCATATGGTCACAGAAATTTGAGGGTGCATACATGAGGATCAATGGTCAGCACAACATCGTGGGCTGAAGGGTCTGTTCTGTGCTGTACTGTTCTATGTTCTATGTTCTATATTAATCTTGATGGGTCGGTGGCTCAGTGATGAGCACTGCTGCCTCCCAGCACCAGGGACCAAGGTCCGATTCCAGTCTTGGGTGACTGTGTGGAGCTTACACATTCTCTTTGTATCTGAACATGTTTCCTCTGCGTATTTCAGTTTCCACCCACAGTCCAAAGCTGAGCAATTTAGTTTGATCGGCCAGGCTAAATTGCCCATAATGTGGGGTGTGCAGGCTAGGTGGATTAGTCATAGGAAATGCAAGTTTACCAGGGATAGGGAAGGGGTGGTGTGTCTGGATGGGGTGATATTTGAAGGGTCAATGTGGATTTGATATGTTCTGCTTCCACACTGCACTGATTCTAAGATTCTAACTGAGCTGAAGTAAGTCGCTTGTCAGATTCTGACACTGATCTATCATAACTTCTAAAGAAATGTTGTTTTAGATGGGGATCTGGGAAACATTGTCAAGATCTCTGTCAAATTAAAATCAAGGATGAGAATCAAATAAAATGTTGCAAGGCTGGATGGTCAATTATGTAATCACACTAAAGGTCAAGGCAAAGTTAGAGAGGCTGGTCAAGATGGAAACTGTCAAACCATTAAATGTGAGTCATTGGGCTACATCTATAATACCAGTGTGTAATAAAAATGGATCGGGATGATTTTAAGGCCACTCTTAATCTGGTACTGTGTGCTGAGCAGTATTACTTGCCTTTAATTGATTACCTATTTGTTATAATTGGAGGTCACCTTTTCAATAAAATTGACCTATGTCAATACTATCTCCAGATATATGTAGATCCTGAGTCACAGAAATGCTTAATGATTATAACACATGTAATAAGGACTATTCAATTATAAGAGATTTACATTTGGACTCACATCTGCCCCTGTATAATTCCATGGATCATATTTTAAGTGGATTGGAATAAGCCTGGTATTACCTACATGATATTTTAGTTGTGATGAGAAATGGAAAAGAGCATCTCCAAACTTTAGACATGATTTTGCAGAAACTTGAAGATGAGGAAAGAAAAATACAATTTTTTAAAAATCTTTCATCAAATATTTAGGCCATGCCAGTGATGGTAAGAGGTGACGCAGGTCAGTTCAAAAGTACAAGCCATAAGTAGAAGCAAAAAATGTAAACTAACTATGGTAATTTTTGGACAGTTAATACACTGTGGCAGATTTGTCACAAATCCTGCAACCATTCAAATTGTTTCACAATTCAATATGCTAAAACAAAATTGGAAATGGGAAGATCAATGTAAAAGAACTTTTATAAAAGCCAAAGAAGCCGTGACACCATTTGACCCAAGGTTACAATTGCAACCAGCATGCATGAGTGGGAGCAGTCATTTCTCACATATTACCCAATGATGAAGAGAAGCCAACAGCGTTTGCATTAAGATGTTGAACCAAGCAACAATGAACTGTGCACAGATAGATTCTACCAGTATCGACATGGCTGAGAGTTTACCCTACCTGTAGACCACAGACCATTGACCACAATATTTGGGCCTTATCCACAGATACCTTCTCTAGCTGCTCGCCATATTCAGGGATAAATATTGTTGTTATCAGCTTATACTTAGACAATTGAGTATTGGCATTCCAACTTGCATGGGAATGCTGTGGGCCCTACAGATTACCTTTGCAAAGGAGTCAACTATAAACAGTCCTTTTGTAGATACTTTCTACTACAAACAAGTAGATAATACTTGATAAAAACTGAAAAAAACATCAGATGCTGTAAATCAAGCGCAAAAACAAAGTTGTCGGAAAAGCTCAGCAGGTCTAGCAGCATCTGTGAAGAATAAAAACAGAGTTAACATTTTGGGTCTGGTGACCCTTCCACAGAACACTTGATAATTGCAAGCCAAGTTAAGAAGTACAGTAGAAGCGATCCACTATCATCAAAAGTGATGAACATGGTACTTCATGGAAAGATCACAGGAACAACCCTACAATTGAAACCGTACATCACACGAAAGCCAGAACTATCCATACAAGCAGTTTGGTCCCCCAGAATGGGGTCATCATTCCAGCAAAGGTAAGGAAACTGGTGTTAAATCAACTACATGAAGGTTACTGTAGCATTGTCAGAATGAAGCCAGAAGCTATTTTTGGTGGCCTGGACTGGACTCTGAAATTTAGAAACTAGAAATAAATGTAGCTTGTGCAGGAGTTCCCAACCTACCTCCATTAACACTATTACATCCATAGAGATGGTCAGAAAGGTCATGGCAAAGAATCCACATTGACTATGCCAGTTTTGAAGAGTGAATACTTTCCTTTGTGGTTTACACATATGATAAATGACCTGAAGACGCAATTATGAAGACATTATCTTCAGAAAAAAGCCTTTGGAAGATTGAGATTATCAAGTTAGGTTATCCAGAACAACTTGTTCATTATAAAAGTCCATAATTTATATCACACGAGTTTACTGACCATCTAAAGCAGAACAGAATTTAATATATCCAATCAGCTCCTTATTAATCAGTCACAAATGTTTGTCAAAAAGTTTGCTCAGACAATGAAACATTCCATAAAAGAAACTCAAGAACAAGGATCACTATTCTAAAGACTGAGCCAATTCATATTAGCATACCTGAACACATTCCACTCAATGGCTCAAAGTTGTCAAGCATTACTTATGGTAAAGCAGCAGTTGTGCTTAGCACTTGATTTGCAGAACCTGCCCAGGATGAAAGACATTGTTGACAAGAAACAATACATCAGTTTTTCTTCCAGTGAGAGAACAAGGCCAAATGCTGCATTTTTCAAAAAAGGTCAGAGGTGTTTGTGATGAATTGGTGAGAAATTAGTACCAACCATCAGTCTCTAGCTCAGATTATACTGGCTTCCTATACCACATAGAATCATCAAATCCCTACAGTGTGGAAACAGGCCCTTTGGGCCACCAAGTCAACACCGACCCTCAGACATCCCACCCAGACCCATCCCCCTATAACCCACCTAATCTATATAACCGTGAATGCCATGGACAATTTAGCATGGCCAATCTACTTGGCCTGCACATGTCTGGGCTCTTGAAGAAAACTGGAGCACCAGGAGGAAACCCATGCATACAGGCAGAATGTGCAAACACAGACAACTGCCCAAGGAGAAAGCGAACCTGTGTCCCTGGCGCTGTGAGACAGCAGTGCTAACTACAAAGCAGTAGTGAAAAAGACATGCAGATCAACTCTTGGCAACCAGATCAAATGTGTCACAAACATTAATTGAAGATCCACAACATAACTGTGCCAATTAAAGACCCAGATACACCCGAGGAAACACAGTAACTAGAGCTTCTGAGGGAGACAAAAACTTAGCGGAGAATACCACACCATTGTTCAAACTCCTAACATTCAGTTCTCTCAGGAAAGTTCTGACAGAAGGTATTCTGAGTATATCTAAAACAATATAGGTTAAAGCCAACAACAAAAATAAACAGAGACAATGGGAACTGCAGATGCTGGAGAATCCGAGATAACAAAGTGAGGAGCTGGATGAACACAGCAGGCCAAGCAGCATCTTAGGAGCACAAAAGCTGACATTTCGGGCCAAGACACTTCATCAGAAAAAGGGGAGGGGGAGAGTGTTCTGAAATAAATAGGAAGAGAGGGGGAGCCGAATCAAAGATGGATAGAGGAAAAGATAGGTGGAGAGGAGACAGGCAAGTTAAAGGGGTGGGGATGGAGCCAGTAGAGATGAGTGTAGGTGGGGAGGTAGGGAGGGGATAGGTCAGTCCGGGGAGGATGGACAGGTCAAAGGGGCGGGATGAGGTTAGTAGGTAGGGAATGGAGGTGCAGCTTGAGGTAGGAGGAGGGGATAGGTGAGAGGAAGAACAGGTTAGGGAGGCAGGGGTGAGCTGGGCTGGTTTTGGGATGCAGTGGGGGGAGGGGAGATTTTGAAGCTTGTGAAATCCATATTAATACCATTGGGCTGTAGGGTGCTCTGGTTTTCTCCCACAGTATAAAAATGTGTGGGTTAAGTGGTTTGGCCATGTTAAGTCGCCCCTAGTGACCAAAGATGTGCCAGCCAAATGGATTAGCCATGGGAAATGCAGGGTTAGAGGGATAGGATAAGGAAGGGAGTTGGGTCTGACTGGGATGCTCTTTGGAGGGTCAGTGTGGATATGATGGGTAGAATGGCCTGCTTCCATACTGTGGTGATTCTATAATTCAATTATTACCAGTGGCAAGTAATAGAATGCATCATTGTAACCCATTCCCAATACCAACTTTGCCTAAAATTAAAATACTGTCATGGAAATAATCAGTTGGTTTCTCAGCAGATTAATGCGAGGGAAGGTAACTTCGCAATTTCTTATACTCACCTTCAACAAAAGTAAGTTGTAAATCTCTGACTTATGCTTTGATGATGAGCATTGAAATATATCCTCAGCATTGCAGGATAGATGTTGAGAGTAGCATGCCATTCCCAACAGTGGAACTGAAAGTGTGTGTACCAGTTCTCTAATGTGTTTTCCTCTTTCCCAGCATAATCACAATTAAAATTTAAAGTGCTGGCCACATGCGCACGAGACAAGTCTGTTTTCATGTCTTATTTCTGAAAATCTGGTGAAACATGCCATCGGCTGAAAATGCAGCAGTTATAGGTGGGCCATAAAAGAGCCTCCTGATCAATCAGGGAGCAAAACTATTCCTGCCAATTATATTGCCATTAACAAAGGATTTGAGAACAATAGGTTGGCATGGGTGTCTTTTAGAATTTAATTACACTGACTTCACATTTTGTTGGTTTTGCTTTATTCATGTGTACTGCATTCATTTGTTAAGTCTAGTTAAATGTTTTAGGACCGTAGGGTTCTGGTTGGACATAGTAATTTTCTGATTTTAGATTGTTGGAATCACCCCCACATCCATTGTTATAGACACTGTACTTATTCAGGGAATGTGAAATGAAGAAGGCAGTAAACAAGTATTTCAGGCTAAAAGAATATTTGTGTTTATTTAAATACAAAAAAAGGCAAATATAGTACAAGAAATACAGGTAAATGCAATAAACAGGGAAATGGACACCACCAATTCTACAGGGAACATTAATACCATTAAGTGCACTATTGGCTAGATTAAACATTGTTAGAACTTAAAAACTTAATCACAGAAACTTTAGAGATAGTAGGAACTACTGAAGCTTTAATCAGGTTTGCTAACCTTGGGTCCAAATGCACTGTCACTCCTGCCTTCCTCTCCCTGCTAGCTAGGTTGGAAATGTTTGGGTCTCAAGAGTTTCAGTTCAGCACTGAGGAAAACATGATTTTGAAGTATAGTTAGCTGTTTCCACTAGATATACCCAGAGCCTGGCTGAAGACTTAGGACTGCGGACGCTTTTCAGTTTGGGTTGAGTTCGCTGATGCATTAAGGTGCGTAGGAGACCCATTGGGTAAGTACTTGATTTTTGTTACTTCCTACTGGATGTGGCCTTCATGGCCTCAGCTGCACTTATCCGCCCACTCACCATAACCCTGTATCCGCACCATTACTCTCATCTTCCATGTTCTGGTTTTCCTGTGTGAATGAGTACAGCACTCAATCTTCCTGCTCAATAACATCAAAACTTCTGCCTTCATATCTATCATATTGCATCTGAGCATTTCCAGCCTCCTGAACTAGTTCAAGATCACAAGAACATTGGTGGTAACTTAAAACTTCATCACAACTTGGAGCTGTTCCCTGCATGCTGACTGGATACAACAAAGTTTCCCACGGCATGACATTCTGACTGGGAATACCAGCATTTAAATGGTTGATGCCTACCGTGGCAACTGCCTTACAATCTGCAACTATTTCCTCTTGCCATTTCCATGGGTGTTGTCTCAATTCAAGCCGGTTTCCATGAGACTCTATTTCTTTTGCTTAGAAGCTTGTGTTTTATAATTCTGCAGGCCTCCTATAAAAGTGTCTCTAAAGTTGATATTTAAGTTCCTGCCTTAGCCAATTGTAACAAGGAATTATCTTTAAATTGGAAAATCTGCATCAGTTGCTTTTGGTACAGCTTCCTGTGACAGAAAATAATTCTCTGTACAGTTTCATCCTCAGTAATATGTTATTATGTGCACAGAAAGTCATAAGTTTCAGCATATTCTGTTGGACTGTGTTCTTTCAGACACCATTTTTCAAGAATCATTTCAAAAGTATTTCGGTCCATCATGGTCAGAAAAGATGTTCTACGTGTGATAAATGGAACTGCAGATGCTGAAGAATCCAAGATAACAAAGTGTGGAGCTGGATGAACACAGCAGGCCAAGCAGCATCTCAGGAGCACAAAAGCTGACGTTTCGGTGTTCTATGTCTTCACTTCCCATTTTATTCACTTTCAGTCAATGTGAAACTTTTATTTTTATAATTAAAGTTATAACACTTTTTAAGGTTGAATCCTCCCATTATCCTGAAGTGTGCTTTCTGTACCATTTGTTTTCAATTATGTTCTGTGCTAATGCACTATGTATCTGAACGTGGTGTGCACACCAAGCAAAATCAACTTTGGAGCTTCAAAAATGTGGCACAGTGTTTTTCAGTTTTCAACCTCTTGGATTCTTAATATTTGAAAAATTCAACCTGTCCTCATCACCATATTCCTGTTGAGCACTGCATTGAGTAAGATGAATATTATTGCCATGTGGTTTGTACTCATATCTAAGATTTTTGAGCTCAAAACAGGCTAGTTAAGAAGGAGATAAGGTCAAGACCTGTCTTCAGGCTTGAGCTTCTTTAGAACGCTGTTAATTGTGTATTAATACTGAAGACATTTATACAGGCGAGTTTATGATTCTCTGAAAAAAAAATAGGATTTAGTCCAGTGAGTTCAGAGAACAGTCCCTTAGCAATATAACAGGAATATTAGTGCCAGTTTTCTTTCATGCAATCTTACAGTAGAGAAAAATCCCTTGGGCCCATCAAGTCTGTAAGGCCAAAGCTACAATATATCTGCTGTAGTTCCACTAAGTTACCCACCACCATCCTAAGGTAGTGCATTTCAGACCTCCACTACCTTCTGGGTGAAAAATATTTTCCTCCAAGCCCTCTAAATCTCCTGCCTTTCATCTCCAAATTATGCTCCCTTGTTCTTGTCCCTTCAATTGAAGGGAATATCAGCTTTCTATCCATCCTGCTCATGCCTCTCATATTCTTATATACCTCTAACCCTGTTCACTATCAACCTTCTCTACTCCAAAGAAAAAAAAACCATGTGCTTATCCAGAATGTCTTCACACCTAAAGCACTCCATCCCAGGCAAAATCCTGGTGAAACTCCTCTGCATCCCTCCAGTGCGGTCTCATCCTTCCTACAGAGTGATGACCAGTACTGCAGTTAAGAGTCAACCACATTGCGGTGAGTCTGGAGCCATGGAGCCAGACCAAGCAAGGATGACAGTTTCCTTCACGAAAGGACGTTAGTAAACTAGATGTATTTTTCCAAAAATTGAAGATGGATTCATGGTCATCATTAGACTCTTAACTCCACCATCTGCCAGGGCACGATTTGAACATAGGTCCCCAGAATATTACCTGGGTCCCTGGATTTACAGTTCAGTGATAATACCACTAAGCTATCACCTCCACAAATCCTTGAAAGTGGCAGGGGATACCAAGACATCAATGTCCCACTAAGTGAGTAAGTACTGCACTTCATTCCACAGCAAGCCTCACAGTGACGTGATGGTCACTTGCTACGATGTCATCTCTCTTTATTCTCTTGCAGGTACTGTTAGTACGATCACCACTTTTGCAGTAAAAGAGCTGGCTCCTCCAGAAGGCACAATTCCTGAGATAAGTGTACTAAGGTAACAGAAAAAATATTGGCAGGCTTCCTCCTGAAGCCCTCACCAACCCTGGTGCTGACACTTCAGTGGAAACATGGGTATAGAAGGTGTGAGAGTACATTCTGGTGAGCACCTCACAGTGATAGTTCAACAGCTGGTTGAGGAAGAAATGCTCCAGGCTGCTGGCACCCAAAGGACTGCTGGAGACCATATACCTGACCAACTCTAGGCAGGAGAGGACCCTCTGCAATCAGGCAATTCATCCGCATATACATGGAGGAACAAAAGTAGCAGACGCACTAGCCTTATTGTTCAGAAGTTTCAGCAGTGTTGTGAATCATGCAACCATGTGCCTGCCTCCATGGATTGTATGGCAGCTGTTATGAAGAGCCAGGTTCAGCACTGTCAGGGCCTACTGGAGAGGGCCACACACCTGCACTCCATTGCCCCAGCCACAGGTCCTCAGGACCAAAGACAGAGCACCCTTGGAGCTATCCTTACAAGGAGTCAGGATAGTGCCAGGAGGCACCCAGATGGAGGAGGAACCACTCGAGGTCTCCCCACAGGATACTCTATAAATGGTTAGACCCTCCACCTTCACCCTGCCTGATGCCTTTCAATGTTGAAACCTCATGCTGAAGAGGATCCGATTTCCTCTTGCAAGAAGGCCACCGACATGTCAGGCTTGTCCAAACACAAATGCCTCAGGGTTCACTCAACCAACCTACAGATTGCAGAGCTGAGCAAGCTCTCTGCACTCCAGCTGCACTAAGATGTAATTGAAGGGAGAGAAAGAAGAAACTTATGGAGGGCAGCTTGGTGGTACAGGTGACAAAGCACTGTGCATTATTTAGTACATTAGGCCTGAATGTAACTTTACCAGCAATGATGCCTAAACCCATGGCCACACAGGTTGCACCATGGATTAATATCTGTCTTGAGATCCTGCTACAACCTATGGAAGCATGATGAAGAAGACATATGCGTGGAAGTAGGCCTTGCTGACACCATTGCCATGTGCCCTGCAACATCCCTATTCTTTCACTGGCCTTTGTGTCAGAATGTATTAATGTGAATGAGTACGTCAGCAATGTCTGGGGCAGGGAACTGCAACAAGGGGGCAATCAGTTAGGCAGGCCAAGGATTAGGGTCCCTGCAACTCTGTGTCCTGTACACTGCCTGGGGCTTTGTGTAATGTTTCCCTTTATGGTCCACACAGCAGTGGGTCCTACAGCCCCCTACCCTCTCTGGTTGAGTGATTTACTCCACTCAGCTCGAGTGACACTGAAGGAATGGCAATATAATTCCAAGTCAAGATGGTGAGTGGGCTTGGTGGGGAAATTGTAGATGCTTGTGTTTCTATGTCTCAGCTTGACATTCTAGATGGTAGTGATTTTGGATTTGGAAGATGCAATTGAAGGAGTGTTGGTTAAAAAAAAATTATGAAAGAAGATAGTGTCGAGTAACTGCAGTTGGCTAATGTTATTTCTATACCTATAAAGGGCAATGGAATAAATAGAGATTTATAGAGCAGAAGTTCAGTGGTAGAGAAGAACATGAAATTGTCATTCGAAGATGTGAAGGAAGAACATTGCATTTATGAAAAATAATAAAAAGTCAGCAAGTTTTCTTAAGGGAAGATCATGATTGACAAACTTCATTGAATTCTTTTTAGTAATAGAAAGGGTAGCCAAGGCTAATTCAGTTCCTATAACATACTTTGATTTACAAAGAGCCTTTACAAAGTACCATGCAGCAGAATTAGGAGCAGGAACAGGTCATGTGGTTCTTTTCAGACTACATTCCAGATGTGGCTTTTGCCTCCAGCAGTGTTATCCTTACCTGATGTAACAGTGGTTTCGACAGAGCCATTTTCAATATTGCGACAAGCTTCAAGAGACTCCTAAGTAAGATTGCATATCAGACCTTAATACCCCAAAGTCACATGCTATGAGCAGTCATGGTATCATAACTTTGTCTCTGAAAGATACATCGATCATGAGACAGAACACAACATTTTCAGTTCTAGATCAACTGCTCCTTTTATCCCAAAATCTCTTAGTTTATAATCTTTTGAAAAATCAATCTCCATCTTGAAAGGATTCAGTATCTGGGCTCTTTAGGTTAGAGAATTCTGAACATATTTCTCTGAGAAGAAATATCTTCTTAACTCAGTCTTAAGTGACTGACACTTAATACTGAGATAACACTTGCTTGTTCTAGATCATCCAGGTGGATTTATGGATGCTATCAGAATATGCAACAGCAGAATAGATAACAAACCAGCTATAAAACTTAGTTACAACCACTAAGTTTTTCTGATTGTCAGATAATATATAGCTGTGCCCTATAAGGACTAGTGCTGAAAGAATTGTTGTTCTGTATTTACAAAACTGATTTCGATTCAGGAATTGGCAGTAAAATTACAAAATTTGTAGATAACATCAAATTATTGACCATAGTTAACTCAGGAGGACAAAAGGTATCAATTAACTTTTAGAATGGCAAGTAATCATCAAATCAGCTTCAATAACATATAGAACTAAATATGAGTTGATGTAATATATTCTGTTACAAGAATAACAAGAGTATATTTGCAAATTAGTATCTAAATATGTTAAAAGCACTGAGGGAACAGAGGTACAGACATGAACTAATGAGGCTAGAAAAAGCAAACAAAACACTGGCATTCCATTCTAAAGGGATGACATTCAATGGTCAAGTTATGATATATGTATAAAACCCTGGTTAGGCTTTATTAGGAAGTCAGTGAACCATTCTGGTCTCCATATTTTGAGTGTTTTCTCCAGCTGGGGGAATGATCAGGTTTGAGTTTTTTTCTGAAAAAGGGTGACTGAAAGATGATGTGACAGATTATGATGCAAGTAGAATAATGGACAGTAGCAACATGGATGTATAATTGGCCGAGTGGCAGAAAGTAATAATGATTAATGGATTTTTTTTCAGACTGGAATAGGTTTATAATGGGATTTTCCAGGGGTCTTTATTCTTTCTGATACATATTAATGACCTAAAACTTGGAGTTCAGGACACAATTTCTAAATTTTCACATGGTATTAAAATCAAAAACATTCTGAACTGAGAGAAGGATGGTGTAGAATTGCAAAGAAAAACTTGATGGAATGAGTAGATGAAATTTAATGCACAGGAGTGTGAAATGCTTCGTTTTGGGAGGGAGAGTTAAAAATAAAATAAAATATACAATTCTGAAGAGGGTGAAGGAGCAGAGGGGCTGGGTGCATCTGCGTATAAGTAATTCAAAGCAGCAAGATAGATTGGTAGAACAGCTAATAAAGCATATAGTTTACTGCTAATTAGCAGGGACACTGTGCATGAGCAAAGGTATTATATTCAATCTGTATAAAGCACTGGTTCAGCTTTAACTACAGTGATATGTCCAGCACGGGCTCTGCATTTTAGAAAGGATGCGAAGTATGACAGAGAGTGTTTCCAAGGATGAGAAATGAGTTTATTTTATATTAGGGAAGAGAAGGTCAAAGGGAGATTTGATAGATGTGTTCAAAATTATGAGGGCTTTGCATATTTTGGATGGGAGAAAAGCTGTCCCCACTGTTAGAAGGCTCAAAAATGACAGGGCACAAATGTGAAGTAATTGGCCAAAAAAGCAACAGAGACATGAGGAGAAACATTTTTATGCAGTGATGGTTAAGATTTGGATGGCATTGTCCAAAAGTATGGTGAATGCAGGTTCAACCAAGGCATTCAGTAGGAAATTGGATTATTATTTAAAAAGGAAGAATTTGCAGGGTTACAGAAAGGAGGTGGGGGGATTGGCGCTGGGTGCATTACTCATTCAAAGAGCCAGGGCAGACAAAACAGGCTAAATGGCTTCCTTCTCTTCTGTAACCTTTCTGTGAAAAGGTTTGTTCAAATGCAGAAAAAAATGATGATTTGACTTGAGGCTAGAAATATGGGGCTATCAACAAAAAAGAGTCAATAATAAATCTTGTAGTGAATCCAGGAGAATCACCTTTATCCAGAAAGAATTAATAATCAACAACCATGAACAATACACATCTGAGAGAACAAAAAAAGTTTCTGGAAAAGTGCAGCATCTGCCAATTCTGATTTGTTCCTGATGTACAGCATCATCAGATCTTTTGGTTTTTACACGTCTGAGAAAGTTTGAACTTTTGTTGTTTCTAATCAAGAGTGTAAGGCCCTAAGGGATTGGAGAGTGACTCAGAAACCAAGTTTTGACCTGTGACTGCAGCTGAGCTGGCAAACAAATGCTGAAGTATGGCTGTAAAGCTGTTGCATGCTTTAGGAGTTAATATTTATAACCTCGGTAAAGTTCCTGAGTTATTACACTAGATTATTACACTAGGAGGGGGCACGAGAAAGGCTTGGCAGAAGGAATCCGGGAAAACACAAAGGCATTTTACACTTACGTGAGGAATAAGAGAATGGTCAAAGAAAGAGTAGGGCCGATCAGGGATAGCATAGGGAACTTGTGTGTGGAGCCTGAGGAGGTAGGGGAAGCCCTAAATGAGTTTTTTGCTTCTGTCTTTACGAAAGAAACGACCTGTGTAGTGAATGAAACCTTTGAAGAGCAGGTGTGCATGCTGGAATGGATAGAGATAGAGGAAGCTGATGTACTGAAAATTTTGTCAAACATTAAGTTTGACAAGTCGCCAGGCCCAGATCAGATTTGTCCTCGGCTGCTTTGGGAAGCGAGAAATGCAATTGCTTCGCCACTTGCGAAGATCTTTGCATCCTCGCTCTCCACTGGAGTCGTACCTGAGGACTGGAGAGAGGCAAATGTAATTCCTCTCTTCAAGAAAGGAAATAGGGAAATCCCCGGCAATTATAGACCGGTAAGTCTCACGTCTGTCGTCTGCAAGGTGTTAGAAAGGATTCTGAGGGATAAGATTTATGACCATCTGGAAGAGCATGGCTTGATCAAATACAGTCAACACGGCTTTGTGAGGGGTAGGTCATGCCTTACAAACCTTATCGAGTTTTTTGAGGATGTGACTAGTAAGGTTGATGAGGGTCAAGCTGTGGATGTGGTGTATATGGACTTCAGTAAGGCATTTGATAAGGTTCCCCATGGAAGGCTCATTCAGAAGGTCAGGAGGAATGGGATACAGGGGAACTTAGCTGCTTGGATACAGAATTGGCTGGCCAACAGAAGACAGCGAGTGGTAGTAGAAGGAAAATATTCTGCCTGGAAGTCAGTGGTGAGTGGGGTTCCACAGGGCTCTGTCCTTGGGCCTCTACTGTTTGTAATTTTTATTAATGACTTGGACGAGGGAATTGAAGGATGGGTCAGCAAGTTTGCAGACGACACAAAGGTCGGAGGTGTCGTTGACAGTGTAGAGGGCTGTTGTAGGCTGCAGCGGGACATTGACAGGATGCAGAGATGGGCTGAGAGGTGGCAGATGGAGTTCAACCTGGATAAATGCGAGGTGATGCATTTTGGAAGGTCGAATTTGAAAGCTGAGTACAGGATTAAGGATAGGATTCTTGGCAGCGTGGAGGAACAGAGGGATCTTGGTGTGCAGATACATAGATCCCTTAAAATGGCCACCCAAGTGGACAGGGTTGTTAAGAAAGCATATGGTGTTTTGGCTTTCATTAACAGGGGGATTGAGTTTAAGAGTCGTGAGATCTTGTTGCAGCTCTATAAAACTTTGGTTAGACTGCACTTGGAATACTGCGTCCAGTTCTGGGCGCCCTATTATAGGAAAGATGTGGATGCTTTGGAGAGGGTTCAGAGGAGGTTTACCAGGATGCTGCCTGGACTGGAGGGCTTATCTTATGAAGAGAGGTTGACTGAGCTCGGTCTCTTTTCATTGGAGAAAAGGAGGAGGAGAGGGGACCTAATTGAGGTATACAAGATAATGAGAGGCATAGATAGAGTCGATAGCCAGAGACTATTTCCCAGGGCAGAAATGGCTAGCACGAGGGGTCATAGTTTTAAGCTGGTTGGTGGAAAGTATAGAGGGGATGTCAGAGGCAGGTTCTTTACGCAGAGAGTTGTGAGAGCATGGAATGCGTTGCCAGCAGCAGTTGTGGAAGCAAGGTCATTGGGGTCATTTAAGAGACTGCTGGACATGCATATGGTCACAGAAATTTGAGGGTGCATCCATGAGGATCAATGGTCGGCACAACATTGTGGGCTGAAGGGCCTGTTCTGTGCTGTACTGTTCTATGTTCTATGTTCTATTATCTCATTGTTACCTTTATTAGTTGAAGTCTCAAATAGCCAAATGTATTGTTGGGATTTGAATTTAAATTATATAAGATTTTGAAAACATTTTAAATAATGCAAGGTTGCAGAGTCCTCAAGAAGATAAGATGTTGACTCAGAAATTTGTGCTGAATTTGATTATAACAGTAATAGAAATGGCTAGACCAGAGTGGGAACGGGAAGAGGAGGTGAAGCTACAATGTCAGAATCCTATTTGTAGACGATTCTGCTAACTCAGCACAATCAATATTAGTTCTCTCCAGTACTTCGGAAAAAATGATTGTTTCCAGTCAATTTGAGAATGTGATAAAAAAGAGACTCTGTCCTCTTTCAAACTGATACAAGAAAACACTTGATACACAATTACTGCC
The DNA here is from genome assembly GCF_030684315.1 of Stegostoma tigrinum. Classification (NCBI taxonomy): domain Eukaryota; kingdom Metazoa; phylum Chordata; class Chondrichthyes; order Orectolobiformes; family Stegostomatidae; genus Stegostoma; species Stegostoma tigrinum. Next base: position 38,174,983 of record NC_081362.1, read on the forward strand.
CCTATCACGACAGTTTCTCAATGACAGAAAACTGTTTAGCGGAAAAATTCTTTCACTACTTTGCTGACACATCACACTTTCCTGGGAGAGATAGCAAGTAAAGAGGAATAAGCTAGTGTCCCTTTTAAATTTGATTGTGCTGATCAGATTATTTTGATTGTAACGGAAAGATTAAATAAGAACTTATTAGTTAAAGGTTTGGTCTTGATTTTATAAAGTAGGTTGAAGATAAATACTGATTAGATTAGATGCACTACGGTGTGGAAACAGATCCTTCGGCCCAACAAATCCACACCGCCCCTTGAAGCATCCCACCCAGACCCATACCCCTAAACGCTACCTGCAATTCACTCCACCTATCCTGCACATCTTTGGATTGTGGGAGGAAACCAGAGCACCCAGAGGAAACCCATGCAGACACAGGGAAAACGTACAAACTCCACACAGACAGATGCCTGAGGCAGGAATCGAACCTGGGTTCCTAGTGCTGTGAGGCTACTGTGCTAACCACTGAGCCACCATGCCACCCAAGTACTGTGAGGTACTCTTTGCATTTGCACAGCCAGACTAGTGCACAAGCTGCTCAATAGATTTAGGCCAGGAAATAAAATCCTTCTTGTCAGCAGTCTCTATAACTGGAGCCGGAAGGTTGCAGGAACAGCACCTCATATTTCATTTGGGAACTCTGTAGCCCAATGATATCAATGTGCACTTCACAAGCTTCAAAATCTCCCCTCCACTATTGCATCCCAACACCATCTCAGCTTGTCCCCTGTCCTTCCTCCCATCTATCCTCTCCTCTCAACTCAAGCCCCACCCCCATCTCCTACCTACTAGCCTCATCCCACCCCTTGAGCTGTCTGAACTCCCTGGACTGATCTACCCCCTCCCTAACTCCCCATTTACACTCATCTTTACTGGCTCCATCCTTGCCTCTTTGGCTTGCCTATCTCCTCTCCACCTATATTCTCCTCTATCCATCTTCTATCCGCATCCCCCTTTCTCCCTATTTACTTCAGAATCCCCTTCCCCTCCCCCATTTCTGAAGAAGGGTCTCAACCCAAAATATCAGCTTTCCTGCTCTTCTGATGCTGCTGGACCTGTTGTGTTCATCCAGCTCTGCACCTTGTTATCTCAGATTTTCCAGCATCTGCAGTTCCTACTATCTCTGAAACATCTGTTAGGTTTGAGTCAGCTTTTAATTATGCAACTATTTTGATGTCTGTTTGCTTGTAACACCCAAAGAGTAAGCAGCTCCAAACTTAGCCAAATGCCTCTGTGTCTATCTCTCAACAGTCTGATAGCCAAAAAAATCTTGGCTTTTGTCTACAAAAGCTGACCAAACCCCATCTTTATAGCTATTAGACTTTCATCTGAAATTTGACTATGTCCGAGCTTCTATGCAAAAGCTACTGGAAAATCATCAATGTTCTTACTGGAACCGCTAATTAATTTGAACTAATTATGATATCCTGAATTTTAGGTAATTTCTAACTTTTAGTTTTTCCCTCTTGGAAGAATGGGTCAAGAAGCATTTTCTCCAAGTTTTGTATGTGTTATAAAATCTACTTTTTGATGCTACAGAATGTGTTCTGGGTCACTTTATATTGTTGTTCACAAACATGGCTTAGGGAAACATGCCACTTTCCGTTTAAAAGGAAAAAGAGAATACTAAATTACATTTAAAACCAACCCCAGTCATGAACACGAGGTTGACAGTAAAATTAATTCAATTGATTCTGTCTTAAAATCTACTAGACATAGTAAAAGAAACAAAAGGAAAGCTCATATATCTTTTTCTACAAATAAATTAACTTCTGAGATGAAGCAAATTAAGGGAAATTAGTTGCAATCTTTTGTTGAGAACACATTCCCATCAGACCCACATTTTAACACAAACCAATGTCTGTTGCTTGTGAAGGAAAATAGAGGCAACAATACCTAACATTGTGGTTATCTTGTTTGTGTCCTATAAAATGCACTTTTTATTAAAAAAACTTATTTCAAATTGCCTTTTTAAACAAAAAACGCATGCCTTCTAATTCTTACTAGCATGTCCTTCAGTTAAGACAAAAATACATGTACTTTCACATTCTGCAATAGTGCTGTTGCAAACATGCTTGCATTGTCTTTAGTAAGCCTCTTCTAAAGTGCTCCATTGTCTGTTAAACAACCTTCCACTACTAGGATCAATCTGAAATTAGCTTTAGATGGAATTTCCAGCTCAGTCGAACGAGCTCTGAAGAAATTGATCCCAGCTTTGATCATGGTGTGACACGTCTGTCTATCAATAGTGTCAGTTGTTGCCCTTCTGTATGGCATTTTGAAACATCCAAAACGGTATTTCTCACCATTTTAAAGTTGTTCAATACAGGCCAAATATATTCACAAATGTCTATTGACCCACAAATGTGGGTCTGATGGGAATGTGTTCTCAACAAAAGATTGCAACTAATTTCTCTTAATTTGCCTCATCTCAGAAGTTAATTTATTTGAAGAAAAAGACATATGAGCTTTTCTTTTGTTTCTTTTACTATGTCTCGTAGATTCATAGATTCACACAGGGCAGAAAAGACCTTTGGCTCATTGACTCTGCACTGACATAACTCCACTAAATGTACACTAATTCCAATCTCCTGCATTTGTCCTATATCTTTGAATGTTATGATATTTGAAGTACTCATCCAAGTATCTTTTAAGGGTTGTAAGTTATCCAGCCTCCATTACCTTTCCAGTTAGTGCATTCCAGATTCCCACTGCTTGCTCAGTGAAAAAATTGTTTCTTCCTTCCCCAAATCTCTTCTTAATCTCCTGCGCCTTATGCTAAAACAATGCCCACTCATGATTGACCCCTCAACCAAGGATAACAGCTGCTCCCTGTATACCCTGTCCACACCCTTCAATCATGTTGTCTCCTCACTACTCCTCTCAGTCTTCTCTGCTCTAAAAGAAACAATCTAAGCTTATCTAGTCTTTCCTTTTATAGATCAATTCCTCTTTCCCAGGCAACATCTTGGCGAGCCTCCTCTGTACCCCCTCCAGTCCTATCACATCCTTCCTCTAGTGAAGTGACCAAAACTGCACACAGTACTCAAGTTGTTGCCTGACAAATGTTCTGTTCAACTTCAACATTATCCCCTTACTCTTGTACGCATGCCACCATTGATGAAAGCAAGTCTCCTATATGTTGCCTTTACTATCCTATTCATGTGTTCTGCTGACTTCAGGGATTGGTGAATAATTACCATAAGTTCCCTTGTTCTTCTAAGCTATAAAGTGTCCTGCCATACATTAAATACTGCCTCATCTTGTTTCTTCCAAAGTGCACCAGGGTTAAATAGCATTTGCCCATCTGATCAACTCATTTATATCGCCCTCTAACTTACAACCATCTTCTTTGCTATTGACCACCCTGCCAATCTTCATGCCATCTGCAAATTTTGCACAACATTCCCCCCAACATTCTCATCTATATATATATATATATATATAATAAACATTAAGGATCCCAATACTGATCCTTGTGGTACACCACTGGACACTGGCCTCCAGTCACTCAAACAGCCTTCTACCGCTACCCTTTGTGTCCCACTGCTGAGCCAGTTTCTGAAACTTGCTAAGTTTCCTTCAGTTCCATGTGCTGTAACCTTTTCAGTCAATTTCCCATCTGGAACCTTGTCAAAAGCTTTGCTAAAATCTATATAAACAACGTCAACTGAACTTCCCTCAACCACACACTTGATCAGATTTTCAAAAAAATTGTAACAAATTTGTTAGGCAAGACTTCCTTCTGACAAAGCCCTGCAGACTACCCCTAATTAACCCATGTCTTTCCAAGTGGGTATAATTTGCTTGTTTAGAATTTTCTTCAATAGTTTTCCTACCACATACGTGAGACTCACTGGTTCAATTTCCTGGTTCATCTCTATCGCCCTTCTTTAAAAAGTGGAACTACATTAGCTCTCCTCCGGTCTTTGGCAATTTCCCTGTGGCCAGAGAAGAATTAAAACTTTGTTAGAGCCCCTACAATTTCTGCCTCACCTCCAACAGCAGCATGGGATGTAATTTAACTGGGCGAGGGAATTTGTCTGTTTTTAAGCCCAAATGGGCCTCCAATACCTCCCCATTTCCTATGTCAAATTGTACGTGTCCCTCGGTCCCTTTTCCTGAATTCCTTACCTACGTTCTCCTTTTCCAGCGTGAAGAACAAAGAGAGGTATTCATTTAATACCCTTCCAATAACCTGCCGTTTCACACAAAGATTTCCCCCATAGCTCCTCATGGGCCCTACTCTTTCCCTGGTTAACTTCTTCCCTTTTAACACATTTATAATATATCTTGGGATTACCCCTAATCCTGTTTTGCAGGTCCTTTTCCATGACATCTTTTTGCTATAATAATAGCTTTTTAAAGTTCTGTCCGATACTTTCTGTCAGGCCACAGCTAAATTGTTCCCACTGGACTTCTCTTGTTTATCCAATTCTGAATTTTCCTAGGCCTCCAATGTTCTCTGAACTTATTGCTCCTAAACTTATTGCCTCTAAAGAGTAGGAGTAATCTTGGACCTGAACTCTCCCTAATCCTTTTTGAATACCGTCTGTTGCTCCACTGTAGACTTGCCTTCAAAAAGGTGTTCCCAGTCTACTTTGGCCAGATCCTGCTTTATTTTAATAAAATCTGTCTTTCCCCGAGTCCAAAGTCATCTTTTACAGGCCATCATTTTCCTAGTCCAGAAAAAATTTGAGCTGTACTGTATTGCGGTCACTATTACTAAAACGTTCCCCCACTGCCTCATCGAGCACTTGTCCCGCTTCTGTTGATAACGATCTGTCTGATGTGATCTGTTGATGCTGTGCAGACGCTAACAAACTTACACTTTTGCATTTTAAAATTATTGAATAAAATTGAACAGGAAAAAAGCTTTGAGGTAGCACAGGCTTCACAATCTATTTGGTATCATAATGTTGACACTATGGTTTGAAGTTGTAAGCCTCCCTTAAAACAAATGACCAGTGGTCACGAGGACAAAATGAGTCCATCTGACAATACAATCAAACATAAAGCTATGTTTGCTATATTTACAATATTGTAGACTAGACTGTGAAATAGAAGTTAGGAATTACAAAAGAAAAGCCTCAACTGGGGGCTCAGTTAGCTTGTCAGTTGGATAGCTTGTTTGTGGTGCAGAGATAGTAGGAACTGCTGATGCTGGAGAATCTGAGATAACAAGGCATAGAGCTGGATGAACACAGCAGGACAAGCAGCATCAGGGAAGCAGGAAGATTGATGTTTCAGGTCTGGATCCTTCTTCAGAAAAAGGGTCCAGAACTGAAACATCAGCTTTCCTGTTCCTCTGAAGCTGCTTGGCCTGCTGTGTTCATCTAGCTCTACACCTTGTTATCTTGTTTGTCATGCAGACTGATGCCAGCAGTGAGAGTTCAATTCCTGTTCCAGCTCAGGTTACTATGAAGAACTCTCCTTCTCAACCTTTCCCCTTGAGAGTTGTGGTGATGCTGCAGTTGAACCACTAGTCATCTCTCCCAGTGGAGAGAACAGCTTTATTGTCTGATAGGACCATGGAATTTTACTTGCGGTGTGTTTGTGACATGTACTTGTCCTCAGATTTGTTAGAAAACTCACACTCCCCACATGGTCATCTCTTAGCAGGTCTCTCTCTCTCCTCAAAGCAAATCTGGATGTACCAATTAATTGCTTTTCTTGATGTTTTGTGGTTTTGTCACTGAACATTCATTGGTTTCTCTCTTAGCTGGTGGTCTCTACTTTGACCAGAGGAATGTTTTAGTTATAGACATATCAAAATTTGGCAGCTCTTCATTTTCTGAATCTAGACCGAGTGCTTAGTGACTTCTCCACTTATGGGTATGGTACTCAATGTTCCCATGTGCCTGTTCTGTACAGGCTAGTAATAAACCAGGTCTTCATGCATGTCTGCTCTAATGTAGGGACGTTTCACGTTATGTGACTGATTCAGCACCAGCCTCACTCCCACTTCTACAGCCCCAGCTACTACTACTGGCATCATTCTTAGCACACACAAGCTTCTTTAATGTGTTTGCTTTTTCTTGTTGATTTATAGGAACATTGCTTCCATACATCTCGTGTGAGAGCCTATAGTCCCTTTCTTCTGCGGATTTCTTGTGTCTGGTAGCTTTAACTTTAGCTTTCCCACACAACTCTGGAAAGACAGCTGCTGTGCTCCTGTCCTTCAAGGGCTTGAGCTTCCCTCTGCCTGCCTGAGCTACTGCCTGAACCAGCCTCATTCCGATTGTAAAAGATTTCTAGAACTTGTGGATGCTTCTTTTCATACCTCTCTTGTGATCTTTCCTCAAAAAACTTTTTTTTAAAATACAGAATAGAAACATTTCCTCCAACGTTTTGATTAATGCAGCAAATCTTTGCAAGATAGAATAAAGAACTATGAATGCACAAATGGGATCTAATTCTGGACACAGTTATGACATAAAATATTCAAAATGCATGATTGAAGATGCTTGCCATATTTCAGTACTTTAGAAACCATCTCAAGGAGTGACAAGGATTCTGGTGAAAGGTCACCAACCTAAACTAATGAGTTTTTGTTTCCATGTAGACTACTAAACCAGAGAAGTTCCAGCATTTTCCACTTTTATTTCAGAGTTCCAGCATCAGCAGTATTTTGCCTTTGTGAAGGAGTTACAAAGTTTCAGTTTATAATCCATCGAAAAGCAACAGAAAAAGTTTCTTTTAGTTTACAGTTCAAGATCTGATGTCACATCAGAGGACTGCTGGATGCATCATTTAATCGGCACATACACCACACAGAAAAGCTACTAAATTTCAAAGTGCACTATCTACTGGGAGCAGTGATAATGGTCAATTTGAGTATGTACTATCATGCAACGGATAGTCTTTGTTATATTCTCCTCACAGCGTGTTAAACACGGTGAACACATTAATCTGTTCCGCTTGACTTGCCTCTTCATTTCTGATGCTATATCAAGTCTTGTGCCAAGCTTGGGCCATTATTTATGTAGACTGACAGTAAATTTGATTCCCAGCCTGTTATTACTGACTGATGATTAAGAAAGTAATCCTTTCAAACCTCGGGATCTCTCCTATCAACTGTTGTTGCTTCTTCCATTTCTCCAGTTGGTGCTGGAGCAGAAAATGTTGCAACATAGTATCACCAGCAACAGAATATCAAAAACACAACGTTGAATATTTGATTCATAATTTACATGCTTTAGAAATGTTTTTGTTTTTAAGAATCTAGAGTTGAAACAATGAAGAGAAATAAGAAATTACTGAAGGCAGTAAAATACCTTTTGAACTGATTAGAAGTGAACGAACCATAAAGATTTTGTAAAATGAGGAAACCATTAGAGGGAATTAGAAAATAGAACAGAATTTATAGCCTAATCTTTGAACCATAGTTAATTATGCTTACCTTGCTTAAACTTTTAATGTACAAGTTTGGTTTGGTCTAATTCTCTCAGTTAAGTGCTGGTTGTTCATATTTTTTCTTTATATTTCGAATCCCTAAAAGGGCCATACTTGAATGATGTCCTTTTATTGTTGATGTAATGCATCCACGAGAAATTTGGCACACAAGAATTATTAAAACATCAAACATTTTTCAAATTTCTTTGTCACTAACAACGAAACAAGGCAAAATTGGATGTAATGGTGTTACAGTTAAATAAAGGTAATTACAGGGGCATGAGAGAGGAATTGACGAAAATTGACTGGAAGCAGAGCCTAGCGGGGAAGACAGTAGACCAACAATGGCAGGAATTTCTGGGTGTAATTGAGGACACAGTACAGAAGTTCATCCCAAAGAAAAGAAAGATTATCCGGGGTGGGATTAGACAGCCATGGCTGACAAAGGAAGTCAGGAAATATATCAAAGAAAAAGAGACAGCCTATAAAGTGGCCAAGAGCACTGGGAAATCAGAAGATCGGGAAGGCTACAAAAACAGACAGAGGATAACAAAGAGAGCAATAAGGAAGGAGAGGTTCAAATATGAAGGTACGCTAGCTAGTAATATTAGAAATGATAGTAAAATCTTCTTTCAATACATAAGAAACAAACGAAAAGCAAAAGTAGATATTGGGCCGCTCCAAATTGATGCTGGAAGGCTAATGATGGGAGATAAGGAAATAGCTGAAGAACTTAATAATTACTTTGCGTTAGTCTTCACAGTGGAAGACATGAGTAGTATGCCAACAATTATGGAGAGCAGGGGGCAGAGTTGAGTATGGTAGGCATTACAAAAGAGAAAGTGCTAGAAAACCTAAAAGGTCTAAAAATTGATAAATCTCCTGGCCCCGATGGGCTACATCCTAGAGTTCTGAGGGAGGTGGCTGAGGAAATAGCAGAGGCTTTGGTCGTGATCTTTCAAAAGTCACTGGAGTCATGGAAAGTCCCAAATGATTGGAAAATCACTGTTGTAACCCCCTTGTTTAAGAAAGAATCAAGGCAAAAGATGGAAAATTATAGGCCGATTAGCCTAACCTCGGTAGTTGGTAAAATTCTAGAATCCATTGTCAAGGATGAAATTTCTAAATTCTTGGAAGTGCAGGGTCTGATTAGAACAAGTCAGCATGGATTTAGTAAGGGGAGGTTGTGCCTGACAAACCTGTTAGAATTCTTTGAAGAGGTAACAAGTATGTTAGACCAGGGAAACTCAGTAGATGTTATCTATCTAGACTTCCAAAAGGCCTTTGATATGGTGCCTCATGGGAGGCTGCTGAGCAAGGTGAGGGCTGATGGTGTTCGAGGTGAGCTACTGGCTTGGATTGAGGATTGGCTGTCTGACAGAAGGCAGAGAGTTGGGATAAAAGGCTCTTTTTTGGAATGGCAACCGGTGACGAGTGGTGTCCCGCAGGGTTCAGTGTTGGGGCCGCAGCTGTTCACCTTATATATTAATGATCTGGATGAAGGGACTGGGGGCATTCTGGCGAAGTTTGCCGATGATACAAAGATAGGTGGACAGGCAGGTAGTACGGAGGAGGTGGGGAAGCTGCAGAAAGATTTAGACAGTTTAGGAGAGTGGTCCAGGAAATGGCTGATGAAATTCAATATGAGTAAATGTGAGGTTTTGCACTTTGAAAAAAAGAATACAGGCATGGACTATTTTTTAAATGGTGAGAAAATTCGTAAAGCAGAAGTACAAAGGGATCTGGGAGTGTTGGTCCAGGATTCTCTAAGGGTTAACTTGCAGGTAGAGTCCGTGATTAAGAAAGCAAATGTAATGTTGTCGTTTATCTCAAGAGGGTTGGAATATAAAAGCAGCGATGTGCTTCTGAGACTTTATAAAGCTCTAGTTAGGCCCCATTTAGAATACTGTGTCCAATTTTGGGCCCCACACCTCAGGAAGGACATACTAGCCCTGGACCGCGTCCAGCAGAGATTCACATGGATGATCCCTGGAATTGTAGGTTTAACATATGATGAACGGCTAAGGATCCTGGGATTGTACTCATTAGGGTTTAGAAGGTTGAGGGGAGATCTAATAGAAACTTACAAGATAATCTACGGTTTAGAAGGGGTGGATGCTACGAAGTTGTTTCCATTAGGTGGGGAGACTAGGACCCGTGGGCACAGCCTCAAAATTAGAGGGGGTAAATTTTAAACTGAAATGAGACGACATTTCTTCAGCCAGAGAGTGGTGGGCTTGTGGAATTCATTGCCATGGAGTGCAGTGGAGGCTGGGACTTTGGGTGCCTTCAAGGCAGAGATCTAAAAATTCTTGATCTCAGAAGGAATCAAGGGCTACTAGGAGAGTGCAGGGAAGTGGAGTTGAAATGCCCATCAGCCATGATTTAAATGGCGGAGTGTACTTGATGGGGCGAATGGCCTTACTTCCACTCCTATGTCTTATGGTCTTGTGGTCTAATGTCAATAAACAGTATTAGAAAACACTGACATCAAAATTAATGCCTAATTGGCTTTAAATAACTTTAAAAGCATGGTCCACTACTTTAAATAACTTCATATTATTTTACAGCAGTAAATTAAACATCAACAATTCAAAAAGCATATTTCTGTTGTAGCTTTTCACCAGCTTAGAACATCCTGAAGATTTTTTTCAACCACTTTTTGTTGAAGTGTAGTCAGTGTTGTAATGTAGGAAAATCAAAAGGAATATGTTGGAGGAAATGAGACTGTAAAAAGAATTGGAACTAAGTATCTTATTGACAGGTTTTGAGGCAAGATGATTCCTTTGACTTCCCTGGAGCAATATACTCCAATCCAATTCTTTCAGTTCAAGCTCGTAAATAACCAGCCAACTGCTCAGCATGGATCTATTTGGAGTAGCATACAATTATAGCTATCTGACTGCACTATAATTCAGGAAGCTTATCTAGGTGAATGAATAAGCCATTCGGATAAGAGAATCTTAATGTTGGCCTTTTACCATATGCTGCTAATAAAATGGTTGAACTGTCACAACTGGCTAAATTTCCTTAGGATTATGAAGAAAAGAAAATGTCTTGGATTCCTGATTCTAGTCACTATGCAATGGCTTCTGCTGGAAGTTGCTGAGTTGGCAAGAAAAGGTGCTATCAAGCTTAACTAAGATGCTTTCTACCCTGCAAAAATGGTCATTTCTGGCTTAATGTGTTCATATATGGTTGTCCTCATGGCTGCTGATCAAATCACTATTGATCATATGATATTGGACTGCTCTTTTAATCTTATGACATTTAACCATGTGGCATTAGGGATGCTGAATGAGGACGTCAGTGTACAGTTCCATGCCACCTTCGTTTGTCTATAAAGCCAGTGTTTTTCAGGATGGTGGGACTGTGCAACCCCTCCTCAATTCACTGCTGACCTTTGACCTCAATCCAATTACTCGACATTTGATCGTGTGAACTTGATGTGGAGAAAGATTTGGGTGAGTTTTGGGAGCATGAGAGGTTAAACTCTTTGAAGTAACAGCACTGTTAAATTTCTGTGCCTGTGGTATAATTAGTCCCATTGAGCTCTTGCCTTGTAGACCAACAATTACTTTTATCTTCGAATATTTTTCCAATTTGCTTTAGAAATGATTTTAATTCTTACCCCTCTGTTTAATACCACATCTGATGGCTCAATGATCTATTGTTAGGAAGATACTTCCTCAAATATATCTTGAGGAGTCATGTTTGAAGGACTGTGGGCAGTGCTCACTTAAAAAGACTAAAGAGATGCATGAACCGTTTGTTTAAAGTGGATCACCAAAGGACTTTGAGACTCAGTTAAAGACAGTTATGCGGAGCCACATGGCTTAAGCTAACTGTTTGGATTTATTAATTGGAAATCACATGCTTGGGCTTATGGCTTTGTTTTGGATATTGTTGGAGTTCAGTTGGGGTGGCCTGTCTACATGTGCTAGAGTGCAGAATGAAAGCCACTTTGAACACTTTGAAGTTTATCCTTTCTCCCTTCAAGAATTACAATTATTGACCAGTGTTTTTTCTTCAAATTAATCTCTGCAGTGGGCGTTCTTCATTGTCTTAATTGTTATGTGTTCAATTTGTTTTAGAGTAAAAGGTCATACTTCTCTACTTCAAACTTTTAATCAGTTTTACATCTCTGCCAAGTAAGTCCTGTTTTCACAATAAATCGATAACTTTGTTCATTATTAAAGAAACCAGGTTGATTTTTTAAAAACATCTAAACCTAATTTAGATAAATTGTATAACTGATGATAATTTACACATGTACATTTGTTGTGATCTAAATATTATTAGGGCTTCAGAGTGACAGTGCACTCTCCCACCTCAATTTTACACTATCAAATTCATTTAAGATTCTGGATATCTGTCAGGGATCCCTCCAACCTTTGCTGCTGTAAGGAAAAGAATTCTGCAAGAATAGTTCCACTGTCCTCCACTTTCACTATAATTCTGCAAATTCTCATCTTCGGCTGCTTTTCCAATTCCCTTTTGAAAGCCACAACTGAGCCACAAACCACCGCCCCCCCCAGGCAGTGCAGTCCAATTTCCAATTATCCTCTGCTTAAAAATATTTTCTATAAGTGGCATGAGTGAAACTTTTGCTAATCGCTTTAAGTCAGCATCCTCTGTGTTCTCGATCCTTCTGTCAAAGGAAATAATTTGTTTCTCTCCAATTTTCTCATGATTTTGAATACCTCCTATATTAAATGTCCTCCTAACAATGTCTTTTAAGACAACAATGCCATACTCTTCAAGTTATCCTTGTAACTGAAGTCCCTCATCCCTTGAATCATTCTGGTAAATATTTTCTGCACCTTTTCTAAAGCTTTCCCCACTTTCTCTGAAGTGCAGTGACTAGAAATGGGCACAAGACTCCATTGTGAGACAACACTATTTTCTGATCATTTTCATCTTAACTTTCTCGCTTCTGCCCTCTATTACCCTATTTATGTTGCTCAGAAAACCATGCGTCTTCTAAACACTTTCTCAACTGTCTCTATTATCTTCAGTGATTTGCACTGATGTGCCATTCCATTCTGGAAACTCTTTGAGAATCAGACTGTTTAGTTTCAATTGTCTCTGTACATTTTTCTTACCAAAATGCATGACTTTATAATCTTTTTGCATTTAAATTTTCTGACCACTCATTAACCAACCTATGTCCTCTTGAACTTTATCACAGTCCTGTGCATTATTCACAATACATCCAAGCTTTGAGTCATCTGGTATTTTGACATAATGCTGTGGATGTTCAAATCAAAATTATTAATACACTATGGTTCTAGTATCAATTGCTGGGGAATATCATTGGAAATGTCCTTCAGCTATGTGGAAAATTGTCCAGATTAGTCTTGTACACAAAAAGCAGGACAAATCCAAACAGATAATTACTTTCCTATCAGGCTACTTGTGATCATCAGCAAAGTGCTGATCAAGGGGTGGTTGACAATGCTATCAAGCTCAGTCACAACCTGCTCCAGAACTCTGCTTGCATTTTGCCAGGGTCACCCAGCTACTGAACTTATTACAGCCTCTTTCTAAATGCAGAAGGAAAAGCTTCACATTCATACTGCCACTGTCCATCATCATTATTATTAATAATATTATTACCCCACAATTCCTTCACCCTTCTACGTTCCACTCAAGTTTGGTCTTCCATATCTTGTCAGCTAGTGACTTATAGAATACTTTAAGAAAATAGCACTACTAATGTCTCCTAAATGCAATTAAAGAGCTATTGACCTTGACAAATGCAGGATGTTCTCTCTTCAAAACTAAAATTTCCCCTTGCTATCACTATACCTTCTTAATAATAAAATGTGAGGCTGGATGAACACAGCAGGCCAAGCAGCATCTCAGGAGCACAAAAGCTGACGTTTCGGGCCTAGACCCTTCATCAGAGAGCACCTGAGATGCTGCTTGGCCTGCTGTGTTCATCCAGCCTCACATTTTATTATCTTGGAATTCTCCAGCATCTGCAGTTCCCATTATCTCTGATACTATACCTTCTTGCTTTCTTTCCAAGTCTTTATTGAACAACTTGCATATTACAAAGAAGATTGCTCAATGAAACCATGTTAAAGCTGCTGTTAAATTACAGCTAATGCTTGAGCAATATGCTCGGATGGCTGAGAGTCCTAGGAAGAGAAAGAGAGAAGTGTTCATCTCACAATACGACAGGAAAGTTGAATAATGTGTTTGGTTTCATTGCTTCATGATGATGTACATAGTACACTGGATGTTTCTCAACCATTTTGTGTATCAGAGATCTGTTTCTGTGGCCATATCTTCCTCTTAGTCTGTAACACACAAGAATATTTGTGTGTGTGTGTGTGTGTGTGTGTGTGTGTGTGTGTGTGTGTGTGGGTGGGGGGGGGGGGGTGGGGGGGGGTTGGGGGGGAGGGCTCCTCCTCCTGAGTCAGATCACACAATAGTTTTGTTCCTTTCCGCAAAATAGAATGTTTCATTTGTATCATGTATTTTACAGCTGAGCTACACCCTTTGAAAAATGGATTGGACTCAATGTGGCTTCACAAACACAAGGACAAAAGCCAATAAGAACTTGATGCAGGATATAGCAGTAAAGTCTCAGATTGACAGTAGAGCAATACAAACACTGAGAATAGCAGCCAAATTTGGATTGCAAGGGAGAAAATGATTCATCCTTGCCAACAAAACTCAAGCCGCTCATGCTAATGGATCCAATATCCAAAATGACATGAACAACTTCTGCCTGAGTTGGAAGTCCAAACCCTTATCGAGAGACTTAATATAATCCAGATTAACACTTTAGATCAGGGGAGGGCTGCACTGTTGGAGTTGTCACCTTTTTCGTATGAGATTTTTAACTTCCATTCAGCTGAAATGACAAAGTCCTGTGGTACTACTTTAGATAAGCAGAGAAGTGCACAACATGACAGACAGATCCCTTGGTCATTGATGGTATCCCTCATTGTGGGACCTGCTGACTGCCAGTCTTCAAAAGTGTTTCATTCACTGTTAAGCATTATGGAGCATGCTGAGATCATGAAGGATGCTAAATTAATAAAAACCCTTTCTTCTTCTTCTCATTCTTCTTTGCTATCGTTATCTTCTATGAAGTCCACTCATCAATCAACTTAGTACTTGGTGGTATACATTAAACTTCAGTCCATAAAATTCTCATCCTAGCATTTAAACTTCTCCCAATTTATATTTTTCCCCAACAAACTCTTCATTCCTACAACATCTCCCATTAGCTGTACACCAAGCACCACTACTGGCTATGACTTCAACAATCTAGGCTCAAGCTCTGGAATTCCCATGCTGAATCTCTTGGAATCACCACTTGTCTGTCCTCTTTTTAAGACATAACTTAAAATCTAGCTCTTTGACCAAGCATTTGGACTTCTGTCCTATTATCCCCTTGTTTCACTCCGTCAATTTTCTGTCTAATTACACTTCTGTGGAGCTCCTTGTAATGTTTCATTATGTCAAATGTTTGAGTTCGCAGATAAACAAAATTTAATGCTTGTCATTTACCATAATCAGTACAGAAGAAACATGTAGGTGTGAATTCCAGAAAGCTATTTTGTGCCTACGTAATAAGTATCACTAAAAACGTTGATCCACAACTCTGAGGGGTATAATTATTACAATTACTAGACTACTAAGAAACAATTTGGGGGATCATTCAAAAGAAGGTGACAACAGTTTAATGGTATTGCTAGAAACTTTTACTTAACCATACATCAGCGCTACATTTGATGATTTCCCCTAAGATACTAGTTCCTCAAAAAACCTGAGTTAGTCACCATTTGTTAGCTACTTAATAAAAGTATGCTTCTGTTTTTGGTCTCATGTTGATTCCAATAATTTTCCTAATATTGAAATCAGCATACAGTTCTGCAGTGGCCTGATTTGGCTCTACCACATATTTTGGACACAGTAATTACTTTTACTGCTTTGAATACATGTAAGCTCCTCTACATTTTTTTCTGTTGTTTAAGAAAAGGATCTTTTTGCTGTCTTATTGTAAGGTATATAGAGAAATTGAGGATTCATCCTGGGCCTTGTTGCAAATAAAATTTGGCCTAAACACCCATGCATATTTGCATTGTAATGTTTTGAAATGGAGTTTAAATTTGAATGACTATTTCAGCCTGTGTTTATTAAGGACATGAATTCACTTTAACAGAATACTGGTATCATTTCGCATTCTGTCCACTAACCTTATGTAGCTCACTGTGGGCAATACATCAGGAGATCCAAAAGGAACACATTAATATCCATGCGCCAGTGTGCTCAGACGTCACATTGCAGAAACAGATTTTGATACAGATGTGAAACAATCTGAACAATGCTACTTGCTTTCAGTTTCAACCAGACATTGGCATGAACGTTCCATACAGTTATGATCAGCTACTATCTTATTTAATGGTGATATTTGTCATCTAAGTACATGAGCAGAAATTAATTCTGGTTGTGACTTTTTTAAATAACAATTGTTGAAGGGAAAAATGCTTGAAATTTAAAACTGGATTAATTTAAAATTTTTATGCAAAGCATAATCAGAAAATAGAATATAATTGCAAATGGTTAATGAAGATAACTTAGTTCAATGCAAGTGGAAATTAAATATCTTGAAACATATAAATTGTGAAGCAGGAACAGTGAAGTAGAACAGCTCTGGCATGAAATTAACAATGGGCTCATTCTGTGCTTACATTTCTATAACCATAATGCTTATTCAGCAAATCTAAATTTGTCATTTGATACAGAAGCAAAACAAGGAAAAGTGTTTATTTTTCTTTAGTATGTTGTTCTGGCCTTCTGTAAAAAAAACAACTCTCAAAACACAATCTGTGAATGTTGTAGGCTATCAATTATAAAGCATTTGATTCTGATTTTTGTTCTGGCTCAATTAGTGCATTTTGTGCCTATTACATTACTGGAAATAAAATATGATCTGTAAATCAAAACATTGTACTTCAACATTTCAAAGAAAAAACAATCTTTAACCTAGCTTGAGACTAAACAGGCAATATTAAATTTACAGATAATAAAATGTGAGGCTGGATGAACACAGCAGGCCAAGCAGCATCTCAGGAGCACAAAAGCTGACGTTTCGGGCCTAGACCCTTCATCAGAGAGGGGGATGGGGGGAGGGAACTGGAATAAATAGGGAGAGAGGGGGAGGCGGACCGAAGATGGAGAGCAAAGAAGATAGGTGGAGAGGGTGTAGGTGGGGAGGTAGGGAGGGGATAGGTCAGTCCAGGGAAGACGGACAGGTCAAGGAGGTGGGATGAGGTTAGTAGGTAGCTGGGGGTGCGGCTGGGGGTGGGAGGAAGGGATGGGTGAGAGGAAGAACCGGTTAGGGAGGCAGAGACAGGTTGGACTGGTTTTGGGATGCAGTGGGTGGGGGGGAAGAGCTGGGCTGGTTGTGTGGTGCAGTGGGGGGAGGGGATGAACTGGGCTGGTTTAGGGATGCAGTGGGGGAAGGGGAGATTTTGAAACTGGTGAAGTCCACATTGATACCATATGGCTGCAGGGTTCCCAGGCGGAATATGAGTTGCTGTTCCTGCAACCTTCGGGTGGCATCATTGTGGCAGTGCAGGAGGCCCATGATGGACATGTCATCAAGAGAATGGGAGGGGGAGTGGAAATGGTTTGCGACTGGGAGGTGCAGTTGTTTGTTGCGAGCTGAGCGGAGGTGTTCTGCAAAGCGGTCCCCAAGCCTCCGCTTGGTTTCCCCAATGTAGAGAAAGCCGCACCGGGTACAGTGGATGCAGTATACCACATTGGCAGATGTGCAGGTGAACCTCTGCTTAATGTGGAATGTCATCTTGGGGCCTGGGATGGGGGTGAGGGAGGAGGTGTGGGGACAAGTGTAGCATTTCCTGCGGTTGCAGGGGAAGGTGCCGGGTGTGGTGGGGTTGGAGGGCAGTGTGGAGCGAACAAGGGAGTCACGGAGAGAGTGGTCTCTCCGGAAAGCAGACAGGGGTGGGGATGGAAAAATGTCTTGGGTGGTGGGGTCGGATTGTAAATGGCGGAAGTGTCGGAGGATAATGCGTTGTATCCGGAGGTTGGTAGGGTGGTGTGTGAGAACGAGGGGGATCCTCTTGGGGCGGTTGTGGCGGGGGCGGGGTGTGAGGGATGTGTCGCGGGAAATGCGGGAGACGCGGTCAAGGGCGTTCTCAATCACCGTGGGGGGGAAGTTGCGGTCCTTAAAGAACTTGGACATCTGGGATGTGCGGGAGTGGAATGTCTTATCGTGGGAGCAGATGCGGCGGAGGCGGAGGAATTGGGAATAGGGGATGGAGTTTTTGCAGGAGGGTGGGTGGGAGGAGGTGTATTCTAGGTAGCTGTGGGAGTCGGTGGGCTTGAAATGGACATCAGTTACAAGCTGGTTGCCTGAGATGGAGTCTGAGAGGTCCAGGAAAGTGAGGGATGTGCTGGAGATGGCCCAGGTGAACTGAAGGTTGGGGTGGAAGGTGTTGGTGAAGTGGATGAACTGTTCGAGCTCCTCTGGGGAGCAAGAGGCGGCGCCGATACAGTCATCAATGTACCGGAGGAAGAGGTGGGGTTTGGGGCCTGTGTAGGTGCGGAAGATGGACTGTTCCACGTAACCTACAAAGAGGCAGGCATAGCTGGGGCCCATGCGGGTGCCCATGGCCACCCCCTTAGTCTGTAGGAAGTGGGAGGAGTCAAAAGAGAAGTTGTTGAGTGTGAGGACGAGTTCCGCTAGGCGGATGAGAGTGTCGGCATCTGCTCCCACGATAAGACATTCCACTCCCGCACATCCCAGATGTCCAAGTTCTTTAAGGACCGCAACTTCCCCCCCACGGTGATTGAGAACGCCCTTGACCGCGTCTCCCGCATTTCCCGCGACACATCCCTCACACCCCGCCCCCGCCACAACCGCCCCAAGAGGATCCCCCTCGTTCTCACACACCACCCTACCAACCTCCGGATACAACGCATTATCCTCCGACACTTCCGCCATTTACAATCCGACCCCACCACCCAAGACATTTTTCCATCCCCACCCCTGTCTGCTTTCCGGAGAGACCACTCTCTCCGTGACTCCCTTGTTCGCTCCACACTGCCCTCCAACCCCACCACACCCGGCACCTTCCCCTGCAACCGCAGGAAATGCTACACTTGTCCCCACACCTCCTCCCTCACCCCCATCCCAGGCCCCAAGATGACATTCCACATTAAGCAGAGGTTCACCTGCACATCTGCCAATGTGGTATACTGCATCCACTGTACCCGGTGCGGCTTTCTCTACATTGGGGAAACCAAGCGGAGGCTTGGGGACCGCTTTGCAGAACACCTCCGCTCAGCTCGCAACAAACAACTGCACCTCCCAGTCGCAAACCATTTCCACTCCCCCTCCCATTCTCTTGATGACATGTCCATCATGGGCCTCCTGCACTGCCACAATGATGCCACCCGAAGGTTGCAGGAACAGCAACTCATATTCCGCCTGGGAACCCTGCAGCCATATGGTATCAATGTGGACTTCACCAGTTTCAAAATCTCCCCTTCCCCCACTGCATCCCTAAACCAGCCCAGTTCATCCCCTCCCCCCACTGCACCACACAACCAGCCCAGCTCTTCCCCCCCACCCACTGCATCCCAAAACCAGTCCAACCTGTCTCTGCCTCCCTAACCGGTTCTTCCTCTCACCCATCCCTTCCTCCCACCCCCAGCCGCACCCCCAGCTACCTACTAACCTCATCCCACCTCCTTGACCTGTCCGTCTTCCCTGGACTGACCTATCCCCTCCCTACCTCCCCACCTACACCCTCTCCACCTATCTTCTTTGCTCTCCATCTTCGGTCCGCCTCCCCCTCTCTCCCTATTTATTCCAGTTCCCTCCCCCCATCCCCCTCTCTGATGAAGGGTCTAGGCCCGAAACGTCAGCTTTTGTGCTCCTGAGATGCTGCTTGGCCTGCTGTGTTCATCCAGCCTCACATTTTATTATCTTGGAATCTCCAGCATCTGCAGTTCCCATTATCTCTAATATTAAATTTACAGTTACTTTCTTTGAAGTAATAGGCTCGTACTGGACAGAGAGAGAACCAAAGACAGAATGAGACACAGGCAACAAGAATTTAAACAATTAACTTTAGCACGCTCTAACATTTTGTTAGTGATGTACAATATTTTTAAATGGGCCAGGCATTGGCTTGGACTCTAAAACATACAAGTGTTCAGATCTACATTTGGCTTGGATATGACAATTCATAATCTGTTATTTGTAGTTGACTATTTTGAGCATTCGCTTTTTCTGAACAAATGAGTTAAACATGTGATAACCCTATCACATGCACCAGAAGTGAAATCAACTATAGTACCATGCACGAGAAGATATATTAGCGTATATCTTTGTGTTTGAGTATATATTTTACGAACAATTTATCATAATTAGGAATGAAAATGTTTGCCTTCAAAAGGAACTAAAACACTTCCTCGTAATTAAAAGGGAACTGAATACAGTATAACTGCCATATAATAACTGGATTTTGCATGTGTTTTGGTTTTGCTCAGTTTACCTTTATTGCCACATTTTAATCCTTATTTATGTAATTGGCTTCAGTAGCACTTTGGAAATTTTTTTTTTAAAAAAACTGTCATGAAATAATATCCAACATTACTGGAAATTGGTGAAGGTATTGATGCCATTCCTTCCACCATTGTTTGTGCTGCTGGAAAAAATATACTGGAGAATCATACTTATGATTCTGTATGGAAGGGAATGAGTGACTCCACACATGAAACCTCACCAGACTGAGTTCCTAACTAACAGCTTTAATACAACATGCAGTGACAGCACTACCTAGATCTCCCTAACAAGTGCACATAATATCCTCTCTGAGCTTGAGTGAGAACTCACCCTTTTCATTTCTGACTAAAAGCACAAAGCAAATCAAACTATTAAATTGGCTCTTTGACTATAAATGTAATCTAGAAGCAGAACATTTCACAAAGTTAACCTTTGCAGTAAATCACTGGTTATAAAATGTAGCACTTACCTCAGTCTGAAGGCTTTTCATGCCTGACATTATATATTTTCACTAAAACATGTAATTACAAGGCTTGATCCACTGTAGTTCATGCTGAAAATCGAACACTTTTTAACATAGTAGTCCAAATGTGGTACTGCAAAGTCACATCATGGTCCTCGCAGAAATACATAAAAACTCCGATACACAAACACTGGACGGTTTAGTCCCAGCTTGCATTTCCAACAGCTGTTACTTCATCGTGAAGTAGTCACCACAACACTTCTCTTTACTAATGCTATGGGAATAGAGCATTGTACCATGTGGCTAATGGCAATGTGAGTGGTTATCTTCGATGGGCTGTTACAAATCAGGAAGTTAAAAAGGCTATTAAGACCATGGTAAAGCAAGATAATTTGTAGCACAAGAAGTGACATGTCCTCAAGCATCCACTTCCCTATCAGTGCTTAGTGGATTCTCCTGCACCTATGCTGCACTTTGTAAAATGTTTTTTTTTGTGATTTATTGAACTTAATGTAATCTTTACAGGAAGTGACTTGGCAGATTAAAAAAAAATACTGTCGCTGAGAATAATGCATTTCTTTATGT
This sequence comes from Stegostoma tigrinum, assembly GCF_030684315.1. Classification (NCBI taxonomy): domain Eukaryota; kingdom Metazoa; phylum Chordata; class Chondrichthyes; order Orectolobiformes; family Stegostomatidae; genus Stegostoma; species Stegostoma tigrinum. Next base: position 38,196,033 of record NC_081362.1, read on the forward strand.
GCAGTATTGTGCACAAAAAATACTGAAAACATTATCACAAGAAGAAATTAAGCTGGGTCAATTTGGGAGGTGTATGTTAATTTGTACTCTGCTTGATGAATGCTCATCACAGACCCCAGTGGAGTCAGACATTCAAATATGTTCTCTGTTCTTATAGATAGGAAAATTCTACTGTAGATTTTCAAATGGTAAGTTTGCTGCTACTCATATTTTCTCTGAGATAGTAAGAACTGCTGATGCTGGATTCTGAGATAACACAGTGTGGAGCTGGAGGAACACAGCAGGCCAGGCAGCATCACAGCAGCAGGAAAGCTGATGTTTCGGGTTGCGGCTTTCCTACTCCTGTGATGCTGCCTGGCCTGCTGTGTTCCTCTAGATCCACACTTTGCTCATATTTCCTGTTACTTTTCATAACTTGGCCCAGTCGGAAATATGTATTCACAACAAGCAGTATTGTGTATGTTGATCCATTTATTTTAATCTGCTGATGATTGGTTAGTGTTCAGTCCCATTAGCAATTTGCAAGACCAAGACAACATTCTTGCTTGGATTGATAAATAGCAAATAACATCAAATGTCAGGCACTTACTACCTCCACTGAGACAGTCTAATTACCTCTGCATGATATTCAACATTGGCTGGAAAACTAGCAGCGGAGGTAAGACGAACCCAGAAGACTGCAGCTAAGGTAAGGCAGTTTTTTAAAATTACTTACCGGTAGCGGGCAGCGGTGTTTTTCTCTTTCACAGAAGGAGCGGAGGAAGTGACGAGGACCAGAGGGGCAGCCGGGAAGGAAAGCAGTGACCATATATATCAGCAAGGCGGCTAAACCCGAGACTCTACAACTGTAGTGTCTCCCACCCGCCCTCCTCCTCTAGCCTAGTTAATAAGGTAAGGTTCATTCTAAAGTTTCTCTATTGAATATAAGTTTGTTATTAATTTGTTATTATTACTTGAAGTAAGCTTTCTACTTTAGTACTGAGTGGGTGTTCAGATAAGTGGGGTATGGATGCTAGGGCAGTTGCTTGCTCCTCCTGCAGAATCTGGCAGGTGGGAGACATGGCACACGTCTCTGCTGGCTACATCTGCGGGAAGTGCACCCAACTCCAGCTCGTTGAAAACCGTGTTAGGGAACTGGAGCTGGAGCTGGATGAACTACGGATCATTCAGGAGGCAGAGGGGGGTAATTGAGAGGAGTTACCAGGAGTTGGTCACTCCTAAGGCTCAGGACGAGGACAGATGGGTTACAGTTAGGGGGAGGAAAGTGGACAGGCAGACAGTGCAGAGATGCCCTGTGGGCATTCCCCTCAGCAATAAGTATACCGTTTTGGATACTGCTGGGGGGGGGGGGCGGTGGGGAGAGAGATGGCCTACCAGAGGAAAGCCATAGTAGTCAGTTCTCTGGCACTGAGCCTGACACTGTGGCAAAGAAGGGAAGGGGACAGAATAGAAAAGTACTCGTGGTAGGGGACTCGATAGTTAGGGGGATGGACAGGAGATTTTGTGGTCAGGATCGGGATTCCCGGAAGGTATGTTGCCTCCCCGGTGCCAGGGTCCGGGACGTCTCCGATTGGGTGTATAAGGTTCTAAAAGGGGAGGGCAAACAGCCAGAAATCGTGTTACATATTGGCACTAATGATGTAGCCAGAAAAAGGACTGAGGATATAAAAAGTGATTTCAGGGAGTTAGGATGGAAGCTGCAGAGCAGGACGAACAGAGTAGTGTTCTCTAGTTTACTACCGGTGCCACGAGATAGCGAGGCGAGGAACAGGGAGCGGATGCAACTTAACAAGTGGCTGCGCAGCTGGTGTAGGAGGGAGGGCTTCAGATATGTAGATAATTGGGATGCCTTCTGGGGAAGGTGGGACCTGTACAAGAAGGACGGGTTGCATCTGAACTGGAAGGGGACCAATGTCCTGGGTGGAAGGTTTGCACGAGTAGTTCGAGAGGGTTTAAACTAGTATGGCAGGGGGGTGGGAACCTGAGCTGTATACCAGAGGTGAGAGTTGTTGCAGGTGAGGCAATAGCAAGAGGTAGACCAGCTAGTGGGAAGGATTTTCCTGGGAAGGAACCAAAGGATCAGTTAAAGTATGACTGCTTTAACGCAAGGAGTATCAGGAATAAAAGTGATGAACTTAGAGCATGGATCAGTACCTGGTGCTATGATGTTGTGGCCATAACAGAGGCATGGGTTTCTCATGGGCAGGAATGATTGCTGGATGTTCCAGGGTTTAGAGCATTTAAAAAGAATGGGGAGGGGGGAAAAAGAGGAGGGGGTGTATCACTACTAATCAGAGAGGGTATCACAGCTACAAAATCTTCCATTGTCGAGGATGATCTGCCTACTGAGTCAGTATGGGTGGAAATTAGGAACAGCAAGGGAGTAGTCACCTCGTTAGGGGTTTACTACAAGCCCCCCAATAGCAGCAGGGAGATTGAAGAAAGCATAGGTCGACAGATTTTGGAAAAGTGTGGACGTAGTAGGGTTGTTGTAATGGTGACTTTAACTTTCCTAATATTGATTGGAACCTCCTTCGAGCAGAAGATTTGAATGGAGCTGTTTTTGTAAGGTGTGTTCAGGAGGGTTTCCTAACGCAGTACGTTGACAGGCCGACGAGGGGAGAGGCCATTCTAGACTTGGTGCTCGGAAACGAGCTGGGGCAGGTTCAGATCTTGTGGTGGGAGAGCATTTTGGTGATAGTGACCATAACTGCCTCACATTCTACATAGCTATGGAGAAGGAGAGGATTAGGCAAAATGGGAGGATATTTAATTGGGGAAGAGGAAACTATGATGCGATTAGACATGAGTTAGGAAGCATGGACTGGGAGCAATTGTTCCATGGTAAAGGCACTATAGACATGTGGAGACTGTTTAAGGAACAGTTGTTGCAAGTGATGAATAAATATGTCCCTTTGAGACAGGCATGAAGGGGTAAGATAAAGGAACCTTGGATGACGAGAGCGGTGGAGCTTCTCATCAAAAGGAAGAAGGTAGCTTACATAAGGTGGACGAAGCTAGGGTCAAGCTCAGCTCTAGACGATTACAGGCAGGCGAGGAAGGAGCTCAAAAATGATCTGAGGAGAGCCAGGAGGGGGCATGAAAAAGGCTTGGCAGAACGGATTAGGGAGAACACAAAGGCATTTTACACTTATGTGAGGAATAAGAGAATGGTCAAAGAAAGAGTAGGCCGATCAAGGATAGCACAGGGAACTTGTGTGTGGAGTCTGAGGAGGTAGGGGAAGCCCAAAATGAGTTTTTTGCTTCTGTCTTTACGAAAGAAACGAACTTTGTAGTGAATGAAACCTTTGAAGAGCAGGTGTGCATGCTGGAATGGATAAAGATAGAGGAAGCTGATGTGCTGAAAATTTTGTCAAACATTAAGATTGACAAGTCACCAGGCCCGGACCAGATTTGTCCTCGGCTGCTTTGGGAAATGAGAAATGCAATTGATTCGCCACTTGCGAAGATCTTTGCATCCTCGCTCTCCACTGGAGTCGTGCCTGAGGACTGGAGAGAGGCAAATGTAATTCCTCTCTTCAGGAAAGGAAATAGGGAAATCCCCAGCAATTACAGACCAGTAAGTCTCACGTCTTCGTCTGCAAGGTGTTAGAAAGGATTCTGAGGGATAGGATTTATGACCATCTGGAAGAGCATGGCTTGATTAAATGCAGTCAACACAGCTTTGTGAGGGGCAGGTCATGCCTCACAAACCTTATCGAGTTCTGTGAGGATGTGACTAGAAAAGTTGATGAGGGTCGAGCTGTGGATGTGGTGTATGTGGACTTCAGTAAGACATTTGATAAGGTACCCCATGGTAGGCTCATTCAGAAGGTCAGGAGGAATGGGATACAGGGGAACTTAGCTGTCTGGATACAGAATTGGCTGGCCAACAGAAGACAGTGAGTGGTAGTAGAAGGAAAATATTCTGCCTGGAAGTCAGTGGTGAGTGGTGTTCCACAGGGCTCTGTCCTTGGGCCTCTACTGTTTGTAATTTTTATTAATGACTTGGATAAGGGGATTGAAGGATGGGTCAGCAAGTTTGCAGATGACACGAAGGTTGGAGGCGTTGTTGACAGTGTAGAGGGCTGTTGTAGGCTGCAGCGGGACATTGACAGGATGCAGAGATGGGCTGAGAGGTGGCAGATGGAGTTCAACCTGGATAAATGCGAGGTGATGCATTTTGGAAGGTTGAGTTTGAAAGCTGAGTACAGGATTAAGGATAGGATTCTTGGCAGTGTGGCGGAACAGAGGGATCTTGGTGTGCAGATACATAGATCTCTTAAAATGGCCACCCAAGTGGACAGGGTTGTTAAGAAAGCATATGGTGTTTTGGCTTTCATTAACAGGGAGATTGAGTTTAAGAGTCGTGAGATCTTGTTGCAGCTCTATAAAACTTTGGTTAGACTGCACTTGGAATACTGCGTCCAGTTCTGGTCGCCCTATTATAGGAAAGATGTGGATGCTTTGGAGAGGGTTCAGAGGAGGTTTACCAGGATGCTGCCTGGACTGGAGGGCTTATCTTATGAAGAGAGGTTGACTGAGCTCGGACTCTTTTCGTTGGAGAAAAGGGGGAGGAGCGGGGACCTAATTGAGGTATACAAGATAATGAGAGGCATAGATAGAGTTGATAGCCAGAGACTATTTCCCAGGGCAGAAATGGCTAACACGAGGGGTCATAGTTTTAATCTGGTTGGAGGAAAGTCGTGAGGGGATGTCAGAGGCGGGTTCTTTACACAGAGAGTTGTGAGAGCATGGAATGCGTTGCCAGCAGCAGTTGTGGAAGCAAGGTCATTGGGGTCATTTAAGAGACTGCTGGACATGCATATGGTCACAGAAATTTGAGGGTGCATACATGAGGATCAATGGTCAGCACAACATCGTGGGTTGAAGGGTCTGTTCTGTGCTGTACTGTTCTATGTTCTATGTTCTATGAATCAAAATGTTGGAAGCTGTGCAACGGCTAACTCATCACCTGGCTCCCCAAACTTGAGGTTGGGGTGGAAGGTGTTGGTGAAGTGAATGAACTGTCTGAGCTCCTCTGGGGAGCAAGACGTGGCGCCAATACAGTCATCAATGTAACGGAGAAGAGGTGGGGTTTGGGGCCTGTGTAGGTGTGGAAGAGGGACTGTTCCACGTAACCTACAAAGAGGCAGTCATAGCTTGGGCCCATGCCCAACCGCCTCAACCTCTCCACCCCTCTCACCCACTCGAACCTCTCCCCCGCAGAACGGGCAGCCCTCTGCTCCCTCCACTCCAACCCCAACCTGACCATCAAACCTGCAGACAAGGGAGGCACAGTGGTAGTATGGCGCATTGACCTCTACATCGCCAAGGCCAAACGCCAACTCTCCGACACCTCCTCCTACCACCCCCTTGATCATGACCCCACACCTGAGCACCAAACCATCATCTCCAATACCTCCCATGACCACATCACCTCAGGGGACCTCCCACCCAGACCCTCCAAACTTATTGTTCCCCAACCCCCCACGGCCCGTTTCTATCTCTTTCCCAAAATCCACAAACCTGCCTGCCCTGGTCAACCCATTGTCTCAGCCTGTTCCTGCCCCACCGAACTCATCCCCACATATCTGGATTTCATTTCCTCCCCTTTGGCCCAGGAACTCCCTACCTACGTCCGTGACACTCCGCCTAGCCGAACTCGTGCTCACCCTCAACAACTTCTCTTTCGATCCCTCCCACTTCCTACAAACAAAGGGGGTGGCCATGGGCCCAAGCTATGCCTGCCTCTTTGTAGGTTACGTGGAACAGTCCCTCGTCCGCAACTACACAGGCCCCAAACCCCACCTCCTCCTCCATTACATTGATGACTGTATCGGCGCCGCCTCATGCTCCCAAGAGGAGCTCGAACAGTTCACCCACTTCACCAACACTTTCCACCCCAACCTCAAATTCACCTGGGCCATCTCCAACACATCCCTCACCTTCCTGGACCTCTCAGTCTCCATCTCAGGTAACCAGCTAGTTACTGATGTCCATTTCAAGCCCACTGACTCCCACAGCTACCTAGAATACAACTCCTCCCACCCACCATCCTACAACAATTCTATCCCCTATTCCCAATTCCTCAGCCGCATCTGCTCCCAGGATGAGGCATTCCACTCCCGCACATCTCAGATGTCCACGTACTTCAAGGACCACAACTTTCCCCCCACAGTGGTCGAGAACACCCTTGACCGCGTCTCCCGCATTTCCCGCAACACATCCCTCACACCTTGCCCCCACCACAACCACCCCAAGAGGATCCCCCTCATTCTCACATACCACCCCACCAACCTCCGGATACAGCGCATCATCCTCCAACACTTCTGCCATCTATAATCCGACACCACCACCCAAGACATTTTTCCATCCCCACCCTTGTCTGCCTTCCAGAGAGACCACTCTCTCCGCGACTCGCTTGTCCGCTCCACACTGCCCTCCAACCCCATCACACCCGGCACCTTCCCCTGCAACTGCAGGAGGTGCTACACTTGCCCCCACACCTCCTCCCTCACCCCCATCCCAGGCCCCAAGTTGACTTTCGACATTAAGCAGATGTTCACCTGCACATCTGCCAATGTGGTATACTGTATCCACTGTACCCGGTGTGGCTCCCTCTACATTGGGGAAACCAAGCCGAGGTTTGGGGACCGCTTTGCAGAACACCTCCGCTCGGTTCGCAATAAACAACTGCACCTCCCAGTCGCGAATCATTTCAACTCCCCTTCCCGTTGCTCAGATGACATGTCCATCATGGGCCTCTTGTAGTGCCACAATGATGCGACCCGAAGGTTGCAGGAACAGCAACTCATATTCCGCTTGGGAACCGTGCGGCCCAATGGTATCAATGTGGACTTCACAAGCTTCAAAGTCTCCCCTTCCCCCACTGCATCCCAAAACCAGCCCAGCCTGTCCCCGCCTCCCTAAACTGTTCTTCCTCTCACCTATCCCTTTCTCCCACCTCAAGCCGCACCTCCATTTCCTACCTACTAACCTCATCCCGCCTCCTTGACCTGTTCGTCTTCCCTGGACTAACCTATCCCCTCCCTACTCCCCACCTATACTCTCCTCTCCACCTACCTTCTTTTCTCTCCATCTTCAGTCTGGCTCCCCCTCTCTCCCTATTTATTCCAGAACCCTCTCCCCATCCCCCTCTCTGATGAAGGGCCTAGGCCCGAAACGTCAGCTTTTGTGCTCCTGAGATGCTGCTTGGCCTGCTGTGTTCATCCAGCTTCACGCTTTATTATCTTGGATTCTCCAGCATCTGCAGTTTCCATTATTTCTGGTACAATCAGACTGGGAGTTGTATTGCTGTTTCTTTACAGTCACTAGATCAAAATCCTGCAACTCCTAACCTGACAGTACCATTGACATACCTATACCATGTGGACTCATTGGCTCAACAAAGCAGCTCATCAACACTATTTTCTAAAGGGCAATTTGGAATGGGCTATCAATTCTACCTTTGTCAGACCATTGATGAATAACAAAACAAAACAGTTATGAATGGAAAGAGCAAGATAGGGTGTAGATTTTCCATGAGCTATTAACTTAACCAGCAAAATTTACTCAAATTGGCCAATTAATATAACAGGAACAGCCCATCCACTTCTAACCAACAGACTTGATTTGTGCTGGGCATGATTGGGTGAGAATGGAGAAAGCTGGAACAAGACAACTGACATGAAGAAGCTATGTGATGCAATGTCCAAGATTACATCCATGCACCCTACTTGACATTAAGCACTGAGAGTCGTTGCGAGATTGTGGGAGTGGGAGGGTATGCAAATTGTGTTGGTACAAGAAGGCAGAGCAGAAGGAATGTTAAATGGAACAACCGTTTTGTGGCCTAGTGCTTCTAACTTGCATAAATGAGAAATTCGGAAACTGTTTAATTTGTTTATCTTCATAGATGACACTTTTACAGGGGAAGAAGAGGTTGATCTGAGTGAGCAATGAGTGCTGTGTACATTGTATTAAATAATCCATATAAATGAACCAATGGTAAAAGAAATAATACAGACATGTATTGTGCAGGAAGAGTGGTACATGTGCGTTACAGCACTGTTGAAATAACTACAGCCATGGATAAATTTGTAGGTAAATGAATGCTATTCAACAATTGTCAATGTGCAGTGACAATTATCAAAGCAAATAGAATTCTAGAATGGAACAGCGTATGAGTAACAGAACAATGAACATAAACTGTACTCCTCCAGTTGTTTGTTTGATTATTGTTCTGGCTACTGAAAAAAAGATGAGACAAACCCAAGAAGTGGCAGACGTATGAGCATGAGACTGATGCTTAACGACAAAGTAGAACTTATTTGGAGCAATAGAGGCCACAAGCATTTTTCAGTATTACTCAGCCATGCTAATTATAACAGGCTTTGATCGAGGAAATTTGACAATTTAGATTGGGTGGGAGTGAGAATAACTGGGTCTGAGAAATGCTTGAATCAAGCTCTTTTAATTCTATTATTCAAAATAATCGTGTGAGGGTCAGATCTGAGATCAGCATAAAGAGCCAAAACTGAACAAACATTGGGATAGATAATAAAATGTGAGGCTGGATGAACACAGCAGGCCCAGCAGCATCTCAGGAGCATAAAAGCTGACGTTTCGGGCCCAGACCCTTCATCAGAAGGGTCTAGGCCCGAAACGTCAGCTTTTATGCCCCTGAGATGCTGCTGGGCCTGCTGTGTTCATCCAGCCTCACATTTTATTATCTTGGATTCTCCAGCATCTGCAGTTCCCATTATCACTGAAACATTGGGATAGATGCAGGCTCAGTTTTCAAAGACTGCACAATGGATTTCAAGTATTCCTTGACATCATCCTGTTGCCATTATTGGATTGCAGAGAGGTTAATGAGAAAAATTAAGCATAAGATTAAGCTATTAACTCCTCAAGTTTGCTCTACCATTCAACAAAGTAAGATAATGGCAGATCTGATTGGGACTTCAAATCCACTTTTCCTGTCTATCTAAAATTGTCAACTGTCCTTGAAGATCAAAAATCTAGCCTAATGTAGCCTTGAATATATTTAATGATTTCACCTTCATTGCTCTCTAGAAAAGAAAATTCCAAATCACCAAAATCCCTTAAAATGAAGAGGTTTCATTTCACCTCCATCTTAAACAGGAGATATTTATTTTGAAACTGTGGCCCCTAGATCCAGATTCCCTCAAGATAGGAAACATGCTCCCAACATTTATCATGTCAGAGATAATAGGAACTGCAGATGCTGGAGAATCTAAGATAACAAGGTATAGAGCTGGATGAACACAGCAGGCCAAGCAGCATCAGAGGAGCAGGAAAGCTGCCCCATTTCTGAAGAAGGGTCTAGGCCCGAAACGTCAGCTTTCCTGCTCCTCTGATGCTGCTTGGCCTGCTGTGTTCATCCAGCTCTACACCTTGTTATCTCACTTATCCTGTCAAACTCCTTTTGGGTTATTATGTTTCAATAAGAACAACTCTTTATTGTTTTAAACTCCAATGAGTATAAAACCCACCTGCTCAACCCTTCCTTTAAGAAAACCCCTTTATTCCAGGAATTAATATTAGTGAGCCTTCACTGGAAGACCCCAATGCAAACGTATCCTTCCTTGAATAAGGAACTCTTCGTACTCTTAAAATGTGATCTCACCAATGCCGTGCACAATCATAGCAAGACTTCGCTTCTCTGTGCTTCTTATCATTGAGATCAGACATATTTTTGTTGAATTCAGCTGTCAATTCATTTTTAAATGAATAGTAAGTTCATTCAGATGCAGAGCCATTAATTTTATTGTTCTCCTCCTTTTCCCTGAGTCTTATCTGCAAATCCACTAAGTCTGTATACTCTGTGGCTACCTGCTAAGTTCTGAATATCATTTATCCTACCAGTACCATGCTCTCTTGTCTTGTCCTCATTATTTTATCACATCCCTCTAACTTGTTTCGTCAAACCCATTATTTGGTACAAAGCCATCCCTACCACGCTATTTATACAATGGTTCAGAACGCTGGTTCCAGCATGGTTCAATATAAGTCTGCACCAATGGTTCAGCTCTCATTTTCCCCAGCACTGGTGAAACCTATTCCTTACACCAATCTTTTAACTCCCTAATCTTGTTCACCACATGTTATTCAGGTATTAATGCAGAATGTATTGGGTTCTGCTTTTTTAAGTGTATCCCCTATCTATTCTTACTCCCTAAGCAGAACATCTTTTCTAGTTTTAGCCGTGTTGTTGGCACCTACATGGACCAGAACTAGTGGATATTTTCACTCTCTCCTACCACAAAATACTTGCCTGATTCGAGCAGATACCGTCAACCTTAACATTGGTTAGCAACACAACCTTCTGAACTATCACTCTTGGCTGCAGAGATCTGTGCTTATCTCCCTCACTATACAAAACCCACCATTCCAGTATCACTCCATTTTTATTACCTCTCCCAAGCCGATGGTTTCCTGTACCCACAATGCAGTTTACTTCTCCATTCTGAAGCTGCATGAATATTGAATTTCTTGATCAAAATACATTTTTTGGTGAGATTTTAGTAAGATGCCATGCCAGAGTTTTAAAATGGTGAGCAGCGAGTGAGTGGACCCCATGTGGAACTGCTTGATCTGTGGATTCGTGTTCTGAGAGAATTCAAAATGTGATGTCTCAAAGAAATAATGTGTTTGTGGCTCAAGGAGCCTTGGCTCAGACATTGAGCTGGAGGTTAAGCAATAGGTGCTGCAAAGTATCAGGGAGGAGGAATGATACCTGGACACACCATTCCAGGAGGTAGTCATACTCCTTAAATAGGATCTTCTAATTTATTATCTATTCAGTGATAAGAACATATGACTGACCGAGGCAAGTACAGGGATTGGGAGGGTAGGAAGTAAAGGAGTCTGAGCTTTAAAAGTTAAGCAAGCACAATTCTCCTTATTTCCCTGTGATTTCACATTTTGAATTTTCTCAGAACATGAGCCCCCAAACCGAGCCTTCACACAACTAACTCTCTACCCACCGCGTTTGAACTCTGGCGTGATGCCTTACTGAAACCTGAGCACCAACCTGCTAATATCAGATGCACAAAGACTCCCCAGTGTTAAACAAAGTCACACAAGCTTCTACTGGGGTCCGTTTGTCAAGTCTTGTGATGATGGAGAACTGGCCATGGCAATAAGGCTGTGAATGTGGTGGTCACCAGCTGAGAACCTGCATATTGATACCTGGCGTATGAAGGTTGTTGGACACCTGTGTTTAGGTAGAGGTATGTACCGGCAGTAGCATCTGTTACTGAGCTCAAATGGGGAGGCTATAGAGAAGGTGACCTAAGATCAGACTGTCATATTTTCTCTTGGTTGGGGAACTATTGGCCGCGACATCACCATCTATGGTGCGCAAAGAAAGAAATTCTAAATTTTGAAACTTTGTAATGTGAAAACATTCATGAATAACCTTCAAAACTAAACATCCAAAAAGACAAATTGTAATTTGTATCACATGAATCATCAAGGCATTGCAGATGATATTGTTGTTATCAGTGAGAACCACTTTGCTCAGGAGGAGAAGCTGAAAGAAAAGGAGAGACATAAACCTTTGACTCAAAAAGAATTGATGCCAAACTTTGTTCAGAGTTTCTTCAGCCATCTGGAATAGGATTTTGGATGCACTGTCACCAACTCCCAATTGGGCAAGTGGAAGAGAAGGGTTTTTCTTTTTAAAATGCCAGCATCATTAACAATTAAGGATTGACTCAGATGAAAATGTCGATAAAAAGTTTTATTCTGACCTTCTCAGCCATTTCAAAAGAAGATCATCTTTCTACGCACTTAAATGCTAGGGTTGGGTGGTTGAGACTTCGATGCCTAGAACAGAACAATGCAAATATTGTCCTCTTGGTGACAAAGTGTATTCAGCATGGCCTCAAAATCTCAAACACCCTTTATTGCTGGAAAGTCAAATACAAAATCACATGGAGGCATTTGAGATCAAAACAATTTCATCAACTTACTAACGTCATTTTTCAATTCGAAGATCTATGTGATGTCTGTACTTCAGTCCACTCAGGCTGATGCCTTCTCAATGGATCTTTGATTTGTTCAATCTGTCATGTACACCTGTTGTGCACAAAGACTTTGCAAGATCCAAAGGTTCAAAAGGGAAAAAAGATCAATTTTCTGTCATAAAGCAGCCCCAACAAATACGGATCATGAAAAAACTGGAAATTCTTCACAGCTTAACTTAAATCCAGAATTATGTGATCAAATAAAGTCAGCTATACAAGACTCCTATGTCTAGACATTTGGATTGAATCACTGTTGTAAACAGAACTGGTTTGATGAAAACAATGCTGAAATATGTGACCTCTTTAGGGGAAGAAAATAGCAGCCTATATTGCCTGGCAAAACAACCCAACTTTGCAAGACCATGGCATTTCCAATGCCCAAGGCCAATGCTCAAAGTCAAATCCAGAAGACAAATAGCAAGGTTGGAAGACAAAGCCTAAGATTTCTAACAATATGTTGGATATCTTGACGTGTGAAGCATCTTTGAAGCCACCAGGGCCATGTAAAGACCTTGCAGAATGGTGTTTCTCTTTCTAAGGTTGAGAATCCCAAGACTGGAAAGAGTAGTTTTTGGAAAGGGAGGAGAACAATAAAATTAATCGCTCCGTATCTGAACCCCTCACAAAATCATACCAATGGATCGGGTGTGTTTTCTGGATGGAAGCTTTCTTTCTCAGCTCTCAAATAGCCAGGAGTCCATTGAAGTATTTTCTTTGTCCTCAGAGGCACTTTGAAATTCTACAAGAAGTTTTGTCAGTATTAACAGTTAATGCTGGGGAGAGCTTACTACCCATTATTCAAAATGGCAGCAACTTGTCCAAAGTGCATCAGACTTTCATTTATAATATCCTAATGACAATGCAGAGTTACTGCAGAGAAGTAAAGAAAGGAGGCAAATCCAGCGTTTTATTCTCACTACCTTGTATAGCATCATACCAGACATGCTTCAATATTTGTCGATTGAGAATTAGTCTGATGATCCAGAATAGAAAGCTCATAACCCCATCTCTTCCACTGAGAAAAAACTTATCTCGTTTGCACCTTTTCTTCCTTTTCAGTATATGTGTCAAAGCTTTTACTGTCTTGTTTTTATCTTTTCTTGTTAGTTCCACTTATCTCCAAATGCCTCCTTTCATTTAAAAAAACTCATCCTTTATGCTTTCCAAATGTTTTCTAAACCTCTGGCCTCCCATTAATGTTTGCAGCATTGTGCGCATTCAATATGAAACTTTTCTTAACTTCCTTAGCCTTAGATTGTGCATCCTTTTTGAAAATCTGTCTTTCTAAAGCAAACACTTCGAAATATCTCCTTGGTGCCTGCCACTGTTTTTAAACATATTTTCATGATACATGATAGCCAGCTCTTTCTTCATACTTATGTAATTTTGTCTTTATTTAAATCCAAGGCAGCAGTTTCAAAGGCAAAACATTAACTGCCCTGCCCATCTTCATTATCTTTTGTGTAAATTATGAATTCAAGTTTTCAAATGCATTCAATGATAGCTATTCAGTATAACTACAAATTAATTAAATCATTAATTTAACAAAGACTAACATGTTTTCAGTACTATATTTATATTGGAGCATTTAGAGTAGAAGGGAACATTAAAACTCACATACCAATGATTATCTGCTTGCCCAATTATCCCTCTAGACTTCAGCTGTCAGGTCTCAGTGGCTCCCCTCCTGCCCCACAGAAGCAAAGAGGAGCACCTAGAAGGCAAACTATTGCAGGTGGAAATAGCACAGGAAGTGAGCTGGAGTGTGGTGCCTTGCTCCTGAAGATTCAATAAAAGTAATTTTTCTAAAAATTTCCTCATGCGATGTAGGTGTTGCTGGCTAGCCAGCATTTATTTCCGATCCCTGGTTGCCCTTGAGAAGGTGGTTGTGATCAGGGTGGAAAGGGAAGTATCATTTCTCACTCAGTTACGAACCTCAGTATTTTTTTGCACATCACTCTTCAGCACATCCTTTAATATGAACTTATTCCTCTCCCTTAAGGCATATTGGACAATCTGATTAGACCAGTTCCTGTATTTCATTGGATGCAGTTCAGAGAAGGTTAACCAAGATGATCCCTAGAATGGAGGGATTATCTTATGTGCAAAGGTTAAACATTGGAGTTGACAAGAATGGGAGAATCTTCATCGAGTCACATAAGATTTGCAAGGGGCTTGACAGGGTAAATGCTGGGAGGATGTTTCTCCCAATGGGAGAACCTAGAATCAGAGAACACAGAATTAAGGAGTGCCAATTTTAGACTGGGATGAGGAGGGTTTCTCCTCTGAGAGTTGAATGTATTTGGAATGCCTTGCCACTGAGAGCTGTGGAGGCAGAGTCCTTCTGTATGTTTAATGCTGAGACAGCCCCTGATTCCCCATCTGATCAAGAATTTATGGAGGAAGGATAGGAAAGTAGACACAAGGAATGCAGGATCAGCCATGAATGGCAGAGCAGGCTCAAGAGGCCAAATGGCCTATTCTGTTCCCTCCTTCAGGAGTAGCAAGTATACGGCATCAGGGAGATAGTGAATGATGGGGAAGGATGGTTCCCAATCAAAGCCAACCCAACAATAGTAGAGCTGCGGCAATGGGTCCCCAGGTACCTGATGCTACATATGGCCTAGTCACATTGGGTGCAACAGTCATGCATGTCAATTTGATTTCAGCACTGAAACATTACGATCTACACAATAATTGAAAACCTCCGACCTCGTCATTTCTACTACTTGTCTCTGATCCCAAAGTGTCCCTGAATACGGACCGCCAGAGGAGGATGACCCACCATATCCAAGCTGATGGAAACTTTGCATGAGGGTTTTGACAGTTCTCCCTCAGTCTTGGCCTCCTCTATGGTATTTAGCCTTGAAAGTATAAGTGTCTCGGTACAAATCTTGGATACGAAAGAGGAATGAAAAGTAGTTGCAGAGTTTACAAGGTTTAAAAAATAAGTTAGAAATAAGCCATTGTTAGAGGATTGACATTAGAGTCAGGTAAAAAATTTCAAATAAACGTTGCAATGTAGCAGCTGAGTGTCGGGCATGCGCATGCGGTCTGACCCCTCATGCCAGATCCTTGTCCAGTAACTGCCCCTGCTCCTCTCTAAGTCTCCAGTCCACTCTGTACTGGCATTCAGCTGATCCAATGGAAGTTCCAGGGCAACCCCCCCTACATTGGTGTCCATCTGGGACTCGTTGTCCACGGTGAGAGACCACTGTGATAGGTATAAATGGAGTGTCCTTCTACATTTTCTGGTGCTTTCAATTGTGGTTTTTGGAGATCAGCAAGTACAAGTACACTTGCTGTATTTGTAAAAAGAAATCAAAAATGGACCAAGTGAAATAACAACAGGGGGTATACTTGAGAAAGGTTTACCGAGTAGATGGTGTTCCAAAATGTGAAGGAAGTGAGATACTTATGGAAAGACTCAAATGTTCTCTGCACTTTAAATGATATGTTTTAATGTGTTGTTCCAAATCAATAATGTTGAGGTGTATGTGTGTTTTTGAGGAAAACAGGAGTGGAAAAAGCCAGAATATTTTCCTTCTGAGAGATACCAACTATTTCTGACCTGTAAGATTGGAACAAATTTAAGCCAAGGAATAATTCAATCAAAAATATGTGGAAATTCCACCAGTTTGACACAAACCTTTCTATGACAATTTGGATAATTAACTGGAAATCTAGTCAGTGTATCTAAATATTATTGTATTTAGAGTCACTGCTAATGTAAAAACATAAAGGTTTAGAGCCCTGCGTAAGACATATTGATCACTGATCTGGCTTCGAAGTTTCTCTTTCCTGAAGCTAATGCTATTAACCTTCAACTCCTTCCTATTTAATCTCTCAAGGTAAATAGAGGAGGTTGAATAGCATTAATCCACACAGAAGACAATTTCAAAAAATCTTGCGCTCAGTCTTACAAACAATCAAAAATATTGCTATTAGAAATCTACTATCATGCATTCACATCGTAATGCTGATGTTTTTTTGAAGTTGCTGTTTTCACTTCCAAAATTATATTGGGGCAAATTTGTTTTAATTTCTTTTTTAAAATTCAATTTCAGAGTTTAATTTTCCACCTGTTGTCTTATAGCTTTCTGGTATCAGTCAAAAACAGAAAAAAAGCATCTTTAGACAAGGCAGGCAACATTAAAGCTGAAAACCATTCAAGTAGTTTCTGTTTTAGCTTCAAATTTCCACTGCCTGTGTCCTTTGCTGTTTGTTTGTTATAAATATTAGGTTACGCAATGCACTTCAGTTGTTCCCTATGCAATTACACAATTATGGGAACTCAGAAATGCATTTGATTGAAGCCCAATACAGGTATACTTAATGTGATTTACTGGCCTGATGTATCTTCAGTAAAATCTATTTTGTTTTCAAACTATATCTATAATTTACTGTGGGCAGAATCTTAACCTATCAGCAACAAAAGATTAGAAGGCTGATGGCAAGACGATTTGGCTGGTTTCCTTACTTCCGCCAGAGATTCAGGGTGGAATCTTATACGGGTCTGAATAATGTAGCCTGTGGTGAGATGTGTGGCAGAATCAGACGAAAACTCCAGTGAGACCCATCTCAACTTTGGAAGAGATAGTAAGAACCGTTGATGCTGGAGTCAGGGATAGTACAGTGTGGAGCCGGATGAACATAGCAGGCCAGGCAGCATCAGAGGAGCAGGAAAGTTGACGTTGAGAGTCGTGGCCCTTCTTCAGAAAAACTTTGGAAGCATTTTGTTCTATCTTTTATGTTTTCGGCAAGTAGCAGGTAAGATTTTTGCTAGGCATGTGGGAGTTGCTGTGGTTATTGGTTGATGAACACCTTGTTCATGGCACAGCAAGTGACATTATTATTTGGCTTAAGATAACAAAGTGTGGAGCTGGATGAACACAGCAGGCCAAGCAGCAATTCAAGAGCACAAAAGCTGACGTCGGCTTTTGTGCTCCTGAGATGCTCCTTGACCTGCTGTGTTCATCCAGCTTCACACTTTGTTATCTTGGATTCTCCAGCATCTGCAGTTCCCATTATCTCTGATTACTATCCAGCTTCGTATTTTACCAAGCAAGCTAGAAGTCTGGGAAACTTATATCTGCACTAGTTTCCATATCCTGGTGGATTCAACTCACTGTTTGCTCTGGACAAACTCCCACAATTTTATGTTCAAGCCACATCCCCAGCATTATTCACTGGTATCAACAGTATGCTCCCTTCTTCCACAGACATTGACATCTGGCATCTGCCAGGCCTCATGACCACCCTGTTATCTCTCCAATGGACAGGCACCCAGGCAACTTCCACTAAAAGTCTGCATCAGAGGCACTTTGTGGAAAGGAACCGGCAACCAGAAACCAGCTTGCACACTGGGTTAGGTTGCATCTGGGAGATGCTTGTTTGCTCACTTAACACCTCCTGGTATGCTGGGTAGTTTTCATGTCTTGAATTGCCTTGCCAATAAGAGCAGTCGCATAACCAGGTAGCTTTCCCTTTGAGTCAGCAGTCCTCAGGCAAGAGGATATACATCTTGCTGTACAGCTGGATGCAAAATCAGTCTCTCAGCCACACCATATAGCAGCAGATTGTGGCAAACAAGCTGCATGTGCAGAAAGCAGGCAGCCAGGTCTCAAAGCCTTAGGATAGAAGTCCTCACTAAAATCTATGGAGGCATCCATCAGTCAGGAAGTCTTGGGCACAGTAAGTGAAGGGCAACCTCTGATACCACTCCAAAGGATTGGCCGCAACCAGGTGTCCGGTCGGGATGTTAGTGGTTCTATGTACTGGCAGAGGAGAACTCACTGTCACCTTCCATTGTGCTGGAAATAGAAAGTGGAGAAAAACAGCTCTGAGCAGCCTTGAACTGGACTGGGTAAGTCACTCAATCAATGAAGGAGGAAGCTGTAGCAATCACCCAACATAAAGCTTTTAAATGGGAAAGAACATTCGTCACAGACCCACAGGTAAGTAGACTGCCTACTCCCTGGCCACCTAACAGAAATGATCCTCTCTTTGCATTGCACCTTCTTGGCACAACTGCTGCTGGGTATTGGTTTCACAGCTATGTCTTGTGCTCAGACGGAGCCAAACATGAGGGATATTTAATTACGGAGGGCCAGTAGTATCACCATGTGTTTGCATTGTTACCCTTCTTCCTAAGGAATTCTCTGTCACACAAATTGGTTGAGGCCAAAATACTAAAGTTTTCAAGAAGGAATTCCAAGAACTAAAGTGATCAAAGAACATGGGGACAAAGCAGGAAAAGGGATGGAGCAGAATGCTCATCCATGATCCTGTTGAATGGCAGAGCAGGTTCAAAGGGCCATATGGCCTACTCCTGCTGTTTTTTATGTTTCTGTGGTTCCAGATGGTGTAGCAGACTGTCAGCATGGACTTTCATCCATGGATCGGATGGCATAACAATGCATTTAGCTCCCACACAGAGACACTCTCAAACATGCATATGTTTGAGGCACTAACACTTGTACATAAGCAGAAAGTCACATTTGGCCATTTGTCATCTGTTCCACCGAGGTTCTACAAATAAGTTTTCTTCTTCCACTCTTTCCCAACACATCTTTTTGTACTCCCTGGTTCCACAGCAGGGATGGAGCATGGCTATTTGTCAATGGACTTTGGCCCTGGAGATTGGGACTAGAGATCATGGCTTGTCAGGCCCCACCCTCCTCAGTCTGTATTTGCAGGTATCAGAGGGGTCAGACTTGGGGAAGTGAAAGGACTGTCATCTTTGCTATGTGGCCAGTTGAAACTGCCAGAGCACCTGTATATGGTTTCTCTGCCCATTAGCACCACCCTGTCTCCATGTGAGGAGGGTTACCAGGATTCGTTGAATCATAGAGTCAAGGTTCTCCATTTCCCTATTGCTAGGCCGATGATAGATTGTATGCCTTTCCAGCTGATCCTGAGGGTACAGACTATTTAAGCAGGATTATTTTTGCCTCAAAAAAAGTCAACCAAAAGATTGACAAATTACTTGATCCCAAAATACCTTTTTAATGATAATCTAAAATAAGGCTCATTTGGATACATAGGAGCCACTCAATGACTCTGCTTCATCCTACTTCACAGTGGAAACACTAAATAGTTTGCCTTTACTATAGCAATCCTAGATCAGGGACATCAAAGGCACAAGTTTGGTCATGATCCCCTACTTATTCCTAGCATTTGAACAGAGGTATACCTGAGTGAATTGTCCAATTTCTAACATTAGCTATTGCCACAATTTATTGATGCAGCATGATTTGAAATATCTTTCAGTTACTCAGGTTGACTGGAGATTTCTGAGCTGAAATTAAACCCAACTTCTGGAATTGCAAAATCAATCTCTATCTCAGTAACAAAAACACCATTGCTGGAAAAACTCAGCAGGTCTGGCAGTATGTGTGAAGGAAAATACAGAGTTAGTGTTTTGGGTTCAGTAACCCTTCCTCAGAACCATCTTAGTAATTCCCACCTCCTGTAAATGAAAACTGGATTTGAATAGCATTTGTATTTATCTCTGCCATCATTTGCATGTGGGACATTTCACAGATCTGATTGACAAAACATCATCCTGAGAAAATTTGTTTATTTGAGATGGGCAGGGTGGAATTATGTCATCATTTTGATCGACATTTTTTCAGTTTTTTATTTACCCAGTTTGAACTCACTTGTGAAGGAAGCATAAATTAGTTAATAGTCAAAGATGAATTTTAAAAAAAGGGGACTGTTACTTCCTGAAGGAGGTTTTGCATGACTAATGATCTTTGGTAGCAGGAGGGAGAGAAGCCTTTTACAATCTTGATTTGAATCCAACATTTTTGAAACAGATTTTTCTATCTCTCCTGGAAGTGATTCTTCCTTTATTTATGGAATGGTCACAACTCTAGCACCTTACACAGATGTCATTCCGCACTGCAAAACTTGGATATAGTGAGTGTTCAAAGAATATAAAACCATAGGAGGGATTTGATTTTCACCTCATATCAACTTTTTAAAATCCCTTTGAACATTTCCAGCATTAGTTGGTACACAACAAACAAAGCAGCTAATTTTTCTCCCCCTGCTGCCCCACAAAACTGTTGAGACCTATTCAGAAGCCCCTTATTGCACTGGGTTGTGAAATGATATCATCTACTATTTCAGCAGTGGGCAGGAAATTTAAACAATCTCCTGACCTATATGGCAACATCAGGTCAAACATTATTTATATGGACACAAACTGATTTTTACCAACAATGGTTTACATTCCAATGAAACTTACATTGGACCAGAAGGAGGCCATTCATCCTCTCGAGCTGGTTCTGACACACAATTAGATCATGATTAATCTGTGTCCTAACTCCATATATCTGCCCTGGCCCATATTCTTTAATGCCTTTTGTTTAACAAAAATTGATCTATCTGATTTTAAAATAGCACTTGATCCACTGTCCACTACCATTTGTGGAAGTTAGTTCCAAATACCTACCAGCCTTTTTGGGTAGAAGTTGTGTATATGGACGTCAGCGAGGCGTTTGACAATGTTCTGTATGGTAGTTTAGTTACCAAGGTTAGATCACATGGAATACTGGGAGACCTAGCCATCTGGATATAAAATGACTCAAAATAGGAGACAGGGGTTGGTGGGGGAGGGTTGTATTTTGGATTGGGGGCCTGTGACCAGTGGTGTGTCACAAGGATCAGGGCTGGGTCCACTGCTTTTTGTCATTGATATAAATGATTTGAGCATGAATATTGGAGGTATTGTTAGTAAGTTTGCAGATGACACCAAAATTGGAGGTGTAGTGGAAAACAAAGAGGGTTAGCTCAGAGTACAATAGGACCTTGAGCAGATAGCTGAGGAGCGGCACACGGAGTTTAATTTGGATAAATGTGAGATGCTGCATTTTAGAAAGGCAAACCAGGGCAGGGTTTATGCACTTAATGGTAAGGTCTTGAGGAGTGTTACCGAATAAAGAAACCTTGGGATACAAGTTCATAGTTCCTTGAAAGTAAAGTTGCAACTAGATAAAGTAGTGAAGAAGACATTTGGTATGCTTGCCTTTATTGGTCGGTGCATTGAGTATAAGAGTTAGGAGGTCATGTTGTGGCTGAACAGGACATGGATTGGGCCACTTTTGAAAAATGGCATGCAATTCTGGTCTCCCTGCTACAGAAAAGATGTTATGAAACTTGAAGGAGTTCAGAAAAGATTTACAAGGATATTGCCAGGGTTGGAGGGTTAAAGCTTTAGGAAGAGGCTGAATAGGCAGGGGCTATTTTCCCAAATGCTGGCCAACAGGACCAGATTAGTTTAGAATATCTGGTTGGCATGGATGAGTTGGATGGAAAGGTCTGTACATCTCTATGACAGCAAGTGCTTCCTAACATCGCTCCCAAACAGTCTGCCCCTAATTCTCTATGTCCCCTAGTTCTAGAATCTTTAACGAGTGGAATTAATTTATTTTTATCTACCCTGTCTTTTCCTATTAATATCATGAAGTCTTCAAACAGATCACACCTTAACCTTTTATATTCTGCACAAAACAGGCTTGATTTGTACAATCTCTCCTCATAATTTAACCAATCATGCCCAGGTGTCGTTTTTGTCAACATTGTACTCCGTCCTAGGCCAATAGTTCCTATAAGGTGTGGTGCCCATATCCGTTCACAGTACTGCAAGTGGGGTCTAACAACCACCCACCACCCCCCACACCAGAGTTATGCATAACAGCAGTATAATTTCCACATCATTATATCTAGTGCACTAGGGTATAAAGGCCAGCATTCCAGCAGCTTTCTTGATTATTTTCTGCCCTTGTTTGCAGCATTTTAAAGATCTAGTTACCTGAATCCCTCAATCACTTTGGACATCCGCTGTATGTAATTTCACACTATCTAAAAAGTATTTTGGCTTATTCTTTCTCAATCCAAAATGAATAATCTCACATTTGCTAACAATGAACCTCCACGATGTGACTCACATAAAGGCATTTATTAACTGTTGAGCTCCCAAACTGAACTATCAAAATGAGACGGAGTTAAGCATGCAGGTAGAGCAGGCGGTAAAGAAGGCAAATGGTTTGTTGGCCCTCATTGCGAGAGGTTTCGAGTACAGGACCAGGGATGTGTTGTTGCAGTTATACAGGGCATTGGTGAGGCCACACCCAGATTATTGTGTGCAGTTTTGGTCTCCTCTTCCAAGAAAGGATGCTCTTGCTCTCGGGGGAGTGCAGCGAAGGTAGGCGGTAAAGAAGGCAAATGGTTTGTTGGCCCTCATTGCGAGAGGTTTCGAGTACAGGACCAGGGATGTGTTGTTGCAGTTATACAGGGCATTGGTGAGGCCACACCCAGATTATTGTGTGCAGTTTTGGTCTCCTCTTCCAAGAAAGGATGCTCTTGCTCTCGGGGGAGTGCAGCGAAGGTTTACCAGGCTGATTCCGGGGATGGCGAGACTGATGTATGAGGAGAGATTGACTAGGTAAGCATTGTTTTTGCTGGGGTTCAGATGAATAAGGGGTATCGCAGAGAGACTATGACAGGGTAGATGCAGGGACAATGTTCCCAATGTTGGCTGTATCTAGAACCAGGTGTCACAGTCTGAGGATCCTGGGTAGACCATTTAGGACCGAGCTGAGGCATTTAATCCAGAGACCCAGATGACATTCCAGAGATCTGGAAGATGGTGGAACTTGAATTCAACAAAATATCTGGAATTAAGAATCTAATGATGATCATGAACCCATTGTTGATTGTCAGGAAAAACCCATCTGGTTCACCAATGTCCTTTAAGGAAAGACACTGCCATCCTTTCTTGGTCTGGCCTACATGTGACTCCAGACCTGCACCAAAGGGGTTGACTCATAACTGCCCTTGGGGCAATTAGAGATGGGCAATAAATGCTGCCTGGTCATCCCGTGAAAGAATACATTTATATAAAGGACATTTATTTACCCAAAGAGTGGTGAACCTGTGGAATTCATTACCACAGGAAGTAGTTGACACCAATACAGTGAATGTATTCAAAAGGTGGCTGGATATGGCACTTGGGGTGAATGGGCTCAAAGATTAAGGGAGGAAAGCAGGATTAGGCTATTGAGTTGAACGGTCAGCCATTATCGCGATGAATGGTGGAGCAGTTTTGAGGGCCGAATGGCTGCCACCTGCGCCTATCTTCTATGTACGTTTCGATGTATGATAAGAAATGCAACAGAAGCTAACACTATTGAAATGCCATAGCAAATTTATTTGCCTATATTGGAATGGCAAAATCAATTGCAGGTTAAACTTCGAAAAAAAAACAGCTGTAAGAGAAAATAGATTAAATTATGTTTGATGTACACAGACAAGGGAATACTCCTGTAAAGCAAGTTCAGTAGGTTAGTGCAGATTATGTACAAGAGGCTAAAACACAATCAGACTCTGATGGTCAAGCCAAGAGAAAAATGATTTAAAAAGTCGTGCACTTAAATTTGGGTCAAATAGGATTTTTTTTTGAAGAATGTTTCTGAACAAAGCAAATACCAGGAAATACTAGGAAGGTGTGGCAGAACTGGAGACAGAAGCAGACTTAATGCTTCAAGATGAAGATGACACTTCTTCAGAAATGTCATCTACTAGACAACTTATTTGACACAACGTTGGTTTGCAATATCGAAACGGGGCTTCAAATTAGAACACAATGTAACTTTTGAGAGAGGCTGATGGACCTAGGTGCAAAGAACAGTTTGCTTTTAGGATTGTGAGTCACTTTTTGTTTTATGGCTTACCTTGAAAAACAGTTCACATTAATCAGCAAGGTGCAAAGTTCAATACCTGGCCTACAATGAATTCTCAACCATAGCAATGAAGGAGGTGTTACAATCACCTACAAATATTGCAGATGTATAAGATTAGAGTATAAAATCTGACAGTTTAATAAGCCAAGCGTTCAAAGAAGCTCTGAGATTTGCAAAGAAACAGTGAGATGAGTTTTTCACCTCCAGCTGGGTATCTTTTTTTGATGTGTCAATGCCTGTGCCTCTGTGGGTATCCTACGGGTGCTCCACTTACCTCCCACAGTCCAACGATGTGCAGGTTAAATGGATTGACCATGCTAAATCGCCCTACAGTATCCATGGATGTACAGGCTAGATGGGTTAGCCTTGGGAAATAGAGATAGGATGGGGGTCTGGCTGTGATGTGTTGATGCAGCTAACCATTGTTGCTGTCCAAGTCTATACTTAAAGCATGTCACCTGTCATACTGTACTCAGGACTAGCTTCAAGGCAGGATAGCTGCTGGGACTACTGACTTATACATAATCACACATTCTCTCATGCTTCCTTGGATAAATTTTCAACCATTATAGCTGCGTATTGTTTTAACACACATTTTAACGTCAGGGAGTATCTTGACTTGATTCATAAAGACCTGATGAGGCAATGCGTACCTTATCCCTTGTAGCATTAGAGACGAAGATGTGGATAATATGGCACGGAAAGATCTAGCAGGTGTTAACTAATGGCTCATGATAGACATACTCACTGTCACAGGCACCACAGTGTCTGGACTAATATTAATTTTTCAGTTATAAGATTAGCAACCATTTTAAAAAATGAATACATCCTTGTTACATTTCATGTCTTCCATCCCCACAGTCCAAGGACGTGGATGAAATCAGAGCACCTAGAGGAAACCCAAGCAGACACTGGAACATTGCAAAATCACCACTCAGTTATCCAAGGCAGTAATTGACCTCAGATCCCTGGTGCTGTGAGGCAGCAGTGCTGACCACTGAGCCACCGTGCCACTGAATGTTAATGTTTAGTCATTGGGCATCTTTAAAGCTGAGCATTAAATTTGTGGACATTGGGAAAATTACAGGGATCAGGTGGCAAAGTGAAAATGAATACTGGAATACGTTTGAGGAGCTGGAGAACCGACTGCTGCTCCTATTTCTTATGTTCATATCCACCGATTCGCATGTGGATGTCATACATATCAGAAATCGGCTGTTTTTTTTCACCCTCCTCTCCTACCACAACTGGTTTGAGATAAATTATGTCTGTACACCCAACTCAATTAGTGAACATGTGTGTGCCTAAATCTGAAGCAAACTCTGGGCATTACCTAAAAATGTACAGATATTTTGCATTTTTTTGGTTCAGCACAATATCGGAATAATTATAACAATTAATACAAAGGATCTGACATCAGAAGGTAACCTCGGATAATTCAGATTGACAGTACAACCTCTCTCCCACCCTATACAGCCATGCACAATGAATTGAACAGCCAAAACCTACAATCACATAAACGTTCCAATCTGAGCCTAATTTAAGGGATAGTCAATACTGACTTGATTATTGCTATTATTGCATTCAAGCCATTAAGAAATTCAATTATGCATTATGAATATGTAGTGCTTATGCTACTTTTAAAGCAATGCTTTGGATTGAATTCTGCTGAGGCACACTTGTGTGAAAACAAATTGAGACTCCAATAAACTGCATCACTGTCAACTAGATCAAATATTTGGGCAAGATTCTGGAAATGTTACTAATTTTTATCTGTTTCCTGGTGCAAGAGACAATCCATGAGAACAGTTTGCAGGACATCGTGAATTAGAACGAAGAAATAAAACTAGCAAAATATCAAAACTTTGAAAAGTAAAGTATGGATGTGGTAAAAGAGCAAATAAATCCAAAATGACGGATGACCTTAACTATGTAACAGTGAAACATGGAGCTTAGGTGGAATAACAGTCCCACACTTACAAACACTAATCTACTAAGTCAGTTTCATTACATGTGGAAGGTCACACTATTTTACACAATTAAGACATTGTGCTCAGTTCATGAACTGCAACATTCATTGTAATATTAACTTCTGTTTTTTAAAAATAAGATTAATGGGACAAAGGGTGAAACTATTTGAGCTCTGAGATAAAGTCTATCTTGTGTTTTGGTCAAGTGCCTAAAAAAAACACTTCAATAATATATAATTGCACAGCCATTCACTGCTGAACTTAAAATAGTTTTATTTCACAGGACATTAGTGCTTCAGATTGGAGTCTGCTTCTTGATGGAAGCTACATATAACTTTTCTTTTAAAAAATGTCATTTGTATTCAAATCTTTGTAATATGTCTGTTCAGTTAAAAAGTGAACAAATGAGAGTTCGATATAGTAAAAGTGCATTATTGATTGCTCACGATTCTTCACTGAAGTCACCCTAAATAAAATATTTACATCTTAACTTTTCCATGAGTTGTAAAATCAGTATTGAAGAGATACCTTACCTTAATCATCTTTAAAGCCCTGAAACACTTTGCTGGCCTTTGGTGGATTATCACAAAAAAATATTGAGACATAGTAAATCAGAAGAGGTTAGATAAATCAAATAGGGAAGCAAATTTAAAAATTGCCAATATTGGCTAAAGTGATGAATTTCCGCTGGACTCCCTTCCATCACTGGAGCTTCAGTGGATGTTCAGTAGAAGTTCTATTTACACATGCAATGGGGGCCTATAAACTTAGAGGAAGTGGGTGACGTCCCAATAAATCCACAAGACTGTGTTGTAGGAGGGGTTTCACTTGATTTTGATGATAAAATCTTCCTCCCACTTTGGATCCATTGTAGATATAGTAAGTACCCAACACCCAGGGTTATTTCAAGCCAAGTTTGAGGTGATACATTCTTGTAATCTTTCAGGGGGAATGGTTCATATTCACTGTCCACTTCCCTCATCCAGTCCAGCCAAGACTCAGAATTCACAATATTTAAAAGTGAACTTCTAACATCCCACTTCATAACTGCTCAAAAATGTCAGAATTTCACATTACAACTAAAACTCAAGTACTTTTACATGTGTGTTTTTTAATACATTTTTGGGATGTCATTAACTTTGCCAACATATGTTGCCCATCCCTAGAGATGGTGGTAAGCTGAACTGAACAATAGATGTTGCTTTCAAAGAGTACTATACATTTCCCCACAAAGATTTTACATGTAGATATAAATACTTATATTTACAGTCAGCATTTATAGGATTTATGGTTAATACTTCAAAAGGCAATTCTGTATAAGATATGGGTTATTGAGGCTGATACAACATGTCTGGTTATCCTTGAAAAGAGAGCTGCTATGTTGAACTGCTACAGTCCATTTGCTGTAGGTGGACTCACAAAATCATTGGGGAGGAGGTTCCAGTTTATTGACCCAGCAACATTGAAATAACGTTGATATATTTCCAAGTCAGGATGTTGATTGGCTTGGAGAGGAATTTGGAGGTGATGGTGTTTCCATGTATCTTCTGTCCTTGCCCTTCCAGATGAAATCGCTAGTCTGTTTGGATAGTGCTATCTATGAAATGGTATCTGAATAATATGGGTGCAACTCCAAAAATTCATTCCAGATTTTATTAGACATTCTATTTGCAATAGCACACAGTAGAATAGATACAAAAATAGGTTCTGAGCAAGTGGCCAACTTCCAAATTAAATGTGCTTGGGACAGACTACAGCCCTGCTGCTACAAATTACTATGTTCCAAGGGATGTTACAAAACGCTGAGCGAGGTTCTCTATTTTCAGTTGAAATATTTGGTTGAATGAGATTCATAGTGCCTGGTCCACTGTGGCTCTGAATAACTTTTCTGACTCAATTTCTCGTCTTCACTTTGTTAATGATGCCAGCGGCCTCTTCAATTGATTGACTGATTTATTATTGTCATGTATTGAGATACAGTGAAAAGTGTTGTTTTACATGCTGCACAGGCAGGTTGTACCATGCAAAGTGCATTAGGGTAGAAGAATAGAGAAGGTGCAGAGAGAGAGAGAGAGAGAGATGGTGGTGGGACCGGGTGGGGGGTGAGGGGGGGTTACGGGAGGGAGAGAGAGAGAATTAACATTTAGATTAGATTCCCTACAGTGTGGAAACAGGCCCTTCAGCCCAACAAGTCCACACTACCCCTTGAAGCATCCCACCCAGACCCACCCCACTATAACCCCTGAACATTACTGGCAATTTAACATGGTCAATCCACCAAGCCTGCACATTTTTGGACTGTGGGAGGAAACCCAAACTCCTGGAGGAAACCCACGCAGACACAGGGAGAATGTGCAAACTCCACACAGACAGTTGCCCAAGCCTGGAATTGAACCTGGGTCCCTGTTGCTGTGAGGCTGCAGTGCTAACCACTGTGCCACCGCGCTGCTCCATGTCAAGAGGTCCTTTCTCAAGGAATTGCATAGCAAGAGAGGCAGAAGTGCTTAACAGCCCAAGTTTGTCACATATATGCAGGGACCTGCACACTGATGCTATAGTCATAGGGGCTCAGCATCAATATCAAGACAAGAGTGGAACAGGGGCCTCAACCTACTCTAGGTGCCCAAACCGGTCAGGGTGGTGCCAATAGGTGCCCATATGGAGGAAGAGGTCATTCACAGAACACAATACAATTCTCCCCTCAATTCTTCAGAGTGCACCTCCATATGCCTGTTGGCTTTGGTCATAAAACTTCTAGAAATTCAAGCTGAGAAGCCTGCATTTGGCAATGACACTCACAGCAAGCCTTGGGCCTTTAAGCCTAAACACCCCCAGGAACAGCCACCCAAGTCTTTCAGAGCAGACTCCATCCACCCAGCTGTTCATAGAATCAATACAGTTTGAAAGCAGGCCATTCAGCCCATCAAGTCTGCACTGATCCTCTGAAAGACAACCGATCCAGACATATCTCCATGCCCCATCGCTGTAACCCTACATTTCTCATGGCCAATCCACCTAACCTACACAGCTTTGGACTGTGAAAGGAAAACCCCACAGACACAGGGAGATGGTGCAAACTCCACACAGAGATTCACCGGAGGCCGAAAGCAAACCCGGTCTTTGGACGGTGGGAGGAAACTGGAGGCAGTGTGTGAGGCAGCAGTGCTAACCACTGAGCTCCCGTGTCACCCATTGTAAATCACTCCATCTATTGTTGAATGGAACAGGGATATGAAACACCTCAAAGGGCACAGTAAGACTCGAACTCACAACTGATGATTTACAAGACCAGTGCTTTAACCATTGAACTATGGAGTCAGGGAGCTGTGGAAATCAGGGCTGCACTTAGCCATAATGGGAAATGTATCTCACTTGTACTCTTAAAATTTTTTCTATTGTATATTTTTTGCTGTTGTACCTGGTCAAGTCAGACCGATATGAGAAGAGCAACGTCTCCAGGCATCCCAAAGATGGAAGAAGTTACAATTTCCAAGAATTTTTCATCTTTCATAAGCTACTGTCTCCTTCACTGCAAAAAGCCACTGGCATTGGACATCTTTGAACAATGAAGTTCAACCACAGTATCTTCATATGAGATCTGTGAGCAGATGATTTGAGGAATGTCAAAGATAATTTTTTTCTTTCAGGAACTCCTCAGCCCTTGCATCTATCAAAATGAACCTCCATGTTATGCCCTCACAGAGTGTAGCACACAGGCTTCCTGTGTCTTGTCTAGAGAAGGTCCTCTAAAGTATGTGACAGTATCCAGTTGTACTTCACAACAATTTGATGTTAAATTAGAAGGAGAACAGTGCTAGCAAGTCACTGTCACTACCATCCCCTTCTTTCACCTGAAGAAAATGCTCCATTCCACATTGCAAACTACATCTTTTTACGCTTACGTTTCAGTGCGAGGATATGGCTTCTGCAGTGTCATCCTTTTTAAGAAGCGTGCTTGGGAAATGGGAACTTCAGGTTCTGCTTTGAACTGCCTTTACCTGATTTCAATTATTTTGTTGACATGATGAGGAGGAAGTTAGTGTTTACAATGGTTTCAGAGATAGTAGGAACTGCAGATGCTGGAGAATCTGCAATGACAAGGCATGGAGCTGGATGAACGCAGCAGGCCAAGCAGCATCAGAGGAGCATATTTCTGAAGGGTCCAGGCTCAAAACGTCAGCCTTCCTGCTCCTCTGATGCTGCTTGGCCTGCTGTGTTCATCCAGCTCTACACCTTGTTATTCCTAGTGTTTACAACGATGTTCCTGATCACTTGACACCAAGATTTGGAATGTGCATTCTTGGCAAATGTGTTGCTAATGGGTTCAAACTGAAACCAGACGGGTAGCACTGCGTAATTATTGGAGGTAAGATTACAGTAACTCTCCCAAGCAAGGCCTCCAAGTCAAACAGTTTTACTCGGTACCAAAGGAAATGAGATGCTTTGCATTGTGCATTTTGCATGTGGTACCAGCAATTTTATGCAATTGACTTTTAATCCACCATGGCAAGGCTCCAGCCTTGTGTTCCAGAGAAAGTGTTATATACTGGAGATGCAAGAATTTTCCCCAAAACATCATGTTTCATTTTGTGTTACTACCCCCGCTTCTATGGAGACCCTTTATGTAACTGTTAATGTCCTCGTTTTAAATATTTTCAAATCAATCTGGTCAGAGGTGTTATTACACACATTTGGAGCAGGTGAGGCTTGATCCTGGGCCTGCTGGTCCAAAGGTAAAGATACTACCACTTTACCCAAAATATCAACATTCAGACTAGGACACAGATCTGAGAGCTCTGGTCAGATAAGCATCTATCTGACTGCAGCTAACCCCTTTGACAGAGTAACCATATCCCCTGACTAACCATAATGGCCCTTGATCCAACTAAGTAATGTTCTCCTTTGATTTTCAGATGTAACCCTTTGTTTGAAGCATGTGCATACATTTGCGGTGTAAAACTGCTGGCATTTGGTGGTGAGACAGTGGCACAGCCATACACCAATATCTCCCAACCCATGAATGTTCAATTCTCCCCATCTTGATGAGCTGCCTGCCTCCCTCCTTTTAAAAAGCAATTTAAGGCACAAAGCCTGGCAACGTGTAAGTCAATGCTGAAGTCCGTGAGCGTGCACTAGGAAATCACTAAAATGTCAACAGGGGGTGACACCCTCTAAGTGAGGCTCAAATTGAGTGAAGGTGAGTAATATTACCTAAAAACTACATGCATCCTTTGTAGATACACAAGATGCAACTCTGTCACTGTACACAAGGATATCCAGCAGAAACATTCAAGTTATATCATCTCCAAAGTAAAGTACTTAAAGGCTGACTTGGTGTTTCAACTCATCGAACAGTCAGCACGATAATATGGCGATATGCTGGCAACATGTGTGGACAAAAAGTTGAGGAGATGGTGGCAATGGAACATAGAGGGATGTTATGGTCAGGTATTTTGGATGATGGTCAACACAAACATTCAATGAGCTAAAGCCAGCAATTAGCCATTCTGACCAGGAAACCCTAACTTCCAACAAGTAGGTAAAGGGAATGCGAGTTGGAAATGGTTGATAAACTAGGTGAATTGGGCTATTAATGAGATACAAATACATGGAAATAAGACAGTCACCCCTTTAACATCTAAAGCTCAAGGGGAAATATCAAGCAGAATTCAAGCTTTGTCGGAGGCTCACTGATGATGTTACCTAGAATGGTGACGAAACGTCTGAAAACGAACCTTCCAGCTCAGTGAGCAAACTCACATCCAGAACCTCAACCTGAGCTACAAATCTTCTCAAAACTCGCTATCAAGCAGAATTTCAAACAGAGATGAGGAACTTTTTATGTATTTTCCCCAACTTTCTGCCATTGCCATGTCACATACAGGAATGGAAATTCCATCCATAAAACTTGCCACAGCAACTTCAATGTAATTATTTCAGTTTACTTAACATTATAGACATTGTCACTCAGAGAAGCATATATTTGACGTTGAGGGACTACAATGCAAGCTCACTCTAGTTAAGATGACTGAGATGTGGTCTTACTGAAGCACAAAGTGTGACAAGGGTTGCTGGGCTGGGTAGATGATGAGAGGCTGATGAGAGGCTGCTGCCCCTGACTGAAGAGCTGAGACAAGATGCTCTCAGACTTTCATGAGCTCTCACCGCTGAGCAGCAGAGATGACTGTGGAGAAGACGCAACAGATTGGATGTTCTGTTGGGATAGCCCAGAGCACACTGCAGCAATGTTACCAAGTAGCACAGGACTAATTATCAGCAAGTGCCAAGAGTATTTTCCAACTTGGTACAGCCAGAGGCTGGCAAATGTAACTCAGGGCACATTATTCCTTTTTCTATCATATTAGTTGGAGACAAGCATGAGCTGGTAACAACAAGCAGTCCACACTGGTGATATCAGTTCATTCAGCCCAGGTCCAAACGCGTGCTGACCAAGCCTAGACTTCTGGAGTATTGATTGATTGAGACAATTAGTGCCATCTCTAAACACAACAGGCAGGCTGCCATGGTTCCCAATCTGGAAACTTGGGCCCTTTCTCACCAGTTGGAGGCAGGTGATCAGGAAGATGCAGAGTTGAGGCCCTTACAGAGTCAGCAATCAACCATCGACCAGTAATGGGCCTTAGTGCTGACCACCTTGGACCTTTGCACTCACATTGTAGAAATGGCAAGAAGGGGGTCAGTTTCTCTCCAGGGAAAACTCACTCAACTATTTCATTCACCACTTCCTGGGGGGAAAAAAAAAATCACACACACATCCCTTGATGGAAGAGGAGAAAATACCAGGATGTCAACAAGCTGAGCCAGGAACCTAATTGAAGGTTTCCAATTATATTGACTTTCTGACTACAGCATAGACTCCTTACCACAGGATAGCAACACTTTTTTTTGAAACTGATTTTTATTGAAAGCGGACATTGCAGGCTGGCTAGTATTTAATGCCCATTTCTAGTCACCCTTGAGAAGGTAGTGATTGTGGCTGTGGCAGAACTTAGACCTGATCCATTGTTTATGGGGATCACTTAAGTCTATCTAGTCTATCTATAAAAAGGAAAGGGGGGGTCCAAAGTGAGGGAATGCATGAAAGGGGTCTGGGAGTGAGTGAACGAATGAATATTATGTAATCAGTTGAGTAGCAGGACATACATGCTGGGGTTTGGAAGAGAGGCTGTTTCTAATGTGTGCATTGGGGTGGGTTGGGGGGGGGGTTGTTCACAGAATCTTTTGTCACTGAGAAACATATATAGGTTCAAAAATGGTATTTTTACAAAGTTTTTTCAAAACATGGATCTTCATCCTTATGTTAATCTATAAACATGCCAACATATTTTTAATTAAATATGGAGTATTCCTTTGCTGTTTTGGTTGTGCTGGTGCCTAAAGTCACATTCATTTTCAATCATTAACCACTTTCCAATGATATCATAATTTAAGGAAGAACTGGTCTAGACGCAGGAACCAAATGTCTGAGGACAAGGAGTCTGTCATTTAAAAACTAGGAAATCTGTACCTCAATAGCTATGAATGCTCAATTGTTGAAACTATTTTAAACCGTAGATGAAAAAATTATCCAACATCAAGGAAGTCAAGGCATGATGGCCAGGACCAGGTTGTAATCTAATGCTGGGGAGGCAGTGGGGTCTAGTGAAGACAAAGTGTTACAGAAAATGGCACAGGTGAGGAGAGATGGGTGACAAGTGTGTAGGTATGAAAAGAGAACATTTTACTTGCCTTACATCATGGGTTTTAATGGAGACTGTGGAATGTCAAGTAACGTCAATATAAATAATCTTTTTGGGAAATACTAGTCTTCTGAAGGTTACATTGCAGGCTTTTATAATAATTTTAAAAAAAAATCAATCCTACATCTTCAATAAATCGCTGGTAGAAAGGAATTTGAGTGCACCATGCAAAACCAGAAATCCAAGCCTAGGAATACAATACTAAGTGAACTTGAGAGTTTGAATTGTAGAGTAATTAGTGCAGAAAAATAAATAACAATCTGCAGTTTCACTGGAATAACAGGATTTACAAGGAAGTTATCCAAATACTGCAGTTGTTGTTTTCAAACAACTGGACTAAAGATAATGTATCACACTATTATCTAAGGAATTTCAAAACAAACCTCAACATTTTGTTAACAAAATGTGAGGCTGGATGAACACAGCAGGCCAAGCAGCATCTCAGGAGCACAAAAGCTGACGTTTCGGGCCGAAACGTCAGCTTTTGTGCTCCTGAGATGCTGCTTGGCCTGCTGTGTTCATCCAGCCTCACATTTTGTTATCTTGGAGTCTCCAGCATCTGCAGTTCCCATTATCTCTCTCTCCTCAACATTTTGTGTTGTCATTCAAGGTTTTCTAATGAAGGTCCATTAGGAAAATTACAGAAGAAATGTGCTGTATGGCAGCTAAAGCTAAGTAAATATTCTAACCCCCCCCAAAAAAATCCACAATTCACACAATAAGAGAATGAAGGAGTAACAATTACTTGTTAAGGCTGATGCTGGTCAATCTTGAAAAAGTCATTATTCTACATGTAAACATTTGGAGAGAGCTTAAGTACTTCATCTTCAAGTCGTTGTGTTACAAAAGCCAGTTAAAACTAAACTCAGCTCCTACATGCCTGGACTTGTTACTGCAGATTAAAATATTTTAAGATACTGTACAAACGAGAAATAGATTGAAACTTATATATAGCACTCACGAGGGAACATTTGGGCGTTGCTACCAACGGTATTGGAAAATCATTCATTTTTAACCTCTAGGGTATTGGCTCAAATGTGGTCCAGACGAATGAAATCACTGCACTATGCCAGCTGTAAGAATTTAACCTAATTGCTGGCAGGAATTCTTAGATTTTTAGGTTATAAAACAGCAGAATAATAATCACCCACAACTCCCACATTAAAAAAAGTTGAGATGGAAACTTCTACAAACTGACAGCAGAGGACACTCTGAGGTTACTGTTAGGCTACATTGCTTTATGGTCATGATGTGGAGGTGCCGGTATTGAAAGGGTGGGGGGAAAAAAATCAGATGCTTTCTCTGTGGCGTTGCCTCCACACCGAGACCGCTAAAAACGATCCCAGACATCACCGTCACTGAGACTAAGCCTCAGCTCGTAAGAGCGCCACCAAGCGGTAACATTTGGTACAACACACACAACCTCCGTGGAAAACATCAGACATTATTTCAGATATCACAAGACACCAGGTTCCAGTCCAAAGGGTTCATTTGAAAACACAAGCTTTTGGAGCCTCAGTCTTCCTTCAGGTGTTAGCGAGAGAAGTAGTATCAGACACAGAATTTAAGCAAAATATGTACTAAACAAACCTAAGATACTTGTAAATTGTTAAATCAGCTAAAAAGGTTTTAATAGATTAATATGTATATGCAAATCACCAAATCCCTTTCAAGCTATGGTCCTGAGAGAACAAAAAGGTTTTATTTGTGTAAAGAGGTGACATCTTCTGACCTAAAAAGTATGTTAGTAGTGAGGCCTTGTTCAGAATCTGTTTGTGTTGTAGTTTGGACTCAGACTGGTTTTATTTCTAAAGTAGGATTTTATAAAACATCATACTTACCGACTGTCTATCAATTGTGCATTTTGAACAAAATAAAAATGTATCTGCAAATATAAATTCACCCCATAGATTCACGTATGCGCACGTCTGGAGTGACAGAGTGGGAGTGCGAGAGAGAGAGAGAGAGAGAATGGGAGAGGGAGAGAGAGGGGAAGAAAGGGAGGGAAGAGAGAGAGCGCCAGTGTGAGCACATTTCCCCTGTTCCCCCAAAAAACAGTCTGTGCGCGCGCCTGGGAGTGAGACTCCTCTTCCCTCCTCCACACACACATGAATCTATGGAGTGAATTTATATTTGCAGATATATTTTATTTTGTTCAATAAGTACACAATTAATAGACAGTTAGTCAGTCAGTATGGTGTTTCCTACTTCAGAAATAAAACCAGTCTGAGTCAATACTAAATCACAGATTCTAAACAAGGCCTCACAACTAACATACATTGTCTGACCTAAAATGTCACCTCTTATTTTCACCGATAAAACCTTTTGTTCTCTCAGGACTGTGACTTGAAAGGAATTCAGAGAGTTTTACATCTACATCTTAAAATCAAACAAAACCTTCTAACTGATTAAATATTTAACAGCATCTTCGCATCCTCATCAGTGGTGTGAACTTTTGATCTGAGTATCAGACAGAATTTCTCTCTCACTAACACCTGAAGGAGGACTGAGGCTCTGAAAGCTTGTGTTTTCAAATAAACCCTTTGGACTAGAACCTGGTGTCGTGTAATTTCTGACTTTGCTTTAGGGCAGAACAGAATGCACTAACTGCAATATCACTGACAAGTTAAATATTGAAATTGGGAGTTTAAAAGCACCAGAAATCAAACTAGCATTTTAATGTTTAAGGACCAAATTGTTAACATGCAGAGCAAAAGGATAAAATCAAAATTTATTTAGAGATTGACACTATATCCTAATTTGCTAGCCTATTTTAGCTGATCAGGCTTATTATTGATTCCATTTTGGCTTGAGCCTGCTTTAATACCAGATGATCATTTAGAAACTTCTTTCAAAAAGGTAAATGTGTTGTAACTAGTTGCTGAATAAGTTCTTAAATAATAAGACCATAAGATATAGGAGCAGAAATTAAGCCATTCAGCCCACAGAGTCTGCCATTCAATCACGGCTGATAGTTTCTCATCCCCCATTCTCTCGTTTTCTCCCCATAACCCTGATCCCCTTGACAGTCAAAAACCTATCTATCGCAGTCTTAAATGTACTCAATGACCTAGCCTCCACAGCCTTCTGTGGCAGTGAACTTCATAGATTCACGACTCTGTAGCTAAAGAAATTTCTCCTCATCTCCGTTCTAAAACGTCTTCCCTTTACTCGGATCCTAGTCTCTCCAACCAATCGGAACATCTTCCCAATATTCACTCTGTCCAGGCCATTCAGTATTCTGCAAGTTTCAATTAGATCTGCTTCTAAACTCCATTGAGTCCTGGCATGTTAATATATTAAGAGGGATAGACAACAATGAATTGAAAGTCAAAATTTAAGACTTTACTCTAATTGATAATTGTGAGCTATAAACCAGAACAGCATTTACTTTCAGCAAGAGAAAATGTACATGGGGCCACTGAAACAGTTATTGAAACATCACTGATGCCTATGGAACAGTTTACTGTCCCCGCTTTAATTTCTCTGCATGACGCCACGTCCCCAAACTTACACATTCAAACTTATCTCCCTGTGAACTGCATATAGTCCTGGTACTGCTTCACACACACACGGACAAATTAACTGACCAAGAATGTTTTAGTTAACATAGAAAATAGGAGTAGGCCATTCAGCCCCTCTGCCATTGAACAACCTCGTGGCTGATCATCCAAATCAGAACCATATCTAACTCCTTTTGAAAAAGTTCAAAATTTTGGCCTCAACCATTTTAACTGGCAGAGAATTCCACAGGCTCACACCTCTCTGAAAGATGAAATTACTCTTCATTTCCATCTTAAAAATAGGCTAACATGTAACCTTAAACTGTGACCCCTGGTTCTGGACTCACCAGTCATCAGGAACATCCTTCCTGCAATTACTTAGTGTAATCCTGTTGGAATTAAGTTTCTATGAGATATCCTCTTATTCTTCTGAAGTGCAGTGAATATAGTCCCAACCGATCAAATCTCTCCTCAGTCCATTTTTGTTATTCATTCGTGGGATGAGGGCATCACTGGCTGGGCAGAATTCGTTCTCTATCCCTAATTTCCCAGCGGGTAGTTAAGAGTCAACCACCTTGCTGTGGGTCTGGAGTCACACGTAGGCCAGGCCAGGTAAGGATGCCAATTTCCTTCCCTAAAGGATATGAGTGAACCAGATAGCTTTGTCCGACAATTGACAATGGATTCACGGTCATTAGATTGTTAACATAGAACAGTACAGCACAGTACAGGTCCTTCAGCCCACGATGTTGTACCGAACATTCACCTGAAACCTAAGGTCTATTTAACCTCCACCCCTACCTTATACTATCATCCATATGCCTATCTAATAGCCGCTTAAATGCCCCTATTGAGGCTGACTCCATTACCCTCTCTGGCAATGAATTCCACACCCCTACCAGAGTATCCTACTTCTGACATCTCCCCAATACCTACCTCCTTTCACTTTAAAATTACGTCCCCCCTCAGAAAAAGTCTCTCGCTGTCTACTCTATCTATACCTCTGATCATTTTGTGTACATCTTTCAAGTCACCTCTCATCCTTCGTCGTTCTAAGAGAAAAACCCTAGTGCTCTCAGCCTTTCCTTGTAAGGCCTTCCCTCCATTCCAGGCAACATCCTGGTAAATCTCCTCTGCACCTTTTCCAACACTTCCACATCTTTCCTGTAATGAGGTGACCAGAACTGGACACAATACTCGAGATGGGGCCGAACCAGGCTTTTGTATAGCGGAAGCATAACTTCACGACTCGAACTCAATCCCTGTATTAAATGAAAGCTAACACACCATACACCTTATTAACAACTCTATCAACCTGGGTGGCTGCTTTCAGGGAACTGTGAACATGAACCCCGAGATTCCTCTGCTCTTCCACACTGCCAAAAATCTTTCCATTAACTCTGTATTCTGCTTCCAAGTTTGTCCTTCCAAAATGAACCACTTCACACTTTTCAGTGTTAAACTCTATCTGCCACTTCTCAGCCTACCTCTGCATTCTATCAATGTCTCTGTAACCTAGAACAGCCCTCCGCACTGTCCACAATTTGACCCACCTTCGTATTGTCTGCAAACTTGCTAACCCACTCTTACACTCCTTCATCCAAATCATTTACAAAAGTCACATGTAGAAGAGGACCCAGAACAAATTCTTACGGTACACCACTTGTGACTGAGCACCATGTTGAATATTTTCCATCCACTACCACCCTTTGTCTTCTAAGCGTCAGCCAATTCTGAATCCAATCTGCCACATTTTCCCCCTATCCCATGCCTCCTTACCTTCTGCAATAAGCCTATGGGAAACCTTATCAAATACCTTACTTAAATCCATGTATACCACATCCACTGCTCCACCTTCATCCACATGTTTGGTCACCACTTGAAAGAATTCAATAAGGATTGTGAGGCATGATCTACCCCTCACAAATCCATGCTGAATATCATGAATGAAACTATTAATTCCAGATATTTTATTGAATTCAAATTCCACAATCTGCTATCGTGGGATTCGAAGCTAGTAGCTATTTGATTCCTCCAGTGAAGGCAAATGTTAACATGGTCACATTGCAATGTACAGGAGGACCCATGTACGAAAAAAATGTATAAAACAGCAGATTGATCTCTCCAGATCCAATTCCATCAAATGACAACTCTGCTTAAGTAACATAGTAAATTGTAATCTCTATGTTCTTGCTCTGGAATTATTGCTGGCAATTTATTTCTAATCTCACCTGATTGATGATTTGGAAACTGCACTTTGGGGGGCTGCCTTCGTATAATTTTTAAAAAATATCATGGCATGGTAAAAAGTATGGTTTTATGTTACTTAAGTTTTGTTTTAAAGTCACAGCAGTCCTTCACAACTGACAATTTACAATTTGCAAGCTATACCATTAAATTACAGGAGGAAGGTCAGAAATGAATACCTGGAAGTCAGAATAAGGTATTGGTAACTTTGAACAACCGTCAGACTTGCATTATCATTAATTTTGGTTTTACAGGTATATTGATCTCCAACCATAGATGTTTAGGGCATAAACAGTAAGATGATGATAAAAAGATCAATTGTATCATTTACTTTAATTAGAATTGAGATATTTCAAAATTAATAATTAGTAATGCTAAGTCTACTTGTGATTTTGAATCAACATTCTTTTTGCAATAAACTAGCACAAACCATTCCCAGTTTAAAAACAATACAGCAAGTTCATCAAGTCAGAAAGACGAACATTTCAGCTACAGCTCCAAAATGTTAACCCATCTTTAGATGTAAATTAGGTGATTCACCCCATCTGTCTGCCTTCTCCTGTAAAAGGAGAACTGCTTGTAGAAGTCAACCCTGTGACGTTTGGTTTGAAAAAAAACCCAGCTTTTTTGTACATCTTATGTAGAAGTCCATCATTGTTTTATCAAGGCTCAAAAAGTCCAAAAATTTCAGAACAAAGGCATAATCCTGAAGAAGTTAATGATTTGATTTCATTGTAAATGCAAAAAAAGTAGAGCATTTCTAGGTGTTGATTTTATTTATTCAAATTAGTGACCATATTATGAAGGAAAAAAATCAAAAAATGAAAGTTATGGTTTATTTTTATAAATCATGATTTTAGTCCTATTTGGGTTTTAAGTGGGCCCAAATTAGGCATATAAATCATCCACTACCCTTGTTCTTAAAAAAAATTGACTTTTATACAGCAAACATGTAAAAAAATTGTCAGTATTCGCAGTTTCTCCCTTTAAATCAACCCCATCTCTATTATTGTATACATTGTAAATACAACAAACCACTTAGTTCTGAAGTGTTTATTATTCGAAAATATTAGACTAAATTTCCAGGTACATGCTAAGAAGCAACAATTGCCGGTAATACAGTCTGCAACATCAAGGGTAGCTCACATCCTTTTCACTGTCAGTACTGGAAGTTTTGCAACAACAGTTCCCATTCAGAAAATGGTTTTTTGGCAGGCAATGACTTGCAGACAGTTATAACCACGCAACAGAACACCCAGATCTTTAATAAATACATTTTATTTTGCACCAGAAATCAAACCAGTGTAAGTGAATCTTGAGCTCCAATTCTATAGAGGTTAGAGCATCTTCACCAAAATAGCACAAAATGAAGTGACAACTTTTGAAAAAAACTGCACCTTTAATCAGTAATCCTGCAAGTTTTAACACCATGTTTTAAACAATGACAAAGTCATATTACAGTTATTTACATTCTGAAGTCTAGAATTTCAAATATCATTTGGAAAGGTTATCTATGTTTTAACTCCTTTGATGTTTTGTTTCTTTCAAAATGAACATGTATAGACACTGACTCCCTGAAACAGGTAGAATAAACATTTCCATTGCCCTCAAATCTAGAAATGGAATTTATTGGGGAGATGCTTAAAAAATAGACACAGTCAGAAACTTTGCATATAAATATTTGTATGCCTTTCTTGTGCAAATTTTGCCAATTTAAGCAAAGGGGTATGTCACTGAGCCCTATCAACACACTTATTACAAATTAGTTTATACACTGATAGCCATGGTGGACCATTGAATATTGTACATTAATACAAGTTAAAAACAAAACTGTAAAGCATATTTATATATATATATATTTAAATACTCTATTAACATCCAAATAGTTGTAAATCTACACAATCCAGTAATCCAGGTGCATAGTTATCTATTTGGCAAGTAAACTGACATGCAGTTTTGTGTCCCAATCAATTACACTTGTAGACTAAATCCTGGAACTCCCAATCCTTTTAGTTACCACTTTAGAGATCCACACCATCCTTCTTGACCGGAATCATACAGATGCCTCATTTCATTACATGTATATTTCCATTCATATCACAGGAAAAGTGTGTTGAAAAATTGCCCAGTTGCTCTGAACTTTAACTCTACACATTTAGTGCATATTCTTAAACTTTGGTTTTGATTATTTTTGTTTTATGAAATTTCTCAACATATTTGTATAGTTCAATTACTTCGCTGCTGAAGTAGTTGCACATTAAGCAATAGAAAAGGAATCAATGGTGTTTAAGTATATTTCAGTCAGTATTTGATTGTGGTCTTTATGAGCTGGGCATGAGCAGACAGAGATCACAACTCAGGATTATCAATGACCTTCGGAGGAACTGAAATTTGAACATCGAATTTTCTCGATCACAATTCTTCAGGTATCTTTCACTAAAGAAAACAAAAACAAGCTGTCCATCAAATAACTTCCATGTCCTTGATTCACACACCCAGAAGCATCTGTCTTCTATAAACCAGTTTTAAAAAAATGACATTTGACTTGGACTTAAAGCCAAATACAAGCCAATCTAGAGTTGTTCAATAATGGCCCAAAAATACGCAAAATAGATACAATTACATATAGGGAAAATAAGCATTAACCCCAATTCTAAAATGGCAGCATTCGACAATAAAAAGTATACTGATATTGTCTTCAGAACCGTCTCAACAAGAATGTGTTAAATCTATCAAAAAAGAAAAATCTAACAGCAAAAAGTACACTAGTCTAACTATAGTATAAATATCAACAGATTGCAAGATTGAAAATAACAAACCTAAGGAGAAACTTACAGTATAAAAAAGGTATTGAAACTTAGAACTTGCATTGTGGTAGAATGAAAATTGCTCTGTCACCGAGTCCTTTGAAAAGTTGTTTCCAATGGGTTCTACAGGGTTCAGTGCTAGGTCTTTGGCTTTTTTTTGGTATACATCAATGATTTTGGACTTGTTCAGAGGGACATGCATGAAAAGGTTCAAGAGACAAAGATCCTCAAAACATTTAAAAATTACTTGGCATATATGCTTGAAGTACTGCAACCTATGAAGCAATGGACCAGGCACTGGAAAGCAAGTTAGGCTGGATGGTTCCACAGCAGCTTGAATAGCCTTGAAATGCTGAATGGTCTCCTGAAGAGCTGAAAATTTCTGATTTCTCTCAAATGATAATAGATACCAAATATTTTGTTTTTTTAAAACATGGAGCATGAAAAAATTTCAGGAATCTGATACCTTAATCTAGCTTGGTACATGATACCAGTTTAGTACACCCTTTAAACAGTTTCTCTGCCCCTTCAGAAACATATTGCGTAAAAGATTTAGCTTACAATGCAAATACAATTTAGATCAGTGGTCTGATAATTTCAAAAACCAGTTCACTCATTACATCATTCACACTTTGGATTACAACAAGGCTAGTCTGTAAGTCAATCAAGACAAAAATCAGGATATTCAGAACAAATAAGTTGCTTGATAAATCCTACATTACAAAGTTTTGTATGTACTTTTCCACATAGCAAAGTAATTGCATTTGCAAATGCATACTGTTGCCCTGCATCCAGTTTCTGTAACATTCTTCAATTCTACTTATTACTCAAGGAAAAAAATGTGCAGATGCTACATATGTCAGTCTAGAGCTAATTTCTGAAAGTCAATGCAAAATCCTCTCACATTGCTCAGTTCATAAGACTTAAAACCTTTGCCTAGGATCTCCAGAGGAAAATAAAAT
The DNA here is from genome assembly GCF_030684315.1 of Stegostoma tigrinum. Lineage (NCBI taxonomy): Eukaryota > Metazoa > Chordata > Chondrichthyes > Orectolobiformes > Stegostomatidae > Stegostoma > Stegostoma tigrinum. The sequence continues at coordinate 38,239,094 of NC_081362.1, forward strand.
TGATGCAACTTTGCTGTACATTTATTAGGTGGTGGTGATTATAAAATCAAATGGATAAAATTGGATTGCAATTGTAATCTATTTAGTCACTGCATAAGGCACAATTAACAGGACTCTCTTAAGACCTGCATCTTTACTCTGACTTTAAAAATTGACCAAGTGACACCAGTTTATTTTTCTCAGTGATTGCATCACAAAATGTGACAACATGTAGCTTTGGATACTGCTCTCAGACACAAGTATGAAATGAATAGCAAAAAAAATAAAATTCAGTGAGTTAATAGCTTAAATCTTGTAATCCAACTGACCGTTGAACGTTCCAATGAGCTTTTATGTGGTGAATTTGAACTTTTTTGGGGTCCATCTTGCTGATTAGGGATTATCATACTGTTGCGAGTTTCAGGGCTGACAGAGTACCTCCCACTCACAGTCCTTCCAGAATGTCTGCCAGCGGCTGGTTGAGAAATTTGTGCTGCAGCACAATCTTCATTGATTGGTGGAATTCTATCATTGCTGAAGTATCTATAGAGAAAATCATCCCCTGAAAGAGAGCATTTTATCTCTTAGAGCTGAAGTGAAGGAAACTTGGAAAGTAAACAAGTTAAATAACACAAAAATCTTAACAGATTCATACATTTTTCCTTAGGTCATGTGTATTCCTTTGACAACTCATGTCACATCCTTTAAAATCAACAATTGGGAAAGTTGCAAGTACCTCTGCATATGCTGCAACCCAAACAGAGTTCCTAACTTTGAGCTCAAAATACCAGTCATATTTTAAAAATAACCCAGAAAACTCAGTCTGTTTTGAGGAACAAGGCAGCAGAAAAGGCCATTTGGCTCTTTCAGTCTGCTTTTCCATTCAATAAGGCCATGGTAATTCTGATTGTGGTCTCAATTCCATTTCCATTTCCCTGTTTTTCCCCCATAAATCTAGACGCCCTAGCCAAAAGATTATCAAACACAGCCTGGAATAAATTCAAAGAGCCTGTCTCTACTGCTCTCTGGGTAAGAGAGAGTTCCAGAGGCTTGCAAACCTCAAAAATATTTTTCATTTCACCTCAATTTTAAACTGGCACTCATGCTTTGCAACATACTTTCCCACCAATTTTAGCATCAATGAAGAGTAAGAAATTCATAAATGATGTGGCTTGGTTAGGAGAACAGGCCAAAATTTGGCAGCTGAAGTTTAACATGTGTAAGGGCGTCGTTATCCATTTTGATCAGATGAACAGAAAAGCAAATGTAACATTTAAATGGAGAGAAACTTGAGAACTTTAGTACAAAGGGATTTGGGTGTCCTCATACATGAATCATAGAAAATGAGTACGCAGGCAATAATAAATCCAAATGGAATTATGGCATTTATTGCTAAAGGAAGAAAGTAATAAAATTAGGGACTTCTTGCTGCAACAGTACATGGCATTGGTGAGACTGCACCTGCAGTGTAGTGCACGATTTTGGTCCCCTTATTGGAGAAGTATGTGTTGTACTGGAAGCACCATTGAAATAGCATTACATTCTTGTACTTGACAGATAAACATTTAATTTGGGTGAGGTACAGTTAAGGCATAATTATAATGCACTTCATGGCTGGAACATTCTGAAACTGATTTTTTTTTGAAACCATGAACAAGTTGTATGAACTGTAAGTCAATTGTTGTGATCTATGGATCCAAAGCTGCTAGTGTCTCAAAAGTAGACATTCCAATCAAGAGGCATCACAAAGGGAAATAAGCAGTTTTAAAAGTCTAAGTGTAGCCAAATTATGAACTGGCTAAAACTCAGGTCCTCATTTACTGAGTGAGCTAGGTCCTTTGCATTGGGACTGAACACAAGTAACCAATGTGGTGCGAATTACAATAAGAGTTCAGAATTTAAGTACCTCAGCTCAGTGGAAGGAGGAGGGAAGTGTTGATTTTTGCCCAAACAGAGCAGCTGATTGAGTGCTTTTAGTCTACAAAGTAAAATAAGACCTTCAGTTTGTATTCAGGTCTCCAGGCTTTTTTCATTTCTCCCTCTTTTGGAAAAAAAAACTGGTTAAATGAAAGATTGAGAGAGTGTGGTAAGAAAAGGAAATAATACAATAAAATATAATCAGCCAGGGTAGTGGCATGACTAATAAATAATTTAAAGATAACAGAGACAGCAAGTCACATGATGTATTGCAACAGCATTTGTTGGACACAGAAGTGATCTTCTGTTACAAGTGATACTTGTAGCAAGTATTTGCAGTTGAAGCAATTTATGATCTAGAGTCCAAACTGCAGACTTTGGATCACATTAGGAAGGGGTAAGTTACATGGGCACTTTACTCCAGGAGGCATTCGTCTCACTTTGAAAAGGCATTTCAAACTTGATCCAAGATCAAAAATAAGGGAGTGTGATTGTACATGAGGTAGGTAAAGGGATTCATGGGAAGGCTCTACAGCAGCCTTAGACAATGCAATTGTTCAAGGGTCGCAAGGTTCTCATAACTCATGAGAATAAGAGTGGAGACTGCATGGAGGGTGAGCAACATGACCACAAAACTTTGGCACAAGTAGCCGTACATGTTGGGGTACAGAACAGTGGTGGTAGGGTAGTAATTAGGGGAATAGATCCAGCTCTAAGTCGGAGCCCTGAAGGCTGTGTTGCCTGCCTGGTGGTAGAGTTAAGGACATCTCCTCAGAGTTAGAGGGATTCAGTTGCAGATGTCCACATTGGTATAAATGACACCAATAAGACTGGAAAGTAAGTTATGCTGAAAGATTTTGAAGAGTTATAGCTGAACAAAAATGCAGAACCTCCCAGGGGGATAATGTCAGGATTACAAATAAGCTACGGGCAAGTTTGCACGGGGTGAGTAAAGCAAAGGATCGCTTAAAGTTTGGGGCCGTGGGTGGGGACAGAAAGAATGAAGAGTGTGCATGGGGTGAGAGTGCAAAAGGATGAGGTGGTATTACAGGGTAACTGTTTTGACAATGGTGTGCAGGAATAAGACAGACAATTCAAGCATCAAGAAAAAATGCACCTGAGATGAGACACAAAGAGGGAACTGAAATAAAAAAAACCGGCAAAATTAATGGCTCTTTACTTGAACACGCATACTATTTGAAACAAAAACTAATTGCTGGCATACAGAGATGTTAATTGGTATGATCTTGTCATTAAGAGATTGAAGCTGGAAACTAAATATTCTGCAATGTATGAGCGTTTGAAAGGACAGGCAGGAAAAGAAGTGTGGTGGGTGACAGCATGAGGTGGATTTAGCATGTAAGCAAATGATCTTAGATGGGATGATATATAGGTAGAAATAAGTAACGGGGGGGGGGGTGGGGAAGAGGGGGAGAGAACAACAACACTGGTAGAAAGAGTCTATAGATTGCCTAATCGTAACTATTCCATAGGACTGAAAATAAACCAGGAGATAATGAGGACATATTAAAAAAGGCAGTACATTAATCATAGATTACGTTAATCTTCACGTAGATTGAGAAAATCAAATATCAGGAGCAGTCATGAGGAAAATTTCAATCTATGTTGTGGATTCAATGAGAGAAGAGGCTGAAGCTAATTTAGATTTGGTCCAAGGCAAGTTTAATAAAGGATCTCTGAACAAAAAGATCCTCAAACAAACAGTGACCAGAAATGGTAGAACTTAGTACATAGTTTGAGAGAGAAAAACTTTGGATTACAACTGTACTAAACTTTTAAAAGGGCAACTGAGTGGGAACGAGGGCAGAGCTGGTTGGAGTGAACTGAGAAAAGAACTTGGCAGAAAAGATTGTTACAGAGTTAGTAGGAATTGCCGATGTTGAAGAATCTGCGATAACACGGTATGAAGCTGGCTGAACACAGCAGGCCAAGCAGCAGAGGAGCAGGAAAGCTTGACGTTTTGGGTTGGGACACCACTACCAAAGACATTTTTCTCTCCTTACCCTTATGTGCTTTCCGGAGGGACTACTCTCTCCGTGACTCCCTTGTCTGCTCCACACTCCCCTCCAGCCAAAGCACTTTTCCCTGCAACCGAAGCAAGTGCTACACCTGCCCCATACCTCCCACTTCACCCCCATCCCAGGCCCTAGGAAGACTTTTCACATCAAACAGATGCTCACCTGCACGGCTGCTAACATGATATACTGTATCTGCTGTTCACGTTGTGGCTTCCTCTATATCGGGGAAACCAAACGGAGGCTTGCGGACCACTTTGCGGAACACCTGTGGTCTGTTCGCAACAAACAACTACACCTCCCAGTCGCGAACCATTTCAATTTCACCCCCACCACTCCTTGGATGACATGTCCATCCTGGGCCTCCTGCATTGCCACAATGACGCCACCCGAAAGATGCAGGAACAGCATCTCATATTTCGCTTGGGTACCCTGCATCCCAAAGGTATCAATGTGGACCTCACAACCTGTCTGTCTCTTCACCTATCTTCTCCCTGCCTCCCCAGTCTACCTATTTATTTCAGAATCCCCTTCCCTGCCCCGACTTCTGAAGAAGGGTCCTGACCCAAAACGGCAAACTTTCCTGCTTCTCTGATGCTGCTTGGCCTGCTGTGTTCATCCAGCTTCACACTGTATTATAGCAGAAAGGACGTTTGATGAATAATGCAGAAATTTTAAAACATTCTGTCTCACAGCAAGGATATGTCACAGCGAAGAGGATAAACTGACTAAGACTAATCTGGGATTTTACGGACAGTATCAAAATAGAAATTTTAAAAAATGTTGAAAAGATGAGTGGTAGATCAGAGCTTTGGGGAAGTTTGAAAAGTCAATAGAAGACAACCAAAATACAATTAAAAAGGCAGAAAATAAAACTTTAAAGGCCAATTAGCAACTTACATAAATGGATAATAAAGACCTTCTTTAGATATACTAAAAGGATGAGTGAGACAACAATGAACATGGGCCTCTAAGAGGACAAAGTTGGGAAACAATAATGGGGAACCAGGAAGTGGCAGGAGAATTAAACACTGCATCAGGCTTCACAGTAGAGGACACTAAGAGCTGACATAGTTCATGGACCTGATAGGTTGTATTCTAGGCTATTGAAACAAAGTAGCTGCACAGATAGTGGATGCACTGGCAGTTATCTTCCAAGAATCCTTAGATTCTGAAGTCGTCCAAGGGGACTGAAAAACTGACAATGCAGCACCATTATTCAAAAGGAAGGGAAACAAAATAATTAGGCAAGGATTAGCAATTTAACACAATATCGGTCTTTGGGAAAATGTTAAGAGTCTGTTAAAGAGGATATAGTGGAATATTTGGAGACCTAATATAATCAAGTAGAGTCAGCATGGCTTCATAAAGGGGGAATCATACCTGAAAAAGGGATAAGTAGATGCAACATATTGGACTTTGCACAAAATATTTGATGAGGTACTCTGCATAGGCTGCAAAACAAGATAGGATCCCATGGTGTTGGGGAGTCATTGGCAACAAGGACAGAGTAGGGATAAAGTGGGGTATTTTCAAGACAGTAGACTTAACTAAGGGCTACCACAGGAAGCAGCGCTGCGGCCACAATTATTCACAATATATAATTTAATGTGATGGAAGTGAATATGCAATTACCATGTGGATGACAAAACCGGTGGGAAGGCAACTAGTGAGGATAACATGAGGCAAAACCCTTTCTATTATAACAGGAAAATCAGAGGCTGGATATAATTTAAATGGAGAATGACCTAGCGCATAAGTCACAAAGGTAGCATCTAAGTTCAGTCGGTAACAAGGAAAGCAAATGGGCTGCTTGCCTTTATTTCAACAGCAATGGAGTACAAAAGGAGGGAGGTCTGGCTTAAACTATACAAGGCTCTAGTTGAACCAATGTTGAAATAGCGAATAGTTTTGGTCCCGTTAGCCAGAGAAAGTTATACTGGTCTTGGAAGCAGTCCAGAAGAGGTTCATTAGGTTGATTCCTGGCACGGATGGATTTTCTGAAGAGGAGTGGTTGAATAGTTTGGGTTTATGCTCAATTGAGTTTAGGAGAGGAGAGGAGATCTTATTGAAGCATACAAAGATTTTAAGAGTCTTGACGGGGTAGATGCAAGTAGGCTGTTTCCTGTTGTAGGAAACTCTGAATCTGAATTACATAATTGCATATTCAAAGGTTGTCATCTCTATTTAGAACTGATGAGGAGATTTTTTTTTCCCCCCTTGTGGGCCGTGAATCTGTGGAATTCTTTATCACAGAAAGCTGTCAGGGTTGGGCAATCAGATACATTCAAGGTTAAGATTGACAGATTTTTAAAATCAGTAAGGGAAGAAAAGGCCGTAATGATAGAGCAGGAACATGAAACTGAAAATTTTCAGATCAACCATGATCTCATTGAATGCCAGAGCAGACTCAATGAGCTGAATGGCCTACTTCTGCCCGATGCCTTCTGGTCTAAATCATCTGCTGAAAACATCCACATGATATTTCACGATTTAAATGCATCATTCTGAATCCAAGATATTGATTAGTTACAATTGCTAGAGTGACCATTTAAAAACTATTTTGATTAGTTTAAAATAACAAAGTGTGGAGCTGGATGAGCACAGCAGGCCAAGCAGCATCTTAGGAGCACAAAGGCTGACGTTTCGGGCCTGGACCCTTCACCAGAGGGCCTGATGAAGGGTCCAGGCCCGAAACGTCAGCTTTTGTGCTCCCAAGATTTTGCTTGGCCTGCTGTGCTCATCCAGCTCCACACTTTGTTATCTTGGATTCGCCAGCATCTGTAGTTCCCATTATCTTTGATTAGTTTAAAACTTGGAATTCTAGAAGTTACACAGCAGATCAAGCAGCAGCTATCGAGCAAGTAGCAGAGTTAATACTTCAAGTTAATGGCCCGCTGAGTATTTCCAGCATGTGTGTTTATATTTCAGAATTTCCAGGATCAACTGTACTTTGATTTAGGTTCAGTTGCAGTTTCCTGGTTAAGAATCTCCACTGTTTGTTAACAATTCGTCAATTTCATTGGCTCGGAAAATACATGTTTGAATGCGCTGTTCCAGATAGTCTAGAGAACTTTTGGATGTCTAGTTGCCAGTTCAAAAGCCCATATTCAACAGGCTATGTGTAATTGTAATTATAATGAACAGCCCTTCACCACTGAACCCAAATATGTTCCTAACATAGATTGGACTATTAAGCTGACATGTGCACAAGATACAAAGATGGTCTAAACACTCAATATCACACAAAAAGGAACAGAAAACTTAATATTAAACAAGCCAGTTTATATCGACAACAAAAACAAACTGTTGGACAAACTCAGCAAGTCTGGCAGCATCAGTGGAGAGAAAGTAGTTAACATTTTAAATCAGAGAGTGGTACAGCCTTAAAGTACAGAAACAGACCCATCAGTCCAACTCGTCCATGCCAAAGTTTCCAAAACTAAACTAATCCCATTTGCCTGCATTTGGTCCATATCCCGCTAAACCTTTCCTACTGATGTAGATTCACAGAATTCCCTACAGTGTGGTAGCAGGGCATTCAGCCCAATGAGTCCATGCCAAATCTCCAAAGAGCATCCCATGAGACCTACCCCATCGCTGCATTTCTCATGGCTAACCCACCCAACCTACACATCCCTGGACACAATGGGGAATTTAGCATGGCTAATCCACCTAACCTTCACATCTTTAGACCATGAGCGGACCATGGAGAACGTGCAAACCACGCACAGGCAGTTACACGAGGGTGGAACTGAACTTGTGCTCCTAGCACTGTGAGGCAGCAGCGCTAACCAGTGCTGCCCCAAGGTGTCCAAATGACTTTAAAATGTAGTAACTGTACCTGCATCTACCACTTTCTCTGGTAGTGACCATTCTTCAGAACAGCCATTTTACTATGTGATTTGCCACACAATTTTCAAAAAAGACAATTTTATCACATGGACATTTGTAAACACCTTATATATTCTGAATAGATTAAGCAAACAGACCAGGCAATAAGTAAAAACAGCATACTGATGGAGAGACAAAGAGTTAGCATGGAGTTTGATGTCACTCTTCTTTACAGCGTAACCATAATTTTTAACAAACCTTTCCTTCCTTCCATTCTAGGCCTTGAACAAGCTTCAACTTCAGCCATCCAGCTCCCACTCACCGGCATTGACAGAGGTCGTGGTCTTCCTGTTAATAAGAGCATTTTAATCCTCTGATGACACCACTTCCTGATAAGCCAAACAAACGTTCTCTTAAATTCTTAGACCAATCTAATATTTTACACTTGCAAAAAACGTTCAAGCATTAATGTAGTCGCCTTTGAGAAAAGTGGCTGGAATGAAGCCATATGAAGTGACTTAGTGACTTATGAAGCTGGCTTTCACATTGATTTTAAATGTGGATTTTAAATAACGTAACCCAACTACAAAATCAAAGGCTAAACAGCTTGATACAAATCTTCAAAATTCATTGCCATTGGCTCCCACATATGGCATACTGCGTGTACGCGGTTTCTACTTTCTATTTTGGCAAGTATATAGCTATAATGCAGCCCAAGTGTCAGTTGGTCCAGCAATTGGAATACACGAATAAATAAAGACTTAAAATAATGTAGCAGTTTTCACCACAGATGTTCCAATTGCTCTGCAGCTAATAAAATACATTTTGTATGCAGTGAATTTTATTATGTGGCAGCCAATTTGGTATAGCAAGGTCCTCCACAGGCATGAGACAGAGGCCAGAATATCTACCTCAGTGATTTTTGTTGAGGGAACGTTATTGACCAAACCATAAATATTGTCTAAAGACACTGATTGAACTCTGGAGCTATTTTGCATAGCAGCAAAGGATTATTTGTATCCATCTTTGGGGGACAAAAGGTCCTCAGTTTAAATGTCTCTCAAAAAAAGGTCAGATTTGCATTTATGTAGTACTTTTCAGGCTGTTTCAGAGCACTCCTGAAGCGTAACCGCTACTGTAAAATAGAAGAAACAGCAGCCAAATGACAAAGAGTAAGCTCCCAAAATAATATGATAATGACCGGATGATATTATTTTTGTGGTGCTGAATGGGGATATTTCCTTTGATATCAAAATTAACTCTCCAGACCCTCATCTAATGTTGGTCACCAATTTTCAAAGTGCAAAGTGATCAGGTGTGCACAATACCTAGCTCATTGCAAACAACACACTATTTGAAATAATCTGTCAGCCTTTTGGATATATAAACCATATATTTGGCATCATGTTGGTAATGACACTCCTGTCGAACACCACATTTGCGTGATATGCAGAAACTCATTTTGCTTTGATGGCAGCATATAGCCTCAAACTGCATTATCTTTTTGTGATTAGCCAAGGGATATGGCCATAAGCAACCAGCCTGCACTTGCAAAGCTCAAAAGAATGTCTAGCATTTCATACAATTCTGCAAATGGATGTTTTCTGGATAATCTATTGTGTGCAAAGAATTATTCTGACAATTTAGGATCAATCTGGCTGAGTGTGGTGCGCTGCATATACTGAATAATACATCTGTCAATACACAAGACCCTTTTCTTTGCATTGCTCCTGTTTCAACTGAACAAAATAGATTTCTCACTACAGTGCCTTATCCAAAGCCAACCTGCCTAGTTTAAAATTTAATAAGGCTAGGCAGTTAACTATCAATTAGCATTAACAGATGCATTCATGGTTATGTCTTTACCAATTAAATGACACTTGACAACTAATCAGCACTTTCCTCCCACGAGTTACAAATATTGGTATGCCCCTTGAATTTGTTTTCTTACAAAATGTCCTGATGAATACAAGATGAAAAACTCCAACAAAATGTATTCAACTTATTTATTTTGAACCTTTGAGAAGTGGACTGCCACTGATTTAAAAATTGACCAACTGTCGTGCGTGCTCTCCCCTCCAAAACATTAATACAAGTTTTTAAGATGTGAAGGTGCTGGTGTTGGATTGGAGTGGAGAAAGTCAGAAATCACATGTTACCAGGTTATAGCCCAAAAGGTTTATTTTAAAACACAAGCTTTCAAAGCACTGCTCCTTCATTAGGTGGACAGAAGCACACAGGCACAGCATGTATAGGTGGAGAGATAATGACAAGATAAGCTTGGGATTTTAAATAAACCTGTTGAACTATAACTTAGTGTTATGTAACTTCTAACAAATTTTTAAATATACTAATAGATAATCACTTCTAATTTATCAGGGTTTAAATAATACTGATAACAGATAGGAACTGAGAGAGGGAAAGAAAAGACCAAACTTTGGGGCTTGCATTCAAATCACCTTGGTTGCTGCATAATACAAATTGTAATGGAGCTGCAAACTAACCACACCAATCTAACAATGCCAGTGGAGAAGCTGCCTTGGAACAGCTTGGTCAAGAGAACGGCTAGTTCTGGAGCACAAGGACCATTCATTGCTGTTATTATTGGAATTTTTGTTAGGGTTCACAATCTTTGAAGTGTCTCATCACTTCAGCCATTTTGTAATCATGAGTGCATCAAATTAGCTGAAGACTGATAGCTGAGATATTGAGGACTTCAGGTGGGATGGATCAGAACTGTTACTTCTGACTGAAGACTGACAAAGACAGAGACTTATCTTTCACATAGATATGCTTGGCTCCCCTATCAATGAGGATGGGGATATAGTTGTAGACCCTTGTCCTATTTTGAGGATGGGCAATTAAGTGTTCATACTGGAAGTGGTGGGACTAGAGTTTTGATTTGAATAATTAGTTGTGGGTTGCTATATCTATTCCTGCTGCTTTTATTGTCTGAATTGCAAATATTCTTGATGCCATTGTTTCACTTAGTTCACAAATCAATTTTAGGTATGTCTGATATTACTATTGCCCATGCCTTCTTGCACTCTTGATTGAGCCACTATAATGGCAGATTGAGGGATATGCTGAGCCAAGAGGTTGAAGATTGCGAGTCGAACAAAATTCTGCCATTGTCGATGGCTACAGAGTCTCCAGTTCTGAGTTATTAGATACGTTCAGAATCTACGTTATTCACAGTGGTTGTGCCACACAACATGTTGGAGAGCATGCTCAGTGTGAAGGCAGAACTTCATCCCTACAAGGACTAAGAAGAGGAATCTCCTGCCTACACTTGTCACAGAGAGATGTTTTTATGACAGGAAAATTGGAAAGGTCAAGATAAGAAAACATTTCCTCCTTAAATTTACACAATTCCTCAATCTAATCCTTCATTTATTCCTGTTGCTTTCTTGTACATCCTTTTAGTAGCGGCTATACCTTTGTGCAAAGCAAAAATGAGAGCAGTTGTGTAATTCTCAGCTGGATCTTCTGTGGGGAAATCGCCACATGGCAAAAAAGTCAACAGTATTAAATAATAAATGTGAGGCTTGATGAACACAGCAGGCCTAGCAGCATCTCAGGAGCACAAAAGCTGACGTTTCAGGCCTAGACCTTCCTAAGATGCTGCTAGGCCTGCTGTGTTCATCCAGCCTCACATTTTATTATCAACAGTATTAAATGACAATTTTTTAAAAAATTCTTCCAAATTTCCTTAGGACAGCACTCACAGCAAACTGGTGGTGGCAAGCACTGAAATTTGGTTCAGTGTGTTTCAAAAACTATCTGTGCCAAGTTTGCAACATGCAACGTGCCTACAGGAAGGCCAGAAAAGGCATTGCTGCTAAGATTTCCCCAAGCACCAATGTTGAAACAAACAGTCCATTTTGTGGATGCCCATTCAGATCTGACTGTCTGCATATTAAAGGACACTGCAAGTGAAAATTGTAGGTTGCCATACTGAAAAACGTGATTGCCACAGTGATTTAGAAAGTGGCAGGATTCCTTGAGTATTTTGAACTTCCAATAAATTCCACTTTTTTTCATTCACTACCACCACATTATTGCAGTAGCTTCAATTTATCACCAGACCTACGGATTTTTTTTTTGCAAGCTCATTTTCTTTCCAACAAAAGTTTCATTTTGGAATTCTTTTTGTTTGCATATAATGAACTTTCTACCTCTTGAAACTGTCTTTAATTTTCTAGATGTCAAATTTCCAAGGACATTTGACATTTTCTGTTCTGTTCAGGTTTTGGAGTCTTCCATCTCCTTTTACTCTGTGTCATCTACAAATTCAGTCATTGCACTTGTGGTTCCTTGCACCCGATCGCCTCTACTTCTAAAGATATTAAACAAAAGGAGTCCCAAAACAGGCCCCTGTAAAACCCTACCAGTAATATTCTTTCACCCCTTTAACACCACCCACTGTAGTCCTACATGTCCATTTTAAAATATTTTCAAACATTTTCCACAGTAGTCTTTGCAGAAGAACGGCCTTAAGGGAGATTCAAAAACACAAGCACTGCATACCTTTGTTGCCACGCCCCTAAAGAAAACCAGCTTTTAAAATTTGCTGATGATTTAAAGACATTATCTGAACCCTATGTTGAGGAACATTGAATACAGCTTATGCAGATGACCTCAATCCTCAGGAACACTGTTGGAAACATGTCTAGCCTGGCCAGTGAGTCAGCAAGGTTGGAATTTGAGGTTTGCAAGGAGGGCTGGAGAGTTAAGCAAAACAAAAACAAACAACCAACCATGTAATTTCAGAAGACAACAAATAACAAACCATATAGCTGTGTCTTGTCCCGCATTCTGGTAGGTTTAGGCACTTCAAATGCATATGGGGGCAACTGATCATATTCTGCAATGGTAAACCGCCGCCTCTGGTATTCTTGATCAAGGAAAGAATTGGGTGACTCAGAACCCTTTGGTACAGGCCTGACTGGTCCATGCTTGCTGACCTCTTCATAATCCAGGTCACCCTGGTCATTCCTGAGTGTAAGAATAAAAAATGTAAAGAATAAAAACTTATTTACAATCTTTTTGAATTCATGGTTGCATACACAATTGTTAAAACAAAAATAGTACATTTAGTTCAGTTACTGAACTAACTTTTAATTAGCTGTAACTAATTGTAAGTGAAAAGGAAGAATGTACATTTTTAATTATATTGCCCAGAAATCATAAGTACTTTATTCAAAAGAAATTATACTTTTTAGGTACTCACGTGGGTAAAAAAAATCACTCCCTGCATTTTAATTCACAATTTTCATATACTGATTGCAGCTAATCTAACACTCAGTCATCCAGATCACGACTCTGTATTCCTAACTGAACAAGATCATCAAACTCTTGGCTGGTGAGGATTAGTATAGAGACATCAAGACACCAACCAAAAAATACTAATCTATATTTAGAAAAAAAATGACCAGTGACCTTTAATAGCATCTAACAGAAAATCTTTATCATAACAGTATTGTTTGCCTTTGGTTACTATTTTTCAGAAGTTACACCGGAGGAATCCCCAGACTTGATCAATTGTTGGTATAATACAATAAAGTTTGAAAACCACAAACCAGTGATAGAAAAATCGCTACAGTCAGACGATAGGAATGTCAGTAATGTAACAGATGTACCGGCGGATTCAAAACATATGAGTTGAATTACTTATCATACTGAGGGGGACAAGATGAGATCAACATGCTACATTAAACTATTAAGATTAAAATTAAAGGCTACCTCTAAGCAGCAACTATGACTTGTATAATAAAGATGCAAAACTGGTACATATTTTGCTAGAGAAAAAGGCACTCCAAGTTAATATTCGAAGCATAAAAAAAGGCATCAATTACAATTCAAAAAGCCAAGAGTTTTCAAACTTCCCATTCTGTGCTGGTTAGAACAGATTTCTAAAATATTGTTTAATGGAAATATTGCTATGCAGAAAAGGAGATAATCTTTGGATACAGTTTCAATGGACTCATTAGAGTTTAAAAGGTTGAGGGGAGATCTAACAGAAACTTACAAGATAATGTATGGTTTAGAAGGGGTAGATGCTAGGAAGTTGTTTCTGTTAGGCAGGGAGACTAGGACCCGTGGGCACAGCCTTAAAATTAGAGGGGGTAAATTTAAAACTGAAATGAGATGACATTTCTTCAGCCAGAGAGTGGTGGGCTTGTGGAATTCAATGCCACAGAGTGCAGTGGAGGCCGGGACGTTGGAAGCCTTCAAGGAAGAGATCGACAAATTCGTGATCTCAGAAGGAATCAAGGGCTACAGGGAGAGTGCAGGGAAGTGGCCTTGAAATGCCCATCAGCCATGGTTTAAATGGCAGAGTGGACTTGATGGGCCGAATGGCCTTACTTCCACCCCTATGTCTTATGGTCTTATGGATAATATACCTACAGCAAAAAACTTGATGTTCCTATCAAAATAAAAAGGTCATCTCCACCTGGCATTTAATTACACAGATGCTGAAAGATCCCAATAACTTATTTTCGGTTCTAATTAACTGAACTGGAATCATTGCCTCATTGTCGATTTAAACATTTAGGAAAGCAAACCATTATCCACAAAACCAGGCAGAAATCAGTTTTCAGTCAGATATAACTGGTGGGCCATGCAGGTAAACGCAGAGTATCACCTTACTTGCCGGCCTGAGGGTTCATTATAAGACCAGTAACTCAATACATCTCTGCTATTAATGCTAGCCGAAAGAGGGAATTAGCGAACTGTATTCTCTTCTGGAGACAGGAGGAGGAGTCTGGCATGTTTCTACTAGAATTTCTTAAAGGTAAATTCTTTCAAACAGATAATTTACTTATCAGAATCAAAAAGTGTTATGAATTTCAAATTCACACACTGTTAGTAATTCTCTGGCAGGGAAAAGGGGTTTAATTAGTATAGCCACCTTCACGACAAGGCAGAAATCCAGTCCCCAAAAGTCAGCACGTACTCTTTGGCTACCATGTATAAAACACAACCTTGTTTATATACATTTTCCATCCAATCCTTACAGCTGAGATAGGATATCGCAGCTTCTGCATAACTTTGTTGCTTTTTCAAACTTTTTCCTCTACTAATGAAGCCTAGGATCCCATGTGCAATTTTTCACAAATATATTCTCAACTTGTCCTGTCACCTTCAAAAGATATGTGTATGTGCATCTCTAGGTCTTTTTCTTCCTTAAGAGTGTACCATTCATTTTAGATCACCACTTATTTCTTACAAAAAAAATGTACTGTTCTACAATCTATTACATCTGATTTAAACTTCATGTGTCTGGTAATTTCACCAATTTACCTCCTCATTGCTTTTAACAAACTTAAAATGTATTAATCAGCAAACTCTGCTACTACTCTCTAATACTCAAGTTGAGGTTTGTAGGGAATAGAATGAACAACGGTCCCAATATGGACCCCTGGAAACAATACTGTATACTTCCCTTGCACCTGAAAAACAAATCATTCAACACTAGTCTCCATTTTCTGCTCAATAGCTAATTTCATAACTATGACGACTTATCTTGCTCTCACAGGTTTTAATTGCGTTAGCAGGTTTATCATGTACTACTGCAAATCAAATGCTTTTTGGAAGTTTATATGCCAAACAGTACATCAATCCTCAACAGCCCTCTTTGTTATTCCAAAAAGGACTCAATCAAGTTAGTCTAACACAATTTCGGCCAGCAGCCATCATTCAGAAGCAGCATAAGCATTTCTCTCCATTAGAGACAGATGATTAATTTTGCATGTGTTTTGTCTACTTTGTTCTCAGCCAAGACACTCCCTCCACACCATCTATTCCCTTTGACAAAGGCAAACAAGGATAAAGAGTACAAAAACTGCCATTTTCTAACCTCTTTCAGTTCTGAGGTAGAGTCATACTAGACTGGAAATGTTGTCTCTATCTTTCTCTCTCCACAGAAACTGTCAGACTAGTTGCATTTCTGCAGCACTCTGTGTCTGCTTCAGATTTCCAGCACTGGCAGCGTTTTACTTTTGAGAATTAGTGATAATCTCAGTGAAGGTGCCCCAAGAAAACAGTGTTCGTAACATGGTTTAATTTCGTATTCAGTTTGAAGGAGAAAGGTGTGGGTCAAAGACTAGCATTTTAAACATAAATAGACACAGTATGATAGTATGAAGGTAGAGTGAGTTAGAATTTCAAATGATGAAATACGTACATTAACTGAATATTGTTTACGCACTAAATCTAATGTTTATCCACTGAAAGAGACAGCAGTTATTAGACAGGAGCGCAGGGTCAAAAAAAATGAATGCCACAAAATTTCCAATTGCCTGAAGTTGCTTTATTTACATTAAAAGATGCATTAGATAAAGAAGAGGGAGAGATCTTTCCTGGTCATAGCATAGTGTTCTCATTCATTATTGCATGGTTTCATTGGCCTAGGGTTGCACATAAATGTTAGCCAAGAACACCCCATTCTTGTTTACACACTACACTAAAATGAAAGGATCGAGTTCAAATCTGGTTATGTTTCTATTTCTTTCTCTCTGATTGAGTCAGTAGCTTTCTTTTCAGTCATCATAAATTAAAGGCTATGTACCCAAATGTTAAGCTGGTAGCATTTGACTGCAGAAACATTGTAAACAGAATGTGGGCATATTTTCCCACGCTATTCCAAATTAACCACTCAGCATCAAATTTGCAATATTTATTCTTCCTGTGTAGATCCATATAAGCTCTCACTTGAGAGAGTGAGAGCTGTAATGATACAAGAAGATTTTGTTCTGAGATTTCATGGGCTTTTCATACCGTGGTGTATATGGAACAGCTGGTGGCGGTGGGATATACAAATCCTTAATAGCAGGTTTTTCTTTCTTTTGAGACATCTCCATTGTGCTGGCTGTTGATGGAGTTGCAGTTTGTGATGGGCTGGTCTGGAAAGAAGAAGTAGTAGTAGTCAAAAACTTAAAGGCAATGCTTACTTTATGCAGAGTGAGGGAGTAGGAAGATGCAAGGGAATGTGGTTAAAATGAGATCAATACCATGCAAGATAACAAAAAGTGTAGAGCTGGATGAACACAGCAGGCCAAGCAGCATCTTATTGTGTTCATCCAGCTCTACACTTTGTTATCTCGGATTCTCTGGCATCTGCAGTTCCCATTATCTCTCAATACCACGTAGCTTGTTCCATGTCAATTCTTGATTGGACGACAGCCAAGAGGAGAAAAAGTTGTGAAATACTTCCACATCTGTTGGACAGCTTTAAACGTTTAGTTTTTCCCTTCAGAACAATGCAAGATTTATAAAACTTGCTGTTCTTTATTATAGCTTGAAATGCAATTAATTTCAACACATTTTCCCACACTACCATTTGATGAAAATTAAAACTATGTACTTCCCTAAAAAGTCAGTTCTTGAAATGCTATACCTTGTTTTAAAGAGAGCTTGGAAAGAGCTTTAGAAAGAGACCATCATGTTGGTAACTTGTTATGATCTCGCAACCTTAATTAGTGTATACAGTTTTGCATTACTATTAACTTTGGCCAGACCCTCAACATGCGACTTTTACACCTATTGCGTTATTCCGCCATTTGGTTTGTCTCTAGAACCATTTTAGTTATGTAATTATCTCTCTGCCTCAATTAATCAGATAATAGTCATCCCTTCACATGCTACTCAGCTGGTAGGACTTTACTCACATTGTAGACACTTTTAATTGCCTGCAGACTTGTTAGTTGGCCTGTTGACACTCTATTTTATGGTCTTTTGATACCTTGGCCTATAAATTCTGTGCCTGTGTGTTTTTCTTCACTTCACCTGAAGGGGCAGCACTACGAAAACTTGAGATTTCAAATAAACCTGTTGGACTATAACCTGGTGTCGTGTGACTTCTGACTTCAATCTAACACAGCACCTCCACAGCATAGAAAGAACTTTATATTGCTTTTTAAAAGTAGAAATAAACCCGAAGTTCAAGAACAAATATGTATTTTTTTGTAACTTCAGGATGTTGCAACAAACTCTATAGCCAATGCCTACATTTGAAGTACAATCACAATCGTAAATGTAGCATACATATCAATTTTTACACAGTAGAACACCACAAACAGCAGTGCAACAGACAACTAGACCAGCGCTTAAACTGATCTTACAAGACAGTGCATCATTAATAACAAGCACTGACATATGCAAATACTACTATTGAGAACGGATCTGTAAATTCTCAGTTGTGATTTTATTACCTGCATTGCTGGTGGTTTCCAGCGCATGTTCTTCAGAGGTGCAGGAGTTAAATTGCATGTGTTTGCTGGCCGTTTTTTTAACAGAAGTGCAACGCCTACAGCATCTTCACGGAGCTTTCCAACAAGATTTTTCAACTGCCAGCCAACCTTTTAAGACAGAATAGAACATGGTCTGATTTATAAAACAATTCTGAGTTGCTTTCAATTGCTTTGAGAGATGCCATTTTCCATAAGAAACCCCAGACATTTAGGTGTACAATGAGAAAAACATGAAGGTATCAAAACCTTTGTGACATTGACATGTTTTTTCAGGAGTGACGTGCATGGAATGTTCAACACTTATGCGCCTTATTTTGTTCCAATATATCTGTAAGATTTGTTCATATGTCAAGACTAAAAAGGAACCACAAAAAATCTGATTCCTAAAATGAAGCGTCCATTAAAGAATGCTTTAAGATCAGTAATATGTTCAAATCCTATCACAAAAAAAATCCTTTATAGATCTTCTGGGATAGACCTATGTCAGCCATAAGTGGAAAAGGTTAAAGTTCAAAATCATGTTCGCAAATTTCTTACTTCCTATGGTACCCACTGCATCAGAGAATATTATGAATAATAGCAAAGTTGTTCTGTTGATGCCATATTCTTGAACCTATGCAAATTAAGATTTCTAACAAGTAGAGAGACATCACTTAATTTTATTTCAGCTGTTCACCCAATATTTCACTATGGGTTTGGAGACAATTGGATTTAGATTGCAATATGTAGATAGGCTAATGAAGGAATAATTGTGGTAAATGCATTACATAGAATATTCGTGGGCCACCAGTACAGTTATGAGCGACCGACCAATGGTTTTTCCCAGGAAGCTATTTTCTCATTCCACATACATTTGCTGGCTTGCCACAGCAAATTACAAAATCTCTCAGAACATACAGCCCAACTTACATAACTGCAGATTGGAAACTGAGTTGAAAAAAAAATCACAAAGTTATGGTCACAATCACCTTCAGTCACTGGTATGCCACCCCAGCCGTACGACGTGGTTGCCAATAACTGCAGCAGACACATTGTTCATCCAATATCAGCTAGAATAAGTGAAGCAGGAACATTTGGTACACTGAGGTAACAAGGTGAAGAGCTGGTCGAACACAGCAGGCCAAGCAGCATCATAGGAGCAGGAAAGCTGACGTTTTGGGCCTAGACCCTCCTTCAGAAATGGGGGAGGGGAAGAAGGTTCTGAAACAAATAGGGAGAGAGGGGGAGGTGGATAGAAGATGGATAGAGGAGAAGATAGATGGAGAGGACACAGACGGACTGGTCAAAGGGGTGGGCATGGAGCCAGTAAAGGTGAGTGTAGGTTGGGAGGTAGGGAGGAGGTAGACAGGACAAGAGGGCGCGGGATTAGACTAGTAGGTAGGAAGTGGGGGTAGGGTTTGAGGTGGGAGGAGGGGTAGGTGGGAGGAAGGACAGGTTAGGGAGGCAGGGATGAGCTGGGCTGGTTTTGGGATGCGGTAGGTGGTGGGTGGCAGGATTTGGGAGTTTGTGGCCTCTTCTACATTGGGGAACCAAGCAGAGGCTTGGGGACCACTTTGCGGAACACCCATGCTCGGTTTGCATTAAACAACTGCACCTCCCAGTCGCGAACCATCTCAATTCCCCCTCCCATTCCACAGATGACATGTCCATCCTGGGCCTCCTGCAATGCCACAATGATGCTACCTGAAGGTTGCAGGAACAGCAACTCATATGCCGCTTGGGAACCCTGCAGCCCAATGGTTTCAATGTGGATTTCGCAAGCTTCAAAATCTCCCCTCCTCCTACTGCATATCACTGAGCACTGTTCAATTGCCAGTAAACAAACACAACTTTTGATCTATTGAGGAAGGGAAAGTCATTGATGAAGCATGATAATTCCAAAATAGTCTGTCCCACAGAAGTTGATCCGTATATCTTTCAACTTTTTTTGACTCAACTCATTTTTCATTTGTGTCTGTGTGATGGGTAATTATTTTTTCTCACGCGTCTGACTTGGGCCTAGGAGACTACACCGAGGAACTGAGGGCACTCCTGGTGCAGTGGTAGTGTTCTTGCCTGATCCAGAAGGCCATTGTTCAAGTTTCACTTTCTCCAGAGTGTAGTAACATCTCTGGACAGATCAATTAGAAAATTTCTACCTTGACAAACTCCTGCAATTATGTCCTCAGGCAATCATCTGGGATGATCGATCTCCAACAAACACATCCATGTTCCTTATGCTCAGTATGACTTCAACATGCAGAGGGGTCTCTGATCCCTAAATTCCCATTGAATTCATTTTTGATACGAATCCTTTAACACACTCAGTTTAGTGCTGGCCTTGTAAAAGAGGCAGTCACTGTTACTTTACCTTGGACACAGAGGCACAGGTTAAAAAAATGTTGCTCTTAAAGGCCAGATGCCTATAGCTCTCCAACAGCTATTCTCTCCCTTCCTACTTGGTCTGTCAGCTCCTCCCCCTGTTTTTTTGCTTCTGTTCATTTGGTTTCACGCTGTGGTTCAAGGGGTTTCATTGCACTGTTCCCTCTTGCCGGGAAGCAAGTGATTATTGTGATGGAAAGGTCTGCACAAAGTCTTTCAACATGTGTCACATCACACCTTCTAGATTTTATTTATTTGAAGTAGCTGTGAAAGACATTGAATGGATATCAATCAGGGACTAGATGATGCTTTAAGCATATCTTTGCACATTAGAACCCCAATGTACTTATTGGTGTAGAAATTTTAATAACAATGTGTTTTTCTTTCTAAAAAGAAGAAAAGGACTGATGGCCATAAGATGACTGTGGGTTTAAATTCAGTGTCTGTATAGAGAAAGACAACCTGGAATGCTACATCTGACAAGTTCTCAAGGAAGCTTCAGAAGTGAAGTCACAAGGGAGAAACGGACTACAAACTGAACTGTAATCTCCTGGGATTTATTTTAGGCTGAGCATGGGGGACAAAAGGACAGGTGTCTTGGAAAAACATGGTATATGTCTTCCATCTTGAATAATACATTAGAACTGGGAATAAAAATTTGTTCATCACTAATTTATGCATGCTAGTTTAACACAGTGCACCAGTGGGCTGGATTACTTGTACAAAACAGCCTTGGTTCACGCATTGGTGTGCTATGAATGACACAGTCGAAGAACCAGCCACTAGTCAGTCTTGTATTGCAGGTAAATGTCTGAGTGTTAGAAGCTAGCTATCAACAGGCTAATCAAAAAGTTGCAGGAAGAAAGATCAACTCTCTGACTATGTGCTGCCAGTCACAGGTAAAAAGGGAAACAATACATAAAGGATTTCAAAGCCAATCATCCCAAAATAGACTATTCAACCAATGGGCCATTGGCTATTCACGAACAGCCCACAGATCTGTGTATCTTTCAACTTTTTTTTGACTCATCTCATTTTTAATTTGTGTGATGGTAATTATTTTTTCTCATACTTCATTACTAATAAATTTACTGAATTATTAGCTCAACAAAGCTTGGTTAAAATTGCCTATCAAAGCATAATTCTTTTGGTTTAGGACAAAGGTTCACCCAGGGAGGGAATAGTTTGTAAATTAACCCTGTTGTGACTAACTGAAGACACAGATGAATAAAGGATGACAGCCAATTCATCCCTCCTCATCCGAGGTGTGTCAATTTTGGGGTATCCTGCCTGGAACCTTGCTCAAGAACTGGTTAACAGTTACGGAGACATTACAGTTGAATGGTTCTCCCACCACTTCAGAACAGCAGTACAGATTGAGGTCAGAAGCAAGCTGTGCACATTGCTGGTGGATGCTCCCTCTATGTATACTAAAATGGTCATCAAATAGCATAGAAACCAGCAATATGTCCCTGCATGCACATTGCGCACCACTGGAAATGAAATGGTGCCCAATATGCTGAAATACTGGAGCTATATTTTGCAGACTACAAGTTCATGTCACAACATCATAATCATAGACAACTGCGCCCAAGCCAGGGCACACAATCACTGAATAACTGTTATCTCAGTTGGAAATGCACAAGTCCAAGGGATAATACAAATACCTGGAGTGGAGGAGAATTATAGTCAAGAAAACATTGCCAAGTATTATCGTTAAAGCAAGTTGTATGCACGAATTCCAAATACCAATTTCCTATTTCTCTGTTGTCTAAGTGAGCATGACAAAGTAATGCTGCTTAATACTTCTATGGGGCACTATGTAAATAACTTAAAAATCAATAGCTCCAAACAGCAAAGAGACACCATTGACGGTCAATTAGTCAAGAAATTCAAGACTCTCACTTACACTTCGCCCTCTGCCAGACAGCAGACCCCACCTTTTCCATGGTGGAGGCAGAGACGAGCTGCAAATTTGCACTGCTGCCTAACAGTTATTTCAGTTCAGATCAGAGCAGGAATTCAACTTTGGATCACCTGGTGTAAACGGTCCATTATTTAAGGCAGTGGCTCCAACTATGTCAGTGACATGGTGTGATTCAAAGAGAGAAACAATCCCACAGCACACACTTTCTTTAAAACAGCTGAATTGACTGCTCACAGATGTCACATTTACTTGGATTTGCAAAGGTTAGGGTGTTACTTAAGGTTTGCAACATCGTGCATGAAACAAGCTTAAAGGGGGATCAAATGCACTAATGTTTCAAGTTTGTTTTACATTGATTTTCATTACTTTTGTACAAAATTTCATGGCACACCAGCATACTAGTTGCAAAACTACTGATTTAAAAAGGTACTGTATTTCCACACTACAGGGGCAAGTGAGCTTGTTCTCTTTAGCAAAATAATCTGTTAAGCAGATATTTAAGGATGCCAGCAAAATCTAAAATGGTAGAATTCAAGTTTGTATCTATAATGCAATGTTTAGTTTGTTCATTTGGTACAAAATTTAACGAAGCAATTTCCTATACTTCGGTCAAAACAAGAGACAGAGTGACCAAATGTTCTTTTGCTGCACCAACAGGTGGCCAGACAGACAGCAGCAGCACGGCCTCTATAAAAATTAAAGATCATCCTCTCCATAAGAGAACAATACATTTCACATAAAGCTGATCTTTACTATTCCACAAGCTTGTAAAACAAAGGAAATTTGTAACATTACACAGGGTTCATGAATAGGACACGAGGTCATTTGCTGTACAAGATTTGGATTTAGCTCTTTTTGAGAAGATGATATGACTTGTGCTTTTAGCCTTAGTCACTATTTTAATTCTATTTAGATGGTAAAATTATCATTGAATACATTAGAATGAATTATTCAGACAGCATGGTATCCTTAAGAACAAATGATAAAGTATAACATTAAGCACAGAGCCATCCTGTGGTTATCCATTTCAATGGGTCTCAATAAATATTTAATTGTCTATTTAGTACTTACCACAGTTTGCTGATTCACCTGAATCACCTCATCACCAGCATGAATCTTGTGAGATTGATCAGCAGGAGACTGCAAAAACAAAAATCTGCATAGTTACAGAGCATTCAGGCCATTGTATCTATGTCAGCTCACTCAATGACCAACCACAACTCATTCATTCTTCCTCTTCAGAAAATAGTCCAATTTCCTTTTGAATTTTCCAATTAAACATGTTTCCACTCTCAGGCAGTGCATTTCAGACACTAAATACGTGTTGTGTGAAAAGATTTTCTTCATGTCCTTCTGCTCCATTTACCAATTATGTTATATACACACACCATAATATTCTCAATCTTTGTACGAGTAGGAAAAGTTTCTCTCCTCTGCTCTGTTCAGTTCGCTTGATTTTTAATACCTCTATCAAGTCTCTTAGCAATGTTCTTTCCTCCAAGGGGAAAAAAAACTTTTTCAATCTATCTTCATAACAAAATCCTCATTTCTCATGATCCTCTTCTGCATCCCTCTGATGACATCACATCCTAAAATGCAGCACCCAGAACCAGATGTCATACTGCTGAGGTTAAATGGGTGTCCTGCACGTGTTCAGCCTAACTTCCCTGGTCTTGTAAGCTACACACCAAATAATAAAGCTTAGGATACTGCATGCTTCAACTGTTCCATTAACCTGTCCTGCCACCTTCAATGATTAATGCACACACAGTCCCAGGTTCAACTGCTCCAGCACCTCTTCAGAACTGTGCCACTTTAAGTATTTTATTGTTTTTGTTTAATAATCTTCCTCCCAAAATGAATCTACTTCACATTGAACTTCATCCACCACTTAACACACCACGTCACCAATCTGTATCATCTAGAAATGCTTCACTATCTTCTTCATTGCTTCTAAGTTGCATATCATCCACAAACTTGTGCTCTGTAAAGGTCAATTTAGGTCACTGATCTCGCTATCCTGTGAGCTCTGATATGGTTCACAAGTCTGTTGTGTGGCACAATATGAAACACATTTTGGAATTCCATATACACCCAATTAACTACACTGCCCTCATCAACCCTGTTACTTCTTCAAACCAGTCCAGTAAGTTAGTTGAACATGACTTTCCCTTCAGAAATCCATGCTGGCTTTCTTCAATTAGCTGGCATTTATTCAAGCAACTATTAACTTTGTCGCAAATTGTTGTTTCGACAAGTATCCCTACCACAGTGATTAAAATGACTGACATGTAGTTCAGGGTGTACCTTCACACTGTTACAAAGAAGGGAAAGGAAATAAACATCCATAAACAAATGGCAGCTTAGTACAGTCACAAAAATCACATGCATTTCGACATACCAGAATTCTGAATTCTCCCTATCCTTAGCTTGACTGATTTTCAATTCAGTTCACAATTATTAACATGTGGACATCCCAGCTCTGAAGACAAACAGGTGCTAACCAGATGATAGCAATTCTGAGTTTATTCTATTTATGCCACCATGTAATACTATTGGCTAGCAGGCATTTTAGTTTGATTGGTAATAACACGATTTTTTCTCTCCAACAATAATTTCTAAGTCATGTTATTCTGGACTTGTAAAACGAAACAGCCTTTGCAAATAAAAAACCAAAAGAACTGTGGACGCTGTAAATTAGGAACAAAAACAAAGTTGCTGGAGAAGCTCAGCAGTTCTGGCAGTATTTGTGAAAGAGAAAACAGAGTTAATGTTTCAAGTCCGGTGACCCTTCCTCAGCCTTTGCAAATGTTCAATTTCTGAACTGAACAATGTTGTTAAAATTTCAAACATCAAATCAGATGTGGCAACTCAAAAACATACTGAATGAACTCCATTTCCCCTAGACAGCCTCATCAATATTTTCAAGTCAGCAGATTGTACAAAACCTGTCCAACTGTAACATACAGGGAAAAGTTGGCAGGCTCAGACACAGACAGGCTCAGCTGCATTTCATTTCTGCCAAGTGCTACTACTTTTGCAATAGGATTAGCGTGGTGTCACTGACACCTAGCATTAGGATCCAGCCATCCTCCCACCTCCCTTCAAAAAAGCCTGAACTATCTGCATGGAAACAAAAAGAGCAAAGCAAAACAGAGGTAATAAAATGTGAGGCTGGACGAACACAGCAGGCCAAGCAGCATCTCAGGAGCACAAAAGCTGACGTTTCGGGCCTAGACCCTTCATCAGAGAGGCCGAAACGTCAGCTTTTGTGCTCCTGAGATGCTGCTTGGCCTGCTGTGTTCGTCCAGCCTCACATTTTATTATCTTGGAATCTCCAGCATCTGCAGTTCCCATTATCTCTGATACTAGCAAAACAGAGGTGTGGGTTGTGGCATCCAGATGAATGGCAAAGAGTAAATCTGAACATATGGACTGAGTACCCCCAGGTTCATTCTCCAGCCTGTTCTATTTGAATGATCTCAGCTGGGCGATGATGGTGGTGCTGCGTTTAGACCACATGCTCCAGCGCTGAAAAGACAAGGTTTGTGCTCATCTGCACCATTTTAAAGAAACTTGTATTGCAAAAATAGATATTATCTTGTAGAGTCAAAACAAATGAGAATAGCCAAAAATTAAGTGGCATGTAATTTTTAGTTTGTAATCTATTTGCCTTAAGCGTTCAAGTTCATTCTCTTTCACCTGAAAATTCTAGAAGTTTGAAAAATACTAAAAAGTAAAATTTAAATACTTTTATTAGACATTTATAAAATACAGTATATTTGCCTAATTAGGAAACCTGAAGATGGCCAAGGATATTAAATCAATTGTTTAACATACAGCCCAGCGTGTATAATCTTTTCAACATATGGTAGTTATCATTGCAAATGTGAAGCTTTAAAAGAAGTTTTTGCTTCAATGATACCGGGTTACAGTCTTTTCTCCCAGCCAACAGTGAGATCATTTACGACAAAACTTGCACATGGTTTCAAATTCTGCAGCTGAGAGCAAAATAACATTCCTGGCTCAGCAAGAACATCTGGACAGGGATTCTAAGTACAGAAGGTACAAACAGCAGAGACAACAGACAAAGACAGAACAGTGCCACACAAAATCTCTTCCATCCATAGGAATAAGCTTAATGAGCAATTAGAAAGAATATTGCTGAGCTTCATTTATCGTAAAGGCTTGCAAATTAAGTAAAACAATATGATTTGTCAAATAGTTGCTTTAATTGTGAATTAAAAAAAGATGCCCATGATGGACAAATGTTTATCCCCAGCAACAGTAGAAAGAAATGAAAGAATTGTTGTAATGAAGGGTTAGGGGCATTTGGGCCAGAAGCAAGCAAGTGGGACTAGTTTAGCTTAGCATTATGTTTGGTATGGAGTGGTTAGATCAAAGGGTCTGTTTTCATGCTGCATAACTCTACAACTTTATTAAAGAATGTTGGACTAAAGTTTGTAAAACTCACTGCACCACCATGTGTGAAACTTAAAAATTTTGCATTCCTATGCCACATCACTTCACTTCTCCCCTCACAGAAACTGCTCCCCAAACTCTGCTTGTCATCTACAAGACATGTCAGGAGTCAAATGGCCTGTTTCCATACTGTAGGGATTCTATGATGAGTCTGATAGAATGCTCCCCACTTGTCCAAATGAGTGCAGCTCCAAAAGCAGTCAAGAAGCTTGACACCAGAGGACAAAAGCAGTCCCCTTCATTGGCACAACATCCACAAACGTTCAAGGTAGCAGCTCACTGCCACTTTCGAGAGTAATTGGGATATGCATTAAATGCTGGCCTTAACCAGCTAAGCCCACATTCTCAATGAATAATAAAGAGGGGTGGTTTGCACATGCGAGAAACAATTCTTAAATTGAAATTTAATTTTTATGTAAAATTTGGCATATAGCTTTAAACTCTGAACTAAATTGCAGTCAAGTTACCTAGTTAACAGAAAATGCTCATCAGTAGTAGTTAACTGTGTTACAAACTATTAGGTGCTAATTACTTTGAAGGGGAAGCCAAGTGAGCAGCTGGAACTTCAATGAGGCTCAAACATTCATTGAAGTAAAACAGCATCTGTTACAGGCAATGCTAATGGAGACAGTCTGATGCGAACAAGGCAGTCAGGCATTTGGTACAGAGGGCAAAGGAGATTCTGCTCTTTTTCTTAAATCTTCAGAATATGCATGAGAAGCTTCAGTAGTAAATATTCAAACATTTTCATCCAATGGCAACGACATGCATGTTGCTACTCTGCCCCTTTCCTCCCTCACCACAAAAATGATGTGCCACATGTTCTGACAGGAAATTTTACTCCAGGCTCCTTCACGAACAAAGCTGTACCTCCATTCTGACAGGTCTCTCTGGAACAGCACAAATCACGGAAAGGTAGACCATAGCCATTTTCATGGTGGTCAGCTGAGCATTCCAGAATTGAAACGTGCAGCATGACAGAGAGCCAGTAAGTGATGGACTGCTCAGAGTGATTGGCTTGGGGGTTAGGTAGCATCGGGTCTGGTGGCAGGGAAAGGGTATAAGGTCAGAGTGTGAGATGGGTGTAGTCTGGGGGTGTCTCGAGTAGGTTGCCAGGTCAATTAAACACACACTTAGGATTAAAATGGTTATTTAGTAGTCAAACCTTTCCTGAACCTGAGCAATTTTTTAAAAAACTTAACTTCAGCAGAATCCTCCCAATTCTAAAGCTTAAATGGTTACTTTGTGAGTTCCAGACATAGAAGAATTGCCCAATGGAATATTCAAGTTCTAGGGAGTTGCTTCACAGTCTGTTATCTAGGGATTCTGCAGGGTCCCATGAGCAACATCCATCAATACTTCAGAAATGATCATCTGACCATCAGAAAGTCCAGGCCAATCAGCTACATAAAAACATGTAAGCAGGATCTGGAAAATTGCTCAGGATTTGGGTCACAAAGATGTAGCTTCAAATCCAGTGGCATGACTGGCAGTGCAATAAAAGGGACCACTCAGGGAAGAGAGAAATGACGAAATCACAAATCTGTGGCATGAAGCAGAAACCACCCACCATAAAATAAACAATAAGTAAACCAATAAACAAGTGGGAAGAATTTAATGAGAAGCATCTATATCTCCAAAGTGCAACAGTTCTACTTGCCAAAAAAACACACCATGGACAAATAAAGGCATTCGAGGCAATACAAAACACAAATATAAAAGCTGTACAGATCATGGTAAACAGAGATCAAAAAGAGCAACAACAGATAGTAAGAGCTACAAAAAGGAAAATGTAACAACACTTGTAAGGGATATCATAATGTCCACAGGCTCTTTAACATTTACAAGATGGAAGAAAGGCTTATCACAGGAAGGGTCACCGGACCCAAAACGTTAACTCTGTTTTCTCCTTCAGATGCTGCCAGACCTGCTGAGCTTTTCCAGCAGGTTTGTTTTTGTCAGAAACAATGCAGACCCCTTGAAATTAGAAGTGGTGGTGTTGTCAGTGATTAAAAGGAAGTGAATGACATGATGAGTAATTAGGAACAGAAGGTTGCTGGAAAAGCTCAGCAAGTCAGACAGCATCTGTGAAAAAAAATCAGAGTTAACATTTCAAGTTCGGCAACCCTTGCTCAGAACTGGTTTTCATGATGAGTAATTACTTTGCTTCAGTAATTACATTAGATTAGCGTGCCTGACATATTAAAGAAGCCATTATTAAATCAATGGTACGGACATGATAACATTTAAGTAGGAAGATAACAGGAATGAAACTGCCTCAAGGTGTGACGACCCACCAGGAGCCAATGGTTCACCTTGCAGGATTTAAAAAGCTGTTCTTTGAGTACATTGCTGTAACAGCATCAGCAATCTTTCACAGAACTAACTAGATTCAAGATGTATTCCTTTAGATTGGAAAATTGTGCACACTACTCCTATCATTTAAAGCTAGGCAATAGAGGAAATTATAGGTTTGGCATTTGTTGTTAGAAAATTGCAAGGGTCAGTAGTTAAGGATGGGGTAACAGAACACCTTTTTAAACCTTAGATTCATTTGATTTGATTTTATCACATGTATAGAGATAGTGAAAAGCTTTTTTTTTGCATGCTATCCAGGCAAATCATACCATAAGTACATCTAGGTAACACAATAGAATGCAGAACACAGTATTACAGATATACAGAAGGTGCAGAGAAAGATCAACTTTAACATGTGAGAGGTCTGTCCAAAACTCTGATAACAGAAGAAACTGGGAAAATTAACTGACATTCATGCAGTAGTTTGAAGTGAGCTGTTTTGGTAGAAAGAATGAGATAGGCATTAGAAAAAAGGTGCAGGAACAGAAAGATCAGTGAGTATAAGTGTGTAAATCATTGAATGTCACGAGCCATTTTGAGAAAGGGGAGGAAAAGGTATCCCAGATCCTGGTCTTTACTGGTCGAAACACAGAGTGCAGGAATAAACAATTTATGACAAACCACCATAAAAAAAAGAGTGGTACAGTCTCAATTGGGAGTACTGTGTCCAATTCTAGTTATGGATCTTCAGGAGGATATAAAATATTTTGCAACCAAGAATAAAGGCCAGTAGTTACAATGACATTGGAGAAGCTGCAGTTGAGAGTGCTAGAGAACGAGACAATGTTGACTTTGCTAAGAGTGAGAACCCGAGAATATACATTTAAGATGATTGCCAAAGGAACCAAACGTGAAATAGGGGAAAGTCTTTATGCTAACCATTAGCATCTGGAATGTATGAATAGTACAGTTGAGCCAGATTCAATCTGGCTTTCAAAAGGGAACATGATGAGCACCTGAAGTTAGAAACAAAAAAACTGCTCAACTATTGGAAGAGGACAGGAGATTGAGACTGGTGGAATTGCTCTTTCTGGGAGCCTAATTTGACTTCTGGCTGTTATGTTCTCCGTCTATTCTGTAACAATCTAGCCAGGGAAAACAATTATCCAAGATAAACCAAATTTGTGTTGCATCCCTTGGAATGAAGTTAAAATAACCTCCTCCTTTTTCTACATTTCTAAATTCATCACCCAGAATACACATTTGGATATCTTTTTGTTATTTTCTTGGCATGTTGGCACCACCACAGGCAAGGACAGCATATGTTGCCTATTCCCAATTGTCCTTCAAATACATAACTTCTGGAAATGGCCGAGCAAGCCAAGAGTGAAGAGTTAAGAATCAACCAGAGAGTTTGGAGTCAGATGTATTACAGACCAGGTGATCTAAGCCAGATGATTTTTTTTTGTTTAAACAAATTACCATTTACCATAGGTTCATGGTCATCATGACTGAGACCAGCTTTCAAATTCTACATTTATTGATTAATCAAATAAAATTCCACCAGGTGAGATGGGATTTGAACACCTGTCCCCAGTGAATAACCTCCACCTCTGGATTATCTAGTTCCGAGATTGTGTCACTATGCAGCCTATCATAATTCTGAGATAATGAGAACTGCAGATGCTGGAGAATCCGAGATAAAAGTGTGGAGCTGGATGAACACAGCAGGCCAAGCAGCATCTTAGGAGCAAAAAAGCTGACGTTTCGGGCTAGACCCTTCATCAGAAAAGTTTCTGTATTTTGTTATAATCTGGCTAGAGAACAGGAACCTTTCTAATTTAGGTGAGAGATTGTAATTAATTACTAAGAGAATAAAGCCATAAAATTAGAGTTTTGAAGAAACAATGAACTTTAACATACAAAGAACAACAATACAAATTATAAACAAATAACCAAAACAGCAAACACAGAAGATAGATCTCTCAGATTTCTCACCAGTCCTCCCAGACATTAGTGACACCATAGGTCATCAGATTTCATTAAACTTCAAAAGGGATTCCAACTTCTCCTCTAAGAGGTAGCTTCTGAGCCACCCCTCTCCACTCACCACTCACCACTCCAGCCCCCACACACAAAAATGACTGTTCATGTTCTGGCTCTTGACCTTCTTTTGCTGGAACTACCATCCCTGGAATTTCAGAAACTGCACTCCAGCACCGACTCACAAGCAACTCCAGTGCTTTTTCAGGAAGATTGCTTCATTCAAGTTGTACTGTCCATGCATTTTTCAAGTTCTAACATTTCTCAGCTACACAAAGCAAATCCTATTTTAGGGCTTTTATCACTGATACTCTCATTTAAGTTGAAGTATTAATGGTTTCTTCTGAGCTCTCACAGCTCCCAAGACTTTTCTGCACATCCTGGTTCCCTGGGTTTCTGCAGAATCCCAGTAACTTGGAGCCTGCTACAGAAACACATTTTTAGGATAATGCAATTTCTCCCTCCATGTGCCTGGGTGACCAGAAGTCCAAAAAGGTAGCAATCTTAACCTCTGACAGCCTCTGTCAAAATGCCAAAACTGTTCTGAGGAAGGGTCGCCCAACCCGAAACGTTAACTCGGGTATTTCCTTCATAGATGCCGCTAGACTGGCTGAGCGTTTCCAGCAACTTTGTTTTTTATTCCTGATCTACAGCATCCGCAGTTCTTTCTGTTTTTATTTGACAAAACTGCTGTTCAATATCTCTTGAATTGTTCCAAATAACATACTAAAAAGCTTAGGGAGCTGGAGTTTGTACATTCTCCCTCTTCCTCCAGGTGCTCTGGTTTCCTCCCACAGTCAAAAGATGTGCAGGCCAGGTGGATTTGCCATGATTAATTGCCCCTAGTGTTGTGGGGGTGTGTGGGTTATAGGGGGATGGGTCTGGGCGGGATGCTTCAAGGGGCAGTGTGGACTTGTTGGGCCGAAGGGCCTGTTTCTACACTGTAGGGAATATAATCTAATCTTAAAATTAACCATATCCTTGTAACTTGGCAATATTGAATATAAATTATATTTAGATACAGTCAAATATAGCAACCTCCTTCTATGTCCTCCAAATACTACCATTTTCCCAGTCTGCTAGTATAAATAGTACAAATTGAATATCAAAACAGGGCTTCATTACATGGTTTCCTGCTCTGAAGCTACTGTCTGTTGTGAACGCCAAAGTGCTTGTGTTGTCACAACTCAAGTTTTAAAACACCTCAGACATTCAAGTTGCTTCAAATGATCAGAAGATTCTAAAAGAGGCATAAGACATTAAGATTTTTCAAAACAAAAATTGGTGAAAAATAAAACAGATGGCTGGAGACTTAAGTTAATTAAAGCAAGCCAGCCACACATTTGTGTAAAGATAAATCATGTTCAAACAACTTATTTGAATTGATTGATGGCCAAACTGAGAAAGTCTGAAGAAGGGATTTGAACTGTGAGTTTGACCTAACCCAAACCCTACCAC
Source organism: Stegostoma tigrinum (assembly GCF_030684315.1). Lineage (NCBI taxonomy): Eukaryota > Metazoa > Chordata > Chondrichthyes > Orectolobiformes > Stegostomatidae > Stegostoma > Stegostoma tigrinum. The sequence goes on from NC_081362.1 coordinate 38,271,685, forward strand.
ACAGAAGGCAGATTAACAACAGTGAGGCTCATGGGTTAGTAGGCTAAATGTCAGCTTGGATTTAAAAAGGCTGAAGGAAGGTAAAATCCCAAATGTGGTCAATGATTGATTTTGGACTGGATGATGTCAGACGGCAATATTTCCCAAGGTTGTATACTATTGTGCAGCACACCTAATTTTGGTTCCATCTTTGAAGAAAAGGCAAACTTGCATTGGGAGCAAACCACAGAAGGCCCACCCAACACATTCTGGGAAAAAAGGGAGGGGTTATCTTACAAGGAAAGGTTGTGTCTGTAATTACTTGAAGTTTAGAAGAATGTGGGACAATCTTCTTGAAACAGTAAAGCGAAGGATTTGACAGGGTGGACGCTAAAAGAGCGGTTTCCTGTTGATAAGATTAAAGTTAGGGAACTGTTGGAAAATTCAGAGATCTCCCATTTAAGATGGAGATGAAGAAAAGAGTTGTCAATCTGGAGAACTCACTTTCCCAGAGAGTGGTAGTGAGTAATGACTCTACCATAGCATGCTTTTTAGTGGATAGTTCGTTGACTAAGAAGGGACTCAAAAGGTTATAAGAGCGGAGGCCGCAAATTGGATGCGCCATAAATCTTACCAAATGGCTCAAGGGACAAAATAATTTACTTCTGTTCCCAATTTGTATATCAGTACATATATTTAAGATTCGGTACTAGGTTAATGCTAGAGTAATTGTATATTGGAATAGTGGCACAAGCATTCATTCAAGACAGGATAAAAGACGAATATAGTTGTATATCAGGCATAGTATAATGAGGGGAATATACACCACCCTGTGGCCAGGATCAAGAGTCCCAACGTGAAATTCCATAAACCTGGAGGTATGACAGTGAGGAGGATACAAATCACCTGCAACAGGGCATAGGGCAGGGGATGTATTTTTACAGGCATGTAAGCAGATGCAAGACATTTAATGGCACAGTTCTAAAGGGTATATAGGGACAGAGGGACCTGAGGGCCTCATGTGCACAAAGATTGTAGAGCTTTTGCTAGAGTGGTGGGCAAGGAACATGGGATCTATAAGCGGAGGCAGACAGTACGAAAACAGGGAACTGCCAAGGGAGGGCAGCAATAGTAAAAGATGATAAAATGATTTACAAAGAAAACTGGATGGGCAGTTGAGCAGAAGTGAACCTACAGATGATGGATGGAATGGAGGCCAGGGAATAAGACTGGAATAGATTGTACAGACTCAGTCAAATGACCACCTCTGTGCCACATGGCCCATTCCAGCAAGGAAATACAGCCCTAATCTATACTGTAGTTCAAGGGACTCAGGTGAATGAATTATGAGGGAAACAGGCTCAGCTACTCACAACAAAATCTGGTTGGACCATGCAAAGTTCTGTTGACTCCAGCTATCTTCTATCAAAACTGTTCACTCTTTCAGCATCATCCTGGAATTTTTAAAAAAGCTAATCTCCAGTTCGTTTTCTGTATTGCAAACTTCTCTTCCTATTACCTGCAAGCATCACCCCCCACAAGCACAAGATGCTAACAGAGTCCTCATCAAGATCAATAAGCTTCACAGTCAGGATGGAGAGATCCCAGTCCAAAGTACAACTGTGCCAAGTGAGAATACAGGCTGGGGAATTTGGAGGCAACATGGAAATTCAGTTTGGGGGGCTGCGGGGAACAGGCACTTTTTCCTTCTAACTTGTCGATTTTTTTTGTACAAACAGGATAAATTTAAGCCCATGATCATAATCAAGACTCCTGCATAAAAAAGAGTGACATTACAGATAAACTAAGTTCATTGGTTGGTGATAGCTACTAAAACTGATCACCTACAATAGGTTACTTCCAGATTGAAGGTGAGTAGGGGAAATATTTATAAGTTGCAAACTGAAAAGTATGAAAGTTCTCAATTTGATTTGCAAAAATAAGTAAAATAGAGTTGCCAGCCAAGGTGATGCGTTGGACTAAGTGATATGGGAGCTGGTGGGCCCCATTGTGGTTCATAGTGATCACATCTGTACCAAGTAGTTTCTTGAGGAACTCTGGAGTCTAAGCTTTGAACACTGACACAAATCAGGGAGGGGTAGAGTTACCTGTACCAGGAGACAGTCACACCTATAAGATTAACTACCTCAAATTATGTCAGTGGTCAGATACAGGAGGGTAGAATTACAAACAAGGCAGGTAGAGGGATCGAAGATTTGGTGCTGAAGGAGCCTAAATGTTTGAGATTCTTGCTCCCTGCGTAGATGAGACTGGTGGCTGTAGGGAGGATTAGTAAATTGGCTAGAGCATCACGGTATAAGGAGCCATTCAACAGGAAGGGGGGAGGAAAAAAAAAAGAGAAATGTAGTCGTAATCAAGGGTAGTACAGATTGGGGAACAGACAAATCTGCATTGGGAGAATTGAGGAACCACAAAAAGGACAAAAAGACTCTGATAAGAGTTGTGTACAAGCCTCCTAGCAGCAATCAGGGTGTGGGGAAGTAAGTCAGTCAGGACATGGAAAATTTACACAAGAAAGGGTCTATTACAAACATAGGGGACTTCTATATGCAGATGGAATTGAGAAATCAGCTTGGTAGCAGATCAAGAAAAGGAATTTGTGCAATGTCTACAAGAATTTTTTTGAAGCAGCTTATGGTATAAAGACACTAGCAAACAGGTAACTCTGGATTTGGTGGATTAGGGAATTTGACGTGAAGGAACATCTAAGGGACAGTGACTGTAAATATGATAGAATTCACCCTGCAGTTTGAGGGAGAGAAGCCCGAATCAAACATAACAGTCTTATAACCGAGTGAAGGTAACCAAAAAGACATGAGGGAGTAGCTGGCCAGAATTATTTGGGACAGGAGACTGGCAGGGAGGATGGTGGGGCAGCAATGGCTGGATTTGCAGAAGTAATTTGGGAGGCATAGAACATACATTAGTGATCTGGAGGAAGGAACTGAGGGCATCATTGTTAAGTTTGCAGATGACACAAAGATAGTGAAGGGACAGATAGTGTTGAGGAAGGGGAGGCTACAGAAGGACTTGGACTCATTGGAGAGTGGGCAAAACAGTTGCAAATGGAATGCAATGTTGGAGACAGTGAGGTTATACACTTGGGCGGGAAGAATTGAGGCACAGTCTATTTTTTAAACGGGGATAGGCTTCAGAAATCTGACGCACAAAGGGATTTGGGATTCCAAGTTCAGGATTCTCTTAAGGTTAACATGCAGGTTCAGTTAGCCGCGGAGAAGGCAATTGCAATGCTAGCATTCATTTCGAGCGTTAAAATACGATAAGCAATGTACTGCAGAGGCTGTAGCAGGTTCTCAAAAGACCACATTTGGAATACTGAGAGCAGTTTGAGCCCCATATTGAAGGGGGATAGATCTAAATGCTGTATACCCTAACTGCAATATTGCACCCTCTCCTAGTTTATTTCACCATGTCCTCTGATGCCTTGTTCAATCTCTTGTCCAATTAGGTGCACTTCTTGCTGCCTTAATCTATTTTTTAAAAAATATGCTGTAGAACTAGGTTATACCAGGTTAAACCAGGTAAAACTTTGGTTATATCTCAGCCAATGTTACAAATTGTGTTCTGATGAGGGATTCGATTGCATTCAAAACAGTAACTCTTCTCTCTCCACAAAGTGCCAGACCTGCCGTGTTTCTCCAGAATTCGGTTTCAAATTTCCAGCACTTTCATTTATTTGCTTTTATTATGAATGGCATATTCACGACAAGCATTAGACCCCACTTCCCATCTACCAGCATACTTCTCTCCTCCAAAAATAAACCCAAGCTTAGCCTCTCTGTCCTTCAAAAACTGTCCCATTTCTAATCTCCATTTTCTCTCCAAAGTCCCAGAAGACATTATTACCTCCCTGATGTAGGCTCACCTTTCAAGAAACTCTATGTTGGAATCTTCCCAGTCAGATTTTTATCCCATCTAAAGTAATAATCCGTGTGCCAAAGTTATAAATTACATCTTTACAAATATGCCAATGACATAGCTCCATGTTGCTGGCCATGTCTTCAGCTGCAAAAGGTCCCAAACACAAATTTCCTCTGCCTCCCTACACTCTTTCCTCCTTTTAACCATTCCTTAAACCCCTAGTTTTTTTTTAAAACCAGGTCTTAGTCATCTGTCCTAATACCTCATATGGCTCAATGCCACACTTTGCTTGATAATCCTCATTTGAAGACTTTCATCACAGAAATAAAGGTTACTGGAGTCAGCTGTACAGTATGGAAAGAGACCCTTTGGTCCAACTCATCCATGTAAAACAGATATCCTAAATTAATCTAGTCCCATTTGCGAGCACTTAGCCCATATCCCTCTAAACCCTTCCTATTCATGTTCCCCTCCAGTGCCTTTTAAGTGTTGTAAGTACACCAGCCTCCATCACTTCTTCAGGCAGTGTATTCTATACACGCACCATTCTCTGCACAATAAAGTTGTCCCTTAGATCCATTTAAATCTCCCCCACCCCCCAACTTAAACCTGTGCTCTCTAGTTCTGGACGACCCAACTCTGGGGAGAAGACCTTGCTATTCACCCTATCTAAAGCCCTCATGATTTTATAAACCTATATAAGGTTACCTCTAAGACACCGACCTTCAGTTAAAACATCGCCAGCCTATTCGGACTCTCCCTGAAACTCTGGCAACATCCCTGTAAATCTTTTCTGAACTCTTTCAAGTTTTACAACATCTGCCCAGGAGCAGGGAGACCAGGACTGAACGCAGTCTTCCAAAATAAGATAACAGTGTGGAGCTGGAGTAACACAGCAGGCCAGGCAGCAGAGGAGCAGGGAAGCTGACATTTCAGGTCAGGACCCTTCTTCAAGTGCCCTAACCAATGTCCTGCAGTTATATGCATTCATTGCTGTAACTGCAGTTGACATACCAACATTGCTGTGACAATGCTGGCAAACAAGGAACAGTCAATAAATTGTCTTCTTGTACAGCACATGTATAGATTCAGATATCAGCTTAATTGATCAATTTACCTTCATAGATACCCATGATGCACACTCAGATTTCCAAAGTTACTTCATTACTCTCTCCTATTGCAAAAGGCATTAAGGTCTGAAAGGGTTAATGCTGAGGAATGCATTAAGCACCACCCAATATATGATTATATAGACCCGAGTAGGAGAACAGCGCTGGATCTCAAAGATCAACCTGCCATGTTCAATCTCTCTCATGGTCATTGTTACTGATACTATCACACCAATAACATATCTAATTCTTAATCACACAAACTACATGTTGTTTAAGTCAAGAACGTCTGCTCACTAGACTGCCAAGTGACTTTCCTCTACCACACTAGACCTGTCGCAAACTAGTCCCAAAAAAGAGGAGGATGTTGGCAGCAAATCTATCTGACAAATCTTTCAAGGTAATGGTGGTCAGGACCCATCACACTCCATCTACTACCCAAACACTTACAGAACTCCACGGACTGTGGATGTGCACAAGAGGTTTTGAATAATCAATGTACAACAACCTTTGTTTTAACCAGTACCTTATGAACCTGCATGCTCGATAAAGCAACAAAAATCACGTACCTCAAATACTGGAAGCTTACTACATTTTTGTAATCTCCACAAAGTCCAAGCAGTCAGCAGAGGATGCGAGTGAGGAAGCTCTCTGCTAATGAGTTTTATTTAAGACAAATGTCCACTATTATTTAAGGGATCAACACTGTAAATAATGTATAACAGTGATGTGAATACCCTGTGTTTTGTGCTTCTATTACTTAGTGTGTGTTTTTAACTCAATAACATGGAACTCTTGATCAACTAGCACCTTCCTGGTCTCATAGGTGCCAATTGATTAAAAGTTTGCTGTACTACTTTTTTTTGAAAAAGAGCATAAATTTGCTAATTAAAAGCCAGTTAGCCTGATCTCTCGTAGGAGAGCTTTAGAGTTTTCAATTAATGCAAATTATGAGAGAAAAAATGGCTAAAATAACATCACTAGGCACATTAATGCACTCAAAAACCCAGAACCATAATTTCAACTCCAAGTGGTAAGTCTTTCAAATTTCTTACTCACATTTTCTGTGGTACCAGTAACAACATGTAATCCATCATAAGTTGATTTAATATACATGCCCTAGGAAAAAGGATAAACATTTATCTGTTAGAAAGAATAAAACAGGGCAGTGTCAATTTACATTTACCCCATTTACAAGGCACACTGACGTGATTCTGAAATGCTGTCTTCACATTTGGAATTTAATACTATGTTCCAAGAAACATTGAGGATTTAAATTTCAACTACAAAATTCTCAATTAGATATTTCTCTCTACTGGGGAACAGACAAAACATAACTGCTGATAAATTGATAGAGTCAGAGTGATACAGCATGGAACCTGGTCCATGTTGCCCACTCAGCTAGTTCCAATTGCTTGCATTTGGTCCACATCCCTCTAAACTCTTCTCATACATGAGCATCCAAATGCTTCTTAAAATGTTGCTGTTGTACCTGCCTCAACCACTTTCTCCTGCTGCCTATTCCATATATGCACTACTCTCTGCGTGAAGAAGTTGCCCCTCAGGTCCTCCTTAAATCTATTCCTGCTCACCTTAAACCAATACCCTCTAGTTTTCAATTCCCCATCCATTGGAAAAAGACTAAATGGCATTCACCTATCTGTGCCCCTCATGATTTTATATATCTCAAGAAGGTCACCCCTTTCTCTCCTGTGTTCCAAGGAATAAAATCCTATTACGGCAAACCTCTCCCTATAACTCAGACCTACTGGTCCTGGCAATATCCTCATACATCTCCGCACACTTTCCAGCTTAACTATGTCTTTCCTATAACAGGGTGACCAAAACTGTACAAAACTTAAGGGCGGTCTCACCAATGATTTATACAATGGTAACATAACATCCCAACTCCTATACGCATTGCCTTGACCAATGAAGGTCAGCATGCTAAATGTCTTCTTCACTACCCTGTCCACCTGTGATGCCCCTTTCAATGAAGTACGTACTTGTACTCCTAGGTCTGTCTGTACCACAACATTCCTCAGAACCTTGCCATTTGGTAAGGTGGACTGAAATAAACAAATCACTTTTATAAATACTGGTAAAGTCCTACTATCTGCAGTAATATGGATATTAAGATGCACCAAATTATACCTAGATTTAAAATATTACAATCTTGGAGCTACAACAGTGCCATGACTTGTACTCTCGTCAAGGCACGCATACAGTAAGTTGCCCCAGCACAGCTCAGTTATGCAGCAAACAGAAGGGAATAAAGGTTCATTGAACTTTGTCAGATGCCAAATCTCTATTACCTAGGCAAAATTCAGTTATAAATGCTCACTGATGCTCCATTTGCATTCCAATTATACTATTTACATCTATTTTGGGTCTTTTTTTTAGAAAAGTGTCCAGAACTAAATTGCATTTAACATGAACATGTGGACAAAACTTGAAATACCTAGCTTCCTAAAGTTGAGCCTGGCATAGAATTTTCTGATTCTAGATTGAAATTTTGAGTACAAGAACTGTCCTGAATCCTCTTCCCATTTCTGAAATAAAACAGTCATATACAATCATCTCCTGGTCTGCACATTTGGATCTTTTTTGAGCCTAAGTAGTCAGCATAAGTGTAATCTAGTCTGTGTTACGTCTCCTCTGTGTAGAGGAGACCAACTGTGAGCAGCAAATACAGGAGACTAGATTGAGTGAAGTGCAGGTAAATTGTTGCTTCACCTGGAAGGTGTGCCTGGGACATTATTTGGTGAGGAGGTAAATGGGCAAGTGTTTCACCTTCTGCAATTGCATAGGAAGGTACCATGAGAGTGTAGGGAGGTGTGAGAAGGGAGGAGAAGTGGTCCAGAGAGTGTCTAACAGTAATAGTCCCTAGAGAATGTGATCTTCTGTACATTTGGGAGGAAAAATGCAGACTGGTTACTGCTTTGAGGAACACGTATGTTCTGCCTGTGGCAAAGAAAAGGGTCCCAACCCAAAATATCAACTTTTCTGCTCCTCTGATGCTGCCTGGCTTGCTTTGTTCCTCCAGCTCTACACCGTTTACTCAAACTTCTATGTGCATTGCAGCAACTGGCAACATGTTCCCTTACCATCATTTCTGATACAAGCCTGCTGCAGTGCTCCAGCAAAGCTCAAAGCTTAGGTACTTTAGAGCTTTCAGGACTCCAACATCAAGTTTGACAGTTTCAGAGCATGATCACTCCACTCCTTTGTCTATTACATATCCCCAAAAACCCAGATCCTCTCAAAATATGCTGCTTTCATTGTTGTCATTAACACTTAGTGTTAACTTGTCTTCTTCCCAGGCCAATTATCAACAATCCCTTTGTCTGCCTATCATTTTCTCTCTCTGGGCTTCCTCTCCACTCATCTGCTCAGTCCTTTAAGCCCTTCACCTTACATCATCAGCATAAAGATCACCTTTTCTTCGCGGATTCAGTTAAGGTGGTTCACATTGCTCAAAACATCAACATTGCTTTCTCTCTGTTGACGCTACCAGATCTGCTGAATCCCTACAGCAATTTCTGTTTTTGTTTGCTTTTGACCAATATCTCTGCCAAATGTAGTGTAGAAATTCTTTTGCTCTAACAGTTTGTCTATTTACACTACAAAACAAAGATCATTAACGAGTTTTGAGAAGATTTGTAGCTCAGGTTGAGGTTCTGGATGTGAGTTTGCTCGCTGAGCTGGAAGGTTCATTTTCAGTCGTTTCGTCACCATTCTAGGTAACATCATCAGTGAGCCTCCGATGAAGCGCTGGTGTTATGTCCCGCTTTCTATTTATCTGGTTAGGTTTCCTTGGGTTGGTGATGTCATTAACACAGAGTATCTTAGTTGCATTTTCATATATAACGTCAAAGCGTGGTTTAAATTTTAAAATCAGCCTAAAATTGATTTAAAGAGCAAAATTCCAAAACAAACACTAACTGAGCCTGAACTCTAAGCTCAACTGACACTTCATGCTAAGGTAAGCATGATTTATTTCCTTTCCCTGATCAAAAGGTAAACATCCATATGTTTCACAAGTTCTAAAAATACATAAATAGAAAATTGTCAAAATACCAGCATCATATGAGAGAAATAAATAGAACTAAAATTTTCAGACCAAATGTAAATAGTTTTCAAATCAGTTTTCTATTCTGGCTTTGGTCTCCTCAAATGTAGGGGAGTTCTCATTGTGAATAGTGTATCAACTTGAATGTATATTAAAATCACTGTTCCACTTTGAAGAATTGCTCCTCTCTGTAAAGATGCTGTCAGATTTGAACATTTCCAGCATTTTGTTTTAATTCCAAATTTCTAGTATCCACAATTATTTTGATTTTGTTTCAGTATGTTCCATCTTATGAAATGTAGTGATAACGAGCAGACTGTTTCAGAGAAAATAAACTATTCAACTCCTGAAGAAATTTCTTTAGAAGATGCTCTTTAAATGAGCAATCTTTATCATTCGTAGCAGGCTGTAGGTCATATGGTGAAGGTCTTTGAATAGGGCTTTCAATGTTTTGGGCCCAAGTTGTAGGACTTGGGAGGGCAACTGAATTATGACTCCTGGACAACTATTAGTGGGAGACCCAAATGCTACTGAATACCAATGAGAGGCAAGTATGTTGCCTCTTGTTGAAGACCACTGCCTAACACCTGTGTTACCCCAATGTTGTGTGTAAACATAGATTGATTAAATAACTTCACAAGTGCAAGTCGTGCGACCCAAGACAGACAGCCCCACCTCTGACATTATAAACAATTTTCATCAAAAAAATTGGACATGTTATGACACACCTCTGTAAGCAGATGAGACCCAAACCTTCTGGCCCACAGGCAGGGACATTTCCACTGCATCACAAGACCCACACCTCTGAAATTACATTGCAGAAAAGTTGTGGGATGAACAGCCAAAAAGGTATATTCTCCAACATGCACACCTTCCTTTTGTGTTACTTGGTAACATTGCAGATGACCGGACAGCACATATCCTGGACAATTTTGCAAATTATTGAGCAAAACCCAACATCTGTTTTGAAACAGTTTAGCAAAGAGCATAACTACTTATGCAGCACAGATCTTCGTGGCTATAAGTCAAGGTCTGCAGCCTTGGTGCCCAGGTACTAAGCAGCACCTTGATATCATGAGCAACCAATCAACTTGGCTGAAAACCGATAAAAAAACCAAAAGAACCAAAAGAACCAAGCCTGCCATAAAATCAGGGACAATATCAGAAGCTGCTGGAAAAACTCAGGTCTATCAGCATCTGTGAACAAAAACAAACACAGAGTTAACATTTTGGGTCCAGTGACGCTTCCTCAGAGCTTTTTCAACCATTTCTGTTTTTGTGGCTGAAAAGTGATATTTGTTATGTATGCAAGGACTAGAGATAGTGGCAAGTAAGGATCAACCATTCAGCATTTCTGGCTGAAGATTCATGCAAACACTTGAAGATGAACTTCAAAAGCATCATGTTCACAGATGACTGTGGAATCTCTGACCCCCTAAAGTTAAATAATTGTCCACCAACATTCACAAGCGGATCTGACAGGGTTCAGGGCTGGGGTCCTGATCTGATCTGATCTGATCCTCAATTGTTTAACCATTTGTAGCATACTGCTTATTTTCTTGTGTTGACCTTTTGTCACTAGGAATTTCATTTTTAGGTGCATCTGGATGATGTTCAGAGTGTGGCTCTACAATCCTTTAGATCAGGCTTCTCACTGTTTTAATTGCCATGAGATATGTGACAGGCCACGAGGTAATATATTTTGATGGCATGTATTGCTCAGCATCAAGGCCCACAGGTTTTCACAGTTGCCCAAACTATTCCAGTTAACATGACAATACTGGAAAATAGCAAATCAATGTATATCATGAAGGCTGTCAGTGTTGTGGCATTGGGGTGTGGGTGTATATGCAAAGTTAGTTGATTACACAGCTAACATCTGAAAGGAATTTTCTACTTATCATGTAAATCTAATGTTTGCTCTTTCCCAAGTATTTTCAGCATCTGCCTTGCCAACCCAATTAAATATCATGGCATTTTGTCTTGGTTCAGTGAATAATTGCCAAGGACCTGCCTTTGGGTCAAGAACTCAAAGGCATAAATACAAGAATTAGACTGCATGAGCAATGTTTTGTGGACATTAATGCAATGTCATTGTTGTCGCATCTGTGACAATTAAATTGGACAGCTTAAAGTCATTTCCACTTAGTGGTTCTCTCATTACTCTTTGGCTTAGCTTCTTGAGTCCAGGAAAACATTGATGCTATACTGGGTTGGCAGTCATAGTACTGGTAATATGCCTGTATTAATATACATTAGAGGCCTCACAACCAATGCGCTTTCTCTCTTCTTGCTATCCTCAAGAATCCACTGTTTGAACAGTGTTTTCCTGGACCAATATTGATTCATCTACTTGATGGAGCAAATTGGACAGGCAGCAGCATTTTTTTTCCAGATTTCATGGCTTCTGGAGTCAATGCAGAGAATACTATTCCCCTTCTTTCAACTCTAAATCCCTGTTCAAACTGACCCACTCTGTTTACCAATTCTAACCAATGTCCAGATGGCACAATTCCTTCTTTTAAGTATGCAAAATTCATTTAAATGTACTTGCAAATGGACACTCGCCACAAAACTTTAGAATATTCCATGCGTACATATCTGTAAGAGCGTTCAATGAACACAAAGATCTTTCAGTTCAAGTGCATGCCTTTCAAAAACCAGGTATAGTTTGCATAATCAGATTTTAAATCTCCCAAGGAAATAAAGAATCCAAGACAATGCGTCTATAAATTTCCACAAGATTCCAGGATATCAATCTAACACTATAATCTCCATTCTTTGGCCATGACTAAATGCATTCTACACAAATGGTATTTTCTATCTATAGTTTCACCTCCGCATGAATCATTAACCTCTGAAGACCTGATAAACTTGTCATTTGCACATATTTTATTAGTCTGCAATCCTCTTTCCATGTTTATCAGAGCGGAGGGAGACAAAGTGGAATAAGAACAAAGTTGCTAGAAAAGCTCATGAGATCTGGCAACATCTGTGAAGAAAGAAAATCAAAGTTAACATTTCGGGACCTGTGACCCTTCAATCAGAACTCACAGGACCCAAAACATTAACTGATTTTTTTTTCTCTTCACAGATGCTGCCAGACCTGCTGAGCTTCCCCCAGGTTTTTGTTCCTGATTTACAGCATCCACAGTTCTTTCGGTTTGTAAAGAAAGTGGAACATTAACCCTCTCCTTAACTTACAGTTCATAAAGGCAATAGAAGATTTAATTTTATGTTCCTTCCTTAAGGCAACTTTTATTCCACGCTACTACCTGTTTCAATTGTCAGGTCCCAGAAAGTTAAACTGTTGTTGAGTAGTGAATTTGAACATACAATTCACTTTGCCAATTGCTAACATTGACCAAAACGTGAATATTTTCTCTTAAATTCCCATACTCAGCTCGCCTTAATGAGTATTCCAAAAACAAAACTTGTGGTTACATTACCAAAATTCCTTCCTCGTAGAAGTCACTAACCCAATTCCGAACAAAAAGAATGGTACAGTGCAGATTCCTGAAATTCTTTCAGCCTATGATGCTGTAATCCCAGATGGCTATGACCTGGATATTTCCCAAATACTTTCATACTGAATGTATGCTGACTCCTAACACAGCTGTTAAACATCTTTCACACTCAAGTCAGCAGGGAAAGGCAGAATCACTACTTAGTACTAACCTCCAGTTCAAGAAGAGCTTCTGACAGTTCCGAAAATCAGATTTCTCCAGTCAACATACAAACATTGCAAAAATGAAAATTGTACAGTTTACAGTCGAATCATCTCTCATCCAACAATGCCCAAGGTTCATGGAGTTCAACTTTTACTATGCTGGCAATCAAATAACAGTGACACTAGGACTTCTGATTAATGGCTGCAATCAATTATTTAATCTGTACCACACCTAGGAGTCACGAGGAAAACAACACTGGTGGATAGCTTTAAGAATCACAGGTCTCAACCACCATCCAACTCCCAAATATTGTATATATACTATGTTGTTTACTTTCTCATAGTACGTTCAGCCAACTTCAAGGACATCTGCCGCAAATAACTGATCTACCATGTATCCACTACTGTCATACGCACCAAGTCACAAGTTAAATTATAATTAAGATTTCAAAGCCATTGGGAATTTTTTCTTTTAAAGTAAATGCTCGCAGCTCTCCTAAAATATTACTGATCACCAAAGCATGTTGTTGCACTCTGAAGCCAAGGCGCACAATGGGATAATGTGTGGAATCCACTGCCGAAGCCTGGCAAAAGCAGATGTTGAATTGCAATTGGATAGTGTGTTGGGGGTAATGGGCAATTCTTAAATTAACCCACAAATGAGGCATATGAAGAAGTAGGACGTCATATCTTAAAACAGAAATTAGAGACAGTCTTGAGGATGCTCAGGCAACTATAGTCAAACTGAGTCAAATAGAAATGCAGGCCACTTTGAAATTCTTCCTATACTTCAAGACAGAACATTTAAAAGTGTTCTCATCCCACGTAACCAAGTAGGAGCAGCAAAAACAGAACTATTTTTCCTGCAATGTAAGTGAATAGATACGCAGCAAAATAGTATTGAAGATGATTTTTGTGTGACATAAAAACCAAACAGCTAAACAAAAACAACCAATTAGGAAGGAAAAACAAAGTCATCGCCATTACATGGATAAGAAACAGGAAACTGCATATAAAATATTAAATCCATTTCTTACCAGTCCTTCATTTGGTTTGACGTCTCTCAACTGAACCTCCTCTAGACAAGCACTCTGGCTTAACAAAGGGTCAGATGCAGATCTGATAGTCTGATCACAAATACCATTCAGAACTTTACACTAGGGGGAGGAAGTTGCAAATTGAACAATTATGCATTGACAGTGAACATGCCAAGAATAGATATCAATTATGTATTTTAAATTGAGGAATTCTCCAAGGACACACTGAATTGAGGCACATTGTAACAATGTCTTCATATATTATATGTGTACTATATATTTAACCAAAATCTAAATTACGTGCAGCATCTTATGAATTTCCTAATTTTCACTTGACTTGTGCTTTTTGTTTGTCAATGTAGTAAAAAAGTTTAAGAAAACAATCTTTGAATGACATGCAAGACCAAAACAAGTCAAATCTCAAATATTGCAAATTTGCGAAATTAATAGAATTATCTACATTACTGCAGCCAATTCCAGAAGCAGTTCAGTGTTAATGAGTTTACCATGCTTTATTACAATAGAAAAGATCTCCAAAATATTAACATAAATCGGTTTTAATTGTTTAGTAAGGATGGAAGCAAGCAGATAAATTTGACTTTGGAGAAATGTTGATTTAACACTTAAAAAGTACCTTAGACTTTAGGCATAAAATCCCTACAGTGTGGAAACAGGCCTTTCGGCCCAATAAGTCCAGACCGAATCTCAGAGCATCCCATGTAGACCCATCCCCTATAACCCACCTAATCTACACTTCCCTGAACACTATGGACAATTTTTAACATGGCCAATCCACCTACCCTGCACATTTTTGGACTGTGGGAGGAAACCACAGCACCCAAAGGAAACCCACGCAGACACGGGGAGAAACATGCAAACGCCACACAGACAGTCGCCCGAGGCTGGAATCAAACCCAGGTCCCTGGCGCTGTGAGGCAGCAATGCTAACCACTGTGCTACCCTGCTGCCCAAAAAAGCACTTTTGTACAAAAAGCATCCAGAGGTTACACTAAATCAGGCATAGCTTTGAAAAATAGTGAATATATTTCCAATTTATTAATACTGTGCATTCAATTTGTAACTATTATTTTTAATAATAGTTTTATTAACTATTCCAGTTAATAAAAGAATGTTCACAAATAATAAATAATTTCTCAATAGCTAAATTTTGTTGGGTGGCTATAACGAGTGTAAAGTAAATTAGCACTTTAAAGCTTACACTTACATCTACTCTTCAGTGAAATGCTAGTTAGGAATGTAAAAATTACACAAGAACATGAGGTTGTACTTAAAATTTAGTTTTAGTAACAAACCAAATTCAAGAACTACAAAGCAATTCTCTAAAGCTTCATTCTGGCCCAGATATCATTTACGGAGATTCTTTCCATCGATACATTATTGTTCAAGTGAGGCATTCAAGACAGCATTGGATGGTACTTTTTTGCTTAAAAATATTGTGCAAGGGCACAGTGAGAAAGCAGAGATTAGCTGCAGGTAATTTAACACGCCAGAACAGGCATAATGAGCCAAATATCTGCCTTCTGTACCATAATGATTCTGTGATACTGTGGATTCATGGTCTTTTCAGTAGAGTAATATGCTAAATTGGGAAGTTCCTGATACTGACTCCCAAGTCTATGCTATATGCACTCATATTAGCTGAAGCAGAGGTGTAAATGAATCTCTAGCAAAAAAAGGGAGAAATACAGAGTTTATTTTACTTGAAGAACTTCAGCATTGGACTTATGCCACTCAAAATGTAATGCCCTCTCCTTAAAAATGAAGGGTCTGTCCATATTGAGGAAAAAAAGTACACTGGTCATGGAAACTTCTTTTTTCAATGTTCGGCAAAATTGGTCTAAGGTTATGCAAGGGCAAGTGTGGTGGGGAGAAAATCTCCAGTCATGATAGTTATCATGAACTCTGATAATAGGGAAAGTATGCATGTTGACACGCAACTGCTTCCCTTTTCTTGTCAATTGTTTCAGCATGCAGGTGTGTGTGTTGAGGATTTACTCTCCAATGGATTAACACCTGCAACATTATAAAAAGTATAAAAACAAATGGACACTTACAACATTAATAACACCATCTTCCATTTCAAGAACAGTGGAGTTCTGTCAATTAAAAAATACAAATTAAAAATCAATGAGGGAACAATGAATTATAAAATTTTAAGCTGTAAATAGGAATCCACTAATGACCGATTTAATAGAAATAGTTAAGCTATTGAGTTTGTAATTGTAAGATTACCTCAGTCTTAATATGATGCATAAATAGGGTTTTTTTCCTCAATTCCTACTATTCTCTTCATTCTTGTTCTTAATGTTACATTTCCTATCATTTTCCTTCAATTAATCCAGATTGTTTTCCTGGTATCTTTGACATTTAATCACTCCCATCCTCAATCCCAACTCAAACCTGCCCTTGTGTTCTTCCCATCTGTCCTTATAAGCAATGTCATTTAACCATTACATTTCTACCTTCAATTCTGAAGTCACATTCAACTCAAAATGTTAACCATTTCTCTCCACACAAATGGTGCAAAATTTGAATATTTCCAGAACTTTGTTTTTATTTCAGATTTAAAACATGCACATGCATATTTTTGCTTGTGGTTTTGACAGATTTCTGGTTTAACCTGCTCTGCGCTCTCATCATTGTGATTCTTAAAATTATTTGGTTTACATGCCTCGTGAGGTTCATTGCTAAATTCTTAGAACAATCTGTTGCGCCTGGTTAATGCTCCAAACACTGACTTATAAACATCTCTTGGAATTATGCCAGCATTTTAGACGTTGTTGCAGAATGATATTAGCACCTCATCCCAAAATTCTAACATCAATGTTGTAACCACAATGCTGTTTTCATGACTGGTGATCCTTCCTGTCTTAACGATGGTTGATATACCCCCTCTTTCTTCAGAGAATAGTTCTCCTGCAAAGTCTACACATCAACCTAGGACATCACCCCTCTCCAGAATTATTCTACTGTCTTTTGTTTAGATGCAGTTGCTTTTAGTTTAGAAGCTTTTGAGTTGGTAATCTCCCTCACTGTATTACATATCATTTGATTGTCTTTTTCACTTAGCACTTAATGTTCTTTGTTGTTCGTTTTCTCCATTTCTTCCTTGATACTAAAGGAATGTAATGTATCAGTTTGCCAGTGTTACATTTTGTGATATCTCTACTCTCACGTTGCCAGCAATTTATTGACATTTCCAGGACTCATCAGTTATCTTCTTGTTTTATTGGATTACGTTTGTTCACTAAGGCTATGCTGTATAGATTACACTAAAGCACTTAACAGATTGAGGCAAGAACAGAAGTTTGCCATGCTGAAATAACCTGGGTATGGAAGGGAAAGATTCACAATTGTTTCAGAATTTAACTTGAGACCGATTGTGTTCAGCCTCTATATCTAAGACATCTAGCAGAGCATCAGGATTTTCAATGGACAAAATAAGTTAAGTTTGAGATGTCCAGAACACAGTAATTACGGAAGATACAAAGGCTCCTAAACACAATGTTTAGTTCATTTATTCATTCATAGAACAGGAGTGTTGCTACATAGATCAAAAAGGGAAATGGTGCTCTAGAGTCTTGACCAAGCAACGGTGCCCAAGTCAAGGTAATGAGTGTCTTTAAAGGGGAACTTTTCAGGTGGCAGTGTTTCCATCCCTCTGAGGCCTTTGTTGTTAAGGGCGCTAAAGATCACTGGTTTGGAAGGCTCTGTTGAAGGAGCTTGGTGAATTGCTGTCGTTCATTTTGTTGAAGTATCTTGGACACACTCCTCCAATGTGTGTTGGTGGTAGACAGAGTAAACGTGGAAAGAGTGCTAATAAAAGTTGGCCACTTTGTTCTTGTGTTGAACTTTCCAAGTGTTGTTGGAACTGTGCAAACTCAGGCAGGAAGAGGATAGTCCATCATGCTCATGACTTGCATCTTGTAATTTGTGGACAGAGTTAGGAGGCAAGTTAAAGCCTCTAGTTATAGTATTTATCCAGTTCCATTTCTTGTCAATGGTAATCTACCCAGGATGTTGATAGATGGAGATATAACACAACAATGCCATTGAATGTCAAGGGGAGTTGATTAGATCATCTCTGGTTGCAGATGGTCTTTGCCTGGCAACACAGCTACTTGGTACATAAATCAGACTGAGCCTGATATTGTCCATGCTTTGCTGCAATATGGACATGCTTGTAATAAACAGATATGGGTCATCACTAAATTTCAGAGAACGTGTGGGATAATAGCTAAAACAAAAATGGACTGCCTGTATATGATGCATGATTTAAAATAACAGAATCAGCAGATCAATAATCTGCAGATCCAGATCATGGTTAGAAATGGTGACTAAATGGCCAATGACATTTGAAACATTTCCAAACACTACACTGGTCTGACTCTCTTCCCATTTTCTTCAACCATCCATGAAGTGTGGAGTGTTATTTTCAAAGTAGTGGTATAGTGACAGTAATCTACAGATAGCACTGCAGTCAATAAATTCAACACTTCAAACAGGTAATATTATTACCATTGCTCATAATTGTGGGTAAACACAGAATTGGTAAAATCAACTACTTGATTGCTGTGCTAAAAGAGGGTTTTAAAAAAAATTGAAAGGTTGTGCCCTGAAGTAGTATGAACTACAACCGTCTACAAATTTCAAGTGCCGTCTTCTCTTATACTGGCAAAAGTTGTGCTCAGTTATTTTGGAAGCTGCAAAATGCCTCAGCTTTTAGTAGTACGGATCAAAAGATGTTTCACAACGACATTACTCCAGACACATGGAAAAAAAGTACTTAGTTCAAAAGCCAAATCTTGAGTAATGGAAATTTCATGCAACAGGTGCTTAAAAAGTTATAGCAATTTTGTCCAGCACCACACATTTTATGAGCTGTTCAGCCTTTTATGCTTCATCACTGGACAGTGGGCCATTCCTAAACTAACAAATATGAAACCAGCAACTTAAATAATTGATAATGGGAACTGCAGATGCTGGAGAATCCAAGATAACAAAAAGTTTGTAGCTGGATGAACACAGCAGGCCAAGCAGCATTTCAGGAGCACAAACGCTGACGTTTCGGGCCTAGACCCTTCATCAGAGAGGGGGATAGCGAGAGGGTTAGAACATAGAACAGTACAGCACAGAACAGGCCCTTCAGCCCACAATGTTGTGCCGACCATTGATCCTCATGTATGCACCCTCAAATTTCTGTGACCATATACATGTCCAGCAGTCTCTTAAATGACCCCAATGACCTTGCTTCCACAACTGCTGCTGGCAACGCATTCCATGCTCTCACAACTCTCTGCGTAAAGAACCTGCCTCTGACATCCCCTCTATACTTTCCACCAACCAGCTTAAAACTATGACCCCTCGTGCTAGCCATTTCTGCCCTGGGAAATAGTCTCTGGCTTTCAACTCTATCTATGCCTCTCATTATCTTGTATACCTCAATTAGGTCCCCTCTCCTCCTCCTTTTCTCCAATGAAAAGAGACCGAGCTCAGTCAACCTCTCAAAGCTGTAGCTCGAGGTTAATTTCAAAGACTATGTTTTGACAACTTAATATGATGCTTTTCGTTATATTAATTTTTAAAATTATATTGGGCCAAATTTTTACAGTGGAACTAAAATAGGTGAACCTGGATTTTAGATGTTATTTTCTCTCTATTTGATTGCTTTATAATTCTGATGGAATTACTGTGTGCCCTGTGTCTGCTTCATATGCTCTTCAGGCTCCAAATGCCTCAAGTATTATATTTTATTAATAGGAATAGGACAATCTAACTGTTGTTCAGTATGATATTTATATAGATTGAAGGAATTACTCATGGATGATGATTAAGTACTATTGATGGAACGCCCCCCTCATTTGTAATGACTGTAAGGCTCTATCTCCTTATCACTATGAATTCTCACATTATTTTACTGTTCTCTGTTCATTTAAACCCCAGTGGATCACTGAATCAATTGAACAGGTAATGGCAGGAAGGCAAACTGCTCAGACACACACAAACTGGTGTTTCTGTATCATGGGAGGCCTTACAGCTCCTTAAGCTTATTCTACCTTTAACTTAGATAACGGACAAACTGAATCCGAACTCCATTGACCTGCCCTGATTCCATATTGCTTCATTTTGCCAAATGAAAATCTACCAGTCTCTCAGTTCTGAAACTTTCAATTGAAATTTAACCTTTTTGGATGTCAGAGTTCCAGATTTCCGTCACACTGTGTACAACGCTGCTTCCTGACGGTGCCCAAGATCGGCCTAGCCCTGATGTTACGTTTATGCTGTGTTGTTCAGAATTCCCAAACCAAATGAAACAGCCGGAACATTGGAACAGGAAGAGGCCATTTAGTCTCTCAAGCCTGTTCTGCCACTTTGTGAGATCATAGCCAATATGTGACCCAACTCTGTATAGCCACCTTTGCTCTATGTTCTTTGATACCCTCAGCTAACAAAAATAAATCAATCATTTTTTTAAAAAAATTGACAATTGTGAAGTAAGGTCTAAATGCAGCCACCCTTCGTATAAAACAATTATTCCTGAAAGGCCTGACTCAAATTTTTTGAAGACGCTCGCCGCCGTAGACTTTCAAATGAGCAGAAACATCTTTTTACGACTTTTCCCCTTATTATTTTAAAATCTTCAATCAATTTATGCCTTAATATTTTTGAATTATAGCAGGTACAGCCCTTGTTTGTGTAATCTCTCTTCATTATTTCACCCTTGTCGGTTTTTAGAAGTATTATTCTGATAAACCTACATTTACAAGGTTAGAATATCCTTTCTAAGACATGGTGTCCAAAACTCCTCTTGAGATGTGGTCTGTCTGGAGCTTCATATCACTGAAGCATGATTTCTATCATGTTGCATTCTAGTAAGGCCATTAGCCTATTCAATTATTTCATTTTCCCCTGTCTACCCAATAGAGTGCTTTAATCACCATACATACCAGGAAGCAATGGGAGATCTGTTGATTCCCCTCAGCAAAATGTCTTGCATCTTAAATAAATAGTGAGAGGGGGAGAGGCGGGCCGAAGATGGATAGGAGGAGAAGATAGGTGGAGAGATAGGTCAGTCCGGGGAGGACAGACAGGTCAAGGAGGTGGGATGAGGCTGGTAGGTGGGAAATGGAGGTGTGGCTTGAGGTGGGCGAAGGGGATAGGTGAGAGGAAGAACAGGTTAGGGAGGCGGGGACAGCTGGGCTGGTTTGGTGACACAGTAGGGGGGAGGGGACGAGCGGGGCTAGTTTTGGGATGCAGTGGGGGAGGGGGAGATTTTGAAGCTAGAACCTGTTGGCTGAGTTAATATTGCAATTTTTAATTCTTACATGGAATTTCCTTTGTTGCTGCTGCTTTTGATATCACCTTTTATTTTGTTTATTCTACAGATTGAAACACATTCCTCATCCATGATCACTGAATTACTACATTTTAAATTGTCACTACAACAGAAGTTGTACTGATTTTAATACAAGCCTTTTACGAAGTACAATCTAAGTTGGAAATTGTATGGCTGCTGTTCACACCCCAATGTGTTGGTTAAAGGAGAGAATACATGAATCACTTTTTAGTTTCACAACAGTTGGATTACAAATTTAAAACAAATATTCCAGAAAAAGATGAATGATTTGGTGGTATCTAATTCCTTGATCAAAGCTATTCCCACAATTAAACAGTTGGACAGATTTGGTTTCAGGCAGCTGATAATTTTATAATGTGTTATCTTGTGTTGGGTGGAGGAAAATGGTCAAAGACCAAGAATCATGAGGGTACGAGGTGTAGCCAAATTAGAACCTTCTATTTAAAAATAGGCACAGAAATATTTCATGCCTGAAGATCTACATCCAGAACCAGAATTCATGACCCTGTGAAATTCTTCTTAATTAGTGGCTGCAAAAAATTTGAAAGACACCAACTTGGTAACTCCAGACTTGTGCAAAGCTCTGAAGTGAACTGGTTCTGGTCATTAACTGTTCATTGCTGGGAATGACAATGGATTCATAGTATTAAAGTAAACACTATATCCACTTGCCATCCACTCGGGATGCAAGTTTCGATGCTACAAATTGGATACATTTTTACTTCACTGAAGGATTTCCAATAAACAAAAATCACACATTTAACCTCTAGCGATCTAAACAGTGCAATTAATGGCACACTATTATAGTCAGTGTTTTGAGAGAAAGATACGCTGCAGGGCAACTATCAACTCTACCTTAGCCATCAATATCCCACCAGCCTCAGCTTCACCATATCCAAATCATTGTAGGAAATGCACATCAACATACAACAAATAAAAATAGCCACACAATTTCACCTTCCAACTTGGAGATTCATACAATAGCACAAAAGTTCACTAAGGAGTTAAAACTACTTGGAGGGTACATCACTTAAAACTCAGTGGTCATTTTATGGACCCTGTTCATTTAGAATATTGAACTTCAAAACAGCTTCTGCCATGGTATTGTCACAGTGCCAAAGTTTAGCAACCTCTGTAGTTCTGTTAGTTACAGCTAAAGCAGCTAATAAATCTAGTAACACTAAATTATCCCCTGCTTCAAGCAACTTCAAAGAGACTTTGATGTCTACTATAAAAGGAGATTGATCTCATCAGTTTTTCCCAATGGAAGTTTGGCCCATTATCCCCAGCCCAACTACATTGAAAGAAGTCCTCATGGAAACCAGTTCATGAATACTGAAGACTTTATACTTGTGTGGGGCACAATTATACCCAACTAAAAAGATTCCATTTACCAAACTCCAGTTCCTTCTGAAGCAACTAATATGTAACAGGATTTGTACAATAAAATTGCCATACTGCAACGGTCTCAGCTGCTTTATCAACAATCCTCCTCAAACACAAGGTCAGAAGTGGGGATGTCTATTCATACTTGAAGAGTGCTCTTCAGAAAAAATTAGGGGATGCTGAACTCTGTACAGGGATGCAGGGAGTGAACTGCACCTCCAACTATCAGGAGTTACAGTAATTTTTAACCTCACAATGGTGCTCACTCCTTTGTCCTTTGATTGTTGGTATGTCAATACAGCCTTTTGCCACAAATTGTCTTACAAATTACAAGGGATTACAAAATAATTTCGATGCATTTACAGATGAATTATTATTCACTTGTGATTTGAACATGGACATGAAAAATGGTACCTGCAAAACTATTTAAGCTGAACTGGCTTACTTTCTCGTGTATACAGAATGTGTTCTAAGACCACATTGTATGATTCATGCAATTAATGCCTGATCCCATTAAAAAGTTGATTAAATGTGAAATCTTGCACTGATTCTTTTTTGAGGTGCTTTGGATTTGGTAAAAATTATATTTGGTTATAAAGTGATTCAAAAATATCAGGTCAGTAAAATTAGTTAATACGCTTTTCTTTTGATGCTGCAGCTTTTGAAAGACCATGATTACAAGAACACAGCAGGAGCAGCAATACAGTCTGTCAAGCCTATTCCACCTTTCCACACAATCACGGATGATCTTGGGCTTCGACTCTACTTTCCTGCTTCCCCACCCCAATACTCTTGATTCCCCAACAGACCAAGGGTCCTTCTATCCCAGCTTTAAATGCATTCAACTTGAGATACTTCAAAACTGTCTGGGGCAGGAAATTCCAAAGATTTGCAATCCTTTGTGTGAACAAAATTTCTCATCTGGCTTCTAAGTGAGCAGCTCCTTAACCAGAAACTGTGCCCTGCTTTTTATAATCTCCAAACCGCAGAAACAACTTCTTATCGGCCATGCTATCAAGCCCCATCCTGCAATCTTCAAGACCATGTTTCGTTCTTCTAAGCTTCAGAGAACAGAGACCTAATTTGCTCAGCCTATCATAGAACACCACCATCTTCCCTGGGCCGTTTTTGTGAACTTATGTTGTCTCTAATGCAAGTAGATTTTTCCTCAAATGTGGAGGCCAAATCTACACACAGTACTTCAGATGTGGTCTCACCAAAACCCTGTACAATTCTAACAAGGCATCTTTATGCCCATGCTTTAATCCACTTGCATTAAAGGCCAACATGCCACTTGTCAACTTAAATCACTTGCTGTACGTGCATGCTGACTTTGTGAACCTTGCTTGAGCGCAGGCAAGTCCCCTTGAACAAGTTTCACACTTATTAAAAAGTATCTTCCTAATCTTTTTAAGAAAATATAATCCACCTGTTATCTTGGTGCCCATCTATTCAAACTATCTAGACCCTGCTTGCAGACTCCATGTTCTCCCAACAACATATTTTTCCACTTAGTAATCTAAGTTTGCTGATGATACAGAGAGTTCTGAGGAAGGGTCACCGGACCCAAAACGGTAACTTCTTTCTCCTCCACAGATGCTGCCAGACCTGCTGAACTTTTCCAGCAACTTTGTTTTTGTTCCTGGATTGTACATTCCACAGGGAGATTTTTCGTGCATCTTACCTGCACATTAAGATTTTTACATCTCTCCTCATGTAATGTAGGCCCAGGGCTGGATGCAAAACATCAATTGAGACCAAACCAGCATTTTGTATGAGCTCTTATTTTTAAATCAATCATGGTATACGGGCACTCTATAGCTCATTCAGCATTTATTGCTCATCTCTAACTGCTCCTGGGAATTGTCCCAATTAATAAATCTAAGGTTCTGTATGCTTTAGAAATCCTGCTCTTTGCCTGTCCTGCCACCTACTATGATTTATGCACATACACACCAAGGTCCTTCTGCTCCTGCATCCACTTTAAAATTATATTTTGATCTGCCAATGTTCTTCATACTGAATCCCTTCACACCCATCTGTATCGGATTTCATCTGCCCTGACATATCCCCAACATTGTAGCTGGTCTATGCCCTTTCAAAAGTTCTATATATTAACACAAACTATAAATCTAATTTTCAATAATAATAGAAAGCACATATCAAACATTTCTTTCTAGAACTAAAATGCTTTCAAAGTTCTACACTACCCTACTCACAGTTCACACTATTTCAAAGTCCACATGCCAATTTTGAAACTGTGCACTATGCAGGGTCGTTATCTACCAGTAACAAAAACCCCAAACAACCTCCCAAGGAAGACCATTACCAATCTTCCCTTAGTCTCAAAACATCCAGTAACTGTTTCGTGCTACTCAGGCAATTTTATGTATATATTGCTACTGTCCTTTTTAACCCACAAGCTACCACTTAACTTACAGGTTTGTTGTTTGCAACTTCATTAAATGCTTTTTGAAAGTCCATGTTCACCACATCAACAATATTACCCTAAGCTAACCTATTAACTTGCTGTTATAGTCTCAAAAGTTCTAAGTCAGTTAAACACAATTTTTGCTTAACTTCATGCTGGCTTCGCTCAATTAATCCACATTTGCTCCAAAATTGTGCTTCCAGATGCTTTCTCGCCATTTGCTTTGTACTTGAAGGTTGTTCTTGCTCAGGAAGGAGTGCAAGTAGGAAGTAGTGAAGGTTTACCAAATTGATTCCTGGGATGACAAAACTGACTTGAGGAGAGATTGAATTGATTAGGCTTGCGTTTAGAAGAACAAGGTGGGATGGTTTCAGAAACAATATTCTAAAACAGGTCGAGACATGTTAGATGCACGAAGGCCTGATGTTGGAGGGTCCAGAACCAGAGGTTATAGTTTAGGGATAGGATTGAGATTATGAAAAATTTCTTCACCCAGACAGTGGTGAGTCTGTGGAATTCACTATCACAAAGTGGTTGAGAACAAAACAACACTTTTTAAAAGGAGGAGGTGATAGATATAGGAGGGAATGGCTGAAGGGATCAAGGAATATCAAGTGGTAGAGATGCCAGAATTAGGTTATTGAGCTCATGATCATTCATACTGAATGGTGGAGTAGGCTCCATGGTCAAGTGCTCTTATGATTCCACGTTACCTCCACACCTTTCTTGAACAAGAATGCAGTATCTGCCATTCCCCAGTCCTCTAGTATTACGTAGTCTGAAGGAGGCTGGAAAATTCAAACTAGTACCTCCACAATTTCCACACTTGTTCCCTTCAGCATCCATGGATACATCTCAAATGGTCCTGGTGTTTTCAATCAGTTTTAAGTGCAGACAGTCTGTTCAATGCTTCACCCTCATTAATTTTAAACTCTTCAAGAGTCTGAACGATCTCTTCACCTTGACATGGGCACTAGCTTATTCTTTGAGTAAAGGAAGACACGAATTATTAATTTTAAACCTCAGCAATGCAGTGTTACGAAGTTGGGCAGAGTGTACATGAATTGGGAGGCAGAAAGTTAGAATTTGTTGCTAAGAATGATGGAGGGGTAAAGCGGTGTGTCGTCCCTTTAAAAGATGGTGTCTTTTTTCAGCGCTGTTAAAAATGCATGTCTGACCAGCAGTTTAAAGTGCAGGTCCACACAGGGTGCCTGAAAGGAAATATTTTGTATTGAGCAGCCAAGCATTTTTAACAAGACAAGGTTTAAATTGGCTAAATTTGAAAAGACAAGTCTGTAGATGACACTAAAAACTTATCAAATTTAAATGATAGTGTTGACAACCTGAAACCAATTATAAGAATTTGATCTGTCAAACGGGATATAAGACAGGTTTTTTGAAAATTGCCAAGATCCAATACCTTTTTTGTACTCAGAGAGCACCATCTAATTAAAATGGTAACCACAGCATTTCTAGCTAAAAGTCCACACATAACCAATCACAGAGGAAAAACATCCTTGACAGCAGAGCCAGCAGCAGAAAGATATTTGTGACTTGAGACGGACTGAAGGCTGGAGAAAGCAGAGTGTTCTAGAAGACAGATAACACGGTGTAGAGCTGGATGAACACAGCAGGCCAAGCAGCAGCGGAACAGGAAATCTGACGTTTCAGGTCGAGACCCTTCTTCATAAAGTCTGAAGGGTCTTGATCCAAAACATCAGTTTTCCTGCTCGGCCTGTGTTCATCCAGCTCTATACCGTGTTATCTCAGATTCTCCAGCATCGGCAGTTCCTATTATCTCTGTTCTAGAAGACAGTCTGGGAAAGATTAAGATTTAATTTGTTATTGTCTTATTAATTAGGCTTATATAAATGGGACTTGTGTTTATTTAAACAGCATTCCAGTAGAATTTAGTTCACTGAGTAGTTAGTAGTCTAAGGGGGAAATGTTTGGTTTGTTAATAATTCTGTTAATTTGTTCATTGTTAGGGTTAAATAAATAAATTGTAACTTCTAACTGGTAAAGTGGAGATCAGGGGTTTTCTTTCTTCTAACCACTCTTAACAGCTTCTTTAGGTGTTTCGGGGCGGGGGGAGCCCCTACTCCAGTCATAATAGATTGGGGCTTGCATTTTGATTTCACAGCCTGGGGAGTCCAGCCATTCCCCCTCTGTAACAATGTCACCACAAGCAAATCCCTAATCAGCTCTGTCCCTCATCCTCTTGCCTGTTTACTATTTACGTGCTTACTACACAAAAAAATTCTATTGAACACATCTTTCTGTTGCACATTTTTGTTGTGGTATCAGGTAATTCCTTGGGATTGATGAGGAGTTGCCTCCATTCCGGTTCCAAGGGTTTTTCTATGACTCCAGTCCAATTCACAATCTACAGACTCTGCCATTTTGGGGCAAGTGATGTTTTAAGTAGTATTTGGAGGATTGCATTCTCCCTCTGTTGAAAGCACTGAAGTAAGGTTGAGGTGTCAAGCTGTGGACACAGACGTTTTCTGAACTGAGCTTTTATATTTTCCAACAGTCACAAGCCAATGATTCCTGTGAATCGGAGAGTACGCTTGACTTCTAGAGATATTCTCAAGGCATCCGCAATGTTTCCACATCTTGCTGTGATCTCTTGCCATGACAGCCTGAGTGCTGACTGGTACAGTTTCTTCAGGAGTCTGGCATCCATATGAATGGTATGCCCCAAAGTGGTGGATACTGCTGTTGGGCTTCCTTCCTTGTCCCTGAATTTGCAGGGGTGGTGTTCACTGGTTCGTTTAGATGTTTGCTGCATGTCGTCTAAGTCTCTGAAGCATATAGGAGAGGAGATCCTCTCCTGTCCACGACAAGGAAAATTATTGCAAGGACACCCCACCTACCAGTAGCTAAAGCACTCTGAGTTGCAGAGCTGTGGTTAAATAATCAATTATTCTGTTGAGCTTTCCAATCGAGTTACAGTATTCTAATTCTACTTTCTTTTGTTTGTCTTTTTACCTATAGTGTAAGAATAAAGTGTGTTTTTCTTCAAGCCTGGTAGTTTGACTAATCAAATTGCATCTCTAACATAATGCCTTGCACTTGCCTTTAAAAATAAGAAAAAGCAGGGCTTAGGCTACCTTCTTAATATATTTTGAGGTGGTTGGGTCTGATCCATAATAATCCAGCCTCCAGCCAATTGGGAGCAAGAATATTTGAGAACCAGGTTGTCAAATACAAGATTACAATCATGGTTTACCAGGTTGCAGTGACTCCCATACTTCTGGCAGCTCCAGGGCTTATACATTCATGCTTACATGCAATACGAATGATATTTGTGACTTTGGTGTGTCAACAGCACAATATGACAAGGAAAACATTTGTTCTCTGAACTGAGAAAGAAACAATTGCTTGGAAGGCTGTGGTAATGATTCAGAAAAGGAAACAAAGTTCTCTTCATTTTCAACTAAGATCATCTTAATCACTCGAAACAATTAGAAAGTGGTCTTGTAATATTTCTTAAAAGCTTTGTATTTGCTAATAGCAGGTACCTGCCCATATATGATACAATGCAATTGTACAACAATATACATAACAACAGCACATAAATGATGCTTCAGCAGCCATATGCTATCTGGACAAAAGTGAATCACAAAAATTTCTTCTTAGTGAAGAATATGTCAAGGTTCTGGGGCAAGTGAAAAAGCCATGAAAGGAATACACAAACCTGTTGAACAATTGTTGTTAAATTCAAGCACAGCTGTATAATCTTGTTTTTCATTATGGAGTAATCACTAATCCCTGTAAATGGCGACCTGTAAAACAAAAAAAGTTTTAGAATATTGTGCATACTATTTAAATATGTAACTTGGTGTAAACCTTCTCATAACACAGCTATGCATGTACTAAAATAGATTAGAACATACATCTAAAATAGATCAACCAAACATCCTGGCTAGACAACTGAATTATTTGACCTAAATGAAAGGGCCTTGTGTATTACGCTATAACAACATGCCTGATCAATGAGTCAGAGTTCAATAATAATTTGAGTACATACAACTAGTTTTTAAATATAGGGATACTGTGAACTTTACAGGGTAGGGTCGATAGAAATCTAGGGAAATCCTCTCTTAAGTAAACACTATTTCACCACTCAATGTATATGAATCAGAACTGGGTGACTAGTGCACTGAAAAGTTGTTTTCCATTTCTGAGTCAGACTGGTTGTCAGCAGCCACAGGTTGACAACACTGAACTGCTGCCCAGCTGATGCGTAATACCTGAGAAGTACGTAGTGATGTAAAAGTGGATACCTATCTTAGGCAGATGGAAGCAATCTACATCTAGCAATGTTACAAGCCACAGAGGAGAGTTTAACAATTGTAATGCATGTCAGTAGTTGAAGCATGCAATTTTACTTGCTTTGGTTGATCAAATAGACAGAACTAAACACAGAGTGCCCAACCATTCATGAGAAATTGTGAGCAAAATCAAGTTACAGAATAACTACCAAAGTCCATGGGTTATTCTGAATCTCTCCAGTACTGATTTCCAATCAAGTGCAAAAAAAGGTGCACGTATGAAATTTCATTCTTGTACTTTGTGAAGTGCAATTCCCCTAGCATATTATTCTAAAACTGTTCTTTCAGTAAATTTGTTCCTTTACCTCAACATCACGTTTCCCCTTCTCCAACATTTTTACTGCCCAAAGCAAATACAAATTTTAAATGCAAGATACCTTGTAAAGATTTAAAAAGTTGAATCAAAAAATTTAAATGGTTGCACGCTCAACCCAAAACACAAGTTTCTTCCTACACCCGAGCACTACACCCAATACACTATGCTGTGGTATGTTAATGCTGCCCATAATAATGAAACATCCTCTTCTCCATCGCATAACCCATGATCCATGATCCATTGCTTGCGAGAGAGCAGGTAGCACATCAAGGTTAGACACCCAAGACTACTTGCGTGTCCCAAAAACTGCTAACACCAACTGCACACAGGGAACCTCAGGTGAAAAAGCCTCAAGTGGGCAGTGACCATAAAATGATAGAATTCAGTCTGCAATTTGAGGGGGAGAAGCTGGAATGAGATGTAACGATATTACAATTGAGTAAGGTAACTACAAAGAAATAATGGAGCTGGCCACAATTGATTTGAAAGTGAGCCCAGCAGGGGAGAGAGTGCAGCAGAAATGGGATGAGTTTCTGGAGGTAATTCAGGAGGCACAGCAGAAATTCATCTCAAGAAAGAAGAAATGTCTAATGGGAGGATGAGGCAACCATAGCTGAGTAGCGAAGTCAGGGATAGCATAAGAGCAAAAGCAAAAGCATATCATGTGGTGATAATTAGTGGTAAGCCAGAGGATTGGGAAGCCTCTTTGGGTAAAAAAAAACAGCAGAGGGTAACTAGAAAAGCAATAAAGCAGAGATGAAGAAATGAGTGTAACCTAACTAGTAATATAAAAAGATTGCAAGAGTTTGTTGGATAGCTAAAAGAAAGATGCAAGAGTAGACATTGGGCTGTCGAGAAGTAGTAATAGAGATCAAAAATAGCAGAGGTATTGAATAGATACTTTGCATTGGTTTTCACAAAAGACACCAACAACATACTTCAAGAGATTCAAAAGGATAGAGGTGAGTACCGTGGCCATCACTAAGGAGAAAGTGCTGGGGAAGCTGAAAGGTCTCAAATGTGAATAAAATCACCCAGGTCAGATGGAATACTCCCCAGAATTCTGTAAGAGATAGCTCAAGAGATTGTGAAGGCATTGATAGTGATTTTTCAGGAATCATTGGAATCAAGGAGTGCTCCAGAGGACTGAAAAAAAATGCTTAACATCATACCCCAGTTTAAGAAGGAAGCCAGAAGACAGGAAACTATATGCCAGTTAGCTTGACTTCTCAGATTTTAATATCCATTGTTCAGGATGAGACTGTGGAGTGCTGGAAAGCGCATGATAAAACATGTCTGAGTCAACATGGTTTCATCAGTGGAGGTCATGACTGACAAATCTATTAGAATTCTTTGTAACAACGGGGCGAGCCAGTGGACGTGATTTACTTGCATTTTCAGAAAGCCTTTAACAATTTGCTGCACAGAAGGCTGTTAAATAAGTTAAGAGCTCATGGTGTTAGGAGCAAGGTTGTGTCACCGTAATCTTCCCAAACCACAGGGCTTCTCATTAGAAAGAAACAACTGGCAGTGATTTAACCCAAGGGCCACCATGGGAATTGAACCCAGGCTGTTGGCATCATACTGCTTCACAAACTGACCATCCACCCAACTGAGCTAAATCATGGATAGACAATTGGCTGACTAGCAAAAGGCAGACGGGGGGGATAAAAGAGGTCTATTTCAGAATGGCACTCAGTAACTAGCCATGTTCTGCATGGGTCAGTGTTTGGAGCACAACTATTCATGTATATATATATATATATATATATTGGGAGGAGGAGGTGAGAAACAATCGGCCATGACAGAATGGCATGAAAGACTTGATGATCCAAATAGTCTAATTATGCTCCTGGATCTAATGATCAAAATTTCCCCAAAGTAGCTAATCAGACCACTAAAAAGGAACAATAATGAAAATGTGGAACCAGCATCAATTTGTATGGTCACATATCACTGATTATTAACGCATGTAATATTTTGCATGTAATATTTTGCATGTAATATTTTGCATGTAATATTTTGCATGTAATATTTTGCATGTAATATTTTACATGTAATATCTATGATCAGGAATAAATTTTCTCTTCATCTTTAGAGCTATTCCCGCAGGAAAATTATTGGATTTTTTTTCCACTTCCAACAATTTTCTGTCCAATAAAAATGCGCTCATGCTACAGGCACAGCTATTATTGACTCACTTTTTAAGGTTCATCCACTGAAGCCTTTGACATTCCAAACTGAGAAGTCATTGCAACTGTAAGCTTTTGACTGCATCTTACAGATTTTATACGTTTCAAGAACGAAGTGCAGGATAAAAATTACCTTTATCTGAATAAATATCATAGTGAAAAATGTACAAAAACTTTATGTTGAAACACTGCTTACCTATCCAACCATGCCAACAAGGCCTTAGCAGCTGCAATAAGGTCCACAACTGAGGTAAGGAAATCATTGGGAGGTTTGCGAGAAGTTCCATCATAAGCAGTGCTTTTTCTTCTACTACTGATAAAATTCTGCAGGCCACTGGTAGAAGCCCGTAATTTCAGGGCCAGCTTCTTCATGCTTTCTGTTTCCAATCCATAATTCTGCAATTAAAAACAAATCATGACAGTTGAAGTATTAAAAAAAAGTTTGAACAACTTTCCTTGTTTATGTGGAGGTAGTGCATGAGGACTGGAGGATTTGTAACATTTCACCATTTGATTAAAACATGGCAAGGTTAATCAAGGAAACTGTAGCCTAACATCAATAGTGGAAACTGTTTTTTAAAAAAAGTAGTATCAACATGCCAAAGTGTTCAATATTTAGAAAAGCATGGGTTAACAAATGAAAATCAGCATGGATCTGTTTGAGAAACGGAGTTTGATCAACTTAAAGTTCTTCAAACAAGTAATGGAGAGGGTTGAAAGTTGCCATGCAGTTGTTGCTATGCAAGTTGGCTTTCAGAGGTGTTAACGTGTGGTGCATTATCAAACAAGCAGGTAGTTCCAGGGGCTTTAAGGGACAATGAGAATATGGGCACAAAATTGTCTAAGTGACAGAAAATTGATTGCAATGAACATGACAGAAAAGAACAAAGTGATGCTCCTCAAAGATATACAAATGTTGTTAGATAAAACTGTTGATTTTGTGATGTTTACATTCACAATCTGGAAACAGATATAAACGGACACAATTTCAAGATGCAAAACTCAAATACAGTTAGCAAACAGCATAATAAAACATTGGAAATAAAAGTCAAGGTCACAGCTGAACTCCCCCTCAGCACTACCTTATCACTATCCCTCTATCTCAATCTTCTTTGACAAAAAAAACTGATGCACTCAATATATTCATTGCTTGAACATCCAGCGCTGTCTAGGACAAAAGGAGGATTCAGAGGTTCACGACACATGAGTGAAGAAATTTCATCTCATTTTAGTTTTAAAATGACCCACATTTCTTTCATGGCTAGCAAATTCTGATCACTCTCTTCACATGTCTGGAGTTTTGGAGCCATGCTCGAGTTTGAGTTTTGAAAATTTCTAGCGGGCTCTACCTCTGTTTCTTGAGCCCCAAGATTAAATGATGCATCTGTAGTGGTGTCCTATGTTCCTCAGCTGGAAGAGGGTGGAAGGATATTTTCTCAGGATCTGCTTAATCCGGTCATTAAGAATATCGTATGTTTCAATCCTTTGCATCCTAAGTTTCAGGGAACAAAAGTCTACTATTGTTAGTCCCTCTTGATGAAGCAACGCCAGCATCTCACAAACTAGACTCAATCTTCATTGCAGCTCTTCCACTGCAAGAAAGCCTGTCCTCAGCTAATTCTGCCAATATTGTATAGTGCTTCAGATGTGGTCTTGTCTAAGGTTTGCATAATTGCAGCAAGACTTCTATATGGCAGTAGTCTTCATAACAAATGTTAAGATACCAACTGTCCTCCTAATTTCTTGCTATACCAGTATGTTAAATTTTCTATGAAATATACAAGAGGCATCTAAGTTCTTCTGAAAACAAATGTTTTTCCGTCTCTTGTTCAGACTTTTAAAAATTATTTCAACTTAAAGTGAATAAATTCACACTTCACATTACATTCTTTCCAGCGTTTGAGAGGAAAACATGTCAGATGACATTTAGCAAAGTTTCAATGATACATTTTTTTGAAGAATGAGGCCAGTTCTACAGAAGGTACCTTTTTTTAAACAAAGTGCTGTAACAGCATGACCCATGATACACAGAAACAAATGGTATATGATCATGATCCATATTTGATTTATTACTGTCATGTGTACTGAGGTACAGCAAAAAAGCATTGACTTAAATGCTTTACAGACAGATCGTACTATAAAAGCGCAGAGTAACAGAACAGAATGTAGGAGGCATGTTACAGTTGCCAAGGTACAGAGGGGGATCAACATTTAGAAAGGTCCATTCAAAAGGCTGATAACGACCAGAAAGAAGCTGTTCTTGAATCTCTTTGTACATGTATAGGAACGTTTATAGCTTCTGCCCAATGGAAGAAGGTGGGAGGGATCTTAGATTACTTTGGTTGTTATCCCAATGCAGTGGGAAGCAGAGATAAAGTCAATGGATGAGAGGCTGGTTTGTGCAATGGACTGGCCTATGTCCATAACCGTCTGTAGTTTCTTTCAGTCTTGGGAAGAGCAGTTGCCATATCATGCTGTGATGCATGATGCATCTAGGTAGGATGTTTTCAATAATGCATTTACAAAAATTGCTAAGGATCCTTGTTGACATGCCAAGTTTTCTTAGCCTCCTGAGGACGTAAAGGCAGCGCTGTGTTTTTTTGACCATACTGCTGACATGGGTGGAGGAACAGAGGGATCTTGGTGTGCAGATACATAGATCCCTTAAAATGGCCACCCAAGTGGACAGGGTTGTTAAGAAAGCATATGGTGTTTTGGCTTTCATTAACAGGGGGATTGAGTTTAAGAGTCGTGAGATCTTGTTGCAGCTCTATAAAACTTTGGTTAGACCGCACTTGGAATACTGCGTCCAATTCTGGGCGCCCTATTATAGGAAAGATGTGGATGCTTTGGAGAGGGTTCAGAGGAGGTTTACCAGGATGCTGCCTGGACTGGAGGGCTTATCTTATGAAGAGAGGTTGACTGAGCTCGGTCTCTTTTCATTGGAGAAAAGGAGGAGGAGAGGGGACCTAATTGAGGTATACAAGATAATGAGAGGCATAGATAGAGTTGATAGCCAGAGACTATTTCCCAGGGCAGAAATGGCTAGCACGAGGGGTCATAGTTTTAAGCTGGTTGGTGGAAAGTATAGAGGGGATGTCAGAGGCAGGTTCTTTACGCAGAGAGTTGTGAGAGCATGGAATGCGTTGCCAGCAGCAGTTGTGGAAGCAAGGTCATTGGGGTCATTTAAGAGACTGCTGGACATGTATATGGTCACAGAAATTTGAGGGTGCATACATGAGGATCAATGGTCGGCACAACATTGTGGGCTGAAGGGCCTGTTCTGTGCTGTACTGTTCTATGTTCTATGTTCTATGGGTGGACCAGGACAGATTATTGGCGACCATCACTCCCAGGAACCTGATGCTCTTGATCATCTCCACTTCAGCACCATTGAGTGCCATCCACTCTGCTACTAGAAGTCAGTAACTAGCTCTTTTATTGAGCTAACATTGATGATGAGGCTGAAATTGTATCCGAGATAATGGGAACTGCAGATGCTGGAGAATCCAAGATAACAAAGTATGGAGCTGGATGAACACAGCAGGCCAAGCAGCATCTCAGGAGCACAAAAACTGATGTTTCAGGCCTAGGCCCTTCATCAGAGAGGGGATGGGGAAAGGGAACTGGAATAAATTGGGGGGGGGGGGTGGACCGAAGATGAGAGAAAACAAGACAGGTATAGAGGAGAGAATAGGTGAGGAGGTAGGGAGGGGATAGGTCAGTCCAGGGAAGATGGACAGGTCAAGGAGGTGGGATGAGGTGGTAGGTGGGAAATGGAGGTGTGGCTTGAGGTGGG
The DNA here is from genome assembly GCF_030684315.1 of Stegostoma tigrinum. Taxonomy (NCBI): domain Eukaryota; kingdom Metazoa; phylum Chordata; class Chondrichthyes; order Orectolobiformes; family Stegostomatidae; genus Stegostoma; species Stegostoma tigrinum. Next base: position 38,307,297 of record NC_081362.1, read on the forward strand.
AGGAAGGGATGGGTGAGCGGAAGAACAGGTTAAGGAAGCAGTGGATGCCCCCACACCACCTCCCTCACCCCCATCCCAGTCCCCAAGATGCCTTCCGGAGAGACCACTCTCTCTGCGACTCCCCTCCAACCCCACCACACCTGGCACCTTCCCCTGCAACCGCAGGCAGTGCTACACTTGCCCCCACACCTCCTCCCTCACCCCCATCCCAGGCCCCAAGGTGACCTTCCACATCAAGCAGATGTTCACCTGCACATCTGCCAATGTGGTATGGTATATTGTATCCATTGCACCCGGTGTGGCTTACTCTACATTGGGGAAACCAAGCAGAGGCTTGGGGACCGCTTTGCAGAACACCTCCGCTCGGTTCGCAACAAACAACTGCACCTCCCAGTCGCGAACCATTTCAACTCCCCCTCCCATTCCTCAGATGACATGTCCATCATGGGCTTCCTGCAGTGCCACAATGATGCCACCTGAAGGTTGCAGGAACAGCAACTCATATTCCGCTTGGGAACCCTGCAGCTCGATGGCATCAATGTGGGCTTCACAAGCTTCAAAATCTCCCCTTCCCGCACTGCATCCCAAAACCAGCCCAGTTCTTCCCCTCCTTCCCCCCACTGCATCACAAAACCAGCCCAGCCTGTCTCTGCTTCCCTAACCTGTTCTTCCGCTCACCCATCCCTTCCTCCCACTTCAAGCCGCACCTCCATTTCCCACCTACCACCTCATCCTGCCTCCTTGACCTGTCCATCTTCCCTGGACTGACCTATCCCCTCCCTACCACCTCACCTATACTCTCCTCTCTATTTGTCTTGTTTTCTCTCCATCTTCGGCCCACCTCCCACACTCTCCCCACTTATTCCAGTTCCCTCTCCCCATCCCCCTCTCTGATGAAGGGTCTAGGCCTGAAACGTCAGCTTTTGTGCTCCTGAGATGCTGCTTGGCCTGCTGTGTTCATCCAGCTCCACACCTTGTTATCTTGATGATGAGGCTGTTGTCTTTTGTCGTGCCATTAAGCACTCAAATCTCCTTCCTGTATTCTGTCTCATCATTTAAAGTTCTGATCTACACCGGCGGTGTTGTCAGCAAACTAGTAAATGGATTGTGGGGGGAATGTGGCCACACAAGTGTGTATAAGGTACAAAATAAGGGGCTGAGTGTGCAGCCTTGCAGGAGAAGTGCTGAGGATTATCGAGGAGGTGGCGCTATTAGCTATACCTACTGATTGTGGTCCGTTGGTTAGGAAGGCAAGAACCCTGTTAGAGAGGGGGAGAAAAAAAAAAGAGAGACCTAGGTCCCAGGGTTTGGAGATAAGTTTGTTTGGAATGCAGGTATTGAAGGCAGAGCTGCAGTCACTAAGCAGGAGCCAGTAATGGGTATCCTTCTTGTCCAAATATTCCAGGGATGAGTGTAGGGGCAGTGAGCTAGCATTTGCCATGGACTCATTGTGCCAGGAGGCAAATTACAAGGGATCAAGGCAATCTGGGAGGCTGCAGTTGATGTGAGGCAGTGACTAACCTCCCAAAGCACTTCAGTTATGGATGTCAGGGTCACTGGACAGTAGTCATTGAGGCATGCTGCATGATTGTTCTTTGTCACTGGGGCAATGGTGGCCTTCTTGAAGCTGGTGCTGACTTCAGATCTTAGCAAGGGCAAGTTGAAGGTATCTGCAAAAACTCCCACCTGCTGTTTCACACAGGATCTGATAGCATGGCTGGGGACTCCATTTGTGCCAGTCACTTTCTGTGGGTTCACCTTTAAGAGGGCTGATCTGATGTCTGCCGCTGTGACTGAGCCTACAGTTGCATCTAGTGCTGATGGGACAGCTAACATCGTTTCTCTGACCTTTTGTTCAAAGACAGCATAGAATGCATGGAGGTTATGGGATGGGATGTGCTGTTGCAATTCTGTTCGACTTTGCTTTGTAGCAGATTATGTCATGTAAGCCTTGCCACAAATGACATGTGTCCATGTGGTTAGTCTGGGTCTCAAATTTGTTTTGGTATTGCCTCTTGGTGTCCTTGATGGCCTTGCAAAAGTTACACTCAGATTTCCTGCATAGGTCAGGGTTGCCTGACTTGAACAACTCTGACCTGGACTTCAGTAGGTTGTGGACCTCCCTAGTCATTGTGGTTTCCGGTTAGGGAATGTTCAAAATTAACTTCAACATACAGACATCGATGCACTTAGTACGTCTGCAACAGTGGCAGACTCATTTAGGTTAGCTGCCGAGCTCCCAAATATGAACCAGTCCAGACTCTAAGCAGTCCCTTAGAAGCCAGTGTCCTCAGACCAACACTGCACTACCTTCTGTACTGGGTCCTCATGCTTCAGTTTCTGCTCCTAAGCTGGGAGGAGCAGCACTGCAGTGTGGTCCGATTTTCAAAAAAATGTGGAGGAGGAATGGAGATGGGTATCTTTTATGGATTTTAAAAGAAAAAGTGTGTTATTAATACAGTTTACAGGAAAGGAAATTATGTATCATGCTCAAATACTTGGGAGGACAAAGAAAGAGAAAGCTTTTGTTGGCACAGGAAGGTTGGAGGCACCAAAGTGAGAGGTGGGGAATGTTTGTGGTAACACTAATGACAATCTCAGTAATCCAAGTCAAGTGGTTTTTTTTTTAAAAATCTTCCCACTGCCCTTCATGTTCTCTCTTTCTAAAGGTGTGACTTCTTGCTATGTTGTACATCTCTTCACTTTCTTATGTCAGTTTATGCTGTAAATAACACTGCCCAAGCGCACACTGGATGCTGCTTCAGAGCATGGAGTGTGATTTTCATTTTCCACAAATGACACTGAGCTGTAATCAACCCTGAGCCAGTTTTTCCCTCTACAAGGTGGCGAGGTCAACGGAGAAATCTTGACTCCTCCGTAGCAAAGAACAAACACATCAGATACTTTTTGGATTGTCATGGTTCACTTACTCTTAGTAAATCTGCTGATTTCAGTGCATGAATGCTGAATACGTGCCAAGTAGCGATCAGATGCTTGCCATGGGAGGAAGAGCCAAAACACACACATTCAAAATTATACCAAATGCAGTGTTTGACTTTACAATAATAACCCTGTGTCTCAGGCATTTTCCCCTTTAGAAGTGCCTGCACAGGAAACAGCAACACGCAGGACTCGCAGGCTTCAAAAGTACAGTTGCATTCTGGATACTCAATAACTTTAAAAGCATTCATAGAACAAGGGGCAGGTGGATGGTTTTCAATTCAAAGCTTTTAGATTTTAATTTGAGGCAGTATTGGCAACTGGGGAGACCCACACCTACCTTCCACACTCATACTCTTTCGTTCAACTGCCAATTGCTCTCAAGTCTCCTCACCACATCCTCCCACCTCAGGTTTTATTGAGGTCAATTTCCTGGATTTGCAATGGGGTCAGAGCAGACAGAAAAAAGTTGAGCATGCAGAGTGTTGTAGAATACAGGCAGGAGACCAAATCTCTTACAAGCAATTCAGATTAGCTATCCTGGGTTGCCGATAACAATAGCCCATTCCAGAGGTTTTCTCCAAGGAAAGGAGTTTACCTGAATGTAACATTTGTTTGTTCTAGACTCCCAGTAAAACAAAAGTCGGATTTAGGTAACCAAATATTTGTCATCTCTGGGGAAGTAACGCCAAAACAGAGAACTGCTATTTGTTCTTTTCAAATACTTAAACTGTATATCAACAATTACTGGTGAGTAGAGGCCATTCTGCTGTCCTCTACACTCGGACATGGTAAATAAAGTTATTCAATAACATCTGCCTACAGTTGAAGACCATGTTTCTGTCTTATTGGAACACACAAAAAGATGACAAGAATAAGATTGATTTTGTTTTACAGCCTTATTTGAATGTGGTTTGCTGGACCTAGTGCTGTGGACTTTGATTAATTTATAAGATTCTGAGCTTCTAGGCAGATAGGACCAAGCATGAGATTGCACCGAGATTCAGATTCCAGCAAAAGGAAATAATTGCCAAGTGAGACTGTTACAAATTACACTCTCGAATTAAACAAATTCTCAGCAATGTGGTTTGATGTGAACAAAATGTCATCAGAGGCATGGTCACTGCAGGAGCAAAGAATAATAAAATCCAAAACAAGCTTCTCAGCAAAGGCAATAAACACCTGAGAAAGATGAATGAAGGTGCACCCATGCAAATGGTAGAAAGACAGGTAGTGGTACATTGCAAGCCAATTCTTTTATTGAGCCTGCAGTCAACGTCCATTGGATTTCAGTTAAATCGAGACCACAACAGCCAAATTCATTGTCACTAAATTAGAAATGCACGTTACTGTCCCATGGTGGAGAACTATTTAAATGCCACATTTCCATTAAAAGTGCAATGCCTGTGGGAGAGTAGGTCATATCTAGGGGTAGTAGAAGCAGGAGTAGTGGAAAAAAATGAAGGTCCAGCTCATAGCCATGCACCTGGTGGTGGTCATGGTGGGTATGGAACTAGTTCGAGTGTCTGATATGTACGTTAGAGAACCTACGAAAGATAGGAAGAGAGAATTTGATGGTATCTGAATATAAAAGATAATCTTCAAAATCAGCTACCCACGTAAAACGGCAGACTCATCACGGAGGGAGTGCAGTGCAGGCTTATTAGGCAGATATTAGGGATGGCAGGGCTGCTGTTTGAAGAGTGTGGGTTCAACTGGGCCTTATTCTAGTCGAGAACATGGTAAATATGGAAGCTTCAGCATGCAGAGTCAGCCCATGATTAGTGGGGAGTGCAGTGGAGAGGGGTTTGCCTCACTGTCTCACTTTTTTTGGGGGGGGCAGGTGTTTGGTGGCAGTTGATGTCAGCAGCCTCTGCAAGATGAGTACTTGTTGTGAGAGATGGCTGGATGGATGGCAGGCAGGAGTGAGGAAGTCGGGGCAGGGGTTGCCCTCACTGATCACTTGGTGTCTCCATTCCTATTACAACATAATAAATACAAAATATGATGCTTATAAGTAATCATGTCAGCTGAAAGAAGTTGGTGCGCTGTGAAATTATTTATTTCACTGAAGTGTGCCTTGATACTGAAAACGTTGGGAAGCACCGGGGCATTCATCAGGGCTTCAAAGGATCACAGAAGTTCTGACTGAGATGTTGTCATCGTCATAGTCGTCATTGTAGAGATATACAGCACAGAAACAGACCCTTCCCTCTAACTCGTCCATGCCGACCAGATATCCATATTAAATTTAGTCTAATTGCCAGCATTTGGCCCATGTTCTTATAAACCTTTCCGATTCACATGCCCATCCAGATGTCTTTTAAATGTTGTAATTGTAGCAGCCTCCATTTCCTCTGGCAGCTCACTTCATACACACACCACCCTCTGTGTGAAAAAAAATTGTCCCTCAGGTCCCTTTTAAATTTTTCCCCTCTCACCCTAAACCTCTGTTTCCTAGTCTTGGACTTGCACAGCCTGTCAAAAAGATTTTGTTTATTAACCCCATCCACACCCCTCATGATTTTATAAGGTCTTTCCTCAACCTCCGACAGTGGAGGAAAATAGCCCCAGCCTATTCAGCCTCTCCCTTCAACTCAAACTCACTAACTCTGGCAACATCCTCAATTCAAGTTTCACAACATTTTTCCCACAGCAGGGAGACCAAAGTTGTGCACAGTATTCCAATAGTGGCCTTACCAATGTTCCATACAACCAACATGACCTCCCAACTCCTATACTCGATGCACTAACCAATAAAGGCAAGCATATCAAACACCGTCTTCACTATCCTATCTAGCGGTGACTCCACTTTCAAGGAAATATGAACTTGCACTCCAAAAGTTCTCTTTGTTCAGCTGGGTCAGTGATCAGCAGTGTGATGAGTAGGAGTGTGTGACTACTGTTGTTGTAAAGAGCTGTATTCTATTTAAAATTAAAGAGTGACACTACCAGTGTAACATTAATAATTTGATTGAAGGACAAAAAGGAGAGCATGAGAAACATCTTTTCATCTAAATTCCTCCTGGAACCAAAAAAACAAATGTTTGCTGCTTTACTAGAATCCACCAGTGGAGTAATGTGATTAGGATCTTTGATTAAGTCAAATAAACCACTACCAATTCCACTCAGCTGTGACAAAATTAAAGGGGCGAAAGTCAGTGTCATTGAGGTAGACAATGAACATAAGCTACTGAAAATGGAACAAAATGCCCAGACAGAAAGAAATAAAATGTTAACTGGCATTTTAAAGGAAGGAAGAATACATTTTTATTATTTCAGGTTAAAGTGGTGATTTTTTGTTAAACATATTAATGTTCAGGAAAATCATTTTTAGCACGTAAAATTATTCTGGCTGCAGTCAAATGTTTTGGCTGTGCCAACACCAAAAACAAATTAGCACTCCAACACATTAAAAACTTTCAAGTCTGGTTCAGATTGGTTTAGTCATATTGCATTCTTGTAGTGTATTGTGTTTTAAGTGGGGAGGCTGAGAGGTGTTGGGTAGTTTGAGTAAAATTCCTGAAGAAGGGTTTCGGCACAAAACATTGCCTTTCCTACTCCCCAGATGTTGTCTGACCTGTTGTGCTTTTCCAGCTCTGCATTTATTGACTCTAGCTTCCAGCATCTGCAGTCCTTACTATGTCCCAAGTTCAATAATGGTTGCTTGCTGGGAATAGACACGTCAGTCTTACGCAGTGCAATATGCAATAATAAGACTTTCAACTCAGGCTGGTAGGTTGCATGTTCAAACTTTACTCCCGAGGCTTGTGAATACTAACCTAACCTTTTGTTACGGTCGTAATGCAGGATTCTTTTATTGGTAAAAAGATAAAATCAAGGATCAGTCTATCATAACAAAGTGTGAAGCTGGATGCAAACAGCAGGCCAAGCAGTATCTCAGGAGCACAAAAGCTGACGTTTCGGGCCTAGACCCATCAGAGAGCTGTTGTGTACTGTTGAAAATACAACAGTGACCTTAGACCAAAAGTATTTAATTGTCTGCTTAAAAAAAATTGCTCCACGATTTCCTGAAGTCATGAAAGTTGTTTTAAAAAAGTCCATGTGCTTCAGTTAACCTCAACAGATGATAAACTGAATGGTCAAGATATAGAAATTACAAATCCCCATGACATGCTAATAAAAAGAATGAATAATTAAGTAAACAGACACAACGAGGCAATTTGTGCTGACATGACTTTTTTTCCAAACTGGTCTCAGCTTGAAATCCACCTTGAGGTGAACTCACTTCATGTCAGCACCACTACAAAAGAACACATTAAGTCATTCACACTGTTCCTGGAGTTCAGCTTCTGAATGCATTGCAAGACCCACACTCAAGCAACCAGTTTGTTTTGTGAACAAGTATGTCAGTAACTTCAATCTCCACAAATTACTTCAGGATGCAATCAGCTACTGTTTAAATTATAATGACTATAACCAACTGTTATCAGATGTCCGAGATAACAAGGTGTAGAGCTGGATTAAATCATCAGGCCAAGCAGCAGAGGAGCAGGAAAGCTTACATTTCGGGCCTAGACCCTTCTTCAGAAATGGGGGAGGGGGGAAGGGGATTCCCAAATAGAGAAACAGGGGGAGAGAAGATGAATAAAAAAGATCAGTGGTGAGAAGACAGACAGGTCAAAGAGGCAGGGGAGGAGCCAGTAAGAGTGAGTGTAGGTAGGGAGGATGGATAGGTCAAGGGGACAGAATGATGCCAGTAGGTAGGAGATGTGGGTGGAGCTTGAGGTGGGAGGAGGGGATAGGTGGGAGGAAAGACAGATTGGATTTGTTTTAGAAGGTGTTTGGGGGAGGAGAGATTTTGAAGCTTGTGAAGTCCACATTGATATCATTGGGCTGCAGGGTTCCCAAGCGAAATAGGAGGTGCTGTTCCAGCCACCTTTGGGTGTCACTGTTGAGGCACTGCAGGAGGCTGAGGATGGACATGTCATCTGAGGAATGGGAGGGGGGAGTTGAAATGCTTCGTGGCTGGGAGTTGTAGTTCCATCCTCGGCCTCCTGCAGTGCCACAACGATGACACCCAAAAGGTGGCAGGAACAGCACCTCATATTTCACTTGGGAACCCGGCAGCCCAATGTTATCAATGTAGACAATGATTTAGGGAGATTCAGCCAATTCAGTAATCAAATACAAGGAGCTAAGGCAAGCACTCCTGGTACAAAAAAGCAAAAAACTGTCAGCATTCACATCCAAAGTTCTAAAAACAGCTGAGATGATGCATGCAAAAATAGAAATGACAACTTCTGGCAGTTGCTTATAGATGTGCGCAAGTCAAAACATAACTCTAGGATGCTCACAGCAGAAAAAAAATTACGGGCATAATTTAATCACAAGCTGGGGTAAGAAATGGTTCAAGCAGATGCCCTGCTGTTGACACCAAAATAATAAAGAGAATAAATGATGTCGGTACAATGATTAATCACCGAGTGAATATAATACCACTCAAAGTCGAGAGTGGAAGACAAGACCAAAAAAGTTGATGAGGTAAAGGACCCCTCCCTCAGCAGGTGGGCAGAGATGGCCTGATGTGATACAGAAAATAAGCTAGTAATATGGCTGTGCTTATCAGTCGGAAACTCCATCTCCCTAGAAGACGGTGGTCTGCTTGCCAGATCCAGCATTACCCGAAACTATGTAGGATAAACAACTTTAGAAGACACATGCAGGCCACAAGGGAATGGAAAAGTGCAAGGTCAGAGACAGCTCAGACACATACTAAATACGCACAGACACAGACAAAACAATGTAGTCTACCTTGTATGTAGACACCAGAGAACAAAGCAGTACAGCACATGAACTGGCCCTTCAGCCAACCACGACTGCTCTGACGAAGAGTCATCTAGACTCAAAACATTAGCTTGCTCTTTGGGGCGGCACGGTGGCTCAGTCATTAGCACTACTCACAGCACCAGGGACCCAGGTTCGATTCCAGCCTCGGGTGACTGTCTGTGTAGAGTTTACACATTCTTCCCGTGTCTGCGTGGGTTTCCTCCAGGTGCTCCAGTTTCCTCCCGCAGTCCAAAGATGGGCAGGTGAGGTGGATCAGCCATGCTAAATTGCCCATAGTGTTCAGGGGTGTGTTGGTTATAGGAGGAAATGGGTCTGGGTGGGATGCTCCAAAGGGAGGTGTGGACTTGTAGGGCTGAAGGGGCTGTTTCCACACTGTAGGGAATCTAACCTAATCTCTCTCTCTCCTTGGATGCAGCCTGACCCACTGTGATCTCCAACTTATTTTGCTTTCTGCACTGACACATAGTACCTTTCTAAATTAAAAAAACATTTTACCTCTTATGCATCATAGTTTCCCTCTAGTCCTTGTCTACTCCTATATTTGTCAAGACGCATCTTCAAATGTTACATTTGTATCCGCTTTCACCCCCTCCTCTGGTTATGTATTCCAAGCACTGTGTAAGAAAAAAATCCTTCCTCTCATCTCTTAAATTTAACCCCTTTTACGGTAGTCCTATGTCTCCTAGTATCTGACATTTCTCCCCTGAGGACAAAAGACTGTGACTGTCCATGTTTCTCAATTTTGTAAACTTTTATCAGACCTTCCCTCATCCTTCGAAATTCAAGTCAAAACAAAATGAGTTTGTCTAATCTCTTCTCATAACTAATATCATCCAAACTAGCAAGAAACTTAGTTAATCTCCTGTACCCTCTCCAAAGCCTCCACATCAAAATTCAAAAGGCAGCTGAACTAAAGTTCTATACAGCTGCAATTTGACTAGCCAACTTTTATATTGTCTGTCCAAACAATGCAGGCAAGCATACTATACACTCTTGACCACTTTATTCGCTTGTTTTGCCAATTTCAAGCAACTGTGGGCCTGTATGCCTGTTTGTTGATGCTACCAAAGATTCTGCCTTTATAGTACATTTTCCTCCTCCACTGGATCTCCAAAAAAATGCATCACCTCACATTTCTTAGAATCATAAAATCCCAGGTGATTCAGTAATTAATTACACAACCTTACCCATTCATCACCAAACTTAGGACTCTCACTCTTTCTTTGTTCGCAGCAGACTACAAATTATTAAATGTACTTTTTCCCTCTCTCAGCACAATATTCACTTGATAAGAAATACAGAGATAAAAGGGATGAAAGCTGAAATACTACACAAACTATCGTACATCGGCACCAACTTCTTCACTAACAATCAAGAATGAGAAATAGTTTACAACTGTAAAATACCAAAGTGCCCTTTATCCATAAGTTGCAACATTTGAGAACTACTAATATCTCAACATGACTTTGGCTTGCCGAGTAAGGAATTTGTGACAGAATATGCGACGATGGACTTTTCACTCACTGAATAGTATGGACTCAACATCACATTATTTAAAAGGGACAAATCCATTGTACAGGGAATCCCTCTCAAAATAAACGAGAACTCAACCTTGGTCTTACCATCCCCCTTAACTAAACATCAAGGCCGCCACAAAACCACCCGCAGAGCAGTTGAAGAGAGAAGTACAGGACTGCTCTACCAACCAAAATACTTCCGAGTAACCAGGAGGACATGAAACAACTGACTAAAAAGTTGGAACGTCAACACTTAAAGCAGCCATGTCAAATGCCTGTTTTAATTGTACTGGTCTTGGAACCCAGCAATAATTGCTGGTGAAACAGATTTTCCGAGGTCACATATCACAGTTGGAAACGATTATCCTTTGCTTAACAGAGTTCATATCTAAATTATACCCCTGGTAGCTGGTGAAACAATGTCAAATGGCACAACATCAACCACATCAGCAGTAAGTGACAAGACAAGCACCACAAACAAGGCTTCCAACGACACAAGGAGCAACATGCACACCATCACCTATGTAGTTTTTATCCTTATTGCTGACAGTGATGAATGCCAAAGCTACAAGATGGAGGCACAACATGCTACCACATAAATAAAGTTTTTGAGAAGGCAACATAAGCCATAATACACTGAGTTCTGTTTAATGGGCTGCTATTCTTTAATTTGATTCAGAATAAAAACAGATGATTGGAACAGTTAAAAGCAACCAAATGAGCCAAATAGTTTAAGAAAAGAAAGAAGGTTGTTACATCATTTCTAAAAAGTGAGAAATGTATTCTTAAGTAAATTGGTATCGGAGTGCACCAGATTCACCGCTGCACTGGAGCCATGTGTTCAGCAATAATTTCAGTCCACCAGCCAGGTGCAAGAAACGCATTATGAAACTTGTATTTTGAATCTAAAGCATGATTACTTCTAACTATGGGAACCAGAAGATAAAACAAGGTGTAACTTGCAAAGACAGAAGAGACATGGAATACTACACCACAGAAGAAATCCTTTCAGCCTTCAAGTCTACGCTTGCCTAATCTTAATGTTTAAAAATGGCAATTTAAAGAAAGGATTAAAGATTTTGAGGAATGATGTCAATCTGAAATTACATTGTTAGTTATTATTATAAACAAATAGCATTATTTAAAAAACACAAAGCTGAACACATATTTTAAAGAAATACCAGTTTGACCAATAAATGTTTTAGAAAACCACTACCAACAACCGCAGTTTAATTCAATGTTCCCATAAAGGAAATTATTCTTAGGCATTTTCTAAATATAGTGTCTTTACGCAAGGTTGCCAAAAAGAGAAATGAAAAGTTACCACACACACACACAACCACTTAAATATGCATTATTCATCCAGCACTATTTTGTTACATAGAAATAAATGCACTCTTCTTTTTATAAACAGAATTTTGCCAATTCTTCCTGCTACAAAGGTATTCGATTTCCTACAGACAGCTGAGCAGGAGGGTGACTCGTTTGTGAGTAGTGTGTTTTAGGCGAAGAAATCCAGAATTCTCTTCCCTCAAATTGCTGTGCCTACCAAGACAATTGGGGCTTTCAAAAACAAAATTGGTAGGCGTGCTTTGTCAAGGGTTTGAGGTAAGGTAGATTAATTAAAACTCGACAGTCAGTCGCAATTCATCATAATAGGCTGAGCAGGTGGAACGGCCCTCTCCCTGTTCCTATATTTAACAGTGATAGAACAGGAAACCTTATTACATGCTCAGTACCCAAACAATGTGACACTTTTATAAGTGGAAAGTGAAAAATAGGAAGAAAAGCCAGGCAGGATAAAACAGAAAATGCTAGACATAATCAGGTTAGAGACCTGTCGTCTGAATTCTTTTGGTTAGGCTAATATTATTGCCTTACCAAGGACAGCTGGGGCTTGGAACCATAGAATCCCTATAGTGTGGAAGGAGGCTATTCAGCCCATTGACTCCACCCTGACCCCCCCCCCTAAAGAGGACCTCACCCAGACCTAACCCCTATCTATCCACGTAACCCCGCATCGTCTATGGCTAATCCAGTCTGCACATCCCTGGACACTATGGGCACTTTAACATGACCCACCTACGTAACCTGCACATCTTTGGATCAAGAGGGGAAACTGAAACACCCAGAGAATACCCAATGAAACACACAGAGAGAATATGCAATCTCCAGGGGTCCATGTTCAATTCCACCCTCAGGTGACTGTGGGGAGTTTGCACATTCTCCCCAGGTCTGCGTCGGTTTCCTCCTGCAGTCCAAAAAAAAATGTGCAGTTTAAGTTAATTTGGCCATGTTAAATTGTTCAGTGTACAGGGATATGCAGGTTATGTAGATAAGCAATGAGAAATGCAAGGTTAAAGGGATTTTTGTGTGGGGGTGGGGGAATGCTGGGTGTGGTGGGATGCTCAGTGTCGGCGTGGATCTGATGGGCCAAATAGCCTGTTTACACACCATAGGGATGCTATGAATCCACACGGTCACCCGAGGGTGGAATGAACCTCAGCTCCCTTGTACCATGAGGCAGCAGTGCTAACCACTGAGCCACCGTGCTGCCCCAGGTTAAGCAACAAAGAAATCTTCATGAATGACAGCAATCCATCTACTGGAAATACAGTCACAGCACCATGAGAAAGAGAAATCCAGGATTTTGATTCAGTATAGGAAAGGCAATATAGTTCAAGTCAGGATGATAAGAGACTTGGGAGGAACGCCCAGGTGACGGTGTTCCTACACACCTGCTGCCCTTGTGTTTCTAACAGTAGCCTTCTGGTGTAGAAAGTATTGTGTTAAATATTGTTAGAGTGATTTTGCTTCAATACCTTAATATGTTAAATGGACCAAAAACAATAATCAACAACCACATTCAGTAGCAATGCTAGTATGTAGTTACATAGTTAGTCACCTACAAATGCAAGTGCTGTCTAAACTGTTAATAAAAAACTTACTTGAGCTTTTCAAGTAAATCCTGGCTACTCAGTATTACTTACAGAATCGAAAATATGACAGGAGCATATGGTCCGATGGCAGTTTACTCCTCCAGCACTGAAATTCAAGGTAACCACTACTTTTCTATCCACAGATGCTCCCCAATTCAGAGCGTTTCTACCCTGTTCTGTTTTTATTTCAGATTTTCATCACATGATGTTTTGTTTTCACACCTTAACAAGGTTATTTGCTTTGCTTTTCCATTTTTTAAAATCATGCTACCTCACTTTAAATTTGGCTTGGTACCAACCTAAACATTTCAGAACATTCCAGTACTAGCATAATTTTGCCAATTTGGATCAGCACAACTTGACAAATTAGAAGCACGACATATATACAAGCTGCCATTCAATTGTTTCAGCAGGTAGCAAGTGAAGCTGGAGAATGTGAATGTACAGTAAATTTGCATTATAAAATATTTCAAAACTTCAGAACAACTGGCTGCTTAAAATATTTCTACCTTGAGCTACTTGCTCTCAAATACTCACATTTAAGATAGAGCAGTCAGAGAGGGAAGGAAAGAATAGTCAGTCAATAGAAGATACACTGTGCAGAATATAGCAAATACCTTGTACGTCTTTTATACAAAGCAGATGTTGGTGACAGTTGTGGTGGAAGAGAAATTCTTTTTCATAAAACTGAAGTCAGGCAAAACTACACTAAGCCCAGACTAAACTACCAATTGAATCAAAAAGCTCAAAGCACAACAGTCTTGGCTGCCATTTACAGGTTGGCTGGTACTTGGATGCTGGAAATCTGAAATATAAACAAAAATGTTGGGGAAAGCCAGCCAACAGTCTTTTCAAGACTCAAGTAATTTGTTATGATAGACATTGTCACAGGGATTATGAGCAAAACCACCATATTAACACTACTGCTTCAAGGTCTTAAATGTTCTCCCTACCAAGTCCATATGACATCACAATATGGAATACCATATGGCACTATATGGTATTCCATAACATTACCATTTCAGGACCCGTACACTCGTATAAAACAAAGATGCCAACTTTCACAACAAATTGAAGGCCAATCTAACGATCAGATTGATCTAATAAATCCCATGGTAGTTCTGCTGCTTCTCAATTCCAGAAAGATGAACTAGGGAGTGAGATGGAACTGCTGGTGAGGAATCCTGTACCTATCCTTCCAGGCTTTTAAGAAAAGCATACTCATGTTTACAATGCATCAGCGTTGAAGAGGCAACTGCCAAAGGTGCCAAAATGCTTCTGGCAAGATAAGTGACTTTTCCCCAAGGTGGTTTTTCCCAGATAGCTAGCATATAGATAAATATTAACACTAGCAGTGCAGGTTGCATACTGCCTATTTTAGGGATCACTGCTCAGCTGTACTGCTTGCTTTCACAAATCTCTCTCAAGAATGGAGGGAAAGTAAAAGATACTGGAGTTGCTCAAAATTCTGTCCTATAAGCTTTGCTAAGATGTACTTCATAAAAGCACAATCATATTTGACATTTGCAAAAAAAAAATGCTCCACTCTCAAAAGAGGATTATAAAATCTACTCGTGATTCACATACCAAAAATATAATAACTCATGTAAAACATGTACTTTACAGCTAGATCCAATTTTGTTTTGAAGATGGTAAAAATGCAGTTCAGGTTGATTGGCAAATGGCTTTAGAGGTAAAACTGCAATCTCAGACTGGAATCATGTTAGTTTATACATAAAATGTGGAAAACTTAGTCCTACATACTGCATAGTGACTCTGGTGGCAAAGAAGGGAACACTTGCTTTAAGGATGCAGAAGTGCCTTGCTGCCACGTACTAGGCAGATCCACATATGCACTATTTTATAAGTGACTGTCATTGCAGATCAGGATTGACAGATACCTCCATTAAATTTTGTTAAAAAAAAGTGGATGAATGGTGATTCATTGTGCTAGCATTTCTTTATATTTTAACCTCAGGCTCTTGTACAGCTTTTTCTGGGAGATTAGTGACTAATAAAAATTTTAAGCAATTCCCACCAAAGTTGCCAATTTAAAAAAGACACTATAACATGCCTAAAAGGTAATAACAGACTAAAATGGGCCAATTTCTACAGGTTGTAAAACTTGCATTCAATTCTAACGTGTCAGAACACAAGTCCTTCATTGCTGCAGGTTCAAGTCTAGGAATAGCGAGCATTTTCTGAACAGTAATGGAGTCAACAGCTGAACAGTAATTCAGTTCAGATTTGCTATAGGGTCTGGGATTGAAAAACAAAGAACCAATTGCAAATTCCTCAAGGGCAACAGGTTAAATACTGAATTCCTAGGTAGTCACAAGATTTTATAAAGAAGTACAATCAGATATAACTGAAAGAAACTTCGACATTGGCAACTTTGCATATCTCAATTGACATCAATAAAGTCAAAAACACACCCCAGATACCAATGCATGTATATTCTTGTTACCTCACCACCCATAGCCCAAAGAAGATGCACCACTGATTAGATCAAACCATAGTCTTACATACTTACAGTTCAGTGTACAAGTATAGCAGTGCTGAGGCTTTGAGTAACAGTGCATGAGCTGAGGTTTAATGGTGGATGTGTGGCATAACTAAGATTGACAGATACCTGTTTATTGCAATTGCCCCTAACTATACCTCACATCAGAAACATGTTCATTGTCCATGTAGTCAAAATCATTCTACTTACTCCAAAGATGTTTACAGCTACATTGTTTCCTTATTGCACAGTTGAGGTTTGGTGAAAGATAGCACTTTACCCAGTTCTCAAGGAATTTACAGGGTCTGTCTGACAGTCAGAGTTCACACCACAGCATTCATCTTTTTGCGTTGTTGCCCTTATCAATCCTGATTTTCAAGTTCCCACACAACCCCTCATTTGACCGTAAACATCCTCTATTTTCTCTCTCAGCCCTTGGCTTGCGGCATTGCCATGCCCACAAAAACAATCCAAGGCCTCCAACTGAGTATGGCCCAAGCCCCAGATTGATGTTTCAAAAGCACCTTGACTGACTTATCGATAATCCCCAGACTAGTCGGGCTTGACCTACAGGACCGTGGGCCAATGTTCAAAAGATAAAGACAATGATCCTTGCACAGCAGTAGATCCAAGTGACTGACTGCAGCCAAACCTCTGGACACTAATCAGACAAGCTCCAGGACTGATTATGATAACACCTGCCTGACTCTAGTGTCCCTTCACCTTGATAAAGGTGTGCCGTCCTTTGATTTTCAGAAATGGCCATTTAGTTAAAACACATGCAACGTGTTTAAATGCAAGCTGCTGGCACACGCAGGTGTGATATTGACATAGCAATGCCATACTGCAACATGTCCACCACCTTGGATTGTTCAACACCATCAAGAGTGACAGCCAAGGCCTGCCTTACCATCTTGCTCAAACCCCAAGCAAAGCAGAAATGCCGAGAGCCTCAAAGTGAATCAGCACTAAGAAAGCAAAATTATCCATAACACAAAGCATTGATTCTAGTGTCAGGTGTGTTACCCTCTGCACAAAGCACCTTGACAGTAGCATGCAGGGCACAAGTGTTCCTGAGTTCCAAAGAGAAGTCCTGAAAGGCTGAAATGATGTGCAAAAGCACCCATCGTGATGATGTCAAAAGGCTGGTGGTTTGGCTATGTCTACTTATGTGGAGCATTTTGGGAAATGGTAGCGATTGTACAACCAGATAATGACCCAGAGCAGCAAGCAGTGATCTATGGCATCAGGTAACTGCTCTAACTTTCGTGTTTGGATTTGGTGCCATCTCTGATTTCTCTGGGAAGGCAGGGAGAATGGAAAGCTACACAGCAATAAGGCAAAGTTAGTTAATAAAACTATACGAATGCATGGGAATAGTTACCAATTATGAAGCTTCAGAACAAACCACAAATATTTTGTTCCTTCACTCAATTTTTTATCCCCAACCTTTTTTGCCATGCCTGCCGTCCTCAAGACATGACAATATGCTAAAGTGCTTGCTGACTTGGCTTTCGAGTTTTACAACAATAGGGAATGAGAAAGGCTGGAGCAGAGGAAGAAACCCATAAACAGCAGGTGGGCTGTTATTAGTTGTTTCCAAGTAATTGGAGTTCAGGAGAAGTATTGAACCCTTGGAAATCAGGGAGAAAAGAGCTCCAGAAGCAGAAGAGTGTGGGGGCTGTCAGAGATGCAGACATCCTAAGAGGCTGTTGAGAATGGGTTCTTTAAACTCTTATAATTACGAAATAGTGAGATGAGTTTACAGCTCAATTACAGGGTCATCAACTGTAAAAAATAAATCATGAATTACAGTAATTTGCCAGGGAAAACCAAATTAAAGTTGTGCCACTGAAAAGAAGCTTTGGCTTGGCGACTAGTGGATCTTCAGAGGTTTAAGTCCCTGTCAAGGTCTTGCTGGATCTCTGGATGTGAGTTTGCTTGCTGAGCTGGAGGGTTAGTTTTCAGACGTTTCGTCACCATTCTAGGTAACATCATCAGTGAGCCTCCGGTGAAGCGCTGGTGTAATGTCCCGCTTTCTATTTATCTAGCGCATCCATCCTAGGACAAGCCAAACCGAGACACGCATGAGAATTCCTAGAAGCATGGCATTCCAACCGGAACTCCATCAACAAACACTGAGTTGGAGCCAATCTACCATCCTCTGGAGAAAAAGAAAAGGAAATGACATCACCAATGCAGGAAATGACATCACCAACACAAGGAAACCTAAACAGATAAATAGAAAGCGGGACATAACACCAGCGCGTCGTTGGAGGCTCACTGATGATGTTACCTAGAATGGTGATGAAACGTCTGAAAACTAACCTTCCAGCTCAGTAAGCAAATTCACATCCAGAAACTCAACCTGAGCTACAAATCTTCTCAAAACTCGTTATTGCTGGATCATACAGACGAATCTTTCTCCTGTATGTAATAGAATTACTACTTCAAGTTTGTTTTTTGTATAAATTTTATGTTCTTTTGTTGAATGTACATAGAGAGCCTTGATGAATGTGTTCAGCAACTGTTTGGGATGGTGTGTACATGCATTGGCGAGGTCCAGTGAAGACAGTAGCCAGGGCCTTTGTGGAGGACAGATGGCACTGAAGAGTGGCAACTTTCAATCCAGCAATGGCAGCATGGTGAAGGGGACTCGTGCCTGTGCACCAGGCCCATGGCAGAGCACTTAACAAGAAGGGCTGTAACACTGAACTTTTTCTTTGTTTTCCTTAAATTCTGTGTTTTGGTTTATTTTGTGTTTTAAGATGGTGCCAGAGAGTGGCGATACTATAAAACATTTTCCACTGCATTTTGTAACAAAATATACATGACAATATATTAATCAAATCAACATCTTGAGTGAATCTTCTCTGCACCCTGTCCAGTGTAATTGCATCCTTCCTACAGTGTGACGACCAGAATTGCAGACAATATTCCAGCTGTGGTCGAACTGAAGGCCTGTACAGCTCAATTCAACCTTCTTACTCTTATAATGTATGTCTTGACTGAAAGGCATGTGCCCCTTATGCCTTAACTATTCTATTACTTACAAAGGAGAGGCAATGCCCTAGTGGTATTATCGCTGGACTGTTAATCCAGAGACACAGATAATGCTCTGGGGACCTGGGTTCAAATCCCATCACTGCAGATAGTGGAATTTGAATTCAAATAATATCTGGAATTAACAATCTAATGAAGACTGTGAATTCATTGTCAATTGTCAGAAAAACCCATCTGGTTAACTAATGTCCTTTAGGGAAGGATTTGCCATCCTTACCTGGTATGGCCTACATGTGACTCTAGATCCATAGCAATGGGGCTGACTCTTAATTGCCCAAAGGGTAGTTAGGGATGGGGAACAAATTCTGCCTAGCCAGTGATGCTCTCATCCCAATCATTCCAACCACAGTGCTCCACTTAGTATGGCAGGCACCATGTATCATAACACCAGTTACACAAACATTTTCCCACAACAGATGTACATCTTATATCAGCATCTCTGTTAAATATAAAGCTCTGCTTAAAGTGAATCAGCCTTGGACCCATATAAAACTACAGTGGCAGCACCATGACAGAATTTCAATAATCTACTCAATCCAAAGCCAAAAAGTTGAAGCTGGTAAACTGGTTTAGAAGTCTATGGTCTAATCAGATTGCAAGGTGGAAAAATGTTGTTTAAAAACTTATTCCTGGGTACCTATTTTATTTAGTTGTTTTACTCTGGCAGTGTTAAAATACAAAATTGATTAATAATTGCAAAGGAAAAATTCATTCCACATAAACTAGTCAGTGAACACATACCTGAACAAGTTACAGAACAAACGTTTCCAGACAATTTCTGTTCATGAAACGTCAACTCGCATCAGAAATAGTAACATTTACTATGCTTGTAACTATGTCCCAGAACTTATTTTATAAATTTCAAATTGAAAAGATCTGAGAAACTTAACTTACTGAGACCAGCAACAAGACAAACCAGTAGTCAATAATTCAATGCCCAAAAAGGGCCTGTAAATTCCACAGAATTAGATTTTGATCACTAAGTCTGTGTTATTCGGAGTATGAATAGTCAACCTAATGCTTTTCTGTTATCATAGCAAGCAAGGAACAGGCTCGGCCCATAGCCCAATGTGCAAAGCCCACCAACAATAGCATGAACCAATACAAATCACCAAATGACTTATCCGATTTCTACTCCATTGAATCATGCAGTTTTAGAATTACTATGCTATCTAGGGAACAGAAGGCAGTCAAGATTAACATTTTTAAGCAAAGTTTAAATGACTTCAAAATGCTTCAATTAGACTTGTCGACAAAACAGCACGGGGCTTCAATGTGATAGCCAGCAAAACATTGAAGCCTATGATGAGATATGAATGATTACTTAAGAGTGTTATCAGTGGGCAAGCAATACATCTTGTAGCCTACTGTGGATCTCATTCCTTTCAAAACACAAAAAAAAGGAGGCTGCACTCAAGTTGGTGTGATTTCAGATCGAAAATTTATGACTTTTGACTCCGGCTCAGAGGAAGGAAATTTTCTCATCTTTGAATATGTTTAGAATGCTTGAATAGGACTTAAGAGGTTGCATCAATTTTAAAAGTGGTTTAGTTGTAATTCCATTAGATCTTAAGTACTGTTCCATATTCCTAAACTAAGAAGCTGTACCAAGAGGAAGCAAGACAAGACAGATGCTCTGTGGACAAAAGCCCTATGACAAGGACTGACAAGGCAGACCAAGCAGCAACTTAATACGCTACTTCAGAAACTACTTAAAAACTACAGAAGGAAAATAACATAGAATTTAGATTTCCATCAAGCAGTGCACTCTGACCAATATAAAAAGGACAGGAAACCGAAAACAGGGTTAGAGCAAATATTGTGAAGTGACAATTCTATGACTATGCTTCAGTTTGGCCAACAAGACCATTTAACAAAGTTTCTTATAGAAGTCAGATAAAAGGAACCTCTGAGAAATCTGTGCCATCATCAAAACGATCATGAACCTCGCCAAGTAGATACTGCAGGAGGAGTGTACTAGTTGGATGATGTCCTTGCCCATGAAACTTGGCTAGAAATATAACGGACTGAAAACTTGAGTACTAAACTGATTGAGTGTAAACCTGTGGACCAGAGGCTTAGTTACAGATCTTTGGAATTGTGCATGATGTCACACATCTGTAGCCAAATGATGTATATATTTATGGTTACACATAAAGCAGTTTTGCAGCATCACGTGAAAATTGGGTCTTTATTTGAAGTATGATTTATCAGTTAATTTGAGTTTAATTCTTAACTTACATGTGGAATCTGTTAGGTCATTTATTAAATTTGATTAACCGCTTTCCCGTGGGAAACAATCTCTACCAATCATATTTCTTCAACCATGATTACTATTTTTCATGCTAAAGTCAAATCATTCAACACAGAATAAACGGCTAAAAATTGGAATTGATTTAGGAATCATGTGGAAAAAGAAGTACTGCTTTCGGTAAAATCATAATGCAAGCCATTTTGAGTAGTAGAATCACCCCTGCATCAGGTAATAGTTACTTCTTCCTCCTGCATAACTAGAACCATAAGTCTGTCATACATACTAGCTGTCCTCTTTCTGTGGAGCGAGTATTCTCTCCACACTGTACTCCAGTGGATCTAGAGCCAATTGCTTCAAATATGCTTATGCTTTCTACATTCAACAGATTTACCATCCAAATAACTGCAACATAAATCAAAAGTAATGTTCATATGCTTAGTGGAACACCATATACTCGTCCTGAAATCTTAAACAAATCACATTAGTTCAAATGGTTTAGGCAGTCAAAATTCATTTTGTAATTTTTGTAAATTTACACCAAATTAGCTGTATGGGTATTCATGCTGTTAATTACTTTAATTAAATGATCTTTGATAATGGCCTGATTTTGGTATGCAATTTCATTATTAAATGAATATCCTTCAAACATCGTCACATATCTGGTCAATACAAATTCTGTATTTCAGCTGGTAAGTATAGCCTGAACTAAATCTCGGTAACAGAATAACCTTCACACATTCTGCATTAATTTGCTATTGATCAGCAGTTCCTAATGCTGTATTTTATTGGAGAATATTACATTTCCAGCAGTATTTCATCAGCTTGCAGATGACAATCTTGGCCACAAGCCTATACAAATAATCAGCAAGGAATACTGGGGAGTTCATTGATGGTGAGTGTTCAGGTTTTCACTCCACGGGCTGTTTTACCTAATATGGCATTATCTCCTCTTAAACAAGGTACTGGGTATGGATTGAAGAATCTAAACCACATTTATTACTACCAAATATTACGTTCCTCAGGTAGATACGTATCTGAGCTAACATTATGCCACTAGTTTATAGGGAATAGTGTTTCCAATAGAGTATGTCATCTTCAAACGATACCTCTGTATAAATCGCGGGACCTGCGACTAAAATGATATCATGATCAGAATACCTTTGAGACATACTCAAGAGATACCCATTTCTTCAAAACTCTCCCAAATATTCTTTCTGGGATAAGAGAGATAGGTTTACAATTTCTATTGAAATATACAATGTGTGATCATAGGACATGGTACATACACTATACTGAAATGTTAAAATGCAGATAGAATCGAGTGGCAAAGTACTCCTCTACGTTTAAAAAGAAACTGCTTGACAAAGTGTTGTTCACAGCCTTGGGACACTCCGAACAAGTGTCATATTTGAAGAACGGATATTGTACATAAAGAGAAAGGAATTCGGGCATTACAGGTGTTCACAAAGTGCATGGAATCAGTTCATTTTGTTCAACCGAGAAGTCAGGAAACACGACCCGGTGCCTCCATGCCTTTTTTTTTGGGGATCAGTGGGGATGGGGCAAAGATGATTGGAATCCATGTGCCATTCATTGTCAAATTCCCTGGAACATCACTTGAAAAACTGCATAAACCTAGAGTGTGTGATGGCACACTTTCTTCTCAAATTGCAAAATGAATACCATGGCTAGAGAACATTGAAAATAAATGCACTAGATTTAGTTGGTACAAAAAAGCCAAACCTGAATTCAAATATCCAGGCTCCATAAAACCACAGGCATTTTCCAATAGATTAAATATTTATCCATTTCTTCTGCCAACAAGGGTCAAATCAAACAGAATTGATAGGAATATTGCATAGAATTCAGTAAATGACAAAATAAAAAGGATAGGGAAGTCCAAGATTTATGCTGCTGCTCCAGGCTGGAGCAATCTCAAAAGAAATTCTCCACACAGGTCACATTGCACTCAATTTTATCCCAATGGTCCCAACTGGTGTAGTAAAGATAAGCAAATTCAAGCATCTGGTTGAGAGAACAAATTGTATTACTGGCATGGTATATTCTAATTGGATGCCCGATTGGTTTTATTTGTTGTTAGCTGTTCCAACAGTTTACATAGGCATATGAAAAGTGCACTTGCATGGATGTCTAAAGATACATTGGACTAAATTCTGATCCTTAAAATTTCCAAATGTTTAAAAGCATTTTGCAGCCAATGACTAAAGTGTGATGAGGTGGCGATACTTCAATACCTTCTAACTTGCAATTATAGAATTCTTTTCATATTAAGATATGAAAAACATCAGAATGAACAGTATTGTTAAAGCATAGTCTCCACTGTGCAATGAATAACAGCAAGTTCTAATGAACAGAATAATGATAAAGTAAGTAACCAGGTAATTGGCTTTAGTGGCATTGGTTGAGGAATAAATTTGACCAGGACATGAAGAACAACTTTCTGCCATTCTTTGGATAGTATTTTACGTTGGACATCTAGTAGAGGAAAACAAGGAATCAGTTTAACACCTCATCTGAGAAAATTTGCATCACCAAAATTTGCAGCACTTCCTCAGCACTGCATTGGAATGTCAGCTGGATTATTCATTTAAGTCTTCGCAGTCGAGCTTGAACCAGTGACTCTCGGACTTAGTCAAAATATTATCACAAAATCGTGGCTGAGTATACTACTTCCCCAATTGTTCACATAAATAACCTGAAAGTTATAAAGTAGATGTGGGTGAGTGCATGGTTATGGAGATGGTGGTGTAACAAACAGAAAATACTGGAAAAACTCAAAGGTCTAGAATATCTGCACAGAAAGAAACAGAATTAACACACAGTCCAATATCTCTTCTTAACATGAACTATACTTCTCTCTCCACAGGTGCTGTGAAGGCCTACCAAGTTTCTCTAGCATTTTCATGTATTAGTTTCAGATTTTCAATGCAAGAACATAGAAAAAAGGAGGAGTAGGAGTAGACCTGTCCAGCCTGCTCTGTCATTCAATAACTCATGGCTGAATTTTTCGTGGACTCGGCTCCAACTTCCACCTGCTCATCATTACCATTAATTCCTTTACTGTACAAAAAAATACTATCTTTGCCTTAAAAACATAGGTTTTATTTGGTGATGGATTATATCCTCCTGCACACTGCTAAGTTGTTAGACATTTGCTTGCCATTTTTTCCTAAATGAGCTCATTTCTTTCTTGCCTCTCCAGGGAGAGGCTGGGCAGCTGGTAGATATACCACAAATCTGGCAAGTCGTGTTTTGATTTCCCAATAGTCTGATTGAGGTGGCTAATCCTTCCTCATCCGAGGGTGGAAAAGCATACATATTGCCCGAGCTCTGCAGCAATGGTTTATCCAGTGAATTGCTGAACCAAGACCACAAAGGCCCCGTACCAATCCTTAGTTTGTGTCACGTTAGCATATCTCATCCAAAAGCTGCGTCAGAGGACCACTGCCAGGTTACAACCTAAAGTTCCTGCCACAAACTCAAGAATCATAGTCATAGAACATCTTCATCACACCCCCCCAAACACATGCCTTTGTTTTGCCAGTTTGCTTAAAAAGTGCTACATTACATTTTTGCAGCTCCAGAAAATGTCAACCACCTGAAAAAGGTCTCTCTCATTTCAAGGGCATACAAGCATAAGAATTAATGAGAAGTAGGCGATTAGCTAATAAGCATATTCTGCAATTTAACAAAATAATGGCCAATCGGTTTCTGTTTCTAATTCCACATTCTCATTGACCCCGATAATCCTCAATTCTCTTACTTAATGAGAGTCTAACTATCTTGCCTTAAAAACATACAATGACTCCACCTCCATGTTGAGACAGAAATACAAAGTCTTTTCAACCTTTAAGAGAAAGAAGAAAGTTCCAAATCTCCAAGGATTATTATCACATCCAAGATCAGGAAGGAGGTTAAAAATTATGAAGTTGCCCTGCTGAACTCTCACTATTCAATACGTTTATCCCAAAGCCACCTGGGTCATCATCTTTCGTCAGATCTGGAAAAAAAAAGAAGTGTTTCTTAACCTGAAGTGTGAACTGTCTCTCATCTTTCAGACCCAGCATTTTTGTTAGATCAGATTGCCAGCATGCAGAATATTTGTCCTTTGTTTCAATCACTAACTTAGCCAGTTTTCAAAGCAACACCATAATAATGGGAAAAAAGTGATGTTGGTTCCTTGTTCACATTGTTTCATAGGCCAATCAAGGGCACGAAGGCATTTGAGGAAATTTTCAGATTTTGTTATTAGTGCGAATTTTAAAACAAAAACAAGAGTCTTGGAGAATCCTACTATGCCATTGGGTTTCCTTTTTAAATACAACTCTGTGCATATTATACAGAAGTGTTAAAATGAGATGAGTGAACAAGTGAGCAAGCGAAAGAAAGGGAGGGAGGATCAAGTGCCACCCCTTTTTTCCCTCATTTGATAATAGCTGGCTATTTATAACATTTGATTGCCTATTCAGAGATTAACTGTTAAGTGTCATGACTGTAAAAGACACAGATTAGTCTCCTTGTAAGGGCATTTATTGTATTTAGCATCTGCACAAAAGCAAAAAAAAAATCCTCTGACCATACTGCATCAATTCAAGACTTCAAACAAGTTAGTGGTAGGACAGGCAAAAATGTCTTAAAGTCATCCAATAAAAATGAATGGCAAATGGATCTTGTGGATCGATGACTTGTATGATTTCAGACGGGACTCAGAAGTCTCTGGATTCAGTGCTGACACATTTTTTAAAAAAAGCTAGTGATGGACAACTTGTCTATTCTTCTGGAAACAGTGGCTTCTGGGTTATTTTTTCTAGAAATGCCTGCAGCATGCAGATGACTAAACAATAGGCAGGGCTTTAATTTGCAGACTGGATGGAAAATTGGGCAGAATATGCTCACTCAGGAATTCTGCTTTGCTGTGTCTCCTCCTCCTCCTCCTTGGCCTACTGAAAAGCAGTATCTTAAATACATGTGAGGAGTTAGTTGGCTCATAATATGATTCCACTCTTGCTAATTGACTAATTAACCAATCATAGTACCTGCAAATTGATTCTCAGTCTTCAATTTAAATATGTAGAAATCATTTTCTATCCTTGTGGATTACAAAGATCACTGTCTACAAGTTATGTAAATGAATCAGGAGAAGGTCCATTCACAGTCATTTAAGGTGACCGATGGGGTTTTAGGAATAGGCCAACTCATTTCACTGCCTTTAGAATTTTTAAGGCGTTTGATGCAAATGGTAGCTATTTTAGCAGTTGTTGTCTTGTATTATTACAACTTTGCCCCAGTCTTCTAAAATGTCAGTAAATTTCAGCCCATTAAATACATAAAGCAATGCATTATATCAAGTGATTTTATAATAGGTACACCATTCTACTAAAGATTTTGTATATTTGTGGGAAAGATTGTGGAGATTTGAGAATGTGTGAAAGAAAGCTATTAGCGCACAATAGTAAAAAGGTTGGGCTTTGCTGATTACGTAATGGAACAGACCACTCAACTGCTTGTGAGAAAATATTAGCAAGTCAACTACAACCTACTACATAGCATGAGTAGAAAGTTAAACATTTCCTTTTGACTATTCACATTTATAACGTTACCTGCACTGTGGCAAAAATCCCCACAATGCTTCACAGACAATGACCAAACTATATTCGACTGACCACAAAGAAATACTAGGATGCAAACTTATACATTTTAGATCTTGTGTTTATTGATCAGTGTTTTAAAGGAGATATGAGTGTGTGTTCCAGCCTGAGATTAAGAGGGAAATTTAAGAACAGCTGAATGAGAGCAGGGAAAATTGGGAATACACAAACATAGAAGACAGGAGCAGGTGGTGGCCTTTTGGGCCATCGAACCTGCTCTGCCATTCACCACAATCATGACTGATCGTCCAACTCAATAGCCTGATCCCGCTTTCTCCCCACACCCTTTGTCCCATTCACCCCAAGACCTTAGTTTAGTGACTCGAATAGAGAATGAGAAAGAAAATAGTGGGAGCTCAGGGTCTGGTTATAATGACCAAGTTCATGCTGAATTAAATGGAACTGGAAGACAACTTGTCCAGCTTCAGTTAGAGAGAAAGTTCTCCAAGAAAATTCACATTATGCAAGACTAGATCTCAAGTTAAAAATCCAAAAAGGCCAGGAAAGAAAAGGAAAAGATCAGAAGTCATACCTTGGGAACTAAGAAGCCTTTAGGACTTGTTCTGGAACAATTCAACATCTATTTAAAGCGTGACAGAACAAGTATATGATAGGTTTTTCATGTTATGTTACAAAGCTTTATTCCGAAGTTTAAGTGATGAATTATGTACAAAAATAATGTTTAGTTAACACAGGAAACATCTACTTGCAGCTCTTTGAACAAATTGGAAATGCTGGTTATCAATTTTTATATAACAGGTCTCATAACAGCAAGAACACAGGAGAGCACAGTCCCAAAACAAATAAAGGAGGTTATCTGGCTCAAGTTTTCAGCTACAAAGAAATTAAAAGCAATAATTGATTGCAACCAGGAGATACAGAGGAGTGGTGTGACTTTGATAAGAGCATCTTAAAACTGCAGCACGAAAACCTAACTGAAAAAAATAGGAAGTGTTGCAGGAAAAACAGGCACAGTTGCGAGGCAACAGCATTCACGTAAGCACATTATATTGCAACATTTTACCTATAATGATGGATTATATGTTTACTGAAGAGCATCAGTCTACCACAGGATTTGGACCTCAGATTAAATGTGCATAGTTCTTGTCAGGTTCGAGGTGCTAACTGTATTTATAGCCAAAGTTCTCACAATAACCTCAAGTTTTTAAATCCATTTTCTTAATTTTCAGCCACCAAATCAGATAAACGGCTAGATATTTTGCATTCAGCATAATAGTTACAGTATAAATGTTGGCTGTGATACAAGCAGAACTCTAGGCTCTTCTAGGAAAATTTTACAATCTTTTTTCCAAATCCCTCAATAGCGAAACCAACCTCATCCCCAAAAATCTTCGAAATCTTCTGCAGTCCCAGAAACCCTGCATGTGCACTCCTCCAATTCCAGTCTCTCAATAACTGCCAGTTCCAATTCCTCCACTGTTGATGGCTACCATTCAACTGCTAAGGCATCGAGGTCTGGACTTCCTCAAAGCACCTGTGTCTGCACCTCACCACCACTTTCTCTCCCATTCATGTGATATGGACATTGCAGGCTACACCAACATTAAATATACGAGTGGTGGTAACCTACCTTCCTTGGGGGTGTAGGTAGACCCATTGTGCTGTTATGAAGATATTTCTAGACCTTCATCTAGTGATAGTGACTGAACAGCAATCAAATTCCAAATTAGGACAGAGAGAGACTTGGAGCAGTACTTGCAGTTGTAGTGTCCTCAAGTGTCTGCTGCCCATGTCCTTATACTCTAATTGCTTCTGTGAAGTGTTTTGGAATATTTTAAGATGTTTAATATGCTTTATAAATAGAAGACATTGCTGCTTTCATTCTTGAAGAGTTCTATTTGATGTTGAAACAGACATCAGGCAGCTGGGACCTTAGTTTAGTGACTTTCAAAATAGTAGCTCTGAAAATATGTGCACTTTTATGGTAGCATATCTTAAACTAATGACAATCATTAAACACCTTAACAGGATGTGATGTCTACCCAATGGAGAATAGTCCATCCAAAAGCAGCAAGGTACAGATTAGGTCAGCAATACTTAGCTTCCTAGCAAGAATTATCTGTTCACAGCCTTATCTTCAAATGAAGAACCCATAATATTGTTTCATCAAGCCTAGAGTATGATGCATACATACAGGTCAAACAGATGGAGAATGTGACAGCTTTCCCTCAGTAAGGCAATGAAGTTATCGGAAATTCAGGATACGATTGCCAACAGGCAAGGAATAGCGAGAAAGAGAGTCTGAATATGCTGGGGCTATTTGTCCTGGAGTTTCAGAGTCTGAGAGGTGACCTTACAGAGGGTTTTAAAATCATGAGGGGAATGGCTAGGGTAAATAGGAAAATCTTTCCCCCAGGGTAGGGAGTCTAAAACTGGAGGGCATAACTTTAAGATGAGGGAAAATATTTAAAAAGGAACCCAAGACGCAACTTTTTCATTCAGAGGGTGCATGTATGGAATGAGCTGCCCGAGGAAGGAGGGGAGGTTGGTACAAATACAACATTTTTAAAAGGCATCGGATAGGTATATGAATAGGAAGGGGATATGGGCGAAATGCTGGCCAGTGGGACTAGGTTTATTTAGAATACCTGGTCAGCATGGACCAGTTGGACCGTAGGGTATGTTTCTGTGCTGTATATCTCTATGACTCTACAAATGTCTAAACAGACCAACTTTAGCAGGATAGCTGTAGATGCCCTGGTTCTTGAACAAAATTAGCTCCAGTAATCCTCAAGCAATAAAGATTGAATACATCACTAAGTCCTATGAACTTCTCAAACATTATGTCAGCACTTATGCAAAGAACAAGCTTTTTACAATCTTTCAAAGTCACTCATTTGACCAATGGAGCTGAAAACCATTAATAACTAGAACCTTCTATACCAGCATAATTAGACTGCAAGAATATATTTATTTTGTTAAATTATAGCATGAGACACTATTAGAGCTCATTTTTCTCTAAGGAAAATCAGTTGGGTAATAAATAAATTACAAGTTAGACATTTTTAATGAAAAATGAATACCATATAAAATATATTCATAGAAAACAAAGAATTGCATCATTGAAGAGATATATATAGATGCAGAGTACAAGAGTCAAGTACTAATGGCAAATTTGTACAAGATGTGCAATTATGCTGATATTGGAAAAACCTTAAAGCTAAAACATAAAAATTCACCAGGAAAATGCCAAGGAGAGGTAACTAGAGTTCAAACAAAGAATTAAAAGGGTACAGGGATTACTTCACTGAAACTCAAGCTAATTAAAATGTCTTAGAATGTTGTGAAACTTCTCCATGGGGAAAGATTATGCCCTTTGGAGATTCAGTGATGGCTGAATTGACAATTTATCATTTTCACTCAAAGTAGAGACATTAAGCACACTTTCGCCCTAAAACACAATTACTGGAACATGGTATGTTGTTCTGGATGTGAGTTTGCTCGCTGAGCTGCAAGGTTCGTTTTCAGACGTTTCGTTACCATTCTAGGTAATATCATCCGTGAGCCTCCGACGAAGCTTAAGATAAATAGAAAGCGGGACATAACACCAGCGCTTTGTCGGAGGCTCACAGATGATATTACCTAGAATGGTAATGAAACGTCTGAAAACGAACCTTCCAGCTCAGCAAGCAAACTCACATCCAGAACCTCAACCTGAGCTACAAATCTTCTCAAAACTCGATAGTATGTTGTGTCACAAAGAACTCATGAGGCAGAGGCTATTGCATTGTTTATCCAAGTTTTCACTTTTAAACAAAGGAAGGCAGGTTTAAGGAGACCCCAGGAGGTAGTAGCGCTACTCTTGGTCAATTTGTGCCAACACACACATAATAAAATTAACAACCTTCAATACTACCTCTTTCTATGGCTCTATGTAATGGGAAGAATTGGACAATCTTCTCTTTCCCATATACACAAGGGCTGAATTTTCCCTGGCAAGGCGAGATGGACATGCTTGCATCCAAGGAGTCAGTTCCTCTATTGAGAAAATAGGTAATGCTGCGACAGATTCAGAGATTGCCACTGCACTCTCTTCATTCTGACAGGAGAGTAATTAAGACAATTAAAACATTTATTTGAACTCTATATTGACTTTCCAACCCAATGCACTGTTCCATGCTATTTTTGCATCTCATCAGGTTGACAGAGACAAGTGCACTTTGGGAAGTTGTTGCTCAGTGAGAACTGACCGGCTCGCAAAAGGTACGATGACTGAAATAAGCAAGCTTGAGGAAAGTCAAAATGAAAGGCTGCTGTTGACTGCAGTTATTGCATAGTTTTCTGACAACAACAACTTTTTTCACAAATAACAGGTGTCCTAGAGTTGTGTGCTCAACTTCAACACCTTGCCTACAAAGACATGCATTCAAAATGGGAACTGCATATTTCACTATTCTTCGAACACGTAGGAAGAAATGCAGCTTGCTCCAATCCAGTAGCCACAGCAACAGGAACTGCACCTTTGGCAGTATTGGACTTATGTACATTGAGTTGGTATTCAAAGGAAGCAAAGGGCTAGGATTTCTGAAGAGTCATAATCTCTTGCAGACTCCTACACTTTCTTTTTTAAAAAAAAAAGAGAAAAACACAACAAGCAGCTCTGCATTCCTAGCAGGAGATTCCCATCAGGGATCCTTCATAAATGCAGAGCCAAACAACATTGTGACAGGTCCCTCGTAGAGTAGAAAAGTCATGGGAAGGCAAGTTATTATGTTCAGCAGCTGTCAGCTGCTGTATTCTGAAAGTAAAATTCCAGCATCAGCAACAGCCACTTTGATGGCGTAGGAAGGTGTCAGGTCCAGCAGCAGAAAAAGGTGAGGTTGCAGCCAACATGTGCCATGGGTAATAACTGACTCAAAACACTGATATCTTGTGCATCAGGGTCTCCAACGATACTGACTTTGACATGAATGAAGGCATTTGTACCTAGAAGGCTGGTGACATTACATAATTTTGAAACAAAAAGGAAATGGTGTGCAGATACATAGATCCCTTAAAATGGCCACCCAAGTGGACAGGGTTGTTAAGAAAGCATATGGTGTTTTGGCTTTCATTAACAGGGGGATTGAGTTTAAGAGTCGTGAGATCTTGTTGCAGCTCTATAAAACTTTGGTTAGACCGCACTTGGAATACTGCGTCCAATTCTGGGCGCCCTATTATAGGAAAGATGTGGATGCTTTGGAGAGGGTTCAGAGGAGGTTTACCAGGATGCTGCCTGGACTGGAGGGCTTATCTTATGAAGAGAGGTTGACTGAGCTCGGTCTCTTTTCATTGGAGAAAAGGAGGAGGAGAGGGGACCTAATTGAGGTATACAAGATAATGAGAGGCATAGATAGAGTTGATAGCCAGAGACTATTTCCCAGGGCAGAAATGGCTAGCACGAGGGGTCATAGTTTTAAGCTGGTTGGTGGAAAGTATCGAGGGGATGTCAGAGGCAGGTTCTTTACGCAGAGAGTTGTGAGAGCATGGAATGCGTTGCCAGCAGCAGTTGTGGAAGCAAGGTCATTGGGGTCATTTAAGAGACTGCTGGACATGTATATGGTCACAGAAATTTGAGGGTGCATACATGAGGATCAATGGTCGGCACAACATTGTGGGCTGAAGGGCCTGTTCTGTGCTGTACTGTTCTATGTTTTATGTTCTATGTTCTATTTTTCTAATCAACCGCATGTGGGACTTCAACCCAAGCCTCCTGGTCCAAGTGTAGGGACTCTACTACTGATCCACACAAAGACCCCAAACAATTTCCATCAGTCCAAAGGTTTACTGATTACACATCAGATGAATCATTTGTCTTTGTTAATTGAAAGGACTTCAACTTGTTTATGGGGCCACAAGATCATCACGTATGGGTCCGCATCAGGCATTGAGAGTGCCACTGTGACTGTTTTATCTGACATTAGGATCCACCCATGTTCTCTCTAACAAATAGCCTCCAGGGGTAGTGCCCTGGAAGGCAGAGGATAGCCAGTCAAGACCCAGCTGCTGACTCAGTGATAAACTCAAAAGATACAGTAGAGGTACAACGGGAACCACATCACCATCAATGCAGCAAACTAATGCATTGGTCAAGATGAGGTCCCGCTGTCTTGATAGATTCAGAGACGTCCTTCAATATGAAATTGGAAGGGATTCTAGAAATGTCATGGCCTGCTGTGCTTATCACAAGACACTACAGAGGGGAGAGAGACATGGAAAGCATCCTACAACCTCCAAAAAGAGGAGAAACTCGATGTGCCATTGGTACCAGAGCTCTGAATGCCAGAAAAGTTCATAATAGACTCACCCAAGCCTATTTGGCCTGAAGTGTATTTGTGGCAGCACAAGCTTACCACCAAGATGTTTATATAAGTACCACACCCCATATTCATCTTTTCACATTCACCCAGGAACCAACTGAAGTTACAAGCTTTTCTCAAAGCAAACTGTTATATTTACTAGAATAAAACTGAGCCAGGCAAACAGGGTATGCAGAGAGGAGGCATGAAAATGCCAAGTTCAAATGTATTCTTTCATTTCATTTATGCCTTTTATTTGAATAACAACATGACAACATACATCTGTAAAGACCACTTGGGAAAAGATACAGCTTTCAACCAACAGCTGTGGATGATAATGTTGTAATTTTTAAAAATGAGTTACTAGAGTCATTGTGAATTACATTTGTAACATTGTCTTATTCAAGCAGTAGGGGAGAATGCCAGACAAAATGACAGTTGTTTATTTAGAAAATAAACAATCAGCCTGCAAATGAGAAAACAAAAACCGTAAATTTCTATCTCCCTCCCGTGTAGAGAAGCAACAAAAGAAAATATTCCAGTATGCTCTGATTCACCATTTCTTTCTAAACTGCTCTCCATGAGTTCCCTTGTTGAAAGGGAAAAGGGAAATGACCAATGACCTTTTGTGACAAGAAAACAAGCAATTCCTCAACTCGAGAGTTGGTGTACCTGAAACTTCATGTTGTAAAAAAAAGTTGAAAAGAAAAAGAAAGAAAACAACACAACACATTGACATGAGGGGTCCAAACTGGTACTAGAACTGTGCTTTGACACTTCTTCCCCACTACCCCCATCCATAACATTTCTACCTTATCTTGTCTCTTTCTGCATCTATTTGTACGTGTACGGAAAACTGAAAAAGGAAGAGAATTCAAAGCAAAGTTAGCAATTCATATTTCCTTCTTGTTCTGGATTAAAAAGTTTATACAACATGGTACTCCATAAAACAGAGAAAAACAAAATTCCTATTAACTATTTATTTTAACAAAAAAGGGTGTGAAGATTCTTTGAAGGAGACTATTGTATTATAAATAGGTATTCAAAATAAAATCAAAATTTGCACATTTTGGAACTCTCCAGAGATCACGGGCTTGATTTCTTGCTCAGTACCTTAGCAAGTCACAAGACAAATAAATAAATCCCTTCATACAAATCTTTCTTGTAATATTTCTATTGATTATAAATAATACAACCATTATGGTTCAATGTTAAATGCTGGCTGCTCATTCCGGTGCTCTGAAAGAAAGATGCCCACAACGATGACCCTAAAGCCTGCATTAGTGATGCACTGACTGAGGTCATTGGAACAGGAAGCAACGTGTATTGTTGTCTGAGAGGAAGAGGTCAATAATCCATTGTGTCCAAGAAAAGGGAGCTTGAATCAAGTTGCAAATGGGGACATTCGTACCACATTTAAGATAAATACTCAAGGCATGATGCTGAGAATTTAAAACTGTACTTTACGTACTTTCCCATCCACTATAAAAATCTAAAACGTTTAGGAATTTTCTTACCATCTCACCTACATTATGATTATGAAAGATGTGTTCAACTAGTCTCCCACTGCCTAGCAGCTTTGAAGCTGAAAATTTTCTTCCACAAAATCTATGTGTTAGCATTACAATCCAAAAAACACAAAATACTTCAAGTGTTCAAATCCCAGCTTGAGTATGCGTCACAACAGGTTTACATACATAGAATTTTACAGCACAGAACCACCCCACTCAACAACAATGATAGTCTTTATGTTTCATGCAACATTCAGCAAAATCTATTTCTTTTAACCCACTGATTCACTTCATGTTTACAACTAAGTGCATGAAGGCTATTCACTGCCACCATTCCTTGTGGTAAGAAACCCCACATTCTTGCCACTCCTGAATTCCATTTTAAATTCATTACTGACTATTTTGTTTCCAGAGTCTCTCGTTTTTGGACAACTCTGCAATGAAAACACCTATAGGTTAATACTCTCTAAAACACTTGAATTTTGAAGACCTCTATCAGATTTCCCCCACAGCCCTTTCTCCATTCCCCGCACCCCCAAGGAAAAAAGTTCAGTCCAATGAATCTTTCTGAATAGTTGGTACCCTGGGGATCCACAAGCCTTTGGATAAGCTATTCTAGAAGTTACACCAATAAAAATCATCAGACATGGTACTCAAGTTGAGAAAAATAAGTTTGCATCGTGAAAACCTTTCATATCAAATTTTAAAAATCATATAGATAGAACAACAAATGACACATTAAAAAGATATGGTTAAGCTTAACAGCAAAACAGATTACATTTTTAAAAATAAGAAACTCAATTAATTGGCTATAGTGGGACAAACAATTTTAACTAAATCAAAACCCTACCAAAGCACAAAGCAGATCCACAGCTTCTAGTATCAGTTCTTGGTGACCAATGCGAATTACTCCCAAGTCTTCAAGGTCCTGGTGAGTAATCTGCAGGAGCTGCTCACCATTTATCTTCTCTCGCTCAAAGTTGCGAACATAACACTGTAAGCAATCATCCAGCCCTACACAAAGACAAGATATATGAAAGTTTTAATAAGATTTATTCATCTTCAAAAGTACATGATTCATGCTGAAAAGATGATTCAAAAATCAGTTTTCAAAAAAGATCATTAATGACATGTACATAAACAAGCAACTTGCATTTGTATAGCAACTTTAACAGTCAAACATCAAAATATTTCACTGTAGCATGAACAAACCATGTTTTACAATAAGCCATATAAAGTGTGATAGGCAGCTGTAGCTGTAAAAGTGGGTCAAGTTGGACTTCTTTGAATTAGAAAAAAAGGCCAGAAGGTAAGTAAAGCAATGCAGCATTTCCATTTCCATCACATGCCAGCAGAATATTGCAAAGTGTGTAAATGAACACTCAGGATCAAGTGATTGTGATGTCTACACCAATCATCCAACAAGCATTCAATGTCAGACAATCATAACGAGCTAAACAACCATTTGGGAAAATTACTAGAGAGCCACTGAGCATGTTAATATTCAGCACCTTAAAAAGAGAGAAAATTAACAAGGAAAGAATCATGTTAACAGGTGCTTGACCCTGAAAACAAATTATAATTAGCCTCAACTGGCTCTTCATTACAAAGAGACCTTGAAAGGGAAATAAATGTTCCTGGTTCAAAAGTAAAGGCTGCTACAACATTTTCTCTAAGGCCACAGCTTTAAAAAGAAATAGAATACAGTGATGCATGTTTATAATTGGAGTCAAGTATCTAGAAACACAAGACCACTTGTGGTTAGCCATCTCCTGATGGTCATCATTAACAGGTCCAAAATGGTGGGCAGTCGAGGGGTCATTCACCCCGATTGTCTATTTTCCTCCATGAATAAAGGAAACAAAGATAGGAGAGGTCATTATAGACCAGCTAGTAGCATGTCAGTGGTAGGGAAAATATTGGCAAAAAATTCTGAAGGACAGGATTAATCAATACTTGGAAAGGGAATGATCAGGAATAGTCAGCTGGATATGTTGTCTAACTAATTTAATTGAGTTTTTCGAAAAGGTGACTTAATAAATAGATGAGATTGCTGCAGTTGATGTGGTTTACATGGACTTCAGTAAGGCCTTTGACAAGGTCCCATGTAGAAGCCTGGTCCAGAAGGTAAGTGCACATGGGATCCAAGCCAAGTTGGCAAACTGGGTCCAAAGTGATGGTGGAGGGTTGTGGTGTTTTTTTTTAAAATTGGAGGCCTGTGACCAGTGTACCACAGGGTTCAGTGCTGGGAGCCGAATGTTTGTTATGTATTGTATTTTTTTTTAAACTATTCAGACGTAGGGCATAGTTGTCGCTGGCTGGCTAACATTTATTGCCTGTGACCAGTTGCCCAAAGGTGGTGATGAGCTGTCCACATGGTGTAGGTTGACCCACGATGCCCATCAAGAGGGAATTCCAGGATTTTGAATGTAGAATGTGCAATTAGTAAGTTTGAAGATGGCATGAAAATCTGTAGGTATCATTGATACCTAAAAGAATGGTCTCAGGCTACAAAAGCAGAAATTGCTGGAAAAGCTCAGCAGATCTGACAGCATCTGGGGAGAGAAATCAGAATTAATGTTTCAGGTCAATTGACTCTTCCTCAGAAGCAAATGAAACTTGGAGGTGGAATCCATTCCACGGTGCCTCAGTGGTTAGCACTGCAGCCTCACAGCGCCAGGGACCCGGGTTTGATTCCAGCCTCAGGTGACTGTCTGTGTGGAGTTTGCACGTTCTCCCAGTGTCTGTGTGGGTTTCCTCTGGGTGCTCCGGTTTCTTCCCACAGTCCAAAGATGTGCAGGCTAGGGTGGATCGGCCATGCTAAATTGCCTGTAGCATTCAGGGGTGTGTGGGCTTTAGGGGGAATGGGTCTGGGTGGGATGCTTCAAGGGGCGGTGTGGACTTGTTGGGCCAAAGGGCCTGTTTCCACACTGTAAGGAATCTAATCTAATCATTGAGGATGAGGTCTGAGCTGGAAGGAGTCACCAAGGAATGTGATGCTATTTGGTAAAACTCATTTCCATAGCCGCACGTCAAAATACCAGGAGCAACAGTGAAATTAAGTGATAGACAAGAAAAAGACTAGAATGGAAATCCTGTCAAAGAATAGAGTAGAACTTCAAAAGGCGGGTATGCCTAGAGTTCTGAGGAAGGATCTCTGGACCCAAAACATCAATTCCTGATTTGTCTCCACTGATGCTGCCAGACCTGTCAAGCTTTCTCGGCAATTTCTGTTTTTGTTTGATTTACAGCAGTTCTTTCGGTCTCTGGCTAGTCGGGTATCGATCAACAGGCAAAAAAAAAAATCAGGCAAAGCAATGGCAGTTGGAATTGGGTCTAGGCCCAAAATGTCAGCTTTTGTGCTCCTAAGATGCTGCTTGGCTTGCTGTGTTCATCCAGCTTCAAACTTTGTTATCGTAGTTGAAATTTAATCGGATAAGAGAGGGGTGATGCATTTTGGGAGGACAAAGAAGAGAAGGATATAAACAATGAATGGTCCCTAGGGAGTACTGAGAACAAACGGACCTTTGTGTACAAGTGCATAGATTCCTGAAGGAATCAGCACAGGTAACCAGGGTGAAGGTTTCATACGACTTCATTAGTCAGAACATAGAATACACATTACAAATGACAAACTTTATGCAACATTTGTTAGGCTACAGACGTAATACGGAGAACACAGTTCTGGTTGCAATACTATCAGAAGAATGAGATTGCACGAGGGAAGGTGCAGAGGAGATTTACCAGGATGTTGCCTGGAGATGAGAGGTCTTTGAAGACAGATTGGATAGGCTGGGTTTCTTTTCCTTGGAGCAGGCAAGGCTTTGAGGGTGGTGGTGGGCAAAGAAGTGGGGACGAATTTGATTGAGGCACACAAAATTACAAGCAACAATAGAAGTGGATCATGAGAATCTCTTCCCCATGGCCGACATGTCCAAGACAAGAAGCAAAAGCTTTTTATAAAAAAGTGAGCAGAAAATGGCTTAGAGGAGATGTGAGCATTTCCCCACCCCGAGAGGGTGGTAGATATATACAACATACTGCTTAGGTGGGTGGTGGATGCAGGTACTTTTGCAAAATTTACGCAGTATCTGGATGTGTACTGAAAATGCGAGGGCATAGTAGGGTATGGACTAAGTACTAGTAAATTAGATTAGTGCAATTTGACATTTGTTGGTCAGCACAGACATGGTGGACCAAACATTTCTGTGTCTCTATGACTGTGTTCACATATCACTTTACTCCATATCCTTTAATATGCATCTTAATTTTAAATTAATCATTAATTTAGTGACATTACTGGAAGACCGCTGTAATATCCTCAAAATATTCTGTGCAATTGTATTTCTTAAATTATATCCCAGAAAGGCTTAGTTCTAATCTTTAGGCGGTGTTCTTCAATTCTAGACTGCTTAACCAGCCGAAAGACTTGATCCCAAATTCTCTTTTCTGCTCCCCTAATATTCTGCAAGATTGAGTCAATTTACCCCTTTATCTGGTGTTCCACCTAACTTTGACTTCTCAATTTAACTCTGACAATCTAGGCATCACTCTGCTCAATAAATGTTGAACTCCATTCAAGGCCAACACGTCCTTAAGTGAGGTGTGATGCAGTGCTCACAATGGTTGACCAATGTGTTAACCAGGGTTTTGCATCAAAGAAGCATAACTTCTACAACACCCTAGTATTCTAGTTCTCTTAATACAAAAAGTGAATATTCCATTTGGGTGTGATGATTCCAATATTCAGTGCAAATGTCTTTGTACAGCTATATTTAATTTTGTCACCATGGTAATTTTTCGCACTTTTGAATATCTGTGCTGTGTGTGTGTTTATAACTTTAATTTTAAGTTTTATTCTGAGTTGCCCTTGACTTTCTTTTTGACATGTGTTTGCACTCAAGGGCAGTGGTTCTTCACCAACACTAAATTCTCTTCTGAACACCTCCCATTTTTTAACATTGATCTCTGTAACACTCTTGTCCACTTCACTATGGGTGGGCCTTTTTAAATCCCACTGAAGTCCGCCTTACTCAAATCAAGAATCCTAGTCATTGCTTCACACTTCCTGCTTTCAAATTTCAAATCAAATTTGTACGTAATAAGATTAACAACTAATGGCTAGGGGAAAAAAATCAGATCAGGTAGAATCTGTTTCACTGCAGAGTTCAGATCAATTGCCTTACATCAGAAATGAAGAGAAATACAGATTCAAGTCTTTTTAAGGCAGTGATGGATGGGAGGGTGTAAAAAGAACAAAGTGGAAAATGTGATAAAGTGGAAGCCAGGGGAGATTAAAATAACAGAAGGTCTCACAACGCAACAGTCAAAACGTAGTACTGGTTAGTGAAGAAACAAAGGTTGTGCCCAAATCAGGTGTGAATTGCTTCAAGAGAATAATTTATTTCAAACTATCCGAATGCAACCTGCAGAAACAAATGGAAGGCAGAAAGATCAACTTTGCAAACAAAGAAAAAAGGGGGAGAAACAAAAAAGATGCACAGAACGAGATGGAGGTAGGTCAATTACCTTGCTTAATCACGTTATTATACTTATTGGGTAAATGTTTCTGCCCCGTTCAGCTATTGACTAAATTTGGCTCGAGGACATTTTGCTGCAAAAAATCTTCCAGACACATCCTCTCCACCTATCACCTTCTTCATTCATCTTCAATCTGTCTGCCCCTCTCTCCCTAATTGTTTCAGAACCCCCTTCCCCTCCCCCATTTCTGAAGCAGGGTCTAGCCCTGAAACATCAGGTTTCCTGCTCCTCGGCCTGCTGTCTTCATCCCAGCTCTACACTTTGTTATCTCAGATTCTCCAGCACCCGCAGTCATCTCTCTTAAGATGCATATTCAGACACATCGCAATCCATACTAAAACAAAAATCAAAATTTGCCATAAAAACCACATTGTTACATGTCGGGTGATGTATACAAAAGGGTAATGTCAATAAGAGTTTGATATCCACTTTTATTTCTTAAAATTGCATGGTCTCTAGCACCTACCTACTCCTTAGATTCTATCCCCAGTGAAGTGATTTCATCCACTATCCGCTCATCATTTAAAAAAAATCTTAAGTTGTAGTGTATTAATCTCCTTGTCCTGTCCATTTTGTTCTCATCTGTCAGAGAACTGACTGGTACAGCATGGAAACAGACCCTTTGGTCCAACTCATCCATGTTGACCAGATATCCTAAATCAATCAATCTAGTCCCATTTGCTAGCATCTGGCCCATATCCCTCTTAACTCTTCTTGTTCATACACCCACCCAGATGCACGTTTAAATGTTGTAAATCGCACCAGCCTCCATTTCCTTCGGCAGCACATTCCATAGAAGCATCATCCTCTGCGTGAAAATGTTGTCCTTAGGTCTCAAATCTTTGCTCGTTCCCCTTGAAACAATCTATTTTTGGACTCCCCCACCCTGGGGAAAAGACCTTGGCTACTCACCCTTTCCATGCCTCTCATGATTTTATAAACCCCTATAAAAGGTCACTCAACCTCTGAAGCTTCAGGGAAAAAAAACAGCCCCAGTCCCTTCAGCCTCTCTCCATAGGTCAAACTCTCCAAACCTGGCAACAACCTCAAACCTTTTTGAAACCCTTTCAAATTTCACAACATCCATCCCATAGCAGGGAGGCCAGAATTGCATGCAATATTCCAAAAGAGGCCTAACTAATATCTTATACAGCCGCAAAATCACCATGAATGGCTACCACCTTATTCCCCTCATCTTGAATTGGAGCCCAAAGTTCATTCATCTTGTTACTG
This sequence comes from Stegostoma tigrinum, assembly GCF_030684315.1. Lineage (NCBI taxonomy): Eukaryota > Metazoa > Chordata > Chondrichthyes > Orectolobiformes > Stegostomatidae > Stegostoma > Stegostoma tigrinum. The sequence goes on from NC_081362.1 coordinate 38,348,577, forward strand.
ATACAGAAAGTTTTAGGGCACATACCAGTACTTTTGCTTTAATTCTTACTCGCTGTTCATCTTTCTTTCTCTCCTAGCTTAATTACTCCAAACTTGTTAGGTTCAACAGATGAAGAGAAATTAAGGCACAATTTTAAAATACTCAAATCATTTTGTTACTTTTTAAAAAACTATTATCTGTATAACCTTTCTGCACAAGAGCTCTTCATTTCTGCCACTGACCCAACAACGCTAACAATTTGCAAGTTCAAAAGTCCTACTGACTGCCCTATTTATCCCATTAAGGCAATGGTCCCATCCCATTACAGACATCCTGTAAAAGGGAACCACTCATCTTACACTACTCCTTTGGTTACATCTTCACCCCCTAATCTGCTGATCCTGATGTCAATTTGCACTTGACCCATACGTTGCTATGTGCAGGAGTAGGGAATTTGGCCCCTCGTGCCTGCTCTGTCTTTTAAAGATCATGATGGTTAGTCTGACAATAACCACCTAATAACCTTTCCAGCCCCTTGCTTACACCAAATCACCTGTTTAAAAAAAAATTCAGAATTCCTGCTTCCAATACATTTGGTGGAAAAGCAACCATGTCTTAAATACATGATCCTTTACTTTTAAAACAGTAAACCCTCAGTCTACATTTTCCATATCCACTGTCAAGAACTGTTAGGATCTTGCACTTTCAATAAAAAAAAGTCACCTCTTACCCCTATCCACCAGAAGATAAGCCCAACTTGTCCAACCTTTCCTCACAAGAAAACTCACATTTTTAAAAAGTATTAGTCTAATAAACCCCTCTGAACTATTTTCAATACATTTACACATTCCCAATACATGGAAAGCCAATGCCATTACAGTATTATTGATGTGGTCTCATTACGTCTATGTAAGAACAGAAGCACAATCCCATGCTTGTTCATCATGCAGGAATTTAATACAACATTCCATTCGCCTCCCTAACTATGTGCTGTACCAGCATATGAATCTTTTGCAAATCATGAACATCTAGATCCTACTGCTTCTCAGAACTTTGTATCATTCATCATTCATCATTTAAATAACGTGCATTATCTTTTATTTTTCATGCCAAAAATGGACAATTTCAGTTTGCCACTTAATCCTCTATTAAGATAGAACCATAAAGACAAAAGGAGCAGAAGTGGGCCATCAATCCATTGAGTCTGCTCCACTAGACAATGAGATCATAGTTGATTTGATAATCCTCAGCACTACTTTCCTGCTTTTTCTTCATAACCTCAAAGCTCTTATCGATTAACAATCTGTCTCAGCCTCGAATATACTAATGATCCAGTTTCAACCTTTTACGGTAAAACATTCCACAGATTTACAACCCTCAAAAGAAATTCCTCCCATTTTTGTTTTGAACACATGACCCCCCCCTCTGTTCAAGATTATGCTTTCTGGTCCTAAACACTCCCAACAAGTGGAACAACTTCTCCGTATCCACTTTGTCAAGTCCTTGAAAGAATTCTGAGGGATAGGATTTATGACTATTTGGAAAAGTATAGCGTGATTAAAGGGAGTCAGCATGGCTTTGAGAGGGGCAGGTCATGCCTTACAAATCTTATTGAGTTCTTTGAGGAAGTCATGAGACAGGTTGACAAGGGTCGAGCAGTGGATGTGGTGTACATGGACTTCAGCAAGGCATTTGATAAGGTTCCCCATGGCAGGCTCATTCATAATGTCAGGAGGTATGGGATACAGGGTGATTTGGCTGTCTGGATTCAGAATTGGTTGGCTGACAGGAGGCAGAGTGTGGTTGTAGATGGTAAGTATTCTGCCTGGAGGTTAGTGCTGAGTGGTGTCCCGCAGGGCTCTGTTCTTGGGCCTCTGCTCTTTGTAGTTTTTATAAATGACTTGGATGAGGAGGTTGAGGGGTGGGTTAGTATGTTTGCTGATGACACAAAGGTTGGAGGTGCCGTTGACAGTATCGAGGGCTATTGCAGGCTTCAGCAAGACATTGACAGAATGCAGAGCTGGGCTGAGAAATGGCAGATGGCGTTCAACCTGGATAAATGCGAAGTGATGCATTTTGGAAGGTCGAACTTAAATGCTGAATATAGGATTAAAGGCAGGATTCTCGGCAGTGTGGAGGAACACCAAGATCCCGCTGTTCAAGTGCATAGCTCCCTCAAAGTTGCCACCCAGGTGGATAAGGTTGTTAAGAAAGCATATAGTGTTTTGGCTTTCATTAACAGGGGGATCGAGTTTAAGAGCCGCGAGGTTATGCTGCAGCTCTACAAAACCGTGGTGGGACCACACTTGGAATAGTGTGTCCAGTTCTGGTCATCCTATTATAGGAAAGATGTGGAGGCTTTGGAGAGGGTGCAAAGGACGTTTACCAGGATGCTGCCTGGACTGGAGGGCTTGTCTTACGAGGAGAGGTTGACTGAGCTCGGACTTTTCTCTCTGGAGAGGAGGAGGAAGAGGGGTGACCTGATCGAGGTGTACAAGGTAATGAGAGGCATGTCTAGAGTCGATAGCCAGAGACTTTTCCCCAGGGCAGGATTGACTGCCACGAGGGGTCATAGCTTTAAAGTGTTAGGAGGAAGGTATACAGGAGACGTCAGAGGGAGGATCTTCACCCAGAGTTGTGAGCGCATGGAATAGTTTACCAGTGGTAGTCATGCAAGTGGAGTCATTAGTGACATTTAAGCGACTGCTGGACATGCACATGGGCAGCAGTGAATTGAGGAGAATGTAGGTTAGGTTATTTTATTTTTGGATTAGGAATATTCCACGGCACAACATCATGGGCCGAAGGGCCTGTACTGTGCTGTACTTTTTCTATGTTCTATGCTCTATGTTCTTTAGAATCTTGCACGTTTTAACAAGGTCATCGCTCATTCTTCCATATTCCAACTACAGTCCCAACCTACTCAACATTTCTTCTGACAAGTCTCTCCATAGCTGGTATCAGCCAACTGACCCTTCTCTGGATTACCCCTAATGTAAGTACACCTATCCTTAGGCAAGGGGTACAAAACTGGTCCTAGTATTCCAGCTGTCTGACTAGTGTTTTGTGTAGTTTTAGCAAAAGCTCCTTACTTTATTTTTCATTCCCTTTTATTTCAAAGGTCAATATTTCGTTTACCTTCATTATCCCCTGAACTTGGACACTGGTTCTTTGTGATTCATTGACAAGAACACCAAAATCCCTCTGTCCCCATTTCTGAAGAAGGGTCCCAACCCAAAACGTCAACTTGCCCATTCCTCTGATGCTCCTCCAGCTCTGTACTGTTATCCCTCTGTTCTGTAGCTTTCTACAGCCCTTCTGCATTTAAATAGTATTCAGCTACTCTCTTCCCATTAAATTGCACAAATCTTATTTCCCCACATTATATTGTATTTGCCAAATTTTTGTCCACTCACTTAACATGTCTATATTTCTCTGCGAACTCAGTCATCCTTATCACTTGCCTTTCCACTTTTGTTTTTGTCATCCACAAATTTGTCATTATTATATTCACCTTCCTCACCAAGTCATAAGTTTTGTCAGTGATTGTGGTCCAAGCATATCGCTTAGTACGGGTTCCCCTACTGAAAATGTCCCTCCTTATCCTCACTTTCCATTAGTTAGCCAAACATCCAACATCATGAACTCCTACCTTAAGTTGCCTGTTTGGTACCTTGCCAAATGACTTCTGAAAATCAAAATACATTTCACCTGCTGCTTCCACTTTAGCTATCCTGCTTGTTACCTCCTCAAAAGAATTCTAGTGAATTTGGCTGACATGATTCCCCTTTATGAAGCCATGCTGATGTGGTTTGACCACACCATGCATTCTAAATACTCCGCTACTATATCCTCTATAACAAGATGAAGATTTTCCTAATAACCCACATTAAGCTAACACGCTTAATTTTATGCAAGAAGAAAACAAAAGAGGTGATATGCTTTGACCATGCCCTTAATATATTTCTTTAGTATCTTTATGCCTTCTTCAGTATGATCTGCACGTTTTGCGACCATACCTTCAGTCCCTTCATCCAAATAAATTATGAACTATAAAACATTGAGGCCTTATGCCTATCACAGAACTAAACCCTGCGGTGCACATATTACATCTTGCCAATGTGAGCTTTTGTTTTCTGCAATAACATTTGCCTCATCACCTTATCAAGTGCACGATGAAAATCTTAACAGAACATCCACCGGTTTCCTCTTAACCACTGCATTTTATTTCTTCATCGAAATCCTGTAACTCCAAAAACCAGAGATAATGGGAACTGCAGATGGTGGAGAATCCAAGACAACAAAATGTGAGGCTGGATGAACACAGCAGGCCAAGCAGCATCTCAGGAGCACAAAAGCTGACGTTTCGGGCCTAGACCCTTCATCAGAGAGGGGGATGGGGTGAGGGTTCTGGAATAAATAGGGAGAGAGGGGGAGGCGGACCGAAGATGGAGAGAAAAGAAGATAGGTGGAGAGAGTATAGGTGGGGAGGTAGGGAGGGGATAGGTCAGTCCAGGGAAGACGGACAGGTCAAGGAGGTGGGATGAGGTTAGTAGGTAGATGGGGGTGCGGCTTGGGGTGGGAGGAAGGGATGGGTGAGAGGGAGAACAGGTTAGGGAGGCGGAGACAGGTTGGACTGGTTTTGGGATGCAGTGGGTGGAGTGGAGGAGCTGGGCTGGTTGTGTGGTGCAGTGGGGGGAGGGGAGATTTTGAAACTGGTGAAGTCCACATTGATACCATTAGGCTGCAGGGTTCCCAGGCAGAATATGAGTTGCTGTTCCTGCAACCTTCGGGTGGCATCATTGTGGCACAGCAGGAGGCCCATGATGGACATGTCATCTAAAGAATGGGAGGGGGAGTGGAAATGGTTTGCGACTGGGAGGTGCAGTAGTTTGTTGCGAACTGAGCGGAGGTGTCCTGCAAAGCGGTCCCCAAGCCTCCGCTTGGTTTCCCCAATGTAGAGGATGCCACACCGGGTACAGTGGATGCAGTATACCACATTAAGCAGAGGTTCACCTGCACATCTGCCAATGTGGAATGTCATCTTGGGGCCTGGGATAGGGGTGAGGGGAGGAGGTGTGGGGGCAAGTGTAGCATTTCCTGCGGTTGCAGGGGAAGGGGCCGGGTGTGGTGGGGTTGGAGGGCAGTGTGGAGCGAACAAGGGAGTCACGGAGAGAGTGGTCTCTCCGGAAATTAGACAGGGGTGGGGATGGAAAAATGTCTCGGGTGGTGGGGTCGGATTGTAGATGGCGGAAGTGTCGGAGGATGATGCGTTGTATCCGGAGGTTGGTGGGGTGGTGTGTGAGAACGAGGGGGATCCTCTTTGGGCGGTTGTGGCGGGGGCGTGTTGCAGGAAATATGGGAGATGCGGTCGAGGGCGTTCTCGATCACTGTGGGGGGAAAGTTGCGGTCCTTGAAGAATTTGGACATCTGGGATGTGCGGGATGTCCAAAAACCACGCTGACTCCACCCAATTAGCTTGAACCTTAAGTGCCTTGCTATACATTATTCCCATAAAATCTTTAATATCAAAGCCATGAAGTTGTGTTACTCAACATTAGGTACAAGAACGACTAATATTTGCCTTCAAGTTCTTGAACACAGCAAGACATTCACATTACTAAACTGTGGATGGCCAAATGGATGGTAGAAAAAGGGTGAGAGGTGGTTGCAGTGGTAACATTAATCCAACACCACAGGCTAATGCTCTGGAATTTGAAGCAAGTCTCAGTTTATGTTCTCCAATAATATCATTAAATGACAGAAATCCATTTGGTTCATATTGTCCCTTGGGGAAGTAAACCTGCTGTCCTTGTCTCATCTAGCCTGGATACAACTCCAAGCCTTCAGCAGTATGGATTTAATTCGATTCTAGTTTTACCATTAACTCTTCTTTGTCAGTGATGCCCATATCTCAAAAGAAAACAAATAGATTTGCGCTTGTTGGGATTGTTGATTGTTAAAATCAGGTGGTAATTGGACAAAGTACTATGTGCAAGAAACATGCTTGCCTACTGAACAATTCTTATATATGACTAATACAGACAACCGTATACAGCAGATAGTACAGGAGCATTAACAGCATGTTTTCAGAGGCAGTCAGGCAAATTGCAAAAACAATGAAGACAAAGAAAAATGTTTTCACGCAAGGAGCATCTGGGATTCAGAACGTACAGCCCAAGCGTGGTATAAGTAAGTTGACTCAATTGAATTATTAAAAGGAGGAATTACATCACCATCTGAAATGGTGCACACGCAAAGCTGTAGGGAGTGGCACTAGGTAAACTGTTCCATTGGAGAGCCACTGCATTCATGTCAGGCTGAATGGTGTATGCTATAACCATGATGATTCTGTGAAGGGTAAACTGCATTCGTATAATCAAAATCACATTTTTAGTTCTGACTTGTGTGACAGTGAATAAAAGTGGGGATATTGTTTTGCAGGTAAAACATCTCACAGTAAACAACTGTATTTGAGCTAAATTGCAACCAGCAAATTTCTACATTTGGGAGATTTGTTAATCTCAAACATTTTAAGGTCCCAATCTAGAGCTAGCAAGAACCCAACAGTACCATCACCAAACAATTTGACGGAAAAACCAGTGGTTGATCCCCAACACATAACAGAGGCATGACAGACTGAAAATAGTGGCACACTTTGAAGATCAACTTTGAACATATAATACTGGACATGCGAATGACAAGAAAGAAACAAAACACTTTTTCATCTCATTATCAAAACTTGCCATAATTAAATCTAGGCATTTACCACAAGTGACAGACATTCTAGCCCTCATTCAATAACAAACTTTCAACTTGGGCTTTCCTGGGTTCCGATGAGTCAAAAGGTGTAGTTGTACAAAAGTTTGGGAAACCAAAGGGATTCAAATAATCTACGAACTCCAATAAAAACCTATGTCTAAGATGACTATCCAGACCCTGCAACACGGTTTGTTTACAATGCACCCTGTACGTATTTAAGAATGTTACTAAGTTATTGTGGTGGGCCAATGGGCGGAGGAGCAGCAGATGCAATGTAACTTAGATAAATGTGAGGCGCTGCATACATTTAATGGCAAGGTCCTGGTGAGTGTTGCTGAACAAAGAGACCATAGAATACAAGTTCATAGTTCCTTGAAAGTAGAATGGTAGGTAGATATGGTAGGGAAGGCAGCGTTTGATATAAGAAAGTAAGGATTGCAGATGCTGGAAGCCAGAGTCAATAGATGTGAAGGTGGAAAAGCACAGCAGGTCAGACAGCATCCAAGGAGCAGGAAAATGAAAGCTTTGGGCTGAAACCCTGCGTCAGGACTGAGGAAGGGACAGAGGAGCTGAGAATTTTGGTCTTAGAGGGCCTAGATGGGATGGAAATTGTTAAATGTGTTCAAGAAAGTTTCCTCAAGAGGGTCCTATTCTCTCTCTAAGTATATTAAAGAAAACAGAATAACTAAATAACCTCTTTGGAGTCACCCTAATCTACTCACAAAGCCAGCTGGTACCTCATCTTCACCCTAATTTCCTTGAGTAAGCTTTTATATCCCCCATATATTCTAGGGATTCTCTTGATCTCAGCTGCCTGTACCCGAGCCATATCTCTTCTCTTTTTCTGGTCAAAGCCTCAATATCTCATCATCCAGGGTTCCCTACTCCTGCCAACCTTGCCCTTCATCCACATAGGAACATACAGACCTTGCATCCTAGCTATCACACTTTCAATTGCCAGACATGCCCTTTGACCGCATACAAACTATTCCAATCAACCCCTACAAGTTCTTGTCTAATTCCATCAAATTTGCCTTGCCAGAATTTAGAACTTGAAGCTATGGACCAGTTTTGTCCCTCTGCATAACTATTTTAAAATTAATAAAACTATGGTCATTGGTCCCAAAGTCTTCCTCCACTGTCACCTCAGTCACCTTTCCTGCCCTTATTCCCCAGATTAGGTCGAGTTTTGCCCTTTCCCATGTAGGACCTTCTGTATAGTGAGAGAGGAAACTTTCTTGAACACACTTTACAAATTCCATCCCATCTAAGCCCTAAACATTATGGCAGTACCAGTCGGTTAGGAAAATTAAAATCCCCTAAGACAACCCGATTGCTTCTGCAAGTCTCCACCAGTCTCCCTGCACATTTGTTCCTCTAACTCCCACTGACTATTGGGGGGCGGGGGAGGAAAGAGGGGGGGCTATAGTACAACCCCAAAAACATCACCATCCCCTTATTTCTTAGCTCCACCCACAAAGCCTTATTGGATGATCCTTCAGTTATTTCATCACCGACTATTGCTGTGATACTCGCCTTAAAATCTAAACTCCCTCCACTCCCAGCTTTATTCCATGCTCAGCCTGCCCTCTCCTCCTTGCCTTCCTGACCTGTCCATATTCCTAAATAAAAACCAAAGAGAACCACAGGTGTTGTAAATCAGGAACAAAAACAGTAGTTGCTGGAAAAACTCAGCAGATCTGGTAGGATCTGTGAAGCAAAAAAAAAAATCGGAGTTACTGTTTCAGGTCCGGTGACTGGGGTTTTTGGAAGTGTCACCAGACCCGAACACATTTTTCCCTTCACCGATGCTGTAGACCTGCTAAGCTTTTCCAGCAACTTCTGTACATGTTCTTGTCCATCTTCCTACTCACTCCACCTTTCCCACTAACCAATCACAATAACCTCCTGTCTGCATCCACCCTATCAAGGTTGCACCTACGTTTCTATTTACTTCTGGGCTCCCCTCCCTCTTCCCAGCCCTGATAAATGTGTTTGATATGCTTGTCTTTATTGGCCAGTGCATTGAGTATAGGAGTTGGAAGGTCACGTTGCAGTTATATAGGATGTTGGTTAGGCTGTTTTAGAAATACTGCATGCAATTCTGGTCTCCCTTCTATAGGTTGTGAAACTTGAAAGGGATCAGAAAAGATTTTAAGAGATAGTAGGAACTGCAGATGCTGGAGAATCAGAATAACAAAGGTGTAGAGCTAGATGAACACAGCAGGCCAAGCAGCAGAGGATCAGGAAAGCAGGAAGAAGGGTCTAGGCCCGAAGCGTCAGCTTTCATGGTCCTCTGATGCTGCTTGGCCTGCTGTGTTCATCCGTCTCTACACCTTGTTATCTCAGAAAAGATTTACAAGTGTGTTTCCAGGAATGGAGGGTTTGAGCTATAGGTAGAGACCAAATCGGCTGCGGCTATTTTCCCTGGAGCGGAGGCTGAGGGATGACCTTATAGGAGGTTCATAAAAATCACGAGGGGCATGGATAGAGTAAATAGATAAGATAAAAGGTCTTTACCTTGGAGTGAGGGAGCCCAAAAATGAGCAGGATAGGTTTAAAGGGAGAGGGGAAAAGGTTTAAAAAGGGACCTAAGGGGCAATCTTTTCACGCAGAGGTGAGTAAATGGAATGAGATGCTAGAGGAAGTCGTGAAAGCTGGTACAATTACGACATTTAAAAAGGCATCTGGCTGGGTATACAAATAGGAAGGGTTTAAAGTGATATCGGCTAAATGCTGGTAAATGGGATTAGATTTTTTCTAGGGTATCTGGTCAGCTTGGATGAGTTGGATTGAAGGGTCTGTTTCCATGCTGTACATCTATGACTTCTAGTCCAAAAATAGATTGATTTGCAGACTGTTTAAAATTTCCTCAGTCAATAATCCAAGACATAGCTCTGACCACCTAAAGGATCAGTAAAAAGAAAAAGTTTTGGCACAAAGAAAAGCCATTCAGCCCACTGAGCTGCTGCAGACACAAACTAGCCATCCATACTAATCCTAGTTTCCAACTGATAGCCTTGCAATTTACAACATTTCGGGTACAGATCCATATTTCTTCTGGAGGAATAGTCACGGATTTCTGTCTCAAACATGAAACCGGCAACTCAGTTCTAGCTCCATCACCCCGAATGGACACGTTTTTCGTCATATCGCCTCTAATTCTTCTACCAATCATTTTAAATCTGTGCTCCCGTTATCAGACCTCTCCAGTAGGGAAGAGCATGTCTTCGCTACACACTCTCTCCAAACCCCACCATTATTTTAAACACTTCAGCTAAGTTCCCATAGCCTCGTTGGTTCTAAAGAAAACAACCTTAGCCTATGCAATCTTTCCTCATATCTGCAATTTTTAAGCAATTCTGGAATATTTTCTCTTCAGCAATTATGTCCTTCCTGTAACATGGTGACAGGAACTGCAGCCTCACCAAATGTCTTTATACCTTCACCACAAATATACCTATTTTGTATTCAATACCTTGAAACAACAAAAGGGAAGCACACCCAATACGTTTTCTTCTTTGACACCCTATCTACCTGTTCTGCCATCTTCAGAGACCCACGGACATACATTCCCAGGTCCCTCATTTCCTCTATCCTTGTCAATAACTCCTGTTTATTGTGCTTTCAATGGCTTTGTTTGGCCTTATCAAAAAAGTGTAACCCTTGCATGACATTATAAATTGGGAAGCAGTGGAGTCATTAGCTCAAAGTCCAACTGAACATCTGTTCGACCAAACAAAAGGAGGGCACTGAGTTGTTGAAAGCCTCACTATTCACTGTAGTACCTCACTGGGATAGCATACTGGAAATCTAGTCCTTCTATTCCAGGAGTCAACTCAAAAATTAAGGGTTTTAAAAAGTAAGTGAAATTCCTCAATTTAACTTTCTCAGATCCAGTTTGGCAGAAAGCATGGACCAAGTTGTTGTACTTAAACAATTAATATTTATTGTTGCAAATAACTACAGTCTAGCCACAATAATTTTGAACTGTCACCATATAATACACACACAAACCCCACACAGTAAAAAAAAGGGGAAAAATAGATTTTGTGGATGGAGGGAAATACTGGGAAAGCAGTTCAGTGGTCCCTGTCATAGGGTCTGGAGATAGTCCTTGTGCTGGTCAGAATACTACTACTTAGTCTTTCTTCTCCAGGTGCTATGACTGGTTTGCAGGAGTACAGAGTAGTACCTTCAATTATAAAAATATTTGATGCATTAATTAAGAGTCATAGTTGACAGCAACTGAAGAATGAATTGTATTTCTTCCAAGATTAAAAGTGGCCTTTACTAGACAGAACACAGACAAATTCTGAGGTGGAGAAGGCAAGATGGCTTCTGGGTCTTGTTCACAGCCAGCCCCAAATCATTGTTGTTGGCAGGCAGAAGGCCTTTGTCACAGAAAACTGGTCACGAGTCCACTGACCAATCACCTACTTGTTGCCAGCTGACTCTCTATTTGTATCTGCCCTTGGTTCCAGCTCATCTGTACCTTTTCCTATTCCTACTCAAACCAGAATCTGAGCAAACAGCATTTACAATAAGCATCAGGCGACTTGCTTTCAAAACATGAAGTGATCCTTCACGAATCCTTGATTTTTAAAAATCCTTCTTCCGTCACTTCAATCAACAAGTTTAAAAAAGCTACAACCTTTAGATGATAAAGGCAGTTTTAGCTCCATTGGAAATGTAAACATACTGAAATTAACTTCACATACATTGAAAACTTCCTCAACTCTTGAGCCTAGTATGCAGAGTTCTTTCATTGGATTCATAGCTGGTCAGCCATAACCATAAAATACATGCCCAAGTATATAATTAGATATTAACATGAAAGCCTGTAAGAATACAAGTTGCTACAGCAAGTGTATATTAAATACTAATTTCAAATTCTAATCAGAAAAAACAGCCTCACACAATGGCTACTGATGAAGGGTCTAGGCCCGAAACGTCAGCTTTTGTGCTGCTGGGCCTGCTGTGTTCATCCAGCCTCACATTTCGTTATCTTGGATTCTCCAGCATCTGCAGTTCCCATTATCACTCACACAATGGCTACTGCTTTTGTACTATTACTGTCTTGCAACAACAATCTGCAACCTGCTATTTGCAATCTTCCTTGCTTGCAACAGTCTGTGAGATCCTCATGGAATTTGATCATATAAAAGTCAAGAATATAAATGTTAAAAACCTACAGAAATATGATGGTACCAGAAAAGGTGTAAGCAAAACACGAACAACATGTTCTAACTGATAGGGAGCAATGGGGAGTGGCGGGAGTGGAGAGCACACGAGACATGCATTAATGTAGTATCTCTCACAACCATAGGATATCAAATTGTTTTCCAATCAGTCAACAATTTTGAAGTCATCACTATTATAATGCAAGAAATGTATTTAATTGTCTGCAAACTCCCACGAACATGAGCTTGACAATAATCAAATAAAAAGATAAATATCAAGCTTATGGTACTGATCAAGGATTAAAAGTTAGCCAGCATGCCAGGGGTTACTCCACTGATTTTCTCTGGAATATGCCCTGCACTGAGTTCTCCCAGTGCTGTACTGTGGGGGATTAACATTGACTTTTATGCTTGAATCCTAGAGTGGAACGTGAAAACTTCACCTCCTTCAACATGTCAACAACTGGTACTTGTTTTCAGAACAAGCTAAAATTGTGAAATGTGAATGTATAGGCTCAATCCAATTTAGATCAACTTGTGAATCTTTCTTGGCATCAACTACAAAAATTCTAAATTCAGTTGTGAAAATCTAACTAGTTTTTGCAGTATTCACATACTAAAACTTACATAACTCAATGTTAGATAACAAAGTGTGGAGCTGGGTGAACACAGCAGGCCAAGCAGCATCAGAGGAGCACAAAAGCTGACGGTTTGGGCCTAGAACGTTCATTCAATTGACATTAATCACCTCTGCAAATTCTAACCAACTCTTCACCATGCAACATTTCCAGAAGCAACTGATGTGAAATTTCAATACTAGAGGCCAACATAAAAACGGAAGCCAACATTACAGGAATATTTATTCTACAGATGTGAGAATCTGTGGCAGGATCAACATTTACTGTCTGTTCCTCTGGGGGTGGGAGAAGAAGAAAGTGATGTCCCCACCCTTCAGGAATGCTGCAGGGCACGTGACGAAGATTCTCAGCTCATGTTGCAATCCTGGAGGGACTGAAGCACTCAGCACTGGTATTGTTGATAATAAAATGTGAGGCTGGATGAACACAGCATGCCAAGCAGCATCTCAGGAGCACAAAAGCTGACGTTTCGGGCCTAGACCCTTCATCAGAGAGCTACAAGAGAGTTGCAACGGGAGAGAGATTCCCTGAGGTTGGTCCGGAGGGAGGAGGGTAACTTCTTCAGGTATTGTTGAAGCAGCTCAAGACAGTTGATGTTAGGATTCTTCCCTGAGCGACTGATATGAGGATAGAGCTCTATCCTCATGTTACTCCTCATCTTACTAAATACTCATGTTACTAAATGATTTAGAATAGTTCACAGCATTGGTTCTTTTGAATCATTTACAGCTTGATCCTGTGTTAAATGTTTCAGTGGTAATAAAGGGTTCTTGCATCTTTGTCAAATCTGACCTTAGCTTAATATTTACGTGCTCAGTTGCAGCACAATCATAGAAGCAGACAGAGTCTGGATAATTCAAACTGCTGTCCAACCTCTTGCTACTCGAGTCCATGAACAAAATGGTCAAAAACCTGGAATAAGTTACATAGACAATCCATTTGAATTCTGATTAGGTGTCTCTACAGGTTATGCAGTTCTGGTTGGGAAATTTAGATATACACCACTTCATAGACTCACTTCTGCTCAAGCGTAAGAAAAGGGATACTTCACAGGAAAGGCAGGGAAGAAGCAGAAGTATCTTAGTGGTATTTTCACTTGCCCAGCTCATCCTGAGACCCAGGTAGTGCTCTGGGGACCAGTGTTCAACTTTAGCCATTAATCCCAATTTTTTTTTTGAAAAGCCTGCAGAATTCTATTGATGACCATGGATTCATTCATGTTTGTCCGAAAATCCCATCCAGAAACTACCATCCTTACCTGGTCTGGCCTACATGTTATTCCAGACTCAAGCAATGAGGCTGACTCTTAACTGCGCTCAGGGCAATTAGGGATGGTCAATAGATGCTGGCATTGGCCAGCAATGTCCTCATCCAGTGAATGATCTTTTCAAACAAAAAAATAAAATTGAAACACAAGAACCGTATTTTTTTTTCCCAAATCAGCCTTGCCTATTCACAAAATTTCATTCGCATAGGATAAGAAACAGCCAATTGCAAAATGAGTGATTAAAAATTGCTCTCCAACAAATCATTTCAAGGTGACATTTTTAAAGTTGAGACCATTTAAAAATTAATGCATTTATATCCAAAGTGGAAACACTTCATCACAACACAATAGGTTGTAGGTGTCCAAGTTACACAGGAGAATTTTTACCATACTTAGTTACCAAAACTTGCAGACAAAATTCAGTGAAGCACGAAATGACTGTACTGTAAAATAACAATTCACAGATGTTCTTTTTTTTGAAAATGCACAGTAAACAAGAACCCACCAAGGTGCTAGGCATTCAAGTATTGCGTGGTCATGAAGACTTATTCCTTGCACTTTTGAGATGGGGTAAAATTAGAAGTGTTTTTTCTTAACAGAAAAATAGCAGACATTTCACCATTTTCAAGTTGAGACTAGCTTCATGTTTGACAAGTGGTCCCACAGATATACTCAACTTGAGTTTCTTGTTTGTGTCTACGCACGTGATACGGAGCATACAATTAAAGTGCAAAACTGGTCCAACCTGTTGCTTTAATAAGGCATGTCTTTTGCAGCTGCTATGCAAATCTATTGAAGATACACCCAAATATACTCCCTCAAAAACAAATAAACAATGGAATTACTTCCTCTAAATCGCACTGCTTTATGGATCTCAACAATCAACAATAGGGTCAATCTCATGACCCAAATAATGATGGAGTTTAATTTAGATACACGAAATGCTGTATTTTGGAAAAGCAAAATCAGGGCAAGGCTGACATACTTAATGGTAAGGTCCTAAGGAGTGTTGCTGAACAAAGAGACCTTGGAGTGCGCATTCATTTTTCTTTGAAAGTGGCATTGCAGGTAGGCAGGATGGTGAAAGCAGCAATTGGTATGCTTGCCTTTATTGGTCAGTGCATTGAGTATAGGAGTGAATTGGGAGGTCATGCTACAGGTGTTCAGGGCATTAATTAGGCCTCTTTTGAAATACTGCATGCAATTCTCATCTCCCTGGTGGGAAGGATTTTGTGAAACTTGAAAGGGTTCAGAAAGGGTTTACAAGGATGTTGCCAAAGTTGGAAGGTTTGAGCTGTAGGGAGAGACCGAATGAGCTGGGGCTATTTTCCCTTGAACAAAGGCTGGAGGGGTGCCCTTAGAGGTTTATAAAATCATAAGGAGCATGGGAGAGGGTAAATAGGCAAGGCCTTTCCCTCAGTGCAAACCTACCCCTACACCTACACCCTCAACCCCATCCCAGGCCCCAAGGAGACTTTCCACATCAAGCAGATGTTTACCTCCACATCTGCTAATGTGGTATACTGCATCCACTGTTCCCGTTGTGGCCTCCTCTACAATCGGGGAAACCAAGCAGAGGCTTGGGGACCGCTCTGCAGAACACCTATACTCAGTTCGCACTAAACAACTGCACCTCCCAGTCCCAAAACATTTCAATTCTCCCTCCCATTCCTTAGACGAGATGTCCATCCTGGGCCTCCTGCTGTACCACAACGATGCCACCCAAAAGGTTGCAGGAACAGCATCTATTTGGCTTGGAAGCCCTGCAGCCCAAGACTATCAATGTGGATTTCACAAGCTTCAAATCTCCCCTGTACCCACCACATCCCCGCCTTCCTAACCATTCCTCTGACCTCAAGGTCCACCCCCACCTCCTACCCACTACCCTCATCGCAAGTCCTTGACCTGTCTGTCCTCCCTGGACTGACCTATCCCCTCCCATCTCCCCACCTCCATTCACCTTTTTGGCTCCATCCCCGCCTCTTTGGCCTCTCCACCTATCTTCTCCTC
Source organism: Stegostoma tigrinum (assembly GCF_030684315.1). NCBI lineage: Eukaryota > Metazoa > Chordata > Chondrichthyes > Orectolobiformes > Stegostomatidae > Stegostoma > Stegostoma tigrinum. The sequence goes on from NC_081362.1 coordinate 38,364,417, forward strand.
CATCCATCTTCTATCCGCCTCCCCCTCTCCCTACTTATTTCACTACCTCCTTCCCCTCCCCCATTTCTGATGAAGGGTCTAGGCCTGAAACGTCAGCTTTCCTGCTCCTATGATGCTGCTTGGCCTGCAGTGTTCATCCAGCTCTACACCTTGTTACCTATAAAACTAGAGGGCAATCAGTTTAAGGCAAGAGGGGTAAAATTTGAAAAGTGACTCAAGGGCAATTTTGTTTTAAAAACGCAGAGGGTGGTGAGCGTATGGAATGAGCTGCCAGAGGAAGTGGAGGAGGCTGATACAATTACAACATTTCAAAGGCATCTAGATGGGTACATGAATTCGAAGTGTTGAAGGACATGGGCCAAATGCTGGCAAATAGGACTAGATTAATTTAGGATATTTGGTTGGCACGGACAAGTTGGACCAAAAGGGTTTGTTTCTGTGCTGCATATCTGTATTGACTGTATCGAACTTACAGTCATTTAATTCAAGAAAGTGAATGCACATTGAAGCTCAAATTCTAGGAATTACATGAATTTGAAAAAGTGCACAAACAGTAGCAGCCTACATTTATTTTTCAACAGTACCAATCTAATTGTTTGCCAAAGCTAGGCTGTCATACATCAAAAAAATTAAAGCTGTCCCACAGTCAACTGAAACTGATGCAAAGAGCTACAAATTGAGCCAATATATATTTAAACAACATCTCAGTTTCCTATTCCCTTCTCAATATCAGTATTGTGGAAGAGGTAAAACAAAATCAAATTTGCTGGCAATTGACTTTCGTGTCAGAAAGTGAAATTTTTATTTCTCTTCCTCTATAGAAGGCAGTAAAAGAGGAAAAATTACACATGCTTCCATGTGCTTTAATTAAGGCAGCATAACAGAAGAGTGGAGGAATCAACTATTCCATTTGGGCAACAAAAAGTTTAATCATTTTACAATGTTAAGTTCCAAAGTGAAGCCAGAACAACTTAACACAATTTAGGCAGCCCCTCAGCGTAGGATGTCAGTCTTCTCCTCAGCAGTTGTGGCACCTTAGGTGACTGAACGGTTCAATGCTCAATCCACACACCTGGGGACTTAGATTGTTAGAAGAGGTGGGGTGAGAGGAATGCCTGGATTTTCACATGCTTTCTGCAGCTTGCACTTGGCCTCCAACTGGGCTTATAAAATGTATTTGAAATAGCTGGCATTTTCAGTGGGAGTTGCTTTATACCAGTAATGAAGTTACCTACTCTCACTTTAGATACAACTGCTTCCTATCTTAACAGTCATCTATTTCTTGATATGTTGGTTTGTGATAGAGGGGGGTTTGGCATACTTTTGCACTGGATCGTAGGTGAGCAAAGCTGAGCAGCTTTCTGGCAGTCGTGTGGAGTCATAGAGATGTACAGCATGGAAATAGACCCTTCAGTCCACTCAGACATGCCAACTAGATATCCTAAATTAATCTAGCCCTATCTGCCAGCATTTGGCCCATGTCCCGCAACACTTCCTATTCATGTATCCATCCAAATGCCTTTTGAATGCTTTTAAATTGTACCAGGCTCCTCCACTTTCTCTGATTGCTCATTCCATACACGCACTACCCTGTGTGGAAAAAATGTTGCCCCTTGGATCACTAAGTCTTTCTCACTCTCACCTTCAAGGTATGCCCTCTTGTTTTAGACTCCCCTATCCCAAGAAGGCAGACCTTGGCCATTCACCTTATCCATGCCACTCATGATTTTACAAGCCTCTAACAAAGGTCACCCCTCAGCCTCTGACACTCCAGGGAAAATAGCACCAACCTATTTAGCCTCTCCCTGTAGCTCAAACCCTCCAAGCCTGGCAACATCCTTGCAAATCTTTTCTGAACCTTTTCAAGTTTCACAACATCCTTCCAATAGCAGGGAGACCAGAACTGCATGCAGTATTTCAATGTGGCCTCACCAATGTCCTGTACAACTAGAACATGACCTCCCAATTCCTATATTCAATGCACTGACCAATAAAGACAACCACAAAATGCCTTCTTCACAGTCCTGTCGAGCTGCAACTCCACTTTCAAGGAACTATGAACCTACACTCTCAGGTCTCTGGTCAGCTCAATCCAGAAGACCTGGCCATTAAACGTACAAGTCCTGCCCTGATTTGTCTTTGCAAAAAGAAAAAGCAACACCTCACATTTATCAAAATTAAACTCCATCTGCCACACTTTGGTCCACTGGCCCATCTGACCAAGGTGCCATTTTACTCTGAGGTAACCTTCGCTGTCCAGCTGCATTTTAGAGAAAGACACCCAGGATTGCCGATCATGGTGATAATTCTGAACGTTGCAGCTTCAGCAGCCAAGTATTCCATCACACTCCTGATTTTTGGCTTGTTGGTTGTTAAAGCTTTGGGAGGTCGAGCAAATAACTGCACAGAGGCCAGTATCCTGTCACCAAGTCACCCTTTATGTATTTGTGCACAGTAGAGTAGTTGTGGCCAGCCAGCATGGAGTCAGTCCCCTGAACAGAGGAGATTCTACATCTCATTTATAATTGGTCAGCCACGGCTTCCTGACTGACTGGTCATTGTTGTTAACCTGAGCCAAGGATCTTGTAGTCAAAGATCCACCCAGTTTCAATCACTAGTGATAAAACATTAACTACTGGATACTCAGCTTCTGACTTGCTCTGAAGTATCAACATCTAGGTTCTGTGACTGTGTTTCAAATTGAAATTTCCCAGGTTTTCAATGGTGGGTGATTCAGTGATGATTTTGAATGTCAATGTGGAAGATTATTTTTTTAAAAAAATCAAAAAGATATGGTTTTGATATACTTCCTGTAGCAAGTGAGACTTGAGCCTGGGCTTTCTGGCTAAGAGTTGGGAACTCTAGTACTGTTTTACAAGAACCCTCCATCATTGGATGACAGTTGGATTTGTTACACTTGCTGGGGATATTTAGAAGCTGCCAACTGTGTGGCACAAAATTTTGATGTTGCTTAACAGCCCAATTTAGTGGCTGTCAGGGCTTGCTACTCAAGTATCTGTAAAATCACACATGAAGCACGTAAGTTGTAATCCTAAATCCAAAGTAGTCCATTTAATTTTAAATGTGGTGAATGTTACAAAAACAAAAGGGAGGAGCAAGAACTAAAAGTACTTTTTGGAAAAATAAGAAGCATTTACATACTACCTACAAAGTGCTATAAAACGTTCCGAGGTTATGAGACAAAGTGTAGTTACTATTGCAATAGAGAAACAAGGTAGCCAATTTGCACATGGCAAAGTTCTTTATAACCACAAAAGAGATGAGCAATGAGATAATCAGTTTTGGAGAATAAATATTTTACATTCAGTTAGTGATGCCTCATTTTAATGTCTCATCCAAAAGGTGCACCCTTAAGTGCAGTACTCTAGCAAATATTACTATGCAGTCCAATCTTCAGTTGTGCCCTGAAGTTGCTGGAAGAATGAAATTACCACCTCCTGGCAGAGAAGTGTGTTATCACTTAACCAATGCCAATAACTGTGAATAAAAGCTCTTTAGGAAGTCTGAGGCACATTACAGGTCTCCATTTCATGGCATTTATCCTACGAGGCAATTTGCAAGTAGCATTGAAAACAAGACTCTCGCAATTACCACCTGCACATCTGCCAATGTGGTATACTGCATCCACTGTACCCGGTGTGGCTTCCTCTACATTGGGGAAACCAAGCGGAGGATTGGAGATCGCTTTGCAGAACACCTCCGCTCAGTTCGCAACAAACTACTGCACCTCCCAGTCGCAAACCATTTCCACTACCCCTCCCATTCTTTAGATGACATGTCCATCATGGGCCTCCTGCAGTGCCACAATGATGCCACCCAAAGGTTGCAGGAACAGCAACTCATATTCCGCTTGGGAACCGTGCAGCCTAATGGTATCAATGTGGACTTCACCAGTTTCAAAATCTCCCCTTCCCCAACTGCATCCCTAAACCAGCCCAGTTCGTCCCCTCCCCCCACTGCACCACACAACCAGCCCAGCTCTTCCCCCCCCCCCCCCCCCCCACCCACTGCATCCCAAAACCAGTCCAACCTGTCTCTGCCTCCCTAACCGGTTCTTACTCTCACCCATCCCTCCCACCCCAAGCCGCACCCCCATCTACCTACTAACCTCACCCCACCTCCTTGACCTGTCCGTCTTCCCTGGACTGACCTATCCCCTCCCTACCTCCCCACCTATCTTCTTTACTCTCCATCTTCGGTCCGCCTCTCCCTCTCTCCCTATTTATTCCAGTTCCCTCTCCCCATCCCCCTCTCTGATGAAGGGTCTAGGCCCGAAACGTCAGCTTTTGTGCTCCTGAGATGCTGCTTGGTCTGCTGTGTTCATCCAGCCTCACATTTTATTATCTCGCAATTACCGACTGGTTGATAAATGGAAAATCCACTTTACTCCTTTTAGAAGCTCCACCAGACACGCAGAATCCTATGCTAAATATACACATCAGGGCTCTCATCTAATAAAATGTTTCATTAGTAAGCAAGACACAATTTATCAAAACTTTTTCCTACCATGTCTAGTTACTGGTATTTCACAAAATGGGTCTCACCTTGTAAAACAAGTCTCCTTCAGAAGTATTCTGTTATGGCAAAGAATGATGCACACTGGCAAGCAATGCTTTGAAGATACAAACGGCGGAGGGGTGGTATAATTTGATTTTGGGAATCATTTAAAATTAAATTTAAGGTTTACTGTGTTTTAAAAAGTGTTAAAATATTTCAGGGTCACGAGTTTGTATTGTGCTGAGGAAAATCATCTTTCTACTTCGACAATTAACATCAACCGAGGCCAAAGTGCGAAATGGGAGAACTGGCATGAGGCGTTCAAGAGTTCTGGATGAGGCTGGAGGTGACCAAATGTTTTAAGAAGTAACACCTCAAATGCTGTCAAGTTTAAACACGTCACTGATTTTTTTGCAGTAAAACGAATGGTATTGAAAAGGAGTGTCAAATTTCAATAGCACTGCAGCCCTCAAAGCCTGTATTAACATTCTTTGGAGGGCCTAAGCAATAGGTCGCAAGAATTCCCAATCAACTGCTAAAGCTCCAAGGAATTGTCACCTGTCTTGGTTGAGATTTAATAAGCATTGTTCAACAAACAGTAAAGCCCCTCACTAAATCACTTTATTCCCCCATATCCACCCTTAGTCACAGATAAAGCCTATACTAGCATGGAATCCATCCTGTTGCCCTGGGTGATATTAAATTACTCAATACAAAGCGGGCAAACTGATAACCAACCTTGTCTGCATGTTTTTGGAGATATGAATCTATCATTGAGTCATTTGAAAACAGGTCAAAACTTTGGCCAGATATTATGGGCAACAGGCTTATTGCACTTGTTTTCTGGTTAATAATGCTTTAAAATAACAATGTTCTGAAAGTTAACCATGAGTCAGTAAACAACAGGCAACTTCTCATGTCAGAAGATTTAGAAGTGTTACATGAACCAGAGTTGAAAAAGTCTAGATTGGATCATTCAAGTGCAGAACTGTGATACTACAAGAAGCGTAATGTTTTGGATGGGATGCTAAACAGATCTTTTGTACTTTGCTTTGTGTTAAATGTAAGCAACAGTCTGACTTCCTAAAATGCTGGGAAGTGTTAGTTTCCAACAAAAAGAAAAATAAAACTAACCACAAAAGCAGAGTGGAGGCACTTAGAAAAATTCCCTGACACAACACTGCCTCTGAACACGGTGATCAAAAGCAGCAGTAGAGCTATTGAGAAAAAATTAAGTGCCCTTGTAGGATCCCAATAATATCAATGTGTTTTGACGGGGGGGGGGGGGGGGGGGGGGGGGGTGGTGGCAGGGATGAAAAATTATAGCTGGAATGTTCAGGAGAGAAATTAGGAAACACTTCTGTACGCACAGAAAGAACACTAGAATCCCCTTTGTAGATAGCAACTGACACTAGATCAGTGATAACAAAAAGTGTGGAGCTGGATGAACAGAGCAGGCGGCCAAGCAGCATCTTAAAACTTTTGTGCTCCTAAGATGCTGCTTGGCCTGTTCTGTTCATCCAGCTCCACACTGTTATCTCAGATTCTCCAGCATCTACCGTTCCCATTATTTCTGGTGCTAGATCAATTGCTGCTTTGAAGTCCAAGATGGATACTTCTTTGTTAACCAGGAGTACAATAGGAACACATTAAAAAAAAGGCTGGGACATAGCACAGCAAGTCACATTTCAAGTGAATCATTGATAGAGCTTGAGTGTCTGAATAACCTGATCCTTTGATTGCAGGACCAAAGTACAAAACGACCCAGCTTACTGATGTCTCATCCACAATCTTGAACAAACGTGCCTTCAACCATCAGCAAACCCTAGCAGAATTGCTCCCCATCTAGAAAATGCACTGCAGCAATTTCTGAAGGTTTCAATAATACCTTCAAAGCACACATCTACAAATTACAAAGACCAGAACACTGGCCCAAAGAATCAGCATCACCCTGAAGAGGTTCTCCAAGTTACGCACAAGCTAGAGACTTGATATATTTTCATTCTTTTGTCCACATCTACAAAATCCCTCCATTTTGATCACCTTCAAAGAAAAATTAGGGATGCGCACAAATTCTAGTAGTGCCAGTGAACATATATCCCATGAATGAATTTTAAAAAACTGACCTCTTAACAATATTGCAAAGAGGAGCAGGGCTTTCCTAGATAATATCTATTCCTCAAATATCACAAATTGTCTGGTCATTAGCAATGACCAAATGTCCTTAGCAGTATGTTCCAAGATGTTTCAGAAGAGTATGCAATTATCAAACATAAAAACTTGTCATCACACTATACAAACAAATTTTTGGACAGGAGACCAAACATTTGGCCAAATAGGTAGGACAAAGGGATTTAGGAAATACATTCCCAAGCTTCAGATACAGGCAGCTAAAAGGCATAGCTGCCAATAATGGAATAAAGATTCAAAACAAAAGGGGGATTCATAAAAAGACAGGGTGCAATATGCGCAGAGTTTAGAGGGGGCTGTACTACTGACAGATGTCACACAAAGACCATTATTTATTTTCAACTGATGCCTTGGGAGCAGTTTTCTAACTTCAAAATTAAAGTTCTTGAAAATGCAGCAAGTGGCATGTTCAATTAAATTAAATTAGCTGGGATATTTCAGACATACATTGAACTGTAATCAGCTTTCATACTGATGTACAGTTGAATCTACACTGCATAGTGATACATTCTTTCAGCTATAGGGACAAGGCTGCAGAAATCAGAAAACAAGCGTGAGAAGTTTATTTAAAAGGGAAACAAATTGAGGTGTTGCTTAACCATGAGCTAATATAGATCTCTAAGCGTGGGTATGAAATGAAATTGGGGTTTGGCTAGAGTTTGAAAAGTATCCATCTGGCATTCCAGGAGTTCAGGTTTATGGAGGTTCAAAGTGAAACAATGATCATGACAGCCCTGGAAGTTACACTAGAGGCAATAGTATTGGAGGATTTCAGTTGATGAGCTGAGGCAGGAGAAGTGTTGGGTGCTGTTAGTGTGGTGGGTGGGTGAGATGAGATCTTGGTGATGATTGGGAGTGGATGGAGTTAGTGGCTAGGAAATACATTGTGGTCATTATTGGTGTACTTGTTTAAAAACAAATACTTAATTGGAAAAAGGGACCATTGTATGCAAGTCTTTTTTTCAGAAAGTACAAAGCTAAAAGTGATACAAGTCACAAGATTACAGGAAGCAAAGCAAAAATGTGACAACACTATTACATTAGAAATACTATAAAACTGAAATAGAAAAATCAGAAAATGCTGGAGGCAAGCTTCAACTGTAGCAGTCGATGCAAAAAGAGTCAATTATGACAACAGAAAACAGACATTAAAAAAAAATCAACATTTCCTCACTTCACAGAAATTGCCAAAACAATTTAATATTTCCAGCATTTTCTGTTTGTACTTCAGACTTTCACTCAGATGGCTTTCTCAAAAATCACATTTATAAAGTGAATGCAACCATCAAAAGACATGTTAGCCTTCACTCGTCATCCTATTAGCCCTCAGAGAAAAGTTGTTCTCCGAAAAGCACTGCTCACTATTACACAGGACAACTAAGTCTTTGCATTGCAAGCATTCTGACTGACACTTCTTGTTAAAGGGAAAAACGCTCATTAGATTCTATCTAGAAAGATATAGTAGAAACTCTAAGTCCATTGAAATACACTTTCAACGTTAAGTAAAATTCCCAACCATTCTCGCTCAAAGCTTGCATGACAAAGTATTCTGGAATTTGAACACAGGGTCTCAATGACTGTACCATGAGTTATCAGAATCCTAGGAGGTCAAACAGTTTACTATTAGAAAAGTGTGTTCTGGTCATGCATTGACATAAAAAGCAATCTTCTTGCAATCCCACACAAATATTGAAATTCAGGTTTCAAGCAGCTTACAGGATTTAAAAACTAGGAAGGGAACTTATTTTTAGGCTACTTTAATTGCATAAATCCAGAATGAGCTCATTCAGCAAAAAGAAATTTCCACATAATTAAACTGAGTTGATTAAATGCACATTCCACAATAACCATGGGTCAATTCTTAACTATACCACAGGTACTGGCAAGATGGAATAAAACACTAACACGTTTCAGTGTAATTTTGTTTGTAAAGATGACAGTCAAATAAATTGTTTGTTTGAAAAAAATTAATTTTGTCAGCTTCAAAGTTTTGCCATCAAAACAACCAGTGTTGATAGTTTTAAAGCCATACACATGAAAACAGTTCATCCTTTACCACTTGCCCCCTCAGTTTTCTCCCTGCACTTGGATTTGTTACACACTTCGACAACGTAAGGTTTCAGACAATCTGGACTCTGGTGATTAATAATACTAACAGGCATATTGAATTACATCTACAACTAACTCAACAGAATCTGTTAGTCTAAAAAACTTGGCCTTGTACAAGTTAATTTCCTTCGCTAATGTCTTAATAGTCTGTAAGAGTGCCACTTTAAACAGAAGACACAGATATGATAGATGATCACTTTCTATGGCCATAGAAAGTCACAAAACATTATTAATTTCTCCCCCCCTCCCCCCCCAATTTATTTGTGGGATGTGGCTGTCACTGGCTGGCCAGCATTTCTTGCCAATCCCTACTTGCCCTCAAAGAAGGTGGTGAGTTGCCTTCTTGAACCGCTGCAGTCCACCCGCTGTAGGTTGACCCACAATGCTGTTTTAGGAAGAAATTCCAGGATTTTGATCCAATGACACAGTGAAGGAATGGCGATATTTCTCCAAAATCAGGATGGTGAGTGGCTTGGAGGGAAACTTGGAGGTGGTGGTGTTCCCATATGTCTGCTGCCCTTGTCCTTCTAGATTAAGGAGTGGTCATGGGTTTGGAAGGTGCTGTTGGAGGATCTTTGGTGAATTTCTGCAGTGCATCTTGTAGATAGTACATACTGCTGAGCGTGGGTGGTGCAGGGAATGAACGCTTAAAGATGTAGTGCCAATCAAGCAGGCTGCTCGGTCCTGGATGGTGTCAAGCAGCGTTGTTGGGGCTGCATTCATCTAGGCAAGTGGGAAGTATTCCATCACACTCCTGTCTTGAGCCTTGATGGTGGACAGGTTGAGTAATCAGGAGAAACCTGATTACTCACAACAGCATTCTTAGCTTCTGGCCTGCTCTTGTAGCCAGTGTTTGTGTGGCGAGTCCAGTTGAGTTTCTGATCAATGGATGTTGATTGGTGTTGCCATCACTGAATTCCCCTTTGAATGTCCAGGGACGCTGGTTTGATTGTCTTCTATTGGTCATGGTCATAGCCTGGCATTTGTGTGGCACAAATGTCGCTTGCCACTTGTCATCCTAAGTCTGGATATTGCACAGATCTTGTTGCAATTGAACATGAACTGCTTTAGTATCTGAGGAGTCACAAACATTGCTGAATGTTGTGCAATCAGCGAACAACCACACTTCTGATCTTACAATGGAGGGAAGATCATTGATGAAGCTGCTGAAGATGGCTGGGCCCAGGACACTACCCCGAGGAACTCCTGCCGAGATGTCTGGAGCTGCGATGATTGACCTCTAACAACCACAACCATCTTCCTACATGTCAGGTATGGCTCCAAATCACCGGAGCATTTGCCCCCGATAACCACTGATTCCAAATTTTGCTAGAGTTCCAGGATGCTACACCCAGCCAAATGCAGCCTTGATATCAAGGGCTGTCACTCATCTCACCTCTGGAATACAGCTCTTTTGTCCATGTTTGAACTAAGGCTGTAATGAGCTCAGGAGTTGAGTCGGCCTGGGCGTCACTGAGCAGGTGCTGCTTGATAGCACTGCTGATGACACCTTTCATCACTTTACTGATGATTGAGTGTAGATTAATGGAGTAGTAACTGTCAGCATTGTATTTGTCTTGCTTTTCTTGTAAAGGCATACTTGGGCAATTTCCCACATTGTCAGGTAGATACCAGTGTTGTAACAGTGCTGGAACAGCTTGAACAGGGGAGTGGCAAGGTCTGGAGCACAAGCCTTCAGTACTATTGCTGGAATATTGTCAGAGCGTGTAGCGTTTGCAGTATCCAGCATCTCCAACCGTTTCTTGCTATCACATTCAGTGAGTCGAATTGGCTGAAGACTGGTATCTGTAATGCTTGGGACCATTGGAGGAGACAGAGATGGATCACCCACTCGGCACTTCTGGTTGAAGATCGCTGCGAATGCTTCCCTCACCACATGCCACAGGCCCAGTCTAGTAGCTATGTCCTTTACAACCCGACCAGCTTGATCAGTAGTACTGCTGCCAAGCCACTCTTGGTCGTGGCCATTGAAATCCCCTGCCCAAAGTACATTTTATGCCCTTACCATCCTCAGTGCTTCCTTTTAGTGTTGTTCAACATTGAGGAGTATTGATTCATCAGCTGAGGGAGGACGGTATGTGGTAGTCAGCAGGTGGTTTCCTTGCCCATGTTAACCTGAAGCAATGAGACATCATGGCATCTGGAGTTCATGTTGAGGACTCCCAGAGCAACCCCCTCCCACCTATATACCACTGTGCCAGCACCTCTGCTGGATATGCAGGGATGGTGATGTTGGTGTCTGGGACAAGGTCTGTATGGTACGATTCTGTGAGAATGACTACATCAGACTATTGCTTAACTAGTCTGAGATACAGTTCTCCCATTTGGGCACTAGGCCTCAGTTGTTAGCAAGGACTTTGCAGGGTCAACAGGGCTGTTTCTGCCATTGTCTTTTCCAGTGCCTTCATTGATACCAGGTGATCTGTCTGGTTTTGTTTCTTTCAGACTTTGTAGCAACTGGTACAACCATTGCAGATGGTAATTCAGAGTCAACCACATTACAGTGGGTCTGGAGTCATGCATAGGCCAGATCAGGCGAGGGTGGCAGATTTCCTTCCATTCGTGAACCAGATGGCTTCGTAGTCATCATAGATTCTTAATTCCAGGCTTTTTAAAAAATTTTGAATTCAAATTCATCCATCTGCCGTGGTGGGATTCAAACCCGGCTCTCCGTAACATTAGCTGGTCTCTGGATTAATAGTCTAGCGATAATACCACTAGGTCATTGCCTACCCCTGAAGTACTTTTGGAGTGTAGTCACAAATCTAATTCAGGAAATGCAACAACTAGTTTGTGCGTAGCAAACTCCTTCGTATTAGCAATATAACAGTGACCCAGATTATTTGTTTTTAAAGGGATAAACATTGGGCACAATAGGGTTTAAACTGTTTTCCAAACTAAGACAGTGGAATATTTGACACCCACCTGAGAAGAGAGTTGAGACATGATTTTAGTCTGTCCTGAAAGATGGCACCTTGAAGTGTGAAATAGTCCCTCAGGACTTGAAACTTGAACTCACAACTTTAGGGTTGTTTTAATGTATTTCAAAACATAATCAAATTGTGTCTTTCCAACAGTGTGAAAGCAAAACAAATTACAGAATTAAAGACCTATTTAAAAAACAAACTCTTAGAATTCCAGTAACCAAAAAGGAGTGGAAACAAAATGATCTTTCATAATCAAGGGCAGTGGACCACCCATCATTTGATTACATATGCTAGCTGATGCCCAGGCATGATAAATGGAGCAAAAGAAAAACATAGCTGACACAGCTACATCTTTGTCACATATTTAAACATTTATAGCATGGTTATTTCTAAAATATTTAACATTTTTCTTCTCTTTCCAAGTGATATAGTTTAAATATGGGCTCAACTTCAAAACCAATATTCACCGTTCAGTGATTCAATAATACTGTCAAACCACTATAACTAACTTTAATGTTGAAATACCATAAGTTATTCCTTTTCATCTTTGGACACAAATTCATCCAAAGTAATAAAGGCACCCAGAAACTGATTATACCAATGTTTTATTAATTGCTGAATCAAGAGAATCTGAAATATTTACTTGAGGTAGAGGTCAATAGCGTAGTGGTCCTGTAGGCCAGGAGGCCAGGTTCAAGTCCCATGTACTCTAGGTGGTGTGTAATAACACCTGAACAGGTTAGAAAATTAGATTCATAAAATAACCACAAGTAGAGCCATTCAATTGAAAGTTTAGCTCTTAAATACCCAGATAAAACTCAAATAGCCATAAATGGCTGCCAGGAAGAATTCAAGTGAAGTTTAAAAAAAAATAGCTGGTTTATTATACATCCAGAAGCTCTCAGCTGGTAAATCAAATTCCAAAAGAACTTGTGCTACTGTTCAAAAATGTGTTGTTCTCTCTCCTATGGTAGCTAAAATTGGAAAATCCTTGTAAAACTAAGTAAAACGCTCGAAAGAAACAAAATCTTCCACAATAGAGTCACCTTGGCATAAATGGTGCCTCAATTTAATTCTTGCTGCTGCCAAGCAGGTGAAATTCGGTCAGAATTTGGGCCTCAAACTTAGCAATTATGGGCTTGAGGTGAAAACTAAGATGCCCATTTCTGATCACTATTCAGTGATGCTGAAAAATGCAGGAGTGAGGGGACAGGAGATGTCTGCTGAGATAGCCACTGCAATGCAAAAGCTTGTTAGTGCAGCAGCAACACGAAATATGTTTCAGAGATATTAGGAACTGCAGATGCTGGAGAATCTAAGATAACAAGGTGTAGAGCTGAAGGAATAGCAGGCCAAACAGCATCAGAGGAGCAGGAAAGCTGACATTTTGGACCTAGACCAAGGGTCTAGGTACACAGCAGAAAGGACTCAATGCCAAATTTCCCTTTCTTCTCGATGTTCAACAATCACGTGGGGTTGTAGAATTTCATTAGTCACATTATGTACACCAGATTTTCTAAAACCCTGACAGTTTCAGAAAAATAAACCTAATGCCACATAGTACCTCAACATACCTAAGAAAACTTGGGGAGGAGAGAGAGAGAGAGAGTGGGGGAGGAGAGAGAGAGAGAGAGTGGGGGAGAGAGAGAGAGAGAGAGAGAGTGGGGGAGGAGAGAGAGAGAGAGAGAGAGTGGGGGAGGAGAGAGAGAGAGAGAGTGGGGGAGGAGAGAGAGAGAGAGTGGGGGGAGAGAGAGAGAGAGAGAGTGGGGGAGGGGAGAGAGAGAGAGTGGGGGAGGAGAGAGAGAGAGAGTGGGGGAGGAGAGAGAGAGAGAGTGGGGGAGGAGAGAGAGAGAGAGTGGGGGAGGAGAGAGAGAGAGAGTGGGGGAGGAGAGAGAGAGAGAGTGGGGAGGAGAGAGAGAGAGAGTGGGGAGGAGAGAGAGAGAGAGAGTGGGGGAGGAGAGAGAGAGAGAGTGGGGGAGGAGAGAGAGAGAGAGTGGGGGAGGAGAGAGAGAGAGAGAGTGGGGGAGGAGAGAGAGAGAGAGTGGGGGAGGAGAGAGAGAGAGAGTGGGGGAGGAGAGAGAGAGAGAGTGGGGGAGGAGAGAGAGAGAGAGAGTGGGGGAGGAGAGAGAGAGAGAGTGGGGGAGGAGAGAGAGAGAGAGTGGGGGAGGAGAGAGAGAGAGAGAGTGGGGGAGGAGAGAGAGAGAGAGTGGGGGAGGAGAGAGAGAGAGTGGGGGAGGAGAGAGAGAGAGTGGGGGAGGAGAGAGAGAGAGTGGGGAGGAGAGAGAGAGAGTGGGGGAGGAGAGAGAGAGAGTGGGGGAGGAGAGAGAGAGAGAGTGGGGAGGAGAGAGAGAGAGTGGGGGAGGAGAGAGAGAGAGTGGGGGAGGAGAGAGAGAGAGTGGGGGAGGAGAGAGAGTGGGGGAAGAGAGAGAGTGGGGGAAGAGAGAGAGTGGGGGAAGAGAGAGAGTGGGGGAGAGAGAGAGAGAGTGGGGGAGAGAGAGAGAGAGTGGGGGAGAGAGAGAGAGAGTGGGGGAAGAGAGAGAGAGAGTGGGGGAAGAGAGAGAGAGAGTGGGGGAAGAGAGAGAGAGAGTGGGGAAGAGAGAGAGAGAGTGGGGGGAGAGAGAGAGAGAGAGAGTGGGGGAGAGAGAGAGTGGGGGAAGAGAGAGAGAGTGGGGGAGAGAGAGAGAGAGTGGGGAAGAGAGAGAGAGAGTGGGGAGAGAGAGAGAGTGGGGGAAGAGAGAGAGAGAGTGGGGAAGAGAGAGAGAGAGTGGGGGGAGAGAGAGAGAGAGAGAGTGGGGAGAGAGTGGGGGGAGAGAGAGAGAGAGTGGGGGATAGAGAGAGAGAGTGGGGAGAGAGAGAGAGAGAGAGTGGGGAGAGAGTGGGGGGAGAGAGAGAGAGAGTGGGGGAGAGAGAGAGAGAGTGGGGGAGAGAGAGAGAGTGGGGGAGAGAGAGAGAGAGAGAGAGAGAGAGTGGGGAGAGAGTGGGGGGAGAGAGAGAGAGAGAGTGGGGGAGAGAGAGAGAGAGTGGGGGAGAGAGAGAGAGAGAGAGGGGAAGAGAGAGGGGGAGAGAGAGGGGGAGAGAGAGGGGGAGAGAGAGGGGGAGAGAGAGGGGGAGAGAGAGGGGGAGAGAGAGGGGAGAGAGAGGGGAGAGAGAGGGGAGAGAGTGGGGGAGAGAGTGGGGAGAGAGTGGGGAGTGGGGAGAGAGTGGGGGAGAGAGTGGGGAGAGAGTGGGGAGAGAGTGGGGGGAGAGAGAGGGGGAGAGAGTGGGGGAGAGAGTGGGGGAGAGAGTGGGGGGAGAGAGTGGGGGAGAGAGTGGGGGAGAGAGTGGGGGAGAGAGTGGGGGAGAGAGTGGGGGAGAGAGTGGGGAGAGAGTGGGGGAGAGAGTGGGAGAGAGTGGGGGAGAGAGTGGGGGAGAGAGTGGGGGAGAGAGTGGGGAGAGAGTGGGGGAGAGTGGGGAGAGAGTGGGGGAGAGAGTGGGGAGAGAGTGGGGGAGAGAGTGGGGGAGAGAGTGGGGGAGAGAGTGGGGGAGAGAGTGGGGAGAGAGTGGGGGAGAGAGTGGGGGAGAGAGTGGGGAGAGAGTGGGGAGAGAGTGGGGGAGAGAGTGGGGAGAGAGTGGGGGAGAGAGTGGGGGAGAGAGTGGGGGAGAGAGTGGGGGAGAGAGTGGGGGAGAGAGTGGGGAGAGAGTGGGGGAGAGAGTGGGGGAGAGAGTGGGGAGAGAGTGGGGGAGAGAGGGGGAGAGAGTGGGGAGAGAGTGGGGGAGAGAGTGGGGAGAGAGTGGGGGAGAGAGTGGGGGAGAGAGTGGGGGAGAGAGTGGGGGGAGAGAGTGGGGAGAGAGTGGGGGAGAGAGTGGGGGAGAGAGTGGGGGAGAGAGTGGGGGAGAGAGTGGGGGAGAGAGTGGGGGAGAGAGTGGGGGAGAGAGTGGGGGAGAGTGGGGGAGAGAGTGGGGGAGAGAGTGGGGAGAGAGTGGGGGAGAGAGTGGGGGAGAGAGTGGGGGAGAGTGGGGAGAGAGTGGGGGAGAGTGGGGAGAGAGTGGGGGAGAGAGTGGGGAGAGAGTGGGGGAGAGAGTGGGGAGAGAGTGGGGAGAGAGTGGGGAGAGAGTGGGGGAGAGAGTGGGGAGAGAGAGGGGGGAGAGAGTGGGGGAGAGAGTGGGGAGAGAGTGGGGGAGAGGGGAGAGTGGGGAGAGAGTGGGGGAGAGTGGGGGAGAGAGTGGGGAGAGAGTGGGGGAGAGAGTGGGGAGAGAGTGGGGAGAGAGAGTGGGGGAGAGAGTGGGGAGAGAGTGGGGGAGAGAGTGGGGAGAGAGTGGGGCGAGAGAGTGGGGGAGAGAGTGGGGGAGAGAGTGGGGGAGAGAGTGGGGGAGAGAGTGGGGGAGAGGTGAGAGTGGGGGAGAGTGGGGGAGAGAGGGGGGAGAGAGTGGGGGAGAGAGTGGGGGAGAGAGTGGGGGAGAGAGTGGGGGAGAGGTGGGGAGAGTGGGGGGAGAGTGGGGGAGAGAGTGGGGGAGAGAGTGGGGGAGAGAGTGGGGGAGAGAGTGGGGAGGTGGAGAGTGGGGGAGAGAGTGGGGGAGAGAGTGGGGGAGAGAGTGGGGGAGAGAGTGGGGAGAGAGTGGGGGAGAGAGTGGGGAGAGTGGGGGGAGAGAGTGGGGAGAGAGTGGGGGAGAGAGTGGGGGAGAGAGTGGGGGGAGAGAGTGGGGGAGAGAGTGGGGGAGAGTGGGGGAGAGAGTGGGGGAGAGAGTGGGGGAGAGAGTGGGGAGAGTGGGGGAGAGAGTGGGGAGAGAGTGGGGAGAGAGTGGGGAGAGAGTGGGGGAGAGAGTGGGGGAGAGAGTGGGGGAGAGAGTGGGGAGAGAGTGGGGGAGAGAGTGGGGAGAGAGTGGGGGAGAGAGTGGGGGAGAGAGTGGGGGAGAGAGGGAGAGTGGGGGAGAGAGGGGGAGAGAGTGGGGAGAGAGGGGGGGTGAGTGGGGGAGAGAGTGGGGGAGAGAGTGGGGGGAGAGAGTGGGGGAGAGAGTGGGGGAGAGAGTGGGGGAGAGAGTGGGGGAGAGGGGGGAGAGTGTGGGGAGAGTGGGGGAGAGAGTGGGGGAGAGAGTGGGGGAGAGAGTGGGGGAGAGAGTGGGGGAGAGAGTGGGGGAGGAGTGGGGGAGAGAGTGGGGAGAGAGTGGGGAGAGAGTGGGGGAGAGAGTGGGGGAGAGAGTGGGGGAGAGAGTGGGGGAGAGAGTGGGGGAGAGTGGGGGAGAGAGTGGGGAGAGAGTGGGGGAGAGAGTGGGGAGAGAGTGGGGGAGAGAGTGGGGGAGAGTGGGGGAGAGTGGGGGAGAGAGTGGGGGAGAGAGTGGGGGAGAGAGTGGGGGAGAGAGTGGGGGAGAGAGTGGGGGAGAGAGTGGGGAGAGAGTGGGGGAGAGAGTGGGGGAGAGAGTGGGGGAGAGAGTGGGGGAGAGAGTGGGGGAGAGTGGGGGAGAGTGGGGTGAGAGAGTGTGGGGAGAGAGTGGGGGAGAGTGTGGGGGTGAGAGTGGGGGAGAGAGGGGGGAGAGAGTGGGGGAGAGAGTGGGGGAGAGAGTGGGGGAGAGAGTGGGGAGAGAGTGGGGAGAGAGTGTGGGGGGAGAGTGGGGAGAGAGTGGGGAGAGAGTGGGGAGAGAGTGGGGAGAGAGTGGGGGAGAGAGTGGGAGAGTGGGGAGAGAGTGGGGGAGAGAGTGGGAGAGAGTGTGGGGGAGAGAGTGGGGGAGAGAGTGGGGGTGAGAGTGGGGGAGAGAGTGGGGGAGAGAGGGGGGGAGAGAGTGGGGAGAGTGGGGGAGAGAGTGGGGAGAGAGTGGGAGAGAGTGGGGGAGAGAGTGGGGGAGAGAGTGGGGGAGAGAGTGGGGGAGAGTGGGAGAGTGGGGGAGAGAGTGGGGGAGAGAGTGGGGGAGAGAGTGGGGGAGAGAGTGGGGGAGAGAGTGGGGGAGAGAGTGGGGGAGAGAGTGGGGGAGAGAGTGGGGGAGAGAGTGGGGGAGAGAGTGGGGGAGTGGGGGGAGAGTGGGGGAGAGAGGGGGGAGAGAGTGGGGAGAGTGTGGGGGTGAGTGGGGGAGTGAGGGGGGAGAGTGGGGGAGAGAGTGGGGTGAGAGTGGGGGTGAGAGTGGGGGAGAGAGGGGGGAGAGTGGGGGAGAGAGTGGGGGAGTGAGGGGGGAGTGGTGGGGAGAGAGTGTGGGGGAGAGTGGGGGGAGAGTGGGGAGAGAAGTGGGGGAGAGAGTGGGGGAGAGTGGGAGAGTGGGGGGGATGAGAGGGGTGTGGGGAGAGAGTGGGGGAGAGAGGGGGTGAGTGGGGGAGAGAGTGGGGGTGAGAGTGGGGGGGTGAGTGGGGGAGAGTGGGGGAGTGTGTGGGAGAGAGTGGGGAGAGAGTGGGAGGAGTGGGGGAGAGAGGGGGGAGTGGGGAGAGTGGGGGGAGAGTGTGGGGGAGAGTGGGGGGAGAGTGGGGGGAGTGGGGGGAGAGTGGGGGAGAGTGTGGGGGAGAGTGGGGGGAGGTGTGGGGGGAGAGTGGGGGAGAGTGGGGGGTGAGTGGGGGTGAGTGGGGGGGAGAGTGGGGGGGAGAGTGGGGGAGAGAGTGGGGAGAGAGTGGGGGAGAGTGGGGGAGAGTGTGGGGGAGAGTGTGGGGAGGAGTGGGTGGTGTGTGGGGGGGAGTGTGGGGGGAGAGTGGGGGGAGAGTGGGGGGGTGTGTGGGGGGGTGAGTGGGGGGTGTGTGGGGGGTGAGTGGGGGGAGTGAGGGGGAGTGAGGAGGGGGGGAGTGAGGGGGGTGAGTGGGGGAGTGTGGGGGTGAGAGTGGGGGGTGTGAGGGGGGAGTGTGGGGTGAGTGTGGGGGGAGAGTGGGGGGGTGAGTGGGGGGTGTGTGTGGGGGAGGTGTGGGGGAGAGAGTGGGGGGAGAGTGGGGGGGTGTGTGGGGGGTGAGTGGGGGGATGAGTGGGGGGAGTGTGGGGGAGGAGAGTGTGGGGGGAGAGTGGGGGGGAGTGTGGGGGGGTGTGTGGGGGGTGAGTGGGGGTGTGTGTGGGGAGTGTGTGGGGGGTGTGTGGGGGAGTGGGTGTGTGGGGGGGTAGTGTGGGGGTGTGAGGGGGTGTGTGGGGGGAGTGTGGGGGGTGTGTGGGGGGGTGTGGGGGGTGTGTGGGGGGTGTGTGGGGGGGTGTGGGGGGGTGTGGGGGGTGAGTGGGGAGTGTGGGGGGAGTGTGGGGGGTGTGTGTGTGTGTGTGGGGGGTGTGTGTGTGTGTGGGGGTGTGTGTGTGTGTGGGGGTTGTGTGTGTGTGTGGGGGTTGTGTGTGTGTGGGGGGTTGTGTGTGTGGGGGGTGTGTGTGTGGGGGGTAGTGTGTGTGGGGGGTTGTGTGTGTGGGGGGTTGTGTGTGTGGGGGGTTGTGTGTGTGGGGGGTTGTGTGTGTGGGGGTTGTGTGTGTGGGGGGTTGTGTGTGTGGGGGGGTTGTGTGTGTGGGGGGGTTGTGTGTGTGGGGGGTGTGTGTGGGGGGTTGTGAGTGTGGGGGGTTGTAGTGTGTGGGGGGTTGTGTGTGTGGGGTTGTGTGTGTGGGGGGGTTGTGTGTGTGGGGGGTTGTGAGTGGGGGGTTGTGTGTGTGGGGGTGTGTGTGAGAGGGGAAGAAGAAGTAGGGTGGGGGTGTGTGTGAGAGAGAGGAGCGAGTGAGAGGAAAATAGAGAGAGAGGAAAATAGAGAGAGAGGAGAAAAATAGAGAGAGAGGAAAATAGAGAGAGAGGAAAATAGAGAGAGAGGAAAAATAGAGAGAGAGGAAAATAGAGAGAGAGGAAAAATAGAGAGAGAGGAAAAATAGAGAGAGAGGAAAAATAGAGAGAGGAAAATAGAGAGAGAGGAAAAATAGAGAGAGAGGAAAAATAGAGACGAGAGGAAAATAGAGAGAGAGGAAAATAGAGAGAGAGGAAAAATAGAGAGAGAGGAAAAATAGAGAGAGAGGAAAATAGAGAGAGAGGAAAATAGAGAGAGAGGCAAAATAGAGAGAGAGGAAAAATAGAGAGAGAGGAAAAATAGAGAGAGAGGAAAATAGAGAGAGAGGAAAAAGAGAGAGAGAGAAAATAGAGAGAGAGAGAGAAAAATAGAGAGAGAGAGAGAGAAAAATAGAGAGAGAGAGAGAGAGAGAGAAAATAGAGAAAAATAGAGAGAAAATAGAGAGAAAATAGAGAGAAAATAGAGAGAAAAATAGAGAGAAAATAGAGAGAAAATAGCAGAAAAATAGAGAGAAAATAGAGAGAAAAATAGAGAGAAAATAGAGAGAAAAATAGAGAGAAAAATAGAAGAAAATAGAGAGAAAAATAGAGAGAAAAATAGAGAGAAAAATAGAGAGAAAAATAGAGAGAAAAATAGAGAAAGAAAAAATAGAGAGAAAAATAGAGAGAAAAATAGAGAGAAAAATAGAGAGAAAATAGAGAGAAAATAGAGAGAAAAAT